>NC_060215.1:118978750-120417500 GCF_021130785.1 Homalodisca vitripennis
GCCCAAAAAACATTCGCTTGTGCCAATTCACGAGTTGTAATACAATTTGTGAATTAATTGCGTTGTGCTCATTACGTTTTAAGTAAAGAGTTTGAGATGGATCATAATGTAAAAAGTAAAATTGGAGGTAGAAATTATACACGGCCAATTATACCAATTATACGGCCAAGCAAGAGAAGTGCTTCCCATTTTATGAAACGGGAAGCAGAAACCAACACACTTATAAATTTGAAGAAAGTTCAACAGCGTGTCGTAGAGGCAACTGGAATTTCTGAAAGTACGCTGAGACGAATTTTGAAGGAGGAAAAAAAATAAGTCCAATTGGCAATTCTTTTAGTACGCCCAACAAAGTAAGAAAACGCAAACATACTAAAAGTAATCTGGACAATTTTGATTTGGGTGTAGTTCGAAGAACAATAAATAATTTTCATCGACAACGGGGTTTTATTATGTTAACTATTGCGTGTGGATCGTTGGCGTTATTGTTATTTTAAGTATACATCATTAAATTAACTTGATACAAGTTGGTAGATAAAACTGAGTTTTTTCTTATTCTACTGTGTATATTGACAAATTAGTTTAACCAGTTTTATATTAATTTTTAATTTAGCAGCTAGGCTATGTCAGTTGAAAATTTTGTAGTGTATAATTGTATCTACCATCGTAAATCCTGAAGCTTACACGGTTAGTATATGATAAATTGAATTTTAATAGGTAACAAAGCGTAACAATTACAATTCTGAACTGTTGTCGTCGTTGGAGATCAAGAATAATATAAATTCCTACCCTTTCCCAATTTATGAGAACCCTTTCTTACCACCAGGTATCTCTAAAGCGAACTCATTAAGAAGGGTGAGCTATGAACACAATTTCGGCAGAACATAGTCATTGTTAAGATCACGTACATCCGGTCCCAATATTTCCAAGATTTCCTGTATTGAATTCCCCATCATAAAAGTCCGTCGCCGTAACTTCAAAAGAGTCTAGAAATGTTCAAATATTCTCAAGGTCTCCTATACTAAATTGCTCATCATAAAAGACCACCGTGGTAAGAACATAAGGGTCTAGAAATGTTGGCAAACACTACAATATTCGGCTCCCGCCACCACTATGAGCCGGGAGCCGAAAACTCTCAGTAGGGTTAGTAGCACCGTATTCCCTCCCCTACTTTAGATTGTGCCCCCACCGGTCATGCTATAACTTCCCTAGAGTACCTCTCGACTATCTGTAGTCACAGGTCGCCCAGTCATTGTCACTGCATTTAGTAGCGTTTACCCGATATGTGAAACTGCAAAGCCTATACCAGTCTTCAAATGGGGTTTACAGTTTAGTAATGGTCCTGGCCAGAGCATTGGTGCATTTCTATAGCGGGTTGGAGAACTTCGTTATGCTCGCGGAGTTTCTGAAGCTCAACTTTTTAGGTCAGCAGTTGATTTATTTACCGGCAATGCTTTAATTTGGTATCGGTCGACCGTGGGCAGAGTCAATTCCTGGGAGCAATTGTGTATGGAGATGAAACTTGTTTTTCAGACGCCGGATTATGACGATATGTTGCTGCAGGAGATTATGAACAGAACTCAAGGCGATCAAGAGCATATTGATCTTTTCATTGCTTCTATGGAGGGTCTTTATGGTCGTTTGTCAAATCCAATTCCGGAACCCATCAGGCTTCGTCAGATTCTTAAGAATCTAAATCATTATTTGCAGGACAAACTCTGTATGTTTGTGATCTCTTCTATTGATGAACTCCGACAAATGGGACGTAAGGCTGAGCTGGGAAGATTGAGAACTACAAATAGCAGGCCTCCTCCTAGGCCAGGCACCGTCTTAGAACCTGATCTAGCTTACTCTCGCACTGATAATCGCAAGAATTCCTCAAATCATCAAGTTCATGCACTTAATAAACCTACGAGTTTTGCTCCAAGGAAGTCCAAATGTTGGAATTGTGGTGAGGAAGACCACATGTACATTAATTGTCCTAAAGAGAGGAAACTTTTCTGCTATGGCTGTGGGCATGCTGGTTATCGCAAAACAACCTGTCCTAAGTGTAGTTCAAAAAAACGGGGTACGAAGGGAGCCTCCTCGGGCATCTTAGGAGTACCTCCCTAATCCTATTTACCGTCAACCAATAAGTTGTCCAATTGTGATTTGGCTTCGTTGCCTAAAGGTATACATTTTCTGATTGAAACTTCCGCTAATGATCCTCGACCTTATCTACCAATTCGAATTTTTGGATTTAGTTGCAAAGCATTGTTAGATTCTGGAGCTTCAAATACAGTGATCGGAAGAGACCTGATGTGGATTTTTGATAAGTTCCCGGAAAAAATTCGGCCATTGTCCAACCAATTTGTAGAATCTGCTGACCACCAGAAACATAAGATTATTGGAAGAGCCAACATTCCTATTACTCTCGCTCATAAAACATAACATTTATCTGTCGTTGTTGTACCTTCTCTATCTCAAACAATTATTTTGGGGATAGATTTTTGGAATGCTATGCATATTGTTATGGACGCCTATGAGAAGTCCTGGGAAGTTTCTGAGAACCCACCAACACGAGGCCAGATATGTGCAATTGGTCTACAAGACTCTACCGTATTGACTACGTCACAAAGGGAAGACTTAAATAATCTTTTGGAGAAGTACTTTTGCAATCAAGGAGAGAAATTAGGAAGAACCCATTTAGTGCAGCATAAAATTGACACTGGAGATGCTTCTCCCATAAAGCAACGCTACTATCCCATGTCTCCCGCTAGATTGCAGCTTGTGTATGCCGAACTTGATAAAATGATTGAACAGGGCGTTGTAGAACCTTCAAGAAGTGCTTGGTCCTCCCCAATCATACTGGTGGACAAGCCTGATGGTGGCCAAAGGTTTTGCGTCGATTTCCGGAAAGTCAACTCAGTCACTTGCAGAGATGCTTACCCCTTACCTCATGTCACTTCGATTTTGGATCGCTTAAGGGATGCCCAATACTTGTCTGCGTTGGACATTAAGAGTGCTTACTGGCAGATTCCCCTTGAAGCTTCAAGTAAAGAGAAAACTGCCTTTACAATCCAAGGAAGAGGTCTTTTCCACTTTAATGTTCTCCCATTTGGAATCCACAATGCACCAGCCACCTGGCAACGGTTGGTTGATAATATATTAGGGATGGACTTGGAACCTTTTGTCTTTATCTACCTTGATGACGTAATAATAGTCACACAGACCTTTGAACTTGTGTGGAAGAGGAACTTCACCCAAGCGGATGCAGTCAACTACAAGTCATCCAAACTCTTTCCAAAATTTGTTGGGCCTTACCGAATTAAGAAGACAATATCTCCAGTGACCTATCAGCTCCAATCAGAAGATGGGCAATCCATGGGCACCTGGCATACCTCGGACTTAAAACCTTGTCTTCAGTAACGGATGAAAATTTGGGAAATTTTCTCATGAGAGAGGGGGTGGTGTAACATTTTTTTTGTGAACCTTAAATTTGGTAACAGAGAGTAAGAGTTAGATTTTATTAACTTTGGCAGACAGGCCTGATCAACCTAGAAAATCTATATCAGCTGGCTATTAAACAAGCTGCAGCTCCAGCTGGCCAAACAACAATTGACTCCTACTTCCTGTTGGACTTTGTTACTTACTGATAGGCTTCACGAGGCTTAACCCTCTCTCTCTCATGGCGATAGTTTGAAGATTGTTCAGTTGGAAATTGAGCCTCCACGAGGTTATCTATAATGTCTTTACCTACATTGCTCCCTTCCTGGCCCATTACTGGATTGTTGCCAAGGTGAGGTATTTTAATATTCATTTAAGTCAAATAATGTGTGCTACCAAGAAATTATAAATACTTTTGAATCCAGATACTTGAAATTAATTTTTCTTTTCTCAACCAACCAGAGTAAATATATTAGTGAAATTAAGAAGCAGAAATTACTTGAGCCTTTATTAATTTGTAAGTTGTACTCATAAATATAAATCCTTTCAGACTTTAAATATTATCATAGTGTTTTAATGGTTCATATTTTCTTAGATCCAAACATATGTTGTTACAATGGTTAGAACTTTTATTTTAAACAATGCATTTAAAATAACAACAAAATGTACCTTGGGTAATAAATAGTGTTGTGTGGCCTATAAGTTAAAAAATTATCCGTTAGTCTGTTTTATGTTTGTTGTTGTTTGTAAATTCAGGATAATAAATGTTGGTAATTTATGCTACGTGCTTTGTCAAAATGTAAGTAAGAAAAGGCATTTGTAGAATAGGAAACAAATATGAAAAGATGTTTTTCAAGTGAATTTTTTTTTAAAGCTTATTTTAGTTAATAATTTATTATTGGAATTTAATTAACTATATCTCATTCTATTGACTACTGTAGATTGAGTAATTGACTAATAGTTAATAGTTGGTTAAATTTACATTACAAACCGATTATATATCTCTCAAAATACTTCATGATAAGATTATTTCACGGAATATTTAGGTTTCATTGTTATTATTGTTAACATAAAATTTTACGTGCTATTCTGAAACAACTATTATACATCTTTTAGTGTCAAATATTTTTGTAGATTCTATTGTCTGAATTGTGCTCAGGGATTTGTTCGGGAGCGGTTAGTGTACCTCCACATAGGTCTGCATACCACTACCCACCCAGTGCCCGTGCCGTACCTGCTACTGTGTCTTCCTCCCTGACCGTGAGCCCTTACGGAGGCGTATGGTACTAGTGGCCGGCCAAGGTAATGTTGTTTAGTGTATATTTACTGGTGTTTAGGGTATATTGTGTTGTTAAATATAAGGGTTACCTGTACCCTCAGACTGTTGAGATCCAAATACAGAAATGGTAATCAAACCTTTTTCCATTATATGAAATGTAAAATTACATAATTTTAATAAATATTTCATTAGATAAATGTTTCTTTTGCAATAAAAAAGGCTCTTTTCAACTCGTTTGGGTTTTCATTATCAGCCTGTGTAACTTATCATATCTGGCAAAATGAGTATTAAGTGATTAGATTTAAGCCAAACAACAGGCTCTTAGAATTTTTCTAAACTTAATGATTACATTGAATGAGTTTAGCTTTCTTACATGTATTTACTTTTCTTAGATTTACCTTGTATTTAACCCACTCTTACTTTGGTTGGTTACAAGGTCATTAATTTTACAACATCATTCCGTAACGGGTCTTTTCCTTGTTCTGACTCCGTTCTCCTACCACACTACTACTGGAAACAAGGTGGCGCCCTCGGATAGTACCGTTAACAGTTAACTCTTCTACGCCGTTAACTTGTGAAAACCACACCTCCCCTTCCCACCCCCCTAGATTGAGCAAACTGGGACCGCTACTAACAGTACAGTCACTGTCACTGCCTGTATTAGCATTTACCCGACATGTGAAACTTTACCTCTCGACAAATCTGTAGTCACAGGTCGTACAGTCACTGTTATTGCCTGTATTAGCATTTACCCGACATGAGAAACTTTACCTCTCGAGAATCTGTAGTCACAGGTCGTACAGTCACTGTTATTGCCTGTATTAGCATTTACCCGACATGAGAAACTTTACCTCTCGACTATCTGTAGTCACAGGTCGCCCAGTCATTGTCACTGCATTTAGTAGCGTTTACCCGACATGTGAAACTTTACCTCTCGACAAACTGTAGTCACAGGTCGTACAGTCACTGTCACTGCCTTTAATAGCATTTACCCGACATGTGAATCTTTATCGACAAACTGTAGTCACAGGTCGTACAGTCACTGTCACTGCCTTTAGTAGCATTTACCCGACATGTGAAACTTTACCTCTCGAGAATCTGTAGTCACAGGTCGTACAGTCACTGTTATTGCCTGTATTAGCATTTACCCGACATGAGAAACTTTACCTCTCGACTATCTGTAGTCACAGGTCGCCCAGTCATTGTCACTGCATTTAGTAGCGTTTACCCGACATGTGAAACTTTACCTCTCGACAAACTGTAGTCACAGGTCGTACAGTCACTGTCACTGCCTTTAATAGCATTTACCCGACATGTGAATCTTTACTTCTCGACAAACTGTAGTCACAGGTCGTACAGTCACTGTCACTGCCTTTAATAGCATTTACCCGACATGTGAATCTTTACCTCTCGACAATCTGTAGTCACAGGTCGTACAGTCACTGTCACTGCCTGTATTAGCATTTACCCGACATGTGAAACTTAACCTCTCGACAATCTGTAGTCACAGGTCGTACAGTCACTGTTACTGCCTGTAGTAGCATTTACCCGACATGTGAAACTTTACCCCCCGATAACATTTAACTTGTTAAGACTGTTTCTATCAGTAGCTTTATTTCTTTTAATCTAAGTATGATATTCTCTGTTACAGATGGCTGGAGCAATAACCATTTATATGGTTTTCCTGATACAATTCTAGTCGTCGAAATAAGTGTCCCTTATATTCTGTTGAGTCAACCGAGGCAACGTTCAACACTAGTATCAACTTAATGATCTACCCTCTGAAGCTGAGCATACTCCAGGCCAAACTCTGTTGTGGTAATTTGTTGGCATTGATGAAGATTAGTGATAAGTGTTTTACATAAAACAATTATTAATTTGAAATAGTTTCGTATACTAAATGAGTGATATTTCTAATCGTATTTGTATTTTATCTCTTGCAAATTTTTGTTAAAACTACCAAAATCTCCAGTAGAGCATGGCAGAGTCAACAATATCATCGCTAATAAACCTCACTGCTCATCTAGGTCAAAACATTATAGGTACATATCCCAACATTATAGATTTCAATTATAATTTAATTACTACCAGCCAGGAATTAACCTCTATAGGACTATTGTATATTCATATATATTTGAAACCATCAATGTGTCTTATATATTACTAATACATTAATAAATATTTATTCTTAGAATGTTCGTTAGTATAATTAAGTACGATTGAGTGTTTAAATGCGTACAAATGTTGACAATTAACCTATAATTTTTTACTGTTATTTGATTTTGAACAAGATCCTTATAAAATACTATACTAGAATACTGTTCTATTACAGTATTTTTATAAGAGCATTGCATGTTAAATGTAAAATGCACCAATAACTCTCCGTATCTATTTAAACAGATTTATATAAACTTAATTGTTAATGCAGCGTATAAAAGAATTTAAATATTTTTTTCATGGTTGTATGACTCATTGATTTAACGTACGAAAACCCTCAAAACAAAATTATTATTATTTTTTCCATTATTTTAACATAATTCGGTTCCGGGAATCAGTTTCTTGTACCTCTAATTTTGCATAATGAAATGCAACTCGCGCTATGATAAGGTATTGGATCTTAAAGTACTTTCATACTGTATTGAATCCTTGTATTATTCTTTGTTTACAAGGTGAAATTTCACAATATGTATTTATAAAAAACATAAAACTCTTTACTATTTTCATAAGAAATTATGTACCTATCTGATGGATTAAAAATCGTTGTGTATATATTAGTAAACATTATTGATAAGTATACGTATACACTTTCTGCGTTATGTTGTGCTACTCTCTCCATTATCTCAATATTTATGTGCATTTACCCAAATAAGTTTATTATAAACGAAAAACTAAAGCAAATAATGTTCTTGTTGACATCTGTAAATCTAATTACATTAAACCGTTAAGTATAAAAAATACGAATACTATTGCATATATTATTTGGAGAAGGTAATTTCATACCGTATGTGTAAAAACAGTGGTAGCTTTCCGTAAAATTTTTAGGAAAACTTCTACAAATATAAAATCTTCGTTTGAAATTTATGTTACAATCCGTATGTATTTCATACCTATTATAAGAAAAAAGGGTTTTACGTTTATAAAACTATACTATTAGCTGTTCTATATTAAATGTAGTATATAAAATGCAATTTATTTCAGTTGGAGGAGTTTTTACTCCAAATATCCAGACAGAAATTGGAGTTTTCTGCATGTGGATTTTTCAACATAAACTACCAAGCTGTAATCTCAGTAAAAAATTGATGTTATTTTCTACTTAAGAGGGTAGTAATTTCCTGAGATCTAAAATTACAGGATGAAACTAAATTAGCTAAATAGCTTCGTTTTATACTTCCGATTACACACAATAGTACACACAACACAAAAATGGGTATTATGGTCTGTTTAGTCATGTAAAAAATCTTAACGTGTCTATGTGAATTAGGTAACTGCTCACTATTTTCGTATAAATGCCATAGTATAATTACTGTTTTAATGCGCTGCTTTATTTTATTTTAATATGTTGAAAAATACATTAAAAATACAAGTCACTTTTACATAACTATTCCTATAATATAACTCCCTTTAGAAAGGAAATCTCTGTTCATTCAATCCCGATGTTTTCTCCCTCCCTCCCAAAAACAGAGAACATTTACGGGTTACACAGATTCCACCCTTGTTAAATTAAACACCCTAATAAAATTATTCAGCTGTTAAATATTACTATCTGTTTATTCTCATAGCAAAGACACGACTTCCTTCAGAAGAAAACCCGCTTGTTTTTTTACCCTCGTAACATTAATCCCTCCCACCCTCCCATAGAACTGCTTGGTATGGCCGAATAATCCCCCTACCCTGAAAAAATCGCAATAGCTGCAGCAGTGCAGTCTTTTCTCCTGAGCTCTGTACTGAGCAAACCAGAGGGTCAAATCTCACAGAAGAATTACATTACAT
This sequence comes from Homalodisca vitripennis, assembly GCF_021130785.1. NCBI lineage: Eukaryota > Metazoa > Arthropoda > Insecta > Hemiptera > Cicadellidae > Homalodisca > Homalodisca vitripennis. The sequence goes on from NC_060215.1 coordinate 118,987,443, forward strand.
TTCTTACAAAAGTTTCCAGTCTATTTCTGCCGTATATACAAAGGTTAATCCAAATTCAAATATATGGTTAAATACAGAAAACTATATGGGTAAGAAAAGCTATAATTTATGGCTATCATGCAAACAATATTGTACCCCACCGAAAAGAAAGTAGTAAACACGTTGTTCCTTAAAACTGAACTGAATATTCAACTATTATTTTTTTCAAATCTGCAAATTCCCAATGAGTCCAAGAACTTTAATTTATAACCTTAGGTTATGTTACATGTACGTGTATGCGTTGGCTAAAACGCATCATTATAATTAAAACGATCCCAAAAACACATAATCAGCAGTTTGTAGTGTTAAAAAATACCAAGGATAAAATAAAATTTAAAAAATGTTGTTGTTCCTGGAAGTCAAAATAAGAATAGAAATTCGTATATCTGGTTAAGAAGATTTACAGCCTGAAATAAAATACATACGTAAAGAACATTATGGAGTTTTTGCCAAAGTAAATGTTAAAATAAGCGATCAATGTATGCCTTACGAAGATTTTTTTATTTAAGACAAGTTTAATTCAGAGGTATAACCAAAGTAAACCTTCACTGATATTGGTGCGGACTTCCAATTACGTAACTACCACCAACGAAAATGAAATAACTGTTCTTTGCTGGAAGAACACATTAAATGTACTCTTTTCAGAACAATTAATTTGAAAGTAATTAATTTTTATTCTAAGTATGTCGAGTAGAGTATGAATGGTATAAAAAGGTTACATTAAAATAGAAAAAAGTAGAGATTAGAATTCGATATGTTCAATATTGTATTAGGAACATTTATTTAGAATAACATCTGTTCTGGAGAATACACATAGATGTAATTCATTAAAAATGTATCAAGACAATATGTAATAACATCCATATGCTAATCTAGTTCTGTATAATTTACTGTCATTTTTTAATGTTAAATTGCATACAAAATTCGCAAAGTCAAACGAAAGTAATGTTGTGTTACTCCTCATGTATGCGTGTTATAACGCTCTTGTAGGATATGGTTATTTTAACTTAGATTGCAATTTGGTGTTAGGTTAGTTATCCACCTGAGGAAGAGATCAGTTTGTAGAATTCGAAACGTAGTGTTTCTGATCTCGTGTATCACTTTACAATTTCAAGTGTTCACAAAGAATTGTGTAAAAATCTTTAAACAAAAACTGTATTCTTGTGGCTGTATCCTACATTTTGCTATAGTAAGTGTACATTACTATAATATGAGTACATATTACTCATTGCTTTTATTGAACGGTTTTTATCACGAAAATGTGTTGAAGAAATATTACTGAAACACGTTTTGTCTCTTGTTAATGTTATTTAATTACTAATTTATTTTAAAGTCCCGTTTGAATTATACGTAATGTATTGCTGTTTTATAAAAATGACGTTTTATGTGTTAATTTTGAAGAGGTTACATAAACTTTATTTTTACTACCGCTATTTAAATTTTATTTGTTAATACTCCGTCTACTTTAAATTTAATGAAACTGGCTTGCATTAAAATAACAATTTACAAATTATATATATTTTAATCAAAATACCTAAATTATTTTGTTATCTGTATATTAGGTTATACTAAAGAATACTATTGTAAGCGTAGAAAAAAGACATTATAATTCATTAGTCCCTATTGAAATAATGGTTTCTGTAATGAATGTGATGACTAGAATAACGTTTGGAAATTTTAACACCAGTATTATATTATACTGTGTCTATACTTTGGTACATTAAAATATATAATATAATTTATAGTACTGTATGATGTATTATGGTATAATTTTAATGCTGCTTTGTAATTCAATGTTAAATGTTGTCTTTAAATATAACTATTGCATAATTAAGTGTTATTTTCTTACGAATATACATATAAAAAAATTATATTCAATCGTAATGATATGATTTCCACTCGTAATGCGTTTTTGAGGAGAATACTCTTCTGTTATTAACAAGATAATTTCTACAATGTTTTAAAAGTATGAACAGCTTCTTTCATCATTTGCATAGCTTTTCGAGATTTTGTATTCCTAAGAAATTATTTTGGACAAAAATTGTGCATACTAAATGTGACGAGAATTTTAGAATTTAAGTATTGAAATTTGTTAAAATTTCTACTTAAATTAATCGAAAAATTTATTAAAAACGCTGATAAAGGCTACATATCAACTAAAGCAGGGACTTAGGGTGGCCACCCGTTGTTCATAGATAAAATTATAAATTTATTAAATAATTTGTATAAGAAATGTATTCTTTTATTGTATTAAGTATGTTGGAAGTCTTTGATTTCTTCAATAAGCTTATTACGTTTCTAACTTTAATTCGATAAAATTAAACAAGGCAAAAATTATTCATGTATTAAACATATTTGGCTGTAGTGTATAAAATCCAATGACGTTTACCTAAATAAGTGTTAAATAAGTAATGAATACAAATCCTACAATTTACACTATTACAGGTATTTATAATTTTAAGAAGTTAATTATGTAGAATATTAAACGGAATTTAAAACAAATTATGAAATATAAAGGGAAGATGATATAGAGAATTAATATTTTGTATATATTTATTGTAAAAAAGGTAACTTTTATTTATTAGACTACCTATAAACTAGAAAATAGTAACTTTAAAAAACAACGATTGATATTTAATGAATAATTTACAGATTTGTAAATGTTATGTCAATATTGGAAGTTAAATGGTCACTAAATCAGTATGGAGGCATTGTATACAAATATAACTATACGTAGTATTTATAGGAAAGGGTTTTAGGAAGGAATTGAAAGTCAAATAAAAAGGAGATTTAATGATGTATATGTAATAATGATATTTTATAATTATGTAACTGGCATTATACAATTTAAAAGGACTATATTGTATTGGCTTCTCAAGAAAATATTTGTATACAACTATTGTATACAATTAAGTATCACATTGTAATTGGTGAACTGACATTGTAATTGGTAGTAACCTGAAAAATCTAATTTACGTATTTGTTTTAATTTTCTTGCATTTATTTCATATACAAACATAGTTTCTTTGCATCAATATGCATGTTTAAGAACTGTAGCAAATTTGCGTGGAATTCCAAATACTACAATTTATGTTAGTAAAATTAATAATTTTTATTTGATTTATATGTTATTAACTTGTTTAAAAATATATCATTAATAAATAAACTAACAAATTAAAAAAAATTATGTAATTAAGAGAAAAAAAAACTTTTTTATCATAAAGATTATTAATGACTTTAAAAAACAATAGAAAGTTTATAATATTTACGACATGGACCTTTAAATTATTTAGATTTTTCTGTTGGAAAATGCTGGTATACGTTAGATTTAAAAGTACCAAACAAGATGATCTCATTTAAAAGTAAAATCTGGAAATGGTACTTGTGGCCACTTAAAAAGACAAATAAAGAATTTTTATTAGTGTCCCCATGATTGATATTTGATAGTAAGACTATTATAAAGAGTGGAGGTTCAAGAATACGTCCAAATATTTGTTGTGACCTCAATTACACTAATTATTTATTTATTAGTTTAAATTATTTGATAGTTATGGGGATGCCTTCTGTAGGGAGGAGTATGAATTATACCATGGAACAGAGAGATACTCACCATATGTTCCACAAAGATGCTGATACAGATCTCCCAGGCCTTGACGTCACAATTAGGAGTCTTGTGTAATGCCTGGTGCAGCGCGAATTGATATAATCCAGAACAGAAAATATTTAGGTTGAGGCAGCATAGGAAGTTTTGATTGAAGTCATTGATTGCCGAGTTCTTTCAAGTATTCCTGGTGTATTCCTTACAGTGTTACAGGCTGCAGTGATACACTGTAAAAGGTCATCCCTGGTATTAACTGGTCTTTCATAAACTAGAGTTTTCAAATGGCCCCAAAGGAAGAAATCGATTGGATTTAGATCTGGCGACCGAGGCGGCCATGATACAGGTCCTCCTCTGCCTATCCATCTTTCCCCATAAGTTTGGTCCAGAAATTGCCTGACATCTAGTCTGAAATGCGCGGGAGCTCCATCATGCATGAACCAACAGTGCTCTCTCACACCCAAGGGAACATCATCTAAAATTTCAGGCAATTCGTGTTGTAAGAAATGTCTGTAGTTTTCACCATTGTTCTATATTTTGTCATTCTATATGGTTGTCAGGTAATACAAAAGGACCTAATAAACAGTCTCCAATGATGCCTGCCCAAACATTTATTTTAAACTGCTGTTGATGTCTCCCTTCATGAATGGCTTGTGGGTTTTCATCAGCCCATTGATGCATATTGTGGTAGTTGGTTATTCCATCTCGATTAAAACAAGCTTCATCTGTATACACAACTAATGATGTAAAACCAAGGTTGTTAGCTTGCTGATAAAACTATTGACAAAACTGTAAACGTAATGGAAAGTCAGCTGGACCAAGGGCTTGTACACGCTGATAATGGTACGGATATAACATCTGCTCATGTAGAACTCGCCATACTGTCATGTGGTCTACGTTGAGTATTGCTCCTAACTGCCTAGTACTTACGCCTGGATCTTCCTCTACTCGCTGTAAGATGTTTTCTTCCAAATCAGGAGTTCTACGCTGTCTCTGTACACCTCGGTCTGCAGTAGAAGGTAACAAAGTGCCAGTCTCATGAAGTCGGTTGAAAACAGCAGCAAATGTTGAATGAGTAGGTTGTTGTCGATTTGGAAATGATTCGTAAAACAGGTGGGATGCTAGGCGACTATTACCGTTAGCTTTTCCATACATAAATATCATGTCAGCTTGATGGCTAAATGGGTAACCTGCCATCTTCAATAGAATAAGAGCACTATCGACTAATAATGTTTCTACAAGTGAAAGTAACAGATCATATCTTGTCAAAAATAAACAAGGAAATGACTTACTTACCTGAATTCATTGTTGTTCTAATCACCTGTGTCTCAACATGAAAACATATTCAGCTGTTTAAACCATGAAAGTTGAGTCATGTAGATTGCTTGTTACAATGTCGTTTTTAAAATTTAATACTAATTATCATGTTTAAAGTTTTTTAACCCAAAATATCGTTTTATTTTTATACTGCCTAAATACTTACATTAACTTTTGAAACAAGAAAAAAAACTTGTAAATGTGATATGTTACTAGGTTAAGAAAAATGCCATAACTTTTTTATTTCTTGAGCGATTTCAAAAAATGAGGTACCGTTTGTTTTATAAATAAGTTTATATTTTTTTATATTCTAGTAAATTTTTTATACAGGAAGTAGTTTTTGAGAAATTCACCATCAAAGATTTTAACTAGCCGCCATTTTGAATTTTGTTGAGTAAAAATTTTCAATTTTTTTAAATTGACAATCTTTACTAGATTAGCATATGTTGAAAAGTTTAACTTTGTACCTTTAATGGTTGTTTAGAAAAAAAAATTTAATGTAATAAACACAAACAGACGGACAGACGGAAAACGATGCATTTTAGGACATACATTTATAGGAACTTTTTGGTTCGATTTGACCTCAGGAACAACCTCCTGAAGTTTGTCGGTGAATTTCAGTTACACCCTGTATAAGCTCGTTTCATATCACCTAAAAAGTTGACCCATTTCTAAGAACCAGCTTCAGTCAGGATATGTGTAACCGAGACACCTACATGTCACAGTTTCTGTTCACCATAAGTTGACTGAGACAAATATTTTGGTAGAGAGTAATTGTACATCTGCTTTAATGTTTTTAATTCTGTGATCATTACCTTAAATAATAATGCATCCTCAATATTAAGTTCACCTCTGCAGTTGGTATTTTGAGCTTGTAGTATCGGTTTCTTTGCAATTTGCATTTAATTTATGGTTCTACAGTGTAAAGCTAAAATTATAATTATTAAAAACCCCATCATAAACCGAATAAGATGGTTGTGTGACTTAAAAAGAAAAGATCACTCCAGTAAATACTGGTAAAAAGAACCCAATTTATTTCTGCCACCGAGCATTAAACTGTAAATAAAAGTGTATTTCGTCTATAAAGTTGTATACAAACAAAACGTAACTGCTCTAAATTGGGCAGGACTCCTCAAAACTGAATGAATCCTGAGTGGCTGACACATTCAAAGGATTTTGAGATGTCCATCATCACATCAATCACCCTCTCATGGCCATGCAGACAGGTAACCACTTGTTTACTGGTTTAGCGATTGCTTGAGTGGAACAGCTGTAACCTTTTAAGCACCGAAGGATAATATCTTGTTTAAAAGATGACATAAAATGTGATTAAGAGTGGGAAATACATTTTAAGCACGTTTTAATAGTATTTTCCAAAGCCAATAAAGGCCTGATAAGGTTTTGTTCTTTAGTAATTCTATGGCATTAACACTCTCAGCTTCCAGGACAGGATTCAGTTTAGGTGCAGGGCAAGGCACGCACACTGGTAATTTTGGTTCGACCTGATTTCTACTCAAGTGTAAACCTGCAGTTGTGAACTATTCATTTACGTCATTACACACCTGAAGCTCAATTGTTATAAAATTGCCATTTACTCCAATTAGCTGCTTCACAATGAAAGGAATAAGTAATGTTGAACGTCCAGTTGTTGTTACATATATTATCAGAATACCTTTACTATTCGGAAATGTATTTAAATAAATAAATTGCCTTTAATTTGAGCGATTTAATAATGGTTTTAATAACTAACTTACAAAAATCTTATGACTACGTAATGAATAGATTTTCGATCTGCTCATGAAAATATTAACAGAGACAAAATCTCTGAGGAATTCGGATAGAGATTTGTAAATCCTTGATACGTGGTTTAATAAATTCCTGCAACCCACTTCCTTTCTCTCTATGCGGAAGTACAAGTAAAGCTGTTTACAATGGCGGGTACTGCACTTAGAGATATCATCTCTGTACTGAAGCCTCTCGCATAGATCCTGCGATACCTAAATCCCATGGGCTTGTACATCATGCAGTTCGTCATTACGTTGCATAGCATTACATTTTTGTCAGCATGTTCAGTTTATTTCAATAAGAAACCAAATGTTTAAAGCGATTTACGCAATAAATGGCAGGTATTGCAGAGCCTTGGATCCTTTGTACTTGTTCCGTAAGCTGTATAACAGTAAACAGACACTGACAAGATCAAAGATCGCATGAGATCCATCCTAACAGATTGTGGCAGAATTTGTATGTATCTATACAGAGTTATGAGCCTACTAACGGCACCGATTGAAGTGAGATAAGATACACGATCGGAAATATCGAGCTCAGACATTAGCACAACGCCAAGAGTATTATCTTGCCGCATAGCTCCATACTCTCGCCAAAAAAATGACAGTCACTCCCCTCTCACTTAGATTCTGTATTACAGGTTTTATTGTCATATGAACGACAGTGCATTCATCTATGTTTAGTTTTAGCCCATTTCGGTTGACCACTTTTCGATATTTTCCAAATCAGCATTGTTTTTTGAGATGGCCGCGGTGGAAAAGGTGGCATAAGGTATAAGGCGAGCCCAGTTGGCAACCATCTGCGAATTAATAGACTGTGCAGTTCTGCACATAACTGGTAAAGTTAAATGGATACTATTGAAGAGCACAGGCCCTAAGCAACCCCCCTGAGGTATACCTCTCTGCTTGATGGGATATGGAGATGCCTCCATTCACAACTTCGTAATCTGAACTCGGTCTTCGAGATATGTTTTAACCCACTTGATTAATCTATCATCACACCTATAATATTTAAATTTCGGCAACAACAAGTTGTTGTTCATAGAGTCAGAAGATTATGGATAGTAAAGGTCTGATAATATCTATCAATCAATCATATTTCTATTGCTTTCAAACAATTTTACATTGTATTTGCAAACGTCAATAAACAAAGCCAAAATTCCTGAAGTTTGCTATTTTAAGATTCATTCATTGCTCGCATACATACATTAAATTACATTCTCCCTCTCATTCATACATGGCTTCAGTATCGGTACTAAGTTACGAAAAATTAGTGGTCCCAGCGGCGTAACATGAACTCATCTACTGATTAAAACACTTCAGACACTAAAAGGTCCTTTAATCGAGCTTTAAGCAGGGTTAGGTTGTTGAATTTTTTATGCTCTCAGGGAGATTATTAATTAATCTGACACCAGCTTGTGAAGGAAGTTGTTCAGATGCCAGTGTTCTATGATATTGCATCCTGTAGCTGTCCCCACCTCTATTATCATACATGTGGACGTCCCTGCTACGCACTAACTCACATCGGAATCGGCAATATAGAGCTACATCGAAGATATAGAGTCAGGGTAAAGTCAGAAAACAAAGCTCCCTGAAAGCATCGCGGCACAACTCTCAAGGATTCAATTTGCACATGATTCTAATGACTTTTTTCTGAAGCCCGAAAACTTTGTTGAATCTGATCCTGGCACATCCACCCCAAATGCGTTTGCCGTAGGTAAAATGGGGATATAAAAGGCCAAAATAGACCATCCTTAGAACGTCAAAATAGCAAACCTGTGCCAAATTCCTCAGGGCAAAAACGCCTGAAGCAACCCTTGCACGTACATGCTCAACATGATCGGTCCAAGTTAATCCTCTATCGAGATATATTCCTAAACCTCGAGTGGATTGCACTTCCTTTAAAAGAGTGTCCTCTACATAAACTAAGAACAATACAGGTCCAAGGATAGATCCATGGGGGACCCCCTGATTCAAAGGAAGTGTCTGTGACTGAACATTGGAAATTTATCCAAACTGATATCTGTCACTGAGATACGATTTCAACCACTTCAGTGGCAGATTACGTACTCCACATTATAGGGTTATCTTTATGTTAGAATAATGAATCGTGAACTAAACCACTTTTTGAAATTCTTTTATTTCAGACACGTGTTTCGTTATAAACCATCTAAGTGTGAACATTAACCTCTAACTTAATAATAAACAAACGACTAAATATAAAAATGTTGACCATTTAAACAGATGTTAAATTTATATGACTAAGTTGTAACTTTGATTAGTATTTTGTGTTTAATATTTTTTCAAAGAAGGTATTTGTTCTTTAGATTAATATTTAATATGTTGTGAGGATCTTTGTTATAATTTAGATAAATATGTAATTCTTCTTTCGTGTTTAATTTTTCTCCTTTCTTTTCGATATCCAAAATGTTTGTTGTAATTATGTCCAGTTTCTAATAAATGTTAAGCGAAATGTGTTTGTACTGTAGACATTGTTTTTAAAGCTTGTATATGATTTTATTCAAACTTCTGCTAGTTTGTCCAATATAATAGCTTTCACAGTTACTACAGTTGTTAATTTTTTATACTCCCACATTGTTTGTATAATTCTTGTTTGTCATCTTTTTGTTAAACTTTGTTTTCAAAAAGTTTAGATGTATTATTTATTGTTTGGCAACTGATAGAAAAGTTTGAATACTGAAAGATTTTTCGAACAGCTTTGTTTATTTTAGTAGTGAAAAGTGCGCGCGCGCGCACACACACACACACACACACACACACACACACACACACACACACACATACATATATTTTATTTGATTTAATTTCTTTTGTAGCTTCCAAAACTTTAACATGATCTTTTTTAAAGCTTTTATATGATCTTTAAACATTTTATTAAAATTTCTGCTAGTTTGTCCAATATAATAGCTTTCACAGTTACTTCAGTTGTTAATTTTGTATACTACAAATTGTTTATATAATTCTTGTTTGTCATCTTTTATTTCTTTCAAATCATTTCTATTCATCTAAGTTGTAGAATTATAAACGCAAATATTTTAATTAAATATACGGTTTGGTGAATGCAATTCCATAATATCCTTTTCCACCCTTAACAAAAATAAGTTACTGGATAAATGGATGGCGAAATACCTATTACTAACTGTTATAACTGCTTTAACACATGAGAAGTTTTTGATGCAAAATATTTAGTTTGTAAGAAACGTAATTTAATATTGTATGTCTTAAAAATAAGTTACTCAGTTATACGTGGCTTAAGGGAAATTATAAATGTATAAAATATTTAAAAATATATGGAAAATACTAATATATTAAACATATAATTGTATAAAATAATGAAAAATATACTTGTACAATATAAAAGGCAGTAAAATCACCTCTTTATATAAGGCAATCTGTATATTCAGAGGTAGACGTTGTAGATCATATACTTCATGAGGATATACCACACATGAGAATCCGTTCCTACAAGAATGCCGTTTCTGGATTTGCCCTTTAACGATAAACATATATATCGTTGAAGGGCAAATGCAGACTAGACCAAGGAGTACTAAAACACTTAAAAAATTCAAAGAATCGTGATTTTTAGATGAGAAACATTTACGGCAAATTAAGATTTACTGCTTACAAATTAGTCTGGTTTATAAATTATGAGTTTTAATAAAGTCGTTCCTAGACGATAAACTACTCATTATATAACCCTGGCCAACACAGAAACTTAGACCTGGAGTAAACTGTAAAGGCCTCACCTCCCTCGTTCTTTAAAAATATTTAGATTATTCTACTGGCGCCATCGTCAATTTCATTTTGATAAGAATCCTTGCTTAACTTTTCTTGAATTGTTGCAAAATATCTTTCAATAACATAAAGTCATATTGCATCTCTTAGGGAATTTTAAAGTAATATTTTAATATTCTAATAAGACGGGGCATAGTTATTTTCTACTAAAACATATTACTCATTTATTACAAAAAATGAAGGCAGTAAAAATTATGCACGTCAGTTCACGTGTGAGGATTCAAAAACATAAAAATGGCTTTCATCAGCAAACACTGTAACGCTTGCTGTAGTCTTCAACAGAGTGAAATTATGTTACATTTATTCATCAATTGAATTGGAATGTCACCGTAAACGTTATATACAAGTATTGACCAAAATTCGGACGTGCACTTCTTCATAATACTACAAACTAGTATGATTGTATGAATTAATAACTAGTAATTTAATAAAAAGTCCTTACAAACTTCCATAATAAAGCAGGATAGGTATTGCCAACTCCTTACATTCAATACTGCATAAGAAAATTAAAATAGAATTCTGTATACTCAGAAATTAATTCATTGCGAAGAATACTAAATGATTATTGTTGAAGGCATGCGGGAAAGAAGGACATTTCCATCGAACTCCTATGGCTTTTTCCCACGGTAGAACAATGAAGTCCAAACAAAGAACGTTCGTTGTAATAGTGGCCTCATACGGTTTTAATTGTTCACGGTTAGCAAGTATTACAGACGAGCATCTACTAGATTCAAAGCATAATAAATGCTGTTACTTCACTCTTTAAAACTATGAGAGCGTTCTACTGTAAAAAGCAAAACAGATCTTGTATTTGTTCACTGTAACTAAACACAACAACAAACATACTCAACAAACATTTATATATCACGACTCATATGATTCATATTTATGATCTTTTTAGAGATCATATTTCGTTTTATAATATTAGATGTATTTAAATGAAACAATCACATATTTAATATATTTATTGATTTGCACACAACCGACTTTTGTATTAGGTATTAAAAACAAACACTACGTTCTACGTGGCTTAAATGAGTTTGAAAATTATGCTGATAAATATAAAAATAACTGAACGGGGATGTGTATTATTATTTACTTCATAAAGGGATTTATTTATAGCCAACTTTTGATTTATTATAGCTATCAAAGTAAGAGCGGGACAGTAATATATATTTCACTGTATTTAACAGCAGATCTTCCATAGCAATGTCATCTCACGTATACAGACCCCGGTTGTAATATTTACTTCATTCAGCTTTTGTGATCATTGACGATTTACAATTTTTTTGTAACAGAGTAGAAAATAAATATCAAAATGTAAGAGTTTTTTGTAAACGATTAATATACGAATAAATATACAACAAAATGTAATATATTCCTTTTGTCGGAAGAAAGGTGCAGTTCACATATGGTTGTCATCTCTAAATATTAAACTGAATACACATTATTAGTTGAGGCTTTTAATTTGCTCAACACTGAAGATAACTCTCAAGTTTGGCATGTTTCTATTCGTAATGTTTTCAAATATTTAGAAACTGCTTTATCCTGAAACCTTGCAAGTCAAAAATCGTTAAAAGTACATACATTTATTTGTCTAGCATTGACCTAATTTAATTGCGAAAATTAAGGGACTATTTTTCGGCCACCATCTTGAAATTGTAATAGTTATCTGACAATTATTAATAATTATTTTGCTCTAAAATTGTATAAAATTGTCAATTTATGCTTTATGAAATACCAGAAAAAATCATTACGATATCGACTGAGTATTTAACCTTTAAATGTTTGTTGTTTGCGACTAGTTAACGAACTTATTCAAGCAAAATATAATTACTGTCTTTGTACCTGGTTTAGTTTACAGCAAGACAGCACAGGAATTGAAGGGTTCAAAATTACTCCCAAAATATTACTGAATATTACTTAGAACTTCATAAAGTCACTATCTGAATTCCATAATAAAAAAATCTACGTAAAAAAATGGTAGTAAATGACTGAGAGTACTAAATAATTCTTTGATGTTGCTCTAAGAAGGGTGATATCGGAGCTTCATTTGCAAATATAAAGTTCGCTATCTTGAAACTTTAACGGATAAAGAAAAAGATACAAGAATAAAAGATGTTTAAAATCACTTACTATTTGATAACCATTTTTATTTTGGGTATATATAGAGAAATAGTTCAGTTAACACCTTTGCACAAATGCGAAAGGACCATCTTCATATGTTGTATTGATAAGACTCGTTAACTAACTCGTTTAATCTATCTGCAAACGCTGTCGCTGTACCTAGTTCTAATTAAAATCTACATATAATTAAAATTACAAAACTAATCGTGTTAATCATCATTTTCGCAATGTTGTATATTTCTCAAAACTATTTACAACGCAGCCTGAAAATCTGACAAGATCAATCAAGATATACTGAATAAAGAGCAAATATAAAATTCATTTATAATTATTTAATACTTTTGAACTATGTTCAATGTTGGGTCTACATGTGTGTGTGTGTGTGTGTGTGTGTGTGTGTGTGTGTGTGTGTGTGTGTGTGTGTGTGTGTGTGTGTGTGTGTGTGTGTGTGTGTGTGTGTGTGTGTGTGTGTGTGTGTGTGTGTGTGTGTGTGTGTGTGTGTGTGTGTGTGTGTGTGTGTGTGTGTGTGTGTGTGTGTGTGTGTGTGTGTGAGTGAGTGAGTGAGTGTGTGTGTGTGTCAGAAGTCAGAAGTCAGAAGTCAGAAAACACTTTATTCAGTAATGGTTTGCATTTTTACATTATTTAAATTCCCATGCGTCGCGTAGGACGCGTGCGGGATATCATATTGCACATCGTAAATATCGCTTTATATTAATATTGGCAGTCCAAACAGTGTCACTTAACCATTTCTAAATAATTTTCACAGATACACAACATTCTGTAGGCAGTTTAAAAGTCTCATCAGAATTCATTAATAATCATTATGTTAAATAAATTAAACATCCATTACAGTGCTATACCAATTTCAAAAAATACAGACAAAAATATTTACGACAAAAAATAATATAATAAATAATAAATATATACATTTAATGCATTTAACAAATTATGTAAACAAACCATACTTCAACAAACCCCAAAGTATACTCCCCTCCCAACCACGCACTGATACTACTGTACTCCAAATTTTACTTACTTTTTAACATAATAAATATCAATAACTAAAGCTATGTACATGTAAAATAAATATAGTAAAAAAAACACATATTACATTGATTTGAAACGGTTGTGGAGGCTGAGTTCACATAAAAGTTAAATAAATATAATTAATATCAACATAGCAACTAAAAAAAATATATGGTTGGGAATAAAATAATAGTATAGCAATAAATAACAATAAAAAACAATAAATAACAAATACAACAACAACAATAATAATATTAAATAACAATAAATAACAAATACAACAATAATAATAATATTAAATAACAATAAATACTATAAATAACAAATACAACAACAATAACAATAATATATTAAACAACAAATTAAATGTTCTTTATATAAAAAACAATATTAAAAAATAAATAATGTACAGATTTTGAATAACTATCTTTAAGGCAGTTCCAGGATAAATTCTCTGACTTTCATTTTAAATTTGGGTTTATTTGCAAAAATAATTTCGTTACCAAAATTTTCAACGAAATTGTTGAATACTTTAGGTCCCTTGTAACAAAATTGGTTTCTACTTCTTTCTTTAGTTAAATTTGGTATTAGAATTTTAATAAATTGAGAGGCCCTAGTCCCTCTATTGACAACTTTCAGAGTAAATTGATTGAAATATTTATGTGTGTATGATAAAACAGCTTTGGTTATAAATTTGGTTAAAAGTTAAAATATTTTTCTCTTGAAATATGTAACTTAATCTGTCTCTTATATTTATGGAAAAGATTATTCGAAGTGATTTTCGCTGGCAAGCTAATTATACTTTTTAGAATTGTTGTGTATGTACCACCGTAAATAATAATTCCGTATCTTAAAGTGCTTTCGAACCACGAGTGATATAATCTAACTAAATGTTCACTTTTCTAAATAACCCCTCATATGATATAAAGAATAATTTATCGATCTCAACTTACCACTCAACTGAGCAATATGCTGATTCCACCTCAGATCTCTGTCGACAACCATCCCCAAGTAGGTGACAGAGTCCACGATACTGATATATGAACAGTTACATGAATACAAACAACTATGAGGGTGGCAGTAAAGCTTATAATCGTTCTGCAGTTCCAATATGCTCTTATTTTGTTCAAAGAATAAAATGCATTTAGATTTTGTGGTATTTATCAAAAGCTTATTATCAACTAACCAGCTAGATATCTTGGTTAGATCATCTTGAATATTAATTTTTAATGAGTTTTTATTATATGCAGAGCAGACCAGGGCCGTATCATCGGCGTATGCAAATATTTTAGAATTTAGTTGCAATTTTAATAAATCATTAATAAATATTAAGAATACTACTGGGCCCAATTATTCCTTGTGCCGTTCCATACATCAATTCCAAAACACATCGCTTTTAATATTATTTATTTTAACTAACTGCTTCCTACCTTTAGAAAAAGAAGTTAACCAGTTCAAAGCGCTTCCCCCTATCCCATACTTCTTAAATTTACACAAAAGTATATCAATGTCTAACACGTCAAACGCCTTTTTAAAATCCAAATAAAACTGCCAAAAGTATATTTATACTTATCAGAATTTTCAACAATTTCACTGACGTGCCTAAACCAATGCTGCATCAGTACCTTTACCTGGTAAGAAACCAAATTGGTGTTCCGAAAAAAAATCATTGTCGCAAAAATATTTTAACAGTTGGTCTTTGATTAGTGATTCTATAATATTTTAGCTAACGTACTGATAACAGAGATAGGGACGATAAGAGCCGACCTGCGTTGCGTCACCTGACTTAAATACAGGGACTACAACTGCAGTTTTAAACTCATCTGGAACAATACCCTCCCTTAGTGATTTTGAAAATATGTTATAAAGTACGGGTGCAAATATGTTAATATTTTCTTTCATTAAAACAATATTTATACCGTCAAGGCCACAACTAAACTTATTTTCCATGCTATTTATCTTGTTAACCACATCAGAGAGTTTTGAATATGAAACTCGTTAAGCAATACATTATATTGCGTTCTGATCCTCCAGAAATAGGTCCTGGCCAAATTCATCCTGTCTCAATTTAGAAAAACTATACTTGTGAAATACTCATTAAAAATTATTCCCACCATGCGCTCATTACCCCCCACCTTCATCACGGCATCGCCAACAACAATTTCATCAATACTGTTTTTCTTTCTTTAAGAATTTTCTTTACAACGTTCCAATATTTTTTCGAGTCACCATTACAAGCCTCAATGAGATTGGAATATACCTCTTTTTTACTCGTCTAATTTGTTTGGTTACTGTTCTGGATAATTCTCTAAATCTATTTCTTAAAACTAGGTTATCTCTGTTTTTTTTGTATATTCTTTAAAAACACAATTCTTACGGTTTATTAAACAAACTAGAATCATTAGTAATCCATTCACTCCTCCTTCTATTTTTACTGTGTTAATTTTTTTCAAATTACAGGATGCTGTGAAACATTGACCATATAAATATTGAAAAATTCTTTAACACTATTCAATCACATGAGGGCTGGAGATGACTGGGCTCCAGTCGGCTAATAAATAGTTGCCGCTTTTAATAGCTCATTATTAGATACCGTGACGAAATTATGTTTGCATTTTTCATACATGATTCCAGATAAAATTAACACTGAGAGCATAATGGTCAGTAATGCCCAAGTTCCTCAACATTACATTTAACATTCAAAGGTTTGGAGTTACGTATCAGTGCGTGGTCCCAAACAAGAACTTACACCTACATCTATTCTAGTGGGACAGTTAACAGATTCAAAAAACCATAAGAAGAAACTGCGCTCAAGTAATCTTTACCGGATCCCTTATTTTTTCAATGTGCATATGTTTAAGTCACCTATTATCAAAGTTGGATCATTTTTTAATTTTAACATATTTTCAAAATCAGGCTTGAACTGTTTATAAGTTAACTTACACTGTCTATAAATTCCGAATATTGAAAGTTTAAAAAACGTGACTATTAAATGTTAGGTCAATAACAACATTAACAAGCTCAGCTGTGGGCAGGGAGGATGAGTTGGTGCGTGTAACAAAGGGTCAGTGTCGATGTACATGATAACACCGCCCGCCTGATTATCTGGCCGAGGTTGTAATAACAAGTCATAGCCCGCGATATTGTATTGTAGCCCCTCCTCACCTCCACCCCCCTTGATCCAGACTTCAGTTAAAACTATTATTTGATATTTCAACGAAAGACTATTTAAATAAACCAAAATTCATCGAAATGTTTCCTAATACTACGAATGTTCATTACAAAAAACATTGAAATTAAAATTTTGAATTTGGTTCATGTATACAATATTTAAGAAAAATTACAGCTATTTGACATAGGATCACTTAAGCGCTATTAATATCCAGTCCGAGCTTTTGCAGGTCCTCCATCACCGAGATACGTATCTTCCTGTCATCTTCGGTCTTCTTAACAAATATTTTCCCTTCTGAGATCCAAACGAATTTAAATCCGGATTCCCTCAGCTTTTTAGAATAGTTAAAACAGGTTCCTGAAGTATGGAGTGAGGTGCTCATTCACATACACATTCGTTCTCGGGACACCTGGTACAAAGTCGGTTGACTTTATTTCCTTAGTTTTTGAGGCAATTTTACTTTTTTTCAGTAAACTGTCACGCTTTTGTCGGTTCGTAAACTGTAGTACAATCGGTTTGGGGACATTGGGGCGCTTTGTCGGGATCCTATGCACAGCTTGCACATCTAAATTAAAGTTAATCGGCTCCCCAGTTATTTCAGATAACTTTCAACAATTTTTTCCATACTTTCCCCATTAGCCTCAGGAATACCCTCAATCTGAACATTCCTATTTCGATTGTACTGCTGTAGATTTTCTAAGTCCATTTTATAACACGACAGATCTTTAACCAATTCAGAGTTCACACCCTTAAGGGATTGATTAGATTTTTCAAGTGACTTGACAGTCTGTTTTAAGTCCTTTACCTCCTTATCATATTCATCAATTTTTTTCGAAAAGAATTCAAGTGATGCCCTAAACTCATCAAATTGCGACTTATGCCTAGCTTCAAATTCTTTAAACTGGTCTTTAAATAGTCTGTTCCATTTTACTCAAAAATTCATTTCTGCATTTTAATAATTAATTCTTGCGATATTAAATCTTTAGGTTTAATGTTCTTACCACGAGTGCCACAGGCCTTACACTTCCATTCCTCACGCCTCTTCTTACCCATCTGGTTCCAGGTAGATTCCTGTATATCCACACAATCAAAATGGAAACACAAGCTACAAATTGAACATTTTGCACAACAATTTTTATCGCCGGGCAATTCATCTCCACATACGGCACAATCACTCATGATGAATCTTGATGACTCAATACAGGACACCAGATAAGACGGAGCAACTGATAACTACGTCGCACTGCTTGACTGCCAACTGCCAACTATGTGTGTGTGTGTGTGTGTGTGTGTGTGTGTGTGTGTGGTGTGTGTGTGTGTGTGTGTGTGAGTGTGTGTGTGTGTGTGTGTGTGTGTGTGTGTGTGTGTGTGTGTGTGTGTGTGTGTGTGTGTGTGTGTGTGTGTGTGTGTGTGTGTGTGTGTGTGTGTGTGTGTGTGTGTGTGTGTGTGTGTGTGTGTGTGTGTGTGGTGTGTGTGTGTGGAACTTGTTAACTAAAACTGTTAGCTCAAATGCCCAATGGCCTCCGTTTTGAAAGTTTATTTGACTAACGAAATCACCTAAGCTATGTGAAGTTACTGCGTGTGTATACTAATATTTTCTAGATATTGTGTTTATACTTAGAATTATTTGCATAGGGTACTTACCTTTGACTGGAATTAAAACTATTTCCATAATCTAAATCTTTCGCTTAGTGCCGTTTAATAAATTATGTTCCTCGACGAGAATTTACACACAATAAATATTAAATTGCCTTTTTTTTATAAATTTCTTATTAAATTCAGATGTGATTTAGATTTAGATTGTGTTATACTTAGAATTATTTGCATAGGGTACTTACCTTTAGACTGGAATTAAAACTATTTCCATAAAATAATGTATTTCAAACATACTCTAAACTTCAAACAAATCGAAACTATTTATGGTGACTTTAAAAATTGTAATTTTATCAATAATAGGTTAAACTTTTTCTAAAAGTAGTATTTGTCTACAGCAAATATTACTGTAATTTTAGTTTTTTTATTATTACGTATTATTATATATAGTTTAAGTTGTAAAAAAGATTCTATATTACCATTGGGGGGCACACACAATCCAATGAGATAAAAAAAATATTATTTACAACAAACTTTTCTCCACACGTTTCTAGATAGAAAGATTCTAAAGACTTATAACTTGTAATGCAGGTTAATCTACGCCCAAAGAAGAAAGTTATGTTTTATAGTCAACAGGTCAAAAAGCACGTCTGTCAGTAAGTGTGACAACTCTTGATAAAATAAGTAGAGGCTTTGACTTGGTTCTCACGTTTATCTTGATCAAAAAGAACAAGAATTGGTTTGAGGTCAAAACATATAAGCGCAGTTTGTGTCCATCTGTCTGTGTACCTTTCTTTACGTCCTATATAAGTCCTTCGGTATTCCGTTGTAATACTTATTAATTTATTTGTTTCAGAACAAGTGTGCTTAATCCTCATTCCACTTAATTGCGATTACTAGTTTTCATTGTAATAATTTCAACCTTAAGATTATCATTCCTTGAGAATCTGTTTCTAGATGCGACATTGAATTTGTTTAAAGTTTTACTTGGCATCTGAAATCTTTACGAAATATAATTACATTATGAAACATTTTAAATGTATTATGCGTATTTATTAGCTAGCCTACCGGAACCACAAGCACCCTGGTTTAGTTTAGTTTTGATAGTGGTGCTTACTTTTATCCTGCTCATTAATTCTTTGCAGGAATAGTCTGAGTGACCTCCTGAGTGTTTTCCTACAGATATTTTTTTTTTCCTCGGAATACTCTTGACATCCTTAGCCGTTACTATAGGCACCGTCTCAGGTTCACCTGCAATATTCGCCTCCTTTTCCTCACAAGCAGTCTGTATTTCCTCACTGCAACAACAAGACGATTATTATGAGTATACAAGTAACATTTAAAATATGTAGCGGAGCTGGAAAAACTTAGAATAAACAGAATTGAGATAATGAGATAATGAGATAAATTGTTATGATGCTTGACAGAGACAACACTGCAAATTATCTGGTCCGATCAAGGTCTAGTATACTAGATTCATTGGTACTTCCAATGAACTTTTCATTTTAAATGATTGATGTTAATAAATAACCTAAATATGTATATTACAGTGGACACAATAAATTATAGCTTAAGATTTATGCTCTGAATCTTATTTACCAAACAATATATCAGGTATTGATAAAAAACTAGATTAATATATAAATCAATTTCTCATTATATTCCAATGTTTACAGGATAAATGTCTCTTATGTAACAAACAGAAGCATTCAATTTGATCAATATGAATCAATAATTATTTTGTTAGTTCTAGTAAGAAAAGATTATGTATTAGTAATTTAGCATAAATAGTTCTCTAGGGAATATTCCGTCCAAAATATCTATCCCTTGGGAAAAAAAAATATTGGAACGCGACCGAACATATTTTTGAAGCAGAACAACAAAGTAAAGGATTCGTCATCATGAGTTATAATATATCATCACATTTAAGATTAAGCACAATAATTGTGGTACTGGTACCACGAACACAGACCTGCATGGGAGCAAGTGATTGGCGCATGTCGCACAGTTGGCGCTGGAACTCATCACAACTCCTACAACACAGTTGGCAAGATATCAAACTACTGAACAAAGTGTAATGATTATATTTGGAACTAGAGTAAGTGATTGGCGCAGTGAACACTGCAAATTATCTGGTCCGATCAAGGTCTATTGCTAATTTCACTGCAGGTGCAATTAATTCTCTAGGGAATATTCCGTCCAAACTGTCTATGTCCTGGAAAAAAAAATAATTTCAACATATTTAAACACGGACGAACATATTTTGCAATCAGAAAAAATAATGTACATTATTCGTCATCATGAGTTAGAGATATTATATAATTAATTATCATCACGTTTGAGATTTTTCAACTAAGCAAAAAGGATTGTGGCACTGGTACCACGAATACTGACCTCCATAGGAGTAAGTGATTGGCGCATGTCGCACAGTTAGCGCTGGAACTCATCAAAACTGCTACAACACAGTTCGCAAGATATCAAATCAAATCAAATCGTTTAATTGCAGTTTAGCAATCAATATACATTGCATAGCAAACGTCAGTTTTCATACGTATTATTACCTATTATATTTACCTATTCATACCTATATTTTTATTCATCCCACACCAAGGCCACGTTCAAACTTACAACACTCAATCATTAACTCCCCATTTCTTACATGCCAATTACGCCCACTTTCGGCGCTGGATTCAGTTTCCTCATCTCGAGGTCTCTCAGTTGAATGCCAGAAACTCATCAACACTGTAGAAAGCGTTTGACGCCAGGCAGAGTTCGATACGAGTTTTTAACACCTTGGGCGTTGAGACATTTTTAATTTTGTTAGGCAATCTGTTTATAAAATGAACACCTGCCTGCCAAGGCAAATGCTCACATACCACCCTTCTCTTCATTCCCGAGCGGTAGTTATCTCTGCTTCTTGTCTCATATTCATGTATGTCTCGTCCTCTGGTTAAGGCACATTTAGACAAACAATATAAGGCTGTTCTAAAATGTAGATACATGACAAAGTCAACAGTTGCAGATTTTTAAACGCTGCCCTGCACGACTCTCTGAAGTTTAAATTAGCGATAATGCCCGATAAACCCTCAGGGTTTTCAAATATGTATAACATATGTCAGGAAAATAATTGGACTGAGTGTTGATCCCTGGGGAACTCGATAGCTCAGTGCAGTAGGTTTTGAAATTTGATTCGAAATTTGGACAACCTGTGTTCTATGGTTTGTGAATGAACTAATCCATAAAAGTGGCAAGCCTCGAATGCCGTGGGATTATAATTTGTCAAGCAGTGTTTTGTAGCCAACACAGTCGAATGCTTTAGAGAGGTCAATAAATACACTTAATGTGTGATTATGACCTTCAATTCCCTCCAGAACCATATCGACAAGATTCACTATAGCGTTAATTGTCGACTTCCAATTTCTGAAACCAAATTGGTAGTCTGGAAGCTGGTTGTGCTTGTTCAAAAAATTTAGCATTCTTGACAAAAAGAGTTTTTTCTAATATTTTGCTCAATACAGGCAAAATAGAGACAGGCCAATAGTTATTTACTGAATTGGAGTTATCTTTATTATAAATTGGATGCACTTTTGCCACTTTTAGGAGAGAGGGAAAGACTCCTGTTTAAAACGAAAGATTAACTAATTTGGTCAGTGGCATCATTATATGCTTTGAGCATTGTTTTATGAGCCACATTGACATACAATTAATGTCATTAGACTTTTTTTGGAAGTTGTATTATTTGATTAATCTCTTCCTCAAATACAGGAACCAGCGCCAATGAGGTTGCTGGGCTCTGTCTACGCATGGGGTGTCCTTGTTGAAGTGATGAACGAGGATCTCGCCCACCAGCAACAGATGCAAAAAATCTATTAAACTCGCTAGCGACCTCTAAGGCATCACTCACAAGTCTATCCCCTATTTGAACTTTTATTTGATTATTTTCGCGACTGTTGTTGTTTATAATGTCCCAGACAATTTTGGATTTATTTTTGGAAAAAAGAATTAATTTAGGAACATCATATGCTTTCGAAGCAATGATTACTTTCCTATAAGTTCATTTTTAAACTCGAAAAAAGACCTTTAAATTGTTTGTTGGTCGTGGTTCTATTGATTTCTGAAAAAAATACTGTTTTTACAAATGGCACATCAGGAGTTACATTTTTACTTGGCATCTGAAATCTTTACGAAATATAATTACATTGTGAAACATTTTAAATTTATTATGCGTATTTATTAGCTAGCCTACCGGAACCACAAGTACCCTGGTTTAGTTTAGTTCTGAAGTGGTGCTTACTTTTATCCTGATCATTAATTCTTTTCAGGGATAGTCTGAGTGACGTCCTGACTGGTTGCCTGCAAACTTTCTTCTTTTTCTGCGGAATACGCTTGACGTCATCAGCCGTTACTATAGGCACCGTCTCAGGTTCACCCGCAATATTCGCCTGTTTTACCTCAGAAGTAGTCTGTATTTCCTCACTGCAACAACGAGACGATTATTATGAGTATATAACTAACATTTAAAATATGTAGCGAAGCTGGAAAAACTTAGAATAAACAGAATTGTTATGATGCTTGACAGTGAAAACTGCAAATTATCTGGTCCGAGCAAGGTCTATTGCTAATTTCACTGCAGGTGCAATTAATTCTCTAGGGAATATTCCGTCCAAACTGTCTATGTCCTGGAAAAAAAATAATTTCAACATATTTAAACACGGACGAACATATTTTGCAATCAGAAAAATAATGTACATTATTCGTCATCATGAGTTAGAGATATTATAGAATTAATTATCATCACGTTTGAGATTTTTCAACTAAGCAAAAAGGATTGTGGCACTGGTACCACGAATACTGACCTCCATAGGAGTAAGTGATTGGCGCATGTCGCACAGTTGGCGCTGGAACTCATCACAACTCCTACAACACAGTTCGCAATATATCAAACTACTGAACAAAGTGTAATGATAATATTTGGCAATATCGCAGCAGTCTACAGTTATTTCGACCATCAAAATTAGTTAAAGAGTATAGAACTTATTACATAAATATTGTGACTTTGCTTAGAACTAATTTTTCTTCAGACTTTGGAATTAATGAACATGTTTGTTATATTTTTAGAACGGTAGAAATATAGTAAATACTGTAGACAATACAATGCTCACTTAGACACGCAACACTTAACTTTTATAACAAGGTAATAGCCCTGGCCAAAATAAATGAGATCTAATGGAGGTGAAAATTATATACATTATTAAGGGACATAACTAAGCATACTTTGAAGGCTAAGCTGTGAAAACCTGCAGTATCAAGTAAGAACTTATAAACATACTAAATAACCTGTTAAAGTATAACAATGAGTTTTGTAGATATTTTATGAATGAGGCACAATTTGTATAAACGTAAATAGCTTAGACTTATAACTCAGACGAATTAATTGATTTCGTTATCAAATCTTTTGGATAAAATATATTGGTATCTTGAATATGGTTATAAAGTATTACACTTCTTCATTGCACTAACATTCTTTATTAACAAATTAGGGAGAAGAGATTTTTTTAAGTTAGTTTCTATCCTAAGAAATGGAAATCCACTAAATCATTATAAAAATATTTGAAAAATTCTTTGACAGAGGGATTTTAGATAGCAGACCGTCAGTTATGCTTTTAATCCTATAGGGAATATAGATGTAGAAGAAGTAATAGAAAATCGCAAAATAAGTCATCGTATTCCTTGACATCTTTATATAGCTAACGCCTTTGGCTAAGTCAATTACAGTATTTTAATGGTAAAAATATGTATTACGTAATTTGTGGACTTCTACATAAATGATTACGATCATATTTTAGTGATGGCTCAACAAGCGCAGATATCTACTGTCACGATCTGTACAGTTAAGGGTGTCCCCTAAGGGACGATCCTCGGACATGTTGTTTGTGAATTCAGCAATACATAGAGGTAACGTTATAGTGTAACAGTATAACAGTATTATATATATGTGACGGTCTTTAGAAAGGAGTTAGCGGGGATTCTAGTTGTATACCATTTTTGCCGGAGAGCAGCATTTTCGTAGTAATTTTTGAATTTATTTGTTAAGGGACAGGCTACAGACTTATAGATAAAAGTATAAAACAAAATAGACTTGGGTCTCTAGGGGAAACACATTGTTAGTGAATAATATAGATTTTGTGATGAAGAGAGAATATCGGGGCAATTCGTATGTAATTATGAAAATAAGAAACTATACCAGCTATTTTGGAACGCAATGTATTTCTAGAATTAAACAACATCGATTAAATGTTTTAGAATTAATTTGAATTGAAACAAAAGAACCTGGGATTAATGTTCTAGTTCTAACTTTGGTTATGTGAATGAGCAGCAATAGAAGTATTCTAAAAATGTGACCAGTTAGATTCAAAATGTTAAAATTGACTAATATTTTTCTTTTAGATAATTTTAACACTTTTGATACACAATCGTTTTCATTTTAGCTCTGAATATAAAGATTTATGATGGCGGAACCTTATCAGAACATCTTCTGCTATGATATACCAGTTAGACAGACAAACCAAAAATGATAAAATTCTGCTGGAGACGGGGAAAGTGATTTGGAGTTTGTATTATCATAAAATATTTACTAATGAAGATCCTCACTGTACATTATATTATATGTGCAAGGGAACTGACAGCTGGTAAAAGTACAAACAATATATTGATTTTGTAATTGAAGCAAATAACAGTCATACAAACAGTATCGGTAGGCCTATCATGGAGTTTGCAAAGCCTGTCTTTAGTACCTTGCAGTCATCATTTTCAATAAAACATAACTTAAAAAAGAATTGAAAGTTAAATCTGTGTGTTAAAATGTATTCCAATGTGTATATAGGAGGTGTTAAAAAATTGAATTCAAATGAATTTAGTAGTTTCTGAGAAGGCAGTGTTGCAAATTGCGAATTTTAATAGCACAACTTAGGACCTACCCGGTTCTTCTTTAATATCATATTTACCTAGTACTGTGTAGTCTGCAATCTGCAGATTAAATGGAATATTTATTCACTATACCAAGGTTTGAATTTGACTAATGCAGTATAATTAGTGATTGAACTCTGAAACTAAAAATACTATTATAGAAACATTCTTGAATAACTTCTAGCTTGTTTCAGTAAATGATTAGTTTTAGTAATTAGTTCACAAAATTGTGTCATTGGAAGAAGTTGCTTTGGTAATAATTAGACGAAAATAATTTACGATGGATTTAATAATGATTAATAAAGATAATAAGCTAAATTCTCACAGCGGCAAAAGTGTTATTAAATCCTGGTGGCAAAACTTCAAGTAAGTAACGATTTCAGGTGCATTATTGCTACTAAAATATTTTTCAATGCCATTCTTCTGTTTTAAACAAAATCTTTTGCCCTACCGGCCTCAAGATGTTGGTAGATTTCCTTTGCATTTCGTAAACCAGGTACATTGAAACGATGCTGAACGAACCTCTGAACTGAACCGCATAAAATTAATGTCACAAGAATGTACATTAAACAATATATAAAAAATACTGTCTCTTGAAAGCTACCGGCCTCTGTCAGATTCCTCATTTTGAAGAACCTTCCAGCTTATGGCACTTATTTGTGGAAATTTCAGCCTCTAGGTCCTTCTAGCCTTGAGAAATTCCGGCCACCGAAGCTTCCAGCTTCTAGCAGGCTCCGGCCTAGGCACTCTTTGGTCTCTGGTAGCTCTTAGCTTGTAGTACCTTCCCAGGCACTATGGAATCGCGGACTTCGGAAGCTCCCGGCCTCTAGAATGCCTTTGTATTTGGCACCTTTTAGCCTCTGGAAGCATTCCACCTCTAAAACCTCCAGGACTTTTGCAGGTCTCGGTCTCTAAGCAACTGCAAGGCATCTATGAAAACATTATCACTTATTTATCAATCTACATGGTACCTAGCCATTTTATTAAACATGCAACGTTTTAATATTTCTGCCTAATTAATTTACTAAGAAAATTACCAACGTTTTAAACATCACACAAGAAAAACAAAAAAAGTTTGTGTAGATGGTGTTGATAACTGAAAGACTGGGATTTTTGTTGCATAATAAGAATAAAAACTTATTCAAATCGGTTGATCACATTTGATTTGCAATTAATTCTGCGTTCTACCAGAATTTTACCATTTAATTTTCAGGAAAAACATTTATAATAAATCACGAAAAGTGTTAGTACATTTCAATGGTGATTTTAGTAAAAACAACTAATACGATCCACAGGTAACAAATAAATAAGAGAAACATTTTATTTATGATTATTAACTATAAAAATAAATATACATTAAATTCTCAGTTACACTTACTTGGTATTAGAATTATCTTCACAGGGGGTATCAGAATCGATGTTTTCGTCACATAATTTGAGTTCAGATTCAGGAAACAAGGTCTCCTGAAAAAAGCACATTAGAATTCATTAATGCAATGTACAGTAAAAAATATTTGTGAAATTTTATTTATACTAGAATTGAACTTAAACTATGTCTGTTACACCTTATTTGACTCCTGGATATATTTATCAATATAAATAAAACTTAAGAATCCAGAGTTAGAAAAGGTTTTGGAAAATTTTAAATATTTTTGTTATATTTGTTGTTAAGAATATTTCCTACTAGATTTTGTAGAAACTATATAGAAATTTGCTTACTGTAATCATCCCCAAGACAGAATTTTCAGTATATTTTAAAAATGTTCTCAGAATATGACTCCTACAATCAAAAAGCACCCAATTGTAAGTATTCTCAGATGTTAATGATCATGAATCTACGAACTGAACTTACCAGTAGAGAAGTAACGTTTTCTTGGGACGACTGTGGGTCGTTCATTAACATCTACAACAAGGAAGAAGGAGTTAAATATTGTGAAAATATATACGTCAATAAAAAATAACCATTTATAACTAAACACTGAAAAGTATAAAAGAGTACATTGCGGAATTAAAAAAATAAACTAGTCACCATTTAGTTTTGGGATTATGCAATTTACCATCGGTTATTATATTGCTTAAATCAATGTTTGTATACATTTTACAAAGTAAAATAATGGATAATATTAATTAACAGTTAATGTGTCCATATGAATATATTGTGATACTTTTGTGTACATAATTATATTATCCACTAAAAGCATGGAACGTTTAATACTTTTCTTTATAAATATCTTGTATAATATCTCTAAACTGTTGCTTAGTTGGAATATGTAGGTAGATAGTCCCAAAGGTTAGGCGATTTTAGGATTGATTTTGACGAGGGTGACTGACATCACGTTTCTGCAGGGTAGGACAGTTAGTTAACCCGTGCACTACCGACCAACTTTCCAAAACTGACCTGGCCGTGCAATAAATTTGTTAACTGTATTCATTCTAGTTATGCTTTTCTACATTCGAGCAGCGTACTGCTGAGAATTAATAATAACATTAAGCTTTCAAAATGAAGTGTACATCTAATTATGATTACTTTTAAAACAAATTCAATTATATTACAATCTGAGTAATAGGTAAATATAATAATGGTTATATACATCTAAAGCAAATTCGTATTTATTATTCCTCTCTTGTTCTGGTCCTGGTACAATATTATATATGCGATAGAGTTTCCACGTTAACTGTAATGAATATCTCAATTATCTGCGGGATATTTGTGTTGTTCGACTTCACAGTTTGAATTCGTTACGTGTGTATTACGGTCATTTACATACGGCGTATTTATATGACATACTTATGTGTTTAATTAATGCACAAGTGCTAGATTTGACCGATAACGTTACAGCAAGTTTTACCTTAAAAGAATATCCAGTTAAACTGTCATTACAAATCTTTGAAACCTAGATGTTAAGAGATGAAAATAATACTTTTTAAGACTTATACCGTATAAACTTTCCCCATGAGTTACTGTGTAATTTTATAAACACAATTTTGCTACGCTGTGTGCGTGCTGATTGTGTACACGATGACTGCTGTAGTTTGTAGAATATTCAGACTAAACTTGGTACATATACAGTATTCTTACACAGCTTGGATGAGGTCCTTATTCATTCTTAATCAATTATTAAAAGTTGAATATGCCGCTCATTTGCATTCGGGCAAAATGTTATGATAAAAGTTATCGCAAGATACGTTTTATTCCTACTTATATTGCGATACATTTTCATGATTCAAGATTGGGGCCGTTTAAAGATATAGAAGTATACAGTTTAACCATTATTAGTTAATTTGTTCAAAAACATGTACATTAAGTCCATATTATTAAAAAGAAACATATATGGTTGTAACAATGTTTGCCTAGTAAGGGTCAAAATAATGGACTTGCTAAATGTTTGAAAGTGATATGATTATAATATTAACATGCCAGCATTTAGGGGCGTTGTGAAAATCAAACATCTAATCTAATAATGCATCTTCAGTTTGACATTTCGAGATGACGGCCTAATGTGAAATCTACCTTTCTTCCCATAGACCCGGAAGGGGATTTTTAACTATTCGCTTTTTTGATTGTGAGTGCGATTTTAGTTTAAAATTAATAAAACCATTAAAGAACTTCAGGATAATAAATTAATTTATTTTAAATAGAGTATGGCTCTTACAATATACCCAAAACACATATTGAGACCACATACTGATTTTAAGTTATTTGTGCAAAATATAATTTACCCTCACTGAAAATGCGACATAAGTACATCAAAATTAAGAAAATAAGAAAACAAATTTTAATTAACAATTATTGACTAATAAGTCTCAATCATGCCAATAATAATAAACATTTTTGATAATAGAGTCCGAAGGGTACCACTTTTGGGCATAGCCCATTATTAAGCTATGAATAACATTATATTAAACTTTAAATACAATTTTCAAAACCAAGTCAACGTAGAGCTTTTTTTTAGGAAAAACTGAAAATAAACTGCCTTTAACGTAGTTGGGCTGGGTCTAAAATAGTTTAAAAAATGGTATAAACTGAATATGTACATTAAATCATTTATTTCATTGACTAGACTACTACACAGTAAAATAAAATAAGGGGTGTTTTTTATAAAGCTGTGTATTATCAGCCAACCTACAT
This sequence comes from Homalodisca vitripennis, assembly GCF_021130785.1. NCBI lineage: Eukaryota > Metazoa > Arthropoda > Insecta > Hemiptera > Cicadellidae > Homalodisca > Homalodisca vitripennis. The sequence continues at coordinate 119,017,010 of NC_060215.1, forward strand.
TGTCAATGACGTACTGTTAGTGATAAAACTGGGATAACTTTTTTGTCAGGTTTACAGAAGAGCATGTTTTTTACATACATTAAATTTATATTGTTAATGACGCTCGGTTCGTGATACAATTTGATATCAATATTCCTGTCAATTTAGACAAGATCATGTTTATTACATCATACTATTATACAGTGATATATTCTTGACCTAGGCTATAGACAGGTAACAAGCTATACGAACAGGATGAATTGTTAGTTTTATTCATTTGCAAGAAAAAAATGTAGTATGTGTGAAATATGCCTTGAAACATTTAAGATTGTTGAATGAAAATTTCAGACTAACAAATTAAATTTTCGGTTTTAATATGGTGCCGGCTTATTTCTACAATAGGATGTAAGTATTCTCAGATTTTAATGATCAATAATCTATGAACTGAACTTACCATTAGAGAAGTACCGTTTTCTTGGAACGACTGTGGGTCGTTCATTATCACCTACAACAAGGAAGAAGGAGTTAAATATGGTGCAAATAGATACATCAATAAAAAATTACTATTTGTAACTAAACAGTGAAAAGTATAAAAGCGTACATTGAGGAATTTTTAAAATAAACTAGTCACCATTTACCTTTGGGATTATGCAATTTACTTTCGGGTATTATATCGCTTAAATCAATGTTTGTATACTTTTTACAAAGTCAAGTCATGGATAATATTAATAATTAATAGTTCATGTGCAGACATCAGTTTTTTTACTCAGGTCGAAAAAACACAAAGCGAAAATGAAAGCACTTCAACTAGTCAGAAACACACACACACACACACACACACACACACACACACACATATATATATATATATATATATATATATACATTACCACTTGCCATTATATATTATTTATTTGTTATGTAATATTTTTGTTTTATTTTATAATTATTATTATTTGGTATTAAATGTAAATTAGTAATATTTAATTAATGTATTAAGTATGTTAGGTTATTTTTAATATACTAATATACAACGTAATAATAATGTTTCTGTTAAGTCATTATTTTGTTAAGTTTAAAAGTCACTCAACGCTATTAAATAATTTTGTCTTTAGGCGCAATGGTCGTGGACTACAATACAAGGATGTACTGCAGATATTGTGTCTCTAGTACGAAAGGTAATACTGTGTGGATATACAAGTTAATGTCAATTATATCTACCATGTAACCAAAGATGGGTGTAACTGATGTGAAATATTCAGTTTTAGTTACAATACATTTGTATTGTATTGCTGTTATTTTATAATGATTATGTGTTACATTGCCACGGTTATATTATATTATTAAATTTTATTAAGTTATTGTTATTTTTACTTTTATTTCAAAACACTGAAATAAACATGTACAATTTTTATATAATTCCCCCTATTACAATTCTATTAGTTAGTTTGTGGTTAAGTTTCAAACTCGTATATCTATACTTTGAGATCTGAGAATAAACTTCAAGATCAGGTCTTGATGGGTGATTTACACTTAACCGTTACGTTCAATATTTTGTTAATATTATGATAAAATTTTTATTTTTATTTCAATTCACTTCATATAAACTGAATTTGTTGCAGAATATTTTTAAAATCCCTGTTTTTAATGGCGATTGGTGGTAGAGTGGTTTTAACGTAAACTTAATACACTCTGACCTGATTTTTGCTCTTCTTTTATTATTTCTAAAGTGCTGTAAAATAGCGATTTAGGACCTATTATTTTTCAGAATTTCCTCTGGACCCCCTACTGGTTTAGATACTTTTCAATGCCCCTGACCCCTCGGTGTTATGCCCCCCCCCACCCACAGAGCAGATTTCTGGATGGGCCAATGTAGAAGGATATGTGGTATATTGTACGAACTATAACTGGCAAAGAGCTCTGGTACGGCGGTCTACTCAAGAACAGAACTATGCGGCGAATCGCAACAAACAACATTAAGAGGAGCGATTGGACTACAACTTTGAGGTTGACGGCCGTCATTTTGACGCATCGGCTATCTACCGCAGCCCTGCGATCGACTTCCAGTTATTCTTATCTGATTTAGAACTTTACTACTCGAAAATGGCAAATAACAATTCCTATACTGATAAATTAAACACTGACATCTTAGATAGTGTAAAAATAACTCTCAACAAGACACGATTTAAACATAATATACAAAGCTGGTCTAACGAACTGTATAAACAAACCAAAACATGTCATTGCTCATTCCTTGACTTGTATTGACCATATCTTTATAAAACACGCTAATTATGCTCACTTTGTTACTTTGAGGCAGTCAACCACTGAGGTCCGTAGAATACATCCTGGAACTGTGATTATTAAGGTGAAGTTGTCTAACTATCTGAGCGGCCTCGTCCCTAACACACCAAGTTTTAATGTGTAATTAAATTGTTAATATGTTCATGTGACACGGTCAACCACTGAGGTCCGTAGAATACGTCCTGGAACTGTGGTTATTAAGGTGACGTTGTCTAACTATCTGAGTGGCCTCGTCCCTAACACAGCCAGCTTTAATGTGTATTTAAATTGTTAATATGTTCATGTCACACGGTCAACCACTGAGGTCCGTAGAATACGTCCTGGAACTGTGGTTATTAAGGTGACGTTTTTAACTATATGAGCGGCCTCGTCCCTAACACAGCCTGCTTTAATGTGTAGTTAAATTGTTAATATTGTCATGTCACACGGTCAACCACTAAGGTCCGTAGAATACGTCCTGGAACTGTTAAGGTAACGTTGTCTAACTATCTGAGCGGCCTCGTCCCTAACACACCCAGCTTTAATGTGTAGTTAAATTGTTAATATTGTCATGTCACACGGTCAACCACTAAGGTCCGTAGAATACGTCCTGGAACTGTTAAGGTAACGTTGTCTAACTATCTGAGCGGCCTCGTCCCTAACACACCCAGCTTTAATGTGTAGTTAAATTGTTAATATTTTCATGTCACACGGTCAACCACTGAGGTCCGTAGAATACGTCCTGGAACTGTGTTTATTAAGGTGACGTTGTTTAACTATCTGAGCGGCCTCGTCCCTAACACACCCAGCTTTAATGTGTAGTTAAATTGTTAATATTTTCATTTCACACGGTCAACCACTGAGGTCCGTAGAATACGTCCTGGAACTGTGTTTATTAAGGTGACGTTGTCTAACTATCTGAGCGGCCTCGTCCCTAACACACCCAGCTTTAATGTGTAGTTAAATTGTTAATATTTTCATGTCGCACGGTCAACCACTGAGGTCCGTAAGATGCGTCCTGGAACTGTGGTTATTAAGGTGACGTTGTCTAACTATCTGAGCGGCCTCGTCCCTCACACACCCAGCTTTAATGTGTAGTTAAATTGTTAATATGTTCATGTCGCACGGTCAACCACTGAGGTCCGTAAGATGCGTCCTGGAACTGTGGTTATTAAGGTGACGTTGTCTAACTATCTGAGCGGCCTCGTCCCTAACACACCCAGCTTTAATGTGTAGTTAAATTGTTAATATGTTCATGTCGCACGGTCAACCACTGAGGTCCGTAAGATACGTCCTGGAACTGTTGTTATTAAGGTGACGTTGTCTAACTATCTGAGCGGCCTCGTCCCTAACACACCCAGCTTTAATGTGTAGTTAAATTGTACAAATATCAAATTCAACTATACCTACTATTCAGTTTTGTCGCGGGCAGTTACTTACACAGTTAAATCCAATAAATTCCCATTGCCATTGTTCGATTGAATCAATTAGTGCAATCCTAATCGACAATTGACCTGTATACTCCTGACCTTTCCAGAAATTATTGTACTACTGTTTTATCGATAATCAACCCTAGAAATAAACCATCAATAGGTCAGCCGTACATCCTGCCAACACCTCCCCTGCTCGCCCTAATAATAGTTCCCACCATATTCATAATACTGTGCTGCCCTAAATAATTGTATCTTATACTAATACTCATTACCCTGAAGCGAGGTTCGTCCTGGGCAAACCCTGACTGGGTGGGCTTCATACCGCATGTGGTCACCGCGACCTACGACCGAGCTCCCTGGTTGTCACCGAGGCAACAAGTAAAAAAGATAAGCGACCGCGGTATTATGATTCTGTTGACTATCCCAGTGGGACAAACTGTGCAACTTCAGGCGTTTTTAAAAAACAGGAATTCCTGACCACTACGCAATTACTGCTACGATCCGTCTCCCTGCACTTCATGACGTAGTGTACTCTGACAGAACGTACGTGGACATGAAGGTGCTGGATGGGCTCGTGGTGGCTCTGACGTGGGACCATGTCCTCGGCTTACAAGAAGTAAATGCTTGCTGTAATGCTTTCCTTAACACGTTATATAAGCTTATGACAAATTCGATATGAACAAAACATCTATTTACAAGACAAGAGCTAAACCTTGTATTCCATATTATTTAATTCTTGCCGTTAGAAAGCGTAATAAATTTAGTAAAATGTAAAAATACAACCATTTTGTGAACAATTCCAAAACTTTACTTTATTTTCAGGAATATCTTAAGCCATCAAATTAAAAAACCAAATATGGTTTATTTAACGGAAATATACTAAATTCAGCGGTATTAGAGCACTGTTAACGAGTTCATTTATTCTAGGAAAAAACAGACAGGAGTTTCCCTGTGCCCGAGTTCACTCGTAAAAGTTAAATTTCTGGCAAAAATTTCTAGGAAATGGCTAACTCTTTTAATTTGTTTTTTTTTCTAGTTGGCTAAGGGGTTAAATTAAAAATAACATAAGAAAAACATTTTCTTAATAAAACATATACAATGGTTGATCAATATCATTGGTAAGTTCGAAAAGTAAAGTATTCGAGTAATGTGTCCAATCCCAATTACAGGAGAAAAGATAATAATATTTTCTTCTCAATACGGATTCGAAAAAAACAACAATGCTTCATACTCTCTATTCGCAAATTAATGAACGTATAAATTATTGTTTAAATAATAACAATAAAGTGCTTTTTCTGTTCATTGATCTTGCAAAGGCTTTAAATAGCGTTAACAGAAGCCTGATGTTTCGCAAATCACAATGTGTTAGAGTTCGTGAATTATCCTTAAACTGTTTCACAAGCTAATTGAGCGAACGTACGCAAACTGACTCAATTAACTATTATTGAAGAGACACAGTGAGTGTTAATTGCAGTGTAGTGCAACTTAGCACTTTTGGGTGACTTTTATTTTTAATTTATATAAATAATAATGACAAACTCGAGATTACTGGTAGCATATTTTTGGTTGCAGATGACAACGAAATATTGTTAGAGCAGAGATCGTGCGAGGCCTAACGTTTTGCTGTAAGACAATTGGTGGCAGTAGAAAGGTGATTCGAGAAAAATATTTTTATCATGAATGTCTCGTAAACAAAATGTATATCGATGGCATAGCGCGCGGGCGAGCCGCCTGTAGACTTGAGATTGATGCTGCACTCTAACTGTACCATGGACAGTGGCTCCTGTGATTGTCGGGTGTTACAGAGAGATAATCAGTACAAGTACCTTGGAGTCATCATGCAATCTACATTAAAATTGTAACCACACATTCATATGCTAAATTTTAAACTAAGGGAAATGATTTAGGTGTTTTATCAATTAACTGAAATATTAAACGTCAATAGAAATAAAAATATTACGCTTATCCAAAATTGATTTTACAATATGGTATTATGGGGAGTGGCTTACAGGTATATTTTAGATGAGTTAATGTTCGCTCAAAGTTTAGTATTAAGGCTGCGTTTAAAAACACAACACATACCCGACTATCATGCTTTATAAAGAAACATAATTGCAGAGTATTAAAACCGATTAACTACACCAATCCAAAATACATTGCAATATTTCTTACTCAGAAATATTCCACAACACTTAAGGAACCTGCAGGTCCCGCTGTCTACGTACTACAATCTGGTCTCTGTCTGGTTGTTGGAGTTCGGCGCTGAACACGCTGAGTCACTGCTCTCATCTCGTATACACTAGGCTAACATTTCGGGTCCCATCTATTTACAGGACTAATATTTCAAACACTTACGATACTACACGTAACAACCTGCTTTACTGTTTTGGTATGTAAATCTTGTTCCGTTTTTTTATTCCTTCTCCGATACCTCTAAAATAATAAAAATTTAGCTTTCAACTAGCGTTAATAATTAATTCTTCAATTAAATACTAATATTCATTAATGAATACCATACCTTATTTTGTTTGCTTAACAAGGTTTGATATAAAAATTATTAGATTATAAAGTATATGTGGCATAATTTACGAGATCTGCGGCCAAAAACTTAGTTTTTTATTATTATTTTTAATTTTGAGATACGGAAAGTATTGTTATAAAAGATGGTTTATTATGACAGCGTTGTAATACCAAATGTGCACATCGACAATGAGTATACTCGCCACCACACAGAAGTCTCTGGTGCCCATGGGGGACTATATCCTTGTACAAAAGTGTACTATATGTGTTTGTAATCCGAAACCAAATATTTTTAAATTGATTCGAAGAAGTTAAATGGTTATTACTTGTGGTGGAATACATTTCATTCTAATGTCAACTGAATGTGGGGCATTTTTTAAGAGGTGGCAACATTGAAATAATGGTGGTTTGAACATAACAAACCTCCGATGATCAGCTGCTAGATTGCTACAGGGTCTGACTTCATTATGTGATATCCTGCGGATAGTCAGACATACAGTCATAAGAGGACGTTTCCCCCGAGTTATAGACTTCGCTTACACTCGGCAAATTAATTTGAAATATTACAATAAAAGGACGATTTATTAAGTTGAAACTGAAAATAGGGAATGGAATAATGTTGTTCTTAGCCTTATGGTTTACTTGAGCCAGCAAATATTCAAAACATCACACTAGCTGAAAACCGAACTAAAATTTGTGTCCAAGAGTCTTGTATATATCAGACACAAGTGGGTTGAGATTCACTTTCTGATACATTTTGAGGCTACGAACAAGTAGGCTTGGGCTATTAGGCAGGAAATCACAGCAAATTCTAAGGACTGCAAGCTTGGAAAAATGTATTATTTCTAAAAGTAACGCCTTTTTATTCCGTTTTTCCTTATCGTAACGTATATATTTACCAAAATTTTAACTTTTTATATGTAAATATTTCTAATCTACATTAAGAAATACTAATTTAGTTTACCTTTAATATAATAGCTTAAATTTGTTTTGAGTATAATTTCTTTAGACTAAGTAATTGATTAAGTTAAATATAAATTATCTGTAGTGTATTTCATTTCGAGGTTTCACAATCGGCGGTAGATTAAATTCAAAGAAAAAAAAACAACTATCATAAGCATTTTGTTCAGCTGTTTTTAAAATATCTACGATTAATACTTAGCTAATCTACAAAATATCGCAATCTGAGAACCACAAAATAAGCCCAAGGCCTTACATTTACTAGCAAATATTTCAGATGTATTGGGAGAAATTAGAAATCTTCTCTTGCGAGGGAGAGTACTGACTAAGTGATATTTCGTAGGGTCAGGTGGTTGTAATCTAATAGTGACTCGCCAGTTGAAATCGCTTCCTATCGTACCTTGATGCAAGTGGAATGTTGTGGTGTGTTGATTATCGGGGGGGGGGGGGGCAATTTGGTGACACACCGCGCCGTGTTTTCTTCAGAAAAATGAAGTAAGTACTTTGTTATGAAATGTGACTCAGGTGCAGGAGTACAACCAACCTTTGTTATATAAATTTCTAAATTCATAGGAATTGTTGCCTAAAAGATGCTACCTGCGATTTATTTAAACTTTAAATTTACCTTTATAAATATAAACTTATCAACTTTTTACTATGACCTATGCTTACTTTTAATATTTTCACCGACTTCTTACGGGCCATGTCCCTGAGGTGGTAAAATCTACTGATTTCATCAGAAAGTTCAATTTTATGTCCTTTGTCACTGTACAAAGTTTTGTTTTTAAGTTTACGAGTACAGAAGACTTACACAGTTTTAAGACTTTTCAGTATCTTTGTATATGCACCAATGCTGCAAATCATGGTTGCATACGATAAACCCGTGCTCAAGGGCTTTCACCACTTTATTCTTCAGTGCTAATCACATCTTTTCATCAGTCATTCATCTCTTAAAGCAGTGTTAGTTAAACAAATTTGAAACTTACACGTCATCCCGTTATTTGAATTGTTTACACGTCATCCCTGTAGCTATTGACACAGCCGTCAGTCACAGTTTGATTTACATCTTTCAGCAGGCTGCTCCATACATTAAAAACAAATTGCAATCGGTGCTCTCTTTGAAAATCATATCAATGTTTCTAAATCTAGGATGATAATACAAGTTATAGCTAGATAACGTAATAATCAGCTATTTACATATGGTAATCATATTTTATACTGTATGTATCATCTAATGCCATATCTTTAAAAAGTTTAAATCAGTGAAAATAAAAAATGTAACGATAAAATTGGTTGTCATTGGTTGTTTGACAATAACCTTATACTTACAGTTTACTTAACTTCCAAAAGAATTTTATTTTTTTTTATTTTAGTTTGTATTTATCTTTAATTTGGAACTAATACACTGTGTAAAAGAACACACACACACACACACACACACACACACACACACACACACACACTTTTAAATAGTAAGAACTAAACAATTACCTCCAAAATAGTTTGAGAATACCAGTTAAAACTCTATATTACGAACCTAAAACACCAATTATTTATTATGGTGTATATAAAATGAAAGTATATACATGTACAAATATAACTGGTAGGTACATTAAAACCAAGCCTTCAGTATTTAGAATAAAGGACCTATAAAAGAAATTTATACAGAAATATTATAAAGAAATTTTAATGCAGTAATTTGTAACCTTCAGTGTCTCACGGTTGCAAGCATAGTCAAAACTAATATTCAACGTTTGAATGATATAATGAATAATTTTTCAGTAGCGGCATATGACACTTGAAATTATATAGGTCTGTGATAGTGCCCTTATACGTAAATAAGGTCTTAGCACAAAGTGCCGACCAGCTGTTTAATATCAAATGTTGCAGCAACTTACGGTTATTGGACACACCAGAGGAACAGAATCACCATGGAAATGATGCTGGTGATAATATTTATGAGAAAATAAATGTCAACGTCTCCCTGATCACCAGGTGTAACTTGAAGCTCCATCGGCAGAAGCAACGAAGATTATCAGAAATGTATGTCTTAGTTCAAGTTAAATGTGGTATGTGTGTCCATATTGTTTAACATTTTATGTAGGCAATACAAAAATACTTTTTTGTCTCCACAGTAATATTTGCTTATTAAAGTTGTCAAATAATTATTTATCCCTCCCCAAATGCCACGTAGTGTAGTTTATTGTCGTCTGGGGTGATCTGAACGTCAATATCTAAAAAAATTACCCCCTCAGATGATCTATTCTCGTACGAGTAAATATCTCGCCGTTGGTCGAGGTGCATTTTAACATACACTATGTAGATTTTTCTAGGTTGTAGAGTCTTGGCTGAGGCCAGTTGCAATATTTTTACAGCTGGTCTACACGACTCTTTGAATTGTAATTTTGAAATAACGCAAATCGTTTGTTTTAGAAATTGCTCTCAAAAATTGTTTATTTTCACACGTGTAGCAACAGTCGGTAAGATTGAGATAAATTAAGCAATACTAAGCCATCATCAGAACCTTAATGGGAGAGTATTTTACTAGAGAACTGAAAACGTAAATACCTGTGTATATTTTGGAGCAAACTTAATAGGTGTGAACACACGTTAATCAAGGTTATTTCCAATGAATTTTGAGAAGCAGACCTCTTCTAGTGTGATATCATCCAATAAAATAAGATACATGAATAGGCCCAAATTGCAGTCTGCTGAGTGTAAAAAGTAGAAGTTTGAATTTTGGAGAATTCGCTTTTACATTGAGGCTGTGAAAATTTTGGACACAACTGTTGATTTCACAGAGCCAATTCATTAAAACAATGAGTCATATCATCAACATACTACGCAATTCTTTCAAGTGGAAGCATGGTAAGATGTCAGCACAATTGAATGCCTTACATAAGTCGAGAAACACACTTAATGTGTGATTTCGCCCTGTACCTCCTCTAATCTGAACTCGAAACTGTTTCTGCAATTTGCACTTCCTGAACCCAGTTCGTTTGAGAGCTGATTTTATATGTTAAGAAACTCAATAACTCACATATAAAAGTTTTTTTATATTATTCTCTTTACGTGAAAATTTGAGACAAGTCTATAACTATTAATGGTTTTGGGGTTATCTTAAAAAAAATATAATTACTTTTAACTTTTAGGTGTGATGGGAAAACAACTATGCCGGATCACTGATTGAGAAGCGACAGACAGCGACGTATGAAATAACAGATTAACTAATGCAGTCAAAGGTTTCAGATTGTACTTAGAGAATTTACATTGACTTCTGAGGAATTCTTCAGAGCTCAGATATTAAACGACGGATGTCAGGATCGTTAGGTTATTGGACTTTTTACATTGACATCTGAGGAATTCTTCAGAGCTCAGGTATTAAACGACGGATGTCAGGATCGTTAGGTTATTGGACTTTTTACATTGACTTCTGAGGAATTCTTCAGAGCTCAGGTATTAAACGACGGATGTCAGGATCGTTAGGTTATTGGACTTTTTACATTGACATCTGAGGAATTCTTCAGAGCTCAGGTATTAAACGACGGATGTCAGGATCGTTAGGGTTATTGGAATTTGTCTTTGCATTGAGTTTTCATGAGGTGCTAGTGCACGAGGGCCCTCCTCAAAGGCTTTAGTTGTAAAAAGACTTGTTAAACTCATTTATTACCTCAATTTCGTCATCCACAAGTTGATTTTCAATAGTAATTTGGGATCCCAATAGTACTTTTTTATACTCGTATTTTCGAAAAAAAGTTGAAATATTACGTTCAAATGCTTTTCTACCTTGGATCACTGTACTATAAGTAATTTTGTAGTTCCGCAAAAACATAGGAGTTATTATCTCATTACTTCACGTCACTCAATCCTGGTCCCCTAAAATATTTATTGCAACCTCAACTGAATTTCTTAAACGTTTTGTGAACATAGTGCCTTCCAGTAATCAAAAGTATGAACCAAAACCGTATATAGTTATGCTAAAAGTTTTATTAGTAAAGAGTCAAAATAAAACTCAAGTAAAGTTTAAGGATGCATATTGTGAATTTCAGCAAAATTGTATGTTTGGTATATAACATGAATGACCAGAAGCTACTAAAATCGGCAGTCCTTTATCAACACATCAATGACGAATAAAACTGAACCTATAGTAGTTTACAGCAGACTGCTATTCAAACCAAAGTGAGCCAGTTTTGAAGTACTCCTTAATGCAACCTGTCAGTAACTCTACAACTGAACAGCTATGCATCTTCATGGGTACTGTGAGCAGATGTTATCAATGAGGGAAGGAAAAGAACGGTACAGTACATGTTCGACAGTAATGGTAAAAAGTGTTCTGTCACGGGCAGGATTTGTACACATATTATGACTGCAGTTTATTCTCAATAACAGTCCATTTTAAACCTAAAAATGACAGGAATGGAGAAGCTACCATGCTCGATAATACACCTGTCCAGGTTTCTTCAAGTATGTTTTTAGGACTTTATACTCTTAGGACTCTTTCTTAGATTGAGATATATATATATATATATATATATATATATATATATATATATATATATATATATATATATATATTAGACACTGAGTCAATTCAGATTATTTATTTACACTATTGACATACGGGTTCATATATTGGAGAACAGCTTCAGTTAACTCAGTATGTAAGTATTTTATAAAAGTCTGGTCAAATTATTTTATATTACATTGCAATCTCTCTGTCAGTTAAAACTTTAAAAATCTTAATATTTAATATTTTCACTGCCACATGTTCAACTTAAAATAAAATATTTAAAAAGTTTAATTCAACCACAACCGTGTCACTTGTATTTAGTGTGAGTCAATGAAGTACCAGTTTAGCGATGTCCACCTCAATACAAGTATAAAAAACAAAAAGTGAAGTGAATTTAAAAATGCATAAAACGTTTCGTTTATTGCAAATTTAATGACAATAAACATTCACAATGTCTTAAAATCTGTATAATAGGTTTAATAATTTATATACGCTTAGTTGAAAATCAAGCTTATCATCTAATATTCTTATAAATATGCACTGAAATTTGACAGATATTATGAATTCATAAAATCTACGGATGAAAGAATTAAATAAAATTATATTCTTCATGATTGTTACTATGATAATAAGAAATAAATGTACAATCTTATCTTAAAAAATAAATTCAGATTATTAAAAATAACTAAAAAGGTAAAATAAAGCTATTTGAGTGACAGCTAGAGGTGTTCTCGAATGAAAACATCTTTACTTTACTTTTTTACTTAAAAAAGTAAAGTAAAGATGTCTTATTTTACCAGGCGAAGTTAGGGCTAAGAAGCCCTCTCTAACACTTAACCTGGGGATCAACGTCTTAAAGGTGACTTCCAAACTACCACCAATGGCCGGGCAGGCGGGCTGCTTTTGGCTTTAGTTTTATTGTTTATAATTTTTGTCTTCAACAACCTGCAGTCTTTCCCCACACATAATTACAAATATCCAACAGGAAATAGAGGCACACTCATCATTCCGTATAACCAAAGCGAGATTCGTTATCATTTAGTAAAAATTACTGTAATCACTGTATTCTATGCATGTTTGTGTAATTTATAAATACTAATTTCGATTTGTTTTATTTACTTTGATTCAACTCAAATCCTAAGTACGACGTCTTAGAACGACACGGTTTGGCGCTAGGCAATACTTTCTAAAATATTTGATACGTATGGCAATATTGACATGGGCATTCTTATTTAGCTTTGTAAGTAGAAATTTTCTATATTTTGTAATTGAATTGAGATCATTGTATATACCATATGTTGTAGCTTCTACAACATGAACTTAGCTTTTACAGCCTGTATATACAAATAATCATTGAAAATTGCTATATATTTATGTATTCGTTTCTTTCTCAATATATGATAATTCGAAGATACTGATAGGAAATGAAGCAGTTGGTAGATTAATTTTTTATTATTTAACTATTCATCATGTATCCCTTGTCAAATTCACATACATTTCCCATTCATGCAAAACAGTAATGTACGTATTTATTTAATAAATATTTCCTAATTTTAATTCTTTTTATTTACTTTGTCATCGAGGCTAAATAAATGTCTTAAGTAACTCTATAATTCGGTTGAAGTTTTATTTAACTTATTTAGATTTGCATTATTAGTTGCCAGACAGTTCTGCTATTAATTTATCTATTCGTGGAATCGTACCTATTCATGTATCATCTGAGGACTCATTTATTTTTCTCCAGCATAAAATCAACTCCAAAGTTGTTTATGGTCTTTGAAATCATGTAATCGAAATCAACAGAACACTATTCATAATGCGTTGTTAAGACAATACATTTCAACTAATGAATGTCTTCTCATTCCATACAAAGTGTTTTTCATTTTAATTTTATTATATACTCTAAATTCTTGTTAAATAAAGCAATAATATAGTGGTGAATGTTGGATATTTTCAATTTAGGTGAAACACTATTAAAAAGTTATAAAGCGAAAGATCATATCTAATAAATTATCTGCAAAGTACAGCCACAAAAGTAAGTGTTGGAAAGATTGCGTTTTCACGATGGAAGAATTGCGAATTTTATCACATTGGGTATCGTGATGTTCATAGCGGGCATCAGCGATACAAGAATTCAGTAACTTTTTGTTTTGGGAAATTAAATATGACCTCTCTTCCACACGTGTATAAATAATAAAACTCCCGTTAATGTTTATTAAAATTTTAAATAATCCTAAGAATAAACTATGATTTTTGCATTTATAAGCAAATTGTAGGCTGGGTTTAGTTATACGAACAATAACCCATTTATAACAGAATGTGTAAAATAATCATAAATTAAATAATATTGCGTTACTTCCTATAGTGAAAATGTCATAAACCTTTCTATGTGTATTAATTTTTCTAAATTGATAATTTTAATTGACACGATGTATATATTGAAATATTTAATTGTATTCATGCGTCAAGACGTGACAATAATCACGCCAAATATATTAAAGAACAAAGCCAGGTGGTAAAGTAGTAGAAATATTTATCGCACTCAACCTTATCGCTCAAACGCCGTGTTGTAACGGAGTTCCCAGCCCAGCCTCTATAAAGGCAGTCCTCACGGTCGGTCACCTGCAGTGATACCCCAACAGTGTCAACATGGACAGCACCAACCACTCAGAGGGTAAGTTTTAGTGAATGGAATGAATGATTGACAAACGGATTGGACTTTTTATCATTTGCAGTTAATGGAAAAAAATTTTAAAGATTATTCTGTGCTAAATAGAATATTTTTGCTACAATTTAATTAAAAAATTACTATAAATTAATCTTCAATGCACTGAGTTACAAATTTACTTCTGGTCTTTTAATATATGACTAACTTATATATGCTATCTAACAAAAATTAGAAATACGAAATTTAAAATGAATAAGGTCTTGCCAATTTCTAATGATTATGCATAGGGAATTAATATTAACGAAAAACATATACTAGCTTTTGAACTAAATAGAACAAATTACTGTTTAGTTTTTACGAATTTTTAAAATGAATAAGGTCTTGCCAATTTCTAATGATTATGCATAGGGAATTAATATTAACGAAAAACATATACTAGCTTTTGAACTAAATAGAACAAATTACTGTTTAGTTTTACGAATTTTAAAATGAATAAGGTCTTGCCAATTTCTAATGATTATGCATAGGGAATTAATATTAACGAAAAACATATACTAGCTTTTGAACTAAATAGAACAAATTACTGTTTAGTTTTACGAATTTTAAGAATTGGTATTTCATTTTATTCTTGTTAAAAGAATCAGTCTTTGATTAATATCAGATTAAATTATAATGGAATGATGAGTTAACAAAATTATGAAATTATAAACAATAAAAAAATTGTTAAATATCGGTTGCCATATATATCTCGCACTGCAATAATGTACTAATATTAAAATAACCTACGAATTATTTAAGCTAAAAATTAAAAATTTATAATTTCTGGCAGTCTGGTAAATAATTGAATGAGACATAAATTGAATGAAAGAAGTGAATTGCCAATCGCATAGGATTAAGCAAAATATAATACAATTATTGACTAATTCACACAATACTTTTTACTGATACTGATTGTGTTTGTTTACTGATTGAGAATACACAGTTTTATACACAATTACATACATAATACATAATTTTGCAATCCGGTATTCCATTTCACCATTTCGTTTTAAAAATCACACAGTGAAGTTTTTGCTCCTACAGCGAGTCATCAAAAGAAAACTTTATAGTATAAAAAAGTTTGATTTATGAAAGTTGGAGAGTAGCTAACCTGGCAAAACTCATCTTATATAACTTTCTTAGGATCACACATGGTAATATCTGTCGAAGCAATTAGTTCTGCTGTTCTGCTTCCTTAACTGCTTGCAGTTTCAGATCATATTTTAACGTATCTAATGGTATATTGTTTTAATTTTGGACCAAAAGTACTTTTTTGGCTTGTTTATGAATATTTATGTTTATGATTATGGCTTGTTTATAATTATTGACATTTAACTACGGTATAGGACTAACGAGCTGAGTAGCACTTAACTGTCAGGGTTCCCTGCCAATTACTCTTCATGAATTTCTAAAAACATTTAAAATGTAATAACAATAAATTATTATAATTTAAATATATATTTTCTTAAATTGGAACAATATTATGTTTGCTTAGTATACTCGTATTATTAACCACATTGTTTCAGTTGTTGTTCTTGTTTTATTTTTGTAAATTAGAGAATTTTTGTCTAATGTAGGTAATTTTGTATTGTGATTATACCATTGTTTAACATTATTAATTGTATTGTAACTTTTGTAGTTATCAATTTATTTCACACGTATAAACTACATTCATTTAAAAAAGTATTGATAACACAAATATTAAAGATTAGTTCGCTTTGTAATTGTTACTATAATTTAAGAAATTTAGTTGAATATTAATGATGTGTGTAAGTAGGCAATATACACATGTTCAACTTACGATTATTTTCGTTAATTCATTAATTACGAGTACTAATTAAATATGCACATGATTCACTATACAGTTAACAATGAATAAAATTATATTCTTAAGTTGAATAATAAAAGTTAACACAGTGCGGACTAGTTTACAATGCAGTAGTCAGGCACTGCGGTAGAAGAGTGGGGCAAGTAAAAAGGTATATTTTTCTAATTTTCGTTCAATTCCCTTAAACCTACCCCCCTCCCACGCTACAACCAAATGTGAGCTCCTTAGATTATAGGATATAAACATAAAAGGCATATATGCATAGGATATTTAAATTCCGTTTCAGAAATAGTTTTTACATACGGCTGCAATCGGGAAGCCCTTCCAAATTTTCACGACTTACGTTTACCAAGCTCCACATCACAAAAAGCGAAACGCCTTATGGGTAATCGTGTTCCGTTTTTTTATCACAAGTATATAACGTTATGTGTACCAAACCTTAGTGCAGTTATGTAGTCCTTAGTGCTACTATTATATTCTGCTCACTGAGACAACACTATAGTGACTTCACAAAACTGGAAATTACGAAAACTACAGGTATATAATGTTATGTGTACCAAACCTTAGTGCAGTTATGTAGTCCTTAGTGCTACTATTATATTCTGCTCACTGAGACAACACTATAGTGACTTCACAAAACTGGAAATTACGAAAACTACAGGTATATAACGTTATGTGTACCAAACCTTAGTGCAGTTATGTAGTCCTTAGTGCTACTATTATATTCTGCTCACTGAGACAACACTATAGTGACTTCACAAAACTGGAAATTACGAAAACTACAGGTATATAACGTTATGTGTACCAAACCTTAGTGCAGTTATGTAGTCCTTAGTGCTACTATTATATTCTGCTCACTGAGACAACACTATAGTGACTTCACAAAACTGGAAATTACGAAAACTACAGGTATATAACGTTATGTGTACCAAACCTTAGTGCAGTTATGTAGTCCTTAGTGCTACTATTATATTCTGCTCACTGAGACAACACTATAGTGACTTCACAAAACTGGAAATTACGAAAACTACAGGTATATAACGTTATGTGTACCAAACCTTAGTGCAGTTATGTAGTCCTTAGTGCTACTATTATATTCTGCTCACTGAGACAACACTATAGTGACTTCACAAAACTGGAAATTACGAAAACTACAGGTATATAATGTTATGTGTACCAAACCTTAGTGCAGTTATGTAGTCCTTAGTGCTACTATTATATTCTGCTCACTGAGACAACACTATAGTGACTTCACAAAACTGGAAATTACGAAAACTACAGGTATATAATGTTATGTGTACCAAACCTTAGTGCAGTTATGTAGTCCTTAGTGCTACTATTATATTCTGCTCACTGAGACAACACTATAGTGACTTCACAAAACTGGAAATTACGAAAACTACAGGTATATCATGTGAACTACTATACGCTGATAAGCATACGATAATCATAGTACCCTAAGCTAACCATGAATCCACGGTCTTAAGAAATTGTGATTCCGGTTACTGTATAATTTTATTATCACAGAAACTTCAGTTGGACTTTGTGTTTTAGTTACGGTTTTCTTAGGCCACAACTGGTAAACCAGGTAACAATGAATGTGTATTGAACTAAGTAACCTAGCGGTGCAGCGTATTTGTTTTGAGTGAAGCAATAGTTGAGTTGATACAGCATGTTTATCACAGGGAAAATATGTTGCTCCTAAGTTTTTTGACGATTGCCTGCAGTAAATTAATTAAAATTATTAAGTCAAAATTCATATCAAAATATTGTATCTTGTATTGAGAATGTATTGATAATAGTCTTAAACTTAGTTTATCACACTAAGATTAGTTTGGTCTTTTGTAACTTGAACGATCTGTGTGTTTGTCCTGCCTTAAGTAGTTCAGATTATCGTTGCGCCTTAGAATACAGTAATCACAGAAAAAGTGTATTGCCGCTACGAATGCGTTTGTTCTATTTGTTATGAGTAAGTAATTTATGCAGGATGTATTATGATGTCTGTCACAATGAAAGTGTATTGCTCCTACGTAACCTAGTGGTTCAGCGTTTGTGTTTTGAATCAAGCAATAGTTGAGTTGATACAGCATGTTTAACACAGGGTAAATATGTTTCTCCCACGTATTTTTTACGATTGCCTGTAGTTGTTTTCCAGGATCAAGGAATGATTATTCTGTTGTACCATAGACAATGATACTCTTCAGGATTACATTTGGCTGTTTCTGATCTAAGTAATGTTTAATGTTGCAGCTTGGAATAATATTTATTTGATCCTGGCAGCAGTTAAATGCTTTCTCATACTGACGATGGCATGTAGTTACTACTGCTATCGTCGACATTTGGAGAGAATCTCAGCTCTCCTACCTCATATTCGGCTCATCTCTGATCTTACCCGATTTGGTTTGTATCCCCCTTGATTTATATTTAAATTTGTTTATAATTTACCATTTTATTTAGTTTTGTTGCTGCTTGATTTTAGTTTGGTTTTAAACTAACCTGTTGGACTTTTACAATTTTGGTAAAATGGATTGGCCGTTAAAATAAGTAAGAACATATTAAAGAAATTAAATAGATATCTAATATGTATATATATATATATATATATGTGTGTGTGTGTGTGTGTGTGTGTGTGTGTGTGTGTGTGTGTGTGTGTGTGTGTGTGTGTGTGTGTGTTTTATATAATGTTTTAAGTTGGAATATTTTTAAACTAGGCCTACTGTGGATACTGAAAAATGTTTTGTGTATTTATTTTAATATATCCAATAATAGGTTACAGATTAATATTTCTTGTGCTGAAATATTTAAGTTATGTTTTTTATGCTACGTAATAACATGTTCTACACAACAATACATGGGTTTAAATGTATTAGTAGTTTTTAACATCATATTTATTTCTATAAAAATTAATTTTGTTAAGCATGGATATAAAAATTAATTTAGTTAAGGATGAATATAAAAATTCTGTAAATTTAACAAATAATATCCAATCTAAAAATATAATATGCTTACTTAATAATTTAATATAGAATATCTTAATCCACGCAGCTATAACACAAGTACATAACGACACATTTTTACACTGATATGTTGATTCGCGTTCATCTAGGCCTGCTTACAAAATTGTCTATATTTCCTAATTAAAATGCCTGTATTTTCACGTACGTAGTGATATAAAAATTCTCATCCTTTTTTACATCTAGGGAGTTTATCTGAAAGAGCTATTAATTCGAAAAAATATTTCCCAAGTCTTAAATCGATCACACCACAATAAACATCAAAGATGTGGTTATCACCATTTATATATAGCGAAGGGAATGGTATAACTTATCAAAAAAAACATAATTTTTGTACTAAAAAAATAACGGAAACATTCTTTTTTATTGACGCAGAAGCTGA
Organism: Homalodisca vitripennis; assembly: GCF_021130785.1. Classification (NCBI taxonomy): domain Eukaryota; kingdom Metazoa; phylum Arthropoda; class Insecta; order Hemiptera; family Cicadellidae; genus Homalodisca; species Homalodisca vitripennis. Next base: position 119,036,626 of record NC_060215.1, read on the forward strand.
ATAAGATCCACTAAAAGTTTTAGTGATGTTCGTGATTGTAATAATGTCCAAACTGATTTCCAGGCTTTTTATTTTTTTGTCGTCAGTGCTGTGTGAGTAAAATAACGTTACACTTTTGAATACACGGTTTAGTTAGCGTTTATCCATATCTACAACCATTTGCATTGCCCACTCAACTAATAAATAACATCAAAATTGATATTTCAATGGTTCTGTTAGCGTTCATTCAACGCTGAAAAAGTTGAATTTGTGGTAGTTTGAAACAATCTAGGTCTAGATATACTCCAAAATTGACATAGAAATAATAAAATAATTCGATCTGCATTCTTCTGTAAAATAATATAATTCACTGTTTTTTCTGTTGTACTCAGAATTATCTTATGGGTGATATGGGAAATGTGCTCTTGTGTAGTCTTTGGGAAACATTCAAAAGTTTACAGTATATAGGTAGCTTCCAGCAAGGATTTTGTTTTTAAGACTACCACATTATTATTGTAGTCATCCATATTATTGTAGGATTATAGTTATCTTTAAAATATATACTGTAGTTACTACGTTTGTAAAATTTTAGTTGAACTAATTATTTTACTATTAAAACAGAGAAATATTTCTCATTCCTAGACGTCTAGTGGGCTTAAATTGGTAAACACAAACAATGGCTCACTTGTTTATACTACTGATCATAATTTGGACTATTTATTTCAAACGATTCAATGATTCTTAATATTTAATCAATCTGTTTACTTCTCTTAGATATCAATCACAGTTTTCAAAAAGTTACATGAAATGAAATAACTGTACCAGGAAGACAGCTGATAGTATGTGTTCATGTTCACAGATCCTTTCATGATTGAGTCCGAGGCCACAGTGATGAACGAACTAGAAACTGTCATTCAAGTTCCACGTGTCTCTGAAATAGGGGCTGTTGGTTACAAGTACTCCAAGTTCTTCCGGCGTCTCACCAGAGGCTTTGGAGGTCACTTACTGGCATTGTTTTATATCATTAATTTCTTTACATATATTAAACGTTTAATATGGGGATAAAATATGAAATCATTGTTATTATAGGTTAAGTGCTTTAAGTTTAAATTACCGGATAATTGTATATAAAATAAATTGAATACTTAATTAAAAGTTTGTGGCACAAAAAATAGTTGTATTTCTGATTTATTTCAACTAACCATAAATAAAAGTCGAAATGGAGGACACAGTCAGTTGGAGTGTGGGTATATAAATGGTAGAATATATAAAAAAAGAAATAATAAAAGCACATACCATCCGTCAATGTATGGCATTTAAAGCTCTTTAATTACCTTACTTGTATCATAAATGAACGCTTATCCTGAACAGCTGACATATTTTGGCCCAAATCCAACAAGATCGTTACCTCTGAGGCGACTACATCCCGCATCAAGACACCGTCCACGACAAGAGTAAAATGTTTGTCCTCGATACTTCTTCTGTGAGAGCACAAACATAAAAGAACTGTGCTCTGTAAAAGACTGTTCCTTTACATACATGAACAATTTTGCAGCACTTGAATTACTCAATACATCTCGTTCCATTTGTCAAATGCGATCGCCTAATTTTTAATATCAGGGTTATATCAGGATTACTGCTTTCTTCACCACTTCGTAACAACTACTACTGAGCCGCAAAAAAGTCCAGTCATAATTGTACTTTAAATTTGTGGCGTTTTTTCTAGCGAAACTGCAAGAATACAAACTTATTTGCCTTGATATGAAGAACCACCTTGAATCAAATACGAGAACTAAAATTGTATTTAAAAATGCATTAAAGTTTAAAGTTCAAACATATCTTCACTGAAAATGGCTCTCCATAGTGAAATTGAAATATCTCAGAGTTTGTAAATTAAAATTGCTTGAACCATGATTAGCACGGTAAGAGGGGAAAACATAGTTAACGGAAGGTAAGGAGCACCGAATAGCAAACGATGATGTATTATTAATGTACTGCTATTAACGAAATTTAATATAAGTATTCCATGAAGCATTTATTATTACTCATAAATCAAACATTGTTTTGAACGGAATATGGGTAAATACAATTAGATTTGGAAAATTGTAATTAAAGTGTTCGATATGAGAGAAAATAGTTTTTCAAAGCCAACCAACAAACGACAGATTAACAGGAACCATACAATTTCCACAACATGATAGAACAGTTTTAAACATTTTTTCTACCATTTACAATCTTTGTAAAACGATTTATTTGATTTTAAAACTTCTCTTGAATAGGTGGTTGCTAAGCTCCATTTTCCATTTGAAGCATTCTACTTTACAAATACTTCAGAAAGCTTATTGATTAGCTTGACACCAACTTCAGACGGTAAACGTTCGAATGATGCAATTCGGTGTTTTTGAACGCGGAAGGAAGTTGTCCCTGCATCTAGTTCCCATACTGGTGAACGTCCCTTCCTTGAACCAAGTTACACTTAGAACGGCAGTACAGGACAACCTCCAGGATATAGAGACAGGGCAAAGTCAGCAATCCAAGCTCCCTGAAGTGTTTTTGCATGAATCTCTGAAGTTCAATTTTGAAATGATTGATGACAGCTTTTTTTTGACTTTAAATCCCCCCCCCCCCCACCCCCCCCCCCCCCCACCCCCCCCCCCCCCCACCCCCCCCCCCCCCCACCCCCCCCCCCCCCCACCCCCCCCCCCCCCCACCCCCCAAAAAACCATATAGAATGCTGTTGCTACCTTTAAGGACCAGTGGGACGTCCTTAGCCCGAAGTTATTTTCGAAATAAGAACTAGCCCATATTTATCCCAGAAACCGTAATATGTCCATTTCAAATTTCAGCGCAAACGGTCGGGTAATTTCAATCCAAACAAACAAAGGCACTTTCGTATTTACGATTATGATTTAAAGATACAGTTTTGAGAAATGTTTACAAAAATAAAGTCATACGTTCAGACAGTTTCTAATATTTAAGGTATGACAAAAGATCAATTCAATTTTACAAACACACAAAATTCAAGTAACGTTTAAAAAATAAAGAAAATTATTTCATGATGGTAATCCCTTCTGATATTTATAAAATGAAAATTGTAGGCTGAGATGTCCTACGAACCGAAACGAAATTATGAAAAGATTGTATTCTACAAGTACATGAACTTTATTTTTAAATGGTCTAACAATCAAGCTTTATGTTTAACCATACATTTATTTGAAAGACAAATATACCTAAAAACTTACCGTTTTACAACAGTGTTTGGCAATTTAATATACGTATCTGGATCGTGAACTGCAAATTATAATGTGGGAACGCTTTGAATATTTTTATCTTTTATCTTCTAAGTATAATATGTTAATATTAATATGTAAGTATTAAATTTGCATATATGTGTATTCTTGAGTCCTCCTGAAGACACACAATTCATTAACATCGGTCCAGCCGTTTAGGAGGAGTTCAGTGACATACACACGCACACAATGTATGTATACATATATATATATATATATATATATATATTTATATTTATTTATTTATCAAATATTACCTCAAGCATTGTCAATTTCTTTTTATACCTGAAAAATTTTTAATATCATCCGATTTAAATTGATTGTTAATTTCACTAATGAGAGAGAAGCTGTATTTAAAACTACTAAGTTATTTTTATAATGCTCATAGTTGTACAATACAATGTTTTGGTATTGTAATCACTGCTTATTTTTATTGCTTCTACTTTCTTGAGAGATTATTCTTGAAAACAGAGAGGGTTTTCTTTACTTTTATATTATATTTGCTGAGGCTGTGTTTCACAGTGCTGTTGTTTTATAGTTCGTGTGAACAGTGAACAGTGAAAATGCCTAGTAAAGCATCTCACAAAAGTAAAACAAAACCTAGATATAGAAGGAATCAATTTGTGACCGCAATGAGATGAAATCAACGAAAACCCAAAGCACAAGCTATAATTCCCCTCCTCCACCTGTCATTTTGTGCGGTTACAATAAAACTTTATATAACGACCAGGAATATGAAACACAAAAACAAATTGTCTTATGATAAAATGGTTTTTATAAAAAAGGTCAATTGGGACTTGGCAGACCCAAATCTCTTACGAAGTGTCTGCACTAAAGAACACAAAACCCAAATAAGATTTTGAAATAAGTTCGTTTAATTCATTTAAAGCAAGTTTCTATAATCAACAGAAATCAGTTATTCACGTCATGTGTTAGAAAAGTGTAAAATGTCACCTTAGTGCCAGAGTGGCATATTATGCCAAGAATAAGTTTGATAAATCTCACAAAGTGTCTTCGGTTAGCGAAAGACGAAACCCGCTCAAGGGGCGAACGAAATGGGTTACATCATTCATGGCGAGGCGAACCGTAGCCAAAGACGGAAGACAGAAACCAAAATTGTCAAACCTAACGTTCAAAAAGATAAACGTTAGCTTAAGGTAATGTTCCAAACCCCAGTTAACACAGTGAGGCGTATACGCGACGCGAAGCATATGTTGGAACTGTGAAAAACAGGGAGCATTTTTTTCGAGAATGCGAGAGGCTCAAGACCTTAAGGTGTTTTTATTGTAAGCGACAAGGTATAGCAACTACCACTTGCAATTGCCGGACGGGAAACGGTCGGTGGACCCAGCCGAGAAAGGGTCACCTGAGTCCCAACCGAAGAAATTAAAAACGACCCCAGAAGACTGTTAGAGTTGGCTTCGCACAATAGCGATTTTTTCTGGATCTGTACAGAGTAGCAGAAACATGGACATCAGACAAAACGTCGAAATAGAAATCTTTGGTAACACATTTTCTGCTTTAATAGATACTGGGGCATTCGATGGTGGGAAAGAGACTAACTGAGCATTTGAGACGCAACGGAAATGTACCATTTAAACGCCCGATAAAAATCCGAATGGCTGATTGGTCACAGACATTGTTAGAAGAATATTATAACGTTCGAAGGCTTGATCTCATATAGAGATACGACGCATACGTTCGAGGCACTTTGCGTGCCGTCACTTACTTCGGACCTGATAGTTGGTATCGATTCGATTGAATCGTTGGGGTTGCTGACATATGATTTCCCTCCCCAGACGCGACAACGAACGTAATATCTTCTTAAAGAAGAGTGATGTATGGGATGTTAGCGGATTGAATCAGCTATCAGAAGATGAACAAGAGGTCTTAGAAAAATTTCTAAGAAAGGAGTTGCCTAAACTCGATGATGTTAGGGGTAAAACAACCTCACCGACCACACCGCAGAGCTTGAGGCTAGTACATGTAGCTTTGTCGTGATGATATTTTTTTGTTAGGAATCTTCGGAGACCTTGTACCCTGACATCCGATGTGAGGCCTTGTTTGTTACAGTAAAAACCAATAGTCACACTCGTATGCTTATCTATGGAGTATGCCTCCCTCCAAATTCAACCTCGGAAGCTTACTCATATTTTGCGCAGACATTGGAAGAGGTTATAGCCAGTAACCCTCCATTCAACTGTATCCTGTTCGTTGGTGATTTCGATCTCCCTAAGCTCAACTGGGTCTCCCCTGACAGTTCTCTAGCCTACGCGTCCGAGATTGCTTTACTCGATGGGGCTGCTCTCATTGATGTTGATCAAATTAGAGGCGTCCTTAATGAGAGAGAGGTTCAATTGTACTTGGCTTTTGGTTTTATTTCTAGCTGTCTCTACCGCTTTAGATCAACTTCTGCCCAATGAGGGTTGCCACCCACCCCTATAAATAACCGACAAAATTAACTCCAAAGGTTCATTTCCAGAGCTCGTAAAGTTTAAACCCAATCTGAACAGATGCAATCTTGGTGGTGTAATGAGATACTTCATAATTGTTTGATATTATTCGACCTAATGGCAAAAGATATTAAATATTTATTTTCGGACTTCTGTGATTGGCATAGGGAGTGTTTACGCTCTCATTCACCATTTCCAAAATGGTCCAGTAGAGATCTGAAGATGTTAGTGATACTTAAAATATCCCTTCACGCTAAATATAAGATTTCTCTTAGAGACGCGTTCTGTAGAGTGCGTGAGCGGTGAAAAATTGTTTTCACATATTAACAATGCCTTAAAACATCACTAAATGATTATATTACTATAAGTTTCATATGGACATCAAAATTTATGTCTCAATCTATTCTCTTAGGAAACATAAAATTACTGTCAAAAGGTATAGCAAAGATTCAAAATCAGAACATGTATTTATTACGGTGGGATCCGAAGACTAAGAATGGAAAAGTTATTTTTTCAATAATTATGATTTAAACTAATTTTTTTTATTTTATGACACTTTTGTGTAAAATCTTGTAGTTTATTAATTATTCAAAACTTCAACAAGCTAAACTCCTGTATGTCGTTTTTAAACAGTATACATCCGTTTCAATGAACAATCAACATAACAAGACTAGTTCAAATTAACTTTTAAACAAAACACAACGTTTTTTTTTTCAAAAACATTTTGATTGGATCGCAGCTTAATCTAACAGCCACATCCGACAGATGCAATAAAGAGAGATTTTTACACAATAAACCATAACTTTATTATCAAGAACTCGTCTATTTTAAATATCATACAGTACATTCTGAGAATAATAGTCATCTTTAAGTATTAAGTGTAATACTTTGTTTGTTTTGAAAGTAATTCATATACCGGCACATGTTAATTTTATGTAAATTTTCAAAACTTTTGATCTTCTTCTTCTAAACACATGGTATATCTATATAATATATTTGAATCTAGACCACACAATTAATTTTTTACAAATAATAATTTAATAGCTTTAATGTAGAATAAACCTTTGCAACATCTTGATTTTCGGGCAAAGGATTGGCAGAAGGGAGAGTTGAATATTATTCACACTGGTGTACAAGCCTGATCAACTTGTAGATTGTCTTATCTGCTGAGTAAGAGAACAATGCTGCAGCTCCAGCTGGCCATACAACGTATTTGACTCAATCTGACTGTTGAAACTGTACTACTGCCTGACAGGTTATGCCTTGCATAGCTATCCCTCTTTCCTCATGAAATTTCAATGGTAGTGTAAGTTTGTCGTTCACGAGAGCTACATGAGACTGTTCCCTGCCCTACACTGCTCCCTCCTTGCTCTTTACTGGATTTTAGCTGAGGTAAGATGTTTTAATTTTCTTTTGTTGAAAACCTTTTATAACGTTTTAATCGGGTCAGGGATAGTTTATAAAAATATATAACCCTAAGACACCGGATATAACAGTCGAGAGGGGTAAAATCCAGGGTTCAAACGGGAGAGGTAGTTTCCAAGTTCAGCTCAGACCCGAATTAAATAAAAACAAAAGCCGAAGCCAATACAGCACTGACGATCAAACTCGGAAACGAAAGGAAATAAAGGGAAGGCGTCAGAATTTGCTTTAGGATGACTGTTATCCTACCTAAACGTTCCCTAATACGACAGTTGCTAGTTCAACTGAAGCTCGAAAATGAGGAACGGCCGGTGCCAACGTACGTCAAGCGACCCAGCGGCCTTGAAAGGAAACAATAAACTAGATAAAACTAAATACGAACACTAGTTCGCTTGAAATCGCGCATAGCTCGAAACTAAGGAAAGCTGGTGCTAACGTACGTCAAGCGAACCAGCGGCCTCGAAAGGAAACAATAAACTAAATAAAACTAAATTCGAACACTAGTTCACTTTAAATCGCGCATAGCTCGAAACTAAGGAAAGCTGGTGCCAACGTACGTCAAGCAAACCAGCGGCCTCGAAAAGAAACGATAAACTAAATAAAAACTAAATGCGAACACTAGTTCGCTTGAAATCGCGCATAGCTCGAAACTAGGGAACGTTGGTGCCAACGTACGTCAAGCAACCCAGCGGCCTCGAAACGAAAAGTTAAAACTAAATATAAGCTAAACTAAACTACATTCCACGCCTAGTCCAAAACTAAGGAACGCTAGTGCCAACCTACGTTAAGCATACAAGCGGCCTCGATAGGAAACGATAAACTAAATAAAAGCTTAACTAAATTACGTCTAGGCCCGATGCTAAGGAACGCTGGTGCCAACGTACGTCAAACAACCCAGCGGCCTCGAAAGGAAATGACAAACTATGTAAAAACTAAACTACGTTCACGCCTAGTCCAAAATTTAGGAACGCTGGTGCCAACATACGTCAAGCAACCCAGCGGCCTCGAAACGAAAGGATAAACTCAATAAAAGCTAAACTAAATTACGTCTAGCCCGATGTTGAGAAAACGCTGGTGCCAACGTACGTCAAGCAATCCAGCGGCCTCGAAACGAAACGATAACCGATAAACTAAATAAAAACTAAATTCCAACTCCTCATTGCTAGTAGTAGAATCTAGTCCTATTCGTACTTATATATTTTTTGCTATACTTTATATATAAAATAATATTCTATCAGTAGTTTAAGTACGTAATATAATGTACTTATCGTATCGTTAGTGACTGGGCAAATGCAGGTAAAAGCGTGTTTTGGCAGGTAAATAAGTACCTACTACGGCTAGGACTTACTTGCACCTTATCCTGTCATAGGTGGGGGTGGTGACTCCAACTCGACGACGACTCCGACTGAGAGACACCGACCGAGAGAGTGAGCCAGCCAGGCTCAATACGTACTGTAGTACTTGAGCCGTCCGCTGTAAGGCGCTTCAGCCCTTGAAGCAAACTCCGGCTGATTTATCCTAAAACTCCGTGTCTTACCCGGTCGAGCCGGACCCCGCCAGCTAACGTCTCCTGCGTGGATGTTGATCTACTAGAGTATAATTGTAGGTGGAAGAAGTAAAAATCATAACATGTCATTAAACTAAAAAATATTATCCTCTCATAAAAATTAAAATTGCCTTATTTAAGCCCCATGTAAAAATGACATGTTACATCCCCCACCCTTTTTGGGGAAACAAAATGAGATAAAAAACGTTAAACAACAGGACTCTTTCGAATAACTGTAAACTACAGATTGATTTCCATCAGTTGGATCACATATTCGTTTTCACGTCCTTACGTGGGCCGTTTGAGTCTTGTTCGTCGAACGGTCTTTCAACTCGACGATATTTGGGCCTTTAAACCTAATTACTTCAAAAGGGTCTACAAAACGAGGCGCCAGCTTCGATGCATATGCGTCAGGAGTAGAAGAGAGGATATGATGTCTTTTCCAGACCAACTGTCCAACACGAAGGTTATGTTCCCGTCGTCTGAGGTCATAATGTCGAGAATGCCTCTGGAAGGAACGGGCTAAATTGCGATCACAACTTTCATAAATCCTTTTAAATTCTTCCATTCGTTCGTTGTTCGTGTCGTTCTTCTGGTGTAGTCGTTGCCTGGTCGCCGGAGTACTGAAACGCAGGTCCACATATTGCTCTAAGTAGTTTCAGCTCGCGTCCATGGATAAGCATGACTGGCGTGAAGTTTGTCGATTCCTGGTTCGCTGTGTTTAATGCATACCTAAAATTACTTAGTTTAGCATCCCACGATCGGTGGTCTGGATTGCTCTGATGACTATAAGGGGCCGTCAGCTGACAGTAGACGTTCCAGTCCCAACAAAGATCCCGAAAAATGTTCAAAACAAATTGGGTCCCCATTATTGGTTATTAAAACGCTGGGTGCAACGTATCTGTACAAAATCATCTCTTTGAAGTTCTTTACCACATAAGCTGCCGTGGCCGATCTAAGTGGACTAAGTTCTAACCACTTGCTGTAGTAATCTTGACATACTAATATAAACCGATTTACACTCTTCGATCGTTGTAAGGAGCCCACTATATCTGCGGTAACCGTGTACCACGGACCTTGTGGCTTACAAAAATACATCTTACCGGCGGACTTGGTTTCTTCAACTTTATATCGTTGACATGTAAGACATTCTCTAACGTATGCCTTCACATCACGAAACCAACCTGGCCAGTAGTAACAATGTGAGAGCTTCAAGGCGGTTTTTATTCTAATACCCAAATGACCTGCAGTTTCTATGTCGTGATTTTCTTGCAGTACTTTCGGGCGGTCCTCCTCGCGAACGCACATTTTCCAGTGGGCTTGCCTGCATCCGTTATTTCCTTTTACGATCACTCGACGATAGAGGTTCCCATATTTTATAACTAGATTCGAGTCACCCTTTGCGGCCATCTTATATAGCCTTTTGTACCAAAAATTCCTATCAACCATCCCTAGATCGTTGGATGTATCCGTAATTTGTTCCTGACGTGGTCTCCTGTTTATCTGCCTTATTTTCTAAGCTGAACAATTTTCAGCCGTAAACGATCCTATGTGTTCAATTTGTTGGTCATAGACCGGGTTCCGAGACAGAGCGTCAGCCACTTTGTTTAGGGCTCCTTTTCGGTATCGTATCTCCATATCGTGTGGCTGAAGTTCCAACACCCAGCGGGCCAGCTGGCCAGAAGGAGTCTCTAACTTTTGTAACCATCTTAAAGCCTGATGGTCCGATTCTGCGATAAATTGATATCCCTCTAGATATACGCGAAATTTTTTTACGGCCCAGACTAACGCTAAACATTCTTTTTCTGTGACAGAATTTGCGTTCATTGCCCGTCAACAATCTTCTACCGTACGCATTTCACAACTTCTTTTCCGTTTTGTGTTTGTCTTAACGGTTCTCCTAGGCCATCGCCCGATGCGTCCACTCTTAAAACAAACTTTTGTCCAAACTCAGGACAGGCTAGTATAGGCGTAGTCGTTAATTTTTCCTTAAGAGTCTTGAATGAACTCCCCTGTTCTTCCGTCCATTGCCATCTAGTATCTTTCTTCAACAGTCTCGTGAGGGGGGTGGTCAGAGATGCGAAGTTGGGGACGAACCTCCGATACCACGAGGCCATACCAAGGAAGCCTCTTAGAGTTTTTAAATTGGATGGCCTAGGAAATTCCACAATGGCTCGAACTTTCTCTGGATCTGTCTTAATGCCCCTGTCGTTTACAATATGACGCAAATACTTCACTTCGGTTTTGCAGAAGTGACATTTGGCAGGGTTAAGTTTCAGACCTGCTCTTCTTAGCTGTTGAAAAACCTCTTGAAGAAGCTCTAAATGAGCCTCAAAGTTAGGGCTCACAATAACCAGGTCATCCAGATAGGCAAACACTTTAGGTTCCAATTCTGGTCCTATAACGGTGTCCAAGAGGCGCTGGAAGGTAGCCCCAGACGAATTCTGACCAAATGGCATGACGCGAAATTGGAATAATCCTTTTCCAGTTACAGTGAATGCTATCAGCGGCCGACTTTCCTCTGACAAAGGGACCTGCAAAAATCCATCTTTGAGGTCGATAATCGAAATATAGCGGGCTCCTTGAGTTTTTCTAGAATGGGGTTGATTTATGGCAAGGGGTAAGCATCCTTCACCGTGACTGCATGTAAGCGTCGAAAATAGATACAAACTCTGTATGCACCAGATGGTTTTTTGGTAAGCACGATCGGTGAGCTCTACGGACTCGAAGACAGTTCGACCACTTCAGCTTCGATCATACGCTCTAACTCTTTTTCTAGTACAGCTTGCATTGCCGGATTTCTCGAATAGTACCTTTGTTTAATGGGTGTATTATCAATCAGGCGAATCTTGTGTTCGACTAGTGTTGTTTTACCCCTAACATCATCGAGTTTTAGGCAACTCCTTTCTTAGAAATTTTTCTAAGACCTCTTGTTCATCTTCTGATAGCTGATTCAATCCGCTAACATCCCATACATCACTCTTCTTTAAGAAGATATTACGTTCGTGTCGCGTCTGGGGAGGGAAATCATATGTCAGCAACCCCAACGATTCAATCGAATCGATACCAACTATCAGGTCCGAAGTAAGTGACAGCACGCAAAGTGCCTCGAACGTATGCGTCGTATCTCTATATGAGATCAAGCCTTCGAACGTATAATATTCTTCTAACAATGTCTGTGAGCCATCAGCCATTCGGATTTTTATCGGGCGTTTAAATGGTACATTTCCGTTGCGTCTCAAATGCTCAGTTAGTCTCTTTCCCACCATCGAATGCCCCAGTATCTATTAAAGCAGACAATTTGTTACCAAAGATTTTTATTTCGACGTTTTGTCTGATGTCCATGTTTCTGCTACTCTGTACAAATCCAGAAAAATCGCTATTGCGCGAAGCCAACTCTAACAGTCTTCTGGGGTCGTTTTTAATTTCTTCGGTTGGGACTCAGGTGACCCTTTCATCCAATAATGATTCATAAATTAAAACAAATAAGAAAATATTGGAAATATTTTAATTAGATTGCAATTACAATCATTATTTAACATGTAAACTTGCAGAATAAAAACAATTTATAATGATACATACATAAACTGAGTAAGGTCGGATTGAAAACCTTAAATTAAGTGATTTGTACCCGTAGTCAGCCTCAGTTTCTAGTGTCCCAATCGTCCCAGTACCTGAAGAACATGATAACATAATTAACATATACATTAATGTGCAACATAAAAAATTATATACAATAATACTGAATAAAGTAAAAGGGCTTTGTGGTTTAAAGAGTAAAGGTCTTCCAGAGCAACCATACACAGTGATTATATAAAATGTACTATTTCTGACTTTTTGTTACTTCTTGATATTCGATTTAAGAAATCTAGCTATATGAAGCTACATATCCTTCAGTTAAATGTCAAGAATATAATATTTCTGTCATTGTGCTACTTGACACGGCACTATCTAATTATTTAACCGGTTGTACTGAAATCTAGCTATGTTATGTAGATAAAGTTCTTGCACATCATGATTACCATCTAGTGTAAATTTTTATACTCTTACCAAGAAATGTTTTGGGCTTTTCAAACGAAGTTTAAAAAATATTATTTTAGTAATGCACTCGTGGTTTATAATTTTTTGGTTCTGAATATCCTGAATTTCTTTTTTACGAACAATTTGTGGACCACACATAAAGATTGATATTATTTCATTAATACTTTCAACGGCTACTGTATTTACCCGTCAGCCCAATTTAGCTTTAGTATCATCGAAGACTCATAAAATAATGTAATTCTCAACCTATGATTGTATTTAAGATTCTCGTTGACCTGTTACTCAGGAGTGGTTATTTAGTTAAGAGGTGGCATAGTATATAGTTTTAAACCTTAAGTTGATGTCTAAAGTTTCATCAAGAACATATTTGTAGATAGAACATGTTTAGTAATGTAGTTAGAAACAGAATGAGTGAATAATGTACTAAAAGCAAGTTGAAAAATATTACAGAAACATCAGCTAATCTAGATTGATCAAATATAAAATATTTCTTGAATGGCATTCTGCTACTAAACTCAAAAACTCTAATTTTGAATATTTTCAACTAAGGAAAACAAAAAAGAACTTAACCTTGATGTAAATATTGATCAGAACTCCCTAGCTAAAACAAATCAGACCAAATTCTTAGGAGTAACAATTGATGATAATTTATCTTGGACAAATCATGTTGAGAATGCAGTGAGTGCAATGTCATCTGGAATATATGCATTGTGGCAAATGTAAAAACTATGATTTTGCCACTATAGAAACCATTTATCATTCCTTATTATTCACACTTATCATAGGAATATCGGTAGATAGAGTCACTTCTATATTATAACTTGTATACAATTCTTAATAAGCAAAAAAAGGATATTATGTTTGCTTTAAAAAGTTTAGTCACTGTAAAACTATCATTAGCAATGCTAAAATCTTTATGGTTTATAGATTATACATCTTGGAAACAGTTAAGTATATAAAAAAAAACATCACAATCAAATTCTGTATAAAATAAACCATGCTATAATACTCAGAACCAAGTATTATTGAGTTTGGATAGAAATACTTTGGAGTTTTACAAAAATAAAACTATTTATAAGGGAAAAAATTTCTGTACACGGTTTTTCAAACAAAATTAAGAGGCCTAAAATAAAAATAAAAACAATATTTAACTGAGAATTCACTATACTCGTTTTCAGAATTTCCCCTGGTACACTCTATGCTGAGAATACACAATAATGAATTGTCGAAATATAAATGTTTAGAATCTATAGAACTTATTTCAAAGGTTTATGTTTTGTTATCGAGATTGTTTTTGGTCTATTTCTATTTTATAATTTAAAATTAGCCTTGACTATTCTAATACACTATTAAGTATGACTTATTGAATAAAGTATATTTTGACTTTGACAGTATTCATCTCGCAACTACAATTGCACGCATGTACACGTCCATACATATAAACATTCATGGGTTCTACCTTCAGGATTTCACCACTGTTGTTAATATCTATTCCGAGTGTGTTCCATTAACTTGCCATTTTAGTAAAAATTGGTTTCTAATTTTAGTTTCAGAGACTATATTAACTATAAACGTGATCCCAGCCTGAGAACGGAGAAATTAAAATGCTGCTGTTCTTTGCTGTTGAGCTCAAATGCGCTCCCAAGCTCTTGTCTTGTCTCTGTATATGGTATCTGAATTATTTTCAAATATTTATGTGTGCATATTATGTTTTTACAGTAAAGAATAGTGTTTTTGTGTCTTGTGGAGTAATTATGTATATTGAAAAAAATCTGAAATTAGCTATAGTTTTTTTTTATTCGAAATTAGAGTGTAGTAAATTAAAATTTTAAAAAGTGTACTACGACTTGGTGTCCACAAACCTTTTTTACTTACCTTACTGTAGTTAAAAATTTTTTGGATTATGAAATATATGAGAGATATAGGTGAAAAACAAAAATGAGACCTTTGAACCCCCTCAATTTCAATTCCACCCTCTTTAGTTGAAGACTTTTGGTGTGTTATACTATCAGGTACCCTAAAAAATTCACTGTTTATTGTCTCCTTCCTGCATATTTGATCTAGTTATCTTATAGTGTACAACAAAGAGTCTAAATCAAAACTTTGTTATAAAGGTCAATTAAGTTAGACTAGATTTATAGTGCGGAAGAAAGTATTGGGAACCTTACAAACATAAATATATTTTGTGTCAGATAGTACTAGATATTTTGTGAATAAATAGTACTGCTTCCTAAGTCTGTCTCTATTTATAAGTAGTAAAGATAAGATTTTCACTGAGAAAAATAACTGTGTCCTCAGTGGCATGTAAAAACTCATGTGCTGACCACGGAAACAGTAGCCTCTTAATGTCTGTGTTTTGTAACATTTTCACTCATGTGCAGTGTGATCAAGTTTTAAATGGTAACAAATTAAGAATAAATGAAAGTAAAAAATAATTTAGTAACATTAAAAGTTATAACAAAGTAATTGGTCAACAGGAAATGTCCAAAAAACATTTATACTTATTATACTGCATGATTTTTACTAAGTAAATTTTAGATGTTTTTCTTGGCTAAAGAAAATAACTAAGAAAAACGCATAATTGAATCCAAAAATGTTTAAGAAGTATCAAGTTTGACAAGCCTCCTTTATAATTCACATTCATTTTAAAACTACATGACACGCAAGTGACGTCAAAAGAATTGGTCAACTCACAAGTGCTATCCATATTTATTCCTTTCGCCGTTAAATCTTCCAGATCACTGCCGATCTTCCCCTTGTTCGCCAAAATCTTTCGATGCCCCCGTCAGCTCGCCTGCCAAATCTTTAAATGTTAGCTGGTGAGTACCAATTTTTTATCAATATCAGCTTGGTTGCTTGTCCTAGAACTCGTTGAACTTGCTAGCTAGACATTTTTAAACAATCTATTTCATAAAAAGTAACCATTAAATAATTATAACTTAAACACTGCAATTAAAAGTGAATTAAATAAAAATTTTTGTAAAACAAACAGGGTAATGATACGCTGATTTCTGCTCAAATCTAGCAGTATTTTGTCTCATTCTAAAAATTGTTTCTTAAAATGATAAAACTATCAACTAAGTTTTTTTACCATAAAAGTATTCTGTACATCTGAATGTGACTTACAAATAACACATTGAGATAATGTTGATTTTGAATTAGTATTTTAACAGATTTTTTTATTATTATATTATATATAAATACTTCATAATTGTTGTATTGAACACGTATGAACAGAATGTATCAGTAATACAAATAGATAAGCCACCAGTTTTACTTTTCTTTTAGATAATGTGTGAAGAGTTAGACATGACATAGACGTAAATGTAGACAGATTTAGTAAATGTTATTAATTTATAGAAGAATGTTATATAATATATAAAAAACGTAGTCAACATAGATTTTCGATGAATACGGCGTAATTACCCAATGCTTAAATTTATCTTAGAGGATCAGTTTGAATAGGCGCCTTTTATGTGAAATTAAACTAAAATCAATTTAGAAATCAGGATATAAACAGTGTGAATATTATTTTTATATTGAGTCAGTCAATAATACACAAATTTTGATTTTATCTGTTTTTAAATAAGTGTGGGATGAATTAGACTTATGGGTGGAATAAACAATATATAAAAATAAAATATAATAAAGAATAAAAAAAGCTTATATAAATGTATATGATTCTGTCAATGTGTACTTTATTTCTTACGCATCACAATTCTGGATATATAAAAGTTTTTAAGAAGTTTTTTAGACTGTGGTTCCTCTTTATTTTCATTTTGATTTAATAGCAAAAGATCATAATTTGTTTAGTCGCACAATTACAAGTATCAACCTCATTCACCTTAGATTACTCAGGAGCTAAGTGCAATTGACGTGTGTGGGGATCGTATCTAAGAGAGTCTATACAGTAGAAGTTCGTTAATACTGATAACAAGATAAAAGTTCACATAAAGTATTGGAACCTGCTCTGACTCTAACTCAGATCCGCAACACGCCTTAAACCGAGAGTTAATTAGCTTTCCTGAATGTGGAACGGTATATTAAATGTGAAACCAAATGGTGATAGTAGTCCTTTCTGGAAATTCACTCTCGTGTAAGTTTGTACTTACAATATTTAAACTCGACTACGCACACTTCCGTTTATCGCATATCAGTTTAAAACGCCAAATTGGGTTTACTTCTTAATGTAGATTTACCTATCATGCTATTTACAATTTAATTCCTGTTCTCTAAGTCTATTGTACCCGTATATCTGATAAAACATGAAGTTCCATCAAATGGCTGTGCAGCTACAAAAACAGATATAACTACTGTTTGTATTTATCATGTATGTAACATCGACCATGGTCATTATTTCTGAAGTCAGTTCATCATATATTGAGATAAATTTTCTTGTAAATATCAGTAGTTACGTTAGTGTAAAAGAAAATGTATCATAATGAAATTATGTCGAATAATGTTTCCAAGTAAGCTTTCAACCATAAATATACTTGTCTTATGTGTTACATACAATAAATAAACTAATGGAAATAATAAAACATAAAGATAATATAGAATCGAATTTATGTTGCAAACCTTATTTAATTTAAGATACAATGTTATTCCTTTCTTATTTTCGTACAGTCTATGTTTACATAATAAGTTTGATGCCATTTGTAGGTGGGAATGCAATTTACTGAATAAAACATTCTTACTTTATATTTATTTAAGTACAGTCTATTTAAAATATAATGGAATTAATATGAATAATTATTAATTATTAATCACATGTTATAATTATTACTAGAAATCTGGAAAGGTGTTAGTTAGGACCAATAAACAGAAAGTATTTGTAATTTTATATATTTTTAATGCGTCATTCATGACAGTATCATAGAGTAGTGCTCAATACTTAAGTAAATATGGAGATCCCTATTCAATTGGTTAGGCATCCTGGCATATGTGTTTTAATTATTAAAAAAAGATAAAAACTAAGCACGTTTATTTTTTTGTTGATAAAATTAAATAGTTTTTAAAATATCACGATAGTTTCCAATTTCTGTAACATTTTAGAGCCGGATACATCAAAACGGTTTTACCGGATACCACAATAAACAATTTTACACTTTTAATAACGCTGTCACAAGGATAAACACTGTTAAGACCTTATTTGTTATTGCAGGATTGTGTGAGATATCTCTTTTATTGTAAGCATTTTTATGACACAATTTGTTTTAATTTAAGATAAAATTTAATTCTTTTTATTTTTGTACAAAGGCTAAAACCTACATGTTATAATGATTACTGGAAACCTAGAAAGGTCTTAGGTAGGCCCAATAAAAAGAAAGTCTGTAATAATAATCATTGTTTTAATTAATGCTTGATACATGAAAATATTTTTGTGTAGTGCTAAATAAAGAATTAGATAGGGAGATTCCTATGAAATGAGATCTCCAATTGAAATCCATGTATGTCCAAGAGGGAAGGTAACACGTTGCAGTGTCGCTGGTGCATTCCTTGAGGCTTTCAATAGGGTGCACGAGCTGCTGGGAGGTAGTATGGTTGTGTTGGCATATACGGAAGGTATGTATATTTGGGAAACTGTGGTTATTGTGGATATTGGCTTCCTGCAGGTTTGCCAACAAACCCTTGTCCCATATCACCATAGCCTCCACGGCCATGGCCTATACCTGCGCCTGCATGCACTCCTAGCAGATTTGCACCAATCCCGAGTCCGAAAAGCGAGTCCAAGGAACGAAGAGAAACTCCTTTATTCTTTGGGTTTGCTCCATGTTTCTTTAGTTTTTCTAAAGCAGGATTCACAATGCTGGATCTTGTAGGAGGTTTTTCTATGGAGCTGGAGACGTCTTCCTGAAAATGATAAATATATTCTACTTGTATATGTACTGTATACATATCAATAGGTACTACAACAACGTAGTCATGTAATATTATATGATTGAATGCTATTATCACCTTTGTTTTACATAAATATAAATATTGATATCATGATCATAATTTTATAAATGCATTGTATACATGCACTATGTGACTACATCACCTTCTCTAATCATAATCAAAACCCTAATTTTTTAATTTGTATAAGAGAATAGAGGCGAAATTAGAACCACATGGAACTTTCATATATTTAACCTGATAAACAACTTTATTGTATATTTATAAAAAATATAAATCGATTTAGAGGAGTGTAATATCTACTCCTATTACATAAAAATTCACTGTCCACCTTTTCGGAACTGTTTTAGTATCATATATTATAAATACTCAGACATTTTTTAATAGATATCTACATAATTATATTTATTTAAACAACAATTATTATTTGTTAGTATTAGTATGATTTGTCCAAATATTTAAATGGACCAAAGTTTTTCTATTAGTATCTTAAGTACTTACCTGCATATTACTTTGCTTAGATGTTTGGAGATTATACATTTTTAAGTTTTGAATTTGGGTTGAACAATAGTACATTTTTAAATATACTGAATATTTATAGTTTATACTGATTAACATACCAATTTGTTCAGAGACTAATTCTTTAAAGTCGCTAGGTCCATTATAAATATAAAATAATATTAAACCCGTACTATTTATCTCCGAATATTAATTGTTATCGAACACAGATCATAATTTTTTAAATTAATTTACCATATATTAGTTCTGAACCAGTTGCTGCAATAAAATCAAGACAAATCATATACAGTACTTTATAATAATAAGTCGCAAATTATAAATAATAATATTTGAACCTATAAAATAAATATAAAATAACTTAATTATCTTTATACAAACTATCTATTGCTGGTATAATTACACAAGCGACGCAATAAAATCACCTTTTAAGTTCACGAGATGGCGATGTTTATAGAAGATTTATAGTTTTTACATGTAGCCAATCTTAAAATTTGGTGGAACATTTTTAAATTGTTTCTAGCTCCTTAATTATTTAGTACATTGAGTGCTTCAACTTGTAGCAAAATAAATTAACAACTTTACATAATTTTTTTATCTTTAAGGATGTTTTCCTTTAAATAATTTGTAGAACCAATTTTAAGTCATGTTTAATATCTCTATTATGAGCTATATCTTTTCACGATAGGCAAATATGTATGGTTACCACCTGAAACATTTGGAATAATATTCAATGCTATTTCAAAATTGCAATCCCATGTTTTACAACAATCTTATGTAAATTAACCTTCCAATTTGTA
The DNA here is from genome assembly GCF_021130785.1 of Homalodisca vitripennis. Taxonomy (NCBI): domain Eukaryota; kingdom Metazoa; phylum Arthropoda; class Insecta; order Hemiptera; family Cicadellidae; genus Homalodisca; species Homalodisca vitripennis. Next base: position 119,056,571 of record NC_060215.1, read on the forward strand.
TTTTTAATTTTTAATTTGTTATGAGAAGTCTTGTTTATCACCTACAATGGAAATAATACACAATCTCTCAGTATTTCGTAACAAATGCTTCCACTTAATAAAGGGCTAAACTCACAATACCTCGTGCTACTTCTCTTCCAGGACACGTAGTAAAAATAACACTGTGTGTTTGGGTGTGTTCAAGTTCAAGTTCAAGTTCAAAAACATTTTATTCAAAAAATTACATATAATACAAATAAACAATTTTCTCCCAATGCTCAACATGCGCGTGCGGGAGTACAGTTGGTTTTTTTAGTGTTTCTTACGTTTTAAATGCAAACATCGAGCTCAATACTATAATAACACATAATATGATTGTTTACCACTATGAGGCTCAAACGGTACAGGCTAAGCAGTCTATATCCTTTATACAATTACTTGTTTCAAACAACTATAACAAATATATAAAAATAAAATATACTAAATATAACAAATATACAAAATATAACAAACACAAGCATAACAAGAAAACAGAAATAGACAAGCACTTATTACAAAAACAATTTGGATCAAGATAACAATTAACAATACTTTAGGTTTATTCAACTGACATACTTTTCAAATATTCAAGTGCTTTCATCTTTACCTTGGGTTTCTTTTCAAACATAATTCTATCGCCATATTGTAGCAGGAAGTTATTATATATTCTGGGACCCAAATAGCAAAACAGGTGTCTACATGATTCTTTAGTTAAGAAAGGAACTTTTAAAACTATCTGTTCACTAGCTCTAGTGACTCTATTAATTTCTCTAAGATCAAATTGGTAAATAAATTTAGTAATATACAAGATTACTGAATACTTATGAAGTTGCTCAAATGTTAATATATTCTTTTCTTTAAAAAGGTAGCTCATTCTGTCCATGCGTTTTACATTGTATATAGTTCTCACAGCATGCCTTTGATTCATATAAATGATTTTAAACAAGAATTGTAGGCTCCGCCATAATGAATAATTCCAAACCTCATTAGACTTTCAAACCAAGAAAGATAAACATTCATTAATTGGTCACTTCTTACAAAACCTTTAAGGTGATACAAAACATAATTTACTTTTCTTAATTTCAATGATGAAAAATTTATGTGATGGTCCCATTTAAGGCGTTTATATACATGCCTAGATATTTTACAGAGTCAACTACCTCAATATTACTGCAAGCACAATTATAAATACACTGGTGCTTTTGACACATTAAAATTCCCGTTGTAAATCCTCATTAGTGAGGTGATAATCATAAAAAACTATACTCTTAGACTTAGTAAAATTTATCAAAAGTCGGTTTGTTGACAGCCATTGAGAGACCTTATCTAGATCTTTTTTAATCCTAAGCTGTAGTGATTGCTTATTGTAGGCAGAGCACACTATTGCAATGTCATCAGCATAAGCAAACACAGTTGAGTACATATCTAATTCTAACAAGTCATTGATGTACACAAGGAACATAAGAGGTCCCAGGACTCCTACTTGAGCTGTGCCAAAGTACAATTCCAATGGATCACTAATAACATTATTAATTTTAACAACTTGCTTTCTTTCTATACAAAAGGATTTTAACCATGAAAGAGCCAATCCACCAAAACCAAATTTCCCAAATCTATTCAACAACAAATTAATATCTAATACATCGAATGCTTTTTGAAAGTCTAAATAAACAGCCACTGTATATTTATATTTATCTGATGCATTCACAATAGAACTCACATGTTTCTCAATTGCTAGGTCTATCCCTCTACCAGGAATAAATCCACACTGATTACCAGAATAGAGTGATCTTTGAGTAAAGAAATCAAGTATTTTATTTTGAATTATTGTCTCAAATATCTTTGCTATTACACTAATAACAGAAATTGGGCTGTAAGAAGATACTTCCGATTTATCACCAGACTTAAAAATAGGGACTACAATGGCCAATTTGAACTCATCAGGTACTCTTCCTTGTTCTAAAGATTTTTTGAACATATTACACAAAAGAGGAGCAAATACATCAAGATTTTTTTAAACAGTACGTATATTAATACCATTCACACCCGTACTACGTTTGTCTTTTATTGACATGACTGAATTGACCACGTCCAAGTAAGTACAATTAAAACTTCCAACTAATTCATTTTCATTATTGCAGTTTTCCATAAACATGTCATTACCAAATGCTTTATTTTTTAATTCAGGAATAACAGATGTATAATAATTATTAAATTCACTATCAATTAAATACCACTAACATAAACTAAATTACCATTAATTCTTATAGTGACAAGAGAACTCCTTTTGTTTTTAACAATGCCTTTAATAAAATTCCAGTATTTCCTGGAGTCACCTTTACAATTGTCAATCAATGTAGAATAATAATCCAATTTTGCTCTCCTAATTTGCACAGTTACATATCTTGAAATATTATTATACTCTTTTCTTAATGCTAAATTTAATCTATTTTTAACGTATTCCTTATATAAGCAATTTTTCCTATTGGTTATTTGTACCAAGTTATCTGTGACCCATACATTCCTCTTTCTACATTTACTATTTAATTTCTTTAACGTACAAGAAGACACATAACATTTATTATAAATTTTGTAAAAATTTGATACACATAAATCTACATCATCTACATTGTAAACATCATTCCAATTAGCTAGTTGCAACTGCCTTCGTAACGTTTTGGTAGCAATTTGCAGTATTTTGGTCGTTCAGAAACATTGAATAACTTAATATAGATATATTCAGAGCATAATGATCAGTAATGTTAAGCTTAACAACGTTACAGTCGACATTTAATGGTATTGAATTTCTTGAAAGGACATGATCTATACAAGTTTCGCTGTTATTAACCACTCTAGTTGGAATGTTAATTAAACTTTTAAATCAAAAAGCTGAAATTAAATTAAGATTTTTTTGTTGAATTATTAATTTTTTAATAAACATACGTTCATATCCCCTGTTATAATTGTAGGATTACTTGTTTTACTTAAAATGTTTCCAAAATCGGCCTGAAACTGATTAAAAGTGAATTTACACTGCCTGTATACTCCGAACACAGTAATCTGGAGATTGTTATTGTTGTGCAAGACACTGACCACGACACTAATGACCTCAGCTGTGGGCAGTAGAATCAGCTGATAAGAGTATCGCATTGTTGACTCAACGTACACACAGACACCACCTACCTGCCCATCCGGTCTTGGTTGTAGCAACATGTCATATCCGGGCAATTGATATTTATCCTCCTCTCCACTCTTAATCCAGACTTCCGTTAATATAATTAAATAATATATTTCTTTTAAATTTTGTAGGTAAATGCATAGTTCATAATAATTTTTTATTACGCTACGAATATTTAAAACAAAAATTCCAAAATTAACAAGTTCATTACATGCAGAATTACTTTGCATGAAAGTTGAGTATTATATAGTTTCGGCTACTGTCACACAAAGTCGTTTACGACGCTGTTTCCTTTTAATTCACGTTCAGTAGCCCATTAACTTGATCCAGCGATGTAATACGAATTGCTCTATCACCTTCATTCTTTTCAACGAATATTTTACCCTCCCTGGTGTACTTCCAGCCATGTTCTCTCAACTTCTTTGCGTTGTAGAGCAAGTTCTTATTGAAGGGGGTAAGATGTTCATTAATGTACACATTAGTTAATGGGTCATTCCTATCAAAGTAAGTTGATTTGACATTCGACTATTTAGCTTTATTAATAAAAAATCTCTCTCTCTCTCTCTCTCTCTCTCTCTCTCTCTCTCTCTCTGTGTCTGCCTGCCTCTGTGTGTGTGTGTGTGTGTGTGTGTGTGTGTGTGTGTGTGTGTGTGTGTGTGTGTGTGTGTGTCAGAAGTCAGAAACACTTTATTCAGTAATGGTTTGCATTTTTACATTATTTAAATTCCCAAGCGTCTCGTAGGACGCGTGCGGGATATCACATTACACATCGAAAATATCACTTTATATTATTTTATTGGCAGTCCAAACAGTGTCACTCAACCATTTATATATCATTTTTCAAAGATACACAACATTCTGTAGGCAGTTAAAAGTATCATCAGAATTCATTAAATAATCATTACGTTCAATAAATAAACATCCATTACAGTGCTATAACAATTACAAAAAAATACAGAATAAAAATATTTACGACAAAAATAATATCATAAATATATACATTTTATGCATTTAACAAATTATGTCAACAAACCATACTTTAACAAACCCCAAATTATACTCCCCTCCCAACCACGCACTGATATTACTCCACATTTTACTTACTTTTAAAACATAATAAATATCAATAACTAAAGCTATGTACATGTAAATAAATATACTAAAAAAACAATACATATTACATTGATTGAAACGGTTGTGGAGGCTGAGTTTATATAAAAGTTAAATAAATATAATCAATATCAACACAGCAACTAAAAAATATATGGTTGAGAATAAATAATATTATAGCAATAAATAACAATAAATACAATAAATAACAAATACAACAACAACAATAATAATAATATTAAATAACAAATTAAATGATCTTTATATAAAAAAACAAGATTAAAAATAAATAATATACAGATTCTGAATAACTATCTTTAAGGCAGTTCCAGGATAAATTCTCTGACTTTCGTTTTAAATTTGGGTTTGATTGCAAAAATAATTTCGTTACCAAAATTTTCAACGAAATTGTTGAATACTTTAGGTCCCTTGTAACAAAATTGGCTTCTACTTCTTTCTTTAGTTAAATTTGGTACTAGAATTTTAATAAATTGAGAGGCCCTAGTCCCTCTATTGACAACTTTCAGAGTAAATTGATTGAAATATTTTAGCGTGTATGATAAACAGCTTTGGTTATAAATTTGGTTAAAAGTTAAAATATTTTTTCTCTTGAAATATGTAACTTAATCTGTCTCTTATATTTATGGAAAAAATTATTCCAAGTGATTTTCGCTGGCAGCTAATTATACTTTTTAGAATTGTTGTGTATGTACCACAGTAAATAATAATTCCATATCTTACAGTGCCTTCGAACCACGAGTGATACAATCTAACTAAATGTTGACTTTCTAAATAACCCCTCATATGATATAAAGAATAATTTATCGATCTCAACTTACCAATCAACTGAGCAATATGCTGATTCCACCTCAGATCTCTGTCGACAACCATCCCCAAGTAGGTGACAGAGGCCACGATACTGATATATGAACAGTTACATGAATACAAACAACTATGAGGGTGGCAGTAAAGCTTATAATCATTCTGCAGTTCCAATAAGCTCTTATTTTGGTCAAAGAATATAATGCATTTAGATTTTGTGGTATTTATCAAAAGCTTATTATCAACTAACCAGCTAGATATCTTGGTTAGATAATCTTGAATATTAATTTTTAATGAGTTCACTCATTAAAAATTAATGTGAGGTTAGGTTATGTTAGGTTAGGTTAGGTTAGGTTGGTTTGTGTGTGTGTGTGTGTGTGTGTGTGTGTGTGTGTGTGTGTGTGTGTGTGTGTGTGTGTGTGTGTGTGTGTGTGTGTGTGTGTGTGTGTGTGTGTGTGTGTGTGTGTGTGTGTTGTGTGTGTGTGTGTGTGTGTGTGTGTGTGTGTGTGTGTGTGTGTGTGTGTGTGTGTGTGTGTGTGTGCAAACGATATCAAACAATCACAAGGCTAATGATTTGAAAGTTATTTCAAGGCTAAAGGCTATTTCTAATGTCACCAAACTAATTTTAAAATACCAGGAAGAGATTTGCGAAAAATATTTACTAAAGTTCTGTCCGTTGTTAAATTTCTGGAGAGTTTTTATATTCAAGGTGGCAATCAAATACTTGGATTAAATCAAATCAAAGTTTTGTAGGTTTTCTTGAGCTGATAGGTAAATTTCCTCAATATGGTAACAGGTGATATATCATACCATTCATCCGAAATTTGCAGTTAATTTATTGATTTTATGAGTAAAGAAATACTCCGAGATCTCTTAAATGAAATCTAACAAACTAGTTTATTTCATCATAGACTCCACACCCGACGTATCACACAGACCAATTACCAAATTTGAAACCTCTTACAATCGTGATAGAGATTGGGCATCTACTTTTTGGAACAATGTTTTGTTATGTCACACCAAGGGGGGACGTCCCTGCCGAGGGTATCGTGAATATTCTTAATGGAAGCCTATACCTTGTGATACATAATTTTAAAGGTAATAGCTTACTGAATTGAATGCCACAAACCGCATCTCAAAGGAATTATTCTATCAGAAAAATAGAGCATTTTTAGTATTGAAAAATTTACTGATGTTCAACAATGTAATTTTTAACATGGTTCTTGCCACAAAATGTGTTACACTAATTTTTTAGCATTTTTTTTTAAATGTTCAAATTAAATAAAACAAAAATTTCATTTTAAGCTGGTTCTATTAGCACAAATTTGCCAGTTTTTTATTACAGTACAATTATGGAAATACTTATGTTATTGATTTCTTATTACAAATAAAAAATAATGTATGCTGTTAGAAAAGTCTTACAACAAACGTTTTACCTGCATTTGGTGTCAAAGCAATTGTTCGAACTGTGTTCCTTCTACAGTTTGACAATGAGCCAATCTTGTGTAAAATGATTTGACAGAGTTGCCTAACATTTCTTCAGTTATCAAAGCAATCTCCTCTATAAATCCTGTTTCTTAGGTCTTCCAAATTATGAGGCTTTTCTTCTATAAACATTGGATTTTAAATGACCCCCATAGGAAATAATCGATTGGTGACAAATCCGGAGATCTTGGAGGCCATTCGATTTCTCCTCTTTCGGCCAATCCATTTATGAGGAAACCTTAAATCCAAATACTCTCTTACCTGTCTCCATAAATGGGGGTGGGAGCACCATCCTGCTGAAACCATACATTATCAAAGTATTCTCTTGATGCAATTTGAATAGCTGGATTATTTCATTTTAGAGCATATTGTAGTAAAGTTCGGCATTTAAATTTTCCATTGATGAAAAAGGGTCCAAACAATTTTGTTACCTAAAAATTCCCACACCATACGTTCAGTTTTTGTGGTTGCTGTGAATGGGACTCAGTAATCCAATGTGGGTTTTTCACTAGGCCCAGTAACGGCAATTGTGCCTGTTAACATTGCCATTTAGGAAAAAAGTTGCCTCATCAGAAAATAGTATGTTGGTCAGAAATCTCTATTGTCATCACATTTGCGCATCACAATTTCACAAAACTTCAACTCTTCTGTCGTAATCATCCTCACTTAACTGTTGAACTAAATGAACTTTAAATGGTTTGTATTTATTAATTTTCAAAATCTTACTCACAGAAATAGGGTGCATATCATGTTGCTGTGGCAGCTTTTCTGAGCGATGTATGTGGGTCTTCAATAAATGTTTGCAAAACATCTAGTGCATGTTCTTCATCTGTTGCAGATTGTATCCTACCCGACTTTGGCCGATTACGTACACTCCCTGTCATTTCAAAAACGCTCAATAGTTTTTTGATATTGTTAAAACACTTATGGGATTCCTTTCTGGGAAAGTGTCATTAAACAAATTACAAACTTCCCGATAAGATCTTTGACGATCGCCATATCCTCGCATCATCAACAGAGTAATTCGTTCTCTTTTCAGACAATTCCATTAAAATGCCAAATAAAAACTGAACTACTGTAATTAGATAACTTGTTGAACAGCAATGCTTCAGAGACACTGATTAACTCGACAGGAATGATATGACCTTTGTCCATTTGTAATTCCCAAGCTTAGACCTGTCTAGTGAAAGCTCCATGCTCAACAAACTGAAACCTGTAGACCAGATGATTAATAACACAATAATGTTTCTCATAGGCTAGTGACCTTTGTCTCTTTAAACCTTCCTGCTGACTGGAAAACACCAAGTACAGATATTCATAAGTAATCAGAGAAAGTGACTCATAAGTTTTATTCATTGTAATAAAAAACTGGTAAATTTGTACTAATGAAACCAGCTTAAAAATAAATTGTTTATTTTATTTTAATTGAACATTTAAAAAATGCTAAAAAATTAGTGTAACACATTTTGTGGCAAGAACCATGTTAAAATTACATTGTTGAACATCAGTAAATTTTTCAATACTAAAAAATGCTCTATTTTCTGATAGAAATAAATTCCTTTGAGATTGCGGTTTGTTGTGGCATTCAATTCAGTAAGCTATTACCTTTAAAATTATGTATCACAAGGTATAGGCTTCCATTAAGAATATTCACGATACCCTCGGCAGGACGTCCCCCGTTGGTGTGACATAACAAAAACATTGTTCCAAAAAGTAGATGCCCAATCTCTATCACGATTGTAAGAGGTTTCAAAATTTATATTTAAATTATTAAAGGATATATTTGGGTGTTTCCAGACATAATATACACCCTGTATACATATATATATATATATATATATATATATATATATATATATATATATATATATATATATATATATATATATATATATATGTGTGTGTGTGTGTGTGTGTGTGTGTGTGTGTGTGTGTGCGTGTGTGCGAACGTGTTTTGCGCGCGCGCATGTGAGTTTGTGTACGTATATATTTTCGGATTATCGTGGTTTTTTGTTTTGGGGGTTATGATAGTACCTGAAAGCACGACTCCCTATTGAGAATATTAGACTTTACAGTGCAAAATCTGCAAAAGAAGCATGTGTATTTATTGCAGATAGGTATTTATTTAATTAAATGTATTAATCTACATAGTATTCGTACAACTGAATTATACGTAAAAAGTGCAATATAAAGTTTTTAATATGTATATAAACAGTAGTTTTACTATTTGAAAAAAAAATTATAGGCATAGTCTCACGGAAAATTCAAAATATTGCTATTATTTGTGATTGATGAAAAAACTTAGAGCATTTTGAAGTACTTAATTGTAAAATTGTATCTTATTATAATAAAAATTATGCCTTATCATCTTTTTAATAAGATAATTATGAATTTCGTAAGTATAATTTATACTATTTGGTCTTTAAGATATAAAGGTTTCTATAACAGATCAAAACCGATTTAAATTCTGTAATAAGGCAATCTATAAACGGTGATCATCATTTTCGAATAATTTTTGCAATAAGGGATAAGTCAATCAACAAACTGCTCCATTTAAGTCCTTTTGGCTTCACTTCTGTTTTCCCAAGCAGCGCCACGTGCCCAATGCATATAAGCGTACTTGTCATTGTTGTCCATAGCCATCTTATAAATAAATACTAGTGTGTGGGTATAAATAGTGCCAGTTAGCGCCAATAAAAGCCAAATTCAAAGATATGAGGTTCAAAACACTTTGTAGTCTTATTTTGAAACGCCTGTTTTGCGAAGAATTGATAATTTTAGATTCTTACTAGGAAACAGCTATTAATGGTGCAAAGGCCAATAGTAAAAAAATATGCACTTAGTCCTAGGAATATACTTTCCACAAGAAAGCTTAAATAGAGAGGTTGCATTATTTTATTTTTTAACTGGTTTCAAAAAATATGATGAGCTATTTTTATCGTTAGATAAAAAATATATCTATTGCACTTGTGATTTAAAATTACCAGTTATAGAGATATATAATTTTTATACCATTAAAATAACACAATTAGAAACCAAAAGTATATTTATTTTAAAATCTGTTAATGTTCTTTCTATTAAAATAACATAAATGCAAAATTTCAAGGCGTATATATAATAATATATAATATGAGCCTTGTTGCTTATTTTTCTAGTCTACTATTTAAGAAACACGTTGTGTATATCTGCTGAGTAAATATGTTTTAATTTAAATCTATGTTACTCTTTTATATTCATTATCTTTATTTTCTTACCAGCAAATTCAAATGTTTGTACTAAACCAATAACAATATCGTTCGATTATATTTTATTACTTTCATACTGATCTGATAACGTTTCAATTATAAAAATCAACACTAAAACCATCAAACTCTATTCAACTATACTGATATCGAACGTTATTAATTTAAGCATTTGTATTTTTCCAATAGCGGAACAAGAAACAAAAATTATTGGTCACGCCAATTAGGATAAAACAATGGAAAGTCTCTGTTCATGATATCACAACTGTCACGGGATATTCATGGTTTTATTTTATACAATTCAGTAAGAGGACGATATACTTCTGACTACATTCAGTCTCTGTTCGCTCATTCAAGATATACACCGCATAAGGTTAGTAGTTATGATTTATATACAATTTTTGTCACATGGAAATTTTAGTGACAGTTCTATATAATATTTACTTTATATTTAATCTGTACCTATATATTTGAATTTCTTGAATAATCAACAGATTTTTTCGAGGTAAAAGCATTGTGACATTATAATCAAGCATTAAACTTCCAAATATGAACTTTACAACATTTGTTGCGAATTATATTAATTATTTTTGTAAATTATTTCCTTTAAATGAAAAGAAATTGTATGTTAGCATTATTATACTTTATTTTTCTACAAAAAACAAACAATTGTTATTGAATTACATAAACAGTAAACTCCAAATGAAACAAAAATTCCCAGAATATCGAAAAGGAAAAACTAAGGAATAATATGCTATTGTATTTTATTTACTTAAATTTAAATAATCCAGTAAAACGAATATCAACCGAAATATGTTTTAAGTAGTTATATTTACTTTTGTATTTGTGGGTATTAAATCATACCTCTTACATATTAATAAATATAAATTTAATATTTGATTTAGTATTTTTTTTATACAAAACTTAATTACTCAGATATAATTGCAAAATTTATTTTTATTTCTGTCTGTTCGCACAATATATTGTAAAAGAACTTACCTCTAGACTTAAAATTTTACATGCAGCTTCATTTCTAAAAAAGTAACACCCAGTATGGTGATGAAGTGTCTTCATAGCCTTCATGCAACTGCATGGTATTTGACTGAGCTTTAGCGACTTTATCATTATTCTAACGAGTAAAAACTAAAATATATTAAAGATAGGATTATATAAAGATTAATCTTTTATGTTATTGTTATAGGAAGTGATGTTTAAGTTGCTGTTACAAAAAAATATGTTTAAGAAACTTATCTGTTTCTGCCTGGTGGTAGCGATTGTTAGCAGCGATACAACAGTAAGAAATATTGAAGTGGTTATATATTTTGTTTATATATGCCTTATTTTCTGTTACTTTCAATATAAATATATATTTATGTTGAAAATATAACGGTAATAAATACATTTGTAAAGGTTGTAATTTATTAACAACGGTAGGATAACAACCGAGAAAATACAAACTGTTGAGAATATATATTTTCTATATTAATATATATTTTTTTGTTGCCTTTTGGCCGAGACATGTATATTATACTTTATTTTAGTATGTCATATAAATGATTTTAATCACATCTACGTAGAAAATATATTCATAAATGTAAAATTTTAATAAGTAACTGGCAGTCTTCTAAATACAATTTAACAACAAACATGTACTGATAAGTTAACATTTGCCATAAAAAGTATTGTGCCTTAAACAAACGTAAAAAAACATCAAAGGTAATTAATTATGTAGGTAAAATAATTGCACAAACGGTAACTGCAGTTTGCAATTCCGTTACATAAAGTGTCTGTATATGAAACTGTTTAGAAACTTTATAATTGTTAAGAGGTGTCACAAATGTGTATATGTACTACAAGTCCTTTTTTGTGGTCAGCAAATTTTGCGAATATCAAAATTTGGAATTATATTTGCTACACTTTAACACATTGATTTACATTACATTTATAAATATTGATCAGTTTTAACTTCATATCTAAACGTATATCTAAAAAGTTGTACAACTTCTGAACTGTAAATAAATGTTTAAAAAGTTTTACATTTTGAGGCTTTTGAGATTGCTCTGAACGTACATAATCAATGTGACAGAAATTGAATATTGAGTTGTTTAAATTTATTTTATGGCAGTTAGAATATAGTACAAAATTTAGGTATTTTTACAAAAATTTTAAAAGTGCTCTAGAAATTCATAAATTGGCCATGAAGATCCAATAACAGATCAAATAGCATGCAATATTTAAAAAACCTCTCGTTGATGAGAAGTGAGACGAAATTTTGATAAATAAGTGTTATAATCCACTGCAAGCTTCTGCACATAGATATAAACTTGTATAATTTATAGAAAATAATGTAACAGATATAGACTATACTACGTAGTGTACAGGCGTTTTGTGTTTAAGAGTTTAATGTACAATACATAGAAATGTATATTGCTTAGAGATTATTACAAAATTGTCGATATTTTTTTTATACGTTGTTCAGTATGGTCAATACCCAAACAGGAATGAAAATAAGTCGAAAATTACAAGAGTTCAGAATGAAGTACCATTTATTGGCAAAGCAGAGTTTGATACTACTTAAATTACTTTTTGACTGTTTTTAAATATACCTTGAATTTAACAATATTTTCCGTCGCTGCATGTTACAAAACTACAACACAATTTAACTGTACAAACATTTTTAAGTACAAGGAAGCCAAATGTCTAAATTCCTGTTGCCTAATAAAATCTATAATAAGAAACTTTAATTTAAAATATAAATTTTATATTACATCATTTATAATAATCCTTTTGTTAAAAAATGAATCTGGTAAATTAAATAAGGTCTTTTTGTAATTAAAAATGATGAGCGAAAATTCACACTATGACTATTATATTTGTAAAACTACTGCACACCTAGTATTACCAGATACTGAAACAATGTTTTATGGTATCATGATAATGAGTAATAAAGATGTAAAATATCTATAGAACCATATATTTTACGGGTTTTTTTAATAAATATAATTATGTAGATATCTATTATAAAATGTCTGAGTATTTATATTATATGATACTACAACAGTTTAGAAAAGGTGCACAGTGATAATCACTATTTTATGTAATAGAAGTAGATATTACACTCCTTTCATTCGTTTTATAAGTATAACAATAAAGTTGTTTATCAGGTTAAATATATGAAAGTTCCATGTGATTCTGATTTCGCCTCTATTCTCTTATACAAATTAAAAAAATTAAGATTTGGATTATGATTAGAGAAGGTGATGTAGTCACATAGTACATGTATACAATGCATTTATAAAATTATGATCATGATATCAATATTTATATTTATGTAAAACAAAGGTGAATAATAGCATTCAATCATATAATATTACATGACTACGTTGTTGTAGTACCTATTGATATGCATACAGTACATATACAAGTAGAATATATTTATCATTTTTCAGGAAGAAGTCTCCAGCTCCATAATAAACACATCCTACAAGATCCAGCATTGTGAATCCTGCTTTAGAAAAACTAAAGAAACATGGAGCAAACCCAAAGAATAAAGGAGTTTCTCTTCGTTCCTTGGACTCGCTTTTCGGACTCGGGATTGGTGCAAATCTGCTAGGAGTGCATGCAGGCGCAGGTATAGGCCATGGCCGTGGAGGCTATGGTGATATGGGACAAGGGTTTGTTGGCAAACCTGCAGGAAGCCAATATCCACAATAACCACAGTTTTCCCAAATATCCATACCTTCCGTATATGCCAACACAACCATACTACCTCCCAGCAGCTCGTGCACCCTATTGAAAGCCTCAAGGAATGCCACCAGCGACACCTGCAACGTGTTACCTTCTCTCTTGGACATACATGGATTTCAATTGGAGATCTCATTTCATAGGAATCTTCCTATCTAATTCTTTATTTAGCACTACACAAAAATATTTTCATGTATGAAGCATTAATTAAAACAATGATTATTATTACAGACTTTCTTTTTATTGGCCTACCTAAGACCTTTCTAGGTTTCCAGTAATCATTATAACATGTAGGTTTTAGCCTTTGTACAAAAATAAAAAGAATTAAATTTTATCTTAAATTAAAACAAATTGTGTCATAAAAATGCTTACAATAAAAGAGATATCTCACACAATCCTGCAATAACAAATAAGGTCTTAACAGTGTTTATCCTTGTGACAGCGTTATTAAAAGTGTAAAATTGTTTATTGTGGTATCCGGTAAAACCGTTTTGATGTATCCGGCTCTAAAATGTTACAGAAATCGGAATCTATCGTGATATTTTAAAAAACTATTTAATTTATCAACAAAAAAATAAACGTGCTTAGTTTTTATCTTTTTTTAATAATTAAAACACATATGCCAGGATGCCTAACCAATTGAATAGGGATCTCCATATTTACTTAAGTATTGAGCACTACTCTATGATACTGTCATGAATGACGCATTAAAAATATATAAAATTACAAATACTTTCTGTTTATTGGTCCTAACTAACACCTTTCCAGATTTCTAGTAATAATTACAACATGTGATTAATAATTAATAATTATTCATATTAATTCCATTATATTTTAAATAGACTGTACTTAAATAAATATAAAATATAAAGTATGAGTGTTTTATTCAGTAAATTGCATTCCCACCTACAAATGACATCAAACTTATTATGTAAACATAGACTTTGTACGAAAATAAGAAAGGCATAACATTGTATCTTAAATTAAATAAGGTATACAATATAAATTCGATTCTATATTCTATTAATGTTTTATTATTTCCATTAGTTTATTTATTGTATTTAACACATAAGACAAGTATATTTATGGTTGAAAGTTTACTTTGAAACATTATTCGACATAATTTCATTATGATACATTTTATTTTACACTAATGTAACTACTGATATTTACAACAAAATTTATCTCAATATGTTATGAACTGACTTCAGAAATAATGACCATGGTCGATGTTACATACATGGTAAATACAAACAGTAGTTAGATGTGTCTTTTTTTGTGGCTGCACAGTCATTTGATAGAACTTCGTGTTTTTATTCGATAAATACGGGTACAATAGACTTAGAGAACAGGAATTAAATTTTAAAGAGCATTATTGGTAAAACTATATTTTACGAGTAAACACAATTTGGCTTTTTAAACTGATATGCGATAAACGGAAGTGTGCGTAATCGGTTTTGAATATTGTGAGTACAAACTTACACAAGAGTGAATTTCCAGAAAGGACTACTATCACCATTTGGTTTCACATTTAATATACCGTTCCACATTCAGGAAAGCTAATTAACTCTCGGTTTAAGGCGTGTTACAGATCTGAGTTAGAGTCAGCGCAGGTCCCATTACTTTAATGTGAACTTTTATCTTGTTATCAGTATTAACGAACTTGTACTGTATCGAATCTCTCCCTAGTTGTGTTTGATACGATCCCCACACACGACAGTTGCACTTACACTTGTTATCAGTACTACTGAACTTGTACTGTATCGAATCTCTCCCTAGTTCTGTTTGATACGATCCCCACTCACGACAGTTGCACTTACACTTGTTATCAGTACTACTGAACTTGTACTGTATCGAATCTCTCCCTAGTTCTGTTTGATACGATCCCCACACACGACAGTTGCACTTACACTTGTTATCAGTACTACTGAACTTGTACTGTATCGAATCTCTCCCTAGTTCTGTTTGATACGATCCCTACACACGACAGTTGCACTTACACTTGTTATCACTACTACCGACCTAGTACTGTATAGACTTTTTTTTGATACGATCCCCACACAAGACAATATTGCACTTAGCTCCTGGGTGATCTAAGGTAAATGAGGTTGATACTTTTAATCGTGCGACCAAACAAATTATGATCTTTTGCTATTAAATAAAAATCTAAATAAAGAGGAAACACACTCCAAAAACACTTCCGGTTTTATATATCAAGAATTGTGATGCATAAGAAATAAAGTATACATTGACAGAATTATACACATTTATATAAGCTTTAATGTGAAGCAGATGTTTATTCCATCTATAAGTTTTATTCATCCCCACAATTATTTACAAACAGATAACTTTAATATTTGTGTATTATTTACTGACTCAATATAAAAATAATATGTACATTGTATATATCCTGATTTCTAAAATTGATGTTAGTTTAATTTCACATCAAAGGAGCCAATTCAAACCGATCCTCTAAGATAAATTTAAGCATTGGATAATTACGCCGTATTCATCGAAAATCAATGTTGACTACGTTTTTTTATACATTACATAACATTCTTCTATAAATTAATAAAATGTACTAAATCTGTCTACTTTTACGTCTATTTCATGTTTAACTCTTCACACATTATCTAAAAAAAATTTAAAATTGGTAGCTAATCTATTGGTATTACTGATACTTTCTGTTCATACGTGTTCAATACAACAATTATTATGAAGTATTTATACATCATATAATAATTTTTAAAAATCTGTTAAAATACTAATTCAAAAAGCAACATTATCTCAATGTGGTTATTTGTAAGTCACATTCAGATGTACAGAATACTTTTATGGTAACAGAACATAGTTGATAATTTTATCATATTAAGAAACAATGTTTAAACTGAGAAAAAATACTGCTAGATTTGAGTAGAAATCAGCGTATTATTACCCTGGTTATTTTAAAAAAATTTTATTTTAATTCACTTTTAATCGCAGAGTTGAATTCTGAAGTTATAATTATTTAATGGTTACTTTTTATGAAATAGATTGTTTAAAATGTCTAGCTTAGCAAGTTCAAATAGTTCTAGGACAAGCAACCAAGCTGATATTGAAAAAAACCACCAACTACCACACCACTAACAAACATTTAAAGATTTGGCAGGCGAGCTGACGGGGCTGCATCAAAGGAATTTGGAGAACAAGGGGAAGATCGGCAGTCATCTGGAAGATTTAACGGCGAAAGGAAGAAATAGGGATTGCGAGTGAGAGTGTTCGAGTGCGGGATACAATTTATTTAACCCTTAGGGCACTCGTGTCCCATGTGACAGGCCAAACAAGCTTCCAGAACAGCTCGGGATTGTTCTTAGACAGATTGTTTGCTCAGCTCGCGCGGCCCCGCGTCACAGGCCACTGTGGGTTGCTACGTCAGGTCGGGTTTGTTTATTGTCGTTTCCGGCAAAATGTCTATGTACTGAACCTAAACTGCATCCTGCCTTAGGAGACTGCAATATACTAAACATGGCCTCGCATTTGAATAAAAGTGAGAAATATAAACTGGCTGCGTTAATAATAAAGGCTATTAGATTGTGGCAATCAGAGGATAGATTAGCAGAGAGTTTTGGATCGAGAATCTGTGTTACAAAAAAAAACCACACGTAGGACTAAAACAGATCAATGTCATTGAGACAGACATGAACAAACTAATAAAGGATAACTGTAGAGACAAAATTGTTGCATTATGTATCGGGGTCTTCAGCAATGACAGAAATATGAGCGGCTGGTGTAGCTAAAGTTTTCAAGAGGCAGTTTGGTAAACCAGATGTTGGTAAGGATTATTTCAGTCATCAATTGGCTTGCCAGGTAACTGAAACCAGAGTGGCTGTATAAAGTCTAATTACCAAAGATAATTACTTAAAAAATCCAATGATAAATATATAATAAAAGCATTTTCAACAACTCAAAGTGTGTTGCAAGAAAAGAAATTTCAGTCAGCTGATTTTGTTCGCCCATGGATTGTGTGCAGGATGGTGTCAATCCGTAAACCTTTTTGTGCTCAAATAGTTGATTTTCAGCGTGTCACCGGAACCATTGTAAACTTATGAAGAACATTCCAGAAGAGTTATAAGGAATGGTTTAACACATGCCGGGTTTGTTCAACATCACCCCCCCCCCCCCCCACCCCCCCCCCCCCCCACCCCCCCCCCCCCCCACCCCCCCCCCCCCCCACCCCCCCCCCCCCCCACCCCCCCCCCCCCCCACAACAAATACAGAGTGATTACTAGAAACTAATTAGACAATGTAAAGAATAAAAAACTGTTTTGAAAAAAATTTAATATAAAATCTTATGTACTAAAATCATAAATAATTTTACAAAAAAAAATGTATAAACAAATTTATTGAAATAATTGAAAATTTAATTAATGTATTACATACAAATATCAGAAAAATCACATACGTACACTAACATGCATACGATAGAAAATCTACACACTCTAAAACATACATTCACACGTACACACTACTATGATTATAATATTTTTCACAATCAGGTTAAAAATGATGTAATAGTACATCACTATAATAATGTAATAATTTGTCGCATAAAAGTTAAATTAATACACTCGTTAAAAAAACAATATCAGATTTTGTAAATAGGTAGAATTTTAGTAAGGAGCAGAATTGTTTTTAAGTTACTACTTGAATTGATTTCATCAATCATTTGATTAAATAATTTGGGGCCTAAGCATTGAATTGATTGTCTATAGATTTTTCTATACTTTGCTGAAATGAACTTGGAAACAAACCAGTCTAAATCGAATCTGTACATTTCTGCCTTAGACAGAATGAGCTTTCAGAACGGCCAGCTGTATTTTTAGATGATGTCCTTTTAGAGGAAACATACTCCACGACGTTTATAAAATCGTTCCTCGACGGAGGATTGACCTGGGATGACAACGTCGACAATATATATGCTAGAATTTCAGTAGGCATATATGCCTTGCGCCACCTAGCAAAGTTATGTTCCCCTAAAGTTCTAAAAATTGCCTACTAATGCCTAATTCACCCACACTTTGCGTATGGAGTGAGTCTTTGGGGAGGCTGTGCTAAAAACACATTTGAGCAAGTCTTAAGACTCGAAAAGAAGGCTGTGAAAATAATTGGAAAGTTAAATTACAGAGAGTCTTGCAGGAAATATTTTGTGGAGCTTGAATTTCAGACGTTGACCTGCCTCTACATATTCGACGTGATCATGTATTGTAGATCAAAATGCACTTTGGTCCGTGGTGAGGACATTCACCGATATGAGACAAGAGACAGAAACAACTATCGGGTAAAACATTACAGGTTGACGCTTACGCAGCATCTGCCACAACAAATTTGTGTCAGATTGATCAATAGGCTCCAGGAAAGTATAAAGAACTCTAAATATAAATTCAATTCAAAACTAGTTTAAAACGCCTATTGATGTCTGGTGCGTTCTACTCTGTCTATGAGTTCATGATGAGCCGACTTCACACCCTCAGTACATCAGTAAAGAAGGCCGACTTGGAGTTTCGATAGTTGCATGTTGATACAAAAATACTAACAATTTTAGCCTATAAACTTTGCAGGTAAATGTTGCGAATCTCCATTTGTAATGATAGATACTGTCTCAAAACACAAATCAAACTGGGTTTGTTTATTATTACCATAATTCCAAAATATACATAATATAAGGATTATAATCCAACAATAATTGATTGTAAACGTTACTCCAAGGAAATTTTGGTGATAATTAGCACTAATATGATTAGATATAATAAATAAAGATAGTAAAGTGTATGTCATAACGAACTCTATTGAAAAAAAGAAACGATGTTTTCTAGTATTTATTTTCAGGAATATATTTTTCACTTTATACTGTACGGATAACAACTAATTTATCTTTTTCTATTAGTAATGAAGTTTTTCAAAATATTCATAGTAAAAGTAAAATTAACGTATAGGAATATAATTGATTTTGCGGGATATTTGATAAATTTAAAAATATAAGAATGTTGCCTAATTTTAAGGGGACTCATGTTGATAGTATAATCATTCTATATACGTATGAAGAGCTAATTTTATGATCATTTTAGACCAAAACAATACCTAACTACCTTTAAAGCACACTCATTTAAACCAATTCTAAGCCTTTAAATGTTATTCAATCGTATATATTTCATGGGCTTATTTATTTAATACAATCTTCTTGTATTAAAATAACTGAAGCTTGTTTAGAGACTAAATATGAATTATCTTTCGTTGAGTTTCAGAATTATTCTTAAACTAAGACTCTAAAAGTTGATAAAGAAAGCCTTTGATTAATACGTCAAGTAAATATTGTATTGTAAAAACCTTGATTCCGTCTATGTTATAGTGCAATCTCATGGCACCTAATGTGGCCTGGATTGTATTAAGAGGTTCGATCTCATGGTAAAAAATATAAAATATACATACGTATCATTTCATAAACATTATTTTACTTATTAATATTACAATTAATATTTAAATTAAAATAATATAGTTAAAATATGTAAATTCAAAGTTTTAAGTGTAATTATTTTACAAATCTTATGAATCTTATCTATAAAAATAATTGTTCACAATTTTACTCTAGTTACACAAATTGAATCATGGTCGGCTGAATATGAATCTTGACCTTGACCTTCTATAGATGTAAATATTACTCGGTACGATATTGATTTTAATACATATTATGTAAAGTGCTCTTTAAATGTTTAAACATTGCATCGACGAATACAATAATGTCCCTACGTATTGATCATATAGTTCATTATTTCAACTCAGCCACACTTTTTTAGTATCTTGGGTACAATTATTTAGGAAATCATAGTATGTCTCAATGTTGAGCCTGGAGAGAGTTTAGCATATAATGTTACTATGAGTCCTAGAATGTACTGTTACATAATGTTTTTTTATAGAAACGTACAAAATATCTATGAAATTTATACATATTTTCTTTGTATGCATTAATGTAAATCCCACTAAGTTGCACTGAGTAGCTTCGGGAGAAATAATTACTATTATCGAAAACATATCAAATAAACATATACAATTGGATAAAATAAAATAAATATTAAAATAAATGTATTAAAAATTTCATAATTCAACATATAAAATACATGCTGAAACTAATTTATTGATACAACTAGGTAGCAATCACAGGTATTTTAAAACATTTTAGTTCAATGTATTACATACTTAGACATAGTAACAGAACTAAAGTGACAACTGTTGTTTTCACAAAGACGTTTAGTATTTTGTTACTTGATGGTGATAGTTCCACTTAAATACATGTCTCAATCAGATAGACAGAAGACTTACATTTTCTCCAGCGTTGTAAAGATGGAGCATGATTCTGCCTATACTACAAATAGAACAAAACTAACTTGAAAACTAGTACGGCAAAATGGTTGTCATCTCGAAAAAAGTGTTATTATTTTCTCAAATAATGATGGGGTTCCCACTCACATACAAGACAGAATCACCCAAAGGCAGAAGACTCACATTTTCTCCAGTTTTATACTGGTGGGGATTGACTGTGGTTGTACTACAAATAGGTATCATGAGTTTTCACCTGTATGTGAGGTCGTTGCGAGGTTTCATATCTCTTTTAAATACCAAAACAACTCACTTTTCTTTGACCATACTCATTATCACTGCAATGTTGACGGAAATAGTCATGTTCTACAGCTGTGCCAGGAAGTACTCAAAGTTTCGTGACGTCTGCAACACTATGGAGAGATTTGACCGCAGTCTGCAACTGGCGCCACCTGCATGTGGTATGACAGTGAAGTTCACTACAATAATTGTTATTATAACGGCTACTCCTGTAATGTCTCACGTAATTCAAGTGTACCTGACACTTAAGTTTTTAAAAGATCATGAAATGACCATGCGACGTAATACGACACTTGTTTTTTATGTGGTCATACACTGCAGACAAATCTGTATGTTGGCCCAATTCTATGAAGTCACTAAATCTATTGCTAAGAGATTCAGACTGGTTAACGCTAAGATCAGACAAGAGTTGATCATCCAGTGTTATAGACAATCAGTGAGACGCCGGAACCCGCGATACATCAATTACAGACAAGACGGTACTTCCAATACTAAGATGAAGTCATATATGAGCGCCTACCAAATGCTGCGTGATGCTGTAGACCAGGCAAATGTGTTCTACTGTGACCTTCTAATGAGTTCAGTATTCTGCAAGTTTGTCGATCTCTCCGTAAAAATCTTCACATTCTACTGTAATCTCGTATCTGAAAGACAAATAAGGCACACAATAATCAGAATACTGTCTCAAATCTGTTACCTGCACCTGGTCGTCTCCTTGAGCTCTGACGTCACTCAAGCGGCAGACGAGACAGCACCAATAATCTGCAAGCTGATCAATCAGGATTTGGATGCAGGGCTGAGCAAGCAACTGGAAACGTTCTTGATGCAGCTAGCAGTTCAAAACGTGGTATTTTCTGCAAGAGGATTTTTCCAAATCAGCAGACGAATGTTAACTACGTTGGCAGCAACAGTGACGACCAATGTGGTTATCCTAATTCAATTTCAGTCCCAATTTGCGAAAAGTGATTAACAATTTATTTTATTGGTTGTTTGTGCAATATATTGAGTATTATTTTTATTAGAAGTTATATTTATTAAAAAGCTAGTGGGACAAATAATTCCACTTGCAATTGCGTCTACAATCTCTTGACACATGGCGTGGAGGTGTACCTTTTACTTTTAGTTGTATCATGTCATCGAAGGAACTCTGTCATAGGACAGTAATTTCACGTGTTACCCAATTACGTAATACATATTTCTAGTCTCACTTTTATCGGCACTTAAAATAGTATAAAGGAATACCTAAAACTTATTTATAATATATAAATCAGTTAATTTAAATGTAAGGGATTCATGTAATAAGAATTATACTAAACTACATGTGAAGTAATGTTGTTGTTGGGTATTTTGTCATAGCCGAGTTTGTTACATTTCCGGAAATTCAGGATAGATATTTAGTCACTATTTACTTTTTTTAAAGTACTCATTAAAGATACATTATGTAGAATGTCAGATATATTAGTAATCTCATAGACGTTGCAAACTTTATGTATATACAAATGTTTAAAGAAATATTAACTATTAGGTAATACACTCCTATCACACGTCTGGCTTAAAAGTTTTTTATTAAGATATAAATGTTGCATGTAACAAATGAAAATCTTTTACATTCATTTTTTATACTAGGTTTCAGAATATCAATAACACGTATGCATAACAATATATTTAACTTATTTTTTTATTTTTAGTGAATTGGAATGAAATTTAGATTTTCTGTTATGAATGCAGAATAAAATAAAACACAGTACACTCAGAAACAATAACGAAGCTTTAGATTTGTCTGATTCCTCGGAAACTTTGCAATGACATACGACCGCAGGTTAAAGCTTAACACAGAAGAAACTTTATTGAAACGATTGTTCTACCAAGAATTCCCTTGATACATTCACCTATCACTTTCACCCATCGATTTAAGATGTATTTCGCAAACACAATAACAAAGAGCGGGAGAAAGGGAGGGATTTAAGGAATGCATGTTTGTCCCACGACCAATTCTATGTTGCCTGTTCACATGTGACCTGATCTGACAGTCGTGTAAACTGAGCGGACGCTTTAAGAAATTCTTTATTTTATGTCCAGCAGATCACACCTCAAATCACACACCGCCAGTGTAAGTAAAAGAATTATTTTATTTCCTTAAACCAAACAACATTTACCGTCACTCACGCAGTGTGTGAGTTATATTTCCCGAAGCACGGTTACATTCAGCTAATACAAGTAGTGTATGACTAGCATGCAAATAATATATGACAAATCAAACGAGACGATTAATGAGTATTAAGGATGTTTAGATGTCTATCATAATATATTAGCATAAGTCACGTTATAGATAGAATTATAATACTTAGTAAAACACAGGTTTACTAAGTATATAGGGTATAGGGTGTAGTATACCATATTCATTCAATAGGTAACTGCATTTTATTAAAATAACAATTGATGAAACGAATACTGTGAGTACATAATTTGATGTTCCATTTTCCTGATGTTTTGTTATTATTTAATCTATTACTATAGTACATGTTTTGGTACTGTATCGAAATATTGTTTGGCTTGTGTTGTTTAGCTCTGAACAAGATTTATTAATATATTATAATGTTGAACTTATAAGTGTTCTGAGTATTATGTGCAATAATCTGTTATTCAAATAACTCTCTCAACTTTAGTTAATGGAAGTATTATACATAATTATATAATATAATATAATCAGTGGGAATGATTTTATATGGTCATCCACACATATATGGACTTCAAAAGGCAAAGCATGACTGACTTTCCTGCCTCTTTTATCTTTTGGGGTTTGACCGAGAAGTTTTATATTTCTGGTGCGCCTTACACGTTTCTCGGTGATGGAAAACACACATAAAAATGCTTGCAAACATAACTGTTTCCTTTCGGTACCAACAATAATATGATACGAAAATGAGTCACTTTTCTGTTCTTTATTTTCAACATTTGGTTTAGGGTGCCTTTGTCTGAACATCAATCAGTCCTTGTAGATGCAAATCATGCTTGTTTTTAAATTGAATATTGTAGAATTTGTTGAAAAAATCCAGGCAGTTTCGTTTCCCAATTTTTGCTAAGCATTCCTACAAACATCTGTAAAAACATTTATTAGAGCCATATAAAAAGAACAGAGGTTCTTATAAAAATATTATTTTATAGGCTAGGCTACCCACAAATCTAACGCTATTTGGCCTAGTGAATTCACCATGAAATTCTTAACTTGAAAGCTCTATTTTTGGTCATACGTACTGTAATGTTAACATTGAGTAAGTTAACATTAGGTAATAAACTATTGTGATTGTCTTACCTGCAGTGGAATTCGGGGTTCTTTGCTGCAACTGCTTGTCCCTTGTGATTTATATAGGACTGCCCTTTTGTTTGAGCAGCTTTTACAAGATTTTCTTTATATAGATGAGGATTCTGTCCTTTCCTTTTTCTAGGACTACCAAGAACAATACTTTCACTCATAATATTTAGCGATATTAAGTTTAAGAAACTTTGACAACATTCAATTAATGAATATAGGGTTTAGGGTTATAACTGGCAAGTTTGAGATTGCTTCTGTCAGAATGATGCAATAACAGGTGACATTTTAATTTTTTTTAAAGGGCGTGAGTCAATCAACCAAACAGCTGTTTCCATAGAGATAGCTGACTTACGCCCTTACAAAAAATTGAAATAATTATTTTTACCATAAGGATCCAATAGCATAGTGATCAAAACACCTTTTTAAAGAAAATCGATGTATCTAGCAATATATATTTGAAAAAAATTAAAAGTGGAAATAGTAAAAAAATGTGCACTTGGACCTACGAATACCTTGGAAAAGAAAGCTTGAATGCTTAAAAATAAAGTTGGTGGAATTTTTTTACTTTTTGACTGGTTTGAACAAATTTAATGTTCTATTTTTATCGTTATATTTAAAATAAATGATTATTATTGCACTTGTGATTTAGGATATTACCAGTTATAGAGATATACAATTTTGAAACCATTAAAATGGCACCAATTAGAATCCAAAAGTACATTTATTTAAACATTGTTTAATTAACTTTACATGAATGCTAAATTATGTATATATATATTTATATAGTAATTATTATTTTATTGATTTTTTTAAGTGGCAATAGCCTAATTTACTTTTGATAAACATTGAATCACAAAATAACTTGCTCCGCCAGGACTCGAACCCGGATCTCTCACTTGCCGGATGAATGTGCTACCATTACACACACACACACACACACACACACACACACACACACACACACACACACACACACACACACACACACACACACACACACACACACACACACACACACACACACACACACACACACACACACACACACACAGTCATAATATATATATACATACTCCAGAAACAAGCTGTGAATATTTGCTGAGAAGATATATTTTAATTTAATTCTATTTTCCTCTTTTATATTCATTATTTTTTAATTTTGTTGTAAAACAGTAAAAATATCGTCCGATTATATTTCAATTCTTTCATAATGGTCTGATAAGATTTAAATTATAGAATCAGTACTAAAACCATCAAAATTTTTTTAACTATACTGTTATCGAGCGTTATTAATTTAAGCATCTGACTTTTTCAATTGCGGAACAAGAAACATAAATTATTGGTCACACCAATCAGGCTAATTGATGGTAAATATCTGCTTATGATATCACAGCTGTCACGGGATATTCATGGTTTTATTTTATACCATTCAGTAAGAGGACAATATACTTCTGACTACATTCAGTCTGGATTCACTCGTTCAAGATATACACCACATAAGGCTAGTAGTTATTATTTATATAACATTTTTATCACATGGAAATTTAAATTACAATTTTATTTAATATTTATCTAAAATATTTATATATTGTATTTATTTATTCATTTGTACCTATGTAATTTGATAAACATTTCTTGAATAATCAACAACTAATATTTCAATGTAAAAGCATTGCGACACAATAATAAAGTATCATGTACACTTCGTAATATGAACTGTACAACATTTCTTGTGAGTTATATTATATATTTTTGGAAATTATTCCCTGTAAATGAAAAGAAATTATATGTTAGTGTTGTTCTACTTTATTGGTGTATAAAACCAAACATGTCGTATTGAATTACGTTAATGGTAAACTCCAAATGAAACAAAAATGCCAAGAATAACGAAAAGGAAAACTATGGAATAATATACTATTGTATTTTATTTCATTGTATTTAAATAATCCAGTAAAATTATTACTAACCAAAATATGGTTTAAGTAATTATATTTAATTTTGTATTTGTGGGTATCGTATCATAACTATTATATATTAATAAATATAAATTAAGTATTTAATTTGGTATTAATTTTTGTATACAAACTTAATTACTAAAATGTAATTAAAAAAGTAATTTTATTTCTGTCTGTACACACAGTATATCGTAAAAGAACGTATCTCTTGACTATAAATTTTGCAGCTTCATTTTTACCCAAGGAACACCGAGTTTGGTGAAGCATGCAACTCCATGGGATTTGAGCTTTAGCGACTATTTTGTTATTGTTCTAATGTGTAAAAAGTAAAAAACATTAAAGATACGGTTATATAACGAACTATTATTATATAATTGTTACAGGAAATGATGTTTAAGATTCTGCCTGTTAGTAGCGATTGTTCGCAACGATACAACGGTAAAAAATATTTAAGTGATTGTATATTTCGTTATAAATGCTTTATTTTCCATTACTTTTAGAGTATATTTATTTATTTATTTTGAAAGTATAATGGGAATAAATATATCCTAAAGGTTGTAATTCATTAACAACGTTAAGTAACAAGTGAGGAAATACAAACGGTTGACAATATATTTTTGATGTCAATATGTTGATTTCGATGTCTTATGATTATGACATTTATATTACATTTTATTTGAGTATATAAATAAGTTTAATCACATCGACGTAGAAAAAATGTATTCATACAATTAAAACTTTTAATAAGTAATTGGCAGTCTTATAAATAGGAATTGAATAACAAACATGAAATTACAATTGATTATTTTCCACAAAAAGTATTGTGCCTTTAACAAACGTAAAAACACAACACCAACGTTTATTGTTTATGAAGGTCAAATAGTTGCATATTCGGTAAATTTAGTTACATTTATTTCTGTTATAAGTGTCAGTAAATGAACATTTTTAGAAAATCTAAAATTTTCATGAGTGTTTCACTCCCATTTTGTGGTTAGCAAATTTTGCGGATATCAAAATTTGGGATTAGGTTTGTTACATATTATCAAATTTATTACATTAGATACATTTATCAGTACTGGTCATATGTAATTTGATATATAAACGTATATCTAAAAATTTTTAATACTTCTGAACAGTAGTTATTAAAGTTCTAAAAGTTTTACATTTTGAGACTTTCGAGATTGGTCTGTAACGTACATAATAAATGTAACAGAAATTCAAAATTGAGTTTGTTAAAGTTGTTTTCTGGCAGTTAGAAAATAGTAAAAAATGTAAGTATTTTTTCAAACAAAAAAGTGTTCTTGAATTCATAAATTGGCCAATTTTAAAATTTACCATGAAGATCCAATAACAGATTAAATAGCATGCAATATTTAAAAATTCTCTCGTTGATGAGAAGTGAGAGAACGTTGTGATAAATAAGTGCTCTTATCCACTGCAAGCTTCTGCACATAGATATAAACTTTGATATTGTATAGAAAATAATGTAACATATATAGATTATATTACGTAGTGTACAGTAGTTTTGTGTTTAAGAGTTTAATGTACGATCTATGGAAATGTATATTGCTTAGATATTATTAATAAACTGTCTATAATGTTTTGATGTGTTATTCAGTATGGCTAATACCCAAACTGGAATAAAAATAAGTCATAAATTTAGAAAAATTCCAAAATGAAGTACAATTTATTTCTTAAGTCCAATTTGATATCACATTTATTATACTTAGACTGGTCTAATTATAAATTAATATTTCAATATTTACCGTCGCAAAACTATAATACAAAACTAACTTTTTAATTACAAGAATACCAAATGTCTAAAACCTGTTGACTAATAAAATCAATAATAAGAAACTTTAATTTAAATACAAGTTTTAAATTACATATTTTATATTAATCCCTTTGTTCAAAATAGAATGTTCTAAATTTAATTTGAACTTTTTGTAATTAAAATAATGATCGAAACTTCGCTCAATTACTAATATAGTTTTAAAACTTTTGCCCAGCTAGTATTATCCAATACACCTAGGGTACATGGATCAGTTACAATCTATCTTACCAATTAAAGTTTGTACTATCACTATTTTGTTCGTACCACTCGAATAATATAATGAACTTAAGCGTAGCAATGTGAACGCAGAATGTGTTGTTTACTTTAGTATTTAGTGGTGTTATTAGCCTCCTGAAATGGTACTTGTGCACGAGGAAAGTCGGGTAGTATCATTTCAAATAACAGTATCCATGTATTTGAGTTTTCCTAAAAACTAGAAGTTGTTCACAAACTATACAATTAGCAACGTTTGGTTTTGTTCAACAATTTAGAAAAACAGTCTGTCAGTGATATAGAATTAAAAATTGAGATATTTCATACAAAATTAAATTTAATATGTCATGATAACCTGTAATAAAGACGTAAATTATCCTTAGTACCATATATTTTACGTTTTTTTAATAAATATAATTATTTAGGTATGTATTATAAAATGTCTGAATACTTATAATAAATTATAGTACAACAGTTCAGAAAAAGTGGACAGTGATAAACATATTTTTATGTAATAGGATTAGATGTCACATTCCTTTCACTCGATTTTTTTTAATTATAATAAATTAAAGTTATTTTTTTTGTTAAATGCAAGAAAGAGCCATCTAGTCCTAGTTTCGCCTCTGTCCTCTTTTAGAAATAAAAAATTCGGATTTTGATTATGATTACAGAAGCTGATCAAAGTGAATTTATGCAATGCATTTATAAATCTATGTTCGTTATTACAATATCTATATCTATGTAAAACGATCTGATAATAGCATTGAAGCATATAATATTACATGTTGACTACGTTATTGTAGTACCTATTGATATGCATACAGTAAATACACGCGCAGTATATATTTATAATTCCTATAAGTTCGGGATATCTGGCTAATAACGTCATTATTATAACAAATATAAAAAAAATATCTTTTATGTTTCAAAGTTTAAAAATCATATTTAATTTTAATCTTTGGTATATATAATCTGGAATTAAGTTATAAAGCAAATAATTAAATAAATATAAGCACTAAATAGTTGTGATAATTAATTCATTTATTAAAGTACTAAGGAATAACTTTATAATAATAATTATTTGTATGAAGAGCAAGGTAACCTTTAATGAAATTCTTAAATTAATATAAACATTAAGAAACAATCTTTTTGTTAAATAGTTTAAAACTGCTTTGTCAATTTTTCTTCGAATTATTCTATGTTGAATTTAATAGGAAAATTACTTTAAGTTAAAATATAGGAGTCAAGTATACTACACACTACAAGCTACGTACACACAGTAACAATACCGTTGATTATAAAGGAACGTGTTTAAACAATCTACAAGATTAGATAAATATTATTCGATTTACGATGCTTTACAATGCTCTTTGTGTGAAGTGGGTTTAAAATAAAACACTCACAGAACTTAATGATATTAAATATTGAACCATTCTTTGACCCTTTTCAAGGATAAGTGTTCCAATATCATTAACATGATTCTAATATGAAAAGGTAGTGTTCAAAAAATCAACTCGTATTTGATCTCCTAGTAATAGTATGTTTTTTTTTTCTTAAGGGAGAGGCAGTTAAAATGAAATTACGCTCGCAGGTGGCCAGCCTGTCGTGTGGGACTCCCTAAAAACGGATTTACCCACTAAAAAACCTCCTCTACTCTTTAGGATTCTAACCTGGGATTGTTTATCACATTCCTTCAGGCTAGGCCTAAATTTGGCTTAAGCCCATGGGGCTCGCTCCTGATCCAGCCGCTCGGTCAAGGGATCTGGGCCACGTCGTGGTCCAGATCAGGTTTCTTTTCCAGGAGGATGCCCCGGGCGAACAGAGATAAACAATCCCAGTTCCCCTCAACCTCTATAATCTTTTCGCAGACCGTATCCACCGAAAAAAGTTTTCTTGTGGCTTCCAGGCGGGGCCTTTCCAAGGTGTGTTCCGCGTCGTCCGTAACGCCCGGGCAGTAGATGCAATCCGGTGAACCGGTCTTGCCCATCCGGTTTAGGTACGACTTGAAATAGCCGTGACCTGTCAGGAACTGCGTGAGGTAGTAGTCCACCTCCCCATGCCGCCTTTCGACCCATGGTTGAACCTGCTCGATGATTCGCGTAGTCCATCGTCCTCGGGTTTCGTGCTCCCAGCTGTGTTACCACTGCTGGAAGGTTTGGGCACGCTCTTCGGATCTTGCTGCATCCTTGCCAATCTTGCCTTGCCTCTGATGAATCGCCTTCCTCTCCCCTGCCAAGAGCTTGACAGGGATGACTCCTGCAACCACCAGGACGGCAGGCTCTGATACTGTCCGATAGGCGGATCGTACCCGGGCGAGTCGCAACCTATAGAATTCCTTGGTAAGAGCGTCTGCCCACACCTCTGCCCCATAAAAGAGCACGGAGTGGACTACGGACATCAACAACTGTCTTCTGCTGGACCGAGGACCTCCGACATTGGCCGTCAGCTTACTAAGATAAGAGACCACCTTAGCAGCCTTGCCTGCCGAACAGAAGATCTGGTCTCTCCAGCTTAACTTCTTGTCCACCATGACTCCGAGGTATTTGGCGGCACGCGTTGACTGGATCACTTCCCTTCCCACTCGCAGCGGGACGATGGTGTTAATTCTCTTCTTTGTGAGAATCACGATCTCCGTCTTTCTCAGAGCAAGCGAAAGGCCGTGATCGGACATCCAGGCATTTACCACTCGCATGATCTGGTTCAACTTTAGCTGGGCCAGCTCAACGTTGCGTGCGGCGATGAGAGCCGAAACGTCATCGGCGTACCCAACTAAGACGATTTCCTCTGGCATCTCGGATCTCAGGAGGTTGTCATAAGCGATATTCCAGAGATCCGGGCCGAGTATTGAACCCTGCGCGGCACCAGAGGTGACTTCCACCATCCGCGCTCCGTCTCGAGTGTCGTATATGAGACGCCTAGAACAGAGGTAGTCCTCAATGAGCCGCAAAAGATACATTGGAATGCGGCAGGTGTCACGAAGTGCATCCAACATATCGACCCATCTCGCCGAGTTGAAGGCATTCTTGACATCAAGCGTAACAAGAAGCATTACTCGGCGGGAGAAATGGTTGTGGCACTCGGTTCTCTCAACTGCTTTCTGTACTTCCGTGATCACGTCGATTGTTGGTCGTCCCTTTCTGAAGCCGTAGTGACGAGGGCAAATTCCCCGACAGCTACCACGGCAGAAATCAGGCGGGAACGAATCAACTTTTCAAAATGTTTTCCAGCCGTGTCCAGCATGCAGAGACCTTTTTCAGTGAAAAATCAACACCTCTCTTGGAAGAACGCTCTTTTGTTGATTTCAACAATTGCGTTCAACACTTCAACAGCCTCAATCTCCAAACAAACACAACGAAGACCAATGTCATCAACTTTGCTCTTTGGCCTGTGGATTCTCGGTGTGGTGCTGCCACTATGTTGGCAGACTCCATACTAGAAGAGGTCTATAGTTCGAGATTCCTTGGAATACACCTTGATCGAGGGTTGACATGGAATAATCAAATTGATCACGTTTGCGCCAAAATATCCTCAGGAAATTTTATTTTGAGGAATCTAGCCAAATATTGCCCCACTCAGGTACTGATGACGGCGTATTATGGCTTGATTTACCCCCACCTTACCTACGGAGTGGCATTGTGGGGTGCTTGTGCAAACAATCAGTTGATGAGGGTCTTCAGATTGCAAAAGCAAGCGATTCGAATAATCGCACATTTGAAATTCAGAGAGTCATGCAGAGAATCTTTCAAAAGTTTGCAGCTGTTGACCCTGCCGAGTCTCTACATTTTCGAAACAACACAGTATTGTATGTCAAAATGCGTCAAGACAAGTGGCCAACACATACATTCATATGAGACCAGAGCCAGGGGAAACTACCGAATTGGCCAACACAGAACGGTGATTTATGAACGCCTGCCATCACAAGCAGGAGTTCATTTCATCAACAAGCTGCCACACCGAATAAAAAATGCCCCAACGCCCAAGGCGTTCAAAATTCGTCTAAAACGCTTTTTAGCGACACAGGCATTTTATAATGTCGACTAGTATTTGGCAAAAAACTGGGAGACCAGCCAATAGGTATGTCGCCCCGTCGCTGGTGGTGGGATGATTGGCGAATAAAAGGAAATGAATGAAGGTGAAATTGTATGTTTGATTTAGGATTTTGATGTAGAACGGATGGAAAAATTTTAGTTACAATAACGTCATTTGACGCATGCTATACATGTTAACCATGTCTTGGCAATAAAGAAATTTGATTTGATTTGATTTGAGAGAGGTCTGTAGTACGACGGCAGTTCAGGATCCCTTTTCCCTTGCTAATAAGTACTAGCCTGGCGGTTTTCCAGGGAGATGGAAACACTCCTTCAAACAAGCAGGCATTCTACATTCTCAGTCACAACCCGGGATTGATGGTGAAAATCTTCTTCAGAGCCTCGCTGGGAATCCCGTCCGGGCCGAGAGCCTTGTTGCTCTTCAGGATGAGAACAGAGGTTTCCAACTCCTCAATAGTAAAAAGCGGAACGTTCTCCACCCGTTTGAAGTCAAGTAGTGGTCGCTGTGGATGTACAGGAAACAGGGCAGTGACGATCCTCTCCATGGTGGCGCCCTCCATGATGGAGGGTGGAGAGCGGGCGCCGAGCTTCTGGGTCACAACTTTGTAACCCAAACCCCAAGGATCGGAATCTACGTCGTCCCGAAGTTTCCTACAGCTATTCGCCTTGCTCCAGTTGATGGCTCGGCTGAAAGACTTTCTCGCAGCTTTGTAGACTTACGAACTCTATCTGCAGGAATTCTCGCTCTAGTGGCGGCACGTTTTGCTCTAACGAATGTTCTTCAGTCCAATCTCTTCAGTCCACCAGTAGACGGGTTACTTGTCGCGGCGGAGTTTTCTTCGCGGCATAGACCGGTCACAGGCCGAGACAAAAAGTTCCATTGTGGATGTTACTAAAGCCTCGGCGCCAGCCTCACCAGGATTCCCCTGCGCTCCCCGAGAGATGACATCGGTGAACTTGACCACGTTTTGTCTATTAGGGAAGACTTTTTAAGGTTTATTCAACTTAAGTTTGTCCCAAGACCACACTGTACTTAATCTTTCTACTTACCATTTATCTAGTATTGTACTGAATGTTGAGACAATTTCCGTCCAAAAGTATAAAAAGTACCACTAGCAAAGAAAACCAAGAGTTCAATATTTAACGTTATGCGATAATTTAATTGTTCTACTGCAAAAGTAACAATGACAGATTGACTGCGAGTTTAAGTTTCAGGTGAAAAGATCACAGCAGATGAGTTGCAAGAGGTGTTGACGGTTTGTCAGCTGGAGCCAGAGGATGAAGACGGATGGTTCCCTTATTTACGAATGTAATTATAATCGTCATTTTAATTGTTTCTTTGAATTAAAAGTTAGTAGTCTAAGTAGTAGTCTACTGTTACTTTATTGTCAATGTACTTCCATATTTTTGGCCTTTGATTATACATCTACACATCTTCATTACTATAGTAAATGTCTACAAACCACCTAATAGACAATGGTCTGACACAGTACTTCCCATATTTGGACACCCCGTCCTTTACATTGGGGACTTTAACAGTCATCACAGCTCGTGGGGATACTCATCGGATGACGACAATGGCACGAGTTTAACTAGTTGGGCTGAAAATAACAACTTAATATTAATACATGATGCCAAAGACGCCCACACTTTTTATTCAGCCCGCTGGCGTCGTGGTTATACTCCAGACCTATGTTTTTGCTCTTGTGCCCGCTCTCTTAAGCCTTTAGCAGTTGGGAGGAAAGTTCTTGGTGCCTTTCCTCATTCTCAGCATAGGCCTGTGCTTATTTCAGTCGGAATCAAGATTCCTCTTGTAAGATCCTTCCCTCGGCCTCGCTGGAATTTTAACAAAGCTGATTGGAAAGCCTTTACATCTAGACTTGATGATGGCATCAGGTTCATCCCTCCCACGATAAGAAACTATGACCGGTTCACAAAGCTAGTCCTGGCTACTGCTAAACTGTGCATTCCACGAGGATTTCGAAAGAGCTATGTGCCAGGTTGGAGTCAAGAGTGTGAGGACCTTTACAGTGAGTTCAATGACACCGGGAACACAGAAACAGCTGATCGGCTGCTACAATCTCTTGACAAAGCAAGAAGAGAAAAGTGGGTACACACAATGGAAAACCTTAACTTCACCCATAATAGCCGTAAAGCTTGGTCCCTCTTGAGAAAGCTCTCCACCGGCAAGCCTTCGACGAACAGTTCTTTGTCACATCCGAAACCCTGTGCAATAGCAAAGCGTATTGTTGCTTTGTCCAAGTCAGTTCGCCACCCATCTGACAAGCTGGTTAACTACAAGTTAAACGAATTTAAAAGCAGTCGGCAAGCTCCGTTGGAAATATCGAGAGCATTTGAACTTGATGAAATTGAAGTGGCCATCTCCGCTCTGTCAGTTGGGAAGGCAGCCGGTATCGATAATGTCTTCCCAGAATTCCTAAATTACTCAGGAATCAAAGTTAAATACTGGCTTCTTACAGTGTTCAACGAAATACTGGCTACAGGTAACCTGCCTGCAGCATTTAAAATATCTAAAATAATCGCAGTTTTGAAGCCCAACAAAGACCCAGAGCGTATTGAGAGCTATAGGCCCATAGCCCTGTTGAGTGTGTGTTATAAGCTGCTGGAGAGGTTGATCTATAATAGAATATTTCCCATTCTCAATGCCAGCATTCCTATAGATCAAGCTGGCTTTAGACCTGGTCGTAACTGCTGTGACCAGGTGCTTGCGCTAACAACTTTTATTGAGAATGGTTTTGAAAGGAGAGCAAAAACCTCTACAGCCTTTATAGACCTTACTACAGCTTACGACACTGTCTGGAGAAAAGGCCTTTTAGTAAAGCTCTATAATCTAATTCCTTGCCCTTTCCTTCTGCGGCTTCTTAATTCAATGATTAGCGACAGGCTTATAAAAGTATGCCTTGGCCGTGAGGAAAGTTCTTTCAGGCAACTTAAAAACGGCCTTCCACAGGGCTCAGTACTTGCTCCTTTGTTGTTCAACGTGTACTCTGCCGACATCCCAACAACGTTATCCAGAAAGTTTATTTATGCGGATGATATTGCCTTAGCATACCAACATAATGACATAAAGAAAACAGAACAGGCACTCACTGATGATCTTTCAGTCCTCGCAGATTATTTTAGAGCCTGGAAGCTAAATCCAAATCCTAATAAAACTGAAGTATCATGTTTCCACCTAAATAACAGACTGGCGAACTACAAGTTAAATATAACTCTTGATGGTGTCAAATTGAAACATAATGAACATCCGCAGTATCTGGGAGTTACCTTAGACCGATCTCTCACTTTTAAAAGTCACCTTCAAAAGACAGCAGCAAAGCTGAAAACAAGGGCTAACATAGTACAGCATCTTGCTGGATCAACTTGGGGAGCCAACGCTAAAGTACTGCGTACCACTTCTTTGTCCCTTGTGTACTCCGCTGCTGAATATTGTGCTCCTGTGTGGCTTAATAGTGCACATGTGCGAGAGGTCGATGTCGTTCTTAATAGGGCCATGAGGACAATTACTGGAACTCTCATGGCAACACCAACACCTTGGCTCCCAGTGCTGAGCAATATAGCACCACCTGAGATTAGACGCAAAGAGGCTCTTCTGAGAGAGTTCAATAAGATCGTGTCCAATCCCGAATTGCCCGTTACGCGCGACCTTCCTCAGCAAGATAGCCGGCTCAAATCACGCAAGCCATCACTACGAACAGCATCCCAGTTGATAGAGGAGAACTTTACGCCTAATGCTAACTGGGCGTCATCCTGGGAATCATTCGATGGACGGAACAAGTTCTTGATATCCGATCCTACGAAAGCAGCGGGTGGCTTGGAAATTCCTCGAAAGGAATGGGTTTTATTGAATCGTTTTAGAACTGGGGTTGGGAGA
This sequence comes from Homalodisca vitripennis, assembly GCF_021130785.1. Classification (NCBI taxonomy): domain Eukaryota; kingdom Metazoa; phylum Arthropoda; class Insecta; order Hemiptera; family Cicadellidae; genus Homalodisca; species Homalodisca vitripennis. The sequence goes on from NC_060215.1 coordinate 119,093,079, forward strand.
AGCAATCACTGGAAATTCAAGTGGGGTATTACTGACGACCAGACGTGTGATTGTGGCGCAAACTCTCAGACAATTGAGCACATTGTAAACGACTGCCCTTTGCGATTGTTTTCTGGTGGTCTGGCTGGTCTGAGTGGTTTAGAGGATGGGTCTCTAAACTGGCTCAGTAATTTGGATTTAGCTTTGTGACGGGAGATTTTAATATTATTTTTAATTTATGACTCAAGAACTTTGTTCTTACGTACTTTTTAATAATTGTAATTTTTAATTTATTTATTTATGGATAGCTGCCTTTGTCCCCCATACGATATATATATATATATATATATATATATATATATATATATATATATATATATATATATATATATATATGTATATATATATATATATACATCTTCATTTAAAACCCAAAGGTCCGTACATTGAACATCCAAACAATATTTTTAGTATACTGATATTCCTTGTAACATTCTTAGTAAAATACCTTCGAAACATCATGTTCAAAGTAGGATAGCTAATGCACAAACATGTTGTTAAAGTGAACAACACACTTTTACCAGAGAACGTGTATTTACTGTATCAATCCAGTAAACATTTTAATAAACGTCTGGAATTCTTTATTTAAAATTGGTTTCATTTTTATTATACTAATCTACATTGGAACTGGATGTAAATATTTACACTTTTTTGTAAATGCTAAAATATTTCCGTATAAATGTTTTGAAAATAGTTATATAATTTAAGTTCATTTATTATTTTGAAAGGTTACCTGAATTCCATACATTTGCCGTTATTATATGAAAAGATAAAACTACACGTTTCCTGGATGGAATTTATTTTCTTCTTCAGTTTTAAAAATATGGATTAATGTGAAAAAATTTATGTATAAGATCTTAATAATGCAAACATTATAAGCAATGTATATGGCGATCAACTCTACAAAGTCAAACTAGCCCACAGAACAAACTCTACGTCAAAAACTGACCAAATGAACCTATTTACATAAAGTGTATCACATTCCACGACCACTCATTTATGATTTATTTTATATTTAATGTTCAACTTAAATTACAATTAATCACGATTCCTCTTTAAAAATAGTATTAAGTATTTATTTTGAAGCCAAAGATATTTTTAAACGTGTTCCAGACACACCTGAAGGGTACAGTTACAGGTACTCACTCAATCAGTGTTTGGTGTGTTAGTCTGGTTTACCCGATGTCGACAACGTATATTTACAACACTTGTGTTCTTCACACAAAAACATGTAGTGCTGATTTTACCAATGTAACGGTTTCAGATAACACATTTGTAATCAATATTGTTGAAATAGTGAAAAAGTGATTAATTTAAACTTTTGGCACTTTAAATAATTAGATTTGAAAGTTTGTTCTTCAAGGAACAATTTTCAGGTTAGATAGTTTGCGTTCTTGAAAAAACTTAACGCGTTAAAGGGAATTCACTAGGTTTCAGTTTGTGTGTGTGTTTCAGCGATGTATTTGGAGTCTATTTGTAGGAAAACTCCATCTTTCTCTTTCGAGGTTTTGATGCAATTCTCGTCAACTCTTTATCTTTATGTTTACGTTGGAATTGGTTGCAAAGCTTAGTATTTATTAATAATATTTTACATTTTTGTATTGCAAATGTCAGTAAATAATTTTCAATAGTTTTCACACATGCCAATGTTAAAGCATTCGCACATGCACCCAAACCTATGTAGTATGAGAATCAAAAATCATCTGTTAGTGTATTGCGCTGCCATGAATCCAAGTCAGTCAGATAGGATCGTACACTTTCTTGTTGCGCCTTGCCTACACACAGAAAATACTGAAACTCTTTAATAAATATCAATGCCAGATAACGCTGAACTCAGTTCAAAGCAAGTCTGAAATTTATTTTATTACACATCAGCAGAAAGAAGTGTTAAAGTTATTAAGAAATTAAATATATACTTAGAAATTTATAAAATAATGAGTCGTTTAGAAGTTTGGTTGATGGTTAAATTACAATTTACAGTATTAAAGGGGCAACACTAAAGTCGGTAAAGTCAATCCCACCTTTACTTTACCGACTCACAATGAATGAATGAGCTTGCTTTAATACAGAAATAGTTTATTCGTATGTTACCGAGAATTGTATGAAACCATATATGCCAATATTACATTTCCTCTTACAACACTGCTCATTTTGAAAACATACTAAGAGAAGGGTCCTTTCAAAATAAAAAAATACCTTATTTTCATTTTTGAGGTTGCGCGTTTACAATAAACCATCAGACATCTAAACAATACCGATTAACTGTATCACGTTGCCAGTGTCCTTATTCAAAGCTAAGTAACGAAATTAACGGCTACACTGATTTTGCTATTAACACCGTATTGGTTGCACAATTACAACTACAATTTGTTGCTCATATTAATCTGCATGTATGTATTTCTACAGGTGTAATATATGTTGTTTTGTTGGGATATTTTATCCTTAACAAAGTCTCAGTAAATTCAATTGGGTTTAACTTGTTATATAAAAAAATGAGGTATAATATGTCGTAACTATTCTAGAAGATGTAATCTACTTTTTTCTGTAGATATATAATCTAGAATTGGCGGAACAAATAGATCTAACTGATTATATTGTTTTCAGCATTTCTTTTTCGTCTCTGCGAAAAACCTGTGCCATTATCTTGGAAGCCTGTTTGAAGTACAGACATTATTTTAGAATAACGAAGATGACAAGAAACATTTATGAAAATTATAGATTTTCATGTTTCAACATCCTTGCGTAAAACATGAATATTACGTAAGGTTTCCTGTACCAGTTAAAAAATTAATTAATTAGTTAATAAAAGTTACATGATTTCCAATAGACTACTGTGTTGGGATTATAGAATATTTATAATTTAGCAGATTACAATAATTTTATTATGAACGATTCACTTGGTTAAATGCATTAAAATGCGAGAACACACTATTAAGTTTCTATTTCTGAAATAATATCTGAGTGAAAAATAGCCAGCTGTATTATTTCCCCTATAATTTTTACAAGCAAGCAACACCAGTAGTTTATAAAAGAGTTTAAATCATCAAGTTCATCAACCAATATCATGACAAAAACCTAGTTTGAACTTGAGTTCACGATGCAACTTATAGAAAATACTTCTCAACGAGCATGATCACAGAGCTCACGTACCAGTATTAAGTCTACTTGAATATCAGTTATTAATATATAGACCATTTTATTGCATGTGTTTACGAATAACTAAAATAACACGTGATCAGAAGGTGAAATACCTATCAAATAACTTTGTCTATTTACTCGTCTTTAAACTTGTCTATATGGCAATAGCGTAATTTATACACTTAGTTATGTATTTATAAGACTCATATACAGTAAACAAAGCTTCGTTAAATAGTTAAACACATTAAAATAAAGGCAAAACTTGGATTTGATAAATATGGTTTTGATTAAGTAGTAATATTTTAGCCTTAAAAAATTCTTCAGTTAATTAAAACGGGTTCAAGATGTCATTTTTGACAGGAAATTGATGTATCATATTGTGTCGTAACCATTGGCAGATGTAACGTGGCATAACTTAGGGATCGGTGCTTGAACCCGTACTTGTCTTGTTTCACTTGGGTGGGCACAGAAACAGATCTACTGTGCAGATGTCCAACTCTGACAAATTAAAATAAACTTAGCGAGTAAAATATTTGTTTTACAACGCTCATCCAAAATAGTGAATTAAGGAAAAGTTTTGAGTAATATGTGTCATTTGTGTACCTACTGGAAACTATATTCATGTAAAAACCAAAGCTAGTGCGTGGTGCGTATCACTATTTTTATGCAGTTTATATATGTTTAAATTTGTATAAGAGAATATATAAAGTTTAGAATTGTATACACAATTCAAGCTTATGCTCGTGAATTCAAGATAATATTTTTCATACAAGTAATGTTCTTGGAAAACAATTTCCTAATGTAAGAGATAGAATAAGCAAAGTATACTACTATAGAGAACAGGATAACATGTTCTTTTTTTAATTTGTTTAACTCCCACTGTTTTATCAAGACCTAGGACTGAAGTTATATAAACTAAATACTCGTATTAAAACCTGCAACGGTAAATGTTTCCTCGAAAATCTCTATCTATAAAAATAAATACATAATGTATTTTTAATAAAAAATATAATGTCTGATATCCGATTAAAATATTTATATTGATGAGAAAAAACGTAATTTCCGTGGAAAACTACTCAAATGTGTAATGTAAATATACAACAGTGTAATGTATAGAAAACATCCTGACAATACGTTGTTTATTCATTTAAATAAGGAATCAAAAGCTATTTCATGGCTTTAGCTTCAGTTCAACTAATTATATATTTCAACTAATTATGTAAGTTTTCCGGTTCAACCGCATCGAAACTTTCTTAACAACTGAATTATTTAAATATTTGATTGTGTGTTTAGACCCGGCGTAAGCCGGACAACGTTGGTGTTAGTAATGAAACGAGCCGTGTAAGCAAAGAACTAAGGAAACCTATTTTACTTCTGCTATACGATACAGATTTTGCTTTAACTGCTTGTCACGAAGTGTTACTACAATCTGCTTGAGACGAGACTTAAGCGGGATAAAGGTTCAAGGGTATGCCACATCGTGAACTGTGTTGTTGCAATCCGTTTTATTTTTGAATATACAGTTCTATAAAAAACCTAGTAACACAGTATACAAGAAAACTAATTTTTGAGGAATCTGATTCATGAGGCGAGGCACTTCCGGGCTGACGTAAGTGAACGGAACACTGTCCTCTGTCCGGCCAAAGAATTTGTGCAAGAGTCCGTGATTCTCATGAACCTGTCACCACTACAGTTGGCCTATCAAGGTTGTCCTATCGTTCTATCAATCAGTTATTTTAAGCCAGGGTCTCTTCAATGCCATGACTCAATCAGAATACCTATCCAGCGCCAATTATCGTTGACAAAAAGCCCTTGAGCAACTGTCAAAGTAGTTCATCTGTGGTTGTTAGTTTGTGCTTCTATCTTGAAAAATCTTCAATTTTCAGCTTTTCTGTGTAATCTAGTGTTTCAATACTATCGATAAATTCATAAGGAAATATGTCTTTTACAGACAATATTTTAAAACTCTCGTCTTCGTCATTTCGTTGTCTTTCTATAATTTCATTCAATATTCTTCCATCTTGTATAAAATTATTTGTATATTTGAAGTCTTCTTTCTTTTAATGTTTAGCTAATTTTTCAATAGATGACACCATGAATCTGAACTTATCTACAAAAAAAAACTTAATGAACTATCTTGGCTTATTATTGTCAAACTCATATCCATATCCAGAATTTACTGAATAATTTATATATCTTTCTTCTGTGTTTGCGATCAAATCAACATTTCATTATTGTTTAGCCAATTATTTTATGTACAAATGCGTATATTAATTTGATATACTGAGGCAGAAAACTGGAATATTCTGGGGGAATTTCAAATTTAAATTGCAAGATTACTTGCAAGAATACTTTATTATCAGGAGTAAAACCAGATGATTCACAGATACGACAAACGTGTGTATTTTGGTATGAAATATTTTCTTCTTCAGTTAATTTCATAGGTTTCATGTTCTTTGAATTATATTTTTCGCTATGTATTTCGATAATTTATTGAGCTCTTGAAGCAGTAGGAACATTAGGCAAATCTTCTTCATTTTTCGCTCTATAACATATCGGTTTGTACACGCGATTGATTACATTCAATACTAGATATAGAGTAAAACCATAAGGAATGTGCTTCTGAATCTTGGTTGTAGTCGATCTTTGTGGATTGTTCTTACATGTCGAAATTTTTTTATAATATGCTCTCAAAATCCATATAAATAACGTACGGATAGTTAAACTTCTTTTAACAATTAGTAAATTATGTTGTTTGACCAAAAAATGACATAATTGGTTTATGAACTTCATGCTGCTTGTAAATTTTTAAATGATCAGCTAAATATCCTGATTTGTAGAAATGGCTTAAACATCTTCTACACAAAAATGTTCTTTCTTTATGTTTAGATAACTGAGAACTAACTAATTTATTTAAATCTGTTATCAAAACATAATGAAATTTATCTTCTTCTTTTACATACAATAAATCAATTTCTAACTTAGCATAATATATTTCTGAAATTTTTAACGGAACAGTATGTAGTTTCTCGTCATAAGTATAGATATTTATGGACATTATCGGATATTCATACTTGGAATTGTAGCTTCGTTTTTTTCAAATATTTGTACATGTTTTAAAGATATTGTAGAGTCGAATTCAGAAAATATTTCATCATTGACGAATTTCTCATATTCTTATGCTCTTTCAACATTCTTTTCAGGTTTTCTATTGCACACCTGATTGAGTATATATAACAGAAATTATCTTTATTTTTGATATTTACACAAACTCTTTTTACTTTTATCTCTTGAGGTAAATATGATCCATCATTCATCATTTCTTGTTTGTTAAGGCTCAAAATCAGTTGCTTACAACTTTTAAATGTCCAAACGAACCCCTATTTGGATGATTTTTTTGTTCTCGATGTGTTAATTTATTAACTTGCTTAGTAATAAAATCATTTACGTCAAAGATTTCGTCAGCTTTTATAGTAAAATACATAGGACATGTTTGTGTTTTACCGTTCACCAAAGTTCGTTCGTATTCGCATTCTAAGGATAAATAACCTTTCATATTTTTCACAGTTTCTTGAAATTTTTCGATTAAACTCTTGATTTCTGGCCTCATAATTGATATATATTTGTAAATTGACATGAAATTGTTACTTAAATTTGTTAAAATATATTGCTCAAATAGACCATGTACAGAGGACAAAAATTCAACATCAATGATATTTTCAGCAAGTTTTTCGTTGATTTTAAGAGTTTTATATCTTTTTGCTCAATGATTTAAGACTTATTTTTGTTGTTAGTTGCAATGATTTTTCAGTGATTGAATGAATTTTTTCGTTATTAAATTATTAAATCTTTCTTATTTTCCTTAAAATTTGTCTTTAATCCCTTTTATTTCTTAATATTATACATATTTTCGTATCCGTCAATATTATTCTTTTTAGCCCACTTCCTTAAATAATTTAGCTCCTTTTCATAAATATCTTTATTTTTGAGATGATTTTTTGATTTGTAAAGTCTTGTGCAGTGTTGTTTGAAAATGTCTTTTTTACAAAAAGGGCATGTTATTTTACTTCGTTCCATTCTTCTATTTGTATAAGGAACATTCTTAATTAGTGATTTTCTAAATTCCAATTTTATAGTGAATTTTGTAAAATGTTATTAAAATAATCAACTTTTAAGCTAAAACTTCGCAATAATTGGAGATAATTCGGGAGATTGTTAAGACTTTTCCAAAAAAGTTTTATGATAGAGTGTACGTACATTAAAAACCGTGTTTTGGGGCCAACATCAAGTTTCTTTAATGTACGTACACTCTACCATTACGTTTTTTTGGAAGTAGAATGATGAGTTTTAGCTTAAAAGTTGATAATGTTTCTGAAATAAAAAGATATTTTACTAATTACGGTAACTTTTCAAATTCTTAGTTAAGAAATTTTTCCTTTATAAATGGAGCTACTAAAGGAATTAAATGAGGTTGGTGATTTAAAGTTCATAGAATATAATAAATTAATGGAATTGGAAGAAAATAAGCAATATAGAATTATGAAATTGGAGAAAATTAAAGATAAATTCGGGTTTACAATAATTGCAGAACTGGAAGATTATAAAGTACACATACCGAACAGATTTTTGACTGTTTTGGATGAAAAAAAGATTAAATAATTGAATACAAATAATAAATTACACTTGATTATTACTGGAAAGAAGACATTAAAATATAAAGAATGTGTTACAATAAACTATGTAGGATAAAGATTTTTCTTTAAGATTTCGAAGATTGTCATTAAAAAAGCTTAGGAAATTAGAAGCAAACATCTATAGATTCTGTTATTTTTCATTCGTGATTTAAAGATTCGTTTATGGTAATTTGAGCCAGAATTTACATTAAATTTCTGTTCCACCCAAAAATGAGCTCTACTTATATACATATATATGAGTTATGGCTAACGCCAAAATTCGACTATCATTTACATCATACATCTCAAAATCAAATTTCAAACAAATAGTTATTACAATACAAGCTATAATATACATACCCATTCGCTATATATATATATTATATATATATATATATATATATATATATATATATATATATAGTTTGAAACTGTAATGCTTTACGTTATCAGTATTAAAACCTGAAGTTTTGATTAGCAATTTGGAATATACGCGAGGGTGGGTTGTGGGTATGACCAAATATGAGTTTTCAACAAAAATGTTACACTAAAAACACATTTTTTGCTGTTGGAACTGTTTTAATTAATGCCCTTTATTTTGGACAAACTAGCCGGTTTGCTTATTAATTTAAAAATAATCTTTGTGGATAATTTAGTTTTGGTAAAATTTTACTTATTTGGTTCTGTATGTTTTTTGAACCATAATATCTTTTTTCCGACACAGAATCATATAGAAATACGTATCTTATCATCACGTTCAGATCATCTATATATATATATATATATATATATATATATATATATATATATATATATATATAATTGGAAAGAATCGTTAACACCTTAAGAATATGTTGAAAAACAATACACTTCTTCCTAAAGTTCAGGGTAAATAATAAATATTACGATTTTAGAGTCTCTTTCCGTAACAAATCACTTGTGTTTTACATTATAGTGATTTTATTTCATTCACCCTTTGAGGTTCACTTCTGGATAGTTTAAAATAAGAATACAACTCATAATAGGTACATAAAAAACCAATGTTGTCATTTTCATCTAGTCAGTTGACTGTATGTTCTCTTTTTAAGTTGGCGAGACTGATACAGTGATTACTATAGTGACTAAATACCTTCCAGCAGTTTTTAAAAAATGGCCCATTTGTGCTAAATCGTTTTTATATGATACTTTTCCAGACCGTGTCTTAGTTTGTCAATTATTTTCTCTTGAAACTGCACATCTCGCTGTGGCAGCAGCCAATTCCAGAAAGACAATATACTATCCTCATGTTCCTCTTTTGTTTTTATATATTAAAAGTTGGTTCCTGAGATGTGTTTAAAAAAATTAACGAGACCCAAACGACTCGTGCAAAGTGCATATTCAAGTACACAAATGAAAGTTTCAACGGCGTAAACAGCTGCAAAATTAGCATATCTCAAGAGCAAATTAAGTGAGTATGAAAATCATTATCATCTTGTTTTGGAATTTGACTATGGATAGAACTATCAGATTCCTTGCCTTAATCTCAATTCTCAATTAAATAGCATGATCCTTGTAAACGATTTTTTAACACCCAATAAATGCAATATCATGCTCAATAAAACTGAAGGATTTAATTTAATATATTTTTTATTGTGATATTAAGTCATTATTTTTCACTGAGCAAATGTGGCGAACAGAAGTATTACTAATATTTCTTTAAAATGTATAATAAATATATCAAATAAACGTGATTATTTACAGTTTTTCTACCAAAACCCTATTTATATCACTATTAAAAGATTTGTACGACTATATGTTAGGAATAACTTCTTAATATTTAAGTATGGATTAACACACAATACTTTTTAACTGATGTAAAATTTAAACATTCGTCTTTGTGAGTAGTGCCTGTTCACACTAAGGCAATATAATATTAGATGTTAAACTTGTACTATCAACTATATATTTGTACTTTAAAATCAAGAATTAATAATCAATAATTCAACTTAAGACATTTAATACAACCATAGGCAAGTGCTGCCATTGAGGTAGAGAGATATGTTAGGTAGGGGCTCCTGTTCTACCAAAACCCTAGTATAAGTCATAGAATTATACAGGCTTCTTTTCATTTCCGTAATTTTGTACAGCTAATGCATCCATTACATTTTTTGTTATACATATCTACTCAACCCTACTCATTTCTCTATGTCCCGCCCACACTCTTAGCGCTGGTTTATTATTGAGTCGTCACTCCCTTTATTATTTATGAAAGGGGTAGTCTCGAATTCAGAACGAGTTGCAGGCCGTCTGAATCCTCAATCCACTTCCGTGTTTATAGATGACCACTTCGCATACTCAACCTACTTAGACGGGCCACCAAAAACGGTTGTCCTGAGAATCAGCTCAGATGACAGCAGCTGATAGACACTCTCTACCAACAATGAAAAGGATCTGTGGTCTAGCGAGAAAGGGCCTCGCCAGCATCGGCCCCCTGCTCAACTCCAGCGAAGCTGCCGACCAGGACGAAGGTCCTGCTCTACACGGCTCTGATACGACCAGTGATAACATACGCGGCTCCAGCATGGTACCATCTCAACTGCAAGACCACCCGGAGAAAACTGCTCGCAGTCCTGATCGTGTCTCCGGCGGGCCACTGGGTCGTCCTGGTTCGTGAGGAACACCGTCGTCAGAGCTTCGTCCAACGTCCCAACCATCAGGAGCTTCGTGGAAGGACTGACATCGAGCCTCCAGGAATCCGCAGAGTCCTCGCCGTGGGATCTTATCCGAGAACTTCGTGCCCAGGAGGTCCCCCAACTGCGTCTTCCGATGGACGACTAACACGACTACACTCTACTCTACACATCTGACAGGCAGTAATAGCTGCTAGGGCTCAGACCCTTAGCTTTTACTGTGTAAAAGCCTAACGGCAGGATCACAGGCAGAAGTGGGGGATTCACCCCCCACCCCACAGTCACAGCGACTTGGACTTGGCTAGGACTCCTTGCATGGCAGGGAGTCCACACCAGGGAGAGTTTCCAGAGGGTTTGAAGACATGTAGCAGGAGTTGAGAGTACAATTGACGAACGAATAACGCACATTGTCCGTTCACACACAACAGCTGCGGTAGTCGCGCGCGGAAGTCTTCAGAAGTCATGTTTCTTGTAACACTTGCAAAATCACTGTTTGAAGAAGTTGACACAGGGGTTTTAGATTAATAATGTTTAAACATTGTAAAGGGAGGTTTAAATATACTGATAGTAAGAGAGAGAACCCATAAAAACCGCCTAATGCGGTTGGTTGAGAAATTGCTAACAGCAGATACATTAAGCAGGACATCTGAACAAGGACTGAGCGGTGGCGTCGGTACGCCTGGTTATTTTAGGTATTGCGCCTATAGGGGTAAGCATTGCCTGATCATCTTTCTCTCTATCACTCTGTCTTCATATAATGAAACGCTACTACGTGTTCAAATCAATGTCTATTACAGATTAACGCTAAATAAATTACGTAAATTAATTGAATTATAATAGTTATAATTTAGATATACAGTGCTTAATTAAAAAATACTAAAACTCATAATTAAATATTCTCCAACCACCCAGGCCGTACATACGGCTTATGCGATATGAGTGTTGTGTCCTTTTATAATATTTTAAGAAAGATATTTGTATGCACGTGGGATTAGATGTAGTACATAGTAAAACCAAAAAATATAAAGAAATAAGTATGTGAGGTGAGAGGTGATTTACAAGGGAAAGATTGTACAGATTTTAAGTTTGAGGGAATTAACTATGTTTAATACTGTGTAATAATTTATAGTATAAAGACAGTACTACTATTTTTTAGTTTGTATTTTTTGCAGCCAGTGTTTCAACCACCATTTGATTTCTCAACGCTTCTTAAAAACTTTTTTAGAACGATAAAAAAATCTTTGCGTAGTCTGCATTACTGTAACTTTAATGCACAGTTATTTATAAAGCTTATTGTAGAGGCGAGCTTTATTATGATTAGCTGAAACTCAGTAAACCAGTAAACCAGTGATTAAAACGAAAAGTTTACCACAATTTGACAGTTAAATGATTACCTGATTCTCCCTTTGCGCATGTTATTGTATTTCTTGGTTACTTTTAGTTTTCCCCTATTCTTGATGGATACTTTGACGTGGTTTTTTACATGCTAAGTATCAGATTAATCATTGGTTACCAACTTACTAATGCTCAAATAGACGCTGCAAATATTTTAGCATGTTTTGTGTAACTTTTTCTTGTGATGAAGGCTCTCACCCATCAGAACGTAGATAAATACCACAGGGATCACAGCCCAGTTAACTCTACGTTTCTGGCTACTGGCACTGTGGGAGTGCTCGCAAAATACAGAAATCAGGTCTAATGTAACATTATCAACGTCTTAATTCAGATTCCGGTGTTGCTCATACGCTTATGGTAGGACAGTCTATAATTCTAGAAAAAATATCCGATCCCATTCATTTCAAAAAATGCATGATTGCCATATTATTTTAATTTCTAAGTAAAATATTTAAAAATGATTTAATTTCTAAATAAAACCAATAAAATTGACCAGTAATCAAGCAAGGGCAAATCCATTATATATGCAATAGTGAGTTTTATCGATATGCCTGCGAGCCTGACGGTTTTAATCACAACATAGGTGTCATATTCGAAAAGCCCAAAAATTGTGATTGCATTAATCCACTAAATTCCGCGTAACAAATCAGAATCCAAAATCATTCAAGAACATCCAAGATTCAAATAACATTTCCATGAAGATGAGATATAGAGTCTCTCATGGATCAATTCTTGGTTCCATTTTCTTCCTGCCTTATATCAATGACATAAAATTTATCGCTGGTGGTGCAAACGCAATACAAACTCGGATTATACACATCACTTATTATTGATTAATTTATCCATACCTCATTTAAGGATACGTGTTATACTATTGTGAGTCGGAGAGAACTATGGTAAGAAAGAATGTTTCATTTACATTATTCTAATGTGAAGTTTGCGATACAATTAAACTGTCACTAAAATAAATATTTGGCTATTGACTATGAATAACTATCATTTACAAGATCGAATACAGCCACGAGGGGTGATAGATAAGGAAGACAGCTTATCGCAGAATTGGAGCCGATGCTGCTGCATTTAAATGAAAAAATATTGAGGGGTCTGACAAGACAACGGTGCCTTAATTGTTCAGAGTACACCAACAGCTTTTAACTACGTTTTTACTGGTTTTATAACACGGGTAGTATTAAATACAATCAAATGCAAAGCATTCTATAAAGAATCAAGATTTTAAATTGTATATTGTGATGTAGTTTAATCCGTAATTACTAACAACCAGATTTTAAAAAATGTTTGATGGATTAGGATTAAGAATTGAGTTTATATTATTTTATGTTACAGCAATATATAATAGTATAAGTTGCGTAGTAAGACATCCAGTGGATTCTAAGAAATTACCTAGAAATACTGGCATCTTGAATTATTTACGTACTAAACTTTACAAGTTATACACAATAAAGGTTATTTTTAGGTTTTCATATTTAGTTATAATAATGAATCAAATTTATGCATTAATATAGTTTTTACTAATAACCAGAATTGTATTTTATTTAGACTGCTCTTTGTCCACCGTTGTTCGATACCATTTTAATTATAAGCAATCTATTTTCACTTATGTTTGTACACACACACACACACACACACACACCTGCATTCCAAACTTATAGTGGTCCGGACTGTCACGTGGTATGAGGTGACTTCTATCGACCAATCAGGCATCCAGGACGCGGACAAGAAAAGCCCTCAGAGGCATCATCTGCAGTTCTTCTAAAGACTCCGTACCGCTCGGTTGTACGTCAACACCAGCTTTAACTTAGTTCGGGCCGTGCCCCCTTGTCTTGTTCTATGTAAACCGTTAAGCCGTTCTATGGCAATTAGTCGTCAACCCCTAGCCGGGCTTTATCTTGTTAACGAGCCAAAAGTAACTTTGTCCCTGTGGAACATCAGCGTTCGTGAGTGAACCGAAAATAGTGTCAAGTGAATGTGGAATCTTCATCCATAAACAAGAACTCCACCAGTGCAACGTTCCTTGGAAGCAACCCAGGTCAAACTGCAATCAACCCAACTTCATTTGTGTCGAGGTATCAGACAATGGACGGTGCAAGGTAACAGTGCTTCATCATTCTTATGGTCCTTCGTAATTAGAGACAATTTTCTTCTCAACCACGATTTAAAATCCTCAACTAATTCGGACATTATTTTTGGATATTTTTTAATAGAAAACGAAAGTCATTTTAACACCTGTATTCTTGATTTAACTGTGTGCCTCTTTTTTAATACTATGTTCTTTGATCTTATTCCGTATTTTTATTTTTCCCATTCGGCTAATAGTTATTCTTAAAAAACAACGTATGGGCTCCATCTACTCAGCTATCGAAGTATGAGTTTAATATTAGACATTTTATTGGTCCTTCGAACATAATTCCGGTCCGCCGAGCCGGATCTCCTACATAATTTTGGTCCTTGCGAAACCGGGTCTTTAACATTTCTTTTGATCCTGTCGACCCGGATTTTCATCAGACTATGAATAAATAAACTTTATTTGGTATTGGAAAATAAGACATTGTGTTTCCATTGTGTGAGAGACTAGTATTTGTAGCGCCAAAAGTTAGCGTCCCCAAGCGACGCGCGGCCATCTTGAACACTCATCCCTCCACTACTCTTACATACCACACTACAATTTTAAACGCATTGTTTGTAAACAAACATTGAGACATCTTATACCTTACATCCATTGTCTATACACTACATTGCATTACACTTGCAACATTTATTGTTTTTGCCAACTATTGTATCTCATTTGTGATTGTCATAATAATTAAGTAAGAATTTATTATGAGAGGAAATTGAAATATCTTGTATCAGTGTTTAACTACAACGTCTCTGGAAATATTGTGTAACCAATTATCATTGGTGATTGATGATTTTTATTGTGTATTGTTTATTTGAAATATATTTGTTTACATTATCAAGGGTTAATTAATTTGTCATAATTTTTATAGATTATAATTTAGTTAGCTATTTAGTTTGCTGTAGTAATTTCATATTTTAAGTTAAATATTCACTAACCAATCATGGCTCCAATCAAAGTCAGTACCTATGAAAGTTTGACGCTGCTAGTTTAGAATAGATTTACCAAAATTCTAAAGGAAGTTGAAAAAATAGTTAAGAGCGAATTCCCTTTAACTCATGTTGTTCAACGTACGTTAAACAGCTATCTGAGCGAAGTTTCCAAAAAACGGAATGACTTCAAAGCTAATTTAGCTAGGATCGTGGAGGTTGCAACGACCGAAGAATTGTCCGTGGAAAGACTTTCTACGGATCAAGACGAAATCAACGACATTTTCGTTCAGATTTCTGGTTTGATAGAGTCCGCTATGTCTCCTGAGGAAGCGCCGTCAACACCGTCGGTACACAGTGAGCGGCAAACCCCCCTAGCCACGCTGTCACATATCAATCTGCCGCGCCTAGAGCTTCACCACTTCTCTGGCGACCCCGCCAAGTGGGTATCCTTTATCAACTTGTATGATAGCACTGTGCATCGCAACACCGCCTTAACAAGTGTAGTCAAATTCCAATATTTGCTCCCGATTCTTTCTGGCGAACCCCTCGCTTAATCAAGAATTAGTTTAATCACAACAACAGTCAACGGTACTCTTAGGTACCATCTTAGTGAAACTAACAGCTGAAAATGGACAATCCCCATTTTTTCCGTGGATTACTGGATTCCGGAAGTACTTGTAATCTGATAACGTGTCAGGCAGCCTCATTGTTAGGAGGAAGACGTTTATCATTCAAACATTCAAATTGCTGGTTTATCACAGCATGCCTCTAACACACGTGGCATGTTATCTCTTCAAGTCAACACTTTGTCAGTTTCAACTCATAGCTCCTGATCAGGAGTTCCACATCTTGGATAAAAATATCTGTAAACCTCCCAAGGGCGAAAATAAGTTCAGAGTTGTCGCGTCTAGTTAAGCATTACACCTTAGCGGATCCGACTTTTGACACCCCTTGCAGCATTGATGTATTGTTGGGTGGATCCATAATACCCACTGTCTTCACACAAGAAAATCATAGTTTAGGACCGGGACTGCCACACCTGATCGGCACTCAGTTCGGCTTCATACTTGGGAACAGCTCCTTGTGTCACCCCGACAGAACCAGTTAGTAACTATTCGATTACACTTTTGTCTACTCACGACAACTCGCTTCACACAGCATTACAAAAATTTTCGGGTTCAAGAGGAACCGCCTATCATCAGTCACAAAAGCATTGAAGAAACAAAGTGTTGATGAACTTTTTGATAGTACTCATACGCGAAATGAAGACGGACGGTATGTTGTTCGATTACCGTTAAAAACAGAACCCAGCTGTTTAGGCTCATCTCGAGCAGCCGCAGAAAGACGTTTTGTAGCCTTAGAAAGGAAGTTTTCAAACCCAACCACAATTCGCTGAACTATACAGGAATTTTATGAAAGACTACAACACAACAGGTCATATGACACTTTTGGAGAAGCATCTCGCTGACGAACCGCACTACTATTTACCCCACCACGGAGTAATAAAAGAAAACAGCTCTACTACCAAGCTAAGGACTGTTTTTGACGCAAGCAACAAGACCACTTCAGGTTTGTCCTTGAACGACGTGCTAACTAACTGGAAGGAAACTACAACCAGACATTTCCAGTATTCTAATAAACTTCCGCTCTCAGGCTATAGTGTTTTCATGTGATATAAAACAAATGTACCGACAGATCTTAGTGCATCCTGAAGATCAAAACTTGCAGTTAATCTCCCCCCCCCCCACCCCCCCCCCCCCCCACCCCCCCCCCCCCCCACCCCCCCCCCCCCCCACCCCCCCCCCCCCCCACCCCCCCCCCCCCCCACCCCCCCACCTTTTGAGTAACAACTTATAGAAGCACCCTTCATATATAGCTGACTTTCACTGTAAAAATCTGATATTTGGATTTACTGTGCAGAGCTATATACAGTCAGTCAATATAATGTTGCACCATAACTGGTTTTGCTAAATATTGGATCCTGCAGCAAAACCTACATATATAAATAATTTTAAGTATGTTTGAATTAGAAACTATATAGTGGGTATTGTTATACAAGTATTCAGCATATTTGAAAATATTTTAATTGCAATATAATGTAACTAAATTATATGACATTATATAAAGATGGAATCATCTTAATATTTTTTAAACCATAGCAGATTAAATGTATAAACATTACAGATTTTTGTATGCCTATTATAGCTGCTTTGTATGCAATAATCATCACACGCCTACACTGTGATTATTGATTGAGAGGCCTACACGGCCTACACAGGCCGTGAGGAGTTTCATGGAAATCTTAAATACACGCCTGGGCCAATGTGCATATCATTTTAAAGATATATATCATTAGAGCATAATATCTCAAACTTAATATTTATTAAAAAGTAGCAGCTATTGAAATAGAATTAATATTAAACTCTTAACCGGCCGCCATTTTGTATGGGATAAAGGATGTAGGAATCACTCCATCAGAAAGTATAGATTTACATTTCATTAATGAATTGAAAATTCTGATATTGAATTTTGGTTATTAAAATTCATAATTGGAAATAACACCCTTATATTCCTTTTGATAAAGGAAATTCAATTTTCAAAGTTTCAATACTCTTACGAAATTTAGTGTACTTTCAATATTCACAGTAGCTCCATTTTCTGACGGAGTTATTTACTTATAAGATAAAAGTAAATATTGTTAGAAATACGCCAAACTCAGATCTTTCTATCTAATCCATGGCAAATTACAGGTAACTTGTTTTCTTCTATAACAATAAAAATCACTGACAATTGCGTTAAAAATTCTACTTACGTGATTATTATTCATAGCCAGAAATTTCAATCAGCTGACTAATGTCAGGAGCTCTTACACGATCCGACAAAATGAAATTCGCCGCATTCTTTTAGCAAATGTTCGATATGTTTCAACAGTAGAGATTGTTGGATTCAGTGTAAAATGCACCAATCATGTTTTAAAAGAATTAGCTCGTATTCCTGAAAATTCTCATCGATCACTGGCATTCTTTCACGGTTTCAGGACACTAAGAAGTTAAGAATAATCAACTGAAGTACCAAATTCTAGACACTAAAACGAGACAGACTAATTTGATAACGCAATAAGAACTTTAAGAATTGAGCACACTGAATATAAGAAATACGCAGAAATCCATTAAAAGAGGAGGTTTTAGATGACATATTCTAGTAACCAATAAGCATAACGGTCAATATTTTGAAAACAATGGTAAATGTTTCAAAACACATAATATAACAACCATGTAAAACTGATATCGAGCAGAAGATAAGGATAGGTCTAATTATTGACAAGAATCATAATTTATCAAAGACAATAATAAGAATAGTGTCTCCTAAACTTTGCAAGACAGCTATTAACGCTAAAAATAATTCGTATGGCGTTATCAGTGACACCATTAAATTTCCTGTGACTATAATGATAACGAACTCGAAACTGATCAACCGGGCTTCGAACTACAGCATTTTTATACAATACATATTTACAAATTCTATTGTAATATGTTTGGATTACTCTCTCCGTGTTAGACATTTTTTATCAGACGAGCATTCTTCACATATATAAACGTTGAAAAACAATGAAATACGTTTCCGCTAACAACAAAAACACATGCCTCTCTCTTATCAACAGATTTAAAAAATCATAATATGGATACAGTTAATATTTACTGTTAAATATATATTTAATTAATTAATAATTAAATGCATTTTAAGATTTTTATTAATTGCTTAAATTACTATCGTTCAAAAAATAACCTAATTTTCCGATATGATATTCACTAAACATTAGTGTGGCATTCAATATATCAGGCTTTCTTGACCGTTGTCATAACTATAGAAAGATATTCTCCCGGTTAACACTGCATGGTAAAACAGTTGTCACAATTCCAATATCTCAAGAGTGGAGGTAGTAATGCTGTAAAGCTCGTTTCTATAATTCAAATAATACTTCCTAAATATATCCTCTAAAGGTGTATATATAGACTAATAAATAATTCCTTTCCTCAATCCTTCTACATATACTAGTTGAGATCCAACTGTTATTAAACCTGTATTTACATTCAGATTCTAACGTACAAGCAGATATGCAAGTGATAAGCTGTTTTTCAAACAGATCATATGCGTAAGATGCATCAGTCTGCGATATACCAGTTTATCGTAACAGACCCGAAGCCGGATTTGCGCAAACATTCCTGTGGATTACGCCTGAAAAGTGTGAGATTTCTGAGTAGAAATGTTCTATCTATTCCGTTTTTGGTCCAAAGTGAGAAGGCGCGTTACCCATCGCGCTAAGAGCTTCTTCATGGCAAGTTTTCCATGGAGTATGCAACGCTCTCATTCACTCGAGATGCCTGCAATGTTTGCTTTCTTTTGAAATTTTAGTCTTCGATCATCCATTAGCATATAATGCACCTTATCGATGGTTTCCTGTGTTGTGACTTCAAGGGGGCCGACCGGCGGTGCTTCCCCGCCCACGTTTAAACTCACTGATCCAAAATTAAATGGTTTCGAAGTCGGTGCAGAACGCACACGGACTTCATCCAACTCGGATTTGATCTGTCCAGTTGTCCAAACCCTACAAATGAAAATGTGTAATGACCGCACGACATTAGATTTTCTCCATCCTAAGAAAACTAACTACGCAGTTAACACTTCAGCTGGCTGCCAACAATCAACAAATAAACAGTTGCCAAAGTCGAAACATGCTGTAATATCCGTGGAAATATCAGGATTACCAACAACAGTGCAGGTTCCGAAAACTTCTCGCTCTTTCAAATAAATATACCAGACTTATCAAACCTACTGCCCTCGTATAAAAAATTGTCCCAAATGTCACGACTTTCAACATATTTACTTCGTTATGTCGATGCTGGTGTGTATATTATTTACAAGCCAGGTTGTTAGTTTAAATCAGCAAGTGTCCATGCTGGAGTAATCGCAATGCGTGCACCATCGCAATGCCGGCACAATCGCAAAAAGGAGGTTTTAGTTGTCAATTTGTGCTTGTAAAGTAGGTTATGTGAAATTGGCACTTTCAAAAATTGGATTGGAGTAAACCTAAATTTGTATTAACACATTAAACGTTGAATGCCTATTGTTAATGGTGTTTTTTTAACACTTAGAAATGTTATAGGTTCGTTAATGCCCAATCTTAACAACTTTTATTGGCTAATGTTTAATGTACAATATCAGACAGTTTGCTGAAACTTCGTTATGTCTCCAGTATTGTCTGTTAAATGTCATTTTGGACTATAGATATCCCTCATCATTGACCATCTTTATCATCTGATAGTACCAGGTTTCATATAGGTGAGTGGTATTTTTAGATAAGTTTATCCACGATCACAAATATTAACAGAGATGTTTCCCCTGGCCTGAAGCCCGTGATAAATGTGATATCGACCATTGACAGACCACGCGTGGATTTATGGTAGTGTGTGACCTTGACTCATATGGCAATGATCTTGTCACGTTCTCTCTACTAAGAGTTGTAAGTCTTAGGACAACTAAAGGATAAAAGAGGAACGCGCTCTCTTCTCAGCCTAACTTTTATAATTTGTATATTTGATATTTTTTAGTATATAAAAAATAGTATATGATGAGTAATATACTTAGTCAAGAAATCAGTCCTCATATTTTTAATTTATCATGTAAAATTGCATATAATAAAAAATGTTTATTAGTTGACATGTAGTTCCAACCCACATTAGATGTGAGCCGATTTTGAGGTTTAATTTCTACCTTAACATTTTAGAACGATTTCCTGCGCTGTGTGGCCACATCCAACAACTGACCATGACTGAACACTGCTTCAGGTAAGTATACTCCGACTCAATCAATTGTTGTCCCTCCGCCTTGTTCATTGTCATTACTTTGATAGGGAATTGTATACGCTTTAATGAAACTGGAACAGTAGTGCCAGATAGTACAGTAATAAGTCAATTTGAGGTAATAATATCAGTTGTCTAACCTCTCTACCAGTAATAATTTCCAAATCCAAGCAATGGTCAAACTTTTTTGCAATTATTCTTGTGCCATTTAGTAATCCTTTCATTGTATTAAGGTTTATCAACAGCATTATAACTGCACCTTCCTTCAAAGTCAACTCATGGGATGGTTAGCCAGCCATTTCAAGGCTGTTTAAGAATTCTGTAGATTGTAGCAGTTCACACTCATCTTCAGTCATTAAAGTATTATAACTCATGTTCTGGATGAACCTGGAAGGAAATCTAAACCCCTTTTATTGATCTCATATCCGTGCTCAGAATTGACTGAAAGGGTAAGACAGAATAATGAATTTTGATCATATATTTCACTGACAATATCTCAGTCTGAAATCAACGACAAAGGCAACTCCACTAAACCATCATCACTCGTAGGTTAATGATTATTACCAATTTCTAGCAGGAAGTTAGCTAATTCACACTCATCGGCGTTAACCCTCAGACTTTTGAAAAGTGACCATAGAGTTGAAAATTCCATTGAGTTCTGTACTGTAGCAGCTCTAAATGAATAAGGTACAACCGGCAATATTTGCTGGACATCTCCTACTGGGATGATGATTTCCCCACAAAATGGTACATCGTTACCCATTATATCTTTCAATAGTCGATTATTACACATTAAGGAATGTCTGTTGGATAGGTGCCTCATCCAAGATGATTAACTTAGCATAACGAGTTATGGCGGCTTCTTTACTATTAAATTCTAAACTAGATACAGAATGTTCATGTAAACGTACTGCTAATCTGAATGGGCTGTGAATTATACGGCCATGTGGAAATAACATAACAGCAATTCCAGTCCATGTTACAGATATAACTTGCATGCCTATACTGATACAATTCTGGATTAAAAATGTATAGACAAATGTTTTTCTAGTACCACCTGGCCTATCTATAAAATATGCCCTGAAAATACTTTTAAAATTGTCTATGTTGTGGATTAAGTTGAGAACTTCGTTTAGACGAAGAAGAATAACGATAGAACAAAAGTTATAAAATTTTATAAACGTTATTTGTTACAGAACAAATCGTTGTTCTTCATATGCTGATGCCATCATTTGCATAAGTTCATGAACTCGAATCTCCTCTGTAATTTCCTCCATAGTTTGAGGTAAATTGTTCAAAGAATGTAAATCAAAGGATGACAGAAAGCAACCATGGAATTTTAGCTTTTCTGAAATGTTTTGCAAAGCTAACTGATAGGCTACCTCGACCTTGTAAGAGATAAGGAAATCTTGAAACATTGCCTCTCTGAAGAGATTCAATAAATTGAATGCATTTGGTGGACTCTGAAATATACGAATACATATGTAGGCAAAAAACTGTCTAAGCTGATATGGCATTTGAAAGAAAGAAGCCTTTTCTAAATCACGCTGCCATTTCTACATCATCCAATATTAGGGTTTTAAAAGTAGGGTGAGCCCTTACTTAGTGGCGTAGCAAGGAGTTTGTCACCACGGAGCGGCTCCCCACCCCACCACCGTAACAACCGGTTTTGGCCTCCACACCATCAGCAATATAGTAGTTTTTGTTCTCTGACCATATAAAATGTTATGGTAATTGCTGATAATCTACTATTCTTTACAAGGTTTTATTTATTGTATGATAAGTAGCTTATTTATTTATTTCCTTTCAACGGCCAAAAACCAATTTACATTTATAAACTTATGATAAGATGATTAAATAATACTTAAAGAAAAGGGCCAAACCAAACATGCAACTGAACTCTAAATCAAATCTAGGCATAATTAACAATAAATAAGAAATGTATAAATTATAATAACAATTAGTGATAGTACATAATAAATGGGAAAAGTATTTAACTTAAACACCCTACTGTATAAAAATTAAAATTATACCAATAAATAAAAAAGATAAATAATAACAGTGCAAATAAACTATATAAAGCAAACAGCAATGGGAAAAATACTGTAAATGAATAACAAGAGTAAAATATACATAGATACCAACAGAAAAAAACGATAAAAACAACAAATGCAAGCAATAAATGTAAATATATAACAAGAGGCGCAGTCGTAATTATAAATATATGACAAAAGACAAGCAAAAACAATAACAGAACAACAACAGCTGATGACACAACAAGAATAATGGGGAAAAAAGTTATCAGACGATATGTAAATCATGACAGGCTAGTCGTAATTCTCTCTCTTGAAGGTAACACAGCTCATATTATAGAAGTCCTGATGTCTGGGGAGGTTGTTTGCCAGGCGTTGAAGATGTGGAAAAGCACTGTGAAACATGTACTGTGTTGTGTAGTGCCTCCTTGCAAACATCTGGGAGTGACGAAGATGACGTGATACCCGGAAGTCCAGCAATTCGAGCAGATCAGGTGCATCAATGACAGAGCAGATCAACTTCTTCAGAAAAAGCAAATCATGAACTATACGTCTTGAATGGAGAGGTTTTAAGTTAAACTGAACTCGAAGGTCATCAATCGGCACATTACCACATCGTTTAAATTTATAATGACAATTGGCATTTACATTTAAATCTCAATTCAATTTTATTTGGTTTGGTTTGGAATAAAAATAAAAAGTTCAATATTAAATAAACATGTATTATATAATAATTTTTTAATGTAACATCCAAATAAGATGGTTGCCAGACTTATTATTTGTAAGTATAGTATATGTTAAAAGGTGAACATACATTTTTTAGTAGTTACAAAACCAACTCACATCTTGCTGGCTTAGCTAATCTTCTTTCGTGACTTAACACTTGCAAACCCTGTTGTTGTGTTGTCTAAGTTCATGTTCCTAGCTCTGCTGCGTTATATAGAGATGGTTGCTAAGTAACTCAGATGCTCTTGAGACATAGTGCTGCGAAGATAGTTCTTTATAAGTTTCAGTTTTGAAAATGATATCTCTGCACTTGCGGTTGTAACAGGTAATGTTAAAAAAAATTAAACCATTCACAACACCCGGAAAGCTGGAACCAACTTGAGCACGCAGTGTTAAAGTTTCTACTAGATCCCTTTTACTTTTGAGTTTTTCTATGTGACTTGAAAAACAAGTTTTTAACCTTACAAGCTGTGGACCTAGGTTAGGAGATACATCATCCTAGTATAGTAGTTAAATACTAAAATTTTCCTGAATTCTAAGATTTCTTTGTCACTTGCATTAACTAAAAAAGAAGGTTTCGTGCATTGGAAACTCGTAGTAATGTGAGTAACATCCTCAAAACGCTGTGTCAGTTGTGTTGTGATTATTTCAAAGCTACGGTTAAACACCTCAACTTGGAAAAGTTTCTCCTTGTCTATAAAGGGGTCATCAACTTGCACTTCAACGAACATTCTTTTCTTCTTTTCTGTTCTTTATCCAATGAAATATGGTACAAATTTCCTTTGTAATCAAAGCTTAGTTGCATCGTCTTTAACTGTTTGCCAATCACTTATAAGTTTTGTGATTTTTGTTTTGAGATTTAAGAGCATTTCTGTAGCGTGTCCTAAGTCTTCTTTGGTACTTTGAAGTTTTTTGGAAATTACATCCATAGTTTCAAGCAACATACTTTCAATTACAATCACAATTACTGTAGGAAAATGATCAAAATATTTCAAAAGTGTTTGAGCTTGGTTTCTCTGTGCCAATGGCGCAGTGTAGTGGGTACGGCGGTTATCGCAAGATAACCAGGTCAAGCAACGCCGAGCGTGGCTGCTGCTTGGACAGGTGACCGCTGAGCGATCCTGTCCTTGCAAGCGGCCCGCCTGCCTGGCCATTGGTGGTGGTTCGGAAGTCACCTTTAAGCCGTTGGTCCCCAGGTTAAGTGTTAGAGAGGGCTTCTTAGCCCTAACTTCGCCTGGTAAAATAAGACATTCTTTACTCTTTTTTTTACTTCTTCATGGTATTTACCTTCTTCTAACGTTAGGAAATTCAGTACTTGAATTATATCAAAATAACCGCAACAAAGGGCGTCAACGGCTTGGATTCTTGAGCTCCATCTTGTTAGACGTACTTTATTCAAGGTTTCTAGCAACATAGCCGATTTAGTCAACAATACCAATCTTTAAATAGCTTTAAATATATATATATATATATATATATATATATATATATATATATATATATATACTTTTGAACATTGTCAAAAAAAATGTCTGATTTCAGTCGTTAGTTACCAGGTTAAGTGCACAAGAACAACAGTGAATGTGCTTAGCTTACAGATATTTACTTTTTATTCTTGCCTGAAGGCCTGAATAAATACCACTCATATAGCGGCTCCATTGTAGCCTTGCCCTCGAACATTAGTTATATCTGAGTATTCTTCTATAATATTTAATACAAGATTGCTAAGTATTCTGATATATGGCTTTCTGCTTCCATAAAGCCACCAAGAGCTTCTTCTATAACTAGTTTATCTAACCCTTCATCTTCATCCGTTTTTAACTTTACATAACGAAACAATGTACTCAATTGATAAATTGTCGCTATATCTTGGGTTGTATAAAATATAATAGACACATAGTCGCTTTTCTTCGTTTCTTCCTTTATTTCTTTGTTTATCTCGTTGGAAATTAGGTTGATCAGCTCATTTTGAATTCGAGGATTAAGGTAATTAACACTACGTGGATATCTTAATTAAATCTGCTGGGACCTGGTCATATCTTGCTACCATATGTCTAAAAGAAAATTTCCCTTTGACTTCGTTGCATCATCCCCATTAGATAATCTATGCTCTGTCAGTGGTAAGTCATTTGTAGATAACGTAATAATTACATCCACAACTCGCCTTAAAACTTAGTCTCCAGCCTTTTTAATACTTCTAGATTCTCACTATCAAGCGCTAGGCCTAACTGCCAGCGATTGTATATTTCGCATGTAATTGCATGACTCTGTGAATCTTCTTCATGATCTTTTATGTTTCACCGTAAATGTCCCCAATCAGACGTGCCTTTCGTAAACCCCACATCACTATATGTCATATTGGCTGACAATAGAAAACGTTGAGGATGTTAGATAGCATAACCAATTACGTTTCACATTCTACTGGTTTTCTTTTTCTTTTGAAAATACCATTTCTCGTTAGACCCCTATTTTGTATATCTGCCATCTGTTCTCTTGGAGACGGTACTTTAGGCTGATGAAGGCAAAATTTAATTATTAACAGTTTTTTGTTCGGTTGTCAGGATACCTTTAAAATTGCCCTTATCAGATGAACTTATAACAGCTTCATTAATATGTTTTTAGAGAACAGTCTTCCAACTCTTCTATTACGATTTCAGGCTCAGCAGTATCAAATTGATGTTAAGGAAACCTGATGCGTTACCTTTTGTTTAGGATAAAACTCAGTATCTTCAATTACCTCAAAAGAAGGAATGCCTGGGTCTGCATGTTCAGGTACAGGTGTTTGCTCCAACTCCTCAACGCTTGTAGCTTCTTGTGAGCTACAACTGGGCCCCAAAACTGCAACTGCTGAAGGTTCCCTCGGAAAGTAGGAAGATAACTTTTAACTGTATTAAGTTCAAGATGTTCTGCATCCTGCTTCTCGTTTTTTTTCGTTTCTGGTATTCTGCACCTCTTAGTTCCTTTGGACATTATTTGGCAAAGATTGTCACGATAATTCTTAACACTTAGCAACATACACTAATATACATCACATCAAAATTAAAATATTAATGCTTTGTACGAACACGATTCTAAATCACTACTACCGATTACACAACGCAAAGGCAAATCGAAACAAAAGATAGTCACTCGGTGTGTGTCTGTACGGACACCTCACCGTCTCAGCTCAGGTCACTGACCAGACTAGACTTACACAAACAATGACAAAGACGCTGCGTGATGCGCGTCTAGGGTGGTGGGGAGAGCTGATACTATTTTTAACGAATGCGTTATTCGAATTTCACACTCCAAAAAACCATAATTTGTAATTTTATTCTATTTCGCATAATAGTGCCCTGACATCCTCCCCACTAGTGTCACAATTGATATGTGCTTAAAAAAAAGTACAGCGTCGAGTGCCAGACTGAAGACATGCATTAAATAACTAAGGATGAGATAGTGGGTCGGATTAGTGAACTAACTATAGTAGACAAGCTGGTTTGTTGGATAAGATACATGAGTTAACCAGACAGCTTGAAGAATCGAAAGTTGAGTTAAACAGGCACAGAGTTGTGAATGTTCAAGCATTGGCGAAGTCTATTGTCTTTAAATATGACTCGTCCACCCACACAGAATTTAAATACTCAGATAAATCACAACAGATAGAAAACGTAGAGGACTGTGTTCAATGCAAAAGACTACAAGAGGAAGCAGAACAAATGATTTACACTATCCGATCAATGGAGGAAGGAGTTCTAGCTGCTAAGGAAAATCCACAATTATATCCTGAGGTTTTGGAAATTAAAAACATATTTACAGTTTTGTCCGAGGAAGAAGAGAGTGAGTTCTTCCCATCAAACTTACAGAGAGGGAACAAGTAAAGGAAAGAACTATTCATATAAAACACAATCCAAACATCAGTCGGTCTCGGTAGTGGTTCAATAAGACACGAGTCCAGGTCAAACAGTTAATCGAAGAAAAATACTATTGAACTTGTATTTGGAGATAGCCATGCAAAACATTTGACAAACAAATTGTGCAAATATCTAAACAGACATTCAGGTGTGTTTGTTTGTTCAAACGCTGGCGCTCCTCTTCAGTATGTTCTAAGAAACTGTGAATAGTTGGCATCAACGCGTGGAGATAAGGATGCTGTTGTCATAATGGCGGGTTCTAATGATGTCAGCACTATTAACGAAAATAGCAGGTGGCCAGCGAACTCCGTGGTAGAACAATTCATTCGGTTTGTAAAGACGAAAAAGACAATACAAATTTCGTAGTGGTAAATTTATTTCATCGACATAATCTCCCTCCTAACGGACTAATTAATAGAGAAATAAAAAGAATTGATGAAAATGTAAGAATATTAAAACAAGAAATAGTACCTATTGTGGACGTTAGTACTTTCAGTAGAAAGTTATTCACCCGACATGGCCAACACCTAAATGGCCTTGGCAAAAATATACTATGCGGAGAAATAACGAAGTCCATGAATAATGTAAATCATCAAGACCACGTTCCTACCCATGAGATCGCTTCATCTTCGTCAGAGAATACATTGCAGCTGGCTCCTGAAACACAGCAAATCTCTGCAACTGAGCTGACCGGTGAGAGGTGCCAGAACATGGACGTGGCGGCGACACATCCTCCGGCAACTGGGGACTGCGTTCGTGCACTGGTGGAGGGCAGACCGACAGCATCGTCGACCTGGATCCGGTAGCGCTTCCGACATTAATGATCAAAGATGGACTTATGTTGTCGGGCTTGAATATTTTTCCACATTTGTCTCTATGCGTAAATGATGATTCAGATTTTTAGTGAAAACTGGCCAGAGGGGAATTCATCTAAATTAGATGAGTTTGACTATTGTTCTACCTTAGTCGCAACAGCTGGTAGCAGTAATGGAGATGGATTCAGCATATACTACCAAAATATAAGGAGCGTTAGACACAAGGTTTCGGGGCTCAGCTTGTCGAGGCTCGGGCCCTGGTATAATTTGCCTCACAGAACACTGGGTGGGCGATGGGGAGTCGGTGGTAATCCCACAGTATTCATGTGTAACATCTTTCGGACGGCAAAATCCCGCGGGCGGTGGGGAGGCCATTTTTAGACACAATGACTCAATATTTGATTTATCTCTAATACGACTAGCCGAGCTGGAAATTTTCAAATGAAGATTGCTTTGAATGCGCAATTGTAAAACTAGAGTTTAAAGTTGGTGATCAGTCTTTCTTAGGCACCTCATTAATTAATTTGGTTTGTGTCTATCGTCCTCCCTGTAAAAAACAAAACCAATTTTTTGCTTAAAATGGAGCAGCTGTTGACTGGCCTATTAAGGCGTAATCAACAATGCATAATATGTGGGGACTTTAACATGAACTTTTTAGCAAATAACGATTCTCATGTTACATTATTACGACAAGACGTATTTTGCTCCTTTAACATGAGGGCAATTTTAAACCAACCGACAAGAATAACTGCAACCGGTGCATCTCTCCTAGATAATGTTTGTACAGATGTTCAAAGTAACATCCGATGTGAGCTGACATTTAATGGATTGTCCAACCATCGTTCTCAATTTTTTTATCTCACCAAATGTCTGAGGGTAGAAAAGGTGATCTCCCGCCAACTACGTGATCCGCAGACTTTAAGAGCTACATACTGTGCGCATGTTCGTCCTCTTCTGCTGTCTGGGCCCCTCATGAAGATTATCTTAGGCAAGAGCTTAAGCGCGTCCATAGAAAGTTTATTAGAATTGTTTGGTTTAGGATGGGCTTCAACTATGATGAAGTGCCAGTGCTGACCTGGAGCGTGCCCTCAACCTGAACTCCCTGGAGGAGACAAGAGATGTCCAGTAAGCCATGTTCCTATTCAAGCTGACCACCAGTGCAATTGATTCTCCATTTCTTCTGGAACTTGTGACCTTTAGATGTCACGGGCGTACGAGATCCATGGTGTTGTTCACCAGGAGACATCACAATTGCTTCCTGGAGGCCAACTGCACGATGGAGCGGTTTCAACAGCTGGGTAACCCCATCTCCAATTACCTGGATTCTTTTCATGCTCTCCTAACCAGTTTAAAGCTTTTGTTGCATGGCTCCGAGTGACTTTTTGTTCGTTGTCAGCATGTGTTATCTCTTTTTGACATATGTTATCTCTGTGATTCATGTATTGTTAACTTTTTATATAGTTTTATTATTTATTCCCTAAGTAGTTAGTTTGTTGTTTTATATCTATATAAGCCATATTTACCCTTATTGTGGTTTCATACCCTGATTATTTATTATATGTTTATACAGATGTTTATTTTTGTATTTTTGTTTATCTTATAAGTTTGCCATATTATGTACACGTTGTAAATTGTAGGATATCCGTTGAAAATAAAGAAATCACTATCATCCCTAAATATAGTAAAATCGTCTTAGTCTAGTTATCTATCCAAGTCAATTTATGTATGATATTTTCTCCATATTTATAAAAAGCGATTGTCTAGAAAAACTACCTACTCATCTATCAAATTACAATAAAAAACAAGACATATTATAAAGCAACGACCACACTAAAGGAACAAACCAATTTTCGGCACTTTGGGATTATACCGACCACACCCAGACATGAATCGTTATTTGACATTTTGCTTCTACTTATTACTAGATTAGCTTAGAACAATATTTCTTCAATATAAAAAAGGAATTGTCTTATCGCAAACCCCTCCCCATCCTCAGACAAAGGTCAAAGTCGAGCGGTCTAGTAGATAACGTGATTGCAGAGTCTCGCCGCCCGTTCAGCTGGTGCGTCGCTTTGTTGTACTTCCGTGTTTTACCCCTACATTTCTCCAAACACCAAAATTCAACAAAAACAAACATTACCAAACAAAAACTAAACTCTTTATTGAAAAAAACACACAAAACTTGTTTTTATTCTTGATCACACTCCGCCACCCAAAATGCGAGTGCCTCCGGCCATCAGCGTGGGGCAGCACCGAAGGAAAAACAAACATCCCTCGAGATAGTACCTATCAGTAAAATATAAAATTCTAGAGGGGCTGATCAGAAATATAAATTGAATTGTAATGGAAAGGCAATTATGTACCGTGCAAAAAACTTAAATAATCATGTGATGCCGCGCGGCCTGCCGTAATCGGGATTCTCGAGAAAGATAAGATAACAGCGCCAACAATACCGATCACAATACCTGAAAATGCTTGTTGGTTGATGGAATGTTAGTTCTGTTACTCAACTACATCGTTTTTATAACGTTCTAGGTTCATTGAAAAAAGTTTAAGCGTTGGGGGCATATAACGGAATCTGACCCCATTAACAATATTGATAGTCGTTGTAAGTTGGTAATTTTGTAATTAAAGAGTTGTTTTTTCGTTGTATCATGTTTGTTTCTATAAATTTATATTTTTGTGTTCTTAATACTGGTGTGGTCGGTATGATCCCAAAGTAAACAATTTTCTTATAACGCTTTCTTTTTTATAGACTTTCTTGATAATAGCATTGGGTGGTCAGGCCAAGTATTAATTCATTACAACTTAAAGCTAAAACAATATATAAATCAATGATATAGGTCAGTCTTAATCTAGTGGTTTAATGTAATTATCAATTCCTTAGGATTGGCACGATTTAATTAGTTAAACAAGGATTTGTAGCGTTTTTAAAGCTACATTGATTTTTTTTTTTATTAAAACTTATATTAAATGAAAACTTTGGGATCGAAATATTGGGATTTAATTTTAGATTATATTGTGAAAAGTCAGGGTAAAAACGAACATGTAATCCTTTGGCAAGTTAGTACTGGTAGTTTTAAATTGTTAGGAAGGCAGGTTGACTGCCTTGAATTGATTAGAACTTGTCCTGTTGCGACTACTGTTCTCCTTGTTTGATACAGCTGGACCAATGAGAGAACACCGCGGATGTTCGGCAAAGTTGATTGGAAAGGGAAGTATTTAAGCGCCCGCTAATTTTCGCCCTTCTTTTGGTCATTTTCGTGATTTAAGTTGATTACAGTGCGCCGTGTTTCTAAATGTTTTTCCGCGAGGGACTTTGAGGTAAGCACCAAATTTAATGTACGTTTTATTGAAATAGTCTTCCTAATTTTGTTGTCTTTTTTATAGGAAAAGATTAAATTCATAGAAACTACAGAGCAATCTGAATAACTAATTCTCGATGAACAATAGAGCATAATAGAATCATACAAGTTACAAGGTTCATACTTGCAAGAAAAGTGAATTAAAATTGAACTTTGTTAATAACTTTAATTGAGATTTGGAAAAGTAGTAGTTTATTAATATTTAACTGGAACTGTTTTATTGTGAATTATTAATTGGAAATTAATTGAACATTAATAATTGTTTGAGAGAATTGTAATCTGAATTGCAAAGACTTGAAAGTTAAGGTTCAACTAGTGTAAAGAGAAGTTTAAATTTTTATTTTTTGAATTGTGAGTGTACTTAGAAGTGAACGTTTTTATTTTAGTTATTTCCAAGTGGTATTAGATTTTTATTTTAAAACTTTATTATTTTATGTTAGAAGAGAGCTCTGATTTTTAGTTTGATATATTTGATTAATATTTTTTATTTCTTGCCAAAGGAACTTTTAAATTTACTAAACGGTTTGTCAATTCTTTGTGGAAAATAGAGTGATGAAAATTCTGAAACGTTGAACTTATTAATTTGCCAGTTTGAAATAAATCCATTGTTTTTTATTTAGAACTGTGATTTTTATTTTAGACAAACCAGATAATATTTAATATTTAAACAATTTAGTAATAAATTGTACTGAATATTCACTAGGAGCTTACTAATCAAAAAATATTTTATATCGTCTTGTATGTCTCATTGATAATTTAAATATTAATAATCTGGAATATTAATATCTACAATCCAGGTCGTTATATTAACCGCGCCACTCTGCTTGTAAAGTATCCAGTGAATTTTTAATAAACTTATACAAACTGTTATAAACTTTGTTAGAAAACTTTGGCAAGAACTTGTGTTGTATACAATTAAGTTGTGGTAGTTAAGTTAAATTTATTTAACCATAAATGGCTCTCAAAGTGGACTTTTTAAGTAAGGATGAATTAATTTATGAACTGTGGTTCCGTGGTGTGGAAACAATTACTGATAACACTGTAGATAAACTTAGAAAATTATTGAGTAAACTTACTAATTGGCGAGACCGTGGTGAGATGCATTGCAGGCAAATCGGCACGTCCACTGCAGGAAGTCTATATGGATGTATTTGGACCTCTGCCTAGATCTTCAAGGCGGGATGAATTCATCCTAATCATGGTGGACGACTTCACAAGGTGCAATTGGGCCGTGCCTCTCTGAAAGTGAGTTCAGGTATGGTGTTGTAAACTTTAGAGAGTAATATTTTTAAAAACTTTGGTTTGCCAGAAGGTA
The DNA here is from genome assembly GCF_021130785.1 of Homalodisca vitripennis. Taxonomy (NCBI): domain Eukaryota; kingdom Metazoa; phylum Arthropoda; class Insecta; order Hemiptera; family Cicadellidae; genus Homalodisca; species Homalodisca vitripennis. The sequence goes on from NC_060215.1 coordinate 119,126,067, forward strand.
TTGTGAGCGACAACGTTACTTACTTCACTAGCGAGGAATTAAGGGCAAATCTTTTCGGGGTGTGAAATTAATCACTACAATCCCGTAAAACCCCCAGGGTAACAAATCTGAAAAATATTTAAGAAACAAATTCAATTTTGACATGCTTGTATAGTGATTGCAAAAGGAACTGGGACTAAGTATAATTCAACAAGCAGTTAACTCGTGTGTGAATGACAGTACCGGGTATAGCGCATATTCTTTAATGTTTAATTTTAAACATAACAATGAGTTGGATTTAAAGTGGAACTTGAAATCAATTTTTGAAAATTTAGTACCAGAGGAAAAATGTCAAATATATTTGGCATATATGCCGAGGCATTGTAAAATTTAAATAAACAGTTTATTAAAAATTCGTAGGTAAGGCCCTATAATAGAAACCACCGAAAGTTTAAAACTAATGATGAAGTGTTTTGTAAAATACCTGGACACAGAAATAGATTGGATAGGAAATTTGACGGACCATACAGGATTGTGATTATTATCTCAGAGAACAGTTATAGAATACAGCATACCAAGGACTTAAAAATTTTGAAAAGAGTGCATCTACAAGATTTGAGGCCCGCTTAAGTGAAAATTAATTGGAACACTTGGAAAATTAAAAACAATTGGACAATTTTTATAGGATTGTTTTCAAGTAACAAAATTCGATGACTAACAGCTGGCCTAACGCAAATTTAAGAAAACCAAACTCACGTTTAAAGATATAAACTGTAACCAAATTATAACCAGATAAGTATAAAGATGAACTACAATTTTTGTTTTTGTCATGTTGATTGAGGCTATAAAAAAGATTTTGGCGATCAATACGTTACATTTTAAGTGAGCGTATAGCAAATAGGATAGTTTTCTGGGCTTTTATTTCCTTGATCCCCATTCATTTATTCTATAATATAGGCCTACTCCGAGTGAGGGAGTTTTTTTGTATTAAAATAATTAATTTTTAACTACTTTAAACATTTAAAACAAATCATATAAATTAAACGTAGTTATTTCCTAAATCTTGTTTGAAGAAACATTAGGATCACAAATCTACGAGACATTATGAATAAAACATTGAATTTAATAATATAACTGATATTAAGTATTTTTATTCCGTTTAATTTGGATTTACCTAGTTACAACTATTTTATCTACTTTTGCTTTAAATTGACTAAAATATTACTTCTGGATCTGCATGACTATACAAAATATGACAAGCATATTGACCATACGGACCGAAAGAGAGGGCTAAAACAGCCCCTAGCTCCGTCTCAAAATAGTCGTTTTTCGTTTCATTACTGGCAACGTAATTTGCTATCGCTAAAAATATTGAACATAAAGAATACATCCATCACACAGTATAGTGAGATATGTGGATGATTGGTGTAATGCATTGAACTAGCACTTGTTTTAAACGTCTATGCCACAACAAATTTATTCACTATGGCAATGACGTCATAATCGGTCAACCAATCAAAATTTGCGAATTGATTCTAAAAGAAGATGATGTAACCAAGACGCCATTTCCATTCCAATCATTTCATTTCAATTAGGCTACGAAATTGTCCTGTAGTTTCAAAATTCTTTATTATCCCTGTAGTTTCAAAATTCTGTATTATTAAATATATATTTATCCAATATGAGTTGGATATTAATTATCATTTTCTTTCTAGTTGTGATGTGCTTTGGAAAGTTTATTTGTGCACGTTTATTCCGTGAATGGACTCAAAATATTAGTGAGAAGCCGAAAAATGTAGCCATACAAGAAGCAAGAGAAGTTGACCCTTTACAAAATACAATGAGTGATGAAGATTCCCTGCCAGCCTACAAGCGACAAATCTGCAGGGAACCTACACCAATCAGTGAACCATTTCAGAACACGTATGTTTTATCGAAGGCAGAAAAAAATGCAATTCAAACATTTGAAAACTGTAAAAAAGTGTGGGCCTTACATAATTTAGATGTGCCAGAAGGTCTTATTAGGGAATTTGAACATTTTCATAAGGTGTGGAAAATTCCAAAACTAACGCCAAGAGAAACTGTTAGGCCTACTAAAGAAGAAGAGCCCATACGTGTAAATTCACAAGTCAACATGCATGATGAACATTTTAAAGAATATAATATACTAAGTGCAATACTTGGTAATGAAAATGAACTGAAAGATGACAAATTCCAAAACTTGTGCGAGGAATCACAATTAAACGAAGAACAAATATACAGTGATTACAACAAAGAAGAACTCGCAAGCGAAAAGGCACAAATCTGCAAGTGTAATGGACAATTTAAAGAACTAAATAATAAGTTAAGCCATACTAATATATTAATGGCAGGACCAAGCAATGAAAATTATTTAAAAAATGAGAAATTACTAAACTTGTGCAAGGAACCACAATTAAAGGTAGAACAAACTTTCAGTGGTGATAAAGTAGAAGAAGAAAAATTCATAAGTAAAAATCGACATGTCTACACGCATAATAGAAATGTTAAGGAGTGCTATTATCAAGTGTGTTATAATGATATAATACTACCAACAGCAAACCGTACTGTAGGAAACCGTGAAGATTTGGTAGTCTTATTGCCTCCAGTATCGGAGAATGCAAGTCAGTTTGAGGAGAACAATTCAGAACTAAGTGATGATAATACAGAACATGTAATGTTAGACATCATTGATGAAGAAGATGAAGAGAACAATGAAGTGTTCGAAAGATTATGGCCAAAAGTCTACAATGAAGCAGTAAAATTTGAAAGGCCGTATAAGCAGCTGTCGATAGAAACTATGGTAGGCCTGTTACCAGATCTGGATACTGTATCTTTAACTTCATCATCGATAGACTCTACCTGTGGTTAGGACATTTCCCATGAATTCAAGGTATATTTAATTGATCATGAACTAAAATTTTACTTGTCATCATATTTAAATTGTGTACTACTTAAAATTTTTAGATATTAAATTACTAATAAATTGTACTTGATCAATTTTTTTTACATTTCAGTCCTATTAGTATTAGCCTATCTGAGCCTGTACGTACAATGGAACTTTGATAATTTCAAAACTTTCATTCCAATCATCTAAGATTTAAATTATATATATAATTATAATAATTTTTTAAGAATTATTTTTGATTTCAAGATTATTATAGCATAGGAACTGGGAAAACATTTTAAGTATTTTAATATTGAATTTAAAATTTGTAAATTATCTAAGTTTGACTGTATTGGTACAAAAGTTTAACGACAAAATCTGTACAAGCTTCTTAGCCTATATAGAGCTTTCTGAATTTTGCAAGTAATATGATCAGACAAAGTAAGATTTCTGTCCGACACAACTCCAAGAGTCTTAATATTGTCAGAGACTGACAAGCTCTCTTTGCTGAGCATAGTCATATACTATAAGACAAGCGTAGCTATAACATTATCTTGATGCAAGTAAAGAATACACAATTGATGATACGATACTATGAAATGAGCAGTGGTCATTATCAAGAATATATTGTAATAGTCAATTTTGGAAGAATAAGCAATAGGTTTACAATTTTTTAATAATGCAATAAAATAGGGAGTTTTAATATCAGAATTGGGAGCATTTCTCATCAATGTGATACATTAATACATTGGTAATAGCAAACATAATCAAAATAAACCATCCAATAACATTAATAACCCATATTACAATATAGAAACAATTTAACATAGTTAACAAAGAAATTCAATAGCCTAGTGGTTTATAACAATATATTGATAGTGGATGCATAGAATTGAAATATTAATTTAGATAGCATACAAACTTAAGTGAATAAATAAGAGAAAATTACAGTTTTGATAGTAATGGGAGAAATCCAGATGTGAAACACAAATTAGCTGATTAAATAGGTATTGAAGCTGTCCTTTCGAAAGAAACGAGAAAACCTAGAACAATAGAACTGAGGTCTACAATAGCTTCAAAAGAGTTGTATATACAACTTCTCTATTCTTCATGGTTTTGTGGTAATTTACTAATGAAATTATAGTCACAGTTTTATGGTAACTAAAAAACAACAGTTAAGATACTGACCGCAGCAGGTGCCTTAAGGTGCAGAGCCAGTTTGAGGTAAGTCTGTCTCACTCAGTATGGAGTCTCAATGAAGGTGTTAATCTTTATTGTCATAGGCCTGTAATATAATAAATATGCTATTTATTAGGCCTAAAACTTAAGCACAATCCTTTATGATACAATGTAAACTATCGGTAAACTATTATACAAGGTATTACTTGTGAATCAATACTTTTTCCTTTAATTGTGAGTCATGTTTAGTAATGTTTTAACGCCCACAAAGAATGATTGTTTATATTAATTCCTTTGTGTAAGAACCTACTAATATTTTACTTGGCTTTATAAAACTTGAATAGATGATGATAAATTATTAATTTGTGTATACACTATAAAAATGCCACAGTTTTAAATTGTTTATTTGCTCATTTATAACATAAAACCATTCTTCAATTTGTAATAAGTTTAGGCAATATAGTCAAAAGTAAAAGTTTTAATGTTAGGAAATTTTCTAGTGCAAATATAATAAAGTAGGTACATTATTATCATACTGCGGGGTACAGTACAATATGAATACACTATTTTTTTAATATTGATATTAATAAATGTTATTTCTTAACTATACAAGCCATAAATATATCTTGTTTATTCAAAAAACAAATTTTAGTTTATTCCACTGTGAACTACAGCCTAATCTAATTAGATCTGGAAACTAACACAAGACTGTTGAAAGCCAATGAAGAGCCATACAACATCCTTGTGAGTAGCATACCAGCCAACCTCTTCGCAGATTATCTCTGAATACTAGACTAGAAGTATGGTTGTCTAGAGATGGGTGACCTTTACAACTACTTTTTGGAAATGACTGAACATTGCTATCCACGAGAGAACATCTTAAAGGCTTCATATAAATGCCCATTTCTTGTTTTAGTGTTTATTCACTTGTCATGGTTCTGTTATATTTTTTAAAAGATAATACTAATAATATAATAAAATATTACTCGTATATTACATTTTTTCTAAGTCTGCAAACCAGCTTATTGATGAATCACCAGCACACACAATGTGTGCTGTCACACTGACACACTCTTTAAACAAATATATTAAGGCTAGTTTTGAGCATATACCTCTTCTCAGCTCAAATTGTATAGGATAGACTATTTTATTTTCTATAGGAAATTATTAACCTCTATACAGGCCAGCAACTCATTTTGAGTATTATGATGTACTTGTATTTAATCGTTAAACAGGGCTTTAACCCTAATAACATAGACGTTATAATTCCCAATTAACTAAATTATATTAAATAGATATTGAAATTTCTGATAAACATTATCACTAGATCTTGGAAGTTTATAAAGTAGTTGCATAGTCAACACCAACCATGAAGTTGAGAGAAGGGTAAAATAATATTCCCAAATATTATACCAAAGGAAATGTTCAACATATACCAAAATGAATATAGCAAATTTGTTCCTATTGTTGTTTATATATAATTGTAATTACAAATCTTTGTGTTCTTCTTTTATATACTGACTGCATTTAGTAAATGAAATACAGTTTTGAATCATTTCAATATCGCACATGTTGTGTTTGTAAGTGTAGCAATATTTTATATACTATAGTATCACTATGAAAAGTGGTAATATTGGCCAATTTACTACTTTTTTGTGTATGTTGAAATAATATGTAGGCCTACATCTTATATTTTTTCAGTGTTTCATATTTTCTTACTGGGTGACGAATTCTGTGTTGTTTAGCTATTTCAGTTTTTCCCAAAAAAATATTGTACACAACTAGAGATCTCAATATTTGTGCTTTTGCACTGAAATTGCTCATCAACCATCATTGTTTGCAAGGCGATTTTTTATGAGAACTAATATTTTTTTCAAATTTAGTATTCAAGTCCAGCATAATTTGATCAAAAATATATAATATGTGTACCTTTGCATATAGCATGTACATCTTATAATACTATAGAAAAACTCCCAGATCATCCAGAATAGGCTTTCTATTGTAGAAGTTACTGTATGACCAGATGGTGGATTAATTTTTCACATCTTACTTTTTCAATCATCTTCGTTACTGAAGGAAGGAGTGAACTTGACTAAAATTACTTATATCTATTTTTTATATTTTTTTAAAGATTTACAGTCTTGTGGGAAATTTAAATTTGACGGATTTCTAAAAGTCAATGATTTTAAAATTTCACTTTGGAAATATTTTAAAGTTTTTAAACTAATGGGGTTGATTTCTGTTGCTAATTCATTTTAAAATTATATGAAAGTTTGTAAGGAAATCAGGGAGTTTGTTGGGTCATTCATGTCGTTAAAACACATTCAAAGTCACATTTCACTATAAAACTGTGTTAGGGCTATATGAGTTTAGGTTAATTTTTTCTACCTATACAATATATCTGTAAGATTAACAACTGATTAAAAAGTTCATGAGTACAATTTGGATTTGTTTTGACCTGTTGCATCTTTTAAGTTTATATATATATATATATATATATATATATATATATATATTTGTCAGAACTAAAGATTTTATTTATGATGCCATAAACTTTCTTTCATACATTTTTAGATCTGTTGTTAGAAACTTTTGTTGAATTTCTCATCAACTCTGATTTGGTCTTATTTATTTCTTGCTAATATCTGTGCTTTGTCACTTAATACTGTGGTAACTCTAATCATGAAAACATTAGAACTTGCCACATTATTAGTCTTTAAGTTCTGATGTGACATATTTCATATTATTGTCTTTCTTAGATAATGGTTTGTAATTTGAAAGGCCATATTCAGAAACGGTTACAAGTTTTTGAAAGACTGTGATTCATTTATCATATCGGTGTCGTTCAGCCCCTGTCTATCCTCACAGCTCCCTGTCCAGTACCATGGACACAGCGGATTCATTTGTGAGCTCAGTGTTGTTCAGCCCTGTCTGTCCTCACAGCTCCCCTGTCCAGTACCATGGACACAGCGGATTCATTTGTCAGCTCAGTGTTGTTCAGCCCTGTCTGTCCTCACAGCTCCCCTGTCCAGTACCATGGACACAGCGGATTCATTTGTCAGCTCAGTGTTGTTCAGCCCTGTCTGTCCTCACAGCTCCCCTGTCCAGTACATAGCGGATTCATTCATCAGCTCAGTGTTGTTCAGCCCCTGTCTGTTCTCACAGCTCCCCTGTCCAGTACATAACGGATTCATTCGTCAGCTCAGTGTTGTTCAGCCCCTGTCTGTCCTCACAGCTCCCCTGTCCAGTACCATGGACACAGCGGATTCATTTGTCAGCTCAGTGTTGTTCAGCCCTGTCTGTCCTTACAGCTCCCCTGTCCAGTACCATGGACACAGCGGATTCATTTGTCAGCTCAGTGTTGTTCAGCCCTGTCTGTTCTCACAGCTCCCCTGTCCAGTACCATGGACACAGCGGATTCATTTGTCAGCTCAGTGTTGTTCAGCCTTGTCTGTTCTCACAGCTCCCCTGTCCAGTACATAGCGGATTCATTCGTCAGCTCAGTATTGTTCAGCCCCTGTCTGTCCTCACAGCTCCCCTGTCCAGTACCATGGACACAGCGGATTCATTTGTCAGCCAGTGTTATTCAGCCCTGTCTGTCCTCACAGCTCCCCTGTCCAGTATATAGCGGATTCATTCGTCAGCTCAGTGTTGTTCAGCCCCTGTCTGTCCTCACAGCTCCCCTGTCCAGTACATAGCGGATTCATTCGTCAGCTCAGTGTTGTTCAGCCCCTGTCTGTTCTCACAGCTCCGCTGTCCAGTACATAACGGATTCATTCGTTAGCTCAGTGTTGTTCAGCCCCTGTCTGTCCTCACAGCTCCCCTGTCCAGTACATAGCGGATTCATTCGTCAGCTCAGTGTTGTTCAACCCTGTCTGTCCTCACAGCTCCCCTGTCCAGTACATAGCGGATTCATTTGTCAGCTCAGTGTTGTTCAGCCCTGTCTGTCCTCACAGCTCCCCTGTCCAGTACCATGGACACAGCGGATTCATTCGTCAGCTCAGTGTTGTTCAGCCCTGTCTGTCCTCACAGCTCCCCTGTCCAGTACATAGCGGATTCATTCGTCAGCTCAGTGTTGTTCAGCCCCTGTCTGTTCTCACAGCTCCCCTGTCCAGTACATAACGGATTCATTCGTCAGCTCAGTGTTGTTCAGCCCTGTCTGTCCTCACAGCTCCCCTGTCCAGTACCATGGACACAGCGGATTCATTCGTCAGCTCAGTGTTGTTCAGCCCTTGTCTGTCCTCACAGCTCCCCTGTCCAGTACATAGCGGATTCATTCGTCAGCTCAGTGTTGTTCAGCCTTTGTCTGTTCTCACAGCTCCCCTGTCCAGTACATAACAGCGGATTCATTTGTCAGCTCAGTGTTGTTCAGCCCTGTCTGTCCTCACAGCTCCCCTGTCCAGTACCATGGACACAGCGGATTCATTTGTCAGCTCAGTGTTGTTCAGCTCTGTCTGTCCTCACAGCTCCCCTATCCAGTACATAGCGGATTCATTCGTCAGCTCAGTGTTGTTTAGCTCCTGTCTGTTCTCACAGCTCCCCTGTCCAGTACATAACGGATTCATTCGTCAGCTCAGTGTTGTTCAGCCCCTGTCTGTCCTCACAGCTCCCCTGTCCAGTACATAGCGGATTCATTTGTCAGCTCAGTGTTGTTCAGCCCTGTCTGTCCTCACAGCTCCCCTGTCCAGTACCATGGACACAGCGGATTCATTTGTCAGCTCAGTGTTGTTCAGCCCTGTCCGTTCTCACAGCTCCCCTGTCCAGTACCATGGACACAGCGGATTCATTCGTCAGCTCAGTGTTGTTCAGCCCCTGTCTGTCCTCACAGCTCCCCTGTCCAGTACATAGCGGATTCATTCGTCAGCTCAGTGTTGTTCAGCCCCTGTCTGTTCTCACAGCTCCCCTGTCCAGTACATAACGGATTCATTCGTCAGCTCAGTGTTGTTCAGCCCCTGTCTGTCCTCACAGCTCCCCTGTCCAGTACATAGCGGATTCATTCGTCAGCTCAGTGTTGTTCAGCCCCTGTCTGTCCTCACAGCTCCCCTGTCCAGTACATAGCGGATTCATTCGTCAGCTCAGTGTTGTTCTGCTGCCTTTGTCTGTTCTCACAGCTCCCCTGTCCAGTACATAACGGATTCATTCGTCAGCTCAGTGTTGTTCAGCCCCTGTCTGTCCTCACAGCTCCCCTGTCTAGTACATAGCGGATTCATTTGTCAGCTCAGTGTTGTTCAGCCCTGTCTGTCCTCACAGCTCCTCTGTCCAGTACCATGAACACAGCGGATTCATTTGTCAGCTCAGTGTTGTTCAGCCCTGTCGTTTACCTTGGGTTCTACGTCAATCTCCTCATCCATGTTTGTCTTATAGCCTGCCGGAAAGAAGTTCAGTTCAAAGTCTTAACAAACATCCTCAAAACTGTTCGAACACTCTTTATTATTCCGGTCTCTATTATTCTTTAACAGCTCTGGAACAAAGCTGATCATTTTAGCAATTCAGGAAGCGCTTTTATAAGATCACCCTTAATATATTATAAGCTTCCATCATGTAATCGAGTCCTTTCAAAGAGCGACACAGGACAACGATGTTCCTGAAAATTTAATTGCGATTCTTGCTGCCTAAGAGAAGAGTAAGGAATTCCAGGCCCGAAGTACTGACTCGTCGCAGGATTCCGAAGTTTAAAGGCGTCACTGTATACATATTATGTTGCGCTATCGTCAATTACACTGTTCGAGTAATTAGGTCTATTATTCCAGTCAGGCGTGGTTTACTCTGCATTTTTAGCGAAACCAAACGCCTCTTTACATCGTCATCACTAGTAACGGGTAAAATTTCGAGTATTTCCCTCAGATTTATATTTTGAATCCTTTTTATCAATTGCTAATCTACTGATATTTGGCTCAATATTGTCTTTAACATGCGATATATTTCCGCCTGCAACCTCATCTAGTTTACTGGTCTGTAAGCGAAGAAACTTTACAACAGATTTTCTCAAGTAATTGGTCGTCCTACCTTTGGTATTTAGGTTATTCTTTTGCATTTTAGTTATTAATTCAGCTTTTGTTTGTTTATAGCTCCATCCCACGACTGGATCAAACTAAGAGGGGGAACAACGTGACGTGATGCTTGTTCCTAGTCATCAGTTGCAAACCCAAATCTCGTGTCGCAATACACTTAATTTGTGATTCTCCGGTATTTTCTGAGTAACTGGAAGTCACAATCGTAGGTATTGTCTTTAGGGTTCAGCATCTGGTATCGTCATCTGACAAATCACCACGTTGAGTTTTTAAAATCATGTTCTTTGACCGTAAACAAGGTATCCAAACTGCCAGACTCACGTTTTATTGGTATCCCTGAAAGGGAGGAAACGAATTTCAATAACGAAGCAGCTATCTCAAAATCGGTAATGTTGACTTATCACTGACTCTATTAAGTTAGCTTTTCTCAGAAGATTTTAAATTTAGAAAAACCTAAATTTATTTTTTAAATGACAGAGATTCACTGCATTCCAAGACCTTCATATTTTATACTGATATTATGAGAGAGAACCCATAAAAACCGCCTAATGCAGTGGGTTGAGAAATTGCTAATGGCAGATACATATATTAAGTATTACCCCTATAGGGATTAGCATTGCCTGATCCTCTTTCACTCTCTCACTCTGTCTTCATAAAATGAAACGCTAACTACGTGTTTTATTCAGTGTCTGTTACAGACTAAACGCTAAATACATTAATTAAATTATAATAATTATAATTTATAGAAATAGTGCTTAATTAAAATATACTAAAACTAATAATTAAATATGTTCCATCATGGCGGCCTTGAAGTTCTCCTGCAATTCAACAAAACACAAAGAGGTAACTAACACAACTATAAAACCAAATTATTAAAAACTAAATAGAGTTATACCGACCGAACGATACATTCTTGATAATGTCAGAGTTAAAGGAACTTCCGGATAGTCCTGTAAAGTAACACGATGGAAATGAAAATATGTCCCACATTTTCCACAAGTACCGTAATCCCCATATTTAAACAGGGATTTCTTACATGTCTCACATATCATAGTGATAAAAATTTATATTTATAATTTGTGAGAGTTTTAAAAGAATATGAATGCATTTGGTAAGGTATGTCCTTATACTACGTGAGGTTATCAGCCAAAGTTGATACTACCCTCAAAGTTGGCTTGCAATAAAATAGTTAAAATAATTTATATTCTTTATTTTCTCTACGCTGACTTTTTTATACAAATTTTAAAAATTATGTTTTATACAAATTATAATACCTTAAAGTATAGTGAGTTTTAAAATATTGCTTGCATACGGCGGTACTGCCACAGATGGCAGTAAAAAACAATTATTATGGCAGTACAAAATAAAATTATTTTATTTTTTAAATACGAATATTGTCAAAATTATATCACAGAGATGAGAAATTTTTGCAGGTACTAACAAAATGTCATAGGAAAAAGAGTTAAGTCTATCGCCTAAATTTTGCTTTGAACTTTTATATCACAGTAATACTATCTTATAATACCAGTGGATACGGGGTCAGAGCAACTAACTGCCAAGACCTCTAGGGGACGTCTGTAACTCCGCTAATCTCTACCATTAAGCGTGTGCAGTCAGCCGTTTGAAAATCACTTCCTATTGATGTGATTATCAGACGTTGCCCAGTGGATACGGGGTCTGAGCAACTAACTGCCCAGACCTCTCGGGGACGTCTGCAACTCCGCTAATGTCTGCTATGAACATCATGTGATGTTTAAGACAGAGTTCATCCACCACTTGCCTAAACTAACCTAGACATATTACTACAAAAACACTTTTATAACACTACACCACTGTCCATGCAACTAAGTAAACTAAAAAACAAACTAAAACTAACTTAAAACTAAAACACTGTACATGCCACTATCTGAGCGTCCATGCGTTAAACGTAACTAAAACGTACTCAAATTATGTAACCTAATTAGTAATAAGTCTTCATCGTACTACTAATATTTTAAACAATATTTTAATGATAAAAACAACAATATAAATCACTAACAGTATAATTATAATTACTAACAATATTTACAAAAACAACAAAATGCGTCAAAGGTATCTGCATGATTCGTGCAACAATGTAAATTAACAGCCATGTTTTATATATATATATATATATGTGTGTGTGTGTGTGTGTGTGTGTGTGTGTGTGTGTGTGTGTGTGTGTGTGTGTGTGTGTGTGTGTGTGTGTGTGTGTGTGTGTGTGTGTGTGTGTGTGTGTGTGTGTGTGTGTGTGTGTGTGTGTGTGTGTGTGTGTGTGTGTGTGTGTTGTGTGTGTGTGTGTTTGTGTGTGTGTTCAAAAAACTGATGATGCACGTAGTGGTACTTGCTTTGCTATGCGTTTAAGTCGTGGCTGCAAGGTGTCCTGCTTGAACGCTGTAACATTTTAAGTACTAAGCTCAAACCGTGCACTGAGCGCCGAAGTAATAAATCTTATCCGAGAGTACCCAGCTCGTAGTAGTCAGCTGAGAACATGATTATACCAAATATATTCATTATAATTTTTAAAGAAACAAGAAATAATGGTTTATGATGGTGTTAGGTGGGGTTGTAGGAGGAAGGCTTATATTTCAATTTTAGTCTAGTCGTATTCTGTGTACTTTATTTACACCGTTTTGTTTAAAATAATATTTTCTTCAAAGTGTATGAAAAACTTTGATCAGTCACTTCATAAAATAACACCGGCCCAAAAATTTGTCAAATGTTATGCCTAGGAATTTATTTATTCTAGAAGTTTACTTACTACTGTACTTAATAAAATATAAGAGTTCGTTATCATGATTGTAGTTGTCTTAAGGAAGGTTCAACAATAATTCAAATGGAATTTGTATAGCTGGTTTGTTTATTTAGCTGTTAATGATTCTAATCATATAATCAGCATCAAAGCTTTTCTAGATGCCACATATCTTGAAAAGTATGTATGGACTAAAAAACCCTCTTTATTTAAAGTGTACACATGTACTGTTCTAACAGTAAACCTAATATCGCAACCAAAGTAAGTTTTAGTTTTAATTTAAGGTTGGTTTTAATCAAACTTAGAGGTCTATATTTAAATGTACGATTTACGTTTTAGTTATATTTCGAACTCATTGAAACAATTAAACTGAAAAAATAGTTACTAGTCATTGTTAGGTATACTTATTGAATACAGTGTTTACATTTACGATATCAATACAATTTTTACTTTTGTGAAACAACATTTATGTGTTGCAATTCTTGATTCTAATTATAATGATTTATTATTATTATTATAATTAGGTTTGGTATGTAATCTGGATCTGGTTCCAGACTGACCTCTTAGATGCTGGAACCTCCTCACTTTGTTTTACATCACATTTGATACTTGGCTGCTCAGTGCACGGTTTTCCAGCTCGGCGCTCAGAGCACATGGCGCTCGGTGCAGGACTTCTCTCCTGGTGAGGGTCTGCAAAATAAAAGGAATATTATTATTAGGATAATTAGCAACTAATTTAACAGTCATTACAGCATTAAATCAAGATTGTTCTATCTTACAGTCAAATTGATCATCTTAGTATGTGTATAAATATTTTAACATCTAGCAACTCACCTCACTCGGCATATATCGTTAATAGCTGGCTGTATTTATGGCTATCGGGAATTTAGCACCATAAGTAATATGTTAAACCGCATGCACTTTTTCAACCCTATTTTCAGTCGTAGGAGTAATCTCATTTTAAAGACCTTATTAAAGCCTATAAAACACTATATGGTTTATTATTACTGTAAATTGCTATTACAATTCTAAATGATACTAATTTGTACTTTATTGTTTAAATATACAAAATATTTACTGTATTCAAAATATATGTTAAAATCGATTGACTGCTTATTTGTTATATCTTTAAGGTGAGACATCCTCCACAGCAATAGGAATTAAAGTAAGGGCATAAAAGAGCATAAGGTTTAACATAGTTCTTAAGACGAAAACTCGATTTAGTTTAATTACAGCCAGCTTCTATCGAGGCGCCTTGCGCCTGTCGTACCGCAGGATTTTGAAGAGTGTTTGATCTTTGCCGTGCACAACGGCCTGGTAGGCGTCCGCACTGCTTGCATACGTAATGTATGCAAAGTTTTCTCTGTTAAAAAATACACTCGTGTTACAAAATATGAATGTTAGGTGTATACACTCTTCTATCTACTTTCACACTGTAACAGTATAGCATAAATTTCAAGCTCTTTACTTACGTTTTCTCTTTGAAGTCAATGCTAATAATTTTTCCAAATCGTTGGAAACGTGTTTTTAAGATCATCCATCGTCGTCTCTTTCAAAATCCTCCCGATAAACAGGACACTTCTCTCCTCTTGAGCCAAAAAACTACGTTGTGGAGGGTGTGACCTGAAATACACAAAACGTTCATGTTATTGTAATTGAGTAAAATTCTGCTATAAATCAGTAAAACCGCGTACACCGACATCCGTTACCTTACATGCGAAAACAAAAACAAAACAAGATCAGAACTACATGACACTGTTCAAGCTATCTATGAGAGAATACATCTATTATTTATTTTGAGTTATCCTAAAGATAACACGTCAAAACTACGATTTGACCCACACAACCTTATTGTGAACTAATCAGGTACACATACATTTTTAATATAACCAGTTGATTTAAAAATAATATGTACCACAAGATGTTTAAATAAAAACTAGTTAAAACCCATACAGTATATCGTGTTTGTTTTAACATAAGTATGTGCAGTCATCGTAAACATCATACATCGTACATCATAAACAGTTTTACATACAGCAAAGAGACAGCACAAATGTTGGTCTATTGAAGAGTAAGGCCCACCCAAGAGTTGGCTCTCTACCCCATATACCCCAAGTGGAATACAATCGATGGAATTAGACCCTCTTTGACTGTATTATGATTCGCAGGGTTATGACTATGTGTATATTTTTTTCCTAACATTATATATGGGAAATTAGTTTCACTTTAAGAGTAATCGTTAATTTCATATTGTTCACAAACATTAAGAAACACTATTATCTCACATGAGAATCAAAACAACTAAAATCATTTCAAAAACTAATTCAACAAAATAAGTTCCTAACTAGTTATTACTTAACTTCAATTACTTCTGAAATTTTTAGCTCTTCAGAAATAAGGATTAGAGAGAACAATATTTTCCCTTGCCGCTACATATTTCAGGAACGTTAAGTATGCTATTAAAAACGATACGGATATGATATCACTGATATTCGATTTGAAATTGCTTGTTTAATATAAGCGGATATTCTTTAAAAGTTATTAGACCTAACTGACGTATATATGATGACATATATACATAAACCCTAATTGCGAAAGTAATGTATAAGAACTTACCCTGATGATCGTGAACGGGATCTGGATGATGACCTCGAGCGTGATCTCGACCACATCCGAGAAAAATCCGTCCTTCTCCTTTTACTGAACAATTTATAATCATTTTAACTATCTGAATATTGTTTTGAACAATTCAGGAAGATAATATTATATGATTAACATAGTGCTATCGTTACGAAATGTCAAAAAATATAATACACGTTATAAACAATCATTAATAATACTACTATATTTAACGTGTTATTTGTTTATTTTTTGAAATAGAGCATTCTATTGGATCTGTAAAGAGTTAAAAATACAAAATAAACTAAACATTCATTGTTTGTACCTAGTTAATGTGTGTATTATATATGAAATATCAGTTGGTCATTTGAGTGACAAAGGGACACATCTAAAACATCTATTGCAACATTTATGTTAATGATTCAATAGAAATTCCTTCATTGTAAATATTTGTATGGGCGATGAGATTGCATAAAACAATTGCAATAAAAGTATCAACTCAAAATATTAACTGAAACATTACCTTCTAGAAATATGCGTTGACTTTTTATCTTCCTTCAAACCCATTCTTCAGATGCTCCACAGACTGCAACAGACAATACTAATTTAAAATTTTCCATGAATGAAATTTATCATTACGAATTTAAAAACAAAACATTATTTCACACTTATTACTTTTAAACAACGCTACTCGACGTCTTGCATCCTCAGTGCCGCCGAAATGTGTTTTTTTTTTATGTACAAGCCGTGTCTCAACACGAACATGAAGCTCTTTTATAGGAAATACTCGTATAGGTATTTAAATACAATTTACATTACACATTTCATTGTCTTCTAAACCATAGCCCTAGGGTAGTGTTAGAGCAATAACTGGTCGTGGCGGAGCACTACTTTTTGTGACAGAAGAGGAAATTAGAAAATTTAGCTACATGGCGTTGTATATATATATATATATATATATATATATATACATATGAATTTTATACATCTTCTTTTACGTTATTTACAATATTTCAGACTAATGCATTACCATTCCATTACAGAACATATCATATGTTATCCAAATTTTTATAAAGTATAACCTGATTTCAGATATTTTCCATCGATAATATTAGGAAAATAAAACGCTGCCTATGGAGAATATGGGTATTCCCCCACGGTTGTCCTCAAACAAAGACAAAGATGTTAAATTTGTTATGAACTCTAAACAGTTTTGTATTTTATTTCTGGAATGAGATGGAATCATGTTAAATATATAATTATTTTAACAATAATAATTTTAATTTTTTTAAGCTTTCAGTTAACCAGAGTAGTTATATCTCTGTATTTCCTATAAAGATAAAATATTACGAAATAGTTCATTTTACAAAACAGCGTTTAAAACAATGATTCTAATCGCTAAATATAGTATAGCTAATTAATGGATTAAGTTAATTGACATGATAACGGCAAGCTGCATTTGTGTTTTTCAATTTAGAGAAGCATACAAAATCAATTAACAATTATAATTGGGTGCATATCAAAGTAATCCTTCAGATTGCTTGCAAACGACCTTAAAGCTGTATAATTATTTTTGTGTAAAAAGCAACAGCCACTGTAGAATAATACTGTGGGATATAAACGATTGTAGTAGCCAATTATCCCAACATTTCAGTAATGTTTTATTTTGGATTAAATGCGGCAATGTAAATGTATTACAGCCTTTAGTCTCCATGGAATTTTTATCAAGGAGACAAAGATTAATAATAATTAGGAAGTAGTAAATAAATAATAATATAATGTTATATAACAGCCTGATTGTCTATGTTACATGGCAAATGTTCTTGGGTAAAAAGATATCCAAAACGATGTAAACAGTGGCATTATAAAACATTATCATGATGTCATCAGGGCGTTACTTGATTAATTTATTGAGTATAATGTAGCGGAATAACATAAATAATATGTTTGATTTAATCATTGCTGCTAACTGTAAAATAATGTCAAACATGGATACATTGACGTATAAATCATACAGCATAAGCCAGTGCAGCTTATTTGACCAAGAAAATAAATAATTAATCAGCTATTTTATCTATAGAAATAAAAATAACATGTTATTGTTGGTAAGTACGCCTAGACCTATGCGTCTTTTTTAATTCTCCAAATAGCACTAATTAATCATTATATGACGAAAACAGAGAAAAATTAAAGGTACCACAGATTCCAATGAAATATTAAATACGGTAAACTTAGAGTACTATAAAAGTGTAAATAAACATTACTATAAAAATTAAATAAAAATGCGAAATAAAGAGATGATTACGTCAGGTTTAGAACATATAAAAATATAATGTGTCTAATTAATTTTAATAACAAATATATTTAATTTAACCACATATATTAGAAATAGAATACTGAATTGTTTAAAGTTTACAAAAACTGTAATATCTTTTTCGGTATATCATGAAATAAGTAGCTATATAGAAGAAACAATGGTTCTTAGATGTAAGTTTTATTATTAAGAAAATCCTCTAAAGGAAGTTTTAGTTTTGTATTAATTACGATAAAAATATCCGAAAATTGTTTAATGTAACAACCGGTTTTAACATTATTATGGTTGTTACAATTCACGAGAACCGCTACATGAACCGAAACGTGTCGGAACAAATAACTTGTACTAGCTACAATAGTAGATGAATTATGACAGTTGATTATATTCGTTAACTTGGAATTTATATTTTTAAACATAATATATAATGCATAGAGCAGGAACTTTGGGATCTTAGGCCGATATTTTTCTAATGGTCGCCCTAAGCTCTTAGTCCCACTCAGCACATGAGGATAATCTAAGGTTATAAATTAGACCTATGCTACACGTAGATCTATATTGTTTGTAATATTTGTTATGACAATTCAGAAGTCATGAAATTTTGCAAACGTTTGATAATGTAGGAATTTTATTTTCAATTCAAATGTTTTTGAAAAGATTAACTTACTATAGCGTATTTAGTTTTCTCTTTAGACTAAAATCGCAGTTATTCAATCTTGAACTCGTAATATAATCATAACTGAAAATTAAACCTCGAATGTCAAGATATCATAACTGTTCAATACTCTACAATAACAATGAAATGTAGTGTAGAACTGTTTATCAATTATAGTTACTTAGTTTTTGAAAATGATAATCAGCACCCTAGTCGGGTCTTGATTTTAATTTCTCTAAAAGTGATTCTGGTTACATTGTTATGGGTGTTAAATTTTAATTAGGGTAGGTTTATGGCCGATCCCACTGATTCAGGGAAGTGCGCCGATAGTGAGTTTCTATTGTTGTCGTTACAGTAGCCAAAGGAGAACTCTTCTTTCAAAATCCGGGTATTGCGGTGAGAAAGAGTTAATAATTCATCTCTGAGCAACTACGGTTATTGAGGTTCCTTAGACCACTCAACTCTGAACGTTAAAACAGGAACATATTTAAATAGGAATAAAGGCGTTTTGTGACAACCCGATCAAGATTTGTTGTCTAACTCTGAAATAATGTGTGATAAGCAGGAGGGAAGAAAATGTAATCTAAATATATATTAATAGTTACATTGTTAATAAACAATAATAAAGCAAAATATTACTATTAATATATGTAAAAAAATAGCTGTAGTAATATATACGTCGATAATGTAACGACGATATCTTTTTATTTGCTGTCAGCTCACATTGACTACTCCAATATAGTAAAGGGTTGTTTTTAAGTCTAAGGGTTAACATGAAGCGTAATTGTGTAAGACTATAGTAAGATATATGACTATTTATATCGGAAAAACAATTATTTCATTTACTGTCAGCTCACATTAAATACTCCATTATAGTTAGGTATCATCCTTAAGTCTAAGGGTTAACATTTAGTGCCATTGCGTAAGACCATAGTAAGATATATGACTATTTATATCGAAACTATAATTATTTCATTTGCTGTCAGTTCACATTGACTACTGCGATAATTTTTTTTCTATAGACAAAGAGTTTACTCCAAAAGAGTCAAGGGGCCATTCTGTAGTCTAAAATCACCATTGACTACCATTGTCGAAGGCCATACGCCGGAAAACTACTGTCGGCCTATCGTCTCTGAAGTATTTATGGCAGTTGACGTCACTGGCAAAGAATCACTGTTAATATCAACTACATAAACAGGTAATAAGATAATATCATAATACCTAAATAATAATAAATACCTACTCAAAGACATAATATTCTGTTGCACAATAAATAAACGATTAAAAATTTCTACTAATTTGTTATTAGTCATAAATACCTTGATAGTGAATTAGGTTATATCTTAATAAATACTCGTGACATTTTATGCACTTCGGTATACTGCCTCTCACAATCGATACAGGTAAGTGCGCCGATGGTCAAGTTTACATTGCTGTCGTTACAATAGGCACAGGCCACGGCCGCCTCTCACAATCGATACAGGTAAGTGCGCCGATGGTCAAGTTTACATTGCTGTCGTTACAATAGGCACAGGCCACGGCCGCCTCTCACAATCGATATAGGTAAGTGCGTCGATGGTCAAGTTTACATTGCTGTCTTACAATAGGCACAGGCCACGGCCGCCTCTCACAGGCGATACAGGTAAGTGCGCCGATGGTCAAGTTTACATTGCTGTCGTTACAATAGGCACAGGCCACGGCCGTCTCTCACAATCGATATAGGTAAGTGCGCCGATGGTCAAGTTTACATTGCTGTCGTTACAATAGGCACAGGCCACGGCCGCCTCTCTCAGTCGATACAGGTAAGTGCGCCGATGGTCAAGTTTACATTGCTGTCTTACAATAGGCACAGGCCACGGCCGCCTCTCACAATCGATATAGGTAAGTGCGCCGATGGTCAAGTTTACATTGCTGTTGTTACAATAGGCACAGGCCACGGCCGCCTCTCACAGTCGATACAGGTAAGTGCGCCGATGGTCAAGTTTACATTGCTGTCTTACAATAGGCACAGGCCACGGCCGCCTCTCACAATCGATATAGGTAAGTGCGCCGATGGTCAAGTTTACATTGCTGTTGTTACAATAGGCACAGGCCACGGCCGCCTCTCACAGGCGATACAGGTAAGTGCGCCGATGGTCAAGTTTACATTGCTGTCTTACAATAGGCACAGGCCACGGCCGCCTCTTACAATCGATATAGGTAAGTGCGCCGATGGTCAAGTTTACATTGCTGTCTTACAATAGGCACAGGCCACGGCCGTCTCTCACAATCGATATAGGTAAGTGCGCCGATGGTCAAGTTTACATTGCTGTCGTTACAATAGGCACAGGCCACGGCCGCCTCTCACGATATGGGCTGTTAGGCGCGCCAGAGTCGGTAACACAACTCTATAGATTATTGTAGTCCGCCATCAACAGTTGTGCTCAAAGTAGGAGAGAGGTTAAGTTTTAATATACTGTTAAATACTTTTACTGAATAGTTACGGAGCAAAAATATTTAAGTAATATACATACCATAAACTACCTAAAATGTGAGTTAAACCTTCATTTAGCAACAAATATAAATTAAAATAAAAAACTATGTCAGTTTTAAACAGTCCTAGTTCTAAAAATAATTATTTTATGTTACTTTATATGTTACGTAATAAAACTGTAGTTAAAATGTAATAACTTGAAACATGATTTTTACTACATTGTAGTTAATTAAATGTAGACAACTTCAATTATATTCAATTTAAATAAAATTATGTATTTTTTTATTACATTTATATTACTTAGGTGCGATTTGTTTCTTTAGTAAAAAAACTGTACTAAAACATTGTCTACTAAATTTATTTTCAGAAGCAGTTGAGTTTGTAAAAAATCTTTTAATGTTTTTAACACACATGTATAAATCTCTCAATCACAGCGGAAATTCCCAAATCTAATATATTAAGTTTTCAGTGTAGGATATTGCAATGAACGCATATAAAAATGTGATTTATTAATGTTTACTTTAAGAATAGTCCTACCAATTTCAGTTCTCAGTTATTAAGGGAAATGTAACAAAATAGGAGGAATGAAATCTTTACATTTTTTTTTGTAACAAAATTTTTATTTAAGTACAGGATAGTGAAAAATAAAACTTAAGTAGGTCAAAGAAATTAAAGACATATCTTATAAGACTTCAACATATTTTCGTTGTCTTTTTAAATTTATGTAAAACGGATTAACCATTACAGTAGTATCAAATGAAAAATGCTCTACACAACATAATACTAGGTCAAATTAACAAGTCTAGTACCTTCAAAAGATATACCAAAAAAGTCAACAAAATGCCTAAATATAAGAATAATTAATACCAGCAAGAGTAAAATGAAATTAATAGTTTTACATTTATTTTCATATTATATAAATAGTAAAAAATTTTGCAATTACTGAATTAATCACAGACAAGGTGACAAGGTTCTTAACCAATATATTATTCATCGGATTAAGTAGTCTACAGTTTCCAAAGAGAAGTACAAATATTAAAGCGAATAAAACCCAGAGTTGCCGGAAGTGAATAAAACTGCTACGTTTATATTTCCGCATGATTTATATTTATGATAAATTTAGTATATAATATAGTGCCATAATAAAATATGTTGCGATTGTTTAACTCAAAACATATTCAAAATTAATATTTTGTTATAAATCTAATTACGGGCAAGTTGCTGCAATTTAGATATATTTAGATATAAAAATAAATCGTCAGATATATTTATAATTCAGAAATTTTTCATTAATAATTATTTGTTATAAAAATACTATCTGCCACTGATAAAAAAAGCCGAACGGATTAAGTACCTACAGTAAAATATTAAAAAAGGGTTTTATTTACTCTCTCATCAATTGACATTTCTTTTTAAATAATATTATACTATAGTTTAATAGGCGCTCCTTTATCTATTTAGTTCATTAACGCATAAATGATTATTCGAATTTAGATTCAAAAATGAATATAAAATAATAAAGCAGAGCTTACCTTTTTAAAAAGGCAAGCCTAAATGTAGGAGAGACGTTGCTCGAATAGGTAACACAGCACAACTGAGAAGATTCGGTATTCTGCAAACACTTAGTTGTACCTGGTAAGGGAGGGGGTAAGGATTTGGAAGGCAGTCACCACGCCCACCCCCAGGATAGTCCAGGAGTAGTAGGGGTAGCTTTCATTTTTTTGTTTATACCTGTCTGTATGTTGAGGTAAAATAACGTAAGTTCACATCAATATTTTCCCCTTCTGTTTTAGACATAGTTTTCTCTAGTTTATAAACAGTGTTATAAATTTCAAATATATTATTATTAAGTATAGCAATAAACTCTAATTTCCTCCCAACAAATAACTGATTGTAGTTATTAATAATGATATAATAATTAATTTGTATATTGATCAAAATTAAAAGAAGTTTTAATGATTTTTGAGAACGAAGTAAGGGGTAAAGTTCCTTCATTATTACTCAACTTAGTCATAGTACAGTACAGAGTCGCCAGTATATTCAAAGGGAATACTACTCGTGTATGGTACACTCGTGTTGGTAAACCATAAATAAGTATAGTATATAATGTTACCTATTTTGATTATGAAAGACATTTTTACCGAAAAGAAATGAATCATCGAGATAAATTAATATTTTTTTATTTATTGGCATACATAAATATACATGATGAAACGATATTTTATTAGAAAGGATATTACATTTTCAATAATCCGAAAGAATAAGTAAAGAAAATAGGACATATTAATGTAATGGTTTTCGAAAATTTACGATGTATACTTTATGCAATATTTTCTTAAGAATTAGAGTTAATTAGATATTTAGCAATAACGGTTAATAGGAAAATTTTATTAAGTTTATAAATAATGCTTGAATTACACAAAATTCAGTCGTCACAATGTAATATTATTAAGTAAAACTATATGCATGCTTTAAAGTTAATGAAATTAGTGTAAATAAAAAATTATAAATTTTAATCATAGCACTGAACTGCATTATTGAAAGTTGTGACTAAAATTATGATTTGTCGCGTTTAAGTAACTTTACACCATGTTTTGGCAGCGCTGGAAGTTTGTAAATACATGTAGTTTTACCATATGCAGATGTCTCTCTCAGACCTGATGACCAATCTTGTTGTAAATTTGTTTACAGTCATTTATTGCATTTCCAAGAACTGTTTGTCGGACTGAGGTACTTTGTTTTCAGGGCTGTACAGTGTCATTGCCCTCCCCAGAGGCACGCCATTGCTAATTTCAAAGGTCGTCCTGTTGTCTAAAGTCATCAACGAGTCCCATAGTTTGAGGCCATCCACCGGAAAACTCCTGTCAGCCTTTTGTCACTGAATTATATTTTTACGGTGCCGACACTGTCAGGTTAGTCGCCATCTGAAATAGAAGATTAGAAGATGAAGAAACACACCAAATGTGTGATTCTGACATTATTTCCCTCTACAACCATATAGAGAAAGTATGCTACTCCGTTAATTGATAATTTACTCTTTTTACACCGAGTTCCTGTAAAAGCTTGTTCTGTCTGTTCAAAAAACTAAGTATCTATTTTTATGTGCCCCTTGGACATTAGATTGAGTTTATTGTATTTATGTCTAGTAGTTGTCTAATGATTTCATCTATTTCTTGATCAACTACAGGAGCCAACTCCAATGAGGAAGATTGCTTCTCTCTGCGTGGTGGTTTAGGCGAGGTATTTGCTCATTAGTAAGATATGGGAAACTAAGAAAACTACAAACCTTCCCTCACCCTCCTATCCCAATTTGCAATTTTATTTCTTACTATAATGAAATTTATTATTTATTCTGTTTAAACAGATATTCAAACATTTTTTGCGAGCAATGTTTATTATGAGACATCTTAGGTTTTTGCTGCCTAGATCAACATCCTGTAAGTTTTTTAGTAAACGAAAAAATGTTTTGAACACTTTATTGTATTTGTTTATTTGTTAATTTGTACTTTATTTGTTAATTCTCTTTTCAACGCAATCGTTGTACACACTGTTAGAGCATCATACCACATTTTACCTATTGGGTACATAACGTTACATTTTCACCCAAAAGTAATTAACGAATGAGATAAATAAAAAACTATTAGCATATACAGGGTGTACATAAAGTCCTGCACGGGTATAATATTTTCTGAACGATAACAGATAAATAAACAAGATTTGGTACATCAATACTACACCTAAAAATCTACTTTTTGAAGGAACTATCAGTTTTCTGTAATATCATGGGGACGTCCCGCAAGGAGTCAGAAGGAAATCTTAAATAGGAGCATAGGTCAATATGGACATCATTTTAAAGGGCTTATCTAGCAGAGTTTAATGCCGCAAACCGCACTCAAAAGATTGATCCAGTACAAAATGGCGGCTGTTCAAAGATTTTACTTGGTTACATTTTATTAGTAGCCATAACCCCAGTAAAGCAAAACTGCAACCAAACGAATACTGCAGCTAACTACTACATTATCCTTGTCAGTTGTACAGAAGTGAATTATGACATTAGTTATCCTCAAGGGTTACAAATTTGGTCCTAATATATTGATAACGGGGAAAACCTGATAACAGTAACAATTAAAAATCTCTTATCTTTGGGTCGCAGTTAGGACTTTGCTATTAGCCAGTCTATTCATAGTAGGCTATTCTAGTTTTCTTGTTTTAGTAGTGTTGTCCATCCATTTTATCAGTGCGCTTTAGTACAAAAGAGTTTGTCGTATTGCTTGCAGTTCTTCAACTACACTATGTCGCTTGACGAACGTGAACGTATAACACTTCTTATGATGGTTGGTTGGGGAAATAACAGACGATCACACGATCAGGTTTTCCCCGTTATCAATATATTAGGACCAAATTTGTAACCCTTGAGGATAACTAATGTCATAATTCACTTCTGTACAACTGACAAGGATAATGTAGTAGTTAGCTGCAGTATTCGTTTGGTTGCAGTTTTGCTTTACTGGGGTTATGGCTACTAATAAAATGTAACCAAGTAAAATCTTTGAACAGCCGCCATTTTGTACTGGATCAATCTTTTTGAGTGCGGTTTGCGGCATTAAACTCTGCTAGATAAGCCCTTTAAAATGATGTCCATATTGACCTATGCTCCTATTTAAGATTTCCTTCTGACTCCTTGCGGGACGTCCCCATGATATTACAGAAAACTGATAGTTCCTTCAAAAAGTAGATTTTTAGGTGTAGTATTGATGTACCAAATCTTGTTTATTTATCTGTTATCGTTCAGAAAATATTATACCCGTGCAGGACTTTATGTACACCCTGTATACAAAATGAAACGAAACTTTATTGAGAATGAGAGAATGAGAAAGATAATTCAATTTTCAATAAAGCTAAATAAAAGTTAATATTCATTGTTGTAATTTTTCCTAAAAAGTAGAAATATTTACCGTATATATATATAAATATTGGCATTTGAGGTTAGATATATAATAAAACTTAACTTGCATTTAAAAATAAAGCATGACTTCCGCAACATTAACGCGTTGAAATAAACAAATTTAGATACAAATATGCAAGTCTTAAATAGAAAAATATTAGTATAACTTATAAAATATCATTGTAATTATAGCAATAGATTTTATAATTTACGGTAGTGACTCATGGAAGTATAATAATATAGAAGTAAAACAAATTATGTCACATATTATTGCTACGTGGAAACTTTTAATCACAATTTACAAATAGTGTCACCGTAAGCGGGTGTCTTTTTCAGAATTGGTGACTAATCTTGTTTATTTCCATGAACTGTCTGTGGGACGAAGGAGCTCTGTATTCAGGGCTGTCCCAGTGTCATTGCCCTCCCCAGCGGCGCCATTGCTAATTTCAAAGGTCGTCCTGTTGTCTAAAGTCATAATCGAGTCCCGTAGTGAGAGGCCATCCACCGGAAAACTCCTGTCACCCTTTTGTCACTGAATTATGTTTGTCCGGTGCCGACACTGGCAGCGTGGTCGCCATCTGAAATAGAAGATTATAATTACTTAGTTAGAACGGGCTTATGTTACAGATAATCATTAAATAAGAATAGGCTGATGGTATACTACTACAAGAAACATTACATGTAATAGGAAAAAACTAAACAAGTCATTACCCAAATATTTAATTTAACACGATATAAAAAAGTTCATGCATAGCATTACTTTATAGTCTTTTTTACTTGTGTTTTTACTTTAAAATTCTTAATGAAAATTATTCAGGTTCTAAAAGTACAAATTTGTAAAGAACTTACTTTTTTTATAATAAACTTTAAAAAAATATTTATTAGATTATACACGTGTAACTAATTAGTTAGCTCTGATGTTTAATCCTAGAGATGGCTACACAACTATAGATCACCATATTCATGTTTTAACAATACATAATATCATAAGGTTTTATAAAAAAACTGAGTTTGCCGAGTAATGTTTCCAATCCTACAAAACTTGAATAAGAGGTAATTAATGAATTGTAATTGGAAAGCTCCTACTTGAGAAGGTTTTGATAATTAGTGCTTTAATTTACTCTAAAAAAGGAAAAATTAGAGTTTATTTAATATTAAAATGTTTTATTCGTATATAAATTAAAAGTTTCTTTTATTTTAAATTTTAAAAAGTGATTTAAATTGAGCTTTTGGTCTTTAGGCAGCTTAGTGACAATAATAAATAGAATAAGTTAATTCGATGTACTGTAGGCATGCGTTAAACACAAGGAACTGACGGAAACTACTTATAGTAGAAAAGGTTTAAATTATTTGACCATCAGTTTAATGAGAACACAAAATCTAAAACGCTAAATTATTGATAACTAGACAATGATAAGTTCTACAACAAAGCTCTAGTAGCTTTTTTCGTATATCGTTGCGTAAGTCCGAAAAACGCTCTCAACTGCTAAACTTCGTGAATGGGTAATCTTAAGGGTTATTAAATTTTTATGCGGCCACAATTTGTGGAGTTCGATCCAGTTCGGGATTGAGCTTCTGCTTCAATGTAAACAATTGACTTGTATACGTTTTGATACGTTGGTATGCCCTATCTGGTTGAAAAATATCCCCCAGAAAATAAAAACCCGATAAAATTAGACCCCCTCCCGGGAATTTCCTGGTATAACCAGATAAACTCCAGAGTAATTAAACCACCTGATCAACTTAAGAATCTAATGAAGGTTACTGTTTTAGATTAAGTACTACGTCTTAAGTAATAAAAAATATTGTGTCATAACACCCTGGAGGAAAGATTTACTCAATGCACAGAGAATAATCCACTTCCTCGTATGGTAGCAATTTTAAAAATTGCGCAATTCTAGATTAGTCCGCGAAATCATTGGAAATCCCCTGAAAGGCAGCAAAGTCTTTATTTAAGTTACTCTAATAAATCAGAAGGGCTGACCAGTGCAGTTTTTCCTCCTAAGCTCCACACCTAGAAAACCCCGGAAGTCGTAGCTTAAATCCGAGGTCAGAATCTAAAAAAAAGATATAATTAAATTTCCGACAAGGAAGGTCCAGTCACCCTTTGTCGTACACCTAACGGTTAAGCCACCATATCTCCGTGAAGTCAAAACTTTCGTTAGATTTGGAAAAATGCAATAATATAGGACTGATTTAGACTCCTAGATCTCTAATCTAATCTCATGCTCGGACTTGACCTGCACTCGAATTCCGCTTATCCCTGGATTTGAAATAACCCCAAATCCGATTGACCCATCAGATTAGCAAATTACGTGATTTATAGAAAAGGTCTAGTAACTTTTTGCCCTAACTTCATTGGTATGGCTGCAAAACGCGATTATGTGTAAAATTTGTATAGTTTTTACGTGAAAATTTAGTTTTTGGAGTCGATAGCGGCGAAACCATTGTTCGGAGTTCAAAAAAAACGTAAATTTGATTTTTAAAACGACGTGATCTACATAAAAGGTCATGTGACTTTTAACCCTATCTCCATAAGCTAAGCCACAAAACGCGGTTATGTGCAAAGTTTTTGTAATTATCACGTGAAAATTTAGTTTCAAGGCTCGATCATGGCCAAACCGTTGCTCGTAGCTCTAACCACATTATTTCACAAGATTTAGCAATTGATATGGTCTACAAGAAAAGCGTAGTAACTGTTTGCCCTATCCTCAATGGTTTGGCCAAAACAAACGTTTAATAGGAAATATGTTATAATGTTTACGTGAGAATTTTGTTTCTGAAGGTGGTAGCAGACAAATCATTGGTCTTAACTTAAATGTTAAATTTTCAATAACTAGACACCGATGAGCTCTAAAAAATGTCAAGTAGCTATTTGTCGTATTCCTATATCCTTACAAAAAACTTGTTCGTAATTGTCAATTTTAGGAGTTGTAATTTTGATGTGACTATGATTTGTGCAATTAATTCTGATTCCGGATTTAACTTGTGTTACTACATTAACGAGTGATTACAACCCCACATCGTCAATTGGCTGAGCGTTATTGAACCGTCAATACTAGAAAGGGAGAGAGTGGTTTTTAATTAATTTCATGAAATAGTGGTCATTGTAAAAACTCTTGCGTGGCGTGATAATCTCCTGAGTTCAATTAACCCCTGATTAACATATTCTTTTGATAAAAATACTGTGCGCATATTCTCGTAGCACAGACATAAAACCCCTATTGTACTGAGTTACTCATGTTATACAAAGTCAAGCCTACTTCCCGGTGTACTAGAAACTGTGCATAGTTCTAGATTAGTCCGTGTTTCCACTAGAAAACACCAAAAATTCTTCATTCAATTTCTTAATTTAAATTTCTCAAAACATTCATAGTGGATGGCCAGTGCAGTTTTTCTACCAAGCTTTGTACCACCTAAACAAGACATCTCTAAAAAAACGTCTGGTTCCAGATTGAGCTTTCATTACTACGTAAACTATTTACTTTTATACGTTTTGCTCTGTCGATATGGCCAATATGGTCGATATATATATCCCCCAGAAAAAAACCATGTCATCTTTTAACCCCCAATAACACTAACTCTCACTCCAGGAATTTCGTTGTATGACCAGATAAACTCCTGTGTAAATTATAACCCCCTGATCAACTTAATAAACTGATAAATATTATTGACTTAGGGTCGGTTTTTTTTGATTTCCACAAAACAGTTCATAATAACTGACCGGTACAGTCATATTTCCCAAGCTCTGTACCGGCTAAACCAGAGATCGTAGTTTAAATCCGAGGGCAAATCCACAATTTAATTAAAAATTTTCTACAAGAAAGGACTAGTCTATTTTTGTCGAATGTCTAGGAGTTACGCCACAAAATGCCCTTAAAGTCAAAACTTTCGTTAAATTGTATAAAATAGGTCTTCTTTAAACTCCCAGTTTCCTGATCTAATGCTCGGACTTAACGTATCTCCGAACTAGGGGTCTGGGGGCGTAGTCCTCAGCGAGCCGAAGACGAGTATATATTTATATATAAATACATCGTTCTATGGAACACCTAAATCTGTAAGTGCTAAGCCATTAACAATTTTAGGGCTAAAATACATATTGAAAGACATACCAGAATGGTCAAAAGAGGATAGTTGAGTGGGTGGAGTCAGCCTCACATTTAGTCCTACCCACTCAATGGATTAATGAAGAGTTAGCAGCTACCAATGGAATGGACAGGTCCGGGGGGCGGGCGACCATTTATCTTCCATATTATAGGCTAAACTACGGGCTACTTGGATCTGAACTTTTTTATTTATTCCTACAGACTGTGATGTTTTTAATTGTCTACTTGCAAATAACAAACCCATTAAAATTATTGTGCCGTTTACCGATGTTATTTGTATGTATATAATTTTTTTAATCTTAAAATTGTCTTTACAAATCTACTCTCATCATATGATATATTTCAAATCAATCCTCACAACCCCGGCCTAACTAATGCCTTCTAATTATTAATGATCACGCTATCTATCGCCATAAATAAACAACTATCATTTCATACTAACTCACCAGAAGCGCCTTAACGGCTTATCTAATCAAATCGCAGATTCGCGTTTTAATATTCATGTATAAAGCATGCTAAATTACCACTCACATACTTACAAAAGTGTCAGTAATAATTATTTTCTATATTAAACTTTTTAAACAATTAATTACAACACGAGTGTTTTTAGTCATCTCCACATCAACCTGTTCTACAGAGAAAGGGTGAACCCTCTACCACTTCCAGTCTCAAGGAAGGTTAGTGCTACTCACGCCAAAATATTTGTATTCAATTATGTTTACATTTCTTTGATAAAGTACCTTGGTGTAAAGAGACTGTATCAAATGTAATGTATCAAATGTAACGTCTCAAATGTAATGTCGTAATGTCTCCTTACACCATGATACAGTCCAATACTCTTAAAGACTTCACAATTATAATAGTCCAATAATACGAATGTTAAGTTTACCTCCATTTTACCTTCCACTTAGCTTCTAGTGGAAGAGTAACGCTGCGGCAGGCTGGACTCCTGGAATCTGGAATGTGGAGTCACAATAGTTACTGCTCATAACTGTACCTAAAACCGATATCATTATTAAAACCTCAACACGTCTCCATAGCTTGATTACTAAATTTATAAAATTTAGGATGGTTTATATTTTAAAAAATAAATAAACTTCTAACGTTATTACATTATTCGAAGTTATAAATAACTAAAAAAAACCCTTAAACTTCTTTCCCACTGTGGAGTAACCCTCATTCCGTATTCATTTTTGACTGTAGGAATGACAGCTACCCTACTGTTTTTTTTTATTTAGGTTTATAATTGAGTTTTTGTCAGTTCAATTTGAATAAACCGATACAATAGAGAATAGAAGGAACTCGACAGAACATATAGAATGTCTTGTCAACCTGTCCAATGATGAATCTATATTACATTTGTTACTATGTAAAATAATAAAACAAATCTCATACGAATGTTATTAGGTTAATTTATATATTTGTTTGATTTATGATTTTCTCGATGCCATCGAGATTACCCATAAGACCCTATGTAGAAATTGAGTTTTATTTTTATCTTTAATCTTGATATGTTTCCTCCATAATCGATTGAGTTCCTCTTTGGACCGAGCCGTACCTTTTTTCAAATCCAAGGTCGTTCTATCAAGAGTAATTACACTAACTGACGGCGTGAATTTTATAAGTTTGGTACTTATTATATATAGTGTTCACCTTTATACCATAATAATAGGTAATATAAATAAGTATAAAATTAAAGAAATAATGTTTGATATTACAATAAAAGTGTTATTATTTTGATATTCCAAATAAATTGACGTTACGCTAGTGAACTATTTTGATATACCGGTGTGAACTAACAGGACATAATTATGGTGTGAATTAAAATAGCTTATATTTGTTAGCGTTCAAGATATATTTTAATCCTGAAGATGGGCGGATCTCACACGTGTTACTGTTGAACGTTTAGGAGATGCTCCATGTATATGGTCACTAGAGGGTTTAATATAGGTAGTTTCAGCTTCATTTATTTATTTAATCATTTATTTAGGATCTTATTGTAGAGTCTTAGTAGAAATCTTGATCGTGTACTACTATAATCAGAATTGCTCAGAGCTGTTACTGACTCTGGCGCGCCGCACCGCTCGGGTTGTGAGGTCGGGTCTGACCTTTACCTACTGTAACAACAATAGAAAGTCGGTTGGGTCGACCACAAACCGACACTAATTAAAAATTCTGAACTTGCGCTCTAATGATTTATACCCCGGCTAACGCACTGCTGTCTGGAGTGGACAATCGCTCCTGAGCAAGCCCGGGAATATTACAGGAACAAAGCTCGTCAGCCCATGTGACAGTTCTTGGAGATGCGATAAGCTGATGTCAACTCTAACCAATTTGGTGTATGGTTTAAACATGTAAACATATTGGGAAATAACGACATAATTACTATCGATCAACTGAACACTCTTCTAAAAGTGTGGATTCCTCTAGAAAGTTTTATTTGTTTTTTAGTTTAGTTTACCGCCAGCTCTAGCAATGGCATAAAGACTGTGTACATAGTTTTAGTTTTCAGTTAGTATTTTATTTTGATTTATTCATGGATGCTGGGACACTTTCGTAGTGATGACTTTCTTTGTAGTGATACGTTTTTATTAATTTTGGTAGCAGCTCACTTAACTTCTGATTCTCACTTCTTTACACCGTTTCGACATCAGAGACACCTAGAATAAAGCAAGAAAGTTTAGTTCTAGTAATGTTAGTTTTATGGCTCAACAAAGATAAAAGATTTTATTTTTATCACTCACTTTAAGTAGATTTCTAATTATATCTGTATGCAAAAGAGTTATTCAATTACTAAGTCAAAACCAATGTTTAAGGTTTAATAGACAAAGAGACGACACTGCAATGCGACTTTTGTCGCTATAAAGAATTCCTTTATTTCTTTTGGATTACGGTGGTTTTGGGTTCTGGTAACCGTGATCGAAAAAAATTTGTAAAACGTCTCCCGAAAATTCTGTCATGAGGGTGATTTTAGTAAACAGATTTTTACGACATCTAGTTAATACTACAAATTTGTAGTAAATATCGTTTTTATTTTCTCATTTAAACATTGGTTAAAACATATTTTTCAATGAGAAAGCTACATCATATTTTTATTTTCTGATAAATGTTGTCTAGAAAACTATTTACATGTGCAAAAACTGAGAAATATGACAAGGAATCCCACAAACATGTTTTAACTTTTAGAGGATGTAAAACTAAATGGTATAACATATAAATGACAGATACTTGTTATATTAGCAGGCTGGTAATAGTATTACTTAGTTACGTAATAAAGTACCCATTGTCGTAATACAAATTTTTATCAACTGGTATTTGAAACCCGTTCGTACATATTATTTACTATTCATAAAATTGCAAATTTCATCTTATCCCTGCTGCAGTTACTAGGTCTACACTCGTGACATAAATGTTCTTGTATGGTTCTTAAAAGAAGATGAAAAAGTAGAGTCCTTTTATATCCTACTGTTATTTTAAGCACCTAAGTGGATGTCAAGTGAAAATTTTCAGAATATGTGTGTGTGTGTGCGTGTGTGTGTGTGTGTGTGTGTGTGTGTGTGTGTGTGTGTGTGTGCGTGTGTGTGTGTGTGTGTGTGTGTGTGTGTGTGTGTGTGTGTGTGTGTGTGTGTGCTTTCAAAAAGCCATTTCCGAAACATATAGGTTTAATAAATTAACATTATTGACTATTAATCAATTATTAATTATTTTTAACATAACATAATTGGTACATTAAGTTTTCATATTAGGGAATGATGACATAACTGATGAAATTATTTAGCGGCACCTGTTATTAAAGCTACATACACCCACACGGAAAAAGCGCGCCAAAATCTGGCTGAATCTGCCAACTTTAAATGCTTTCACTTTTCAGAAACTCTAGCTTTATATATTTTGGAATGAAATAAATGTATATATATAAGTATAAAACTATGAAGTTATGGAATACACAGTTTAGCGCAATTGTAAATTGACTGAAACGGACACATCTCACAGTGCGACAATAGCACTTGTAATCAGGATTTAAGTCGTGAAGCATTTATACTTGATTTATTTGTTGACAGACCAGATATACCTTATTAACTTATTTGAATAAAACGTTGATAGTTTTAGTTGCATTATTCTGTTAGCCTACAGTAAGTATTGCTGCTACTTTGTGGTCCAGTATTCTATATTTTGTGTGTTAATAACCTGATATGAATCAGCAACCATAACATGGTATTCTTAGCTTCGATTTAAATGTTAACAGGAAGTCTTGAAACTGTTTTATGGTAATGTCATGGTTAACAAACGGAGTTTTTGGGTATCTTCTCTATCAAAATAAACATATATGCTAGCAGAAATTAACTTTCAATTCTTTCAGTGAGATTTTCTTATTTTGTATAAACTCATGTGAAAATAAAATTAGGAAAAGATGGATTAGTACAGACATTATATTTGTTTGTACAACAATTTTATTAGAAACAGTCAAAAAGGAAATTTGATATGCTTATATTTTAGTTTCTACTTTTGATTTGACTATCAACAGAGCTATAAAGCGTAGGCCAACATTTTGTAAAAATGAATATTCTAGGCCAGATACGATTCTATAGTGTTGTAGCCCTCTAAAGTAGAGTATTACGGTAAAGTGTAAACAGTTCAGTGAGTGAGATGTATAGTAAGTTATAGGCTAAGCCCCACTAGCTTGAATATTACCATTCTTTATGAAGTGCCTAAAACCAAACAACTGGTTTAAAAACCATCATAATTTTGAATTTTGATTCATACAAAAACTCAATAACACAAAATAATGTTTAAGTTAATATATTATATATCTTAAAATCCATAGAATTTAAAGTCAATATCATCGTGATTTAAACTATACCAACAATATGTTCCTTGATCATACACGAAACCACATTGCTTGAAAGAATCACAATGGCGAAAAGAAATCACACTGGCATTGTTAAAGACTGGGGTTTGATGTGGGAGTTGCTACGTTTGTATTTAGTAGGGTGCAAAATTTCACTAGTGTTGTAGCCTACGCGAATATTTTCTTTGTAGCTGGGTATTTCCCATGGGTCCCGAGAAGTTTCGTATTTCGATTTTAAAGTACTGCCTCAGAAAATCGTTACATTTCAAAAGATCTGTTATATTAGTTATAGCCACATCATCGCCAACACCTTAAACGACAAATTGCCAGGTTGAGTTTTTAAAATAGTATTCCTTGAACGGAAAAAAGGTATTATAACGACGGACTCACGTTATAGTGGTATCCTTGAAAATAAGGAGACAGTTTTCAATAACGAAGCAGCTAAATCAAAAACGATTATGTCGACTCTATAAAGTAATCGAAAAGGGAGGTAAAATTGTCGCGATTTTTATTTAAGATCTGCTTTTCTCAGAAGATCTTAATTTTAAAGAAACCTAAATTTATTTTTTAAATGACCGAGTTTCACAACATTCCAAGAGCCTACTTTAAGTTTATTGGAATCCCATAACAACAAAACGACAGTACAACAATGAATAAAACAACAAGTTTTATTCATTTACACATAAAAGTAAGGTTTATTTAATAAAAAAATATTTAATTTTTCGTGATTTATAAGGCCTGCTTTTGTCAGCAGATCGGAAATCTAGGGAAACCTAACTTTATTTTTGACAGGATCGATTTTCACACAGTCCATGAGCCTAATAATAAAATTAAGGTTGATTTAATCTAAGAATTTTTAATTTACTTGTGATTTATGTGTCATTTAAAACTAACTTTTCAATATTCAGCAAAACGTTAATATTAGTGACAATGATTACATTTTTAACAAGATACTTCATGTTAAACTCGAGCCAATTTAGATAAGATAAGCATAAAAAATCTTGCACAAATAGTGTAAAACAAGCTTTACTTAGATTTTAGCGAGCAAAAGAAAGCAAACAAGCAAAATTTCATTTCAAATTTTATTCTATAAGCTTAAGGTTATATATCTTTAAAATCTAAAATTGAATTACATAACGAAAAATTTAAGTCCACTGAGTATTACATCGTATCTCGTTTTCGTAGCGTACACCTCAAAGTCGTCCGTATCACACTTTGACATGCCCTCGCTGATTCATACATTAGTTGATGAACGCGCTCTTCGTGATTTCTTCTAGTCGTGTAAAAAAACGTTAAAATAATATCGCATTTCACTGTTCTACCTAAAAATAAAACACACAACTCAAAATTTGGGACCTTACATCCCCCCACGTACCAAAATAAATAAAAAAGGAACGGAAAAAGAAGACGAAGAATTCTGGTTTACTAATAACTTTCTTATCACCCCTTTGTTATTACCCTTACAATACAAAATTTTCATTTAAACAAAATGTTTCTTTCAGTTCTAAAATAAAACTTATATCTTCAATGTACTTATTCGTTCCTGGCTCATAAGAATAAAATAAAAGGCTCTTGCGTAATAAAATAATATCATAATTAGATAATCAACTTGATGAAAATGAACTTGAATCACACATTTATATACATTTTTTATCCCTTAGTTTTAGGCATTTGAGAGGATTGGATACTTTACTGGTCCACACGCTTCTAGCCTGAGTGAGACCGCTGCTTCCTTTGAAGATATGCCTGTCTGTCCTCGAACCTCTGGCGTCAGCATATCCAGAGTAACGTTCGGCTCGATATATGTATAAAATCTTCAATGTCAACACGTCCCGCTCGGAGAATAGGAGCGATACTCCGGATATGGACTCCGCAGATTTTTTTGTCTTCCAGCTGTGCTTCCTTCGACAGTAGCCTACCTCCGCATACATGCATACGATGGCACCCTATTCAAACGCGTGTTCCTGTTTCTCATTATTCCGTGACGCTTCCACGATCTTTCACGTATCAACTGGTTAATATCTTCTTCTTGCCTCGTATTTGAGGATCTCTTGGATTTCCCAACTTTCATCCTCGATATTCCATCCGTACGAGTCATACGCTGATCGTAAGACTTATGTTCCACACTACAATACGGTTCCAGGGTCCCTTGCTTGTTCGGTCCAGAAGATGCACGGGAATGAACAACATCTTATATTGGAAAATATGAATCCTATTAAGTCGGCCAGACACCACACGGTACTTCTTATCCCTCCAATCCTTGAGGAACGTATCAAAAAAAATAAACCAACGGCAGCCCTAGATGTTAGTACCAGTTACGCCTCTCCACAATTCGTAAATAAATGACAATGTCATTTAGTAGCGAACTCTTCACTGCCAACGCATCAATTTCAGCTTGGTCAACAGTGATCAACCTCCTCAGACCCTTCTTCCTTAAACAACGGGATATCTGTAAGACGGGATCTGTATATGGTCAGAGACCCAAAACCCGCTATGAATCGGCGCGGCCTAAGGAAATTTAGAGGTTTCTTATATTTTGCATCGTTGGAAAGTCCAAGATAGCGGACACGTTATCTGGGTCTGTGTATATACCTTGGTCACTTATTATGTGGCCCAAATATATTAAGCACGTCTTGCAAAACTAACACTTTTCAGGGTGAAGTTGATCAGGCCTGACGGAGACGTTTAAATACTTCTCTCACGGATTCTAAATGTTCCTTGAAATTCGCTGGTATAATAATCAAGTTGTCTAAGAATGCGAACGCTCTCGGCTCCTATTATGCTGTCGAGCAGTCATTTATACATTTCTCCTGCTGAGTGCAACCCAAAACGGCATCATCGTAAATTGGTAAAGACCTTTCCCTGGAACTGTAAAGGCAGTTAGGTTGCGACTTTCCTTCACTAATTCCACTTAATACTATTGTTAAGTTTGTGCATTCACCTTTCGGAAGTCAACACAGAACCTAAATGTCCCGGAAGGTTTATTTACTAAAATAACTCGGCAACTCCAGAGACTGTTAGATTTCTCAATTATACCGTCGGTCAACATCGAATCAACTTCATGGATTATTACTTTTTGCATTATGGGATTACGTAGATAAAATATTTGTTTGATCGGTTCACCATCTTTTTAGTTTTATGACGTGTTCTACAATGTTTGTAAAACCAAGAGCATCCGTAAACTCAGATAAATCGTTCTCCAGAATATCTGTCAGTTCCTGCTCTTCCTCCTGGGTTCTTCGCAGTTCTTAGTTTCGCACACTCATTCGAAACTCACTCACCTTTCTCCTTTTTTAAGTCGATTAGTTTTAACGGACTTATCACGTCCATACCTAAAATAATCGAGGATATAAGGTTAAAACGTTAACCAACTTGAACGTATATCGTAAGTGTTCTATACTTCCTTCAAGTTCTATCCCTCTCCTTACTTCTGTTTTGTCCGATCGGCCATTTGAGTCTGAAGTCTTTCCGTTGTCACTCGCGCCCGTTTCCTAATTAGCCTCTTATATATCGCATCGTTTACAAGGGAAATCATCGCACCAGTGTCAGTCAAGGAATATCATATTAATACAGACCTACAATACTATGATCCCACTAAACAATACGGGTATGTATGGTCTTGTGTCTTTATTCCGAACTCCGGCTGAACAAGATTTCGTAAATTCAGTGATGTATTTCACCCATTGCCGCCATTCAGTTGAGCTTGGTAAATTCGTTCTCGAGTCTCCAGGAGACCCCCATTCTCCTGGGCCCTCACCCCGTTTCCCTAGTTGCATTTCAGTAGTTTTATAACCAGGGGTCTTACAAAATTAACACATTAGAATTTCCAGCAGTTGACACTTTATAAAAATGGGCCTTCTTTCTCGCAAATCCAACACACGAAACTAGGGACGTTCTTCGGGATAGTAGTGTTTCCTTTGGTGAGTACAAATTCTCGTTCTGCCATCATTTATTCTTTATCATCCGCTTTAATATAAGTCCTCTCGGATAATTTATTCGACCTCTTAAAACCTGTGAAATCTTCGGTGTTCGTTGGTTTATGTGGGTATTCATGCTGATCCTACTTGGGATGTTCGACCTGAAAACTGACTGTACCAACTGCTACTTTATTGGTGATCATGAAAACACCAACCGTTTTAAGAACTTATTGCTGGGTCTATATGCGGTTTCAGGCACCAGAGCCCCGACTAGAGCTGGTGGTGGCCAGTATAAGTGAGTTTCACGGATATACATCTCGTACGGCCGAAGAAATGTATTCACTACTCTTTGGAATATCTTGGCGCTTGAAAGTCAGCTTATACTTTAGGTGCATATTCGCATACAATCTATATCAATCTTCTCTACCGGCGTCATACCGCCCCTTCGTCGCATCAAAGTATTCAAGGCTACTACAAAAGCTATGATGGGTTCACTATCACCTTAGGTACTACGTTAATTTCCTCATCTATGTTTGTCTTATCGTATGTTGGAAGGAAGTTCAGTCTTGACAAAAATCCTCAAAACTGTTCCAAAATTCTCTATTATTCCCGTCTCTATTATTCTTTAACAGCTCTGGAACAAAGCAGATCATTTTAGCAATTCAGGAAGCGCTTTTATAAGATCACCCTTAATATATTATAAGCTTCCATCATGTAATCGAGTCTTTCCAAGAGCGACACAGGACAACGATGTTCCTGAAAATTTAATTGCGATTCTTGCTGCCTAAGAGAAG
Organism: Homalodisca vitripennis; assembly: GCF_021130785.1. NCBI lineage: Eukaryota > Metazoa > Arthropoda > Insecta > Hemiptera > Cicadellidae > Homalodisca > Homalodisca vitripennis. The sequence continues at coordinate 119,165,580 of NC_060215.1, forward strand.
AGTAAGGAATCCAGGCCCGAAGTACTGACTAGTCGCAGGATTCCGAAGTTTAAAGGCGTCACTGTATACATATTATGTTGAACGTCAATTACACTTTTCGAGTAGTTATGTCTATTATTCCAGTCACGCGTGGTTCTACTTTGCATTTTAAGCGAAACCAAACGCCTCTTTACTTCGTCATCACTAGTAACTGGTTAAATTTCGAGTATTTCCCTCAGATTTATATTTTGAGTCCTTTTATCAATTGCTAATGTACTGATATTTGGCTCGATATTGTCTTTAACATGCGATATATTTCCGTCTGCAACCTCATCTAGTCTACTGGTCTGTAAGCGAAGAAAATTTACAACAGATTTTCTCAAGTAATTGGTCGTCCTACCTTTGGTATTTAGGTTATACTTTTGCATTTTCGTTATTAATTCAGCTTTTGTGAGTTTATAGCTCCATCCCACGACTGGATCAATCTAAGAGGGGGAACAACGTGACTTGATGCTTGTTCCTTCATAATCATCAGTTGCAAACCCAAATCTCGTGTCGCAATACACTTAATTTGTGATTCTCCGGTATTTTCAGAGTAACTGGAAGTTACAGTCGTAGGTATTGTCTTTAGGGTTCAGCATCAGGTATCGTCATCTAACAAATCACCACGTTGAGTTTTTAAAATCGTGTTCTTTGACCGTAAACAAGGTATCCAACTGCCAGACTCACGTTTTATTCGTATCCATGAAAGGGAGGAGACGAATTTCAATAACGAAGCAGCTATCTCAAAATCGGTAATGTTGACTTATCACTGACTCTATTAAGTTATCGAAAAGGAAGATAAAACTTTAGAGATTTTTATTTAAGACCGGCTTTTTAGAAGATTTTAAATTTAGAAAAACCTAAATTTATTCTTTAAATGACCGAGTTTCACTGCATTCCAAGAGCTTAATATCTTATACTGATATTAAGAAAGAGAACCCATAAAAATCGCCTAATTCAGTGGGTTGAGAAATTGCTAATGGCAGATACATATTTTAAGTATCGCCCCTATAGGGATTAGCATTGCCTGATCCTCTTTCTCTCTCTCACTCTGTCTTCATAAAATGAAACGCTACTAAGTGTTTTAATCAGTGTCTGTTACAGACTAACGCTAAATACATTAATTAAATTATAATAATTATAATTTATAGAAATAGTGCTTAATTAAAATATCTAAAACTAATAATTAAATATTTTCCATCATGGCGGCCTTGAAGTTCTCCTGGAATTAAACAAAACACAAAGAGGTAACTAACACAACTATAAAACTAAATTATTATACCGACAGAACGAGCACATCTTCTAGTCATTTGAAGAGAGAACACTTTCACTGCAGGTCTAGTGAAAGATCCGTTAGAAGTTTGGAGGTCTACTACACGCACTATTCCATCAGATCCAGGATGGACGGCGGTGACACGTGCCAAGGCCACGAGAGAGGTGGGCATGGTGAGTGAATTAACACCCTTAGGTTGGGAGCTGGGGACATCCACGCTGCAATTGGTGCAGATACTCTATATATACTGGTCCAGATCGGCTGATGAAAAGCTTGGACAAGTTGCCAGTGTCGGAGTCAGCTGTCGGGTACAGCTAGGAAATCAGGCTCCGGGACAGCTGCGAGTAGCCTGCTGATCAAAAAATGACCTGGGGTGATATCATTGGGGTCATTGTAGAGTAGGGTCAGTAGTCTCGAATTGAGCATAGCTTCCACCTGTGTTATAAGAGTTATAAAGTGTATGAGAGTCAGTACAGTTTCACCCATAAAAATTGCGGAGATAGTGTTGTGAAATTTTAACCGCACTTTCCCAAAGTCCACCTTGGTGAGGAGCGCAAGGGGGGATGAAATGAAAATTAATACATTTAGGGATTTTAAACTTTACAATATTTTCTTGACCCTCTGACGAGCGTAGAAGGAATTCAGTGAGCTTGCGAAGAACGGCATCAGCACCTACGAAGTTTGTGCCACAATCAGAGTAAATGTCTGCACAAAGACCGCGCCGAGACACAAATCGAGTGAGAGCTGCCAGAAAGGCTTCAGTGGTTAAGGTCCGTAGCAGCCACTAAATTAACTACCTTAGTTGACATACAAAAAAGACACACGGATAAACTGTAATATGTTTCACTGCGCGCAAATTATGCACCTCTACAGTAAAAGGTCCGGCATAGTCAATGCCTGTGCTAACAAACGGAGAGGCAGGTGTAACCCGAGAGCGTGGGAGATTACCCATGAGAGGAGGTTTGTTTCAAGGTTTGTTCCTGAAGCAAGTGAGACATCTAAATATTCTGGACATCTAAAAAGTCCTTAATTTTGTAGTACTGCTACTAGGTTTCAATACCCGGTGATCAGGCAAGAAGTAGTGAGGGGTAGAGAGATCAAGAAAAGAACATTCATTTATGTGTCCTAGAGCTTGGCATTCATCCATAAAGTCCAAATATAGCTCTTTGAACTGGGGTTGAGAACAAAACTTGTTCTTCAAGGAAGATAGGCGTTTCCTTGCAACATCATAAGCATGGCCTCTGGTGATAGGGTTTGACGGGTAGGCGTACATAGTAGCGCCCGTCGGCGTCCCTCGAGTGGGTTCATACAAATCACACTTTTTTTGCCGTTTTATTGGAGCACGATGGAAGTTCTTCTTGCTGCCAAAAGCGTTGCGGAATGTAATAATTAGTCATGAGTGGAAAGATGTGAAATTGAAAAGTTACAGGTCGATTGTGTTTGTTTAGCACAGGAGGCTTGTCCAATCAACACGAAACCGAAGTGGGTGCCTATTACATGAGGAATACATGGTCCCAGAGAGTGATTTTCTTGGGTTAGGAGCGAAGGCATTATAGACCTGCCTATGAAAACATCAGTACCGCCTGGTAAATTGGAAAGAAGGTTCTGCGAGAACATAAGGTTTCACTCGACAAAGCACTTCCGGTGAGAGGTGGATCCTTGGTAGGTCCACAGATCTTGTTCAAAATATGGAAGGGTTGCCCAGAAGCCAAGATTCGATGCCAGAGAGTTTCCACGTTGAGCGGCGTCATGCCATTAGTGCAGGCAGAGAGTTGAGCTAAACCTGCTATCTTTAGATTAGAGGTATATCGACGTGAGCCTAACAAGTTTGCTGCACGTTCGGTGATAAGTTTACACATACTACCCGTATCGAGTAAGGCTCTAATGATATGTGTTTCCATCAATTGTAGTCAGTTTGAAGAGAGTTGTGCCAAGCAAAACAGTGGAGTGAGGGTGCTCAAGTACGTATTTATTTTGAGCGAGGTAACTAACCGCTTCCTGAGTAGCGGCGGAAAGAGCGGAACTCATTTCTCTATTAAGAGGTTCCGGTTGACGCTTAGTCTGAGGTGGTTGAGCCTGACCTTGCGCCGTAGATAATTTACCATAACTAGTGCGAGAGAGAGTAAAATGTAACAGACTGTGATGGCTGTTGTGGCAAGTAGAACAGCTATTTTTAGACTTACATTCCTTTGTATCATGGTTTCCTAAACAGGAGTTACACAGTTTTTCCCTCTTCGTTAACTGATAACGTTTTTATGGAAAGAGGAATTTGAAGGTGGGACAAACATACATTTTATGTTTTTGATTGTCGCAGGAAAAACATTTTTGTCCTTGGGAGTTGCTTTGCACAGAGAACATAGCTAGTGACAAAGGTTAGATCGTTCTGCGAATTTAACAGCCTTTGTTAGTTTATTGTGAGAGGAACGGTTTACATTATACTTTAGCATTAAATTAAGAGAGGCGTCCTTGGTCTGGTTACACTCCGTGTTATGAAATTGAATTACGTCCTTAACTTCCGGTAAAGTGTGAGTAGCACTGTCTCGATTAGACCTAAAGACTACTAGTTTTTTACGCAGTTCACTGTCCAATTAGCGTAAAATAAAAGCAGTTAATACAGGATTGGATGTAGTTGAGACGTCGAACTCAATAGCTTTTAATGCTTCACTGTGTTCATAAAACAGATTAGCGAAATTGTGTAAACTACGAACAGAACCTGAGGTAAGTGTGGTGAGTCGGCGTGAGTTATGGTAGCGTTCACGCGGTAGTTGATATGATACAAGATATGATTAGCTGTAGTAGTACTCAGAGATTTAACCAAGTTTAAGGGTTCACCGGATAGCACTGATAACAAATATTGAAATTTGGAAACGTTAGAAACACTTGCAATGTGATGTACACTAGAATAAAGAATATTAAAAACCTAACCCATTGTAAAAGATTACCATCAAAATGTTTGAGTTCTAATTTTGGTAACCTAATGTGAGCTTGTGGTTGAGAGTTAACTGTACCGTGTTCACTAAAAGCTGAGACTTTCGAGCGTATCTTGGTCATCAGAGAGTCGAAACTAGGAGCGTCTGCCGGAGACAGATTTCCCAAAACTCGGTTCAGATTGCTTTCAAAGTGTGACCGTTTTTTAGCTGTCTCGTTAGCATAGCCTAACAAGGCTCGAGTGTCACTTCCTGATACTTTTCGTACAGATTACAAGTTATAGCTGTATTGAAATATATTTCACCGAAGAATATGTCTTAAAACTTGATATCTTGGTCTATTACATTTATTCTGACTGTTATATACCAAATATCTTTAGAAATCAATCATTAAATAATATTAAGATTGAAACTTGAATTTATCGATTCCTGCAACTATAGGCGCTCTTTATGTAATTAATTATTTAGTGATATTCAAATGTTCTTATTTCTTCTTTTTATCAGAATAATACAATTGCTCTTCCTGTTAAAAAGAGATCTGACAAAGGTTTACAGCGAATTTCCCACATGAAAATCGTAATTCAACTAAACATTTTTTTACTTATGCAAAAGCCGGGCAGATTTACATAAGAAAAGCGAAACGTAAAACACACCAAATGGACACTCAAAAGAAGCTGAGATTCCTGTGTTGGAGGAATTTATACCGAAGCCTTCCCTAACCAAAACTACCTTATCACTGATGCCCTTGACTGGCCTCCGGCTACCTAATCTAAAGGCTATAGAAATTAACTATCAACTGAACAACTCCTATTATACCCCTTATCAAAGTCGACTTTCGAGAAACCCTCTAAAAAAAAAAAAAAAAATCTCCACAAAAAAAAAAAATTCTACAAAAAAAAAATCTTACTGTAAGTCTTATTGTAAAATTTCTACATACGTAGATCTTTTCTTGAGAAACTGCATTATTAAATTTACGTATTCTTTCAGGAAACTACATAAAATATGAAATATTTTCGTATATGTTTTCTCCACAATCATTTAGTAATTTTATTTTTATTTTTCAATGCAGCTAATGCCACACTATTAATTTGTTTGTGGTTATCAACATAAAGAGACCCATTGTGAAGATTAACTTTAGCACTTTAAGCATTGACGAAGATGACTATGGCATGAGTATTTATTTGAATGTACTTGATCTAAAGTATGTTACTCCAATATTTGTAATTTAAGACTTAAAAAAAGTAATGAGGTTTCTTTGAAATTGAATAAAAATTAGTTTCTTCTCAAATGCTTCTAGGTACCGAACCTTATCCTAACCTACTCCGCAGTGATGTTTCTATAGTTGAATAGATGTAACTTCCGTATTGGAAGCGTGTGGAGGGGCAGCGAGCAGTGGGGAGACTGATGCCGCGGTGTTGCCGCGTTGGTGCGGGCACTGCCGTGAGCGGTCACTTTCTTACCGAACACTAAGAAGAGAATATCAGACGGTGCGCGCCAGCGTACTTACCAACAAACAACGCGTCAGTGTGTGTTGTCTTTTGATTGTTTACACTAGTAATCAGAAACGAAATTTCTCTAACTTAACACAAATATGTGCGATATTAATATGTTACCATTATACTATATAATAATCTACAACTACTAAATAATTCGGATATCGTGAAGAACAAATAATTTGGGTACTCTGAAAACCTAATATTGCATTCACAGCACGAACATATTTATTGCGGGGGCTGTCAAAATACTTCAAACACCGTCAGCAAACATTCTGTTGACGTATATTTCCTGTTTTCCTTGGTCAGTTTGCACTCTATAATCTTGCAAAATCTTCAAGGTCACTAGTTTCACTGTCACTGTCATCTCCATTCACGTGAATTATCATTTCCTCTACTGCTGTTTCAATGAGAACTTCTTGTGCCCACGCGTCTAAAATATATTTTTTGTGTGCTTTACAATATCCGTCCATTCTACGGTTGTAACTTGTTGAAGTCCTTCTTCGGTTAACCTCCTAACTTCAGTCATGTTAAATGTTTTATTGTTCCGAGCAACGTGTCCCTTAACTTGTGCCCAAACTATCTCTATTGCATTGAAATGGCAATGGTAAGGTGGCAGTCTGACATTTTTATGTCCTTGGGTTTTAGCCATCTCATCTATAATATACTTGGGGACCGTTGGTTTATTCATTTCACATATTTTTAACAACTCGGCTTTTGTAAAATCGTCTGCAAATTGTACGTTATGCTCGCGAAGCCACGCCTGAATTTCCGCTTTTTTGTTACGTTGCGTTGGGGCCTTATCTAAAATCTTCGAGTGGTATGGGGCGTTGGCCATAACAATAACCGATGGAGCAGAAAGGTTATGTAGAAGTGATAGTCTGAACCATTTTGAAAAGTGTCATGGTTCATTTCTTCATGGTAATCTGTCGTTTGCTTTGAAGCAAATAACAAGCAACAATTAGGAACAAACCCTCCAGATGTACCAGCGTGCAGTAAAATAAGCCTACCGCTTTTGCCAATATGCCTTTGCCGATGTGGCAACAGTGCCTGTTGCTATGGCAACCGCGTCAGACGCTCCTCGCTCCTATTGGTCAGGTAGGCAACCAGGCAGTTCTCCCTCTCACTCCAACGTCAGAACGCCCCACCACGCCGATACGGAAGTTATATCTATTCGACTATAATTTAAATGCACAAAGACTGATTAAGATAAACTAAGAGAATTTATTTAGTGATAATTAAAAAGCGAAATAGAAAACTGATAGTTTCATTGAACTTGATGAATTTGAGGTCTAGGTGTATGTTTATTCATTATTTAGTACTAGTGTCTATAATGTATGTTTAAATCCAAACATTTTGTAAATTATATATTTTCAAGGTGTTTAATGGAAATAATAGTAGACTGTATCCCCCGATCAGTTTCATATGTTATTATACAACACCGATGTAATTATGTCAACACTGTATTATGTATACATATACAGGGTGAGTCAGAAATATGGTAAAATATTATAAGACGTAATTTTAGAGTTAAACATAAGAAAAAAAATGTTATATAAAGGTAGGTCCGGAAACGCTCCATTACTGAGTAATGGCTGGCGAAAGATTTTGCTTTGTTTTCAGTTCACCTGGTGAAATTAAGTGATTCTGAAAGGTTTTGTTCTTACTTTTTAACTCAAACAAGATGGATTTATAAGGAAAATCACAATTTTATAATCACGCTTCTTTCATTTTTCGCCAATGCAGCCACTTAGTACAGCAGAGTCAGTCTTCTAATTGGGCGGTCTCCCAGTCGAATGCCAAAAACTCACCCGCATTATAGAATGCCTGAGACACCAAGAAGCGTTTGAGACGAGTCTTTAACGCCTTAGAGGTTGGGGCATGTTTAATTGAGTTGGGCAGTCTGTTGAGGAAATGCACACCCGCTTGCGAGGGTAGGCGTTCATAAACTACCGTTCTGTGTCTCCCAGTTCAGTAGTTTGCTCTGCCACGCGTGTCATACATGTGTATGTCTTGGCCTCTGGTTAAGGCACATTTACTCATACAAAACAAAGTTGTTTCCAAAATGTAGAGGCACGGTAGAGTCAACAGCTGCAATTTCTTGAAAGCTTCCCTGCACGACTCTCTAAATTTGATTTTGGCGATTACTCTAATGCTCTTTGAAAGTGAGTGTTTGCGCAAGCTCCCCAAAGGACCACTCCGTAGGCAAGATGGGGGTAAATAAAGCCGTAATACGCCGTAATCAGTACCTGACTCGGACAGTATTTGGCTAAAAATCTCAAAACAAAAATGCCTGATCAGATTTTTGCGCAAACATGGTCAATGTGCTCATTCCAAGTCTGCCCTCGATCGAGGTGCATTCCTAGGAATTTTGAAGAGCAGACTTCTTGCAGTGTGGAGTCATCTAACAAAATGGCCGGCTCACACTGGTTGCCCGCAGTGCGCAAGGCAAAATTCAAAACGTTGGTTTTTGAAGAGTTTGTTGTTAGATTGAGGCTGTGGAAATATTGGACACAGTTTTTGATGTCAACAAAAGCCTGATGTTCCAAAACTTCGCTTGACATTGCATTGAAAAAGAGAGTCGTATCATCGGCAAACTGCACCAATTTTCCATGCAGAAGCGATGATTTTCTATCGTTCACGTAAAGCAGGAAAAGCACAGGACTGAGGATAGACTCTTGAGGGACTCTATATCTCAGGTCTATTGGTTTGGATGATTTATTTGATATTTGGACAACTTGGGATCTCTGACTTAGGAACGAGCTAAGCTATTTAAGAGGCACGCCTCGAATGCCGTGGGACTCAAGTTTGTCGAGCAATGTACCGTGATCTACGCAGTCGAATGTTTTGGACAGGTCTAAAAACACACTCATTGTGTGGTTTCGACAATCAATTCCCTCTACAATCATATCGACAAGACTCACAACAGCGTCTTTTGTCGATTTGCCCTTTCTGAAACCAATTTGTTCACTTGAGAGCTGATTGTATTTGTCCAAAAGTGAAGCATTCTTTTAAGAAATAGCTTTTCAAAAATTTTGCTTATCACTGGAAAAATTGAGACAGGCCGATAGTTAGTAATTGAAGATGGGTCGTCTTTCTTAAAAATAGGAATAACTTTAGCAATTTTCAGGAAAGAGGGAAACACTCCTTTTTGGAATGAATAATTTACTAATTGGGTTAAGGGTCTCACTAAATGCTTGCAGCATTTGTTTATGAGCCATGGAGACATTATATTGAGGTCGTTTGATTTTTTTGGCTGGGAGCTGCTGAATAATTCGGTGAAGCTCATCCTCAACGACGGGCGCCAACACCATTGATGATGTGGGGCTCTGTCTTTGCAAGGGGCGTACTTGAGGTTCAGATGGCCGAGGACCCCGCCCATCAGCAACGGATGCAAAAAAGTTATTAAACTGATCGGTAATCTCCGTTTCATCTTCTACAAGCCTAGACCCAATTTTAATTTTGACTGAATTGTGAGTTTTCGTTTTATTATTAATGATGCCTCAAGTTGTTTTTGAAACGATTTTGGAAGAGAGAATAGATTTTGAGACATCACATGCTTTTGCAGCTTGGATCACTTTCCTGTATGTTTTTTTATAATTCCTGAAAAAAAGTTTAATTGTTCGTTTAAAGCGTTTTTGTAAATTTCGGAAAATTTTTTTAGTTTTTCTCTAGAAACTAAAGTATCCGCTGTGATCCAGTTATTTTTGGAAGTTTTTTTTCGCAAACATTGATCATTTTTATAGGGCAGCAAATGTTAATGTGGAAATTTAGAGTGTCGCTAAACAATCTAAACTGCTGCTCTACAGGTTGAAATGAATTTGGAAAATCCCATCTTTCTTTTAGAAAGATAAGTGTTGAGGTGAGCGATGTTTTCTGGCCTTATGTATCTTACTGTTTGTTTAATTTTGGGCTCCCTTTTGAGTTATACCCCACTAATGACGGCTTCTTGGCCATAGTGGTTTGAGACAGCTGTATTCACTAAAGACACCGCGACACTTGAGTGGTTGGTGATGATATTGTCGATAGCAGATTGTGTTGTAGCCGTCACTCTCGTCGGAGTTCTGACTAGCAACTCCAGGTCAAATGACCTAAGTAAATCGACTAATCGAATTGTGGAATGGTGAGTGTTGTCCAACGCGTCAATGTTGAAATCCCCCATCACGACATATTCCTGACGTTGGTTAGTGAGGCATGTCAATAACTTTTCGAATTTAGAAAAAAAAGTGTCTACATTTCCACTAGGAGACCAATATATTTTAAAGGTATATATATATATATATATATATATATATGCCTTATATATATATATATATATATATATATATATATATATATATTATATATATATATATAAGCATAAGGTTGTCACACCCAGCTTACAGTTCCAACTGCTAATGTAGTGTCAAACAAAGATTAATTGTAAATTAATTGTACTAGTAAAATTGATATTCTCTAGCATTTTGATTGTGGCTAAAATTAAGATAAATGTAACAACGTAAAACTACGTACAGGATTCAGGTAGCATATGGGGGCCATCTCTACGTAGAATGTTAATGTAACCATTGTTCATGTGTGGAATAAAGTATATGAGTTCGAGTTGAATTTATATTTTATGATGTTGTTTTATGATTGGTTATCGTTTATCAAGTAACGTTTTGGTTCTGAGTCCCAGAAATATAGTATTCAATATATAAAAATAAAATGATTGAAAGATAAGGAAGAAGCTCATTTATAATATATATATATATATATATATATATATATATATATAGATTTTGTTTAGATAACGAACAAATATAGTACGCCTTTAAATAGGAACTCCTGACAAAGACATAAAATGTTGTTCCTTAACGACACTCTGCAAAATTTTACTATAACTATTGTAAGCTCAGGTTTGCAATCTTAATATTTAAATTATAATAGTTAGGATTAGAACATATCTAATTGTTATCGCAAGAGATTGGCAGCTTCTTGATTTGTAGTTTAGATTTGGCGTTGCTTATTATGTTTCTTAATTCTGGCTTTGCTTGCCTATATTGAATTTTTAGAGGATGATCGGAATCAAAGTGTGTGCTGTTGGTGTACATAAATAATATTCTTTCTCTTTGATTCAAGAGATACTTATCCAGCTCGATATTGGAGGTACATGTATCTGCTTTGAGTTTAACTTTTCTCTCGGGAAAAGATAAGGTTTAATGATGGGAGATTTTATTTTAAAAAAAGTGAGGCTTATATAGTAAAAGAATTAAATTTATTTGTGTTAATTTGTGGAACAAATCTATTGTATTTAAAGAGCAGGAGGTTTGATGTAGGAAGATCTACAATTATATCTCAGATTTTGACGTTATGACCACAAAAACTTGTTACAAGGATTTAAGAATCGAATTGAGAAGGACATTTGTTTGTAAATATGTCGTCAATGATCGATCTAGATTCTCATAACTCCCTTGTGTAAGATTTGATAGTTTGACATAAGCCCAAAAGAAGACATAAAGTTAATGAACTTTCTGGAGATGTTGTTGTCAATAAAGCATCAATATTGAAATCGCCTGCGACAATTTCAAGTCTGTTACATTTTATATTAAGACGATTCGATATTGGTCAAAAAATGTATTACGTTCCGCTTTGGGTTTCCTATAAACAGCAACAATTATATAGTTTAAATTATAAACAGTGACTTTTGTAGCGGCAAACTCAGAAATTTCTAAATTATAGAAAGATCCAACGTAAAATGGCTGAGTTTGTAAGAACTCTTTGGTTCATATGCAAACACCTACTCTTTTTAGTCTTGACCGACAGAAAAACCTAAAGAAACCAAAAATCCAAGAAGACAGAAGAAGTTCAATTCCTCTTGTTTAAGAAAACGTTCAGATAAACATAAAATGTCTGGAGTAGTCAAATCATTCAGGATTGCTACTTGCTCGAACTTTGAAAAGATCCCTGTATATCGTGCTGCATTATGCGCATTAGGCGTGTTTTGCGATGGTTTTAAGCTGGCTGTGAGGTATGGTTATTTATAACAAGGCAATTTTTACGGTTCTTTGCCGTGACTCCAGCTCAAGCCTAATAAATTCAGATTGTTTGTAGACGAAATTCCAGTTACCATATTGGTTTACGTACCCAAGCTAAAATTAGTTTTATACCATTTCCTTGAGAACCGTTTACGGGACAATAGACGGTCTGTAATCAGAATTGGAATTCAATGACCATAATAATCATCGGATAATTCATGAATGCTTTTAGTATTAATGGTGTTCTAGGTTGTTGATAATGTATTGAACGACAAGTTGGTAACTACTGGTGGATATAAAGGTTGAAATGAAAATTCAATTGCATAACCCATTAAAAATTAATTTGCACATAGCACGCTTGCCGGCTAGGTATGCTCTGATTAATTAAACATATTTGATCATTGAAAGTTATATCACCAAAATGGAGATGGACGTCAATAACAATAAGATTGGTATTAAGTGCACTACTAAAAAGAGAACCAACTTGTTGGACAATATTTTCTCAATCCGATCTTGATATGCCATTAGTCCCTGCCATAACAGCAATTTAGACCTCATAACCAGCTCCAGAATGCAGATATTGCTCATTCTACCAATGCTGCATTATTTTAATGGAATGTTCAAATTTAGCTAACTAAATTTCTGTTGTCGTGCCGTACCTGGCACAACTGGACGTAGGGTATGAATAAATAAATAAGAATGGTTAAATCACACAAAATGTATTTATCAAGTCATAAATGGCAGTACCTAAGCAACTAAATCATTCAAACCAAAAGCAAGCAAATCGCTAAATGAAACTCAAGATTCTAAAGTTTATAACATACTAATACAGATTTTCAAACACAAAAACCTTTGAAATTAAAAGAGAAAACATTTTATATTGGGCACGCTCGACAGTAAGTAGGGTCTGAGAGAAAGGCTTGAGCTAATTTAGAAAAAGATTTGAAATGAACTTGGACTTTTAATTTAAAACATGATATGTTTGTGCAACAGGTGAATGGCGGCTATTCGTCTACCATCTGGGAGGGTTCACTTACTTGGTCAACGTGTGCTGTTCCATCAGGGACTCGCCAAGGAATGATCTAAAGTTATGTTCTTGGTGGGTCTTGGGGCCCTCCCCACTCATGCTATTTTACTTGATGCTTATTGGTCACTTCGTATCTAAATTGTGCTAAATAGCCATAAATGGTGATCTAAAGAGTTGGATGGCTGGGATTGGTCCGCGGTTTTTAACTGGGTTATTGTTCTACTTTTAGCGTTATCTTCTACCCGCTTCCTTGAGGAAAACTACTGAGTTTTTATTTCTCATGGGAACAAAGATTTGCTCTAGTTCACAAATTATTTATAAAGAAATGTTACGTTGTTTTAGAAAAGATTTATAATTATTATTTGGATTTGGAATGAATACTTTTTGATACTGGGCAGCAGCACTACACTGTTATACAACGACCGTTACAATCAGTATAAAGACGCAATGATTTTATTTATAGTGAGTAACAAAACCTGCCCGAAGCCAACGCATAGCCCGTTTACTGCACTAAAATCACCTGATTCACCTGTAGATACATTTGTTAAGTCAACATTAGAACCAGATCTTCCAAGTAATACAGTCTCGTGTACCTTATAGACTACAGAGGACTCTATTATCGGTGACATCATGTTTACTATCAACAAGTTGGTAGTTTAAATTTTTAATATGTTTGCTTCTTTTTAAGTTTTATAATTGTTTTACCATTACCACTATTGCTATTATAATGAGCAATAATTAGTTTCCTGTTGGTAGTATTAACTACAATTACTTTTATAGTTTTAGTTTGGTCATTATTGATAGTACTAAGAATAACAAACTTATCTCAGCTAATGATAATATTACTTACACTGGAACCGCCTGCATTAGTAGATGTAGAGCGGGCATTACTAAACGGACGCTTCACGGCAGTCCAATCGCTTGGAGAGTTACGTCTCAAAGCTAACATGTCACCTAGGTTTTCTACATTTACATTGGCATTAACTGAACTCATAACTGAAAATCATTGGCTTAATATTAACAAATTTGTAATCCAAACATTGCTGTAAAGAAATGCTATCCATTTGATGTTTGTAAAATAAATGATTGAAAATTTGTTAGCATTAACTAGAACCTTTATATCACATGCATACGTATTTATTTGTTGGAATCAGGTCCACTTCAACTAGATTTGCAGGGGGTATTTTGATGTGTTTCGCAATGTTGTGTACAGTGCTGTTATTTGAGCCTTTAAGTGAATCAAAGTGATAAGCGTGATTATTTGTTCGGTCAGTACAAAGTAAATTCTAATGCGATCCCCCATCCTTCCTGGTGAGATAGGCACTGCCACCAACACACAAGAGATCATAGTTACTATCAAAAAAGTAGAAAAATTTTGTCATCTCACTCGCAGTAACTGGACTATATATGATTAATTGTGTTGCAGAAGGCCGCATAAAAACAGTGGAAATAAGTAACTTTCTAGGATCTCCTCGTCTATCCACTTGGTTTTAGCTCGGCTCTATTTGAATTTTAATCTTTAATTTGGGTTTGGTATGTGTCATTTTTAACGCTGAGTGAGTCATTCAGATTTTTTTACATTATTTACATTATAAAATAGTAAAATATTTAGCACGGAGTTTTTCTGTTTTCAGATTTGGTAGTTTTAAGGTTAGTTTTTAAGTCAGTTATAGTCTTAATCAATTTAACTTTTGCCTCTTCAGCCGCGTCTTGATCTGTGAGGCGCTGGTAAAGTTCCCGTTTTCGATGATTTCTCTCGATCTCCAATCTAGCGATTTCAAGATGAGGAGAAGCCAAATCGTTATCTTTCGTATCGATTAGTTTTTATAACAAAGTTACAGTCTCTAAAAAAACATTATACAGCACCTGGGTTTCTGAACGCATACTAAGTCAATTGCTAATATTCAACCGATAGTCAGTATAACAAATTATATAGAACTGTTAATTCAATATTGCCTTCTTATTTTACAATTATTAGTAAACGGCTACATCGTCAAATAACTTTGACAAGATTAGCACATTTAACAAAATGAGGTTTCTGTTAAAGAATTATCACTAAATTTCTTTGACTGAATTTCCATGTTTTAATACTAAGCAGTTTCTATATCACAGCCATTATTAACAAAAGGAGATTGATTTTTTTAAAAACTATCCCATTCTCATCTGTGACGTGTTTTAATCTGTGTTCAGTAACAGTTTAATATACGTACTAATCCAGCCAAATATAAACAGGCGATAACGTGTAAAAACACAAGAAACACTAAACATAGACATCTACATCTTTAGAGATATATGATAAAGTTGGGTGTGTGGTTGGACACAATCTACGTATTAATATCGATGTAGAAAGATTACAAAGTATCTACGTATTCAATACCATGTTAGTTGTTGTGGATGTGTATGGAAAAAATATATATTTATTCACGTAGAAATGTGTAATTATGGAGATGACTGCCCCTCATCCATGTATTCTGGGTTTGTATTTATTCTTGCCGGATATACTTTCACAACATTAAATATAAAAATTTTTTTAGATTTAAATATCACATATAAGTATCAAACTACAAATAAGAGTAACAATCATAATTATAGTTTTCAATGATTTAAACTTAACTGACGTAAATATGTAAAATTCATTCTAAAAGGCCTAGAATGTTGAACAAAAATCTAAAACCTTATCTACATTTTAAAAACTGTATGCAAGATAAAAATACATCAAAACATCTACAGAATTACTGACAAAAACTGCCCATGCCTGTTGCCTGTGTAAACAATATGAACTAAATTTGATGCAAAATAGAGGCAATTAAAATTATAATACTTAAAATACCATGAATTTTTCCTAGGACATCTTTGTTTTAAAAAATTCTACGTAATAGCTTTATTTTTTTAACTGTGCAAAATACGATTGGTTATAATATTTTTTGCTACGGATGTATGTAATTTTTTATAAAAGGGTAGAATTATAGTATTAACCTGTAAAAAATATATAATCCCACATTTTTAATTCTGTAACATATTTTGTTTACTAAGCTTTTGTTAACAATCATTTCCTACAGCTGTAAATAATGTGGTACTTTTGTATGTAAAAGAGATAGTTATACGTAGTGGTATTGTGTGTCATATTAGAAGCAGTGAATAATAAAGAACGTATCTAGACTAAAATTTAAAGTTTTCACACTATGCTGATTACGCTCTGTGTATTGTAGTGTCTGAGTTGAATTGTTTACATTTTAATTTGAAATTAAAGTGGACAACGAAAAGAATTTCTATAGTTGTGACTTAAAGTGGTGTAATTAGTTTTTTTATTTTATTAATTTTAAAGGTTATAACTATTTGTTACTAAAACTCTTTCTGTAAGGACAAGAAAAATACTAAAACCTGTTGAGACCAGTCCCTAGGTCTTTATAGTAATAACCATTTTTATAGTATTGTAACCATTGTTAATGGAATAGAATGGCAATAAATATAAAAATTAGTTACATCAAAATATGGAAGAATGCTTGAAAAGAGGGTTTTAATGCAACATGAACAAAAAATAAAAGATTTTCTCAAATAAAATAAATAACATTCCAGTCATGTCATAAAATAGTAAAAAAAACAAATATTACTTTTAGTCATTCTTATATAGATCTGACAAGAAAATTACTATTTCGAATAATTAGTATAGCAAATAATGTATTTCCGAGTGTGCAGTGGAGCAGGTACGGTGGTTATCGCAAGATAACTGAATCAAGCAACGTCAAGCGATGCTGTTGCTTGGGCGAGTGACCGCTGAGCGATCCTGTCTTTGCAAGCAGCCCGCTTGCCCGGCCCTTGGTGTTGGTTTAGTCACCGTCAAGCCGTTGGCCCCAAGTTGCGTTAGAGAGGGCTTCTTAGCCCTAACTTCTCCTGGTTAAATTAAGCACTATTTGACTTTTATTATGATAAAATATATATATTTTATATATAAAAACTACTAAACCGAAATCAGATTATGCCACCTCAAACTCTGCATAAACTAAATAATGTTTTATTCCACAGAACTACATGAGCAGTGCCACCTACCCCGGCTAGAGAGCACCAACATGGCTATGGAGAACCCAAATAGTTTTCAACATAGCTTATTAGACACGTTCTCCAGCCTGTGTCCTGACTGTCTGAAGGCTGACGGAGTAGACGAGGTCACCGGGATTCCAGGTTAGAAGGATGCTATCGAATATTCATACTTCCGTACCACAAAACCAACTACGAATGAAATGTTGTACAATGTTAAAAGAGCATACAGATATTTTATAAACGTTTGCAAAGGAACTGAATACATTCTAATCATTTTGCCTGCAGGTGATGTACTGAATATGTTTTGCTCTGATATAAAACAGACAGTGGAAGGAGGATATTTATGAATCCGAATATTGATGATGGTTTTATTTTTGAATTTAGCACAGCACGTTTGAATAAATAAGTTACTTTATCTGTGAGCAATATCTACTTATTTCTATTTCCTCACTATTTATACATATGTGTTGTTAATATTATCATCCCAATTTAATTCCGACTCTGTATGGCGTTTTCTCAGGCTAAAATGAGACGGTCGGACATTGAACACAGAAAAAGTATTAAGAATTCACCAGATATTATCAAAACTATTTTAACTAGTTTAAATTATAAAACAGGTTTATTTAAAAATGCTTAGTAAATCTATATTTAATAATGTGTAATTATTATTTCTTCGAGGTTCAAGTACAAGGTTCTTGAACCAGTTAACGACACTGTTAAAAAATAAGCTTTTATTACATTTATAGTGCATTTAAATTTTTGTTCAGTCAGAACGCATGCATTTCGTTTTTGTATCGTTGTTATTGATATATTTAAAGCATTTAAGTTTTTTCAATACGTTAAATGCTACTGTAGCTTGGTGAATTAATAATAGTTTATAAATTCATATTTTTATATAAAAAAAACCCTACTTGTAATATTTCTACTTAAGAAGAAGCTGTAGCAACTGAAATTCCTATTATTACAACTATTATTCTTACTTTAAAGAAATAGAAACTCATTAACGGAAGAACCTTAGTAAATTGCATTATTGTAAATTACTTACTTGGATATCTGTAGAAATATTTTTATGGTAAGCCCCATGTTAAGAAACCCATATCAAGGCACTTCGAGCTGGCTCTTAAAGCTCAGGGATGGTTTAATTCCTAACTCTACTCGGCTAAATCTCTATTACAACAGAATAAAAACAGCAGTCTTCAGCTTTAGCGGTAGTCAAAACCACAAATTAACTGTATGTTGACACATAAACATAATAACAGTGAAGCACGTTAAGCTGTTTAAAACGTTATGTGTTAAAAAGGTGAAATCACAAGTAACTTAATTATGTTTCTCTTTTATTGACATTTGAGTATAAAATGTTTCTCAATTTCTTCTTTAGAATATTTCTATATCGATTTCAAGACAAACCAGTATCTGTCACAATACTTTGCAAATTGGTTCTTGACTTCAAGACTAACACGAAGAGGAGACAACGCGCACTGCCCAACAAATTTTTTACCAAACAATATATGATTCTTTGTTATATTATGAGGTAGAGTATTTTTATAGAATATATTTTTAAACATATAATGCAATACAAGTACTGAAGTACATATTTCAGATGTTAACCTGATAAATGCAAATATTGTACATTTATACACAATTTGCGCTTCCTTATTTCTCGAGTTCATTTCCGCTGAGATATCGTTCCGAACTGAACGAACAGACACAACGCACACATAGACATGATCCATGTGTGACAGAACTGTGTAAATATATCAAATACAATGTTCCACCTAAACAATTCTAACATATAAAGTCATTATGTTAATAATAGTTTCCGAACTGAACGAACAGACACAACGCTCACATAGACATGATCCATGATCCATGTGTGACGGAACTGTGTAAATAATATCAAATACAATGTTCCACTTAAACAATTCTAACATATAATGTCATTATGTTAATAACAGTTTCCGAACTGAACGAACAGACACAACGCACACATAGACATGATCCATGTGTGACAGAACTGTGTAAATAATATCAAATACAATGTTCCACCTAAACAATTCTAACATATAAAGTCATTATGTTAATAATAGTTTCCGAACTGAACGAACAGACACAACGCTCACATAGACATGATCCATGATCCATGTGTGACAGAACTGTGTAAATAATATCAAATACAATGTTCCACCTAAACAATTCTAACATACAAAGTCATTATGTTAATAATATTTTCCGAACTGAACGAACAGACACAACGCTCACATAGACATGATCCATGTGTGACAGAACTGTGTAAATATATCAAATACAATGTTCCACTTAAACAATTCTAACATTCAATGTCCTCATGTTAATAATAGTTTGAAATATTTATTTGAAAACTTCAATACAATTTTATAGCTACTAACTCGTCACCCCACGTGTGATTTTACTAATTCACGTTATTGATAATCATACCAAGTGTTTCTCAGTCACACAAGTAAAAGTTCCTGTAAGGAGAATCTGTGTTAAGGTTTGCTCTGCTGATATACTCTGCTTACGCGAAAATAAATAAAATGAATGACAAACCTTTTATTTCGTTTTTTAAATTAGGTTGTAAACCTGAGAAGCTATATAATGTACTCAGTCCTTAAATAAATGTTTACAGGATTGTGAGAGGATCTACCGGTTGCTTAATTTTGGGTGTAGGGACCGCCTCCTGTCCAGACCAGCAATTTACTCACGATAGCTCTCTCTAGTTTTTTCACCTTGGCAGAAGGGGAGACCAGCTCTATTACATTCTCTCTTCTAAAGTGGGCAGAAATAGCAGTGCATCATCGTCTACCTCTCCAACAGTCATCCTCCGAAGTAGACAAGACCTATCGATCATCATATCTACCCCCAATATATTGACACATGTGGTTAGTAATGTCGTCTACAAGATTTCCAAGGTATCAGTGACACACCTTTGTTGGTTTACCCAGTCAACGTTCAATTGGAAGGTATCAACTATTTACAAAAGAACCCTTCCGGGATATGTATGTAGAAATATGTTGATATCAACAGGATTTAATAGGTATTTTAAAGTTCTTCGCAGCATAATCGGTAATAATATCCTTCCAATGATACACTCTAGCAGAATTACTTCCGAAATCTATTGTGAATAAGTTTTGAGAAGTATATTAATTTTTAAAATCTTTATGTTCAACTCTGGATGTTGTTTATTTTTATGTTTGGCATAACTACCCAAGTTGGTTAATTAATTCAAATTAATTCCTACCTCCGATTTTATACATATGGAAAAACTCGAATGTTCAAATTATCAAACTACATAGAATTGTTTAATGTGATAATAGAAAAGGATTACTTTTTAGAAATCTGGGTTTTTACTGCGGGGAGATTAAAATGTAACATATATTTATTTACTATTTATAATAAATCAAACTATAAAGTATTGTTCAGTTATTTAATGTGTTTTACATAAAAAAGAGATACATTAGCTTAATACTTGCATCGATACTTCACGTACCGTAATCAATTGTTTTAGGTAAACAATAAAAAAATAATCGTAATCTGGTTTTAATTTAACGTTTTGGATAGAATTACCTAATTCAAATGAGTTAAACTGTCATTAAACTTAAATTTTGAGACATTGAATTTCATAAAACATTGTAAAACAATACCGCACAGCACGAGTCGGTCTAGAAGATTTAAGTTTCGAATGAAAATCTATAATCAGTACCTCTTCACCGCTTTTGAAAATTTTTATATGAGTACATTATTTTGTAGATTAGTTTTCGTATGTTAAAAATAGATTCATTTTACACTATTATTACGATACTGGCAATGAGGAAAAACAGAAAGAATTATTTAGTTAACAGAGTACAATATTGAGGGTTAATCATATGCTATTTTCCAGTAACTGAGCTACATGTGATGAGTTTACTTTATCTGATTGATTAATTTTAACCCTCATCAAGTAAATACAGAAATAATAATTTCCATTTAATAGATTTAAAATATTTAAATCTAGAGACCTATTTATTAATGTTTCAACAATTACGTTTTTGCACTACCTTAGTGACCTTATTACTTGTATTAAGAAAGACACCGATAAAGTAGAAAAAAGTTCTTTAATAAAAATATCAAATACATCGATATTGTACCTTTCGATTGTGTATCTATCAGAAACAAAATAAGTATCTTTTGTCAGGGTAAAATATTAACAATTTTCCGATAAATTGTTTATACGAAATAAAGTTGAGAATAATTTGTCATTGGCGTTCAAAAAAGAACACGAAATATAAAAGCAACACACATAATTAAATTTACATAACAATAAGAACTATCGATATGAAAAGGTATTAAATTCAAATTAAATTAACTATTATTAATAAACTAGAAACTAATTATTTATAAAAATAGAGTTACAAGCGTAAAGTAGAACTCAAGCTGCAATGAAATACTGAGAACTTGGTTAGAGAACATGTAAAACTAACAACAGCATCACATCCTCTCTTAACATCAAGGCCATGGAACTGCGTTTATTTACTCTATAAAAGTGGCCTTTATACTGATGTGGTTCCGTTTTATTGGCTGAGATTAAGCAAAGCCTATCATTCCTGAGGCTGGTAAAATATTATTTCTGTATGTCTGTTCTCAAGAACAACTTAACCTCTCTTTTTAAAATCACATATAAATTTTGCATGAAACGTCATTACTGAAATTTTGAGTTTGAGGACGGTGCATGTCAATGGATTTAGATCACCGACAGTGAAAAGACTTAAACGGGTCTTAAAGGTAACCATAGATGTATCGAGAATTGTAAAGAATAAATAAATTTGAAAATTTTAGTATAATGATTTATAATTTTTTAAATGTTACGTAGTATTCGTGTTTTCTGTTAAAACGAGCTGGAATTCTATTTAACGTTTCGCGTGAAACCTCCAAGCACGTTACATGACACGTGATGAGATTTACTCCTACCGTGTAAAACATATTTTTACTAAATTATTAAAATAATGTTGTGGAAAGGCAGTTGCGGGACTGAGCTACAGAAGTGACTACTTCTCATAATGGTATATGAGTATAAATTTTATGAATATAAATGTTACAATCCTTTAACTTGTAACATTTACATACCTCAGGAGTGTGACCTAGAGAAATCCATGAACAATAAAAATTTCAATGTTATATCAAATTACTTCAAAACCAATTTCAAAACATTTATAATATAAAATTGAACTATCTATACTTTCAACTATAGTTATTCACACATAACACCATAACCTTTTGATTAGTACGCGATTTAGAATACTATAAATTTAATTTCATAACCTACTGAAATCAGTGGGATGTCATAAATTATATAATATTATTAATTTTTGTGAAACCAAATAAACAAAACAATTTTATTTCTGTTGTTTTTTATTATAAATTAAGATAAATTGCACTTATCTTTGGAAAATACATGTAGGCTATCGACAGTATATATCCGAATTAAACATATAAAGTATCCTTCCACCTCAGTTAATATGTATTTTTTCTAAAAAATTCCAAGAAAAATTTCTATTTAGAATTATGTTTAATGTCTAGAAAATATTTTAGTGCAAAAATGTTTAACCTTTTACAGTACGGTATATACGGAGTTGGTGAAAAGTCCCGGGACTGTTTAATATTTTTTACAATGCCGTAAATCCGACTTTAAACGGACACCGAGCCCTATATGGCAGCTAAAATAAAATTATAAGCCACCCTCAACCGTAGGGCAGCATTACGAGACGGTCATACTACCAGATGAAACTAACAAAGCTAGCATGGGGGAAACATACCATTAATATCAGCTGAAACTTACAAAGGTCTCTAAAATGAAAACTGATAAGATTTGTTTAAACAAATTTCTAGTAGCAGCAAGCTCCAACAGATCAAGAGATATTTCAAAATATACACTAAAGTATATTTATTCCCAGCACATTTATCATGCACAGCACTAACTTGGTTTAAACACTACAAAGAAAAGAATTAATGTTATATATTAATTCCAAATTGTTATTAATACTATCTGTAATGGATTGAACTCAAATAAAAAAGTAAATGAAATTTTGTTTGAAATAAAGAAAGCTTTTGACAATGCTTACCGTAAACCTATTTTAAATAAAGTAATAAATTGCACGATTAAAAGCAACTTTTATAACTATTTAACATGCTGTACCTATAATAGAAATACATTTTTAAAGTAAATTATTCTTATAGTAAATGGGATTGTGATCAAAAATATAGAGTACCCCATGATTCGGCCATAGAAGGAATTTTGTTTCGTATGAAAGTGTAATATAATAATTTTTTTCTAAAAAACTGTTATTTATATTACGTGTTTTAATGATTTTTTTATATTTTCAAAGTCTGCTTAAAATCTAAAATGTCCAAATGGCAACCTGACCAACATAAACTAACAAAAATGTCAATTACTACAAATTCTACAGAATAAGTTTCATGTACTAAATAACATGTTTATACTATTGAACTTTATATTGATATACTAACTTACAAAATACGTTACACATTTATTTACATTTGAGAACATAATATGGCTACCAACGTTAGTGCCATTGCAGACATTTCTACAAGAAATAAAGGACACATAAAATCAGCGATTAGGTTAGGTTTTTTTTAGTTACAGAAACATAAATATATTGGTCTCAATATATAAAATTAATATTATATTGGCACCAATTGCCGATCCCTCTATTACTTCATGTTTTATTTCACTCATGTCACATCACTAATTCTACATTGGTGTAACTTCTTAGCAAGATGTTATGATCAACTGAATCAAAGGTTTTGTTATATCTAAGAAAATACCACTCACACCGTTACACTCATTCATGCAGACGTTCAATACAGTTATATAATGCATTTTCAGTATTTATAGCAGCTAAAAATCCAAATTGTTTATTAATTAATAGCGTTTGTTTTCCCAAATAAATTCAATCAACGTACAATAAATATTCCCAAATTTTCGGAAACCACGAAAGAAAAGCTCTGAATATTGACGTTCAGGTTATAAATAAATAACAAGGCATCAGTATTCTTACGTGCACTTAATTAATGGAGAATTAATAGTATCCATAAATGGTTATAATTTATTTTCCCCTTATTTTATAACTCTAAATAATTCATGGGACAAAAACTGGTCTAATAAACATTGATTAAATTTTATTCTTGATGACGAAATGAATGGGCAAGAGCACAGTAAAAAATCTTAAACAAATATCAAATAAAGTCTATATTTTTAAAAACGTTTGGGCAATGACAGAATCTTATTATTTAGAGGTGAGGTGCTCAGTAGAATTGATTATTGCTTATGGTGGAGTAGAACCTACGAAACTAATATAAATGCAATATTCATGTAACAAAACAGTTTTATGTTTAATATAAAAATGAAAATGGAACCACCTTAACCACTAATATGTATCTAAATACTTTCCCCGTAATATTTATTTTGTTTTTGATTGTTAAACACTAATACACACACACACACACACACACATATATATACAGATTAACTTAATATATATATATATATATATATATATATATATATATAAAGTTTATAGGAGTTAACACAATCCTATATTAGAAAATTATAGTAGGAAGAACTTTTATCTATTTTAAAACTGTTTGTACTGAATTTTTTTGGGTCTAAAATTTATTAATCTGATTCCAAACGAGATACAAAATTAAATTTATCATTTAATTTAATTTACCATTAGATTAAATATTAGTAACAGTGATTTTCTTGTTAAAGTGCCAAGATTAAGAAGAATGGAACCTTGAAATAAGCATTTTGTTTCCTTAGGCATTAGTAATTTTCTAAAACCTACTACTTTAATACAATGACATTTGGTTACTATAATTGTGACTATGTCTAGGATGTACAGTTCACGCTGATATGTAAAAAGATTGTTAATAAAAATTCTGTTTAATATTTTAGCATTTTATATTTGGAGAGAGTTACATTCACCTAATAGCTGTTAAACTGAAACTGATGTTAATGAGATGGCACTAAATATATGTTCATTCCAGTCGTCTTAAATGACAGTCAAGACACTAGCCGCGTGGGTCTCAGACCTTAGATTATTTGAACTGTATTGAATAGTCAGGCCAATTACAACTATTGATACCTAACACATATAATGATCATGGTTCACTGTAATCATTTTACAAGAAATGCTTGACTTGATAACAGTATTGCTATTATATGCTAATATTACTATAGGCGTAATATTATCATATGATAGACTTGTAAGTTAATCCAATAATTATTAATTATATTATTTAAAACGTAACCCTCTTGGTTAAGTTTGTGATAATACATTTAGAGTTGGATTTATATTATTCTAAAAAAATGTTTAATCAGAGGATAGTAATAAAAAATTCCTTTTATATATCATTGCTCCTATAAACTTATACAATATTCTGTTGATTATACATATTATTACTTAACAATAGGGTTTTGACCATACATTTACAGCTTTAATGTTCAAACCTACACATAATCAACTTCAATTTACAGAGTACTGCAGAAGCTACTATTAAAGTCAATAAAAGGTTGTACTATAGCTATGTATAGGATTAACAGGTATTAATATAAATAAAAGTGTTAATAAACTTCCTTGATTTAGTAGGTTATATTTTAAAATAACATTTTCTAAATTTTGTGTAATTTTGACAGTTTACGGCCTTTTGGAGTATTTTAAAGAGTTGAAAACAATTTTATTGAATTCTGTGATGTCAAAAGAAATGGAAGTGGGAAATAAAAACTTAAGGTTAGTGCGACAGCTATGCATACCGCACGGCTAATTTATTCTATTATTTGGCTATAGGGATGTTAATGTTTACAGTAAAACGTAGATGTTAGTAGCATTGTTTCTTTGCTTTTGTACCTGTTTCCTTAAACCACCTAACTTTAACTGGTAAAAGTTACACTTCAACTTAAAATCATAGTGTGTTAACATTCTTAAACTAACGACATGGATAACAAAATTTTCATTACTTTTTATTTTCCAGACGTGTTTTACCCTTATTCCTCGTCAAGATGATTTTTATGCCAGGCTTGGATGGTGTGATGAAGAATTTCTCGACAAATTACACGGGAAATCCTTCAGTGACACCCACAAAGCGTGCTGGCTCATTTATTATCTTCTTTCTTGTCTGTCAATTCCATTATTGGAAGAACGGTATGACGTGATACCAGACACTAGTCTGCAGGCTTTGAAGTTGTACTGATTATTAATAATGGTATTTTCTAAATATTAAATTCTAATTTAATTCCATACTAAATATACTAGCATACTAGTGTATTTAGCACTTAGATGTTAAATAAAAAAAAAACAGTAAACTAATTGATAACATGTTTACATGATATAAAAACGGTCATTTTGTACATAACTTTAGGTTACATTAATAGTTTTGTTCATTCTGATATGTAACACCCGGGTATTTCATGGTATCGTAATAATTAATTTCTAGGCGTCTGGGTATAATAAAGATATATATTACACACATTTATTTTTGTTCCGTTTGGATAATAAACTCATTGCATTTAGTCCTAGGAAGAACTTTGCTCTTGTTTTCGCAGTGATAGGGTTTTCAGGATATGTAAGTCCGTTGTTGTGAGCAGGTCCCGTCCAGATCACATGATACCGGATACTGAATCTCAGTCGTTGTCAATTTTGAAAAAAAGAGAGGTAGCTCTATTCCAAACTCTTCAAATCTAAGCGAACAAGGAAGATGACACTCCCTCAAGTTCAGGCTTTAACATCCTTTAACATTGAAGGAGCTCCAGTAACTGCGTCATCCTTCGCAGTGAACTCGACCTTGTAACCAATTCTTTTTACCTGAATATCTGAAATTTTGCAGTTTGTGATATGCCGCTCCTGAACATCCATATAAGTACTCAAATGAAAGTGACAGAAAGCCAAATTGGTGTCTTCGGTATAAGTTCAACTCGAAGGTATAAACCAGCAGGAATTCCCAACCCCTGTGTTTTTTATAATTTAATTAATTCGATATTCTACTCTAATTCTAATAAATTACGTTATGTGTTAAAAACAGATTCAACTAAACAAAAATATTTCAAGACTTAAAACAACTATTATTATGTTTCATGTTAAGCCTTGAACAATGATAACATCATTAAAACTTTTAAAATTAATGGTGTTAAACAATTTAATTAATTTAACTTTCTCTTTTGCGTAAATTTAAAATTTAGAGCTTGATTAGAATGTTTGAGTATGCATATGAGTATAAATGAAATGTCTGCATAATATAAAATTTTACATGTTTAAAGATTTTCATACAATAACCTAAATAAAAATATCCTGCCGTTATGTTCAATAGATGTCCTTTAAGGATCCACATTCAGTTTCATTCAGCTGGCTTCTTCAAAAGTCGAGTTTGATGCCATACGTGAATGGTGGAGCCTTGAACTTAACGGCAAGTTACACGTGAAATTCTAAAGCTCCACCTAACGTACAGACATCATTAGTGGTGGCGTCAGCAAAGGTTGAAGCTACTGTGATGATTATTAATATTCTATTATAAAACTAAACAATAAATGTAGCTAAAGGTAATTCATTTTGACATTTTCAATTGATTAATCAAGTTACAAAATCTGATAGACAATTCTTTAACCAATTTTTCAACAAGCACAAATTTAAAATTAAATTCATTATTTGTTTTACCATAGAGATATGTTTTTCTGCAAGCACATACATGATAGACATAGCATTCGTCTAAGTTGTATGCAAAACTTTTAAAGACATTTTGTATTTTAAATTTTTCTAGCTTTGCATCATAACTTTGTAATGTTTTGTAGTGATCAAAGCCCAATGCATAATTTTATCGTAGTTTTTATATACATGTAAAGTTGTTTTAAGGAAACAGATAAAAAAGGACTGGTAATGATTTACCAGGTAAAATTTAATAGGTAAAACAAACTAACGAGGTAATTAATATGTGCTAAGTAAATTATAGTATTTATTGTAACAGGCATTAAAAAAATTATTACATTGATTTAATTTACGTTGCAATTTGTACTTATATTAATTTACACAATGTTTTTATAAAAATGTTCAGAGAACAAATAATGCATGCAGACACTATATAATTGTAGTTATTTCCTGATAGTGGAGTTCCGTATGAATTACGGAGATTGACAGTGTTATTGCTCATTTAATATGCTTGAAACACAAACACTAAATACATTATTTCGCTACTGATATATTTATCTACATGGGTTTGCATCCCATAGCTGCAATTCTCAACATTTAAATGAAGGAAATATAAAAAGTTCTACATCTTTTAATTTAAATTACGACCACCTACTGCAATTTTATCTATAAAGTACTGTTGTTTCTTTTTTCTGTTTTATGTTTTACACTTACATTAAAATAATAATCATTATTATGTCACAACATGTTTGATATAATGTTTCTCCAAATATACAAAAGAAGTTTAAATATTGTATATTAATGTAGATAGAGAAAGTGAACAGTTAAGGTAACAGTATGGTAGTATGAAAGAAAATCTTATAATTGTTAACAAAACACAGTAATAACTAATAAATATATTCTTAAATAACAGTAATAATAAATCTTTACTTTGATTGCACAACAAAGCATATTTAAATATTGAGTAAATTATACAGTTTTTCTGTAATAACAATCAACACATTATTATTATGTTGTGTTTTTCAATAAGAAATCACAAATATACATAAGTTACAATTAAAAATAATTTATCCATAGAAAATATGATACCTATATAACAACTTTTATAGATATATTTTAAAATAATAATCTAGTGACAGAACACCAAGTAACAACTGGAATTAATGATATAACACAAGTGTTACGTCATCACAACCTAGCAATCATCAAACCATGCCAGAAAGGCCTGTTCAGTTCTATGTCAAGCACAAAATATCAGTATTTATGTGTGCCACGGGAGACCTCTGTAAGACGGGCACGGATAAAACCTCAAGTGGTTTTAAATGTTATGTTATCTCTTTACTTTCAGGAAGATGACCAGTAATAAATTTGAAGAATCGGAAATAATATCAAAACTTTTAAGCTTAACTTGAGGTTCATAGGATACTTCGTTCCTAATGTGATAGTAATCTTTTTTTTATGTGATATAAATATAGGTCGAGAAATGTCTCGTTCAGCGGATAGCCGCCATTTTGTATTTCTATGAAAAATTACTATCTCATAACTAGTTAAGTTAAAGAAACCAACTTTCGCACATAGGTTGTAATAGAGGAGATTCATTTTAAAAAGCGATAATTTTTTCACGTTAACAAAATGGCGGATGTTAAAATTTTTTGAAGTTAAATTTGATTTCAACGTAAAAGTTACTTTTCATAAGCTGAATTAATATAAAATACAATAGAGATAAAGAATAAAGTTTTCTAGGCGTATTTTTATGAATTTAATAATTATATGGTTACGTTAATCTGGTTCACTAAGTAATTATTGTGTCATCCCAAATTTGAGTAATGCGTGGAGGACTTTTAACACTCTTAACACCAATTTTAACAAATGTTCACCAGATAATTGGAAGTAAATTTAGAACTGGAGTAAATGTCCACAAAATAATAGTAGGTAAATCTATAAATTATCCCTTAATACAAACAATTCTTTATTTTACAAATACATTTTTAAAGATGTGCATGTTTTGCAGCTTCAGAGAATGGCATGTGTTTTATTCATTTACGATTTAAATGTATTATTTAATTCAACATAATTTAACAAAATAATATATTTTAAATGTTTTTTTTTAATTAATCAGTATTTTCTAAGATCATTAAATCTGGAATAAATAAAATCGAGTCAACCCACCTACCTACTTTTTTGCATACATTGTTATCTGCAAAAGTCTTGATTTTAGCCTGATTATAACTTTTCTTGGAATTCAGCTTCTAATTGTTACCTATCCTTATTGCATAAATGAAATTTCTCCATTTTCTTTGTATTCAGAAATTCTATCTAAAAGGCTGTGACTTACAAGTCCAAAACATTATTTAAACCAATAACTACTATTCTGAGTTTTCTACTATATTTAAACTAACACTTTTTCATATTTATCATACCATATTGATATATTTTACCTAGCAAAGCATTCATTACGTGATTTTTTTTAAATTTGTTAATAAACGTTCACCCTTAGGTCATTGGTTAAATTATTACAAAACTATTGGTAAGAACACGTGCGAAATACTTCTATGACAAGGAGTCTTCAATTATGCAATGCCTTGTGTTATACCATATTATATACTATTGAATACATCTATCATTTTTCATATTGTTTTTTTTGTAATAAGTATAAATCCACACTTACCGCCACCCCTTCATGAATACAGAACCTCGAGGAAATACGGAATCTTCTGCATCTCCGCAAGGCAGGACCTAAAGCACCCAAAACCGCACGTATTAAGCCTACTGTATGCACACTAAGGAGGACAAAACTGGACTGCAGCTGCGGTTTGGTTGCTACTGAACCTCTGAGGTTATGCGCAATTGTTCACTTGCCTACGCCATATCATTCTTCTTTTACGACTAATAAAAAGGAAACCTTATCTGAACGTGCTT
Source organism: Homalodisca vitripennis (assembly GCF_021130785.1). Lineage (NCBI taxonomy): Eukaryota > Metazoa > Arthropoda > Insecta > Hemiptera > Cicadellidae > Homalodisca > Homalodisca vitripennis. The sequence continues at coordinate 119,196,001 of NC_060215.1, forward strand.
TTCTTGGATCTCGGATATACTTGTTTCTGTTAATAAGAGTACACGTTTCGATGCTGACTAATACATCCAATTTAAATTCTTCTGAGTACACGTCAACTTGTGTGATAAACTTGTTTTTAGTCACGTAGCTTTTCATCGGTTTCTGTCGATATGTCACGAACCTGCTGCTGATTGTTCAGACTGCCGTATAATTGGTGATTCTGCGAAGTGAGTAAATACATCCTTGGACGACTTTAGATGCGCAATTTCCTCATTTGAAGTAAACTTTCATTCACGTCAAAAAATAAAATGTTTAAAAATATAGATAAGTTATACATTACAAAAAGTAGTCCACTATTTTTTGAGCACTGAAATTTACCTTCTTCGACAGGTAACAAAATCCTAGAATTTTTTGTTTGATAATATAACAACAAAACAACCAATGAAGATAAACCAATGAAGATAAAGATAAGATGTTTTAATGTAATGTGATATACATGTACTCACAGTACTTAGTGGTTTGTCATCTGAAAACGAAAATAGCTTTCAATCTTCGACAGCAGTGTATACATTTTTTAACATACGATGGTAATCCACCGAAATCTTATTGTCCTTTCAACGCATCCATCAATAATGAACTTAAACAAAGTATAAACAAGTGTGTATTTGATAAGTCACAATTAAGTATAAAACAAATAATATTGATAGTTCCATCTCCAGAAACACGTACAAACTAGCCGTTCATGTTGTTTTTGCTGAAGGTTTTGCGAAAAGACAAAGTCAACACCAAATCACCCTGTTACATTTTTTAAGTTAGTATTGCCTTTTAATTTTAGTTAATGTTTGTTAAATGAAAAAAATTCAATGCTTTTTACAGTAGATATAATATTAATGTTCCCTATGATGGAGAAGTTTATTTAATTTTCCCACAGAAATTTATTTACAATTGCCAATGTCGATTGGTAATAAAATTTCTCTATCATTTTTAATACGTATATTTGTAAATTTATAATCACAAATAACATCTAATTTTGTAACCTATGAGTATCGTAAATTTATATTCTAAATTTAAAGAAATATTTTTTATACAATAGGAATCCAAGCGTAAGACTTTGCAATTTATATTAAAATCACCATTTTAAGCAAGTAAGTAATTAATTCCAACAATACCCACACGCTGTACAACACTTACATGACGGTATTATACGTTTAATTGTTATCAAATTGTACATTTTAGATTGTATATTGGCATATTAGTATGTAAAAAATTTATTAAAATGGGAATAAAATTTGATTTCAAACTATTTTAATTAAGATGAAATAGTGTAAGTTAAAAATGTGATTCAGCTCTAGAAAGAAAATTCCTAGTACAACCAACACTGCTCGTAGAGATAACTCTATAAATAGATCTATAAATGGAACTAAATCATAGTTTTTCTGAAATTGTATACATCTCTTGTCATTACAACAGTAATATAACATATTTAAATTAAATTATGTAGGAAAATTTGAGTTATTCCATTGTTCCACAATAACCGAAGAACATCTCCCCTGATCTAGTTAGATATTGCCATGAATAATTTGTAAGTGAAGAAACGCTAATTGTGCATTAATTCCAAAAGTTCCAAACAAGTTTCAGCTTGACATGACCCACTTCATTCCTCTATAGATAAATAATTAGAAGGAAAATGTTAATAGTTATTGCAGATCAAAATCAAATTAATAATTCAATACTATCAATAAACAAAGTTGTTACAAAATTAAACTTAAACTTTAAATCTATTACCATTTACACTAAAAATTGTTAAAATTGTTTAGAACGGAACACGCCAAATTCATTATGCCACATTATGTATCCTTTTCATTGCACTAAAATGTTTGTTATTTTGTCAATCTATTCGCCAATTTTACTTGGTACTTGAAATTGTGTTTTTTCAGCGTAGTGTTAAATTCATTTACATATTTATGTTACAAGAAACATTACATGTTTAGTATAATACTGAGCATTAAATCTTGAAAGCACCCCAATTTAAATTGATAAAAAGTAATTAAATTTAATATAATAATGAAATGTTTTTCTAAATATTGATTTCAACTTCTTAAAAATTTTTCAAGTGACACATATTAGTGTAAACATGTAACATACTTAGTTCGCTTATATCATTATGTATGCATCATAATGTTAAATATAACTGAATCAATCTAAAGATTAATTATTTAATTAATCTACTGTATTTATTAACGGTATACCATGCATCGACAAATGTAGACACCATTAAATACCAATATAACATGCGCAACGAGGAAAGTTTTAGAATAATAATAAATTATTATTTTCTTTGATGTAATTACACGTAGTGTAACACCTCAAACTAAAGGCCTTGATGAGACGAAAAATGGAACTAATAATAAAATGGAACCAGTATGCTGTAATGGTCTAAGTCTAAACTTTATTCGATAGAGTCTAATCTACTATCAATCGAGTTGCAAGTAAAGATTGTTACCCATCCTGACTCGATAAGATCCTGACTAAGTATGCCCCACCAATAATGGGCATGAAACGTTAGTTTTACATCTATCAAAACATCTTCAGATGATATTGTCACACATATCCAAAAGATATCTGATAATTTTTAACCGTTGACAAGTTAAGGAGGTGAGGTGGGACTAGAGAGAAATTCGTCATGTTTGAAAATATCTTTACGAAAAATTCATTTTTGGACATAAAAAAGACAATTTTGGATTTAAAACTTTTGCTTAAAATTATAACGTTAGTGAAATCGATTATAGACGTCCAACCAATCTGGGTCTGATTGAAACAAAAAATAAGGGCATTTATTTTAATAGGATTTTAGTGTGTTTTTAAACTGAGGAGTCACATGATCTAAAAGATTACATGTAAATAGAATTTGTCAAAAAATGATAGAGTGAGGTCACAGAAAGCCTCTCTTACCGAGGTGAATGCATTGTATCAAAGACAATATATGCTTAAATCTAAGCGCATTTATAATAAATTACCATAGTATCATAACAGTTAAGATGACAAGTTTAAAATAAAGAAAAATGTCCATATTTTAAGCACAAAGTGTTAATAGTCCTAATTATTTTTCTGCAATCTAAAAGGTGTCATCCCCTAACTTCAAAAAAGCACCTAGGCACACACCATAAATACTTCTCTATATCTGAATTAAGAATTCATGTAGGTGCGTGTATCGCAACATTGCTCAGTGAATGTACTCTTAGAAGTGGCCACAGTACATTTTGTTTTAGTAAGGAAGATCTCTGATGGAGCCTGGTCCTAGTGACCTTTCTACCACGCTAAACATACCACTTCAAACGTCTACCGCAGTAAAATGTACAATTATATTACCTCTGAAATGATTTTTAACTGATTGGTTAGTATTCAACCATGTATTTGAGTAAAATAAAAACACTGTTATGTGTTATTGTTGATTATGATAACCAAGAATATAGAGAAAAACACGGATACAAGTCTAATGAGTATAACCCAAATTTTACATGCAAAACGTTTGATTTCATACATTATTTTCAAAGTCTCAAAATAATAACTAATAACCGAATTCGTAAGGCTTTACAAAAAAAGTATTTACGCCTTTAATAATTATTTTAGAACACTCAATTTGTGGTCTGTTGTTCTTCAAGACACACAAAACAAATTCTTTGTAATAATATATTTTACTGTAATTACTTTTGGGAAATAATTATAATCCTCCTTTTCAACCCCAAAAATACCCCTTTTAGGAATTTGCGTCTGATTACCCTCATGTCAAAGCCTCAAGTCAAAGCCTCAAGTCAAAGCCTCAAAAAACATATTCGAGGCATATTGTCCTCTTTGATGTTTACTAATATGTGTTTATACAATAAAAATAAGATATTTTACAACTAAATAGAAATCGTTCTTGACTGATTAATGATTGTCAAGCATTCCTATGGAATACTTAACTTAATAATTTGAGTATCAAAATTTGAACGAACTGGATCTTAAGTAACAAATGATTGCAAGCTCACTTAAGACCATTTAGTTTTTTTAATATCATATATATATATATATATATATATATATATATATATATATATATTCTGAAGCTGAAATGTTAACCAACCTATCAGAAGATATGGTTAAGAAATACTCCATTTAAAAACCTAACACAGTCTCTATTGAAGATAGAGAAAAATTGAGTAAAAACGGGGCCTACCCTTCTAAAGGAGTCCAGAAGTTCTATACAGATGGTTCACGCCTTGACTCGATTCGGTACATACGGACCAGAAATTAACCTAGCTGTGCCCCTGTCGTTTAAAATCTAACAGGGCCTAGAAATGATGAATTATATTGGAGATCCCTGGTACAGGTTACTTAATAGGGTCTACTATTTGAGTTACATGCGGGAAGCGCTACTGAACTTCATTAAAAATATAGCTAAATCAGCATCCTCCAAATATTCTGCTGATTTATAGTAAAACGCGAACTATATGTAAAATAAAACTAAAAAATTCCAGGTTGAATCGAAATATTTAAAACGAATACAATACACGCTTTTTAACCCGAATCAGCCCAGAAAAAAAACAGAAATGATCACTATGTGCGAGGAGTCAAAGTATCTCCGAGTCCAGAGCCTGTACTGGGCTGTTACGGGCTGTTATATTTGGCCAGTTTATGTGTTAGTATTTATAGAACTTATTTGTATAAAATGTGTAGATTATTTCGTGCACAACCCACTTGCGATGCAGAAAATTCAACCATGTAATAAAATTATTATGTGCTGTTGATATTTCCTAGACTCTTTGGCAAGAACTTACAAATACAACAGCAAGAAACGTACTTCCATACTAGAAAATAGTAAATAAAAACTACAAAACTGAAAATCTGGCAAAAGAAATTTTTATATTGGAAATTGCGAACTAATTATACAGTAACTCGTAGTTAAGAGGAGAGATCAGACCGTGGAAAGATTATTCAAAGCGGATAGTAAAGACAGAGAAATAGAAACAATAATACAAATACGATGCTTATCTATACATATTTCAAATCAAATCAAATCAGTTTTTTATTGCCGGGACGTTATACAACGCATGGCAAATGTCATATTTTTACTGGCTAACATTTTTGTCAAACACACCACAAGAAATCTCATTCGAACATACAATTTTGCAAACGTACCTACATCCATTCATTCATCAATTATTCCCACTTCCAGCGACGAATTTATTCAGTCTTTTTAATTAGTGGTCTTCCAATCATAAGCAAAAAACTCGTCAACATTACAAAATTTTTGTGACACTAAAAAGCGTTTCAAACGAGTTTTTAACACTTTGAGTATTGAAGTATTTTTAATTGAATCTGGTAACTTATTGACGAATTGAACACCTGCCTGTGAAGGCAAGCGTTCATAAACCACCGTACTGTGTCTACCAGTTCGGTAGTTATCTCTGCCTCTAGTCTCATACACATGTATGTCTCGGCCTTTCGTCATGGCACATTTAGACATACAAAACAGAGTTGTTTCCAAGATGTAGAGATTGGGCAGCGTCAACAGTTGCACACTTTTTAAGGCTTCCTTGCACGACTCTCTAAATTTCAACTTAGCGATAATGCGGATCGCTTGTTTTTGCAGCTTGAACACTCTCAGGAATTGATTCTTTGCACAAGCTCCCCACAACATCAGCCCGTAAGTGAGGTGGGGGTAAATCAAGCCATAATACGCCATCATCAGAACTTGAGTCGGGCAGTATTTGGCTAGAGACCTCAAAACATAAATGCCTGAGGCTAATTTGGAGCAAACGTGGTCGAAGTGATCGTTCCAAGTCAACCCTCGATCTAGGTATACTCCCAGGAATTTCGAACAATATACTTCTTCCAGCATAGTGTCAGCCAACATAACAGCTGGCTCGTCATGACTATCTACTGGTCGTAAAGCAAAATTTCTAAAATTGGATTTTGCAGAATTTGTTTTAAGATTGAGGCTGTTAAAATTTTGGACAAAGTTGTTGATTTCAACAAAACTCTGCTGTTCCAGAGTCAATTTTGATTTGTTAGTGAAACATATAGTCGTGTCATCAGCATACTGCACTAGTCTTCCGTGCAGAAGTGATGAACCTACATCATTGACATAGATCAGGAAGAGAATTGGACTGAGAATTGAGCCCTGTGGGACACCATAACTCAGGTGAATTGGTTCAGATAATTTATTTGAGATCTGGACACTTTGAGTTCTGTGGCTTAGAAATGACCTGATCCACTGGAGAGGCACGCCTCGGATGCCATGAGATTCAAGTTTGTCAAGCATTGTAACATGGTCAACACAGTCGAATGCTTTCGATAAGTCCAGGAACACACTCAATGTGTGATCCCGACGTTCTAGTCCCTCTACAACCATGTCGACAAGATTTCCAACAGCGTATATTGTCGACTTGCCCTTCCTGAAGCCAAACTGGTCTTCCGATAGCTGGTTGTGTTTATTCAAAATTTGAAGCATTCGTGTCAAGAAAAGCTTTTCGAATATTTTGCTCATAACTGGCAGAATTGAGACAGGCCGGTAATTTTGTGGGGATTGGGGATCGTCTTTCTTGAAAATATGGATTACTTTAGCGGTTTTGAGGAGTGAGGGAAAAAGCTCCTTGTTCAAAAGAGAAATTTACTAATTGGGTTAATGGTCTCACAATATGCTTTGAACATTTTTTTATGAGCCACGTTGACATTGAATTTAAATCGTTTTTTTTTGGCTGGGAGCTGCTGAATTATTTTTTCAAGCTCTTCCTCAACGACAGGTGCCAGTGCCAGGGAGGCTACTGGACATTGCCTATGTCTTGGGATTCCTTGTGGGGGTGATGGGCAAGGGCCTTGCTCACAAGCAACAGATGCGAAGAATCTGTTAAACCTATTTGCAACCTCCACCGCGTCCTCCACAAGTCTATCACCACTTTTTAATTTGATTTGTTTGTTGCATGATTTGTTTTTATTGTTGATGATGTCCCATGCAGTTTTAGAAATATTTTTGGAAGATATAATTGATTTGGAAACATCATATGTCTTTGCAGCTTGGATAACTTTTCTATAAATTCGTTTGTAATTTCGAAATAAACCGCTTGAATTCTTCATTTTGGGACGTTTTTTTTGATTTCTGAGAAAATCTTTAGTTTTTCTCTAGAAACCAAAATTCCTTTAGTTATCCATTTCTTGTTTACCCTTTTGGGACAAACTTTTATGGTTTTGAGTGGACAGTACATGTCGAGATGAAAGTTGAGTGTATCACTAAACCTTTTAAAATGCTCATCTACTGAATTAATTGAATCTTGGTGTTTCCAATTTTCTTTAGAAAGGGAAGTGTTGAGAAGAGCGATGTTTCCTGGCCTTAAGTCTCTTATTGTTTTTGTGATTTTGAGCTCCCTCTCGATTTGTACTCCACTAATTATAGCCTCTTGGCCATAGTGGTCCGAGATAGCTGTTTTGACCACGGACACTGCGACACTTGATAGATTGGAGATGATGTTCTCAATTATCGATTGTGTTGAATGTGTCACACGCGTTGGCGTTTTGAATAACAATTCTAGGTCAAATGACCTTAACAAGTCGGCAAATCGTTTGGTGGAAGGATGATTAGTGTCCATTGCATTAATGTTGAAGTCACCCATTAGGACATAATCCTGTTGATGGCTAGTCAAATCCATCAGTAGGGCTTCAAAATGTGTAAAAAAATTTTCCTCATTGCCATTGGGAGACCTATAGATTCCGATGACGGTTAATTTTGATCTGTTTGAATTGAATTTTATCCAAACTGCTTAAAAATCTTTTTCGATAGTTTTTATGGGTGAAAATGGAGAAAAATTATAATTTTTTCTAACAAAAATGCCGACTCCTCCTCCTTTGGAAAGTTGTCGGCAATATGAATTAGCCAATGTGAAATTTGGAATTTTGCATAGGTCGATGTTCTTGTCATTAAAACCGTTCTCAGTTAACACAAGTACATCTGTTTTCATTTATGCACACATCAGTTGAATTTCGTCAAGCTTGTTAGTGGCAGATTGGGCATTTTGGTGAAGCAGTCGGATTTGAATCTGATTGAGAAATTTTGAACTCGTTTGTGTTTGTTGAGTAACGTCAGTCACTTTTGTTCGTCGGCCGGACGTGGGGCCCTAAAAAAAACAGAATTAACTTTGACCGAAGGCACCGGCGATGAGGTGGCAGGCGAACAGCTGTTGACGGCCTTGGCAAATGTCTTATTGCCAGGACGTATCATCGCGCCTGCTGGAGATGGCACCAGCGCGAATCTCGAGGAAGCAGGTCCTGGCGTCATAAGTAGAGGAATTGGTCTCGATGTAGTGGACCCACAGGCTGCACTGCCGTTGGAGATAGTGCCTCCGAGCTCCGTTGTTGGCGATCTTGAACAGGCAGTGAAGACAACGGAGTGGAAGAGGCCGCACAAGAAGAGGCAGCATGACCAGGCGAGGTTGGGGGCCGGATGGTTGGTGACTGACCGAAACGATCAAGACACCCCAACAGAAGCTCAGCCAGCAGCCGCTTGCCAGGCAGTCGCAAGTGCATACCGTGTTGGGTAAACTAGCGTCTTCAGATCTCGTTGAAATTTAGCACCTCTATTCCTTTATATCGAATTTACAGCTCCTCGATGTAGAAGTTAACGAGGGCAATACGCTGGTTCACGGCGTGGTCCATAGAGAGATCATGTCGATACGGAACAGTTGACACGATGACGGCCGACGAGCTGAGGCGAGCAGTTAACTGTCACTCTAGGTGCTCGAAGATGGTATAGGACTCATCGGCGGCGACATCGTTTGTTCCAGCGAACAGGACATAGCAGCTCCCAGGCGGAGGTAGACCATTATCAGTCACCGTCAGAAGCTTGGCCCCCGGCCTGCAGGTGCCGCTCACCCTGGTCGATGGACTCACGCGCTGTCGAACAAGGCCGATCAGATGACGGACATGGCTGTCACCCTCGATATACACCGCTTTTTCTAAGAAACCTTAACATTTTGGGGGTTGTTATTACCTGGATGATGGATGTGCGATATATTTGAGATGTTGTTCCTGTGGGCATTTTTTGTTAATTTGAATTTAGAATTTTGGTTTTTTTGAACCGGTTTTTTATGGCGCTTATTCTCGGATAAAATATTTTCAGATTTTGGGTTACTTTTTGAATTTCTTTTTGAATTATTTTGTACCACCACCCAGCCCTCGTTTTCTGAATCGCTCCGAGTCTTACTTTTCTTCACCGATTCAGCCTTAAAACACTCCAACTCAGACTCCAGCACCTCCACGGTGGTCTTGAGGCTGGCAACTAAGTTGCGGATCTCACTGCAGCGCGGGTCTTGGCAGGCAGTAGACGACGACAGGTCACATTGTACGGCGCAATCAGCTGTAGGGCCACCAGGATTCTTGATCGTCGACAAGTTCGCTACAAACAGCTGATCGGTGAATTGGAGAAGACGTGCGTCCGACTGAATAGGGTGGTCGATAATTTGTTCTAGTTCAGCCGTAAGTTGGTCGATACGCCTCCTCAATTCCAAGTTTTCGGCTTCCAACCCACTTGAACTCCGAGGAAGGGCGGAGTCCGAGACATAAAGTTATTGGGACATAAAGTTCATTTATGTCCCAATATGAGTTTGTGTTTGATTAAAAAGACACGGACAACGATTGACTTCAGAGTGTAATCAGTGCCTGATTTTTATGCCTGGCCTACATCGTTAATCTTGGATCATAACTACTTTTGCAATTACATTATACCGTGAAAGACACGTAGTCAATTATACGAAATACTGACTAACAGAAACAGAATATCCAATTAATATTTATCACAGAATTTTGATTAATACCGAGAACTGCAAGTACAGTAAGAATGTTATCTTTATTACATCGAACATGAGTCATGTCTTTCTTTCAGCACTATATTATGATTGTTAGGCACGTTTTCCATATATAACACTTCTTATCTGTAATCATAAAAATTTAATCTCTCACTACCTCATTACTGATTTCCTTCACTGCCGAGAAGAAATATGTGAGTGTATTATTCCATTTTGTGGGACAAAAGTTAAATAATTTAAAAATTATTATAAATTAAAAAGGGTTCATATTACCCATTAAAGTTCTTTTCACCCAATATCACGAAAATTTTACAAATTTGTAAGTAGAAGTAGACAATAAAAAGGCAAATACCCAACCTCAACAGATTTACCCAGCCAAAATAACAGCTCAGGACTATCTCAAAACTCCCAGGTAGATAATATTACTCTCAAACAGAATGAGGTGAAGTAAAAACATGTAATAATGAATTACAAAAGTACCAACTAATGTCTAGTTTGTGACTCAATGCTGAATCTATCCTACAAATCCAATTTTAGATTTGTAACCTAAACTATTTGGTTAGAAATGCCTATCGAGTGTCCCATTTAATTTGTTAGTACTTATTGAGTAAAACAACAGTTAATACTCAAGGTCAGTATCTTGTCTCAGTTTCAAATTACAGACTTTTAAGTATTTCTTATGATGACATTATTTTAAAATTGTATTTGTTATATTTTACAGATTCATCTTTGTGAATACAAAGACATCACATTAGAAGGCATAAAGAATTATTTTGCACCTTTAATGTTGCCTCAGGCCTTGTATCCTGATCTAGACACATGATCTCTGACACTATATCTAATGAATTTTCCCTCTACAAATACTTCAGGGCTGCGGTGTAGCTCGGACTTGGATTGTCAGGGCATGAATGTGATTAAAGAAAACATCACACTGGGGTGAAATAAATCAGACTAAATCTAAATTTAAATAAATTGGATAGCCCTAAGTAGCCTACAAGTATATAAAATTTAACTTTTGTATTTGAAAGAATTTCGATTCTTTGTTCTATATACATTTTTAAAATCCTTTGGGCTTTTCGGGAGAGGTCTATTCCCCTCTATTGAAGGATGGGGATCCCCCTCTTAGTTACGCCACTGGGTTAAAGTTGTGAGTGACATCTTACAGGCAAGCTTGGTCGGAGTAAAGAAATTTGAAGGATGGCTCTAAAACAGAAAGTGGTACAGGTGCTTGATTTGCTGGGACCATGCAGGGAACTGGTAATCCCTTTGCGTCCTTCACCACAATTTTCTGGCAGAAGTCACAGCAATAATGTAGTGTGTTCTTGAGAATATACGTCTGCGGTCTCAGTGCAAGGCGGTCAGTATCTTCACTGATTCTAGTGTGTTCAACTCCAAACTTATCTGGGATTGTTTATAGAGGTCAAATTCAAATTAAAATTTTCTTTTTTCCCGTAGACATGATATAATCTATAGCAATTGCCAGGATAGCTGTTATAATTTGTGTAAACGAACAACATCAAAGCACCAGTCAGACACATTCTATGCTCTCATACCTCACTCACTCCTGCCAAATATTCTCACTTTCAGCGCCGGTCGTCAGTCTAGTGATTAAGCGGTCACCCAGTCATATGCAATGAACTCGATTGCACTATAAAATGCTTGGGATGTATGTCTCGGCCCTACAGACTACAGACTACGTAGAGTCAACAGTTGTAACTCTTTAAAGACTTCCTTCCAAGAGCCTCTGAACTTCATTTGTGTAATTATCCGAATCAATTGCTTCTGGATTTTAAAAACTCTTAGGAACTGACTATTTCCGTAGAACTGTGAGACTAAACCGTGACTAAGGTTTGAAGAAATCAAGCCGTAATTTGCCGTCCTCAGAAAACAAATAGGGTATTATTTGGCCAAAGACCTCAGGACATAGATGCCCGAGGACAGTCTGGAGCAAACATGGTCATTTATGGGCATTCCAAGTCAATCCTAGAACTAGGAATACTCCAAGGAAATTTTTAACTATCACCTTCATTTATCACAGTATCACCAGTAAGACGGCTTGCCAGTCATTGGAGTCTCTTGATAGCAGTGCGAAAGTCAGGAAATTATTTTTAATTTATATAATTAAGAAGTCTGTCTTAGCTCATTTATAGGTTTACACCAGAAAAGAGGTCAACTAAAAATCGTATAATTTTCTTCTAATATAAAATAAATATTTTCGAGAGGAAAAAGTCACAACCTTAAGTTAATAATTCAGGCTATCATCTACTGTTGGGAAAACACCTTTGTCCCATAAACATTATGTGCCATCTTCAAAATACATATCTTCTGACATGTTCCAAAACTTATTTACCCGTTTAAAACTCACGAAACAGTGGCCAAGAGCAAAGATTGGTATGAGCAATGGATATCACCCCCTAACTACTAGATGAATTAATAGGAATAATTTAATTGGATTAAGTCACGAAATCTTTGATATATACTATGCAATACTTAAATGAAATGGCCATAGTTCAATTTATCATATATCAAAATATGTAACACAAATGTAAAGAGCATTAAGGGGGGGGGGAATTACGTCAGTAAAACTTGTCCTTTGCTGGTAGGTGGGATCCTTAGAAAAACAGAATTATTTCGGTGATGGTCAGTCTGTAGTCAAGTATTAGGCGAAATGGATTGTCTATTGAGTTTGGCGATCATCGCCTCCGCGTAGCTTCAATGCTTGAGCTTGGTGGGCGCTGGTGGTGTCAGAGCGGACAGAAGTGGCGCTACGAGAGGCAGGTTCCCCACAGTTTCTACACGGCAGCAGTCCGTAACTGTGCGATGATATATCTCAAGGCGAACCTACAGACAGTACCTGTTTCAGTTGATGGTTCGCTTTTGCCTCTAAATCCTCCTCAACCTTCATCAGAATCCCAATCAAAAACTCCTTTTTCTAGGCGTACGGAGGTGCATACCTTTAGGGATGAACCAGCGTCTTCAGATGGTATTGAAATCTAGAAGTTGAACTTCCTCGTATCTTATGCACAGCTCTTCAATGAACGAGTTTGCGAGGATAGTCTGCTGGTTCACCGGGTGATCTGTCGACAGGTCATGGCGGTGAGACACGGTTGAGACATCAACACGGACGAGCTGAAGAGAGCGGTGATGTGCTGCTAAAAGAGCTCGTGTATGCTGCTTTTGTTTTCACCAGCCGCAATGTCGTTCGCCTACGCAATCAAAGCGCTGCAGCCGTCTGGAGTAGGTGGGTCGCTAAAATCGATTTGTCGAAGCCTGGCTCCTGGCTTACAGATACTAGTTACCGTCGTCTTTCCCGCTATTCATCGTTGAACCAAGCTAGCGAGGTGTAGAACGTGGCTATCCCTCGCTATGTGAATCATCTTACATCGCAGTTGGCGTTTGTTACTCAGATTTTCACTGATGAGGGAGCTGTGAGGAATTTTTAATTTCGCTTTGCTGTAGGACGGGATATTTTTATAATACTTTTTATGGGCGTTTTTGGATTGAGGGGGTTGGTCTTACTGTATGTTTTTGTTTTAAACTACCATCCAGCCTCCTTATTCGTATCCCTATTACCGTACCCCTTGGATTTTTCTTCTCATTCCTGAAACTTATCAGTTGACCATTCTCAATGGTTGCTTCTAGGTATGTGGTGAGGTTCCGGTATTCAGCACAGCTCGGGTCTCGACAGGTGGTGGATGGAGACAGAAGCTGGTCACATTGAGTGACACGGTCAGTAGGCTGCACCGGCATTAAGCACTGACTAGAACAGTCATCATGGGTAGGAAAGAGATGCTCTGTTAGGCAGAAGGACCACTCACACTCGACACAGATTGTCACAGAGTGGTGTATTTATGAGGAAGATCTCGTCCGTGTAATTGAGTGAGAGAGTATCTGACTCAATGGGATGGTTCAGCAACTTCTCATGCACAGTTATAAAAGATGCATTGTTCTGCTTTAGCCAAATATTCTATATTACTGTATGCTGATGGTGTTGAGGAGGTTGATGGAAAAGCTGCGGCAAGGGAAGGTCCGTGAGAGGCATAGAACTGGCGCTTGAGGTGTACGTTGCAAGTGATGTAGGCGAATTAACCACGCTCCATTTTCTATTATCCCGCATGACCTAGACTAAGTTTTTTCTTTATGGAACACTGGTCTCATTTTATCCTTTTCGATTGGTTATCAACCACAACACAATGTTACAAGCATGACTCCACCCTCCTTGTCCCTGATCTGATACTTGCTACCATCAGCAATAAACTATGTCTATGACTACGGTGAACTCAGGTGACATTTAGTCTCTGATTAATTATCAACCACAACACAAAGTTACAAGCGTGTCTCCACCCTCCTTGTCCCTGATCTGATACTTGCTACCATCAGCAATAAACTATGTCTATCACTACGGTGAACTCAGGTGACATGTATTCTCTGATTGGTTCTTAACCACAAGACAAACTTACAAGCATGACTCCATAGAAAAAGCACCATAGTAAAATCCTAATTATGTAACTAATAATCTTAATATTAATGGAAGAAAAATTAACCATATACTAAGTAATCTGTACCAGAATTAAAAATTTAATGAGCCACTTTTATCTGTAAGACTTACTTAATAATAGCAAGAGTGTTTATGATGAAAAAACATTTCTATAAGCAGAGTGGTAAAATAAATATAGTGAAACAATGAAAGAAGCCATTGAAATAAAGCGAAAGTTTAAAGGCATGTAAGGACATACCAAATAACTTTTACTAATCTTAATTACTTCAGAATGTAATATTTTAAACCAACACCAAACTAAGCAAATGACCATTGCTTTTAAATAAATAGTGAATAACATTTTTTTCCATTTGAACAAGAAAAAACAATGTTTTAACTCAAAAGTACCCATCTCTTACTTTTTTCCAGATGTATACCCCATGTTATCCAACTTTGGAAATGGGAAGGAAAGTGCCCTAGTATATAATTTTAAAAATAGGAATGTGATTAGTAGTTTTTAGTAATTAGTAGTAGACTTTTTAAGGCATGAACGAGCTATGAAGTGGAAAAACGTTTTGAAACGTTTCGTTTTTTTATACCCAGTAAATATGGCTAATCGTATTTGAAACAGTTCTATAAAATACTCAGCGTTTGGAGACCTTTAATCCTTTAATAAATTGTGACAGGACCAATTTATACATTTAAAAATTTTCAAAAACCAATTCTACATTCTTAAAAGTTTTATTTTTGTGCATGAGTTGAAATTATTATGTCATTACAATTTTATTATATTTCTTACTATATGTCATTTAAAATTTGCATCGTATATATGAAATTTTGCTTGAATAAAACTTATTCAATCATTCATCTGTTCCTATTAAATCCTCTAGAAGTTAGGGGGTGATATCCATTGCTCATACCAAACTTTGCTCTTATATACACTGTTTCGTGAGTAACGGGTAAATAAGTTTTGAATCACGTAGGAAAGGTATGTATTTTGAAGGAGGACCAGAATTTTTAAAGGACAAAGTTTTTTTCCCATTACAATAATATGCCTGATTATATGCCTGAATACTAACTGAAGGCTACATATTTTTGGTCTTAAAAATATTTACTGTATATCAGAAGCAAAGTATAAGATGTTTAGTTGACTTTTTCTTCTATTATAAGGCTTAAAAAGAAGCTGAGAAGGACTATGTATTTACATAATTGATTAAAACCTCAATCTCATCCTTAAAAATTAATATTTTTCAATTGACTTATAATTTATTTCGTTGATTACCAGATGTAATCTTACTAACTATTACTTGACCCAGAAAATAAAATAAAAGTTATATATTAGAATTCAAGGTGACAGAAGTCTTATAGTGAAACCTCCAAGGGACAGTCGCGTCTTTAATATATAAAATATGTGTCTGACCTCCTATGCTATTAGCTGCATTTTCCGAACGAATTTAATTGGAATATTTGTATCAAAACCAACGCCACATTTTTGTCCCTAAATAACTTGACTACTACAATACATAATATTCGAAAAGCCACATGGGCAATCTGCCTGTGCATAGTCCTAATTGCATTTAGCCAGCAACATAAAACATGATATCAAAGTGATTTCAACGTAGCTGGACAATTAATGATATATGTATTTTTTTTCACGAGCTCATCCCTAAGTACAGGGGCCAGTGCCAATGAGGTAACCGGACTCTGCTTGCGCATGGGGTTTCCTTTAAAAGGTAGTGGACAAGGACATTGCTTACAAACATCGGATGAGAACCATTCGTGACCTCAAATTTTCCACAATCTCTTTCACATCTTCCTTCAATCAGTCTAAGAGATTACGATGGCGTACATTATCAAATGTCGATAAGATACAGCTCCTATATAAGGCAAGCCGACCGTACACCTCTGAATAAAAAAAAACTGTATTGTTCCAGTGCAAGGATACTTCTGAATGCTAAACTTATTCTGCTACGAACAAGCGACTGAAACAAATATCCAAAGGTATGCTGAATTATGATTGGAAGGTAATTAAATACAACATCTTAACTGTGGTATTATGGAGCGGTAGCACTAAGGACGATTTAAGCCTGTCCGGGAAAATGCTAAATGAATGTCACAGTGAACTGAGGGGCCAGCAGGTCACCACAATGCTTAAGAATCAGTGGTGGTATTTTTCCTGGTCCCGCCTCGTTAAAAGTATAAACGGAGGTGAGCTTTCTTTGGTGTCATCTAACTATAACTTAATCGATGACAGGTTGAAATCTTCGCTGAAATGTTCAGCGGTATTGTTACATCAACTCATTTATAAAATTCTAAAAGACTTTTATACTAAGCGGAATCAAGTTGTTGATATAAGCTAATATAGTTGTCGTAGCAATCAGTTCTTATGTTTTACACAGATCACGGACGCTTCTTAATTCATCATAGTGAGCTAAGTGTATGGTTGACTAATGTGTAATATCAAATTTCTTCTTTACAAAAGTTAAAAGTCAAGACTCAGTAGTTTAGGGGCTGGTTCACTATTTTAAGGACTTTATAGTGAGATTGCCTCACCACCCTCAGTCCTCTTTTTCACCCCTCCATAGAACTCACAACTTGTTGAGTGAGATATTGTATTGGCAAGGCAAGAATCCATTGCCTCCAGCTAAGACTGATTAAGTTATTTGATAAATCCGATCACGTCATTGATAAATATAACATTAAAGGTGTTCTAATGCAGAAAGATTTGAAGAAAGGATCACTGGAAAAACAGAATCTGTTGGACATCAAAGTGACAACATTGTTCTCATACTTATACAGGATGGACGAAACACATTGAGTGGAGATTCTGAGGTAGTAGTAACAAATACATTAAATTGCACAGTTTACGTGGAAGTTACTTTGTGGCAAAAACATACACGCCCTACTTATAGGCTTTAAATTAAAAATATAACTTTGCCACTTTTCCGCCAAAATAGAATATTTACAACGGAATTGAATGGTAAAAGAAAGCACTAGAATTGACTTCCCTTAAATGACTGACAAACTACGAATCGGAAGACTTGGCTCAAAATTGTTTTAGACATCAAAGTACAACAGTTCATTGTCTCAAAAGAACCAATTCGACCTGAAGAAAAGTGAATAGAGTTGAACTCACCTAAAAATCGTAACGGGATAAGCCATTTGTCGAAACAACTTACAATTTCGGAACCATGGTCTCGTCAGAAGGGCATCACAGCAAATTGTATTTATTAAAACCTGGTAACTTTAAATAATTACAGGTAAATTATTTAACTTACCTGTAATTATTTAACTTATTATAAATTCATTTTACAATAAGTTTGAAATAGATGTCTTGCATTAAAGGACTAATTTATAATACGGGAAATATTAATTTTCCTTAAAAACATGTCGCGCAAGATTATTGGCTGTTCTCTACAAGGGTATATAGGTAAGTTATAATAATAATTAGTGCCTAATAATAATTAGGATTGTCATTTCATATCGTCAACAAAGGACTCGACACCAACATGGTCATTCCCATATCCACCCTGGAGCTCCACTCGAGAAGTGATGAAAGTCAAATTAATATTCAATTAATTGAAATTTGTTGATACTTTAATTATTTGCTCAAAATAATCGAACCACACGATATAATTCTCTGATATTTCGGAATAACATACCCATATTTTGAATATCGCAGCAACATATCACTTACTTTGATACGATGTCACTTATTAAAAGTTATAATTGATGATTTGTTAGCATGACTTACGTTACATTACAAGTAAGTAAGTAATATAAATTTACTTACTGCAAAGTGTTAGGATATGTGCACCACGTGTTTCTTTGGTGCAGTAAATAAGGTGTGATACTGTTAAATTTGGGTTTGGGTACCTAATGTTATAATATTATGTAAATATATTTTTATTTATTAAAACATTCATTAATAAAATGTTTTAGTTAATGTGTCTACATTTCAACATATTTTAATGTATAACACCTTATTGCTTTATATTATTTATTTTTATCTATCATATTATATTGCTCATATTAAATATGCTGCAACACATAAGGGACCTGCAGGTCCCGGTGTCCCCGTACAAATACCGTGTCTCTGGCTGTTGGAGATTGGTGCTCGACACGGTGAGTCACTGCTCTCATCTATATACTAGGCTAATATTCTGATCCCATCTATATACTGGACTAATATTTTAACTACTTACGATACTACACTTAACAAACTGCTCTACTGTTTTGCTATGACCGAATTGCCTGGGGCCCCTTTTCTGATTGTTCTTAATACCTTTTAAATAACCCAAATAAGCTTTTAACCAACGTTAACATTTCTCTAATAAAATATTTATATTCAGTAAAAATTAATACCTTATTTTGGGTTTTTTTTATAAGGCTTGACATAAATATCATTAGATTATGGAATATTTGTGGCATAATTTTAAGGTCTGCGGTTAAACAAATCACAGTTGAATATGTTTTTATTTCTTTTTATGATATGATTATTATTTTTATACAAATTGTTTATTACGACCATTATGATGATTTTTATAATAAACGTGTACGCGACAAGAATAGTCTTTTCACCAAGCACCAGTCTGCACATGTACGGATAATTTCTCATACACAAAGTGTACTATACATGTTTGTGAGTTTCAAAAATACATTTTATTGGAAGAAGTTAAATCTTTATTACTTTTAGTAGAAACATTTCATGCTAATTTCAGCTGAACTAGTGTCAGTGTCGTATTTTTTAATAAGGCTGACAATGCGCCGGGCCTAGGGTGGCATATTTCAAGAGGCGGCAACTTTGGATACGTGGTTATCGTCGATTAAACATAGCAACCTCCGATGATGAGCTGCTGCAATGGTGCAGGGTTTCCGTGTGAGTAGCAACGTGTAGCGTGGAGGGTGGAGGCTGGTGACTTGGTTATGAGATATCCTGCGGACATACAGACAGAAGAAGAATTCAGTCAGTAACTAACAACACTCCCAAATAATTTGAAGTATTACAATACAATGATGATTTATTAAGTTAAAAGACAATTTATTCAAACTGAGAATATACGATAGGCAATCTTTCTTCTTAACCATATGGTTCAATTGATCGAGCAAATCTCTAAGGAAGCTCACGCCCTAAAACAGAAATACTTAGCCCAAGAGTCTCTGAATAATCGTAATGAGGATAAATTTCTGATAAATTTTCAGTGCACGAAAGAGTAGTCTAGGCCTGTTAGTAAGGGAATCACGGAGGGTTCTACGGGCTGCAATTTCTGGAAAAGGGGACTATTGCTAAAAGCAACGTCTTTTTTGTCTTGTACCTTACCTTAACTTATATATAAAAATACGTGAATAATTAAGTCCAAATTACGAAATAAAAATTTATTTTATCTGAAATATTATTTCTGAAGAATATTTTAACCATAATTTATCTTCAATTAGTCATTAACTTAATTATAAATTTAATGTATTTTTATATTATATCAAAGTCTCCCAATCAACTGTAGATAAATATTCTATGCAAATAATAAGTATAGTAAGTAATGTTTGCTTAAGTGCACTCTAGGATTGCTAGGTGATCTCAATAATATTATGAGCTAAAAAGTACGCTAAGGCCTTTCAACTACTAAAAAACGTGAAGATTCAGATATCAATTGCAAAATGACTAATTTCTTATTATGAGGTCTATTTAATATTTAATTTTGTATGTTTTCCAATATTCAAAAACACATATTCAGCTAAACATTAATATTCTAGTCAACTCGTTTTACTGGTTATTTAAAATGCCCTAATACAAAACAAGGTATCCAAAACCAACACCTCCAGGCGCGACATCAGAGCCCAGGGGGTCCTAAAGCAGCGTCCCCTAGTGTGGGGGGGGGGGGAAGTAGTGCGGTGACGCGCGGCGCATCGTGAGCTAGTCAGAGAAATAAAATACTTGTTGTGAAATGCGATTCAGATCTTAAAGTACAACCAAAATTAATTATGAGATTTGGAAGACATAAGAAACTATTGTCTAAAAGTAGCTACCTGGGATTTATATAAATTCTAAATTTACTTAAATATACAATTTGCATAAAGATTTTTACAATAATATTAAAAAAATTAGCCTACCCAAAAATTATTGTAATTTTTAATACATAAGTTCTTTAACTTTAAAATTAGTTGAAATTTATAAGGAAAACAGAAAGTAAATTTGCTTGCAGTGCTGCTGCGTAGTGTCTCAGTTAGAAACCACTCCGGTCATTTGAGTGTAGGTGGTAATGAACGTCAGAGACGGCTAAGCAATCGTGAACAATAGAACCGACCAGTTTTATAGTTATTTGATAACCGAGCGTTACTACCTCACATAGCCGATAAGCCTCGATTGTTCTGCCTGGGCCTCAGTACAAGCTCCTTCTAGTTCTTATTGTGATCTCTTAATATGTCAACGTCAACAGTTGCTCCGTAAGTAATTAGATTTTTATGTAATATCTTCGTAGTGTCACCATGAATACAACTTATTGATTATAGTGAGTCTTGTCGGAGTATTTATTATAGATTTTATATTACAACTTCCCCTGAACGTTTCGTAACTTTAAGAAGTTAAACTATTATACAAAAGACTAGCAGTGAAATCTCATATTAATAATAATCATTAGAAATGTTATAATTTTGTTTAATAATGTGGTATTGTTTATAATGTATAAGTACTTGAAATATCTGCTAAATATGCTTACGGGCTGCAATAATGCATAACAAAATTACTTACTCATAACTCTCACCTCAATACATTTTGATACCTGCAATTTAAATTTTGTTTTTACATAACTTCTGATATATGTTAAAAATTACTCCACCATATAGCTGTTGTTACGGGTAAATATTTATCTACGTTATGGCAAATAATATAAATATGAATCTTTGATTTATACTTTCTTTCAATACTTCTTTCATCAGGACATGTATTCCAAAATACTAGTTTAGATTAAAGTATTAAAATTTTCAAGTAAACTTTTCTTAATTGTTCAATTTTGTATACCTAATAAATATAGCTGTTTCATTTCATTATAATCGATAAGATTTTAAGTTTTATGTGTTTATATATAAAACCTTCCCTATTTTCCTAAATTTTTATTAATTGTATCAGTTAAATAAAAGACTAAGTTTATTTATTAATTTTATAAACCTTATTAAATTTAGAATTTATTTATGAGGTTATGATATACTGTATGTTCGGTTAAAATGGTAAGGTTGAAATATTTTGTGAGTTTTAAAATTCAAAATGTTTAATACAGATGAACTTTTATAAGTAAGAAATGGGACGAACGTCGTTTATAAACGGAAAACTACTCGTGTAATCTAGGTAACGATTTATAGATGAAATGTTAAGTAATGCATAACCAAATAATAAATATATAAAGTCTTTCATTGTGGTCGTTACTCACATATATTTATGGTTTAAGTTCATAGATATAGTAAATTATTTGAATTACACTTGAAGCAAAAAAGTATATAATATATTCCATATTTTCGTAGGATTATAAAGCCACATTTTCGAAAGTATAAATAACTGTAAATATGTATAAAATAAGTTATTGGCACTTATAGAAATTTGTAAAAGTATACATATTTCTTAAATGTAATCTAATTGAGTATGTGTGTGTAGCTAATACAATAACTTGTAGGCAATACATCGTTAATCCTTGTTTATAACGCGTTTACAAACATTTTGATAACATTCTAAAGTTCCATCTTCAATGACGCTTTGCCACGGGTACTGCTATCTCGGATTTCTAATGTTCCTGTGACTGTTAAGCACAGATGTTGGGCGTTGGTTCTCGTATGCTGACTCATTATAGTCTGGTACTTATAGCATTAGGTAACGACTTATTGTAATTCATATGTACACGTCTATGACTAGTGCTCAAATAGTCATCTCTTTAGGTTTATGAATGCTTATTTAACGCTTTATACTTTTATTCGAATTAATTACAAGCTCTTAACACTCATTATTATTTACTCTTAAAATTATTATACACACATGATAGTTTGTGTCATCAAACAAGTTCATTTTATATTATAATTATGTTTGTCGTGATACGTCATAAAACAAAATGATACTTTTGATTGTAACCGTTTACGTATTGGTCAGTAAGCCAATTTAATACAATTTTAAACATATTTCCTCCCCATTTATAATGTTGACTTAAACTTGACGATTTTACAGGATCTACAAAATGTTTTATGTTTTATTAAACCACGTAAATCTGTGTTGAACTTAACATTGTTCACTACACAGATTACTTACGCTAATATGTTTTAAAGGTTTGACCGTATAGCTTACTATGTATTATTCCTATAACTTAAAATTCATTAAAATTTAATTTAAATTCAATCGCACTGGCCTTGAGTATTTTAGCTGTAAAGTAACATGAAATGTTCAAATGTAATCACATGTTATAGTGTACTTATTCTATTTCATAGAGAGTTGTTTATGAAGTTGCTAATTATTACTGCTCTCATTAGGTGAAAACTCAGACTTATATTTGAAGTGTTTCATCCTTCATATTTACAGTCATGTCACTTGCTAGTTTCTTTTATTTTTATGGTTGTCACTATGATTTCTAAATCATCTTTTACATAATAATTATTTATTCAAATTACTACATTAGAAAAACTTAAATATGATTCCAGAGACTTAAATAACTCAGATCGCGCAGTATTTAATATATTTGATTAGTTATAAACCTGAATTAGCGTAAAATTCCATAGACGCTTAAACTATGTACCCGACATACACTTGTTTGGATTACATCTTCTGTTCATATTTATTCTGTAGAGTTCATATTTAAGACTTGTTGGTTAATCTCTTTAAATAAAGATGTACCTACCAATATCTGTAAATATAAAGATACAAAGAAAAAGATATAAAGATAATACTTAAATATCTTTACCCATCACACATATCACCATCGCACTGTGTTTTATATTGTAACTCTTTTGTCAGATTCAACTGCAAAAATCGCTAGATATTTTTTTTTACCACGTGTTCATAAGAAACTTACTCAAAATATATTAAAAATCTAATTCAATCACAAGCTTGTCACTCTATTTACGTTTGTTTATGTTAATTGTAAATCAATAAGTACCCGTTTAACTTTGTCAAAATTAATACAAATAAAAAAGTATTGCATTTAAATATTTATAAAACACTTCGTTTATTCCAAATTCAAAGTTAATAAACAGTAGCAATATCTTCAAATTACTGTTATACATGTACAATAATCTATAATGACCTAGTTATAATTCAAACTACTTATCGTCTGATATTTTTAGAAGTTTATATCAATATTTGAGCAATCTCTTGAGTAAAAAATACAATATACTCCTTGCTAGATAGAATAAAACTATTTTTTCAAGAAGGATACTATGATAAAACGAAATAAGATATTAAATAATTTCTTAAAAACTACATATTTATATGACTAAGATAACAAAAATAATTTATCTCAAACAATGAAAGGAAATCTTTCAAAATGCCATAAAACATTGTATATTACTGTATACACTGTATAACATTATTAAACTAAAAAAAGTACTTGTTGTTTTAGTTAAAATAAGATATATTTTTAAAACTTTAATCTGTGCTAACAGCACATGGTATCGTATTTTGAAATGGGTAATTACCAACTCAATTACTATTTTACCAAAAGAATATTAAGAAACTAAAATTTTCTGTTGTAAAATTTCTTTATTCTTAGTAATTTTAATTATATCTAAACTTTATACTACAGTTTAGAGAGTATTAAATATGAAATTCAACTTCTGAAAATCTTGAAGTATTATCTGATTAGTCAAATTATAGACAATTTTCTCTAACAAGTACGTAATAAAAAACACTCCAAATTAGTTTATAGAACCTATTTTTAATCATTCTGTAAACATTAATAAATTTACCAACTTACGCTCAATGCCATTCAGGCTGATTCAGAATATCAATAAAAAGAGCATAAGAAACTCAAACTCAAAACTTCGTCCACACTGCAAGAAGGCCACGATTCCCATAGCTGAGGTTGTATAATACTTCTCTCAATAATCGCATTACGTCAATACTACTGCACGTAATTGGCCCCAACAAAAATAGAGTACGCAAGAAAACTAGTATCTGTAAACATCTCTATCGTCTTTATTCAGATGTTCAAACCAAGTAACTTTCTTCTTACACGTTGACTATTTTAAATCTTAAAGAAGAAGTACATCTTTAGAATCTACATAAAATTTAGTATGTAAACATGTCTATTATCAAAACCTAAACATCATTAGAAGGTAATAACATATTTTATTGACTTTTTCTGCATTAATTTATAAGTTTTGTTTCAATATCGTTGACATATAGGTGAGATGGTACATTCAGCATTCAGTTGAGCACGTTTTTCAAACTACAAAATAAAGTTGTCAGTGTAACAGCTGGGAAGTATTCACGAATGAAAACATTATGGCTTAATATTTATTGTTTATACCTTCTGCCCTCGACAAAAAGCAGGAGTCTCCCACCCATGATCTCTTACACCAAATCGGAAATAGATATACACTCATAATTTTTCATTACCAAAGCGATATTTTCAAAACATTTTCCACGTGTGATACAAAAAACCAACGTGATGTGGTATTTAACGATTAATGTCTTTGGTAATGTATTTGTTTCATTATCATTTAATAACACCTACTTTAATGACAAAATTTAAGTGAAATTTTTTGTACTTGAACAATATAAAATTTGATGTGATTTATATTTATTGTATTCAACTCGGATCCGAAGTACGACTTCTTACACAGTGTGTCCATCGGCTCTCTACTGTTAGGCGCTGGCAATATTTAAAAAAATCTTTAATATGCATGGTAACTTTTATTTGGGCTATAAGTGGTGGACATTTATAAGGTAATGACATTAGTAAGTAGATGATCAATGCTAATGTTCTATATTTTGGTAAATTTATCGAAAATTGCATCATTGAATACAACATTGTTTGTAACTTCCACAAACCGGATTTTTAGCCTTTACAATCTTTAAATACAAATCGACACCCACCAACTGCTCTGTATTTTTGTCTTCGTTTCTTTCTTAATAATACAGAATCCACAGATACTGGTAAGAAATGAAGTAGTTGACACATTTATTTATCATTTAAGAACTGCAAATCGTTTATTTATTTTTAAATTTACGTACACATCAAATTGCTACAAAATGCTTATTGAACGTTTTTATAAAATAATGTCTTCCATTTTTAAATACTTTAATCTCTTTCGTCATCGAGGCCAACTATTTGATTTAACAAAGTCCATAAATCACCTGAATTTATGCTTGACATATTTAGTTTTTTTTTATTACCCCCCCCCCCCCCCACCCCCCCCCCCCCCCACCCCCCCCCCCCCCCACCCCCCCCCCCCCCCACCCCCCCCCCCCCCCACCCCCCCCCCCCCCCACCCATCCATGGATTTGCAGGCGCTTAAAGTGGGCAAGAACTCACCAAGTTCTGTACTCCATGCCAATGATGCTGATCTTAGAACACATTAACTTTTTATTGATTTTAAATCTAAGGTAAATTAAGTAGATCAAGTGATGATGTACGGTATTGAAAATTGTAAAATATTATTATTTACTCTAGTTATCTCAAACAAATGCGACCACTTCTAAATTGACAGGAAGCCACGAGTTACTTTGAATTAAAACTGTGACTAAACTATTTTTTTTAAATAATATCTCATCACATCGAAAATAACAAAAACTTTTGACATTAAAAAAGAAACCAACTTAGAAATAAGGCAAAAATATTGGTCAAAATAATTTTATTTTCTAACACGTAGATTAAGTGTGTCATGTTTGTAAATTTTTTGTAGTTATTTTGAAATAAAATACTGTCAATAAAAAGTTGTTTTTTCATCTGGGTAATATTTTAATGCCTGTAATATTTCTTTCCGACTTTGTAAGAAAAATAAAAGTCAAAATCTCAGTTATTTTGATATTGCACAAAAAATCATGTTTTTTTAACAGAAAATAAAAATCCACGGTAAAAAGCAGCTACTAACATTTGTAATAATAAATAAATTGTAGTATCTAACAATTGTATTAAGTCTACAAGGCGTTTTAAAGTGATATTAGATCATTACTATAATGCCTGCCATATGGGCGGAGTTAGTTCTTGCCCATTTCCAGCGCCTGCAGACTCGGAACGCAGCCCAGGATTTCGGCTCGGTTTCTCCGGCCCAGAGCGCGTTCCATTATTATAATTCGTTGGATGAACCTGACGAAGATAATATCAGATTCCCTCAGTAGTTTTTCTATTTCAATAATAAACGTTTAATAAGCCCTGTTCTCGCTTTACATGGGATATGAAACTGAATATATGCTTTTAGACTTGTCTCAGACAATTACCTAATTAAACGAAAAGCACCTAGTATTAGATTAAAGAAGTCATATATACGATCATATGTAGGTATACAGAGATTAGTGTTTAGAATTTTAAACAACTAAAACTAAAAAGGACATCTCCATAGTCTCTACTAGCAATTGCTGCACTGTTTATTTTACTTTTTTAATACCTAGTTGACACGAAACTAATCATGGAATATTTTTAACTCAGAATGAACTATAACTTAAGGTTCCAACGGCAATGACCTTCAGGCAGCATAAAACACTATGGTTGTTTCAAGGCCTGGTAGATTGATTAAGGGAATATATTCAATGCATTACGTATGAAAATCGTGAAGTATTACTTAAACTACGTTTTAAACAACGTACGTAATTATGTTATAAATACACGTTTCTTATTGAATTCAAAACTGCCAATTGTGATGCTATTACTTGATACCAATATATTTTATAATTGTTTTGTAGACTAAAGTATCTAACCTGGATTATTCACTTTTTAACAATTGGTCTAGTGGTTTTAGATGAATTATTCACCGACACTAAGTACTCGTAATTTAAAAAAAACATTCCTTCCGCAATTCAGTGGAATTGTTTGCAGCAACATCTCGATATAAAGCGAAATCAAATCTTTACATATCCGCATTATTAACTCTTCTTTTACAATGTTTTTTGTTTATCCAATATAAACATATAACAGACATTAACGGATAGCTTTAATTAGACACACCTTCGTTATTTAAGTAAACAAGACTTTCAAAGGTGGTCTTAAGAGATCGAACTTGGTATTGACAGGACAAGACGTTATGGTATTGTAATAACTTAAATTTATAAGCATATTAAACGTTTAAGAGTGTTTTATATCTTTATGGGACGCTAATTAAGAGGATGGTTTCGTGACATTTTATAATATTAACCTTATTAGGAGAGTGATATCACTAACTTCAGCACAATGGTTTCTATCATTATACTACAAAACTCTAATAAACATTTTATTTCCTCTTAGTGTTCAGTAAATAAAAATATGATTTACCACAGATTGTAAAACCTCAGTATCCAATGGTGTTTACACTGCCCTGTTGGTATTTCAATTTGTCAGGTATTTTCGAATGTTCAGAAAAAAACATGGCAATTTCACAAAAAAACGAATAACTATGACTACCCTCTACTAAGTAGTACAGTATATATTACGTGTTCATTCTTCAAAATACGATCAAGTGCTCGTGTTAATATGGCTTATCTGGTGGCGTTGATTTGGACAATGACCGCCTTGTTTCTTTTTAACGCAATATTAAACTATAACATGATAGTCTCAAATAAACTCTAACCATTGTAAAAAACCTTTTTAGATACTATTTTTGTGAATTAAACGTTCTAATTAAAAATGAAGTAATTATTAACCATTGCAATTTTAGACAATCTTCATGTATATGTATGTGTAGTAAAGGACTCCACATGTTTCCTTCCTTGTCCGCATATTAGCCATGCTGTGTATTGGGTTTTATGTAGGGCTCCTAAATTAGCTGAAATAAGAATTCATTCACTTAACAAAATATCTGCTAGCATGCCAGTAGATATAATAGGCATGATATAATAGAAGAGCATCTGCAGTCATGTAAGCTCCAGTGGTCGTGACAGTTTTGTGGAAGAAGCCTCTTATGAACTTGACAGAATTGCCACAAAATAAAACACGTAACAACCTATTCAAGCTATTTTCAACCTATTTGAGTACCACTTCGGTCTTTTCGTTTCTTTATTTACATGTCAACAGACTTGCATTCATTTGGTGTAGGAATCAATCAAATTATGTTTTTATTTTTGTTTCAAGAAGTCCAAAACATGATCGCTCTTAAGATCCATAAAGGTTGTTCGTAACTCATACAATCCAGGTATCATATGTCTGGGAAATGTTTATTACAGTCTTGCACAGTGGATTACGTACATCCAGGTAAGCAAAGAACTCTAGACAGCTTCTTCGTCCTGTAAGATACCGCATAAACCATAGCATCAATGTAAGGTTGTAAGTTAATGTCAGCCAAATACGTTTTTTATTTTATATATGTGTGTGTTTGTGATTGTGTGTAAATTAAACAACATTACGTAATCTTATAAGAAAAATGTGCACATTGAAGACGAATGTCAACAGTTCAAACAAAACAAACATGCAAGAAATGAAACAAGATATGTTTGTTCTGAACTGTTTTCATGCATAAGGGATTTTCAGAGAGAAGTCACAATTGAAATATTGTACTTTGGAATGGAATGTTCGTCATAACTTCAAACTTTGTAAACACAATCTCTTGTTCATTCTTATCTATTATAGTTTTCTCTTTATTCCCATTGCTTTTAAAGTTATGAAAGCAATGATTGAGTACAATTAAGTGGAAAACAACAGAATTTACATATTTAATCATTCTATTGCACAAAGACATTATTTCATAAATTTAACTGTGTTTCGCCATTAATACTTCGGATAGATTATTCTTTGTTAACATTTTATATATATATATCTGTGTGTGTGTGTGTGTGTGTGTGTGTGTGTGTGTGTCATATTGTAATTTAATTCTTACTAATTCAAGTAACAATTTTATTTAAAATACATGTATACTAAATTCTAATTATGTAACTTTTACCGGTGTTTGGGATGATTGAAAAGTACTTAAATATGCTATTTAAAATCACAAATAATTGTCTTAGTATGAAAATGAGCAGAGTAATAAAATGCGATACTGTACTGGGCTGAGTAATACTTTGCATTAAGATTAAATATATCACAAACACAATGCAACTTTATGTTTGTTTAATTCGGTATAAAAATTCAGTATAACTCCTAGTTAAGTAATGATTTCACAAAAGGTGCACGGTCATATTGCCTTAGATTTAAAAGTGAATGATATATTTTTATCTAAATAAAATTTACTTTATTCAACACCATAAAACTCAAAATTGCATTTTCAATATCATACTGATTAAACAAATTACATAAATTTTTAAGAAAATAAGAACAAATAAACTACGAGGGGAGTTCAATTAAGACTGATAGTATTCTTTCAATACCTTTAATATAAAATGTTAAACTTTAACACTTTTATCTCCTTCTAAGTAGTCGCCATTTAAAGCCACACACTTGTTCTACCACCCCTACCACTCCTTGAAGACGTGTTCACAGCCCTCCTTAGACAGAACCTTCTAAATCGCCTCTAAAATTTTCATAGCGGCAGTAGCAGTTGGAAAACGCCGGCCTTTGAGCTCCTCCTACAAAAAAATTCATTTTGAGCCAATTCTGTTTTTCATAAAACTTTATCGCATATCTTTGCTCACTAAACTCAGCCATAGTAACCTTTAGAGGCAAAATATTTGCAACTCTTTATTAATAGGTTGCCACGAAAACAATAAATACGCAATAATGTTAACCACTGATTTGCTTGTTGCTAATACTCAATGTTTCTTACCAACTTAAAAAAACGAATTATTGTACTTTGTTTGTTTACATGTACGCTAATGTCAGTCTTTATTGAACACCCCTCGATATTTTACTAAAGCCTATTTATTATAATTTTGTTCCTACTAAGAACGTACTAATCATATTTCCTACATTATTTTACAAAAAAGGCATTATGCTTCACGCTAGCGTTAATTAGTGGTTAAGATCTCAGGCGGCAGATTTCTACAAAAATGTAATCAACAAACTTGCGTCACGTTATGATAAATGTCACAATTTGAATGGGATCACGTTGAAAAATATCCTAACAGCTTTTAAATGTAAATAATTAAATGTTCTTATTTCAGTTGCGTCAATTTGTTTCAAAACGTCTGTTACTTTCGGGATAGCCCTCGTAATAAAAGGTGATCTTGATAAATACAAAAACACTCCTGGTAAATAAAATATATAAAAAATAATCTTGTTAGTGTTATCCCTGCACTAATAAAATATTAAAATCCTTAAACATAAGCACTGTTAGAAAATAATCAAAAACCTTTAAAACCAAAACATATAATAATTAATGATCGATCTTATTACAAATTAGTACTGTTGTAATAAATTCTATAAATTTAGTAAGATTATTATAAAGAAATTATAATAAGTCACTCAACCAATGTAAAGTGTAACAAATTTGATATGTTTGGTTTTGTCATTACAATGAATACTTTTATTAATTTAGTGCATATTAATATATCCTTCAGTTTTCAGGAATTTGGTATTCAAAATTGAGAACTGTCGCAATATTTACACTTGGAAATGGCGTATTGTTACTGCTGATGAATTGGAAGATAATTAAAATACGATAGTGTGTAATAAATTTTAGTGATATTCTGTTGAATTAAATTTGTGTGATAAAAGAATTTTCACATAGGTACAACATTTCTGGTATATTGTTAAACCCTTGAAGGACACATTGTATACAATCATTGAACATAAATATTTATTGTATTTCGTCACTTTAGTTACTGAAAAGTTACCATGTTGGAGCGAGATCAGTACCCATATAGTACAATATAGTTATTTTTCCATGTCCAGTAATACAGTAAATACGCAATAAAATGTGTATGTATGTGTATTGTACTGTAGTCTGTTGTTTGTATACAAAGTAAAAATTTAATTCAAAAACTTTGTAATAAATGACAAAGAAGAAAAGAAATTAAAACGTTGTAACCCACAAAAAAATGGAGAACAAATGGTTGACTCTGAGATGAAGGGGATAGGAAGGGATAGGATAGGGTAGTAGTGTAGGATAAGGGGGGTGTGTGGGTTAGTGTTAGTGTATAGGAAAGTTTGTGTAAGTGTAATCGAGCCCTATTGGGCTCTCACCAAGAGCCTTCGGTCCTCCACTTGCAAATCCACGGATTTGGTATTTATTTCGTCATCACAACACAGCACAACACCGAGATGTTAAATTTTTGAACAATAAGAACGATTAGCAATAGACAGTATGACTTAGTAAATAAGTAAATAAATAATAACAGTAAATAACTCTCGTTTGTACCTAACAACAAAGTAAAATTTAATTTATAGTCGAAATTGCAATATTCTTTCGTTTAAGCAATTATTACTCGAACACCAGCGAAAGTCGGTAAGGAAGATTCTGGGGGATAAAAAAGATCAACTGTGCTGCTGATTCGTGGCATACAAACAGTACATTTTTTCAGGATTTCGATTCAGAAAATGCTTTGTGTGCCTGCGTGCGTGTGTGCGTGTGCGTGTTTGCGTGGATGTGTGCGCGCGTGTGCGTGTGCGTGCTGTGTGTGTGTGTGTGTGTGTGTGTGTGTGTGTGTGTGTGTGTGTGTGTGTGGTATGTGAGCGCGCGGGCACGTGTCGGTGTGTGAGCGCGTGCGGGCGTGTCGGTGTTTGTTGGCATTATCCATATGAATATAATACTTCGACATATTATATTTACAAAATGAATATTATATTACAACATATATTATATAAAAAATATAAAATCCAATAATTGAATGGTTTTTTGATAATAAATTTTGTAGGATAATTATAATTCCATCGTTAAAATAAAATTGCATATTAGTAGTAGTTCAGATATTGTGCCATATAGCCTCTGTGATATAAAAATTGTCATATCAGCGTTTAACTTATTGCCTACAGAAATGAAATAAGAGTGTTATTGCTATGTTTTATAAATACAATTAAATATAATTAAATTGAAAGCTGTTAGTACTGTTACAAATATTTAAATAATTAAAATAATATACTACGTGTCTGAACATGAGGTGTTATTCAATTTGTTATTCAACATGAGAGTCCATGAAATGGTGAAGCTTTGTCGAGATGTGAGAGTCCGTGATATAGTGAGGCTTTGTAGTTGAAGATAACTGTGACTGTCACAATTTTTCCTTGAAAATTCTAGAAAATGCATGAACTGAGTGCACACAATACCTGCAGTACCATAACTACCACAGTCCGTATAGGTGCATCTTAGAATATCTCACACGTTCCCCAAACAACAGAGATGTAAACCCAATTTAATGGTATTGGTAAAGTTTGTATTAAAATACTCCAATGATATGAAGCATTTCTTGGTAACTTACCAACCCCTCTATAGTTTAAATAAGTATTATAAGTTGTGTTTCTACAGTCATAACAATCAAGTGTAGGTTACTCATACTCATTATATAAAATGGCGTCAATACACGGTCTTAAACATTTATCACTATTATTATTAATATTAGCTACTTTCTTGAATAAATCAACAACATTACCTCCATTAGTTATTCATTATATATAAAAACGGAAATAATAATACAAAAATATGGCACCATAATACTACACATACATTAATGACTGTAAACCAAATTGTAATGTATTAAATACTTGTCTAAGAAAATAATTATATCGTAAATAGGGAAAAAAATCTTAGCAATATACATATTAGATACTAGTATTTGAAGTTAATACAGCACAGAAACTATTTTGAAAGTAAATGATTATTTTACACAAAATGTTTATTTGATACACTGTAAAATTGATGAAATCGTTTTTTAAATAAAACTCTATGAATCACTACTACAAGTTAAAGTACTCTGGAATACATATTACATCATTAGGTGTTAACATGTTAAATAAATCTCCTTCCACAGTGTTCTATTGACGTCCGCTACGTTCCAATCAGATTTAGGACTATTATCTTCAGTAACGTTTCTCAGGCATAGTTATCTGGCCGAGATCTAAGGCGATGAGTTCCCTCTCTTCTAATACTGCAATGTACTAGTGACACTCAATTGGCACTTACTCATAAATGCCACCTAAAGTTCTATGGAGCAACTTGTACTCCTACACATGTCAGTGTATTCTTCTAAAACCCTGCAGCTACTTTAAAAAAGATTAGTTTGAAGTTGTAAATTCAAGGAATGAATTAAATGAAAGCATCAGGACAGCCACACCTGTCAGTGGGATATTTATGTTAAAAAGAAAAACCGATTACATTGATCACTATAATTTGATGAAGTACTTCTGTTATTGTACTGTTAATTTCTCATTTCAACCGTACGGTCTACATTAGTGTTGGTATTCGTTAACAACTCTGTACTGTTCACTGTCTATTATTTTGCCAGTTATTATAATATAATATAATCTGTTAACGATTTTTAAATAATTTTATGTCCTAGACAGAACTTAATCTCCCTGTTTTCTTTTACAGGGAACTGATATTACGGATGCAAAATTAACAACAGCAAACCGATATAAACTGAAATTTTTAAATGGAGTAATAATGTTTGTTTTCATTTAATAGATAACATAATTATCTACAGGTTTTGTGTTATAGGCCTAAGTAATATTTTAACTCATAAACCTAGATTGGATTCGAGTTATCATGAAAATAGCGTGAATTTTCAAGGATCCAGAGAGCACACCTCTTGTTTACTGAGGCTTGTTGACGCCAGTTTAGAATTCAATCTGCTAATATCTTTGTTTTTTTTCAGATTTTTCCTTATTTGTTCTACAGTAAGTAGACTTCTAGTTTCACGATGCGATGAAATGTTATCTTGTCCTAAATTTAAATTATTTTCGAATATAAACACTTTGGGAGGGGTTTTCAGGCTGTTAATAAATTTACAACTTATAAAACCAGGTTGTACACCGTTCATAGTACTAAAGCTATCAGAGCATTTCTCTGTTTCAATTATCGGTGTATTGCTCTGTTTTCAAGTAACTTAATACTTAAGACCACAGGAACCCTTCCTGTTCTTTGTCACTGTAAAGAGTTGCCTGTAAAGAGATTTATGTTAGAGTTTAATCTAAATGGTTAATTTTAATTATAATTTATATATATATACATTATTATTTTACATCCAATATGTAATTAATTATTAAAGTGATTTAGTTTAAGTGTCAATTACAATGTTGTAATAGGTATGATAATATTTTACTTTGTTTGTTTTTTTTTTTGGAGGTTAAGTGGTAGAGAGGACTTTTAAGTCCTAACTTCGCCTCTGTAAATAAAGGCATTTTTCATTTCATTTCACTCGAAAGCCTGCCAAAACTTTTTACGACAAATCTAATAACTACAACTATATAATACTTTAGTCGTCTCTTCTACCTATGACGCCGCTTTAATACGTCCCAAATAATTTCAGTTCAGGTTACAGGCCTACGGCTACCATACTGTACGGATCTCACGATTGGAGTAGCTGGTGACATGCGCCCTCCACCTGTCAGGACTCCCTGTCAATCATGTCTGATGTATTTCTAAATACATTACGTTTTTATTAGAATAACATTATGTATTTCATTTAGTCAGTAAATCCATGTTTTTTGCAAAGACATGTTATAGTACATGTATAGCAAATGTCAATTCGAGTTGACAGCTAAAAGTTTTAACATTCTTACCACATCAGAATAAAACTCAAACATACAATTCAGCAATTATTCATCCATTTGCCAAATTTCCAAACTACAGCGACAAATTCAAACTCCTGATTGGTTAATTTCCCCTGTCAAATGCCAAAAACTCGGTATCGTTATAAAATGCTTGTGAAGTTAAAAAGCGTTAACAAAAATTATACCTCTACAGAAGAGTTACGAACTAGTAACTTATTGATGAAATGCTATTTCATGTTAACTTACTAACACCAACAGACATGAGATTGAGGAACTAAATATCAACTTAATTATATATATATCCACAGTTTGCAATACGACTTTGTATCAAAAGTGGTTGTTAGGTTTAATTAACTTGAATTTCCATTTATACACGAGGGTTTAATTGGAGACGATTGTGTCACTGATCATAAGATTGTACAAGTTACTATTAAAGGTATATAAAGGTATTTAAAAGGTCTTATGTATATAACTGATTCGAGCTTTATCCCTGTCAGAAACTAAGATAGGTTAACCTATCATCGCCAAGGCAAGTAGAACTGGAATGTCTGAAACTTCAATGGAATAGTTTCAATCACTGACAAAAAAAAAATCATTGAATGGTTAAATATTGATTGCTATAAATGTGAGCCGTACATGTTTGATAATAACTACTTATTGCTCTATATCTTTTTAGCACTGAAGAGCCATATCAAGTTTCGATGTCTCAGAATAGTTTTACGTGATCTCCAAGAGTATAATAATGAAAAAGATAGCAAGATTAATAGCGAGATTTCCCTGAACATGTTTTAAATAAGTTATAGTCATAGGTGTCTTGCATCGGCAGCACTGGTGGTGATGGGTCCGATTACGAACAGATCGGTAGATAGGAAATGCTCAGCAGAATATAGATTACCAAGAACTCTTCTAATTGTTCCACGTCCTTAATGCAAGTAATTGGATGTGCACTAACTGTATAAGTCAATAAAAAAGCTAAACGAAAATATAAAATACTAGAAATGAAGGTTTCGGCAGTCGCCTTTACTCGAGGTTTGACATATCTTATGGAGATGCACTAAAGACAAGTATTAAGATATTTGCGTCCAGCATAAAGCTGTCAGCATGTCAGATCACCACAGTGAATCATCATTCAGTTGTAGCAATTGAAAATTTACTTCTTTTTCCTCGAAGAGGTACGCAACCGATTACATAGTGGAACGGCCTTCTCAATAATAGTTTTATCCCTTTGGTTTCCGCGCGTGTCCATTATGATCAAATGTATGTACTTTAGATAATTCTACTGGGAAAAGCTAAGTTCCTTGTTCGTTTATCAGATAAATAAAAAAATACTGCAGGGTTAATGGAATTATCTCGTCCTACTTCACTTAATGTGATAGGCGTACGACATCCACTCATTGGCCTAAAGTAAACTCTCGTCGAGTGCCTCTTAATCTTCTAACACATTCTCAGAACAACATTCAACATGTTCTTATTACAACATCTTTTAACTGGCAATCACTTTGCTTGGCAAGTTTTTTACTGCAGTGGTCAAATATTGTCTGGTGCTTCACTCTGTGTTCAAGCCTCCTGGCTATAGTGTAGAAAAACATCGTCAGCATTGAAGAATTACAGATTCTCGTTCAAAGAAACGAGACAAGCAAACACCGCCAGGACAAATTGAGAAGTGAACTGTATCCACAGGACTAAGGTACTCTTGTCTTTCATCCGGTCCCTGACCACACAAATCATAACATATATATATATATATATATATATATATATATATATATATATATATATATATATATATATATAATTTTAAAGGGCCCTAAGTAACTTTTTTTTAGGTTTCGAGTTAAGTACAGTATTGAGTTCTTCATAGATAGACGCACATAATGCATTTTAAGTATGTTATTTCCACTATACCTTTTTCTTACTGGGTGTTAAAAGGGCCCTGAGTTAGTGACTCAAGTAATTTTTAACACTCAACGGTTGGGAGCACTGTCACATTTTGCTGCCAGTATTGTTGATCTGCTGTGTCAGTATTTTGTCAGAGAACAGTTTAGGTTATGTTGTTGAATGTGTGATCTGATGTAGTGATGATTTAATGCTGTTTTATTGTTTTAACTTAGTAAAATAATGAGTGAAAGTGGTGTAAACAGTGAAGTAGGCGACAGCCCAATAAAATCTACAAAAATACAAAAATGTCCAGAAAGTTATAAGCGGAATGTCATAAAAAAGATGAAGCTTGAGGGCAAACAGTACACTGGACACAGTGGAAAAGTAAATCAGGCCAGAAGAACTCAATCACCTTGCAGGTAAACTAGGCCTTAATTATTTTAACAACCAAATTCAAAGTTAATATGTGGAAACATAAACATAGTAATTCTTGGTTTACCCTTACAATAGATAATGTAGGCCTACAGAGAACGTTTTGTATCCTTTACATCGTGTTTTTTCAGGCGACTAATGCAAGCGTATCTGTTTACAGATGTCCTAAGAAATGTTTTGAAAATTTTAAAAACACATTTTATAAATTGTTTTGAGAGAACACCGCGGATGTCCTGCAAATTTGATTGGAAAGGGAAGTATTTAAGGGCCCGCTCATAATTTTCGCCCTTCTTTTGGTTATTTTCGTGATTAAGTTAATTACAGTGCGCCGTGTTTCTTAAATTTTTTTCCGCGAGGGATTTTGAGGTAAGCACCAAATTCATTGTACGTTTTATTGAAATAGTCTTCCTGATCTGATATTAAATTAATTTTGTTGTCTTTTTTATAGGAAAAAATTAAATTCATAGAGACTACAGAGCAATCTGAATAACTTATTCTCGAAGAACAATAAAGCATAATAGAATCATACAAGTTACATTTGGTTCATGCTTGCAAGAAAAGTGAATTAAAATTGAATTTTGTTAATAACTTTAATTGAGGTTTGGAAAAGTATTAATTTATTAATATTTAACTGGAACTGTTTTATTGTGAATTATTAATTGGAAATTAATTGAACATTAATAATTGTTTGTTGAGAGTTGTAACCTGAATTGTATAGACTTGAAATTTAAGGTTCAACTAGTGTAAAGAGAAGTTTAAATTTTTATTTTTTGAATTTTGAGTGAACTTAGAAGTGAACATTTTTATTTTAGTTTTAATGTTGAGACCTACTACCTGTCTCAATAACTTTCTAAGTTTATCTACAGTGCCATCAGTAATTGTTTCCATACCACGGAACCACAGTTCATAAATTAATTCGTCCTTACTTAAAAAGTCCACTTTGAGAGCAATTTTTGGTTAAATAAATTTAAGTTAACTATCACAACTTAACTAGACAACACAAGTTCTTGCCAAAGTTTTCTAACAAAGTTTATAACAGTATGTATAAGTTTATTAAAAATTCACTGGATACATTACAAGCAGAGTGGCGCAGTCAATATAACGACTTGGATTGTAGATATTAATATTCCAGAGTATTAATATTTAAGTTATCAATAAGACATCCAAGACGATATAAAATATTTTTTGATTAGTAAGCTCCTAGTGAATATTCAGTACAATTTATTACTAAATTTGTTAACTATTAAATATTATCTGGTTTTTCTAAAATAAAAATCACAGTTCTAAATAAAATAATGGATTTATTTTAAACTGGCAAATTAATAAGTTCAACATTTAAGAATTTTTGTCACTCTATTTTCCACATTGAATTGACAAACCTTTTAGTAAATTTAAAAATTCCTTTGGCAAGAAATAAAAATATTTATCAAATATATCAAACTAAAAATCAGAGCTCTCTTCTAAAATAAAATAATAAGGTTTTAAAATAAAAATCAAATACCACTTGGAAATAACTAAAATAAAAATGTTCACTTCTAAGTTCACTCACAATTCAAAAAATAAAAATTTAAACTTCTCTTTACTCTAGTTTAACCTTAACTTTCAAATCTCTACAATTCAGGTTACAACTCTCTCAAACAATTATTAATGTTCAATTAATTTCGCACTGTAATTAACTTAATCACGAAAATAACCAAAAGAAGGTCGAAAATTATGAGCGGGGGCCCTTAAATACTTCCCTTTCCAATCAACTTTGCAGGGCATCCACAGTGTTCTCTCATTGGTCCACCTGTATCAAACAAGGAGAACAATAGTCGCAACAAGACAAGTTCTAATCAATTCAAGGCAGTCAACCTGCCTTCCTAACAATTTAATACTACCAGTACTAACTTACCAAAGGATTACATGTTCGTTTTACCCTGAATTTTCACAATCTAATCTAAAATTAAATCCCAATATTTCGATCCAAAAATTTGTATTTAATTTAAGTTTTAATTAAAAAAATAAATAAATGTAGCTTTAAAAACGCTACACTTCCCTAGAGGGTAAGTTTTTTCTTCTGGCATGACTACATTGCCAGCTTTCTTTAGGAAAAATGTATCGAGACCAAGTAATTCACCAGTTCTTATGAATTCACTAGCCTTGATTGTTTCCTTGAGGGAAGTAGAATACTCAAAGTAGTGATACTTGGAGATGTTAAACATGACTTTTTGGATCTTTTGTAGATGGTTTGTTTCGATCGGCACTGTATTTTTTTTATAAAATAGTGCTTGTAAATCCCTTTTCAGTTCGTGCTAAAATCTATGTATCGTAAAGAGATTTATGTTCTAAGCAGAGATCGTTGATTTAGATCTTTATGAATATTACTGTTCTAAGATATTTATTTCAACCATAACTGAACTACAATTAATATATAACAGTTTTGAAACCGTGTAATTTATCCATCTCAAACACTGCTCTCTATTTAATTGAATTTAGTCAAATGATACAACCTAAATGTCGTTATATTCTAACTTAAACATTAGCTACATCACGGCTTTATCCGCAATTCGATCTGACTTTGTCTTCTTTTCTGAGCTGAAACATTTTCAGTCGTAAACAATCTTATATGTTCAACCTCTCGTTCATAGGCTCGATTTTGAGATAAAGCGTCAGCTAATTTTTTAAAGGCACCTTTCCGGTATTGTATCTCCACGTCATGTTGCTGAAGTTTCAGCACCCAGCGGGTCTGCTGGCTAGAAGGAGTCTCTATTTGTATAACCATCTCAAAGCCTGACGGCCGATTCCACAATAACATTATATTCCTCCACGTAGAGCAATGTTTTTAACGGACCAGATAAACGATAAACGTTCCTTTTCCGTAACTGAGAATTTGCGATCATGCCTGCCAACAATGTCCGTTTTATGTTGATGTCCATAATGCACGTAGGCCATCGCCATACTCTTAAAACTAATATT
The DNA here is from genome assembly GCF_021130785.1 of Homalodisca vitripennis. Lineage (NCBI taxonomy): Eukaryota > Metazoa > Arthropoda > Insecta > Hemiptera > Cicadellidae > Homalodisca > Homalodisca vitripennis. The sequence goes on from NC_060215.1 coordinate 119,236,297, forward strand.
TGTCTATAACCAGGACAGGCTAGTAGTTAATGTTTATTTCAAAGACGTGAACGAACGCTCCTGTTCCTCCGTCCATTGCCATCTGGCATCTTTATTCAAAATTCTTGTGAGAGGGAAGTTTAGAGATGCGAATTTAGGCACAAATCTTCGATACCAAGAGGCCCTTAGACCTAGTAAGTCTAATCCACTGTAATCTACTAAGTTTGATTCATTTCTCATCCATCAGTATAAGTATGCAGGTTGGTGATAATGTGGAACTTTATGAAGACTTTGATTCTGTATGGGAGACATAAAGTTCACTCCCTGGAAGCTTTACTTAAGGGGTACCATTGCTATTACTAAAACTGAATTTCTGTGTGGTTGATCAAGAGCCTCAAGAGCTGCTTCAGAACGATCTTGATGCCTCTCACTAAATTAATAAACTTTTCCGTAACCCAAGACGTTTTCAATCTGCATTGAAGAGGGATACTTGAATCGCAAAAACTACCGTCACGTTTCCATCCTCCGGTCCTGAGTTGAAACTAACTTCATTCGACGATTTAAGGGTTACATTTATTGGTTCAAACTTCAATGCATACGGACGATTGATACTGTCACACTCATTGATTGTGCTGTAGACAGGTTGAACGGGCTAGAAGTGCTCATAATATCTGAAAGGCCTTTGATTGCGGGAGTAAAGCGACATGGTTGCACCAATTATACACAAGAGGTGTTCGAGTATTGCCGGCTAAATAGATTTCGTCATACCGTAATGGCAGAGAGCAGTGTGTGCAGATAGCGAAAAGCCTAGCAGGCCTAATAAATTGACATGTAGTGTCCCTCAGGGTTCAATTCGGGGGGGGTAGATTTTTTCTCCTACTTGCCAAGATCACGACAATCTAGTACGCCACCTAGGAAACACTAATTTAATAGACTAATCTGATCGTACTTCAAAGTAGAACCATCTAGAACATTAGATACCCCCTAGTCACAATTGTACTCCGGAATTACTTAAATCGAGTTCGCTGTAAAATTATTATCTCATTGACGACATTGTCAACGGCTAAATTTAAAATAATTATTGATATTATTGCTAATTATTTACGTAAACATTTTCAAAATTAAATTCCAAACGTCATTTACAAAACTAACTTTAAAGAAGATTTTTACCTTAAGTAATCATAGGGACAGTTAATTACATTACCAACTTTCTGTATATTTATGTAATATAAGTATTTGTGTATTTATCGGAAATCATTCTTGTATTTCATCCCTGCTTTGAAACAGTTGAATTCGATTCGACAATACAGAGGCTAGGCATGGTCAGTAGCCTTAGCTTTCCCAAAGCAATTTACGACCAGTGGAAAGATAGTTGGTACTGATCTTGATCTCAATAGGTGTTACGGCCCGGTCTTAGTCCTTTATTTTATTTTTTTATTAGATATAGTTCATTTATGTTAGGTATAAATATATTTGTAATTAGTTTAGTATCTTACTGTTAGTTTATTATTGTATTGTTAGAGGGGAGAATTGTTGTCTTAGATATTACGGGTGACATCCCTAATATTTATGACAAGGTCGCCTGGAGGTATGGAGTTCTTGTTCTCAGGGCGTGGGAGGCGACAGAGCTTTCACTCCCATTGTTAGAGGTGGCCTTCCACGAACCAAGGGATGTTACCCCCAGGTTTATGGTAGGGTCGCTTCAGGGCGGGAGGGGCTGGCCCTCACGCCTCGTGGGAGCAAGAAAGAACCTTTACCTGGGACAGGGGCCTAGAACGAGTCTCCTCTAGTCAGTTCTTCATTGTACTCCGGAGGCGTAGGGTAGAGAGCACACAGCTCTCTACATTACATATAGTTTAGGACAGGCTAGCGCCAGCTAGCTGTGTTTACAATACAGTCGCTTATTCCACTTTTTGTATTAACATTTTAGTTTGAGTAAATACAAGTTCAGTTCGTTCAAAAACAAGTGTTTCATTTCATATAAATATTCCAGTATTCAAGGCCCGTCATGCGCGCCCGCCAACATGGTCCTACAGAGCCGGATTACTTTATAGAACACTTTAGACAGCATAGTCCAATCGTACCAGAATGTTTTATAGAACATTAGTGAACAGTGCATTATTTTCGTCAACATAGACTACCAGTGTCAACAGTGCAACATCGGAGGACTTGGAACATTAGTAACAGTGCCATCGACCAGTGGTGTTTCCAGTGACCAACAGTGGGATACCTAATTCGTCGTCAAGTAATGTCCTTTCCAATTCCATATTACTTATTCCAGTTATTACTGTTAGTTCGAGCAAGCTAACATGGCAGACGAATTAAGAAAATTTATTGCCAAGCGAGCAGGAATTAAATCTAAATTAACTCGATTTAGGACTTATGTTGATAGGATTGAACATCTGAAGATCCTTCACAATTCGAAGACAGATTCAGTGTATTTAGGGATTGTTTGTCGGGAATTTGAAGCTAGTCCAATCAGAAATTGAATTAATAGACACCGACAGCAATCATGACGTAGAAAGAGAGTCCTTTGAAGACTTATACTTTGAATTGTTGGCTAGGTCAAAGGCTCTCCTTCCCAAACAAAATTCAAATCATACAACTTGTTCACGCCACCAAAATTCAGTTTCTGAACCCTCATCAGCAGTACAAATTAAACTACCGACAATCAATCTGCCTACCTTCAGTGGGAGATACGAAAGAATGGGTTCAATTTTACGGAACTATTTAATTCAAATCCATAGAAGAAAACACGTCACTTTCACAAATCCAAAAGTTCCACTACTTAAAATCAACATTGCAAGGTCCCGCTCTCAACATAATAGAATCTTTAGAATTGTCATCGTCAAATTACGATACAGCCTGGACTCTTTTGAAGAATAGATTTGACAACAAGCGTGTTATTGTCAATAATCACGTGTCGTCACTGTTTGAAGTCAAAAAACTTGACAAAGAGTCCGGAGGCAGCAATGAGAGATCTTTTAGATACGGTTAACAAACGGAGAGCACCTCAAATGTCTTGGTCAACCAACCGACCAATGGGACACGCTCTTGGTTCACATGATCGTTCAAAAACTAGATCTGGCCACCTTCAAATTATGGGAAAACCAATTAGTCACCACAAAATTGCCCACGTTTCATCAGTTGACATCATTCCTAGAAAACAGGTGTAACATTTTAGAAGCTATTGATATAAATAGACCTTTAAACAGTAACCTTCAAAATATGCCTGTATTATCCAGACTACAATCAGTGAAAGATTTAGGTCTATGCATTAACTGTCTATCACATAAGCATATTATCAAAGACTGCAAGTTCAAATGGTTGCAAAACTTGCAGCAAAAAACACAACACAACTTTTACACCTTCAAAAGGACCACTCCAACAGCAAAAATTTAAATTTTGAGTCAAGAAAAGTAAAACGGTCATCCTGCAGCCTTAACGTCTAATGTTACTGACAAACACATTCTCCTCTCAACAGCAGTTAGTAGTTAGATATAGAGGATAATAATGGCGGGGACAACAGCGTGCAGAGTGTTGTTGGATTCGGCTTCACAGTCGAATTTCATTACAGAAAGGATGGTGAGAGCATTAAATTTGCAAAAGGTACGCTCAAAACATCCAAATCACTGGCATCGGAAATAGGCAGGCCTCCATCTCACACGTTGTCTATTGCACCATCCACTCACAACATAGTGCTTACAAAATACATTAAGCTGTCTCATTTTACCTAAAAATAACTAACGATTTGCCCCACACTCAGATTGACACAAGCAATTGGAATCTGCCATCAACAATGACTCTAGCAGATTTTAATTTTAACTCACCAGGGCCAATAGACATGCTCATAGGAGCAGAGCTCTTTTTTAGTTTATTGTGTGTTGGACAGGTGAGACCACACAGATCGGCGCCAATTTCCCAAAAGACATCATTAGGTTGGGTCGCCTCTGGTAGGGTTGCTACTAGGAAACAACAACCAACCTTGACATGCAATTTATCTATAGATGATCAAGTAACAAGGCAAGTGCAACGTTTCTGGGAAATTGAAGATTGTGACGTTCACACATCCCCAGCAGTCAAACTACCACGTGTGAACGGATGTACACAGAAACAACGTACAGGGATTCTACAGGCAAATATGTAGTTAACTTGCCATGTAGTGATGACATAAATAGTCTAGGTGAGTCCAAGAAAACAGCTGAATCTCGATTTAGTCAACTGGAAAGAAAAATTAGAAAGAGATCCCAATCTACATGCAGCATATTCACAATTCATGAATGAATATGAAAGCACTAGGGCATATGGAAGCGGTGGAAACCCAACGTGAAGCCAGTTGGTCCAGTATATTACATTTCCGCATCTACCTGTCGTTAGAGAAGACCAGTTCAACAACGAAGCTCAGAGTTGTATTTGATGCTTCGGCCAAAACGAGCAGTGGTCGATCATTAAATGACTGTCTTCTTTTAGTTGGTCCTACCATTCAGCAAGATGTCTTCTCAATCTTAGCAAGATTTCGATATCATAACATACGTATTAAGTGCAGATATAGAGAAAATGTACCGCCAGGTATACATTAATGAGAAACAACTGGACTTACAGCGCATACTATGGAGACAAGGTAGAGATCAACCTCTAAAGTCTATAGGTTAAAAAACTGTCACCTATGGTACAGCAGCTGCACCCTTCTCAGCAATCAGGACCCTCCATCAATGGCCACAGATGAACGATCAACATATCCTATAGCCTCATCTATAGCGCTATCAGATTTCTATGTAGATGATCTTATGACAGGTGCAAAAACACTCGAGGACGCTAAAGTCATTCAAACACAAATGTCGCAAATGCTTAACTCAGGAGGATTTAATTTAAGAAAATGGAATTCAAATTCGAAGGAAGTGATGTTGGGAAACGATCCCAGATAAAAATAGAGCGAAACAAGAACAAAATATAAACAGTACAAAGTGCTTGGTATGTGGTGGAACTCTGAGACCGACATGTTCCATTACGCATCTACTGAAAGAAAGCCACATGACAAGATATCAAAGCGTTCTGTTCTGTCAGAAATAGCCAGTTTATTCGATCCTTTAGGACTTGTAGGGCCTGTAGTTTTGAAATTCAAACTATTCATGCAAGAGTTGTGGGTAAGAGATCTGAGTTGGGATGAATCTCTTCCATGTGATCTTCATACATCGTGGCAGACACACCGACAACAGCTCTCAGTTTTGAAACAACGTCAAATACAAAGGCACATCACAGTAGGTCACGCGATCCAAAAAGAAATACATGGGGTTTGTGACGCCTCAGAAAGGGGCGTATGGAGCATGTGTGTACATACCGAACAAACCGATACTGACGGACGCGTGTCAACACACAATTATTATGCTCAAAATCTAGGGTTTAATCACCACTTCAAAAAAAATGACCATTCTAGATTGGAATTGTGTGCCGCGCTGCTACTATCGAAACTTGTAACTAAAGTATTGGATACTGGCATTAAAGTTGATGGATACACACTATGGACCGTCTCTTTAATAGTTCTGGCTTGGATCACTTCATCAGCATCAAAATGGAAAATTTACGTTGCTAATCGGGTGGTTGAAAATTATTCAAGAATTGACGACCGAAAGATGTAGTTGGAGGCACGTAAGAACCAACGACAACCCAGCAAAATCTGATATCAAGAGGTTTAAATCCGATTCAAATTATCGATAACAATTTATGGTGGCATGGCCCAGAATGGTTAATACAAAATTCTAGTGAATGGCCCAAATTTTATTTGAGTAGAATTTCAGATGTACCAGAAACAAAAACTTAATACCAACTACATTGGCGGTTGTCAGCACTGAGCCACTAATAGATGTTTGCAAAATACTCATCTATAAGCAAACTCACAAGGAGTTACAGCGTATTGTCTTAGATTCATCAGCAACCTGAAGAATTCACATCATAAACTTAAAGGTCCATTAACTACAGAAGACCTAAACCATGCCACAAATCATCTCATCAGAGCAGAACAGGAACATTACATGAGAGAAGATTATAATAGGCTCATGGAAGGAAAGAAGATTAGGAAAGACAGTCCATTGTGGAATCTTCAATCTTTTTTTGGTCCCGAGAAACTCATCAGAGTAGGCGGGAGATTAAAACATGCAGAAATCAAAATAGAACAAAAACATCCCATTGTTTTACCATACAAGTCACATCTAACAGAACTTATTTTTCGTCATGAGCACATCAGACTTCTGCATGCGGCACCTCAACTGCTGCTTGCATCGTTGCGGCAACGATATTGGCCCCTTAATGGACGAAATTTAGCAAGACGTACCACACACAGTTTGCGTCAAGTGTTTTAAGGCTAATCCAAAAACAACGCAACCTCAGATGGGTGACTTACCATCAGATCGAGTACGCCCATGTCGACCTTTCAGTAATACTGGCACTGATATCAGCGGCCCAGTATTTATTAAAGCCTCAAAAAGACGAAACAGTCCTACATCGAAGGGATACATAGTGATATTTGTATGTCTTGCAACCAAAGCTGTACATTTAGAAAGTAGTAACAGACATGACCAGTGAAGCATTTATAGCAGCATTCAAGAGATTTATTTCACGACGAGGAATTGTTACAAACATGTACTCGGACAATGGCACCAATTTCGTAGGCGCAGAGAGAGAGCTTCGAGAGCTTCAAGATCTGTTTACAAACGAAGAACATCAGAGAAGAATTGTCGAAGAATCAACCGCTCACCTCATTAAGTGGCACTTCATTCCACCCCGATCCCCTCATTTCGGAGGCTTATGGGAAGCTGCTGTTCGGTCAGTGAAACATCATTTGAAACGAGTTGTAGCCAACGCCTCACTCACCTTCGAGGAATTTTACACTACTTTAACAATGATTGAAGCTTGCTTGAACTCTCGTCCTCTCACTCCCCTTTCCACTGACCCAAATGACCTTTCACCATTAACCCCTGGTCACTTTCTCACTGTGATGCTTTAACCACGCATTACCTAAACCGAAACATTTGTTACATTCAATTAAACAGGTTGTCACATTGGCAGAGGACACAGCGGATTGCGCAGCACTTTTGGACACGATGGTCCAAAGAATATCTGTCTCTCTTACAAACAACGGCCAAAGTGGACATCAGAAGCAGCCAACATCCAGCTCAATCAACTAGTTCTCCTGAAAGAAGACAACTTGCCCCTCTCAAGTGGGTTTACAGGTCGAGTGGTGGCGGTCCATCCTGGAGCGGACAATAGGATCCGAGTCGCCACCGTAAAGACGTCGTCTGGCACCTTCAGGAGAGCAGTCAACAAGCTATGTATCCTCCCCCTAGAACCTAATACAGTGCAAGAGTGTAATGTGTAAAAGCGAAGGTCAGTGTATTCGTGTATATAGTTAATCATACATTTAACATCATAGTGACCTCAAATACTCGTAGTTTAGTCCGTTGTATAGCATAGCTTAGTTTAAGTAGTAATTTTCAATTATAGTAGCGAAGTTCAAAGACACATATCCAATTGTTTGTAGTTTCTATTCAGTCGTGGGTATTCTACTCAAACCGTGTCATCATTTCTAATTACAAACTGTCTATGTTTAATTGTGTATTAATAACAGATTGATTTATAGTTAAATATTTCATTGTATTTTGTTTCAATTTCAATATTTTCATAATCTTTGTTGTTATTAACTCTGTGTAAAAACCTATAGTAAATGTAAATTAGATTTTCAACTTAATTATCCTTGTTCTGCTAACTACCATGTGTAAGTTTTGTCTTGTACACATACATTTTATAGACTTATATTTTGATTAGTATTGTTCCATTGTTTAGTTTCATTGTTTCGTCCTGCACATGTGTCATTAGTAGAAAATTTTAGAATGTTTCATCACATAGCTTCAACAAATCAATTAGTTTTGAAATCAATATTTCAAGGCGGGGAGTACGTTACGGCCGGTCTTAGTCCTTTATTTTATTTGTTTATTAGATATAGTTAATTTATGTTAGGTATAAATATATTTGTAATTAGTTTAGTATCTTACTGTTAGTTTATTATTGTATTGTTAGAGGGGAGAATTGTTGTCTTAGATATTACGGGTGACATCCCTAATATTTATGACAAGGTCGCCTGGAGGTATGGAGTTCTTGTTGTCAGGGCGTGGGAGGCGACAGAGCTTTCACTCCCATTGTTAGAGGTGGCCTTCCACGAACCAAGGGATGTTACCCCCAGGTTTATGGTAGGGTCGCTTCAGGGCGGGAGGGGCTGGCCCTCACGCCTCGTGGGAGCAAGAAAGAACCTTTACCTAGGACAGGGGCCTAGAACGAGTCTCTCTAGTCAGTTCTTCATTGTACTCCGGAGGCGTAGGGTAGAGAGCACACAGCTCTCTACATTACATATAGTTTAGGGACAGCTAGCGCCAGCTAGCTGTATTACAATACAGTCCGCTTATTCCACTTTTTGTATTAACATTTTAGTTTGAGTAAATACAAGTTCAGTTCGTTCAAAAACAAGTGTTTCATTTCATATAAATATTCCAGTATTCAAGGCCCGTCATGCGCGCCGCCAACAATAGGCCTAGGCCTAGACCACAGGGTATGCAGCATGTGAAAAGCTCTGGCTATGTGGACTTGCCTGGGAAAAATGAATCAACTTCTAGCTGCAGGCCTGGTGAAAGCTCTCTTGAAGATGTTATCAGGGAGGATTCGATAAAATCAGACACTATAGGCTCAGAAAATGATGGCTGGAAAAGTCAATCCAAAAAGCGGAGAAATAAATCGCCTCGTTCAAATAAATCAATCAGGTTGAGGAACAATGACAATCCCAATCACAAATCGATTCTGGCAGAAAATAAAAAAACTTACAACCCCTCTTTTGATGTTAAGCCTAGGCCTAGGCTACACTCGAATTCCAACACAACAAAAAACATCGTAATTGGTGAGAATGAAAACTCGGAACTTACAGCAGGTGACAAGAAGGCCTGGGTGTACTTAGGTCGCCTACGGAATGACACAACTACGGATGCGGTCAAGGAGTTTATTGACAAGACCTTTGTAGGGTCAAATCCTACAGTGGAGAAATTAGACAACAAGGGGACAAATTCCAGCTTCAAAATTGGAGTAGAATACAACAAGAAAGACAATCTATTTGAAAGTACCATCTAGCCTAAGGGAGCAATATTGAAGCGTTTTTTATTCAGAAGAATGAAGAGCGAAGCTGTACGGTAACCAATGCTGTATCCAACACTGAAGGTGGGAACGTGCATCAGCCTGATAATCTAGGACTAGGCCTAAGTGTGAGTGACACTACGCGTAGAACTTGAAATCTTCAAGGTATGTCAACATCTACTTGTTCTACTGGGCCTAATTCTGGTTTAAAAATAGCCTTTGCTAATGTTCAGTGCCTAAGGACTAAATACAATCTTGTTTCACTATTTACTGACGAAGTTAAACCAGATATTTTCTGTATCAGTGAGCACTGGCTTACTAGCCAAGAGAGTGAATTCTACTCCTCTATCAATACTCTAGAGCTTAAGGCAGCCTTTTTTAAGGCAATTTCATAAGAGCGAGGGTTCCTCAATATATGCTAATAGCAGTTTAAGTTGTAGTACACTAGACTTAGGTGCATTCTGTGATGAAATGCATATTGAGCTCTCTGGGATCGAGATTATAGTCAACCAAGTCACTGCTACTATAATCTCTGTTTATCGCTCGCCTGGCGGTGATAGCCAAAAGTTCTTTGACAACCTTGACAGATGCATGGCTGAACTAACTAGACAACATAATAGGCTAGTCTTTCTCGGGGGTGATTTCAATATACACCTTAATGAAGTAAATGAACTGTCAAATCGTTTTCTATGCTTACTAAGAAGTTACGGACTTTACATAACATCGCAGTCACCAACTCGTGGTCAATACTGTCTAGATGCTATCGCCACTAATCTAAATTCCTGGGAGCATTCAACATCAATTCTAGACCCTGTAATTGCCGACCAATGCCCGGTGGTCCTAGATGTAAACATTGAATTGGTGAGTGGCACTGAAAGCTGGCCTTGTTGGCATAGCACCTACAATCATAGCTTTAGGCCTATAAATTTCGTGTAATTTCCTAATTTTAGACTAGCCCTTATAAATACAGACTGGTCTGCTATTCTGGACAATGTCAATCCAAAGACCGCTTTCCAAATGTTCTTTGATGTTTTTTATGGTATCTTTGACAGGATATTTCCATCTAAGTTCATTAAACCAAAGTATTGTGCTAATCTCAACAAGTCGGGTGGACCTAAGTCCCAAAAAGACTGGTACACGCCTGAACTTCAAAGTATTAGGAAATTTGTTTTGGCGTTGCATGACAGGTATAAGATTGCAGCTGGTAAAAACAGGGATTTATTGTATAGATGTATTTAAGAGCCAAAAGGATCTACAGGAGACAGGTTGATATAGCTAAAACGAATTTCAACATGTCTAAAATTGAGTCAGCCCAAATCCCTGCAAAGCGGCATGGGATCTGGTAAATAGAACCTGTAAGACTAAGCCAGTACTCAAGTGTAATGCCAGCCCTGATCAATTTAATACTACAATGTTAAATGAAGTAAAACATATAATCAATAAAATATCTTCATGTAACCAGACGGATCCGCTGGCCTTGGCATCTGGCCACATGAGTAATAGGCCTAAGCCGTTTCCATTCTCAACTTGGAATCCGGTCTGTCCTGCAGAGGTAGAGAGGTTAATATGTCAATTATAAAATTCATTAAGTCAGGATTTTTATGGGTTGTCAACCCCTGTGCTAAATTATGTTTCAGATGTCATTGCTGCCCCTTTAGCTAAGGTTCTGAATTACTGTTTGGAGTCTGCTGTGTTCCCTAAGGCACTTAAAGTCTCACGTACAATACCGGTCTACAAGAAGGGTAATCCTGAGATCATCGAGAGCTACAGACCCATTTCATTGACTCCTATTATCAGCAAACTTTTTGAAACAGTAATGAAGAAGCAACTAGTCGATCACTTGGATAGGGACCATCTTTTTCGGCATCATAGCATGGTTTTAGAGGTCAGCACTCAACTACAACTGCTGTGCGTCAACTTGTGGCAGAAGTGTTGGAATCTTTTGAAGCAAAGCAGTCAACAGCGCTGATTCTTGCAGATCTCAGTAAGGCCTTTGATTGTGTTTCCAACAGTATACTGTTAGGAAAGCTTGAGTTGTACGGAGTTACAGGGCAAGCCTCTTCAAATGTTCCATTCTTATCTGGAGGAAAGAGAACAAATATTTTCTGTTAACGGTGCTTCATCCAAACCGCTCCTTGGTAAGCGGTGTGCCTCAAGGCTCGGTTCTCGGACCCTTGCTCTTCTTGGTACTAATTAATGACCTAGAGTTGGTGGGTGATGTACTTCTGTTCGCAGATGATTCTACATTCTTTATAAGGGGGTTCGGTATGCCTCTATCCTTCCTATGTTTAATTGGCCAATTTTATGTACCTTTTTCTCAGAAACCTTTAAAGCTATCATCATCAAACCTTAGGACACTACTATTTAGACCTTTGTTCCAACATTTAGAGCGGAAGACATTATAAAAAAATCTATTTTAAAATCTTTTTATTAAAAAAATTATAATTATAAATTATTTTACAAAAAAATTAATAAATTTTTTATTTACAACAAATTAAATAAAAACTTCTTTTTTTTAACTTTGTTCGCTCTAAATGTTAACAAAGGGTCTAAATAGTAGTGTCCTAAAGTTTGATGATGATAGCTTTAAAGGTTTCTGAGAAAAAGGTACATAAAATTGGCCAAATTAAACATGGGATGGATATAGGGCATACCGAACCCCCTTAAAGCGGGAGCCACCACCTGAAGATGCGTGAGCTCAAGCGCTCCAAGTTCTATGACAGAGCTAAGGAATGGTTTTCAGCCAACAAACTCAGTCTAAACGTTTCCAAAAACGCAGGAGTTAACATGCACCTTATCGCTTAGCTAACCGTACAGTGGGGAGTGTCAAACTTTTGGGCTTTACTCTTGATTCCAAACTTACGTTGAACGGGCATGTGGCAGAACTGAGTAAGAAACTGTCTCGAGTGACCTGCTTGTTGACTGAAAGCCTCTATTGACGGAAAAACCATCTTGTTCACTATATATCATGGGCTGTTTCATAGCCACATTCTCTACGGTCCTGCTGCTCTGGGGTCATTCATCTGGATGTGTTCAAATGTTTATTGCTGCAAAAACATGCTGTGTGTATCATCTCATCTGCAGGCTTCTTAGATCACTGCAAGCCTTGTTCAACCGAATTAAAATCTTAAACGGTTTTAGCCAGTATGTTGTTGTCGCCAGCTTTTTAACATGTCAATGAAAACCTCGCAGCCTTCGGAACTAGGGTGAAGCTCAGGATGTCTACAGGCTGAGGAAACAGCTCACAACTAAATACAGTCTCCTGTAGGCTAAGCAAGACAAGAGATTGTTTCCCCCGCATTTAGCAATAAGAATGTACAACTGCCTCCCCTCAACATCTTAAATCTCTTGAGAGCAGGGACTTTGAATGCAGGTTTAGGAAGTGGTCCCTGGCCAACCCTCTCTACTCAATCGAGGATTTTTCGAGAACGCGAGCAACGTAGCCTAGCCCTGCCGCCACTTTGCATTTGTAAAAAGTAAAATTCAGTTAGTTAATTTATTTTATTGTGACGCTTTCAATCCAGCAACGCTGGTCAATGAAGAAGACATCAGGTATTTAATTTCGAAGTGATTATGATAGTTTTTTTGTGTTTTTAATCCTTGTAGCAAATTTGTATTTAGAACTTCTACCTTATAATCTCAAACTATAAAGAAAGACCAAGATAAGCTGTTTTCAGTACAGCTTACGAGCAGAATTGTACTAGTTCATGTAAGGCATTAGTTCCTGTGGCATGTTTTGAACAGACGTTGTTTATGTACATTGTAAGTCAGCCTCCCGTTCAGGTGCATCCCCAGAAATTTGCTGAATTCGCCTTCTTTTAAGATAGCTTCATCATTATCACAGTTGGTTGTATTCTTCTTCTTTTGACTGAGACAAATGTTACTCCACGTTTATAATTAACATAATTAGTTTTAACATGTATTGGTCTTTGAGAATTGCCCGAAGTACGCATCCAGTTCAGCATAGATTTGTTCCTAAAACTTTTCATTAAATTGTACATTATTCAGACAGTTTTTTTCGTCTTGCATAATGAACCAATGTATTTTAAATTAATTGAATTCAACTATATTAAATACAAATACCACTATTGACTGATATTTCATTTTACCTGACACTAATATATTTTTGTTGTAAACACTTCAACAACCAAGATATTTTAACTTAAAAACTTATTAATTTAATTAGTTAACCTACATTCTAAGCCTCTTAGTTTTAAAGTTAGTAGCTACACAACTATTACTGATCAATTGTACAAAATGATATTAATATCTTGACGAATGAATTTCAATGTTAGCGATTCACTCTAAAACAAAAATATTGCTAACAACTTTTTAATTATGAAATATTTTGCCTCAGTTGTAAAGAGCTTTCAGTTCATAAATAGTGAAATAATTAGCTGTTTCACATATTACGGGTAGGTATGGTGGGAAGGCTTGACTAATTTTAAATGTTGATTTCAGCTCCGGTTCAACTTCAACTTATCGCAGCGTCCGGAATCTGACACTGTCACAGACTGGATTCATTCACAAATAACTTAAAGAGTACGGTTTTAAGATTAATATTTAGGGTGTAGCAAAAGGATTTCTGTCTTTTATCCTCATGTTCACAAGGAACTGCATGAACCACCAACTGGAATCAGTTGTCTCGGAAGCCGTCAGTGAAGTAGATTAAATAAATAGTTTTCAATCTTTTACAAAGAAACTTTATACTCTGTTCGGTACATCGCCAAACAATAAAGGTGATTTAAGAGTGTGCAGAAGAGCTTGATATCCAAATGGTTATAATGCATGATTATATCCCTAAAGACGCTTGTAAACGGCTCAATAGCAGTTCTATATGCACTCAAAGTTACTCAGCAATTTCTTAAGAGCCAAATATAAGTGAAATTATCAGATATGTGGCGTTTGAACTAAGTGTTGCATTATGTTGTTTTCTAAAGACAACTAGTGTAGACTTTAGATCAGAAAAGTTATTTTTGATCTACTGACAACATCTGACGCGCTTGCAATCATTACACCTTCATATAAATTTTATATTAAAAACGAATGCAGGAAGAAATGTATCGGGGTCGGTTTTTGGTTTACGGTTCAAAATTTTACAATATGCCACATAGTCAGTTTTAATTTTGTTTATTTGGGGAAGACTTTTAACTTAATTCACATGTATAGTTTCAGAAATATTACGATCAGTTTTACCGTATGAATTTTTTTACTTGAAGTGTGTAATATATATATTTACAAATCGCTAACGTTTAAGTATAATTTTCGTTTATTCATACATTTCATAAGCAAATTTAATGAAGGAGAAGTCAGTTTCCACATAAACCTTATTCTGCGCGTCCTAATGGGCCTCTGGCTCTCCTTTAGTAAAACTAGTAGTAAAACTCTCCTGTGTCCATCTTTTGGTAAAACTAATTCTAAATATAGCTGACCCAGATAATTAAACCTGTGATCAAATCATCAATAACTTTATAAACATATACAGAAAGATATAATTGATTAAAGAATCTTGTTATGTATTTTTTTGAAGTACAATAACCACGAAAACCAAAAGTCAAAAAGAAACTAATACAAATAAAAACTTGTTTTTGTGCATTTGCATGCTACGGCAAAGTGAAGAAAACTTTAACGTTCTGAGAAATACATTAAAAATATATTTCATTAGAATCCTCGTTAAATACAATTTTATACTGATACATTTAGTACATTTCAATGTGTCCACCACCGATAGCTCTGCAGACATCTAATCTATGGTCGATCTCGGCCCATACACTGTGCAGCATGTCTCTTGTAACCGATGATACTGCCTCATAAATTCTTTCCTTTAAATGAGCTAAATCACGGATCTTCTGAGAATAAACAATGTTTTTCACGTATCCCCACAAAAAAAATCGCATGGAGTCAAATCCGGGCTACTAGGAGGCCATGCTATTGGGCCACCTCGACTTATCCATCTTTGTCCAAACTTGTCATTCAAAGCATCACGAAGAAAGTCCTTATAATGGGGTGGCGCACCATCTTGTTGAAAATACACCATATTGACATTAGAGAAATCAAACTAATTGAGCTGAAGAATTCAGAGGTGCCAACCATATTTTTCTACCTTGCATAGCAAATTGTTTTATAAGCATTCAAAATTGCACTATTCATTTATGAATACCCTGTATATATATATATATATATATAACTATAAATTCTACGTATTATGAAAAGTAGAGCCCTAATATTAACAGGTTTTTGATAATTTAGTGTAAATCTGATTTTTCAATCAATAGTCTTTCATAGATGAAATTAAAATAACAAGAGCATTCTCTAAAATCTAAAACGATTTGATTTTTACATTAGAATAGGGTTCCTAACATAATGTCACATTAAAGAAATGTAAGACAGTACATTTATTTTTTAACTGAATTCGGGAATTGTAATTTGACACAATAATACCCAAAGCATGTTATCTTGTTATTATTTTCAGGAACCATTCTATAGCTTTATTTAATTACCATTGATAATAAATATGATAACATTGTTTCACTAATTATATATCTTGCAGCAATAGGGTCTAATAAGCATTTGTTACCAATTTGAGATAAATAAGAGGAATCTTGTTACAATTTATTACATTATTATTATTATTAAGTTAGTTTTTATAGTTCCGTCTACACAGTTCTCTTATTATCTTACCATAAATCTTCATAAAATATTTTCTTTTTCTTTTCTCATTGCTTGTTTATTTGCAAAGTTATTTACATATATTTCTGAAATCGGAGATGGATACATTATTCCGTCGTTTGTGTGCAATACCTCTTCTTTAACAACCAATTTTCCCTCTTTAAGTGAAAAGTGTATTACCTTTCTTAGTCTGAAATTGTGCTGGATACACGTGTTGTTAACATATGTCCCTTTAAAGTACTCCTCACGTTGTCGTTAAAATCAACAGATAGGCTAGATATACATTAATTTTTGTGTAAACCATCGCAACAAAAAGGGTTATTTTGAAAATATCAATTTTTTATCTAATGTTTTAGTTCATGTTTGAACCTTACCACAACCTATTCACATATATTAAGCTATATTATGACCCTCAATACTTTTACTTCATTAATGTATTCACAAGTACTCATTTAGACTTTTTTAACTTAAATACTTGATCTTTTATAATTCTTTCCGGGAGGTTTACAGGGATAAATGTACTGATTATTTCCTTACGTAGATAGTTAACATTAGGTTTGCCATATTTGCATTGCATTATCTTAGAAAACATGAGACATTCTGTATAAAATATTAACAAGGAAAATATTTCAGTTTCAGATAGGTTGGATTCATTTTTTAGTTTCCAAACTTTTTTCAAAACATGCTTTATTTCAGTGATTATTACACTATTTTTATCGTGAAGTTTTTCGACTAACACTCAAGGTGGGTTGAGTATTAAAAAGATGTTAAATGGATACAGTTTTCAGCATAATTATTTACATTATAAATAGCTATTATTGGTAAAAAAGAAATACTGGCTGTAGGCTGCACTGTTGTAGGTTGTTGAGATGAAAAGGCACCAAGTTGGTTTTCACTGCGGTGCAAGCTATCCTTACTAGATATTAAATGCTTCCTCCAGAGAGAGTATCGTCATGCTACTAGTCGTTTATACTAGCTACCAACACCTTTATCTGTTCTAAGTCCCCATAAAATAGCGATTATTTCGCTAACTGTTCCTTAACTCACAACACCAATCTACACTTTAGGGCTAAATTATATTTCACTTTGTACTGCAGTTAGTTCTAGTTGACTGACTAAAAGTAAACCGTTCTTTAAATTAACATATTTATCCTGACACACGTTGATCTCTAAAAAGAAACAGCGACTATTTAATTTAATTCATTGCAATCGTACTATAATAAAATAACTTTTCACTGAGGAGCTTTACTTCCTCTTTGTGATATATTCTTCTAGTAGCTAAATGTTTTCTCTCAAACACTATCACAGGGTTTTTCCAGTTTCATTTTCTGAGGATATTCTATTTATTTAGATACTTCTGTATATCAGTTCATACACTAATTTTCGTACTTTGATAAATCTTCTAACTTAATGGCAGGCAATGTGACTGTTTCAACAGGTTTCTCGTTGTTTCATGGCCTTCTAAGGACTTTCGCAGTTACTATATGAACCGAATGGACCTAACAATGGAGTGGATGTGTTGAGGTCACACACCAGTTATAGATATGAAATATAACTATGTAATGCACCTGCTAAAATCGAATAAACGAAAATAATTGGTATATGAGGTTAGGCCAAGTGGTTACAATGTTCATTCGAGCATGATAGTCAATCGATATTTTAAAACACTAAAACTGACCAATAAAAAATTACGGCATTTACTGAAAAACTACAAAGGCAGTGTCGGTAGACCTTGGCATTAACTTTATACATCTAAGCTCAAAGGTTTTCAGGCCTAAATAATCGTGCCCTCGGTAAAAGAAGTTGGGTATAAAATAATTCTGGTACAAGAGAAGAGAACTCGTATATATCAAAATCGCGACGGGATTAGGCATTTACCGAGACAACATACATTTTCATAGATGTAGTCTCGTCAAACTTATATGACCACAAGCTTAATCCTTTGAAATTTGGAAACAATACTGCTTACAGGTAACGTATCTATAGTGGAAAGGTTTGATTCAATTGAATTTTCTGTTCAGCTCCAGTTCACTTTCCTTTCATTGCACCGTCTGGTGTTTGACGCTGTCTCAACTTAACTTTTGGAATCTAGAGTCATGTTCGTCTTTGATCCAAGAAATTCGACAAAAAAGAATCTAAAAACGAAATATTTTCATCGTTTCGACATCAGAGACACCTATAAATAGGTGAAATAGTAGCAACATTGTCTCATCATGTACATAGTTGAGTGAACTACGATTTGATAGACGCAATCTCTAAGGACGGTGACCAACCGTGTGTTCTACACCTAACCCAGCTATGATAGGAAGGGTTGATTTAATTGAATTTTCAGTTTGGCTCCAGTTTACATCGTTTCATTATATGAGACACCTATAAATAGATGAAGTAAACGTTTCGTTTTGAGCTTCTTCGTTGTCGACTTTCTTTGGATCTCTTCAGACGAACGTTACTCAAAATTCCAGGAGTCAAGTCTAAGACAGCGTCATATACCAGACGCTGCAACAAAAGGACGATGAACAGGAGCTAATCTCAAAATTCAATTACAGGTTAGTTAATTACTATTTACAAACCCGAATAATTTATATACATTAAATGAAAGGGTTAAATTATGATACGAAAAATGTTATTATTACTTACAGAAAAGCACACGAGATGTTTTCTAGTAGCGGGATAGTCGTTTCATAGAGAAGAGGTAAATACGTGTCCCTTTTAGGTTATCACTTTACCAATAATTTTGTTCAAAGAACATTTGGGAAGAAATATCAATATCCAGTTAAGAGCAACAAAGTTGTGTAACATTTATGAAATAAAGATACGGTCGTCTCTATAGTGGAAAACGGGAATTCTCTTCTTAATATAAATAATTATAATTCAATCTCATGTCTACGGGTTGAATGTTATCTTTGGCAAAAGTTGTAGATTGTTTCATAATAAAGCGACCTTGGAGGATAACCGTTATTATCGAATAATAATGAATAAAAGATAACAGTTGTGTTCTAAAACATAACTAATCAGAATTAAATTTAATGCTAACTTCGAGGTAACGAAGTAATCGTTTTAGTAATTTTATTCCATTATAATAACATTTTATTTTATTTTCTTGCTGGAAAAGTGCTGGTTTGATGTTTTAATATTTCAGGGGACATAATAAAACTTCAATGCGTTTTAACGTTATAGTTTTTGGATAGTGTAGATTCTTATGTCTTGAGTGATTTAGTTAAAACATTTAAGATAAGCAAATTTAGATGCTTTTAATTATACTATACAGTAGAATACACCCTCCACTTTGTAGAGAAAATGAACGCCACAAGAATATACTGTAAGTACCACATTCACGTAAATAAATATTAAAACCAAGTGTATTGACTGTCCGTGAATACTGGGCATTTTATTACAAATATTTAATGTCCATAGTCCAGTTTCCAGGTGTAACAAATCCCGAGTATTATGATTATTTAAAATTGTATTGGTTATTAATAGTGACAAAATAATACGCTCTATGAGTTGTTTAGACATTAAATCTGATATTTATGATTTATTGATCAATTAATTCAGAAGAGTGAAGACTTATTAGACATTACAGTACAAACAAATTAAAAAATATATTTATATTTTTTCATAACATTAATCCTTATTTGTATTACTGTAAAACCGAGTTATTGGATGGCAGGTTACGCAATTAATATTAAGACACTATTAAAAGCAACAAGAATATTATAAAAAATGTACAAAGGAAATGAGTTCACTATTTATTGTTCACCATTTTTCTGAAGTTCTATCTAGATCTAGAGATAACACACAGTTTATACTAATGTCATATATGTTGTATAAAGTTTTACTTATCATAAGTTTACTTTACATAAGTTTGAGCATTTGTATTAGAACCTGTCTTTTACAGAACATTCGTAATAGTTTAAAACAATAATTATTGTGTTCGATTGATTTATGATTTAAACTAGAACGTTTATTTTAAATAAAACTTACAGTAAATGTGAACATTTATATAGATGCAGCAGTAAATTATTGTATTTCATTACGTTAAAGTAATAAAACTAATTATATACTGAGTACAAAACACTCCTACTTCCGTAGGTTCTTAATAAAATATGCTTTATTATCTCTAGTAAAAGTACTTTATATATCAAATCCGTCATTGGATGCCTCCAGAGAAAGTATATTCTTGATTTAAAATCACTCTAATATCCAGTAATAGGAGTATTTTCCACAAGTAAAAAATATTATAGTCCAATGTCCGTTTGAAATAGTTTACATAACCACACACATATCACAATAACATCTGGATAGCTCATAACATTACATTTATGTAGCACGCGATGTTTTATTAATGAATGTTTTCATGGACGTGGCTTATATGCATATAAAAAGGTTAGTCATTTACGTACACACTTATAACGGGTACCGGGAAATTTAGCCATTAACCGGGATGTTGAATGTTGGGAAGTCAGTAATTAACTAAATTGAAGGTAAGAGTAACAAACACTCATAATGCCGCTTTTAGTTTACTATTGCAATGTTTTCCTTAGCTTAGTAACCTTTTAGTAATTACGCAGAATTAAATATTTTATGGACACTCACAAGGATAAACCGTAAGGCTGAGACGACGGCCTACTCCTCTGTTCTAAAGGGATATCCTCACGTACGGAAGTGGGGTTTTATTAAAGCTTCAGGACGTATAGAATAGAGAGTTTTCACTATTACGTGTTGTCGTAACGTACTCAATACGTATAAAACTTTTATATTACTATAAATAAAAAATTAAAAAAAAAATAATAAAAAACTTACTTACTAACAAAAAGTTTTATTTACACAACCCTGCAATACAATATTTACTATATATTTTGTTGTATTCTACTCGAAAGGTGTAGCTATTGTTTGATGATTTTATAGTGTTTGTGTATTTGTATTTAGTACTTAAATACATGTTTTAATGTGTAATGTTATACTAATTGATGTGCAACGTCCAAATTTTCTGTGGAGAATTTACAGTTTGTTTATTAAAATATTTGAAACGACCAACATTTTGTAACGGATAAAAAGGTTTTTAAAGTGTGGTTTGTGTGGGCCGATACTAAAGAAGTGCAGAATTGATTAGGCCTTTAAAATTACGTTTTCATATCAAAACTATGTTTACATTAAAGAATTTACTGAATCCTCGTGAACCGTTTTCCCGCTATAGCAATACTTACTAACTACCTTCACCTGGTATGGTTACATTAAAATTAAGTCCATTTTTGAAATTTCAACATAAGTTCGGTGTCGAAATTATCGAGATTCGCCATTCTGTTTAATAATTAACCTTTTTTGAGGTCTGATTTCCAGCATGAAGTTCTACTAATTAAGATCTTTAAAACGGTACGCAGATAGACTTATGCTCTTACATTTAAGATTTTCCCACTGCCTCCTTATGGGCTATACTTCTGAGGTGGCGAAAAACAAATTTAATGCCAATATGTCAAAGTATAAAGTTTTTATAGTTTTACGTTGTTACGAATACAGAATAGATTAGACCGTTTTCAAGACTTTTCAACACCCCTTTATGTTTTAGTAGCTTATTTAATGCTAGAAATGATAAAAAATTGCGGCGATTCAAACTCTTTAAAATAAACACGCAATCCTATTTTCGGCACATTAAATCAAGCACCACAACAATTTGTATATATTCTTTTCTTTAAAGGGTATTTAAGCATATTCAAAATTCATAGCAAGCTTAAAATTATTTATTTATAAATATTTAATCAGATAGAGTCCACAAATAAACAACCCGATAATTTAAATTAGATATATGGATAATTATTGAGAGTAAAAATTAACAAGTTTAAATGAGACAATTACAATTCAATTATTATAGTAAATAATATTTCTTGTGCAAAGCAAATTTATACTCATAGTAATTAATTTGTTTTATATAATCATAAGATTTGTATAACATTTTTGTTAGTATTTATTCATTTATATATCCAACAATTACTTAGATTTTATTTAAAACATTAACATTTTTTTTTTTATTAAAAAATTATAATCTAAATTTTTCATTTATAACATTCGATCATATAAATCTGGGAATGATTCGTATACATTTTAAGATGTAAGTCGATACAAAATTAAAAATGAAATATAAAAAGATTATAAACGATC
Organism: Homalodisca vitripennis; assembly: GCF_021130785.1. Taxonomy (NCBI): domain Eukaryota; kingdom Metazoa; phylum Arthropoda; class Insecta; order Hemiptera; family Cicadellidae; genus Homalodisca; species Homalodisca vitripennis. Next base: position 119,258,269 of record NC_060215.1, read on the forward strand.
ATTTACGTCATCCTGCCATCACGAAAATATCCCCCCCCTTTTATCTTGTTTTTTTTTTTTTTTTTAAAAAAATACACCCCGAGGTAGATAGACAGGAATTACGAGCTGTATTTTGCTTTAAATTACTCATCCAGTTAAAATAATCCACTCCTCTTAAAAAACCAAATCCAGATATGATTACATAATAAATGTAGATTTCAGTTCCCACGTAGTTGAAAATTAGCTTCCAAAAAATTAAAATTGCTCTAGTGTAATCATGTGTTATAATAACTGAGTTCAAATTCAAAAATAGAAAATCTTAAACTATATTAACATGTTTACATAAAACCTTTAAGTCATAATAATATTTATAAAATAATTTAGAGTCCATAGTTCTTTTTTGCAGTCAATAGATGTCCCGACATTAACTGAGAAGCAGCAGCAAATCAAATATCTCAATAATTTTGCCGTCATTGGTGTAAAAATTATTTCAAAAAGTTGTTTTTCTAACGTTTGCAGGATTTTTTACGAAACGGAAAATAGTCTCGTCAAAAAAACCGAGGTCGGAATATCAGATCATTGAAAGTCTGGTCCTTGTTAGTTTACATAAGCTACTTGCAAGAGCTAAAACTTATCCCATTCACTGCACATTTAATGTATGCGATTAATGTAACGTAAATACATATTGCATGGGTAAATTAGCTGTCAATCAGAAAACAATGAACATCTGTTCAGCTGTATGAAAGGCCGTAAAACAAAAAGCAAGTTAATAAATACAACTTTCATGTAATCCATTATCAAATAATAAGCCTTTTTAAATGGATTTTTTTTCTGAACAGTATTTCGTTATAAAACTAATATTTTGTTAAAAATAATAACATATCACAATTACTGTCAAGTTGCAGTTACTTTAATTTATTACTAAATTCAAGCCAATATAACCATATAAATATAAATTATATGCTTCTACTGGATAATCTAACATTAATAAATATACCAAGGGGCCCAGGTGAATATAAACTACCTATATACGTGTTTGGAGTGAGGGCTGGCTTTCAATCAGACACTCTTATTAAGTGAAGCAGGCCTAATGTTTTAGTAACAATATTGTAACCTAGCATAAGTTTGAAATGCGAATCAAAAAAACCTTTTCCTTATATTTATAATTTAAAAATATGAAAGCAATAATAAACAAATATTGAAGTAGTTATAAACAACTAATCAATCTTTACTAATTGGGTTAATAACGTGGATGCTTTAAAAAATGTTGGACTTGCTTTTAACTTATTAGAGTGTATTTTAAGAGATAGAAATTTGACTATGTCAGGAATCTTGTTTCACCAGCATTACTGTTAGGAATATTGTAATAGAAAAATAGTCCTATGCTCAACAAAATGGAACATATAATGTTACAAATATGTATAGATATCAAAGATATAAGGACTTTACTTTTGTTAAGTAGACTAACTAGACGTATGTCATTTGTTTAGTATTTTATTTCATCTCTACAAGTTTCATAAAGAGCAAAACGTTTAATAATTAGTAGTTATTTGAATTTTTATTTTATCTCCAGTTCACCTTCCTGTTATTGCAGCGTTTTGTATGTGACACTGTCTCAGACTTGACTCCTGGAATTTGGAGCAACCGTGCCAGATACCAGACTCGACAATAAAAGGAAGGTGAACTGAAGCAAAACTCAAAATTCAATTAAATCAACCTTTTTACCGTATCTACGTTACGTATAGAAGTTTATTGTTATTGATCAGAGTTATATTTCTAAGGAAGTTGTAATAGTTATAATTCTTTCAGTTCACATACCGAACAAGTATCAATGTTGGTATTTAAGCCACTTTATTTCCATAAAAGATAAAAAAATGTTTTACTTCTTAGCTGAATTCATTGGGCGTAGCAAGAAAACTTTACTGTTTACACGCCTACTACTCTACTACTTACTGTTATAAAAATTACAAATGCCAACGAGCCACAAGAATATATATCCTCTCAGTTAAACACCACCTTTATACTTGATTACAAGGCTATGTTTATTCATATATATTAATAATATGAACAGTTATTTACGCACAACCCGGAACTGCATTGCGATTCATTCATTTGAAAAACTTGTGAATGCTGAGTGTACCTCTAGTTCACCTTCCGCTTGGTGCAGCATCCAAAATCTAACTCTGTTTCAGGCTAGACTCTTGGAATCTAGAGTCATGTCCGTCTGAATGGAACCAAAAAAGTCGGCGACGAAGAAGTGCAAAACGGAATCTTGGCATTGTATCGAAATCAGAAACACTCCGTCTACAAAATCAAGTGTAATCTAGGTGAAGAGGTGTTCTCACTGTCTCATCAGTGCACTTATTTGTGCCAATTTTTTGGATCTCTTCAGACGGAAATAACTACAGATTAACAAATCAAGTCTGAAAACTTTAGATTTCAGGCGCTGCACTGAGTGGAAGGTAGACTGGAATAAACTCAAAATTCACATTGAATTAACCCTTTTCAGCATATCTGCAATGTCTAAGAGTAGAATTTTAAGTTTATTTCAAGAAATGTGTTATTCGCAAAATGGATATCTAAAATGCTTTTGAAAACTCTATTCATATTACATTCTCTCCGTGAGTTTAATAGCCATATTAAAATTGGTTAAACGTAAGAATAAAAAATACTTAATAGCCTAATCTTCAAAACCATTTTTATCAGTAACTTGGGACATTTACCATCGTTACATGTTACAAATTGTATAACACAACGTTTCGAGGGTTTGATGAACCCCCACCTGACGAAGAGAATATCAGATTCCTCAGTAGTTTTTCTATTTCAATAATAAACGTTAATAAACCCTGTTCTCGCTTTACATGGGATATGAAAACTGGATATATGCTTTTAGACTTGTCTCAGACAATTACCTAATTAAACGAAAAGCACCTAGTATTAGATCAAAGAAGTCATATATACGATCATATGTAGGTATACAGAGATTAGTGTTTAGAATTTAAACAACTAAAACTAAAAGGACATCTCCATAGTCTCTACTAGCAATTGCTGCACTGTTTATTTTACTTTTTTAATACTTAGTTGACACAAAACTAATCATGAATATTTTTAACTCAGAATGAACTATAACTTAAGGTTCCAACGGCAATGACCTTCAGGCAGCATAAAAACACTATGGTTGTTTCAAGGCCTGGTAGATTGATTAAGGGAATATATTCAATACATTACGTATGAAAATCGTGAAATATTTCTTAAACTACGTTTAAACAACGTACGTAATTTTTTGATGAACCCCCACCTGACGAAGAGAATATTAGATTCCTCAGTAGTTTTTCATATTTCAATAATTAACGTTATAAAATCCTGTTCTCGCTTATAATAATTTTGGGTAAAATAATCATTTACTTTTAAAATAGTTTCTGTGCTGTATTAACTTCAAATACTAGTACTAATATATATATATATATATATATATATATATATATATATATATATATATATATATATATATATATATATATATATATATTGCCTAGATTCTTTTACTGTTTAAGATATAATTAGTTTATTAGACAAGTATTTGATTCATTACAATTTGGTTTACAGTCATTATTTAATGTATGTGTCGTATTATGGTGCAATATATTTGTATTATTATTTCCGTTTTTATATATAATGAATAACTAATGGAGGGAATGTTGTGGATTTATTCAAGAAAGTAGCTCATATTAATAATAATAGTGATAAATGTTTATAGACCGTGTATTGAAGCCATTTTATATAATGAGTATGAGTAACCTACACTATTGTTATGACTGTAGAAACACAGCTTATATTATATAGTTTTCTTAACTATAGAGGGGTTTGTAAGATAACAAGATATGCTTTATATCATTGGAGTATTTTATTAGAAACTCGCGCGAAATAAAGAACTATGTATTCGAAAATTCTTCTATGTGTAAATGTGTGTTTTTGTGTTTTTGTGTATTCTTTATACACTAGAATATTTAATTTAGACACTTTTTAGTGTACAGTACTAGCATTTGAGATACATAATTTGAGTATGTATTCTTAAGTACAGTTATGTTAAGTAAACATTATACCCTTTAAAACTTGAGAACGAGAACAGGTTTCAACGTTAAAAATCAAATTACATGAATATTGAAGACAGTAAAACTGAAATTAATAAAAATATTTCCCGAAAAATATCAAACTAATGGTAAAAAAATATTTCCATATCTGTCGAGAAAGAACTGGCTTATTATCCGTTTCCAATTAAAGCTTCCAAAGTATTATAGAAAATACTTATATAGCTTAAGTATAACAAGTATTACAGTACTTACATTTCTAAATGAGCTAAAATTCACCTCAAAATTATGCTTTCCCACGATAACGTTTTTCCACATACAGCCAAACGTACACGACAAGCCTTGGAAGACATTGATTGAGAAGTGTTTGATCATCCTCCTTATAGCCCAGATCTGGCATCAAGCGACAACCACCTCTTTCCATCGATGAACATCTGGCTCGCAACACAGCGCTCCGATAGTGACGGTGAACTTCACGCTAGCGTTAATCAGTGGTTAAGATCTCAGGCGGCAGATTTCTACAAAAATGTAATCAACAAACTTGCGTCACCTTATGATAAATGTCACAATTTGAACGGGGATCACGTTGAAAAATAGCCTAACAGCATTTAAATGTAAATAATTTAATGTTCCTATTTTAGTTGCGTCATTTTGTTTCAAAACGTATGTTCCTTTCGGGATAGCCCTCGTATTTAAAAGTTGATCTTAATAAGTACATTAACACTCCTGGTAAATAAAATATATAGGACATAAAACATTGTATACAATCATTGAACATAATTATTTGTTGTATTTCGTCACTTTAGTTACTGAAAAATTACCATTTTGGAGCGAGATTAAAAGTTGATCTTGATAAATACATCAACACTCTTCGTAAATAAAATATATAAAAAATAATCTTGTTAGTGTTATCCCTGCACTAATAAAATATTAAAATCCTTAAACTTTTAAACCAAAACAAATAATAATTAATGATCGAACTTATATCAAATTAGTACTGTTGTAATACAATCTATACATTTAGTAAGATTATTTAAAAGAAATTATAATAAGTCACTCAACCAATGTAAAGTGTAACAAACTTGATATATTTGGTTTTGTCATTACAATGAATACTTTTATTAATTTAGTACATATTAATACATCCTTCAGTTTTCAGGAATTTGGTATTAAAAATTGAGAACTGTCGCAATATTTAAACTTGGAAATGGCATATTGTTACTGTTGAAGAAGTGGACGATAATCAAAATACGAGAGTGTGTACCAAATTTTAGTGATATTCTGTTAAATTAAATTTGTGTGATAAAAGAAATTTCACATACAATTTCTGGTATATTGATAAAACCTTGTAGGACACATTGTATACAATCATTGAACATAATTATTTGTTGTATTTCGTCACTTTAGTTACTGAAAAGTTACAATGTGGGAGCGAGATCAGTACCCATATAGTACAATATAGTTATTTTTACATGTCCAGTAATAGAGTAAATACGCAATAAAATGTGTATGTATGTTTATTGTAATGTAGTCTGTTGTTTGTATACAAAGTAAAAATGTAATTCAAAAACTGTGTAATGAATGACAAAGAAGAAAAGAAATTAAAACGTTGTAACCTACAAAAAAGTGGAGAACAAATGGTTGACTCTGAGATGAAGGGGATAGGAAGGGATAGGATAGGGTAGTGTAGGATAAGGGGGGTGTGTGGGTTACTGTTAGTGTATAGGAAAGTTTGTGTAAGTGTAATCGAGCCCTATTGGGCTCTCACCAAGAGCCTTCGGTCCTCCACTTGCAAATCCACGGACTTGGTATTTATTTCGTCATCACAACACAGCACAACACCGAGATGTTAAATTTTTGAACAATAAGAACGATTAGCAATAGACCGTAGGATTTTTGTAAATAACTCTCGTTTGTAGCTAACAACAAAGTAAAAATTAATGTATAGTCGAAATTGCAATATTCTTTCGTTTAAGCAATTATTACTCGAACACCAGCGAAAGTCGGTAAGGAAGATTCTGGGGGATAAAGAAGATCAACTGTGCTGATTCGTGATAATCAAACAGTAAATTTTTTCAGAATTTCAATTCAGAAAATGCTTTGTGTGCCTGTGTGCGTGTGTGCGTGTGCGTGTGTGCGTGGATGTGTGTGCGCGTGCGCGTGTGCGTGTGTGTGTGGTATGTGAGCGCTCGGGCACGTGTCGGTGTTTGTTGGCATTATCCATATGAATATAATACTTCGACATATCATATTTACAAAATGAATATTATATTACAACATATAATATATAAAAAATAAAAGTACAATTGCTATGTTTTATAAATACAATGAAATATAATTAAATATAAAGTTGTTAGTACTGTAACAAATATTTAAATAATTAAAATTACATACGACGTGCCTGAACATACGTTTCTGAGAGTCCGTGAAATGGTGAGGCTTCGTAGAGTGCTCAGACTCCGTGTAACAGTGAAGTTTCGTCGAGATCTGAGAGTCCGTGATATAGTGAGTCTTTGCAGACAGCTGAGATTCCGTGAAGCCCGTTAAGTTAGCTTTGGAGAACTTTGGTTAAAAAAGGCTAAGATATTGTACAGAATTCAAATAAAACGCGAAAATGTGTTTATAAAAGTTTGTGGATATTATTTTTTTATACAATATTAATTGCAAGAGCTAAAGCTAACTGTGACTGTCACAATTTGACATTTAAAATTCTAGAAAATGCATGAACTGAGTGCACACAATACCTGCAGTAACATAACTACCACAGTCCGTATAGGTGCATTTTAGAATATCTCAAACTTTCCCCAAACAACAGAGATGTAAACCCAATTTAATGGTATGGGTAAAGTTTCTAATAAAATACTCCAATGATATAAAGCATTTCTTGGTAACTTACAAACCCCTCTATAGTTAAAAAAACTATTATAACGTTGTGTTTCTACAGTCATAACAATAGTGTAGGTTACTCATACTCATTCATATAAAATGGCGTCAATACACTGTCTTAAACATTTATCACTATTATTATTAATATTAGCTGCTTTCTTGAATAAATCAACAACAATGACTGTAAACCAAATTGTAATGAATTAAATACTTGTCATAAGACAAATAATTATATCTTAAATAGTAAAACAATCTTAGCTAAGAAAATAATTGTATAAATATATATTATGTACTAGTAATTTGAAGTTATTACAGCACAGAAACTATATTGAAAGTAAATGATTATTTTACACAAAATTATTATTTGATACACTGTACAACTGACGAAATCTTTTTTTAAATAATAAAACTCTATGGCTCACTACTACAAGCTAAAGTACTCTGGAATACATATTACATCATTAGATGTTAACATGTTAAATAAATCTCCTTCCACAGTGCCATGTAAATAAACGAGGATTAATTTTAAGTTTGTTTGTAATGTTATGTAATCTATTATATTATTATTATTTTATTATTGAATTTGAATTATTTTTGTGTACAAAGTTTATTTTAATTTCATTTAAACTGCTAACCAAGTTTTATTTTTATTTCATGTAGTTCATTTTCAACAGAGAAACTTATTTTTATGATATATAATGGGAAAGTAGTTGTGTATAAATAAATAAAACTATTTTAGAGTAAAAGGTACAAGTTGTACTTCAGGAAGATTTTAGTTCAGTTTTAGATTTGGTTCTGAGTTTAAGTTCGTAGTGTTTTAGATCAATAGTAGTGATAAGACTTATGTGGACGCCACAGAGAGCAGCCCGGCTGAAACAATTGAACTTTTATCTGGACGCAGATAAGATACTTGTAATTTAAGTACTCGCACTGGCCACACTACTTGTAACAGTGGTCAGTATTTCCAAAGATTGTATTTTGTTAATGACTGTACATATTTGCTGTTGGAAATAAATTCAATTCAATTCAATTCAATTCTTCAATTCTGTTGACGTCCGCTCCGTTCCATTCAGATTTAGGACTATTTTCATCAGTTACATTTCTCAGGCATAGTTATCTGGTCGAGACCTAAGGCGATGAGTTCCCTCTCTTCTAATACTGCAATGTACTAATGACACTCAATTGGCACTTACTCATAAATGCCACCTAAAGTTCTATGGAGCAACTGGTACTCCTACACATGTCAGTGTATTCTTCTAAAAACTTTGCAGCTACTTTACAAATGTTTAGTTTGAAGTTGTAAGTTCAAGGAATAAATTAAATGAAAGCATCAGGACAGCCACACCTGTCAGTGGGATATATATGTTAAAAAGAAAAACCGATTACATTGATCACTATAATTTGATGTACTTCTGTTACTGTACTGTTAATTTCTCATTTCAACCGTACGGTCTACGTTAATGTTGGTATTCATTAACAACTCTGTACTGTTCACTGCCTATTATTTTACCAATTATTATAATATAATTTAATCTGTTAACGATTTTTATATCATTTGATGTCCTAGACAGACCTTAATCTCCCTGTTTTCTTTTACAGGGAACTGATATTACGAATGCAAAATTCACAACAGCAAACCGATATAAACTGAAATCTTTAAAAAGAGTAATAATGTTTGTTTTTATTCAATAGATAACATAATTATCTACAGGTTTTGTGTTATAGGCCTAAATATTATTTTAACACATAAACCTAGATCGGATTCGAGTTATCATGAAAATAGCATGAATTTACAAGGATCCAGAGAGCACAGCTCTTGTTTACTGAGGCTTGTTGACGCTCCTTCACAGTTAGAATTCATTCTGCTAATAGCTTTGTTTTTTTCAGATATCTCCTTATTTGTTCTATAGTAAGTAGACTTCTAGTTTCACGATGCGATGAAATGTTATCTTGTCCTACATTTAAATTATTGTCGAATATCAACACCTTAGGAGGGGTTTCCACGCTGTTAATAAATTTACAACTTATAAAACCAGGTTGTACACCGTTCCTAGTACTGAAGCTATGAGAGTATTTCTCTGTTTCAACTACCGTTGTATTGCACCGTTTCTAGTACTAAAACTATCAGAGCATTTCTCTGTTTCAATTATCGGTGTATTGCTCTGTTTTCAAGTAACTTAATACTTAAGACCACAGAAACCCTTCCTGTTCTTTGTCTCTCGAAAGCCTGCCAAAACTGGTTACGACAAATCTAATAACTACAACTATATAATAATTTTGTTGTCACTTCTACCTATGACGCCACTTTAATACGTCCCAAATAATTTCAAGCTCCTCGCAAGTTCAGGTTACAGGCCTACGTCTACCATACTGTATGGAGCTCACGAGTAGAGTGGCTGGTGACATGCGCCCTCCACCTGTCAGGAGTCCATGTCAATCATTTCTGATGCATTTATAAATACATTGTGCAAGCTACACCATGAATAATTGACTTACGTTTTTATTAGAATAACATTATGTATTTCAATCAGTCAGTAAATCCATGTTTTATTGCGGAGACATGTTATAGTACATGTATATCAAAAGTCAATTCGAGTTGACAGCTAAAATTGTTAACATTCTTACTACATCAGAATAAAACTCAAACATACAATTCAGCAATTATTCATCCATTTGCCAAATTTCAAACTACAGCGACAAATTCAATCTCCTGATTGGTTAATTTCCCCTGTCAAATGCCAAAAACTCGGTATCGTTATAAAATGCTTGTGAAGTTAAAAAGCGTTAACAAAAATTATACCTCTACAGAAGAGTTACGAACTAGTAACTTATTGATGAAATGCTATTTCATGTTAACTTACTAACACCAACAGACATGAGATTGAGGAACTAAATATCAACTTAATTTTATATATATATATATATATATATATATATATATATATATATATATATATATATATATATCCACATTTTGCAATACGACTTTGTATCAAAAGTGGTTGTTAGGTTTAATTAACTTGAATTCCCATTTCTACACGAGGGTTTAATTGGAGACGATTGTGTCACTGATCATAAGATTGCACATGTTACTATTAAAGGTATATAAAGGTATTTAAAAGATCTTATGTATATAACTGATTCGAGCTTTTTCCCTGTCAGAAACTAAGATAGGTTCCCCTATCATAGCTAAGGCAAGTAGAACTGGAATGTCTGAACTTTTCAATGGAATAGTTTCAATCACTGACTAAAGAAAAAAATCATTGAATGGTTAAATATTGATTGCTATAAATGTTAACCGTACTTGTTTGATAATAAATACTTATTGCACTATATCTTTTTAGCACTGAAGAGCCATATCAACTTTCGATGTCTCAGAATAGTTTTATGTGATCCCCAAGAGTATAATAATCAAAAAGATATTTATTAGAAGCAAGACTTCCCTGAACATGTTTTAAATAAGTTATGGTCATTGGTGTCTTACATCAGCAGGATTGGTGGTGATGGGACCGATTACGAACAGATCGGTAGATAGGAAATGCTCTGCAGAATATACTTCACCAAGAACTCTCCTAATTGTTCCAAGTCCTTAATGCAAGTAATTGGATGTGCACTAACTGTAGAAGTCAATAAAAAAGGTAAACGAAAAAATAAAAGATTGCAAAAGAAGGTTGTGGCAGTCGCCTTTGCTCGAGGTTGTCTTAAGTATGTGCACTAAAGACAAGTAAGTATTAAGGTATTTGCGTCCAGCATAAAGCTGTCAGCATGTCAGATCACCACATTGAATCATAATTCAGTTTTAGCAATTGAAAATTTACTCCTTTTTCCTCGAAGTTGTCCGCAACCGAGTCAGTAGTGGAACGGCCTTCTCAATAGTAGTATTATCCCTGTGGTTTCAGCGCGTGTCCATTATGATCAAATGTATGTACTTTAGATACTTCAACTGGGAAAAACTAAGTTCCTGGTTCGTTCAACAGATATATACGAATATACTGTAGGGTTAATGGAATTATCTCGTCCTACTGGACTTAATGTGATAGGCGAACAACATCCACTATTATGTTTGTAACAGGGCAGCATGGAGTCTACTTATGGTTCGTCACTCATTTTTAATTGGTAATCCCTTTTCTTGGCTAGGTTTTCACTGCAGTAGTCACATACTGTCTGCATGTCCACTACGTGTTCAAGACTCCTGGCCAGAGTTTAGAACAAGACCGACAGCATTGAACAATTACAGATTCTCGTTCAAAGAAACGAGACAAGCAAACACCGCGAGGACAAATTTGAGAAGTGAAATGTATCTACAGGACTAAGTTACCTCTGTCTTTCATCCAGTCATTGAGCACACAAATCATAAAATATATAGAATTTTCAAGTTATAATATAACGATATTTAGGTTGTATCGTTTGACTAAATTTCAATTACAGAGACATAAGTGTTTTAGATGGATATATTCCATGGTTTCAAAACTGTTCTATATTAAATGTAGTTCAATTATGGTTGAAATAAATATCTTAGAACGGTAATATTCATAAAAATCTAAATCAACGATCTCTGCCAAGAACATAAATCTCTTTACGATACATAGATTTTAGCACGAACTGAAAAGGGATTTACATTCACTATAAATTCATAGTAATAAGTACTATAAATGCAAAGTAGCTACAAGTACAGTAATGCTTACTGAACAAGTGGGTATGAATGTCTGGTCAAGGTTTTGTGGTGGACAACGAGAATGTTTTATCCAGCATTAAGGTGAAACATTCAATAGCAATGCCTTACAGCAATACCTCAATGCAACCTTTATAATACAAAGAGCTTAACATAAAGACAAGTTCATCTAAGAGCTTACCATTACGTGACCTGCTTTGAGAGAAATAGTCGCCTTGCAGAATGCGGGTTCCTGTTTCACTCTGTCAAAGATGTTTTTCTTCTTTAGGCCTACATCAAAATGGTTTATCCTGTTTAGCCACAGAATGCATAACTGTCAAACTCTGACATCCATCAGCTATTCTACGTCAATTTTATTCAATTATATCTAAATAATAAGTAAATGTTTGGTATACAAATTTAAAACTCTTTTATTTATTTATTTTTTTTATTTTTGGCTTGAAAGAATATTAACCATTTCCAATTAACATCATTGTTGTTTAAATTTCAATAATAGAGAATGTAAGGTTCGTTTTAATCAGTTATTTTGTATGTCTTTTACTTTATATCCATAAATTAAAGTTTTGTATTAAATTGGCTTGTAATAATAACCAGTTTTATTTCATAAATTATTCATTTTACGGTATAATACTAATTTTAATACAATAATGTAAAAAATTAGTCGAAAAGCAAAAATCAGTAAGACGGTGAATATCTCATCAGCGACAAGTAACGATGATTAAAGGATTATATTTTTATAAACACATGTAGTTGGAAATAATAATGATGGTTAACGTAGTGAACCTGAAACATTGTGGATCATTAGCAGTAAGTAACATGAATGATGTACACACACAAAGTACATTCGTTGATATACTAATTGAAATATAACTGCCAAGATATGTACTGAGAAATATCACTGCACATGTGACAGTAATTGGCCTAGAAATGTGGACAGTCTGTTTATTCAGTCCTACAAACATGTGCGTATTATTTCAAATATGAATATTGGTAACATTATTTTTGTGTAATACAACTTACAAAATTATCAGATTATTTGTTCATTAATATGAAAAATAAATCCACTGTAAGACACCAAACGACTGTTTTTGAAGTTTCAAACCAAGCAAATAAATAATGTTGAGAAAATTATAGATTTTATTTAGCAATTGAATTTTTACTAGAATAAATAATGAGTAAACATTGGCAACAGTAATAATAAAGAAAGCGAAAATTAAAAATACGTATTTAATTCAATGATTATTTGGCATTCTTAAAATGTAGCTCTTAGAAACGGTTTTGCTTCTGTTGATCTACAAATCAGTGTGACCCAACCAATCCCTATTAATCAAAGACTTTCAAATTAAAGAAAACTAAAAGTACAAAGCTACAGAATTGTAGACGACTGCTGTGCCTATACTACCTATATCGCTCTCACTAACCTTGATCTCCTTCAGTAAATGTATGATTCTAAATATTAAACGTTATTATTGATAGTATGATATATTTGTATTTTTAGCAAAACCAGCCATTAAAAAAAACTTTACATTTGTAACATTGATTTGACTGTAAATAAACCTTTAAACATTGCAGTCAAAACCTGAATTTAAACAATTAATAAGTACTACTCGTATGATATAAAGAATGAGTTACTTTTTCGATTAAATTAATTAGTCTATATAATAATCATTAATTCATTAGATACTGTATATATTGGTATAAGACATGTACCATTTACTAACTGATACCTATATTAGATTTATTGTCTAATTCAAGGTGATTCTATAGATCGTGGAATATTGACAACATCAATGCATAATCATGATTTTATGCAGGTGCATATTATGTATTTGAATAGTTTTATTTTATCTCACGAATGCAATTCTTATTCCAGATTATGTTTTATTCTCTCACAATACAATAATATGGCTTACTATAAATAATAATTAAACAAACTTTAAGAAAAATCAAGGAAAGGATCAATATTTCTATAAAAAGGCATTTTAAAAGACAGAAAAATAAAATCTTTTAAGATCACTAGAATACAGTGTGTAGTTATAATAGTAATAATTCTCTACTCGTTTCTTTGCAAATGAACAAATGCCATAAAAACCATTACTTTTAAACTTTATTGTCTGCTAAATATTATACTACATTTTACAATCGATTTTATTTTTGTGTTAAAAGTTTTCGTTTGTATTTAAATATTTCTAAATTATATTTATGAAAATAATATTCATTTTTATTTGAATGTATTATAACGTGTTTGTACTTACCGAAACCAGTATATTTTCTATAAACCCGTAATACATTAATTTTAACATTTACTTTATACATATATAACTACATACCTTAGAGTAAACTGTAATTTAAATAGACTAACAAGTTTGTTGTTAAACCTACAAATAGTTAATTTTTTTAAATAAGATTTCTGATACAAAGTTAATGCATTCGTAAAACGTTGAAAAGTGGTAATACCGTGCTAAAATAAAAAAAATTACAATGAAGTCAAATTTTTCCTAAACTTAATTTATGTATATATGTATATATATATATATATATATATATATATATATATATATATATATATATATATATAACATCCGAGAACCTGTTACAATCAAAAAATGAACTAGTTTACAGCAGTATAATGAATGGTTGGATTCTTCTGTAATGGGAAAGTCCATTCGTGACACAATATCCTGTCAAAAAAGCGTGGTAGTAGTGTTTAAATTCACTTGGTTTCCTGTATTACTGGCCATTCATCTACTTCATCGCTGACACCGTTATGTGTGCTGACAGGAAGGGAATTCTGTATGTCTGTTTGATATATGCCTTTGATGTATGCTATTTTAAGTGAGATTATTGAGTAACATAGACAACTTTTTCAAAAGAATTTATGTGAGAAATGTAATTAAAAAAGAAAAATATGAAATAGATAATAGAGCGTTTTAAAGTATTGCATTCACGTATTACTATTTGTGTATTGGGTGCAGTTGCTTTTCTATTTAGATAGTGTACAGTTTTAATATCAGTTTATTTTTCTTTGTGAAACTTTGTACATACTTTTTTATTCACATGTTTTGTTCCACGAACGTTTTTATCACATAGCAATATACAGCCTTCCAAAAATATAAGATTTTCTAAATATTTTATACTGGCCAGATACAGTGCATAGAGTTTTACTAATACTATTAAGGTTTTCGGACGAACCAGTGTTAATAAGACAATTCAGTTATGGTAATTTCAGCCTTTTGTGGTTTAACGTAAATTTTATTTCAGCTGAGAGAGACCGTTCATGAAATATTTTTTATAACTAAAGATATACATGCTTTTAGTATGTACTTTTAGGTAAAACATAGTTAAATTACAGTGTAAACTTTGGGTCTGTAAAAGTAACAGGTTGTGACATAAGTGGTACGAAGAGTTTTTCATGAAGTTTTTGTTCAGTTTTATTTAGCCTCGTTTATAATAGAGAAAAGTAAACTTATTTTGAATTAAATTAGAAATGTTATTTTCTTTGAGTTTTATAAGAAACTAAAATTTGTTATTGCATATTATTTTTGAAACATAAATTTTAATTTAATCTATTTTATTTGAAAAAAGAAAACTTTTTCTTGAGAAAGCTTTTACAACAAAAGTGTTCGTGTAATCGTTTTTGCAGTTGAATTTAAATATCTAAAAAGTTCAGGCATTTCTCTTCGAAATCAATTTTAATTTAAAATTAATAATTTTTAAATGCATTAAAAAATTAATCTCTTGTCCATCTACCATAATAAATATAATTAATTAGATTTTAATAACTTGCGGATCTCTCTACAACTCCAGTCAGGGTGCTTCCTCAATTACTTGGATTGGTTCGTTTTCTTCTCCGCCATCATAATCGGTGGGTATTTTTCTTTTTGTTGACAGAAACTAAATTTGATCGCGTTTGTTTTGACAAAATGTTTTTCAAATTGATATTTTTATAAGTTGTAAACGGCACGAATTCAGTTTAACATAGGCTTTTATATCTAGATTTTTTTTATTTGATACAAAGAGCCATGTCATCAGCAAATTGATTCATCTTACTGGGGGACACAATATGGTCTTTTTAGTTAGCTTGACACGGTGTTGACTGCTCTATGCCACTTAAAGCATGATTGAAGTCATTTATATGGTAAAACGTAATACCTCAAGTACCATTTATCTGTAAATTATGCAACATTGTCGTTTGATGCAAGCAGGTGAATGCTTTTGGAAGTTCAAGAAATATCCCAAGCCTCTGTTCTTGCCACTCCAAGCCATTAAAATCACATTCACAGATTTGTAACATTTCCAACAGTCCATTTTTATTTCCTGAATCAGAAATACTCAGCACTAAGAATTTCAGACTGTTAAACGAAGGCTTCGAAACGCCTTAGAATAAAAACCTTTTCAAGATTTTTTCTAGTCTGGATGGAAAGAAAGAGGACGGTTGCTACTTACCGTGCAAGAACATCCTTTTTTAAATCGAAAGTATATTTCTTTCTTAAAAGCATACATATTCGGCTCTCACGACGAGGGCAAACTTACTAACAGGATACAGAATCATAGAAGAAACCGGTTTCTATAATACATTTTTGTTACAACTGTTAATTCTTAAATATGGGCTTGGTAAAGCCACAGTAATTATACATGTTTGATAAAATATTGAATATACTTGCTACTTGATTTTTTAGTTTTTTGTTTGATTTTTTTGAGGAATTTGCTTGTGCTGTACCGCTTTTTATAAGAAGCCATTTTTTACAAATGTCCCGATAAATATTTTAGAAGCGTTTTGATTGAAATTCTAAAACTAATATTTTAACACCCATGTTTGAAGTAAACAGTAGTAATGAACTTCAATGTATTTGAACTATCTAAATAAATGTTGGAGTTAGTCGAATAAATAAATGTATGCAGGAACACCCATTTCGTGATCTGCATGCGCTACTTATGACAGTTTTTCCTGGGAAATGTACGGTGATCTTTACCGCTTTAACTACAAATCTAACTCGGAAATATAGTCGTCTCTGAATGATAGTATCACCAGTTTAACCCTAGTTTGGACCTATTTTTTGTGATAAAATAGATATACAAATTAATAATTTTCGAATCTAAATAGAGGTGAAATTTCGGGTGTGAAGTCATGTTCAAAGATGACGAAAACGTCAGAATGCTTTTCTTCTGCTATGAGCATTACCAAGATTTAATCGAATGGTTGCTAAAGTGTCAAACTAATTGTTTTGAATAAGTGCGGAATTAAATGTTCAGTTTGAATTTCATTTGGTTCCTACAGTAAGGTCAATATCATCACATCTTGAAACAAAAAAATATGTTATGAACATTTTATATGAATAGTACAGATTAACTAAGTGTTGCATGATTTTAATTTCCTTCTAAACAATAACAGTATTTTAGAATAAAACAAAAATAATTGTAACCGTTTTATAAGTTGCCTCCAATATGATTTATTTATTTAGTAACATTACAACCCAATTGTTAAATACTAGAATATAACAATGAGAGATTGTGCCACATGTTTGTTGCATTCTCAAATTACAAGTAAAACACGTACCAATATTTGATATTTTTGAAATTAATTATGGTTTAGCTTACCTATAAAGTTTCATTTTATCGCTTATTATATGTAGTCTTTAATTTACAATTATAGTTTCACAAAATAGTTTACTCCTATGCAATACAGAGTATTAAAAGCAGGCTAAAAATTTTTACCATTAATTTATAGTTTAATTGTTCAATTTCAGGCTCTAATAATAGTAAAACATCTGTCAGGATGAATGAGTTTCGTTCAGAAATATAAATACGTAATATATATGTTTTATATGCTGTACGATCAACTCTGGGTTGTTCAGTTAAACTCACCAGATGTTCATGTATCAAATGATATGGAAGTGCCAGCGATACGTCACTTGCAGGTGTCAAAAAGTTCCGACACATTCAGAATATTAGTGGCAACGCTCGACACTATCTAGAATTGATTTACTCTTACAGTTGGTGTCTTTACACATCTCAGTCTATCACTGGAATTCAGAAATAAGGTTTTACACGGAAATATGAATTACATGCATATATTTATTCAGGTTAAAATTTTATTACATATTATTACTATATTCAAACACTTTTTATGGTATTTTTATTAGTAATTTTATCATTCCAAGGAAGACTCTACAGCAGAAATTTAAAGTTAGAAAGAATCAATTGATAGAACATTTCCCGAGCATTATCCGCGTTTCCTTTGTACACCTATAGTTCTTTTGAAATGTATAAAGACGAGGATAAGAATTATATATGCTAGGTCGGATATATTTATCTTCAAAAGCATTAAATACATTATTATAAATTCAAACAAATTTCTATTACGTAACTAACGAGAAGTTTTAGATTTTCTCGTCTCAGATATCCCTAGTGTATACGTTTGTGTTGCTGAACTTTTTTATAAGATTCAAGCCTCACGAAGAATTTAATTGCATTGAAACTTTAAAAATTTATTAAGAATCAAATATATCAAGCAATAAATATGGTAGTAAACATTGGCCTAATATTGTTTAATACGCTTCAAGTTTGGCTGTATTGAAGCATTTCCAGGTAACTTATAAACAATTTCCCGTAAATTTAGATTTATAATATTCATACCCCAAACAAAATTCTGAATGAATTAGCTTTGTTTAAATACTAACGCATACCTTTCTTGAAAGTCCATCGTAGCTCAAATATTATGAAGTATTACATTTAAATATCTTATGACATGGTATAAAAATTATTTAACGAATCACTAATAAACTGTGATTTTAAGGTGTGATTTAAGACTATTATAGCGTTATAATAGATTGCTCCGAGTACTATAAGTGACAGTCAGCTACCACTCAATGCTCCAGTCCTTAAAAAGATACCAAAATATTTTTGAGTCAAATATGGATCAATTATTGGTTACAATTATTATTAATTGTAGTATAATTAATAATTGTAATTTTTAATTTATTTATTTATAGATAGCTGCCTTTGTCCCCCATACGATATATATAATTATTGGTTAATAAAACGTTTAATACTTCTTTGAAGCTCTTTACCACATTAGTAGCCAATCTAAGTGGGCTCAATTTTAAACCACTTGCTGTAGTAAGCCTGACACACTAATTCAAAACTATTTTCCCTATTCAGTTTTAGTAAGAGACCCATCATAAATGTGCGGTAACTGTGTACCATGAATGTTGTGGCTTACAAAAATACTTCTTCCCAGCAGGCTATTGTTGTTTCTTCAACTTTATATCGTTGACGTGTAAGGCAGATTCTAACGTGAGGTCTTACATCTCGAAACCAACGTAGCCAGTAATAACATTGGGATAAGCATTAAGGCGGTCTTTCTAATATGTAAATGACATGCAATTTCTGTATAGTGGTTTTTATGGAAATATCTCGATCATTCTTCTTTACGTACACACGTCTCAGTGCGTACGCCTGAATCCGTTATTTCGTTTTACCACCACTCAAGGATAGAGTTTCTAACCTGTTATAACTATATTCGAGTCGCCATCTGCCATCATCTGGTATAGAATTTTATAAAAAGTGTTCTGTCAACCGTAGCTACATCACGGCTTTATCCGCAATTTGATCTGACTTTTTTCTTCTTTTCTGAGCAGAAACATTTTCAGTCATAAACAATCTTATACGTTCAACCTCTTCCTCATAGGCACGTTTTTTTTTAGATAAAGCGTCAGTTAACATTTTCAAGGCTCCTTTCCGGTAATGTATCTCCACGTCATGTTGCTGAAGTTTCAGAACCCAGAGGGTCTGCTGGCTAGAAGGAGTCTCTAT
The DNA here is from genome assembly GCF_021130785.1 of Homalodisca vitripennis. Classification (NCBI taxonomy): domain Eukaryota; kingdom Metazoa; phylum Arthropoda; class Insecta; order Hemiptera; family Cicadellidae; genus Homalodisca; species Homalodisca vitripennis. Next base: position 119,277,709 of record NC_060215.1, read on the forward strand.
TTGTATAACCATCTCAAAGCCTGACGGCCGATTCCACAATAAAATTATATTCCTCCTTGTAGAGCAACATTTTTAACGGACCAGATAAATGATAAACGTTCCTGTTCCGTAACTGAGAATTTGCGATCATGCCTGCCAACAATCTCCGTTTTATGTTGATGTCCATAATGCACTTAGGCCATCGCCCAAGGCGTCTACTCTTAAAACAAATATTTGTCCATAACCAGGACAGGCTAGTAGTTAATGTTTATTTCAAAGACGTGAACGAACGCTCCTGTTCCTCAGTCCATTGCCATCTGGCATCTTTATTCAAAATTCTTGTGAGAGGGAAGTTTAGAGATGCGAATTTAGGCACGAATCTTCGATATCAAGAGGCCCTTAGACTTAGTAAGTCTAATCCACTGTAATCTACTAAGTTTGATTCCTTTCTCATTTATCAGTATAAGTAGTATGTAGGTTGGTAATAATGTGAAACTTTATGAAGACTTTGATTCTGTATGGGAAACATAAAGTTCACTCCCTGGGAACTTTACTTAATGAGTACCATTGCTATTACTATCAAACTAATTTCTGTGTGGTTGATCAAGAGCCTCAAGAGCTGCTTCAGAACGATCTTGATGCCTCTCACTAAATTAATAAACCTTTCCGGCACCCAAGACGTTTTCCAATCTGCATTGAAGAGCAGATCCAACTTAAATCGCAAAAACTACCGTCACGTTTCCATCCTCCGGTCCTGAGTTGAAACTAACTTCATTCGACGATTTGATGGTTACATTTATTGGTTCAAACTTCAATGCATACGGACGATTGATACTGTCACACTCATTGATTGTGCTGTAGACAGGTTGAACAGGCTAGAAGTGCTCATAATATCTGAAAGGCCTTTGATTGCGAGAGTCAAGCGGCCTTGTCAAGTGTATAATAGTTGCACCAATTATACAAAAGTGGTGTTCGAGGATTGCCGGTTAAATAGATTTTGTCATACCGTAATGGCAGAGAACAGTGTGTGCAGATAGCGAAAAGCCTGTCAGGCCTAACAAATTTACATGTAGTGTCCCTCAGGGTTCAATTCGGGGGGGAAATTTTTTCCTTACTTGCCAAGATCACGACAATCCAGTACGCCACCGAGGAAACACAAGAATTTAATAAACAAATCTGGATCGTGCTTCAAAGTAGATCTATCTAGAATATTATACCCTCTCAGTCACAATTGTACTCTAGAATTACTTGAATCGAGTTCGCTGTAAAATTATTATCTCATTGACAACATTGTCAACGGCTAAATTTAAAATAATTATTAATATTATTGCTAATTATTTACGTAAACATTTTCAAAATTAAATTCCAAACGTCATTTACAAAACTAACTTTAAAGAACATTTTTACCTTAAGTAATCATAGGGACAGTTAATGACAATTCCAAATTTCTGTATATTTATGTAAAATAAGTATTTGTGTATTTATCGGAAATCATTCTTGAATTTGATCTCGTATTTTTGGACATCCCTGCTTTGAAACAGTTTAATTTCATTTGACAATACAGAGGCTAGGCATGGTCAGTAGCCTAAGCTTTCCCAAAGCAATTTACGACCAGTGGAATTTAATTTCATAGTGATTATGATAGTTTTTTTGGTGTTTGTAATCCTTGTAGCAAATTTGTATTTAGAACTTCTACCTTATAATCTCAAACTATAAAGAAAGACCAAGATAAGCTGTTTTCAGTACAGCTTACGAGCAGAATTGTACTAGTTCATGTAAGGCATTAGTGCCTGTGGCATGTTTTGAACAGACGTTGTTTATGTGGATTGTATGTCAGCCTCCTGTTCAGATTCAACCCCAGAAATTTGCTGAATTCGCCTTCTTTTAAGATAGCTTCATCATTATCACAGTTGGTTGCATTCTTCTTTTTTTGACTGAGGCAAATGTTACTTACGTTTATATTAACATAATTTGTTTTTAAATTGGTTTTTGATAATTGTCTGAAGTACGCATCCAGTTCAGCATAGATTTGTTCCTAAAACTTTCATTAAATTGTATTTTATTTAGACAGTTTTTTCGTCTGCATAATGAATCAAATATATTTTAAATTATTGAATTTCAATATTTTAAGTAAAAATTAAGATAATCGGATCTTCCAAATAAATCAAGTGTATTCTTAAATGTTAATGCCCTTACAGTCAGTGTCTTTTTTATTAACACACATGGAAAAATATTTCGCAGTTCATCTCCACTGCAAATTACCTTTAAATTTTGTTTTCTTTTTATTATGATCTATAACTAACTCTATTATTTCCACCTCTTAGTAGATTAACTACTTTGCAAAATTATATATAATTTTAGTTAATAAGACACAGCAGTGTGCTATTTTACATTTAACCCACATCGTTATAAAATACCACTATTGACTGATATTTCATTTTATCTGACACCAACACATTTTTGTTGTAAACACTTCAACAACTAAGATATTTTAACTTAAAAACTTTAATTTAATTAGTTAACCTACATTCTCAGCCTCTTAGTTTAAAGTTAGCAGCTACAACTATTACTGATCAATTGTACAATACAATATTAATATCTTAACGAATGCATTTCAATGTTTGCGATTCACTCGAAAATAAAATATTGCTAACAACATTTTAATTATGAAATATTTTGCCTCAGTTGTAAAGAGCTTTCAGTTCATAAATATTGAAATAATTTGCTGTTTCTCATATAACGGATAGGTATGGTGGGAAGGCTTGACTCATTTTAAATGTTGATTTCAGCTCCGGTTTAACTTCCTCTTATCGCAGCGTCCGGAATCTGACTCTGTGACAGACTGGATTCATGGAATCTGGGGTCATATTTCTTTAAAAAAAATCCAAAAAAGTCATCAACGTAAAAGTCTAAAACGTATGATTTACATATTTTCAACATTAGAGACTACATCTAGGCGAATAGGTTTTTTATTTTCTCATATAAATTGTGAAATTTTTACCCATTTTTTGGTAGAGTAGATGTCTCTGTTGTTTAAAACATGTAAAACATTATTTTAAGTTTATAGCTACCAAATTTTTCATCTCTTCAGGTAAATATGACTCCAGACACCATGAGTATGGTCAACTAAACCTGAAATCAACATTCACAAGCTATTTAAGAGCAACATGTCTGTACTGAAATCGCTCTTCACGGACATGTCGAAATTTCTTGTTATTGAAATTAATTAATTTAGCAGTCATTTTACACGATTAGAAAAAGATAACTAAAAACGACAGTAAATCTAAAAACAAATTATAAATAATAATATTGACTATAAATACCAATGGCAATCCATCAGTCAAGTACATTTATAAGACCTAGTGTACCATGCTGATGAAAAATTCGAATGTGTTTTTAAACGTGTACGCAAATAACTTAGTGTTCGGTTTTAAGATGAATATTTAGGGTGTAGCAAAAGGATTTCTGTCTTGTATCCTCATGTTCACAAGGAACTGTATGAACCACCAACTGGAATCAGTTGTCTCGGAAGCCGTCAGTGAAGTAGATTAAATAAATAGTTTTCAATATTTTACAAAGAAACTTTATATTCTGTTCGGTACATCGCCAAACAATAAACGTGATTTAAGAGTGTGCAGAAGAGCTTGACATCCAAATGGTTATAATGCATGATTATATCCCTAAAGACGCTTGTAAATGGCTCAATAGCAGTTCTATATGCACTCAAAGTTACTCAGCAATTTCTTAAGAGCCAAATATAAGTGAAATTATCAGATATGTGGCGTTTGAACTAAGTGTTGCATAATGTTGTTTTCTAAAGGCTTTAGATCAGAAAAGTTATTTTTGACAATCTGTTGACAACATCTGACGCGCTTACAATCATTACACCTTCATATAAATTTGATATTAAAACGAATGCAGGAAGAAATGTATCGAGGTCAGTTCTTGGTTTACGGTTCAAAGTTTACAATATGTCACATAGTCAGTTTGAATTTCGTTTATTTGGGGAAGACTTTTAACTTAATTGACACGTATAGTTTTAGAAATATTACGATCAGTTTTACCGTATGAATGTTTCTACTTGAAGCGTATAGTATATATTTACAAACCGATAACGTTTAAGTATAATTTTCGTTTATTCATACATTTCATAAGCAAATTTAATGAAGGAGAAGTCAGTTTCCACATAAACCTTATTCTGCGCGTCCTAATGGGCCTCTGGCTCTCCTTTAGTTAAAACTAGTAGTAAAACTCTCCTGTGTCCATCTTTTGGTAAAACTAATTCTAAATATAACTTACCCAGATCATGAAACCTGAGATCAAATCATCAATAACTTTATAAACATATACAGAATTATAAAATTGAATAAAAGAATCTTGTTATGTACTTTTTTGAAGTACAATAACTACGGAAACCAAAAGTCAAAAAGAAACTAATACTCTACTAATATCTTTTATTTCCATAAAAGATAAAAAAAGGACACACAAATATTTCAAGTAAATAATACTCGATGTGAGGAATGTTTTACTTCTTAGCTGAATTCATTGGGCGGATCACGAAAACATTACTGTTTACACGCCGACTGCTTTACTACTTACTATTATAAAAATTACAAATGCCAACGTGCCACAAGAATATATATCCTCTCAGTTAAACACCACCTTTATACTTGATTACAAGGCTATGGTAGGAGTATTAATAATATGAACAGTTATTTACGCACAACCCGGAACTGCATTGCGATTCATTCATTTGGAAAACTTGTGAATGCTGAGTTTACCTCTAGTTCACCTTCCGCTTGGTGCAGCATCCGAAATCTAACTCTGTTTCAGGCTTGACTCTTGGAATCTGGAGTCATGTCCGTCTGAATGGATCCAAAAAAAGTCGGCGACGAATAAGTGCAAAACTAAATCTTGGCATTGTATCGAAATCAAAGACACTCCGTCTACAAAATCAAGTGTAATCTAGGTGAAGAGGTGTTCTCACTGTCTCATCAGTGTACTTATTTGTGCCGATTCTTTGGATCTCTTCAGACGGAAATAACTACAGATTAACAAAATCAAGTCTGAAAACTTTAGATTTCAGGTGCTTCACTGAGTGGAAGGTGAACTGGGCTAAGACCAAAATTCACTTTGAATTAACCCTTTCAGCATATCTACGATGTTTACGAGTAGAATTTTAAACTTAATTCAAGAAATGGGTTATTCGCAAAGTTGATATCTAAAAATATGTAAAATGTGCTTTGAAATCTCTTTATTCATATTAAATTCTCTCCGTGAGTTTAATAGCCATATTAAAATTCGTTAAATGTAAGAATAAAAAATACTTAATGGCCTAAACTTCAAAACCACTTATATCATAAAATTAGGACATTTACCATCGTTACATGTTACAAATTGTATAACACAACGTTTCGAGGGTTTGATGAACCCCCACCTGACGAAGAGAATATCAGATTCCTCAGTAGTTTTTCTATTTCAATAATAAACGTTAATAAGCCCTGTTCTCGCTTTACATGGGATATGAAACTGAATATATGCTTTTAGACTTGTCTCAGACAATTACCTAATTAAACGAAAAGCACCTAGTATTAGATAAAAGAAGTCATATATACGATCATATGTAGGTATACAGAGATTAGTGTTTAGAATTTAAACAACTAAAACTAAAAGGACATCTCCATAGTCTCTACTAGCAATTGCTGCACTGTTTATTTTACTTTTTTAATACCTAGTTGACACGAAATTAATCATGAATATTTTTAACTCAGAATGAACTATAACTTAAGGTTCCAACGGCAATGACCTTCAGGCAGCATAAAACACTATGGTTGTTTCAAGGCCTGGTAGATTGATTAAGGGAATATATTCAATACATTACGTATGAAAATCGTGAAGTATTACTTAAACTACGTTTAAACAACGTACGTAATTATGTTATAAATACACGTTTCTTTTGAATTCAAACTGCCAATTGTGATGCTATTACTTGATACCAATATATTTTATAATTGTTTTGTAGACTAAAGTATCTAACCTGGATTATTCACTTTTAACAATTGGTCTAGTGGTTTTAGATGAATTATTCACCGACACTAAGTACTCGTAATTTAAAAAAACATTCCTTCCGCAATTCAGTGAATTGTTTGCAGCAACATCTCGATATAAAGCGAAATCAAATCTTTACATATCCGCATAATAATGGACATATGTAAACTCTTCTTTACAATTTTTTTGTTTATCCAATATAAACATATAACAGACATTAACGGATAGCTTTAATTAGACACACCTTCGTTATTTAAGTAAACAAGACTTTCAAAGGTGGTCTTAAGAGATCGAACTTGGTATTGACAGGACAAGACGTTATGGTATTGTAATAACTTAAATTTATAAGCATATTAAACGTTTAAGAGTGTTTTATATCTTTATGGGACGCTAATTAAGAGGATGGTTTCGTGACATTTTATAATATTAACCTTATTAGGAGAGTGATATCACTAACTTCAGCACAATGGTTTCTATCATTATACTACAAAACTCTAATAAACATTTATTTCCTCTTAGTGTTCAGTAAATAAAAATATGATTTACACAGATTGTAAAACCTCAGTATCCAATGGTGTTTACACTGCCCTGTTGGTATTTCAATTTGTCAGGTATTTTCGAATGTTCAGAAAAAAACATGGCAATTTCACAAAAAAACGAATAACTATGACTAGCCTCTACTAAGTAGTACAGTATATATTACGAGTTCATTCTTCAAAATACGATCAAGTGCTCGTGTTCATATGACTTATCTGGTGGGGTTGATTTGGACAATGACCGCCTTGTTTCTTTTTAACGTAATATTAAACTATAACATGATAGTCTCAAATAAACTCTAACCATTGTAAAAACCTTTTTAGATACTATCTTTGTGAATTAAACATGCTAATAAAAATGAAGTAATTATTAACCATTGAAATTTTAGACAATCTTCATGTATATGTCTGTGTAGTAAAGGACACTCCACATGTTTCCTCCCCTGTCCGCATATTAGCCATACTGTGTATTGGATTTTATGTAGGGCTCCTAAATTAGCTGAAATAAGAATTCATTCACTTGAACAAAATATCTGCTAGCACGCCAGTTGATATAATAGGCATGATATAATAGAAGAGCATCTGCAGTCATGTAAGCTCCAGTGGTCGTGACAGTTTTGTGGAAGAAGCCTCTTATGAACTTGACAGAATTGCCACAAAATAAACACGTAACAACCTATTCAAGCTATTTTCAACCTATTTGAGTACCACTTCGGTCTTTTCGTTTCTTTATTTACATTACAACAGACTTGCATTCATTTGGTGTAGGAATCAATCAAATGAAGTTTTATTTTTGTTTCAAGAAGTCAGTAAACATGCAACAGAACTTATACTACTGATATTGTAACCAAACATGATCGCTCTTAAGATCCATAAAGGTTGTTCGTAACTCATACAATCCAGGTATCATATGTCTGGGAAATGTTTATCACAGTCTTGAACAGTAGATTACGTACATCCAGGTAAGCAAAGAACTCTAGACAGTTTCTTCGTCCTGTAAGATACCGCATAAACCATAGCATCAATGTAAGGTTGTAAGTTGATGTCAGCCAAATACGTTTTTTATTTTATATAAGTGTGTGTTTGTGATTGTGTGTAAATTAAACAACATTACGTAATCTTATAAGAAAATGTGCACATTGAAGACGAATGTCAACAGTTCAAACAAAACAAACATGCAAGAAATGAAACAAGATATGTTTGTTCTGAACTGTTTTCATGCATAAGGGATTTTCAGAGAGAAGTCACAATTGAAATATTGTACTTTGGAATGGAATTTTCGTCATAACTTCAAACTTTGTAAACACAATCTCTTGTTCATTCTTATCTATTATAGTTTCTCTTTATTCCCATTGCTTTTAAAGTTATGAAAGCAATGATTGCGTACAATTAAGTGGAAAACATTAGAATTTACATATTTAATCATTCTATTCCACAAAGTCATTATTTTATAGATTTAACTGTGTTTCACTATTAATACATCAGAGAGAATATTCTTTGTTGACATTTTATTATTGACGATATATTACTTGACAAGATAATAGTATTTTGAACTGTTACCATTGTTACATATTACAAACTCAGAACACTAAGTTTTCAGGGTTTGAAATCTATGCTGTTTTTCAATACTAGAAACTCTTAAGACCTAAGGTTATGTAAGCTCCAAATAATATTTGATGATTAACTTACCGAATACTTACTTAATATCTTATGAAATATTACTTTAGTTTATATTCTACACCACTACTGTTTTTCATAAAGGAATTTTTATAAAGGAAGAGCTAAAGCATCCAACAGAAATGGAATAATATATTCAGGAAGTAAGTCTTCTTATATTTCCTAGTCTGTTTCTCTATGCCATATTTTATTTTATATATATATCTGTGTGTGTGTGTGTGTGTGTGTGTGTGTGTGTGTGTGTGTGTGTGTGCGTGTGCGTGTGCGTGCGCGTGTGTGTGTGTGTGTGTGTGTGTGTGTGTGTGTGTGTGTGTGTGTGTGTGTGTGTGTGTGTGTGTGTGTGTGTGTGTGTGTGTGTGTGTGTGTGTGTGTGTGTGTGTGTGTGTGTGTGTGTGTGTGTGTGTGTGTGTGTGTGTGTGTGTGTGTGTGTGTGTGTGTGTGTGTGTGTGTGTGTGTGTGTGTGTGTGTGTGTGTGTGTGTGTGTGCTTCATATTGTTATTTAATTCTTACTAATCCACGTAACAATTTTATTTAAAATACATGTATACTAAATTCTAATTAGGTAACTTTTACCAGTGTTTGGGATGATTGAAAAGTACTTAAATATGCTATTTAAAATCACAAATAATTGTCTTAGTATGAAAATGAGCAGAGTAATAAAATGCGATACTGTACTGGCCTGAGTAATACTTTGCATTCAGATTTAATATATCACACACACATATGCAACTTTATATTTGTTTAATTCGGTATAAAATTCAGTATAACTCCTAGTTAAGTAATGATTTCACAAAAGGTGCACTGTCATTTAGATTTAGATGCCTTAGATTTAAAAGTTAATGATATATTTTTATCTAAATAAAATTTATTTTATTCAACACCATAAAACTCAAAATTTCATTTTCAATATCATACTGATTAAACAAATTACATAAATTTTTAAGAAAATAAGAGCAAATAAACTACGAGGGGAGTTCAATTAAGACTGATAGTACTCTTTCAATACCTTTAATATAAAATGTTAAACTTTAACACTTTTATCTCCTTCTAAGTAGTCGCCATTTAAAGCCACACACTTGTTCTACCACCCCTACCACTCCTTAAAGACGTGTTCAAAGCCCTCCTTAGACAGAACCTTCAAAATCGCCTCTAAAGTTTTAATAGCGGCAGTAGCAGTTGGAAAACGCCGGCCTTTGAGCTCCTCCTACAAAAAAATTCATTTTGAGCCAATTCTGTTTTTCTTAAAACTTTATCGCATATCTTTGCTCACGAAACTCAGCCATAGTAACCTTTAGAGGCAAATATTTGCAACTCTTTATTAATAGGTTGCCACGAAAACAATAAATACGCAATAATTTTAACCACTGATTTGCTTGTTGCTAATACTCAATGTTTCATACCAACTTAAAAAACGAATTATTGTACTTTGTTTGTTTACATGTACGCTACTGTCAGTCTTTATTGAACACCCCTCGATATTTTACTAAAGCCTATTTATTATAATTTTGTTCCTACTAAGAACGTACTAATTATATTTCCTACATTATTTTACAAAGGCATATAATTCACCATATGCACCTATACATTCTGAATGGGTTACCTAGTAATATATCATAATTTATCAAATCTATACGTTTTGTTAAATCCTTAGCAAAGATTATTTTAATTTAAAGACATTTTTGCCTCATTTCAATTTTATAGTGTATTTTACAGATCTTACAATAGTTAGGTACTTATTAAAGGATTTTCTTATATAAAGTCAAATGTACGTCTTCTGCCAATTTCAAGTAACTTCATGTTTTATTTCCCTGGTATTAGACATTAATAGTACACTGAATTTTTTTTATTGTGTTGAAATAGGTACTTTTCTGCTCAATTAAATACATAATATTTGTAGTAACCAAAATAATGTCACCAAAACTATAAAATTTTGCATTGTCCCAATCATCAGTTTTAAGAATAGATTTATTAACATATCGATACTTTCATCGGCAAGATTGAAAATAATTATCTATATTTGCTTAAAGAGAGAATTTAGCCTAAATTAGTTCACATCTTTGTATTGAGAACTTTTATGTTGTTTGGTTCAACTCATGATTTACCATTCACTTTTTAAAGGATTATTCAGCAACATATCATAGGTTGCTTGTTTATGTTCCTTACTGAACATGGATGATTACAAGGATAATAGGTTTTTTAACATTAGCATTGTTAATGTTTTAAAAATAACTTTTCATGTGTTAAAACAAAGCAGCACGATTAATGGTGTAGGTTTTTTCTTATGATATTTCTATATGACATATACTAATATATATATATATATATATATATATATATATATATATATATATATATATATATATTAGAATTTATAGCATGTTACTTACATTTTCATCCTAAATTTAGTTATATAACTATTTTGAGTATTTACAAATATTTTTACATTTAGGAATAAGTTTGCTCTATGGTCTCTGGATATTAACGTGCATAGACCATCAGCATTGAAGCTATTGTGTCAAATATTTTCTAATACTTTCTAAATATACTACAGAATAATCAGCACTCATGCGCAAACCACGTTAAATTAGAAGAGGTATTTTCATTCTCAAACGTGATGTCCTGATTCCTGGTGAGCCACAAACCCATCATTGACATATGACTACATGACTCCTTATAACACGGCATAAGACCTTCGTGTACTAGAAGACATTCATATTTTCTTAACTAGTAGTTAATTTAGGAGAAACTTACCTAAGACCTAGTCTCAATATCTATTACAACTAGGCTCTTTAATAAAATAAGAAATCTATATTTACAGAGAATATCATATTAAACACTGTCTCTTAAAACATTGAACTTTTACTCTTCTCCTCTGCTTACATTCTTCAATTGGCTCACTTTCTAACTAATTTTTTCCAATTGTACTACACCTTGCAATTTAAAACAAATTTTCTCTTAATTTATATTCACGTTTATTTAAGTTAAATCCCTTTAAACCTTTCCTAAATTAAAGAGTGTTTGACGTCTATTATAGGCTATTACAGAGTATGTATAGCTTCCTCATACAAATCGAATAACTGCATATATGTAACAGTTTAACAAACATGAGTCAATACAACAAACAACATACATGCTATATCACAACGGTAGTGTGACCTGCATGAGTTTTGTTCTATCTACGGAATCACGTTAGCAACATCAGTCTACGGATTTATAGCAGCAAGGCTGCCATCGCTCAACTAAACGCAATCTTTCTCTTATGTAGCATATTTCCGTTGGAGGACATTGATTCTAACGTAAGCTAATCAACGTATCACATGATGAACCAAACATCAAACTGTAGAATATTTGTTAAACATAGGGTTTAGTAGCTCCACCCATAAAAATGTAAAACCATCTTTACAGTATTCAAAGCTATGTAAACTTAAATTAGCACTATTATTTTAGTTCTAAGATTTATTAAAAGTACCACTGCGTCATGTAGATAAGGAAAGACTTAAGCTTTCAACGTTTAAAATATAATCCTGGAAGTCGTTTACGTTTGGTTACTTAAATTAAATATGCCCTATTGTTCTGGATACGATCTTAAAACATCTCAACAAATAATAACCATTAGTTAACATCAACAATCAAAATTGTATAGGGTCTGATCACGAAGGCTCCTGGTCATCAGTACTGTGTGCTCTTCACTACTGGTGACGAAGGAAAGGCATACATTGAGATAGTATTAGTCAGGTAATATTCCAAATTCCAGATGGTCTGTTTAAGAAATCTACAATATTGCACCATGCTTATATATAAAATCAATGATTTTCTCTTCAATCAATACATAAATACACAGTCAGAATGAACTTAATACGTAATCGTAATACCAACAAGAGTTAAACAGCAGTTTTCTCGGTTCTACATGAAAAGTACCAGCAGACTCAAAAAAGACTCCAGGTTGTTCTCGCATTGTATTATTGCTGCTTCTTACTTCATTAATAACGATAGAGAGCTGTGACGTAGCTTTTAACTATGTACTGCTCGCCATGACATTCGCCAACCAATCACAAAACGCCATATATTCTAGTTGTCTTCGTCACATTACCCATAAATTAATCGTGAGTTCTCTGGTATTTTAAGGTTTCCAGTGTTGTAGGTGATATTTTTAGATTTTGTTGTAAGTTCCTTTCCGGTCTCTATAGGTCCTTATTGAAATGTTTTTTTTATTTTCATAATATTCGTGCTAAATTTCTAAATTGTAATTAAATTTAACATTGTTGCAATATTCTAAAGAAGTTTAATATCATTAACGATAGAGCCGCTTAATCCATTATAATCCAAACGTTGTTTTATCTCACATCTTCTTCTACGCAATAAATAATAGCTCTTAAATTAATTGCAAAACCAAATCAATCTACGTTATTTCCTACTTAAAATTGTAAACAACTGAAACAAAGTTTTACTGGTGACTTATACAATCTTTGCAATATTTGAAGAGATCAAATTTGTTTGGTAGTGGTATCTTAATCAGCAGTTCATAAATGAAACTTAATCATAAACTAAGTACATGACTATTTAGATGATACATATACGCAGTCGGAACACAAGTGAAATCTACAGCGGACAGTCACATGAACTTTAACACTTTGTATATTAATATGATTTATTATGGTTACGAACAGTATAATAAACAGTTGAAATAAGATTCAAACCTATTTAGAATTAATCAATCTCAGTTCAGATATAATAAAATATGAATTTTATTATTCTTTCCTAGATAAGAGTAAACGCGTAAAACCTATTGCGTAAATCACTTTATGTTATTACTAGTTCAAAACCTTTATGTCTATGAGTTTAATTTCGGGATTTACAGTTTTTAAAACACGATAAACGAGTTCAAATTCTTTTGAATGGCATGAAATACAAGTGATTTCAAGACTAAAACTGTTTTGTTTTATTATAGCACTGTATTAACTTTTAAGATTCCAATTTCTATATACGAAGGAATAAATTAATATTTTGCTGATTATCAAATATAATATATGGATGGGGAGAAATAATCATCAGTCACATTATAAATGTCTTTATTAAATCATAGAAATGATTTTTGTACATTAGAAAACTTGAAACCTCTCTTTTATACGCTATACTGCTAGGAAATTTTCGTTTTCACTGGGTATTTAAAAAAACCGAATAAGGAAATACTACTGTTGCATTTAAAAAGCATCATTTGGAAACCTTCTTAAGGTATGCAAACAATTACACTAGTGTTTCGACATAACATTGCAACGGATTAACTAATTTCACTAAGAATAATGGTGAGTAGATAGTAATATGGGGTTCCTAGACCACTTTTGGGACAGACAGATATTCAATGTAAAATACTGTTCAATGTACCATAAATGAATCACGAATGAAAAATAACCGAATGTATGTAAACAATTACACCAGTGTTTCGACATAAAATTGCAACGAATTAACTAATTTTACTTAAATTAAATGGTACTTATTATACAATTGGATGTATTATAAACTACCAGGGGAGTACCGACTATTAGGAGTTTTAGACCTGGTAATATTTCTCATTCTGTGCCGCAATATAATCCCTAGACATAACAATTACACATGAAATACGAGGTGCCTACGAGGTAATGGAAATTTACACTTTTCATAGGAGAATTCTTGCACATAACTTTTTGTGTATTTGTCAAAAATTTCAACTAAACGATACTGTTAACTATGTTGAAGTGTATTATGAGTCAAGTTCTGGATAATATTGATATTGAACTCATAATTACCACTCTATATCGTCTGGAACCAATGTGATTCTTCGTCACAGTTCTAGGACCCCTCTCTTTAAAACGATTTGTTAGGCAGAGATTGTTGTCTGATATAGCTACCAGTCGGGTACTTGTCGCGTCATGTTATAAGGTATAAAATAAATTACGGATTAAGTACAGTGTCGTTCTGTCACAATGTAGTGAGTCAAGAAAGGTGAACTACGTGGACCTTTTTCATTCTATTAAGAACTAAGTATAATGATTCATAATAATAGCCGTTCATTTAAACATTCATTGAAAATAAAGACCTCGTATAAGAAATATAACCATGAAAAATATTAAGTCATTTTAAGCTTAACATCACTTCTTGGATTTGAATTTATAACTTGATCCGTTGTTACCGACATTCACATCAATGCATTAATGGTGCATTAAGTCTCATTTTCGATTAAACTAAAATTTTAGAGGTTATATTTAGCTCAATGTAGTGATGAGGTTCAGTGGAGTGTGGGCTCAGAAATATTTCTAGTCAACGCTACTGACTTCAATCATTCGGTAATATACTAATTGTTCCATTGCAGGATACTAATAAATTAATTAACGCCGTAAAATGAGAAATAAAGAACTATTTATTCGAAAATTCTTCTATGTGTAAATGTGTGTTTTTGTGCATTCATTATACAGTAGAATGTTTAATTTAGACACTTTTTAGTGTACAGTACTGGCATTTGAGATACATAATTTGAGTATTTATTCTTAAGTACAGTTGTGTTAAGTAAACATGTGACGTGTGCAGTTTATGGTGAGTTATGGTATAAATAATGTAGAACTGATCACTCTACATTATATAAATTTCAATTCATCAATGTCGTAGCGCGCCGACATTGTACCAATTATACCAATGCCCGTACGTCACTCTTGCCTGTTCTGCATAAAAGAATAGCCCATTGAGTAACCTTTTATCTCCGGTGGACTGTTCACCGCACGACCGGACGACACGCTGCGGCAGGTGAACTGATAACAAACAGCTGGTGGATTGATTAGTGAGGAAGCTTGCGAGTGACTGGATTGCGTCGGTGCTGTGTGTGTCTACGAGCCCTTCAGCTTCGCTGGATTTTCGGGAGCCGACTAATAAATTGGCCAAGGTGAACTACTACCATATATTTTCCTTAGTTCTCGTCACTCTTACGTGAATTCAATATACTAATTTTAAAGTTTAAAACACTACTCAAGATTATAGAATCACTCAACTGAGCCTTTGGAAAAACTGTTAGGGTTTGAATTGAACGTGTAAAGCTAAAACGTGGCATTTACTTTTAATAGTTAATAATCTTACCTAATAATTTGTTTAAAGTATTTGTTTCAAAACCAATTACGCTAACTATGTTGACAACATTTCTAAGAGAAAGAGGTAAACTTATAAATAGTACATATGTTGAGAATTAATGTCACAACTTGAACTGTTATAACTGCAATGTTTTAAATGTTTTAATCGAAGAAAATTAATCTCTTTTATAGTAAAGTAAGTATTTAATTATATAAATACATACAAGTCGCATAAAATACAACCATGATTGACATATATTTTGTAACAGACCGTGTACAGTCCTAATTTGATGTGTCACAGTTTCATGTTAGTACGATACAATAGTTTCAACGTTTCTTCTTAATGTATCAATGTTTATTTGTAATAAAAGTCAAGGTAAATTATTACCTCAAGCTATTAATAATTAGTCTTTGATATCATATTAAATTTATAAATTCAATTTTGTTATTATACTGCCTATTATGTTAAATCATACTGTGTACATGTAGGTTACTTTAACTGTTTATTATTTTCGACAGTGTTTATTAGCCTTTGATATGAACAGTCAAGCTTACAATTCTCATGATTTTATAGCCAGAAATTGCATAAATACAGGTAGATTCATTATCCCCTAGAGTATTGTTGCTTAATCAGCTGAATATACATTCTAGCATAATATTTTCTTTGCTTCAAACTAACAAAAACCTAATGTGTTTATTTTTAAATGTTTCATTGTTGTTTTTCATTTGTATGTAAATGTCCATTTCAATTGCTACTGAGAACTGTTGTTATCTGATGTTCTCTGTTGGTTGAACATATTAATCAGGTAATTTAAGTAAGTTAGTTTTAGTAATTTAATTAACTAACTATAAGAAAAATGAACTGATTTTAATTGATTGGATGATACTACACTTGTCAACTTGGATAATTTCTCTGATTTAAGGTTTTATATGTTCATAATAACATTAACCAATTATGTGATATACCTATATACCTATCGATAAGAAGCTTGCTGGGTCCATAACTATTTTGCAGTGAATGTGTTCAAGGGCTTTTGGGATTTGGTATGGGTACACTTCTGGACTGCGCCCGGAGCCTGGTGGACTTATTGCCGAGCCGCTAGTGGGTACTCCAGCTTGCACTACCCTGACACTGGGATCTGCTCCTAGCCGTGCCGCCTTACACCTACCACTACCGCACCGCGGATCCGCTCTCGCCGCGCCGCGCTCTTCCGCGCCACGGTCTGGACCGGACGTAGTAGGCCTTTTGTGTTGTGACTCCCAGTTGGTGAGTACAGACTTGGATTATTTCACAGAGTGCTCTTATGGATTAGTGAGTCGGACGCGGACTGATGTCTAATTCTGGACCAGGAGCCTTTGT
This sequence comes from Homalodisca vitripennis, assembly GCF_021130785.1. Classification (NCBI taxonomy): domain Eukaryota; kingdom Metazoa; phylum Arthropoda; class Insecta; order Hemiptera; family Cicadellidae; genus Homalodisca; species Homalodisca vitripennis. The sequence continues at coordinate 119,294,400 of NC_060215.1, forward strand.
ATTGTGGAAGGAGCCCTTAAAATTTGGTTCAACGCTACCCTCCAGACGTTAACTGCACACCTTAGTGCATTATAGTGTATCTTTAGTATATTTACTTGTGTCGTCTATTATTTACATGTCTAGGCCATTTATTGCATGTGTTTATTGTATTTATTTATGTATGTTGAATGTTGTTTTGAGGAAGTGGAGCGCTCCCTACCATAAATAGAGTTCATTTAGCCATTTGTAATTCTCTCTAATAAGTGGTAACATTGTATCTTCGCTATATTTGTTGTTGATTATTTTCTGTCTAAAGCATTTACTTACTGTAAGGCTGGATTACTTGTGATAATGTCATACAATTCCTGCACATAAATAATTAGTTTAATTGCAAACATTTGAGTGTTTTGTTTCTTTTGTTCAGTCCTAGTAACTGGATTTAGATAACCTCGCATAAGTATTAGGGGTCTATATTTAACCTTATATTCAGAATATTGCAATACAACTATCTGTGTAGTCCAAAGGCCTGGTTGACAAAAAATAGCTTTAGTGTATGGTAGTAGGGAGCCTGATTGGTACTTTCCTTGGAGCAGGGGTACTGTTCCTTGTTGGAGCCCTGCCTGTTACCTGTCCTACAACAAGGTGGCGCCCTTTCCCTCACCGAGCAACCTTAAAGAAGAAGAAGTACTAATCGTAGGTTACTCTTTACCCTTACGGCGCGCTGTCAAGGACCACCCCCTTTCTCCACTGAGTGATACCGGACATTTGCACAATTCCCCTAGGGGAGAACGTTGCAAAATGGCACTGCCAACGTGGGGCCTGGATTATTTGGAGTAATCTGAAGTAATAGTTATAACTGTACATTTTTTTTATTTGTCCTTCATACTTGTGTTTTTGTAAATATTAACTATTTCTATGAACTTGAACTGTTGCTGCTGATATGATCGGTTTGCATTAGTGTTGCTTGGAATAAGTAGTTATTCACATTTCCTTAACAAAACAAAGTACAAAAACCTAATTATCAAACAAACTTATTTCTCCTTTTCAGTTATGGAATAATTCTGACATTTGCTTTGAATTCTGTGTTTTGGTCATTGTTGTAGTTTATTTGGACAACATATCTCTATTTATTGTTGTTGTGACACTTATTGAGCGTACTCTTTCGAAATTTTAATTTGATACGCTCATGTTGGTTTTGTGACCTTTTAAGGGTGTTTATATTTTTGAGTTGGGAAACTTATGAGTATTTCTGTTCCACTTTTGAATTTTGTATCTTATCTAAATATGAGTGCCTATCACCTGCGTAAAACAGAAGTTATCTATGAGCTGAAGATTAGGAATCTTCCCTCTGGAGGTACAGCCGGAGATTTGAGAAAACGACTTTCTCAGAGTTTAGTGTCGAATACGCCAATAGAGGAGACTGTAGTTAATTCTTTGGATACGGATACAGAACTAGAGGAGAGTGAGGCAAAGTACCAGGATTTATCAGCACTTGTGAGTGACTATGAGGGGAATTATAACGATAATGAGTATCATCGTATTGTTGCACGCCTATGGCATTTATACCTTCGAGCTGATAGGATACCAGTGGGTGCGACGGCGGATGATGATCAGGAGCAGACCAAGCAGTGCTTAGTGGGTAAATGCAAGGGATTGTTGGACTCTTTCAAGGACTCTAAGTCTGCGGCTAAGGTGGATTCTCCTGACAACAAGACTCTATCAGCTGGCAATCCACAACCCCAGCCAGATTCAGATAAGCGGACGGATCCTCTCTTTGTCCCCACGAAAGTTCTAGCATTTTCTGGCTCAATCGTTTCACCAGAAGAGGAAAGAACACATGAAGAGGAAGGAAGACTTGGAAGAGAAAGAGAACGTCAAGACGGGATGCAGCTACAACATTTGAAAAGACAGCAAGATAACTGGATTCGCCAGGAAGAGATGAAGCTTCAAGAGGAACGAAGAAAACAGGAAGAGAAGTGGAAACAAGAAGAAAGAAGACTACAAGAAGAGAGACAACAGCAAGAGAGTAGATGGCAAAAAGAAGAGTGGAGGCTTCAAGAAGACCGGAAGAAGCAGGAAAATCATTCTTCGGTGGGAAGAGTTGTTCAAGACTGGCCCCGCCAAGACGATCTGCGATATTTAGAAGACAAAAGAGAAGGCTCACGCCCCAGATATGTACCTGTGTATAAGTGGGGCCTGAAATTCGACAACTCTGGTCCTAGCATCGCAGCCTTCTTGGAAAGGGTCGAGGAACTTCGTCGAGCCCGAGGAGTAACTCACCAAGAACTTTATGACTCGGCTGTCGATCTCTTTGCTGGCCCCGCGCTTGTATGGTATCGTGCAGCCGCTAACAGGATCCGGTCATGGCATCAACTAACGAAGGAACTGCGAGAAGTCTTTCAACCTGCTGATTACGATCTACGGCTTCATCAGGAGATATTCAATAGAGTACAAGGAGACAACGAACCCTTGGACCTCTACATCGCGGCTGTGGAAGGCCTGTATGGCAGACTTGCTGTCCCCGTTCCCGAGAGTACTCGTCTGGCCCAGATCTACTACAACCTCCATCCGCAGTTGCAGGATAGATTGGCTTTATTTAGCATCCAAACTCTAGATCAACTTCGATCCATGGGACGTCGAGCTGAAGCTGGACGGTTAAGCATGACGAGAAACAGATCTCAACGAAGTGAGGTAACGCTTGAACCGGACCTCGCCTATCAAGATCCAAGTCGTCGCAGAGTAATCACCCAAAGACGAGTAGCTGACATCAAGGCATCACCACGACCAGATCGCGGAGAGGTATCTTGTTGGAATTGTGGAGAGAAAGGCCATCGTTTCCGATTTTGTCGCAAGACCAAGAAGAAGTTCTGTTTTGGCTGTGGCAAGGACAACATTTTGAAACGAGAGTGCCCTAAATGTACTCCAAAAAACGAGTAGGGATGGGAGTCAGGAGCTCAGTGGGTATGCCTGTCTCCCAGTCTAGCGAGAATTCCCCCACTATAGACTATCTTTTGCATACTTTTCAGTCAGACCCTAGACCGTATTTAAAAGTTAGAGTGTTTGGTCGAGAGATTACTGCACTTCTAGACTCCGGTGCTTCCCAAACGTTTCTTGGAGGAAAAGGATTGTGGATTTTGGAAAAGTTCCCTACGCGCCTTAAGACTGCTTCTGGACGTTTTGTAGAGACTGCTGACTCTAACAGACACGAGGTCAAGGGATTTGTAGATCTGCCCATCTCTCTAAGGGGTAGAACCGAGAACTTGAGTGTATGTGTTGTTCCATCATTGCAGCAATCTTTGATATTGGGCATCGATTTTTGGGAGCGCATGCACATAGTAGCTGATATGCGTAATCGAAGATGGGAGTTTGCTCCAATGGAGACGCCGTTCCTATGTAGCGCTATTGAAGGGATTACGTCTGAAGACCACTTGACCCTGGAAGAACGAGGAAAACTTCAAGACCTACTAGAAGAGCACTTTAAAAATGAACCATCTACGTTAGGTAGGACTGATCGTGTCAAGCACGTCATAGACACGGGAGACGCGCAACCCATCAAGCAACGATATTATAACGTATCCCCAGCTCGCCAAAAAATGATAAATGAGGAGTTGGACCGTATGTTGCAGCTGGGAGTCGTTGAACCGTCCCAAAGCGCTTGGTCATCGCCAATAATGTTGTTGGACAAGCCTGATGGTAGCAAGAGATTCGTGGTAGATTTTAGGGCAGTCAACGCCGTAAGCCGCAAGGATGCTTATCCCCTACCACAAGTTACCACCATTCTGGACCGACTCAGAGATGCTCGATTCTTGTCAAGTCTCGATATCAAAAGTGCCTATTGGCAGATAGAGCTGGAAGAAGCTAGCAAGGAGAAGACGGCTTTTGCGATCCCAGGTCGTGGCCTCTATCAATTTGTGACGATGCCCTTTGGACTGTGTGGGGCTCCCGCAACGTGGCAGCGTTTTGTGGACACCGTTTTGGGACCCGACCTCGAGCCGAACGTTTTTGTCTACTTAGACGATATTGTAGTAGTAACATCTACATTTGAGGCGCACCTTGGGATATTGTCGGAAATCTTTAGGAGAATCCGAGCAGCCAAACTCACTCTTAATAGGGAGAAGTGCAAGTTCTGTCGAGAAGAACTTAAGTACTTGGGCTACCTCGTCGGTGGTGATGGACTGAGGGTTGATCCCGATAAGATCAATGCGGTTGTGGAAATTCCCACCCCACGGAATCAAAAGGAAGTGAGACAATTTACGGGCATGGCGTCTTGGTATCGCCGTTTTATACCCAATTTCGCTCCTCGAATGCATCCGCTAACGTCACTTCTCAGGAGAAATACCAAGTTTGAATGGACTGAAGAAGCAGAAAAGGCATTCCAGGACATAAAATCCTGCCTGATAACAGCCCCGATATTGTCTTGTCCAGATTTTGCTAAGTCCTTCACGATTTCCTGTGATGCCTCTGGCGTTGGGATAGGTGCGGTACTTAGCCAGGAGTACGAACATGGAGAAGGAGTCGTGGCCTACGCTAGCCGTACTTTGACCCGCCAAGAACAGAAGTATTCAGCCACGGAAAGAGAGTGTCTGGCGGTGATCTGGGCTGTTGAGAGGTTTCGGCCATATGTGGAAGGTACGAGGTTCACCGTGGTCACCGACCACTATAGCCTACTCTGGCTAAACAATCTGAAAGATCCGACTGGACGATTGGCACGCTGGGCTCTCAGACTCCAGCCTTACGACTTCCGCCTAGTCCACAGGAAAGGCCAGGACAACGTAGTGCCGGATCTACTATCGAGGACAACTCCACCTGACCTCCCCACTGAAGAGACCGTGTGGTGTGATGCCATCCATTTTCCCTCCAAACTTAAGGATCATTGGTATACCACCATGCTGCAGAACGTGTTAGCTAACCCAGAACAGTATAGCCAGTGGCGAACTGAGGATGGAAAGCTTTGGAAGAGAGTGACCACTTTGGAGCCTTCGCTACAAGATGATAATTGGAGATTGGTTATCCCGAAAGATCTTCGTTCTCAAACTCTAGCCGAATGTCACGATAAACCAACCGCTGGCCACCAGGGCGTTCTGAAAACCTACAAACGGATGCAGCAGCGTTATTACTGGCCCAAGATGCGGAAGGATGTGGCTACATACGTTGCTCGATGTGATGTCTGTCAGCGCATAAAATACGACCAACAACTCCCTGCTGGTGTGATGGGAACACAACGTGGTGTGAACGCTCCCTGGCTAATGATTGCTGCAAACTTAATAGGACCATTACCTCGGTCATTGAAGGGATTTAAGTATCTGTTAGTCATCACCGATACTTTCACTAAGTATTCTGTTTTGCGTCCCTTGCGAGCTGCTACAGCGAAGTTGGTCTCCAAACACTTAGAGGATGATATTTTCATGGTTTATGGCGTCCCGGCTTACATTATATGCGATAATGGCTCAGAATTCATCGGAAAGCCGATGACCAACCTTGCAAAACAGTATAACATCAAGATCCTTTTAAACGCCAGTCGCCATCCCCAAGCCAATCCGGCAGAGAGGGTGAATCGGGACATTGTTACTATGTTAAGGGCATACGTGAAAGACAACCACCGAGAATGGGACAAGTACATACCTAAGCTAGGATTTGCTCTTAGGACAGCGTACCACGAGACTACACAGTATTCGCCAGCGTTCCTGAACTTCGGGCGAGAACTCGCCACTGCTGGTGCAGGATTTGAGGTTCTTGAGGATGGCTCTGTGGTACCTTCTCCAGAAGATTCAAGGCATTATGGTGACAAGCTACAAGAGCTGAAGCACATTTATCAAGAGGTTGCTGATAGGTTAAAGAATGCACATGGACGGAGAGCTCGTCGCTATAACCTTCGTAGAAGACCTGTACACTACGGAGTGGGTGATGTCGTCCTCAAAAGGAATTACCCACAGTCGGACGCAACAAAGTATTTCTCAGCGAAGCTAGCACCTAAATATGTAGGACCCTTTTTGGTGGCTGAGGAAGTATCTCCTTTGGTATACACCCTGGCTGATATGAAAGGTAAACGTATCGGGAAATGGCATGTGGCTGACCTCAAAAGGTTCATCAAGTGAAGAAAATTTGGGAAATTTTCTACAGGCAGGGGGGTATTTGTGACGTGTGCAGTTTATGGTGAGTTATGGTATAAATAATGTAGAACTGATCACTCTACATTATATAAATTTCAATTCATCAATGTCGTAGCGCGCCGACATTGTACCAATTATACCAATGCCCGTACGTCACTCTTGCCTGTTCTGCATAAAAGAATAGCCCATTGAGTAACCTTTTATCTCCGGTGGACTGTTCACCGCACGACCGGACGACACGCTGCGGCAGGTGAACTGATAACAAACAGCTGGTGGATTGATTAGTGAGGAAGCTTGCGAGTGACTGGATTGCGTCGGTGCTGTGTGTGTCTACGAGCCCTTCAGCTTCGCTGGATTTTCGGGAGCCGACTAATAAATTGGCCAAGGTGAACTACTACCATATATTTTCCTTAGTTCTCGTCACTCTTACGTGAATTCAATATACTAATTTTAAAGTTTAAAACACTACTCAAGATTATAGAATCACTCAACTGAGCCTTTGGAAAAACTGTTAGGGTTTGAATTGAACGTGTAAAGCTAAAACGTGGCATTTACTTTTAATAGTTAATAATCTTACCTAATAATTTGTTTAAAGTATTTGTTTCAAAACCAATTACGCTAACTATGTTGACAACATTTCTAAGAGAAAGAGGTAAACTTATAAATAGTACATATGTTGAGAATTAATGTCACAACTTGAACTGTTATAACTGCAATGTTTTAAATGTTTTAATCGAAGAAAATTAATCTCTTTTATAGTAAAGTAAGTATTTAATTATATAAATACATACAAGTCGCATAAAATACAACCATGATTGACATATATTTTGTAACAGACCGTGTACAGTCCTAATTTGATGTGTCACAGTTTCATGTTAGTACGATACAATAGTTTCAACGTTTCTTCTTAATGTATCAATGTTTATTTGTAATAAAAGTCAAGGTAAATTATTACCTCAAGCTATTAATAATTAGTCTTTGATATCATATTAAATTTATAAATTCAATTTTGTTATTATACTGCCTATTATGTTAAATCATACTGTGTACATGTAGGTTACTTTAACTGTTTATTATTTTCGACAGTGTTTATTAGCCTTTGATATGAACAGTCAAGCTTAAAATTCTCATGATTTTATAGCCAGAAATTGCATAAATACAGGTAGATTCATTATCCCCTAGAGTATTGTTGCTTAATCAGCTGAATATACATTCTAGCATAATATTTTCTTTGCTTCAAACTAACAAAAACCTAATGTGTTTATTTTAAAATGTTTCATTGTTGTTTTTCATTTGTATGTAAATGTCCATTTCAATTGCTACTGAGAACTGTTGTTATCTGATGTTCTCTGTTGGTTGAACATATTAATCAGGTAATTTAAGTAAGTTAGTTTTAGTAATTTAATTAACTAACTATAAGAAAAATGAACTGATTTTAATTGATTGGATGATACTACACTTGTCAACTTGGATAATTTCTCTGATTTAAGGTTTTATATGTTCATAATAACATTAACCAATTATGTGATATACCTATATACCTATCGATAAGAAGCTTGCTGGGTCCATAACTATTTTGCAGTGAATGTGTTCAAGGGCTTTTGGGATTTGGTATGGGTACACTTCTGGACTGCGCCCGGAGCCTGGTGGACTTATTGCCGAGCCGCTAGTGGGTACTCCAGCTTGCACTACCCTGACACTGGGATCTGCTCCTAGCCGTGCCGCCTTACACCTACCACTACCGCACCGCGGATCCGCTCTCGCCGCGCCGCGCTCTTCCGCGCCACGGTCTGGACCGGACGTAGTAGGCCTTTTGTGTTGTGACTCCCAGTTGGTGAGTACAGACTTGGATTATTTCACAGAGTGCTCTTATGGATTAGTGAGTCGGACGCGGACTGATGTCTAATTCTGGACCAGGAGCCTTTGTATTGTGGAAGGAGCCCTTAAAATTTGGTTCAACGCTACCCTCCAGACGTTAACTGCACACCTTAGTGCATTATAGTGTATCTTTAGTATATTTACTTGTGTCGTCTATTATTTACATGTCTAGGCCATTTATTGCATGTGTTTATTGTATTTATTTATGTATGTTGAATGTTGTTTTGAGGAAGTGGAGCGCTCCCTACCATAAATAGAGTTCATTTAGCCATTTGTAATTCTCTCTAATAAGTGGTAACATTGTATCTTCGCTATATTTGTTGTTGATTATTTTCTGTCTAAAGCATTTACTTACTGTAAGGCTGGATTACTTGTGATAATGTCATACAATTCCTGCACATAAATAATTAGTTTAATTGCAAACATTTGAGTGTTTTGTTTCTTTTGTTCAGTCCTAGTAACTGGATTTAGATAACCTCGCATAAGTATTAGGGGTCTATATTTAACCTTATATTCAGAATATTTCAATACAACTATCTGTGTAGTCCAAAGGCCTGGTTGACAAAAAATAGCTTTAGTGTATGGTAGTAGGGAGCCTGATTGGTACTTTCCTTGGAGCAGGGGTACTGTTCCTTGTTGGAGCCCTGCCTGTTACCTGTCCTACAACAAGGTGGCGCCCTTTCCCTCACCGAGCAACCTTAAAGAAGAAGAAGTACTAATCGTAGGTTACCCTTTACCCTTACGGCGCGCTGTCAAGGACCACCCCCTTTCTCCACTGAGTGATACCGGACATTTGCACAATTCCCCTAGGGGAGAACGTTGCAAACATTATACCCTTTACAACTTGAAAATGAGAACAGGTTTTCAACGGTCAAAATCAAATTAAATGAATATTGAAGACAGTAAAACTGAAATTAATAACAATATTTCCCGAAAAATATCAATCTATTGGTAAAAAAATATTTCCATATCTGTCGAGAAAGAACTGGCTAATTATCCGTTTCCGATGAAAGCTTCCAATGTATTACAGAAAATACTTATATATTTTAAGTACAACAAGTATTATAGTACTTACATTTCTAAATGAACTAAAATCCACCTCAAAATTATGTTTTCCCACGATAATGCACGTCCACATACAGCCAAACGTACACGGCAAGCCTTGGAAGACATTGATTGAGAAGTGTTTGATCATCCTCCTTTTAGCCCAGATCTGGCATCAAGCGACAACCACCTCTTTCCATCGATGAACATCTGGCTCGCAACACAGCGCTTCGATAGTGACGGTGAACTTCACGCTAGCATTAATCAGTGGTTAAGATCTCAGGCGGCAGATTTCTACAAAAATGTAATCAACAACTTTGCGTCACCTTATGACAAATGTCACAATTTGAACGGGGATCACGTTGAAAAATAGCCTAACAGCATTTAAATGTAAATAATTAAATGTTCCTATTTCAGTTGCGTCATTTTGTTTCAATACGTCTGTTTACTTTCGGGATAGCCCTCGTATTTAAAATTTGATCTCGATAAATACAACAACACTCTTGGTAAATAAAATATATAACAAATAATCTTGTTAGTGTTATCCCTGCACTTATAAAATATTAAAACCCTTAAACATAAGCACTGTTAGAAAATAATCAAAAACTTTTAAACCAAAACATATAATAATTAATGATCAATCTTATTACAAATTAGTACTCTTGTAATACAATCTATAAATTTAGTAAGATTATTATATAGAAATTATAATAAGTCACTCAACCATTGTAAAGTGTGACAAATTTGATATATTTGGTTTTTTCATTACAGTGAATACTTTTATTAATTTAGTACATATTAATATATCCTTCAGTTTTCAGGAATTTAGTATTCAAAATTGAGAACTGTCGCAATATTTACACTTGGAAATGACGTATTGTTACTGCTGAAGAATTGGAAGGTAATTAAAATACGAGAGTGTGTACCAAATTTTAGTGATATTCTGTTAAATTAAATTTGTGTGATAAAAGAATTTTCACATAGGTACAACATTTCTGGTATATTGTTAAACCCTTGTAGGACACATTGTATACAATCATTGAACATAAATATTTATTGTATTTCGTCACTTTATTTACTGAAAAGTTACCACGTTGGAGCGAGATCAGTACCCATATAGTACAATATAGTTATTTTTCCATGTCCAGTAATACAGTAAATACGCAATAAAATGTGTATATATGTGTATTGTACTGTAGTCTGTTGTTTGTATACAAAGTAAAAATGTAATTAAAAAACTTAGTAATAAATGACAAAGAAGAAAAGAAATTAAAACGTTGTAACCCACAAAAAAGTGGAGAACAAATGGTTGACTCTGAGATGAAGGGGATAGGAAGGGATAGGATAGGGTAGTGTAGGATAAGTAGGGTGTGTGGGTTAGTGTTAGTGTATAGGAAAGTTTGTGTAAGTGTAATCGAGCCCTATTGGGCTCTCACCAAGAGCCTTCGGTCCTCCACTTGCAAATCCACGGACATGGTATTTATTTCGTCATCACAACACAGCACAACACCGAGATGTTAAATTTTTGAACAATAAGAACGATTAGCAATAGACAGTAGGATTTTTGTAAAGAACTCTCGTTTGTAGCTAACAACAAAGTAAAAATTAATTTATAGTCGAAATTGCAATATTCTTTCGTTTAAGCAATTATTACTCGAACACCAGCGAAAGTCGGTAAGGAAGATTCTGGGGGATAAAGAAGATCAACAGTGCTGATTCGTGGCATACAAACAGTATATTTTTTCAGGATTTCAATTCAGAAAATGCTTTGTGTGCCTGCGTGCGTGTGTGTGTGTGTGTGTGTGTGCGTGCGTGCGCGTGTGCGTGCGCGTGTGTATGTGGTATGTGAGCGCGCGGGCACATGTCGGTGTGTGAGCGCTTGCGGGCGTGTCGGTGTTTGTTGGCATTATCCATATGAATATAATACTTCGACATATTATATTTTCAAAATGAATATTATATTACAACATATATTATATAAAAAATATAAAATCCAATAATGGGATGGTTTTTTGACAATAAATGTTGTAGGATAATTATAATTCCATCGTTAACATAATATTGCATATTATTAGTAGTTCAGATATTGTGCCATATAGCCTCTGGGATATAAAAATTGTCATATCAGCGTTTAAATTATTGAGTACAGAAATGAAATAAGAGTGTTATTGCTATGTTTTATAAATAACAATTAAATATAACTAAATTGAAAGCTGTTAGTACTGTAACAAATATTTAAATAATTAAAATTATATACTACGTGTCTGAACATGAAGTTTTATTCAATTTGTTATTCAACATGAGAGTCCATGAAATGGTGAAGCTTTGTCGAGATGTGAGAGTCCGTGATATACTGAGGCTTTGTAGTTGAAGCTAACTGTGACTGTCACAATTCTAGAAAATGCATGAACTGAGTGCACACAATACCTGCAGTACCATAACTACCACAGTCCGTATCGGTGCATCTTAGAATATCTCAAACTTTCCCCAAACAACAGAGATGTAAACCCAATTTAATGGTATGGGTAAAGTTTCTAATAAAATACTCCAATGATATAAAGCATTTCTTGGTAAGTTACAAAACCCTCTATAATTTTAATAAGTATTATAACCTGTGTTTCTACAGTCATAACAATGGTGTAGGTTACTCATACTCATTATATAAAATGGCTTCAATACACGGTCTTAAACATTTATCACTATTATTATTAATATAAGCTACTTTCTTGAATAAATCAACAACATTACCTCCATTAGCTATTCATTTTATATAAAAACGGAAATAATAATACAAAAATATGCACCATAATACGACGCATACATTAATGACTGTAAACCAAATTGTAATAAATTAAATACTTGTCTAATAAAATAATTATATCTTAAATAGTAAAAGAATCTTAGCAATATATATATATTAGATACTAGTATTTGAAGTTAATATAGCACAGAAACTATTTTGAAAGTAAATTATTATTTTACACAAAATGTTTTATTTGATACACTGTACAATTGATGAAATCGTTTTTTAAATGAAACTCAATGACTCAATACTACAAGCTAAAGTACTCTGGAATACATATTATATCACTAGGTGTTAACATGCTGAATAAATCTCCTTCCACAGTGCTCTATTGACGTCCGCTACGTTCCAATCAGATTTAGGACTATTATCTTCAGTAACGTTTCTCAGGCATAGTTATCTGGCCGAGACCTAAGGCGATGAGTTCCCTCTCTTCTAATACTGCAATGTACTAATGACACTCAATTGACACTTACTCATAAATGCCACCTAAAGTTCTATGGAGCAACTGGTACTCCTACACATGTCAGTGTATTCTTCTAAAGCTTTGCAGCTACTTTACAAATGTTTAGTTTGAAGTTGTAAGTTCAAGGAATGAATTAAATGAAAGCATCAGGACAGCCACACCTGTCAGTGGGATATTTATGTTAAAAAGAAAACCGATTACATTGATCACTATAATTTGATCAAGTACTTCTGTTACTGTACTGTTAATTTCTCATTTCAACCGTACGGTCTACGTTAATGTTGGTATTCATTAACAACTCTGTACTGTTCACTGCCTATTATTTTACCAGTTATTAAAATATAATTTAATCTGTTAACGATTTTTATATCATTTGATGTCCTAGACAGACCTTAATCTCCCTGTTTTATTTTACAGGGAACTGATATTACGAATGCAAAATTAACAACAGCAAACCGATATAAATTGAAATTTTTGAATGGAGTAATAATGTTTGTTTTTATTCAATAGTAAACATAATTATCTACAGGTTTTGTGTTATAGGCCTAAGTAATATTTTTAACTCATAAACCTAGATTGGATTCGAGTTATCATGAAAATAGCATGAATTTACAAGGATCCAGAGAGCACAGCTCTTGTTTACTGAGGCTTGTTGACGCTCCGTCACAGTTAGAATTCATTCTGCTAATATCTTTGTTTTTTTTCGGATTTCTCCTTATTTGTTCTATAGTAAGTAGACTTCTAGTTTCACGATGCGATGAAATGTTATCTTGTCCTACATTTAAATTATTGTCGAATACCAACACCTTAGGAGGGGTTTCCACGCTGTTAATAAATTTACAACTTATAAAACCAGGTTGTACACCGTTCCTAGTACTGAAGCTATGAGAGTATTTCTCTGTTTCCAATTGTCATTAGATTACACTATTTCTAGTTCCAAAAAAAATACAGAGTATTTCTCTGTTTCAACTACCGTTGTATTGCACCGTTTCTAGTACTAAAACTATCAGAGCATTTCTCTGTTTCAATTATCGGTGTATTGCTCTGTTTTCAAGTAACTTAATACTTAAGACCACAGAAACCCTTCCTGTTCTTTGTCTCTCGAAAGCCTGCCAAAACTGGTTACGACAAATCTAATAACTACAACTATATAATAATTTTGTTGTCTCTTATACCTATGATGCCGCTTTAATACGTCCCAAATAATTTCACGCTCCTCGCAAGTTCAGGTTACAGGCCTACGGCTACCATACTGTATGGAGCTCACGATTGGAGTAGCTGGTGACATGCGCCCTCCACCTGTCAGGACTCCCTGTCAATCATTAATGATGCATTTCTAAATACATTGAGCAAGCTACACCATGAATAATTGACTTACGTTTTTATTAGAATAACATTATGTATTTCTATAGCAAAAGTCAATTCGAGTTGAGAGTTAAAACTTTTAACATTATTACCACATCAGAATAAAACTCAAACATAAAATTCAGCAATTATTCATCCATTTGCCAATTTTCCATTTACAGCGCCAAATTCACACTCCTGATTGGTTAATTTCCCCTGTCAAGTGCCAAAAACTCGGTATTATTATAAAATGCTTGTGAAGTTAAAAAGCGTTAACAAAAATTATACGTCTATAGAAGAGTTACGAACTAGTAACTTATTGATGTAATACTATTTCATGTTAACCTATTAACACCAACAGACAGATTGAGGAACTAAATATCAACTTAATGTTATATATATCCACATTTTTCAATACGACTTTGTATCAAAAGTGGTTTTTTTTTTTTGCGTTGTGGGATATTGGGGTGGATTCACAGATCCTCACACGTCAACCTGAGCTTATTGTGTGCCCCTTTGATGTTAGAGGGGTAAACCTATCTTTGTGCCCCTAATTAGGCTAAGAAGCTTTTCCCCGATACTAGCATCTGGTTCGTCGCCTGGTTGTTTACCACCAAAAAGAGCCCTTCTCCTTGCTCCCAGTCTCTCACAGTCCAAATGTAACTTGTATGATTCTATTATGCTCTATTGTTCTTCGAAAATAAGTTATTCAGATTGCTCTGTAGTTTCTATGAATTTAATTTTTTCCTATATATAAGACAACTAAATTAATTTAATATCAGATCAGGAAGACTATTTCAATAAAACGTACAAAAAATTTGCTGCTTACCTCAAAATCCCTCGCGGAAACAAATTTAAGAAACACGGCGCACTGTCATTAACTTAATCAAGAAAATAACCAAAAGAAGGGCGAAAATTTTGAGCCGGCCCTTAAATACTTTCCTTTCCAATCAACTTTGAAGGGCATCCGCGGTGTTCTCTCATTGGTCCAGCTGTATCAAACAAGGAGAAAAATAGTGGCAACAAGACAAGTTCTAATCAATTCAAGGCAGTCAACCTGCCTTCAAGGGTAAAAACATAGTGGAGCGGCGAGGCTAGAGTGTAGCGGAGAAGGGAGCTGAGAGGGTTGCAAAGAATACATACAGTTAGATGCGCTGAATCACAGTGGAGCTGAGAGGGGCGCTGGTTCAAGTCTCGACACGCTAGCCTCTCCTCTCAGATATTGATACCCGATTTCTTTGCTCGAGGGTTCAGTCGAGCCTCGTTGGTCAAAGTGCAGCTGTTATGGATACTGAAACATTTATTTTATCAGTGCGTGAACGCAGTGCTGTCTGGGACCAACAACAATCCAGCCACCATAATAGATTCATTCTCGATCGTATGTGGAAGGAAATAGGCCAAGAAAACAACTGTACAGGTACGAGAAATTCATTTATTAGAACACAAACAAAACATTAAAATTATTGCTCATTGTCTTTCTTAAATTTGATGGGGTTTTCCTGGAAATATGCCTTGAATGTATCACGTAAAAGCATTGCTGCAGTTAGGTGTCGGCCCCTTCGTCTTGGCACAGGTTCGGTATCGCCTCGAGTCTTTTTACCAGGTATTACCTCGCTCAAATGTCTTTCAAATCCTTCTCTGTCAATTATTGTATTTTGAAGAACACAAACAGCTTTAACTATGTGATCGGCAGTCTCGTGTTTATCTTCAATACTCTTTGCGAGTATTCTCCATCTTGAATACAATATTCCGAATGTACACTCAATTGTTTTTCTCGCCCTTGAGTGCCGAAAGTTGTATGCAGTTTTTTCCATCGTTAGGTTGTCAGCTGGGTAAGGTGTTAATAATCGAAGGGACAGAGGATAAGCTTCATCGCCTAGAAAAACCATAGATGTTTTGACGTATGTCCCTGGTAAATAACTATCATCTGGAATATTTAGCTGATTATTTTTAATTTGTAAGTACATATCTGAAGCTGCTAGTGTTGCTCCATCATTCTGTTTACCGAATCCTCCAACATCGATCATAGAAAATCTGTACTGAGCGTCACAAACACCTTGTAAAGCTATTGAATAAAACGTTTTGTAGTTGTAGAACATCGTTCCAGAATAGGGAGGGGAAATAATTCTAACATGTTTGACATCTATGCATCCAATACAATTTGGGAAATTCCAAATATTGTAGAACTCTTGGCTGGTGCGAAGAAACGTATTTGACGTAGGTAGAGGCATGTGTATTGGTTGCAAAACATTCCATAGTTGTTTCACAGTTTCGCTTACTATTTTGCTTACTGTTGAAGCTCAAATACTAAATGTGAATGATAGGCTTCTAAAGGATGCGCCGGTAGCCAGATATCTGAAATTAAAAACACTATAACAGTTAAGGGGTTATATCTAAATTTTTACTAAATAACAGAAAGTAACAACCCTATTCCTCGATACATTCACCAAGGGTGTCTGCAGAAATTTTTCCCAGAGGGGGCAAAGCCTACCGGGAGGTTTGGGAGGTACAGTATAGATTACGTCCTTCAAGAAAGCGGGGTCTAAGGGCCCTCTCCTTACATTAGAGTTCTATTTAATTTAGTAAACACACTGAATTATTAATTCATTATTTTATTTCAGTGAAAGAAGCACAAAAGAAGTGGAAGGGACTTCGTGAATACTACAGAAGTGAGTTCTGAAAACGCAAAAAGAGAGATCAGGCCAGGGAGCAGATACTGTATACAAACCAAATTGGCCTTACTTTATGAGTTTGGATTTTTTGAGAGGACAATTTCAGGCAAGACCCTCCAGTGGAAATATAACATTGAGTGAACACCGCTCTGAAAAGAGGAAAGCAGTTCAAACCGAAATAACAGAGGTGAGTGATAATAATCCTGATTCGCCTGATAATGAGGAAGACGAGCACAATGTAACTGATGATACACTGATGAATGACAATACCCCATCAGTAGCAACCACTGTTAACAATGAAACCCAAGCGTTTACTCATACTAATGACTTTCGATAAAGAACGGGTAGGCAAGATCACATACAACAGTTAGTGCAGCTTGAAGAAAAAAAAACTTTCAATGCTACAAGAAAAAAAAAGAAAACAAGAACTGGACAAGGAACAAAAAAAGGATGACGAAGACTTCAAGTTTTTCGAAAGTCTAAGCCCCCATCTTAAGTTGATTACTGGAGTGAATAAATTAATGTTTCGTAATGATGTTCAAAATTGAGTCATGAAATACGCATACGGTAATGGGTATGTCGACTTTTCATCACGTTCTACCCCTTTGTCTAGTCATGGTTCTGTGACTGGCCCTTGTACACCAATCTCGATCGATGAGAACTCGTACACTTTGCTTAACATTGGAAATATGCCTGGTGCTGAGTCTAGTGTTCATGTGTGGACTGGCAATCCAAACTAACTATTTGTTTGTCTTTTTAAAACTTCATTGTCAATTAATTGCAGTTAATACACTGATTCGTTTTGATCTGTATTTTATTTAACTATAATTACTGTACCTACCAACATGAATGATCTAACAAATATGCAATTATTCTATTCTCAATAACTTCCTAATATTAACGATTAGTATAAATTACCAGACATGTGTTACCCAGTACCCTTACACAGAATACGATTATACACATAAAGGTCAAAAGTATTTTAATTTATTAAAATTTTAATACTGTAAATCAATATTTTCTTACTTTAACGGTATTTCATTTAAATATATATATATATATATATATATATATATATATATATATATATATTAAATATTACGTTTACTTTAATGTGGAGAAAACACCCTGATTAGCAAATGCATAATAAATTTGTATAATAAAACTTACCAGAGTGTAATAAGTAGCTTCTCGTCACATTCAATCGGCTGCTTTACAAAATTTGTATATTTGACCCCCATATGAGGAGAAATTAAGTTCAATATCTATTCAAAGGTACTGTAATCCATTCTGGTGTACTGGAAAAATCTATCTGGATATTTCTTCAACTGGGGAAACAGATGGTAGTACTCTCCAAATTCCTTACGCTGCCTATTTACAGGGTGAACTGCACAACTTCTATTACCTAAAACATTCATTTTCAGTGCACTATTCTCATACAACACAAAATCGTCATCACTCTCTGAAGACATATTGAAAAGTGAACAACTAAAGCCTCTTGATTCACCGCGTTGATCGCCGCCGTACTATGTGCATGTGAAGCGCCGCTAGCATCGGGGGTCAAAACCCTCTCAGCTACCTTCTCCGCTACACCCTAGCCTCGCCGCTCCACTATGTTTTTACCCGAACCTAACAATTTAAAACTACCAGTACTAACTTGCCAAAGGATTACATGTTCGTTTTTACCCTGACTTTTCACAATCTAATCTAAAATTAAATCACAATATTTCGATTAAAAAATGTGTATTTAATTTAAGTTTTAATTAAAAAAATAAATCAATGTAGCTTTAAAAACGCTACACTTTCCTAGAGGGTAAGTTTTTTCTTCTGGCATGACTACATTGCCAGCTTTCTTTAGGAAAAATGTATCGAGAAAAAGTAATTCACCATTTCTTATGAATTCACTAGCCTTGATTGTTCCCTTGAGGGAAGTAGAATACTCAAAGTAGTGATACTTGGAGATGCTAAACATGACTTTTTGGATCTTTTGTAGATGGTTTGTTTCGATCGACACTGTATTTTTTTTATAAAATAGTGCCTGTAAATCCCTTTTCAGTGCGTGCTAGATTTATGTTCTAAGCAGAGATCGTTGATTTAGATATTTATTTCAACCATAACTGAACTACAATTAATATAGAACAGTTTTGAAACCGTGTAATATACCCATCTAAAACACTGCTCTCTATGTAATTGAATTTAGTGAAACGATACAACGACCTAAATGTCGTCATATTCTAACTTAAACATTAGCTACATCACGGCTTTATCCTCAATTCGATCTGACTTTGTCTTCTTTTCTGAGCTGAAACATTTTCAGTCGTAAACAATCTTATATGTTGAACCTCTCGTTTATAGGCTCGATTTTGAGATAAAACGTCAGCTAATTTTTTAAAGGCTCCTTTCCGGTATTGTATCTCCACGTCATGTTGCTGAAGTTTCAGCACCCAGCGGGTCTGCTGGCTAGAAGGAGTCTATTTGTATAGCCATCTCAAAGCCTGACGGCCGATTCCACGATAACATTATATTCCTCCACGTAAAGCAACATTTTTAACGGACCAGATAAACGATAACGTTTCTTTTCCGTTACTAAGAATTTGCGATCATGCCTGCCAACAATGTCCGTTTTATGTTGATGTCCATAATGCACGTAGGCCATCGCCCAAGGCGTCTACTCTTAAAACAATAATTTGTCTATAACCAGGACAGGCTAGTAGTTAATGTTTATTTCAAAGACGTGAACGAACGCTCCTGTTCGTTCCTCCGTCCATTAACATCCGGCATCTTTATTCAAAATCCTTGTGAGAGGGAAGTTTAGAGATGCGAAGTTAGGCACGAATTCTTCGATATCAAGAGGCCCTTAGACTTAGTAAGTCTAATCCATTGTAAATCTACTAAGTTTGATTCCTTTCTCATCCATCAGTATAAGTATGCATGTTGGTAATAAAGTGAAACTTTATGAAGACTTCGATTCTGTATGGGAGACATAAAGTTCACTCACTGGAAGCTTTACTTAAGGGGTACCATTGCTATTACTATCAACTGAATTTCTGTGTGGTTGATCAAGAGCCTCAAGAGCTGCTTCAGAACGATCTTGATGCCTCTCATTAAATTAATAAACCTTTCCGGCACCCAAGACGTTTTCAATATGCATTGAAAAGGGATACTTGAATCACAAAAACTGCCGTCACGTTTCCATCCTCCGGTCCTGAGTTGAAACTAACTTCATTCGACGATTTGATGGTTACATTTATTGGTTCAAACTTCAATGCATATGGACGATTGATACTGTCACACTCATTGATTGTGCTGTAGACAGGTTGAACAGAGAGTCAAGCGACATAGTTGCACCAATTATACACAAGTGGTGTTCGAGGATTACCGGTTAAATAGAGTTCGTCATACCGTAATGGCAGAGAGCAGTGTGTGCAGATAGCGAAAAGCCTGTCAGGCCTAATAAATTTACATGTAGTGTCCCTCAGGGTTCAATTCGGGGAGGGGCAAATTTTTTCTCCTAATTGCCAAGATCACGACAATCTAGTACGCCACCTAGGAAACACTAATTTAATAGACTAATCTGCATCGTGCTTCAAAGTAGAACCATCTAGAACATTAGATACCCCCTCAGTCACAATTGTACTCCGGAATTACTTAAATCGAGTTCGCTGTAAAATTATGATCTCATTTACGACATTGCCAACGGCTAAATTTAAAATAATTATTAATATTATTGCTAATTATTTACGTTAACATTTCAAAATTAAATTCCAAACGTCATTTACAAAACTAATTTTAAAGAACATTTTTACCTTAAGTAATCATAGGGACAGTTAATTGACCAACCTATGAATCAACAATCATAGGGTTGGGTCTGGTGCTGTATTCCACTGTAGAATATTACATTACCAACTTTCTGTATATTTATGTAATATAAGTATTTGTGTATTTATCAGAAATCATTCTTGTATTTCATCCCTGCTTTGAAACAGTTGTATTCGATTCGACAATACAAATGCTAGGCATGGTCAGTAGCCTTAGCTTTCCCAAAGCAATTTACGACCAGTGGAAAGATAGTTGGTACTGATCTTGATCTCAATTGGCCTAGGCCTAGACCACAGGGTATGCAGCATGTGAAAAGCTCTGGCTATGTGGACTTGCCTGGGAAAAATGAATCAACTTCTAGCTACAGGCCTGGTGAAAGCTCTCTTGAAGATGTTATCAGGGAGGATTCGATAAAATCAGACACTATAGGCTCAGAAAATGATGGCTGGAAAAGTCAATCCAAAAAGCGGAGAAATAAATCGCCTCGTACAAATAAATCAATCAGGTTGAGGAACAATGACAATCCCAATCACAAATCGATTCTGGCAGAAAATAAAAAAACTTCCAACCCCTCTTTTGATGTTAAGCCTAGGCCTAGGCTACGCTTGAAATCCAACACAGCAAAAAACATCGTAATTGGTGAGAATGAAAACTCGGAACTTACAGCAGGTGACAAGAAGGCCTGGGTGTACAAGGAGTTTATTGACGAGGCCTTTGTAGGGTCAAATCCTACAGTGGAGAAATTAGACAGCAAGGGGACAAATGCCAGCTTCAAAATTGTAGTAGAATACAACATGAAAGACTATCTATTTGAAAGTACAATTTGGCCTAAGGGAGCCATAGTAAGGCGTTTTATATTCAGAAGAATGAAGAGCGAAGCTGTACGGTAACCAATGGTGTATCCAACAATTAAGGTGGGAACGTGCATCAGCCTGATAATCTAGGACTAGGCCTAAGTGTGAGTGACACTACGCGTAGAACATCAAATCTTCAAGATATGTCAACATCTACTTATTCTACTGGGCCTAATTCTGGTTTAAAAATAGCCTTTGCTAATGTTCAGTACCTCAGGACTAAATACAATCTTGTTTCACTATTTACTGACGAAGTTAAACCAGATATTTTCTGTGTCAGTGAGCTCTGGCTTACTAGCCAAGAGAGTGAATTCTACTCCACTATCAATACTCTAGAGCTTAAGGCAGCCTTTTTTAGGCAATTTCATAAGAACGGGGGTTCTTCAATATATGCTAATAGCAGTTTGAGTTGTAATACACTAGACTTAGGTGCATTCTGTGATGAAATGCATATTGAGCTCTCTGGGATCGAGATTATAGTCAACCAAGTCACTGCTACTATAATCTCTGTTTATCGCTCGCCTGGCGGTGATAGCCAAAAGTTCTTTGACAACCTTGACAGATGCATGGCTGAACTAACTAGACAACATAATAGGCTAGTCTTTCTCGGGGGTGATTTCAATATACACCTTAATAAAGTAAATGAACTGTCAACTCGTTTTCATTGCTTACTAAGAAGCTACGGACTTTACATAACATCGCAGTCACCAACTCGTGGTCAATACTGTCTAGATGCTATCGCCACTAATCTATATTCCTGGGAGCATTCAACGTCAATTCTAGACCCTGTAATTGCCGACCACTGCCCAGTGGTCCTAGATGTAAACATTTAATTGGTGAGTGGCACTGAAAGCAGGCCTAGTTGGCATAGCACCTACAATCATAGCTTTAGGCTTATAAATGTCGAGCAGTTTACTAATTTTCGACTAGCCCTTATAAATACAGACTGGTCTGCTATTCTGGACAATGTCAATCCAAAGACCACTTTCCAATTGTTTTTTGATGTTTTTTATGGTATCTTTGACAGGATATTTCCAGCTAAGTTCATTAAACCAAAGTATTGTGCTAATCTCAACAAGTCGGGTGGACCGATCTCTAAGTCCCAAAAAGACTGATACACGCCTGAACTTCAAAATATTAGGAAATTTGTTGTGGCGTTGCATGACAGGTATAAGATTGCAGCTGGTCAAAACAGGAATTTATTGTATAGCATGTGTTTAAGGGCCAAAAGGATCTACAGGAGACAGGTTGATATAGCTAAAAAGAATTTCAAAATGTCTAAAATTGAGTCAGCCCTAAATCCCTGCAAAGCGGCATGGGATCTGATAAATAGAACCTGTAAGACTAAGCCAGTACTGAAGTGTAATGCCAGCCCTGATCAATTTAATACTACAATGTTAAATGAAGTAAAACATGTAATCAATAAAATATCTCTACTGGCCTTGGCATCTGGCCACATGAGTAATAGGCCTAAGCCGTTTCCATTCTCAACTTGGAATCCGATCTGTCCTGCAGAGGTAGAGAGGTTAATATGTCAATTAAAAAATTCATTAAGTCAGGATATTTATGGGTTGTCAACCCCTGTGCTAAATTATGTTTCAGATGTCATTGCTGCCCATTTAGCTAAGGTTCTGAATTACTGTTTGGAGTCTGCTGTGTTCCCTAAGGCACTTACAGTCTCACGTACAATACCGGTCTACAAGAAGGGTAATCCTGAGATCATCGAGAGCTACAGACCCATTTCATTGACTCCTATTATCAGCAAAATTTTTGAAACAGTAATGAAAAAGCAACTAGTCGATCACTTTGATAGGAACCATATTTATCGGCATCACAGCATGGTTTTAGAGGTCAGCACTCAACTTTTGTGGCAGAAGTGTTGGAATCTTTTGAAGCAAAGCAGTCAACAGCGCTGATTCTTGCAGATCTCAGCAAGGCCTTTGATTGTGTTTCCCACAGTATACTCTTAGGAAAACTTGAGTTGTACGGAGTTACAGCGCAGCCTCTTCAAATGTTCCATTCTTATCTGGAGGGAAGAGAACAAATATTTTCTGTTAACGGTGCTTCATCCAAACCGCTGCCTGTTATGCACGGTGTGCCTCAAGGCTCGGTTCTCGGTCCCTTGCTCTTCTTGGTACTAATTAATGACCTAGATTTGATGGGTGATGTACTTCTGTTCGCAGATGATTCTACATTCTTTAAAGCGGGAGCCATACCTGAAGATGCGAGAGCTCAAGCGCTCCAAGTCTATGACAGAGCTAAGGAATGGTTTTCAGCCAACAAACTCAGTCTAAACGTTTCCAAAACGCAGGAGTTAACATGCACCTTATCTCTAGCTAACCATACAGTGGGGAGTGTCAAACTTTTGGGCTCTACTCTTGATTCCAAACTTACTGGAACGGGCATATGGCAGAACTGAGTAAGAAACTGTCTCGAGTGACCTGCTTGTTGCGCAGACTGAAGCCTCTATTGACGGAAAAACATCTTGTCACTATATATCATGGGCTGTTTCATAGCCACATTCTCTACGGTCTGCTGCTCTGGGGTCATTCATCTGGATGTGCCGAAATTTTATTGCTGCAAAAACATGCTGTGCGTATCATCTCATCTGCAGGCTTCTTAGATCACTGCAAGCCCTTGTTCAACCGTCTTAAGATCTTAACGGTTTTTAGCCAGTATGTTGTCGCCAGCTTGTTACATGTCAAGGAAAACTTTGCAGCCTTCGGAACTAGGGGTGAAGTTCAGGATGCCTACAGGCTGAGGAACAGCTCACAAATAAATACAGTCTCCTGTAGGCTAAGCAAGACAAGAGATTGTTTCCCCGCATTAGCAGTAATAATGTACAACTGCCTCCTTCAACATCTTAAATCTATTGAGAGCAGGGACTTTGAATGCAGGCTTAGGAAGTGGTCTCTGGCCAACCCTCTCTACTCAATAGAAGATTTTTTCGAGAACGCGAGCAACATAGCCTAGCCTTGCCGCCACTTGCATTTGTAAATAGTAAAATTTAGTTAGTTATTTTTTTATGACGCTTTCAATCCAGCAACGCTGCGCGCTGGTCAATGAAGAAGACATCAGGTATTTAATTTCGAAGTGATTACGATAGTTTTTGTGTGTTTTTAATCCTTGTAGCAAATTTGTATTTAGAACTTCTACCTTATAATCTCAAACTATAAAGAAAGACCAAGATAAGCTGTTTTCAGTACAGCTTACGAGCAGAATTGTACTAGTTCATGTAAGGCATTAGTGCCTGTGGCATGCTTTGAACAGACCTTGTTTAGTACATTGTAAGTCAGCCTCCCGTTCAGGTGCATCCCTAGAAATTTGCTGAATTCGCCTTCTTTTAAGATAGCTTCATCATTATCACAGTTGGTTGTATTCTTCTTCTTTTGACTGAGACAAATGTTACTCAGGTTTATATTAACATAATTTGTTTTAACATTTATTGGTCTTTGAGAATTGTCTGAAGTACGCACCCAGTTCAGCATAGATTTGTTCCTAAAACTTTCATTAAATTGTATTTTATTCAGACAGTTTTTTCGTCTGCATAATGAATCCAATATATTTTAAATTATTGAATTCAAATATATTAAGTAAAAATTAAGATAATCGGATCTTCCAAATAAATCAAGTGTATTCTTAAATGTCAATGCCCTTACAGTCAGTGTCTTCCTTTTTTTATTAACACACATGGAAAAATATTTTGCAGTTTATCTCAACTTCAATTTACCTTTAAATTTTGTTTTCTTTTTATTATGATCTATAACTAACTCCTCTTAGTAGATTAACTACTTTGCAAAATTATATATAATTTTAGTGACACAGCAGTGAGCTATTTACATTTAAACCACAACGTTATTAAATACCACTATTGACTGATATTTCATTTTACCTGACACCAATACATTTTTGTTGTAAACACTTCAACAACCAAGATATTTTAACTTAAAAACTTTAATTTAATTAGTTAACCTACATTCTAAGCCTCTTAGTTTAAAGTTAGGAGCTACAACTATTACTGATCAATTGTACAAAATGATATTAATATCTTAACGAATGCATTTCAATGTTAGCGATTCACTCTAAAACAAAAATATTGCTAACAACTTTTTAACTATGAAATATTTTCCTCAGTTGTAAAGAGCTTTCAGTTCATAAATAGTGAAATAATTAGCTGTTTCACATATAACGGGTAGGTATGGTGGGAAGTCTTGATTCATTTTAAATGTTGATTTCAGCTCCGGTTTAACTTCCTCTTATCGCAGCGTCCGGAATCTGACACTGTCACAGACTGGATTCATTCACAAATAACTCAAAGTGTACGGTTTTAAGATTAATATTTAGGGTGTAGCAAAAGGATTTCTGTCTTGTATCCTCATGTTCACAAGGAACTGCATGAACCACCAACTGGAATCAGTTGTCTCGGAAGCCGTCAGTGAAGTAGATTAAATAAATAGTTTTCAATCTTTTACAAAGAAACTTTATACTCTGTTCGGTACATCGCCAAACAATAAAGGTGATTTAAGAGCGTGCAGAAGAGCTTGATATCCAATTGGTTATAATGCATGATTATATCCCTAAAGACGCTTGTAAACGGCTCAATACGAATTCTATACGCACTCAAAGTTACTCAGCATTTTCTTAAGAGCCAAATATAAGTGAAATTAGGAGATATGTGGAGTTTGAACTAAGTGTTGCATAATGTTGTTTTCTAAAGATTTTAGATCAGAAAAGTTATTTTTGATCTATTGACAACATCTGACGCGCTTGCAATCATTACACCTTAATATAAATTTGATATTAAAACGAATGAAGGAAGAAATTTATCAAGGTCAGTTTTTGGTTTACGGTTTAAAATTTTACAATATGTCACATAGTCAGTTTTAATTTCGTTTATTTGGGGAAGACTCTTAACTTAATTGTACAGTTTTAGAAATATAACGATCAGTTTTACCGTATGAATGTTTTTACTTGAAGTTTATAATATATATTTACAAATCGCTAACGTTTAAGTATAATTTTCGTTTATTCATACATTTCATAAGCAAATTTAATGAAGGAGAAGTCAGTTTCCACATAAACCTTATTCTGCGCGTCCTAATGGGTCACTGGCTCTCCTTTAGTAAAACTAGTAGTAAAACTCTCCTGTGTCCATCTTTTGGTAAAACTAATTCTAAATATAACTTACCCAGATCATGAAACCTGTGATCAAATCATCAATAACTTTATAAACATATACAGAAATATAAAATTGATTGAAGAATCTTGTTATGTATTTTTTTGAAGTACAATAACCACGAAAACCAAAAGTCAAAAAGAAAATATATAATATATATATATATATATATATATATATATATATAGATATATATGTATATAGATATATATATATATATATGTATATATATAAATACATATATATATGTATATATAAATATACATATATATAAAATATAACTATAAATGCTACGTATTATGAAAAGTAAAGCCTAATATTTACAGGTTTTTGATAATTTAGTGTAAATTTGATTTTTCAATCAATAGTCTTTCATATATGAAATAAAAATAACAAGAGCATTCTCTAAAATCTAAAACGATTTGATTTTTACATTAGAATAGGGTTCCTAACAAAATGTCACATTAAATAAATGTAATACAGTACATTTATTTTTTAACTGAATTCGGTAATTTTTATTTGGCACAATAATACCCGAAGCATGTTATCTTATTATTATTTTCAGGAACCATTCTATAGCTTTATTTAATTACCTTTGACAATAAATATGATAACATTGTTCACTAATTATATATCTTGCAGCAATAGGGTCTAATAAGCATTTGTTACCAATTTGAGATAAATAAGAGGAATCTTGTTAAAATTTCTTACATTTATTATTATTATTAAGTTAGTTTTTATAGTTCCGTCTACACAGTTCTCTTATTATCTTAGCATAAATCTTCATAAAGTATTTTCTTTTTCTTTTCTCATTGCTTGTTTATTTGCAAAGTTATTTACATATTTTTCTGAAATCGGAGATGGATAGATTATTCCGTCGTTTGTGTGCAATACCTCTTCTTTAACAAGCAATTTTCCCTCTTTAAGTGAAAAGTGTATTACCTTTCTTAGTCTGAAATTGCGCTGGATACACGTGTTGTTAAGATATGTCCCTTTAAAGTACTCCTCACGTTGTCAATAAAATCAATAGATAGGCTAGATACACATTAATGTTTGCGTAAACCATCGCAACAAAAAGGGTTATTTTGAAAATATTAATTTTTTATCTGATGTTTTGAATTTTGAATTTTTTTTTTTTTTTTTTAATTTTTGTTTCCGCAGGAAGTTGGCCCATCTTAGGGCTTCTGCAGGTCCAAAACTGCCCTGAATAGGAGGGACAGTGTTTTAGGGTAGGGTGGGGTGTTCCAGCCCTTTACAAAGATCAAAAATTGTTCCATGCTATAGAAGGATTGATCTATTAGGAAATTTTTTAGCTCACTCTTGAATTTTTTGTTGCAATTGATTGTTCTTATTGTTAGTGGTAAAACTTGATAAATTTTTAGTCCAGAGAAAATTTGGTTTTTTTTTTCAAAAAGAGTAAGCCTATGTTGCATTGAGAAATTGTTCTTAAATCTAGTATTGTAATTATGACTATTGTTTATAAATTCTAAGTTTTGAGATTTTATGTACCAGGCACATTCATAAATATATAGACATGGAACTGTTAATATTTTTAGGTTTTTGAAGTGATCACTACAATGTGAGCGGGGAGGCAAGCCCAACATGGCTCTGATGGCCTTTTTTTGCCAAGTAAAAATTCGTTTGAGATTTGAGGCTGAGCCCCCCCACAGGATGATTGAGTAAGAGATGTGAGACTCGAACAAAACAGTGGTATACAGATTTTTTCCAATTGGTTGTTTTTGAGTTTTGCAAGGTTTCGAAGGACAAAAACGCCTTTGGCTAATTTGCTTTCAATTTTGACCAACTGTTCATTCCAGTCCAACCCATCATCCAATATCACCCCCAGCAGTTCTGCTGATTTTGTGACATCCATCTCCCTGTCACCAATGCAACAAGCTAGGAGTCCAGGAATTTTTTTGAATTTTTCTTTTGTTTTGTTTGGATGCAGATGCATTTTGTTTTTTCTTGATTGAGTTTGAGGTGGTTTGATTCAAAAAATTGGGCTAGATTGTTTTGCTTTGATGAAGGATTCTAATTCCAGGACTCCACAATCTCTGTGCCTGGTAAACTAGGGTAGTGTCATCAGCGAACATGTAAAAGATTTTCCACTGGAATCTTACTGGTTATGTTGTTTACATAAACAAACCAGGAAAAAGCAAAGGGCCCAGGATTGAACCTTGTGGCACGCCATTTCGGATCAAAACTGGGTCGTGAAAGTGTGGATTTAATTTTGAATTTGGTTGTGCTGAGAACCTCCACTACCTGATACCTATTGGTCAAGTATGAGGTTAGCCATGCGATGGCCAGGAATTTTGAACGCCCAGTGCTGATAATTTCTTCAATAAGATGACCCGCATTGACACAGTCGAAGGCCTTCGATAGGTCAGCAAAACAGCCGAATACCGTCTCACCAGCCTCGACCGCATCAATGCAACCATTTACAAAATCAATTAAGGCCAGTTTGGTTGATTTGGATTTTCTGAAGCCATACTGCCTCTCCACCAGGAGTTTATTTTCCTCCAGGTAGAGAGTCAGCTGGTCACAGATTACCCTCTCAATGATTTTGGATACTGCCGGAAGGAGCGATACTGGACGATAGTTGCAGACATCGGACTCATCACCCTTCTTTTTGAAAAGAGGCCTCACCTTGGCCACCTTGCAGGCATCCGGGAAGGTGCAGCTGTTTATTGGAGGCATTCACCAACTCCACAAGGGGTTTAGTCAGTTCCTTTTGACAGAAATTTAATAGCTTTCATACATAGACCATCCACTCCGGCCGATGTTTTCGGTTTGAGTTTTGAAAAAAGTTTTTTTAGTATTCTATCATCTTTTGGCCTGAAAGATTCTAGTTTTGTGTTAGGGTCTATGTTTGGACCGTCATTGTCATCAGAGCAATAGTTTAAATTTTCATTTATTTGGTCTGCAATGTTTATGAAGTAATTGTTAAAAAAAAATTCTCCAATCTGCTTTGGGTGATTTATTTTTTTGTTTCCATTAATTATTTCAATATTTGTTATCTTATCAGTGCTCTTTCCTCTAAAATTATTTAACAACATTCCAGGATTCCTTTTGTTTGTTGTCAGATTCATTTATTATTTTGTTAAAACCATTCTGCTTTTGTTGACTTGATTCTTAATCTGTAAGTCTCAAGGGCTGAATTGTATTTCTGTCTGTTTCTGAATTTTTGTTTATTTACCATTTATTAAACAATTCATATGCCCTGTTCTTTAAATTGCTTATTTCATTGTTCATCCATTTAATTCTGTGATTTTCTTTTATGGTAACTTCTTTTTAAAGGGCAGGCTATATTGTAGTGGTATGCAAAAGTTTTGATAAAAGCTCCATATTTGTCATTTATATTTAGGGCGTTATAAAAATATCTCCAATCTTCATTTCTCAGTCTAAGTTTTAATTCATCTAGGTTATTCTGTTTCATGCTTCTTATTTGTTTTTTTAGTTTTACAATTTTTCCCTTTGTGAGTATCAATATTTAGTGATATGGCATGGTGATCAGATAGGAGTGGTTCGATTACTTCGTTTTTGTGTTTTTCAAAATTTGTAATGAAGTTGTCGATACAAGTGGCAGAGGTATCAGTTTCTCTGGTGGCCTCTTTTACAGTTAGATTCAAGCCAAAAACTTGTTTAAACTATTTTTAAAATCTAATATGGTTTTATTTTCACACAATATATTCAGGTTGAAATCACCACCTAGTATTATATTGTTCTCTTTTGGTGTTAATTTAGAGAGGTAAAGTGTTTAATTTGTTTTGGAATATGTCAATGTTTCCATCAGGGCTCCTATATAGGATGCCAATAATGGTTTTCTTATCAATCTACTTCGGTTATTATTTCACAGCATTCAAAATTCTTGTTCTCAGATAATTTATTGCCAATGCTGGTTATTTTTAGAACTTTTAGTTTAGACTGATTTTGCTTATAGATTGCAACTCCTCCCATTCTCATCCCTTCCCTGCAAAAACTGTTTTGCAAAGTGTAATTTTGTATTTTCAACATGTTTAATTTAAAATCTTCAAGACCATGCTCAGAGACTAAGAAAAAATCAGGTTTATTGTCATCCAAAAATATTTCAGTTTGTGTTATTTTTTCAAGAATGCCCCTTATGTTTAGGTGAATTACTTTACAGGACCCTGTTATATTGTTAGATGAAGCTTTTTTCCCCCAATTTAGCCTTCTGTCCCGTCGTGGGATATATCGGCTTGTGGTTATCTATGTGTTTTCCAGGGTCATGTCTATTTTTGCGTTTTTTTCATCCAGTGCTTTTTTTGGACTGACTAGTGAGAGATAGTTGATTATTAGGTCGTTTAGGACATCCTTGCCCGTTTTTATTAAAGTGTAGGCCATGTCTAGTAAAGCAAGTCCTATCTAACATTGAATTTATGTTTAGGAACGCCCAGTTATTTAGTTTACATTTATGTTGTATGATTTCATTTTGTTTTTTTATTACTTCATTTTGTCCGGGCTGTCGAATCTGTAGGGTGTTTCGACCCACAGCACCCTTCCCTTGAGCCCTTTCCGCAAGATTGTCCAACCCGGAGCCCAGTTCCAAGTTTGTTTGGTTTGAAATGGCATTTGACCCCCCTACATGAGTACAAAATCAGAGTCCCCTGCCTGTTTGGTTACCTCACCCGCTCGGTCCTATCATGGACATGAAAGAAGTTACCAGGCTGCACATCTTCCAAAATTTGAAATTTATCCCCAATTTTTGACCCTCTCAGCCGGTCACCACAGCCCCTCCCATGACTGTCTGAAACCAACCTAACCACACATTCCGGCCGGCGAGCCCCCCAACACTCGCACCAGCCACACCCCTATGCCCCTTAACCTCCCTCCACTCGTTCAAACCGGCCATTCACTCCTCCTCAGTCATGTCCATGACTACTTGCCTCAGTCTCGTTAACTCTACTTCCTTAAGACCAAGATCCTCTAATAAGGTTTCTTTTTCCAATAACAAAGTTTCGTTTTGAGTTTTTAGATCATTGGATTTTCTTTTCATTGTCCCTAAGAAGGCCTATTACATCAAGATTTTTTAAAGCTTTAAATTTAAATTGTGGTAGTATTCTATGCAAATAGGACAGAACCCAGTAGTCATTTTTCCTAATGTTAACAAAAAGTGTTTTTTTTAGTTTGCTACATGCTTTGTCTGCATGGAACCACTTACAGAATTATGTCACAGGCTATTGAGTCGGTTTTGTTTTCATCAATGGGCTCTCTACATTTACAACAGGTTTCAACAATCATTTTCTTGATGAGCTTAAGTAACTTTAAATAACTTAAAAAACTAGCCTAGCGTTGGGTAGCTTTTTGTCAATTAGTAGTAAGTTAACAACGAGAAAGTCTAGACTAACTTATTGTATGAGTGGCCAGATAGGCCTAGTCTTATATTAGTCCAAATTTGATCAAAAGCTTTAATTGTGTGATTTGAATTCCTAAAACTAACTATGTAGGTAAGTGGCCAGATAGGCCTAGTCCTAAATTAGTCCTAATGTAACTATACAACAATCAGGGATTTATGCTGTTCAAGAGTCAGCTAAGTTCCTGGAACAATTTTAATGTTGTGATTTTTTGAAATGAAAATGATTAATGTTGTTTAGTTTAGAAAAGATTTGACCAATTGGGTTTTTAATTTTGAAAAAGTTCGGCCCTCCCGGTTCAGAGTGATGTGGGTTTCAGCTGGTGTGTATGGATATAAAATGGAAGTTTTAAGGTTTCGAGGTTGAAGAAAGATATTTCCAAGCAAAAGGAAGGCAGTTTTAGTTGTACTTGCGTGACCTGCAGTTATCCAGAATTGAATTTCTTCATTAATGTGGTACGAACTTCTTCATAAACCTTATATCTTGACTGAGCACGTTTTTTTATGTTTTGGTCGAAAATTTTAGTAAAAAGCAGAAATTTATTGTTCAGAATGTAGATTTGTTTATATAATACTGAATCAAACTGAAAAAGTAGCACTTATTTACTGATTTATCAGGATTTTTGCGGATTTTAATTGAAGAGTAAAAAATTTGCAGCCGCCACACACACAACAGTCGTCCCGGCTAAATAAAAATGTTTTAGTTCGTGTTTGAACCTTACCACAACCTATTCACATATATTAAGCTATATTATGACCCTCAATACTTTTACTTCATTAATATATTCAAAAGTACTCATTAAGTCTTTTTTAACTTAAATACTTGAACTTTTATAATTCTTTCCGGGAGGTTTACAGGGATAAATGTACTGATTATTTCCTTACGTAGATAGTTAACATTAGGTATGCCATATTTGCATTGCATTATCTTAGCAAACATGAGACATTCTGTATAAATAGTAACAAGGCAACTATTTCAGTTTCAGATAGGTTGGATTCATTTTTTAGTTTCCAAACTTTTTTAAAACATGCTTTATTTCAGTGATTATTACACTATTTTTATCGTGAACTTCTTCGACTAACACTCAAGGTGGGTTGAGTATTAAAAAGATGTTAAATATATACAGTTTTCAGCATAAATATTTACATTATAAATAGCTATTATTGGTAAAATAGAAATACTGGCTGTAGGCTGCACTGATGGAGGTTGTTAAGATGAAAAGGCACCAAGTTGGTTTTCACTGCGGTGCAAGCTGTCCTTACTGTTGGGATGTAATGCCTATGAAAACTGTTGGGATAACCAACAGAAATAGTAAATCTAACAACAAATGGTACAATGAGGACTTAAGAATATTAAAGGTCCAACTTGACAATGCTTACTATTTATTCTGCAACACTAACTGTAAGAGGTCTAAAAGAAAATTATATTGCTCTTAAGAGAACGTACAAGGCAGAAATTAAAAAAGCCAAACTTTAATCATAATAACAACATAATTGACAGTTCAAACAATAAATCAAAAGCTGCATGGTCTGTCATAAATCAGCTTAGAAATGTTAACAGTAAGCCTCCCAATATTAACGCTAATTTAACGCCTGATGCTTTTAACAATTTTTTTCTTACCAGTGTAGAACAAATTTGTAATAGCATACAAACTGATGTAAATAAGCCTAATCATAGTGTTTTTTTCTTGACAATAGTGAGAGAGACTGTGCAACAGGAAACAATTCAATAGGGTTATTCACTCTTAGAAGTTTTACAGTAGAAGAAGTCTACCTAGCCATAAACCAACTGAATAATAGCACTTGTCTTGATATATATGGCACCAATGCAGCAATACTGAAGTTATCAGCATAGGTCTATTTGTGAAGTACTAACATATCTTTTCAACTTGTGTATTAAGCAGGGTATTTATCCTGACAAACTAAAAGTAATTAAGGTCATTCCAATACACAAAAGAGGGCCTAGGGATGATTTGTGCCAACTATAGGCCAATATCCATTGTTCCGACGCTGTCAAAGGTCTTGGAACGTCTCATTCATGAACAACTTTCCTCCTTCTTGGAATCAAATAAGTTATTGTCCAAGAATCAGTACGGCTTTAGACCTAACCATAGCACTGTTGAAGCTACTCAGGATTTGATCTTGAATTGTTTTGAAGGACTGGAGAACAACCTGAACGTTCTTTTTCAGATCATTTGATATGTCCAAGGCCTTTGACACAGTGTCGCATCATATTTTAAACTGGATAAGATGTATTTTTATTCTATTGAAAACAGTGTAGTGCAGTTCTTAAGATCTTATTTGAACAATCGATGGCAATCCGTATTCCTAAATGGCTCTTACTCAAAACAGTTAAGTGTAAAACAAGGTGTCCCACAAGGGTCCATTTTGGGACCCTTGCTTTTCATACTCTATGTTAATGACCTGCCGTACAACCTAAATGCTCATTCAGTAAAATCATTTCTATTTGCTGACGATTTGGCAGTGTGTGTCCAGGGTAACAGTGCAGAAAATGTGGGTTACATAATCGACACCAAAACTAAAAACCATGCATGACTGGTGTAATGCAAAATAAGTTAAGCCTTAATGACGGGAAAACTCAGGACCTTGCTTTCAGCCTTAGCAATCGGGGGGGAAGTAACCCACTCAAAATTCTTGGGGTTTCACAGTCCAGAGCAATCTTAAATGGCATCAGCAAATTGACAGTCTTGCGAACAAAATTTCAAAAGGCATTTTCATGATCAGAGCACTTAAAGGCAGTGTCTCTGTTGGTGTTCTGCTCTGTGTTTACTATGGCCACATACATAGCTACCTCTCTTATGGAACTTCAATCTGGGCAAACCATGGATATGTACAGAAGCTTTTTGTGCTGCAAAAAAAAAGCAATCCGTCTGATTTGTGATGCACACTGGCAGGCCCACTGTAAAGAGCTCTTCATTAGGTTAGGTGTCCCTTTCATTGCCTTCTATGTATATATTTAGCACACTCTTGTTTGTTAAGAGGAACTTGGCACTTTTGCCTGCAATGTCCTGAGGTCCATAACTATGCAAACTAGAAACAAAAATAAACTTATAAGTGAACGATGCAGATACTCTGCAACTCAGAAGAGTTTTCTATACCAAGGCATAAAAATGTTTAATGTTTTGCCGGAAGGTATTAAAGAGCTGCCACTCACTAGATTTAGACAAAAACTAAAGAACTTTCTAGTTGCAACCTGCTTATACGATTGTAACAGAATTTTTACGAAGTTGTTAACTCTTTAAGTTAGGTTAAGTAACCTTTTAAGTTGACTTTGTTATACACGTGAACATGTTTACAACAAATAAATATTTGATTTGATTTTGATTTTATTTGATTTGATACTAGATATTAAATGCTTCCTCCAGTGTATCTTTATGCTACTAGTCATTTAAACTAGCTACCAACACCTTTATCTGTCCTAATTTTACATAAAATAGCGATTATTTAGCTAACTGTTCCTTAACTCAAAACAGCAATCTACAATTTAAGGCTAATGATGTTTCTCTTTGTACTGCAGTTAGTTCTAGTTGACTTTCTAAAAGGAAACAGTTCTTTAAATGAACATATTTATCCTGACACACTTTGATCTCTAAAGAGAAACTGCGACTATTTAATTCATTGCAATCGTAGTCTAATAAAATAACTTTTCACTGAGGAGCTTTACTTCCTCTTTGTGATATATTCTTCTAGTAGCTAAATGTTTTCTCTCAAACAGTATCATAGGGTGTTTCTAGTTTCATTTTCTGAGGAGATTCTATTTATTTAGATACCTCTGTATATCAGTTCATACACTAATTCGTCCTTTGATAAATCTTCTAACTTAATGGCAGGCAATGTGACTGTTTCAACTGGTTTCTTGTAGTTTCATGGTCTTTTAAGGACTTGCGCAGTTACTATATGAACCGAATGGACAAAATAATGGAGTTAATGTGTTGAGGTCACACAACAGTTATAGATATGAAATATAACTATGTAATGCAGCTGCTAAAATCGAATAAACGAAAATAATTGGTATATGAGGTGAGGCCAAGTGATTATAATTTTCATTCGAGCATGATAGTCAATCGATATTTTAAACCACTAAAATTGACTTATAATAAATTACGCCGTTGACTGACAAACTACTAAGTCAGTGTCGGTAGATTTGGCTTGGCATTATACATCTAAGCTCAAAGGTTTTCAGGCCTAAATAATCGTGCCTGCGGTAAAGGAAGTTGGGTATAAAATAATTCTGGTAGAAGAGAAGAGAACTCGTATATATCAAAATCGCGACGGGATTAGGCATTTACCGAGACAACATACATTTTCATAGATGTAGTCTCGTCAAACTTATATGACCACAAGTTTAATCCTTTGAATTTTGGAAACAATACTCCTTACAAGTAACGTAGCTATAGTGGGAAGTTTTGATTCAATTGAATTTTCTGTTCGGCTCCAGTTCACCTTCCTTTCATTGCAGCGTCTGGTGTTTGACTCTGACTCAACTTAACTTTTGGAATCTGGAGTCATGTTCGTCTGAAATCCAAAGAAATTCGACGTAAAAGAATCTAAAACGAAATATTTACATCGTTTCGACATCAGAGACACCTATAAATAGGTGAAGTAGTAGCAACATTGTCTCATCATGTACATAGTTGAGTGAACTACGATTTGATAGACGCAATCTCTAAGGACGGTGACCAACAGTGTGTTCTACACCTAACCCAGCTATGATAGGAAGGGTTGATTTAATTGAATTTTCAGTTTGGCTCAGTTTTATAGCGTTTCACCATGTGAGACACCTATAAATAAATGAAGTATACGTTTCGTTTTGAGCTTCTTCGTCGTCGACGTTCTTTGGATCTCTTCAGACGAACGTTACTCAAAATTCCAGGAGTCAAGTCTGAGACAGCGTCATATACCAGACGCTGCAACAAAAGGAAGATGAACAGGAGCTAATCTCAAAATTCAATTACAGGCTAGTAAATTACTATTTACAAATCTGAATAATTTATATACATTAAATGAAAGGGTTAAATATCAGCTTCACATGAAAGGGTTAAATTATGATACGAAAAATGTTATTATTACTTACAGAAAAGCACACGAGATGTTTTCTAGTAGCCGGAAAGTCGTTTCTTAGAGAAGAGATAAATACGTGTCCCTTTTAGGTTATCACTTAATAATTTTGTTCAAAGAACATTAGAGAAGAAATATCAATATCCAGTTAAGAGCAACAGAGATGTGTAACATTTATGAAATAAAGATACGGTCGTTTCTATAGTGGAAAACGGGAATTCTCTTCTTAATATTAATAAATATAATTCATGTCCACGGGTTGAATGTTATTTTTAGCAAAAGTTGTAGTTTGTTTCATAATAAACCTCAGAGGATAACCGTTATTAGCGAATAATAATGAATAAAAGATAACAGTTGTGTTCTAAAACATAACTAATCAGAATTAAATTTAATGCTTACTTCGAGGTAACGAAGTACCTAATCGTTTTAGTAATTTTATTCCATTAAAATAACACTTTATTTTATTTTATTACTGAAGAAGTGCTAATTTGATGTTTTAATATTTTAGAGGACGTAATAAAACTTTAATACTTTTTAATGTTTATAGTTTTTGGATAGTGTATATTTTTATGTCTTGAGTGATTTAGTTAGAAAATTTAAGATAGGCAAATTTAGATGCTTTTAATTATACTATACAGTAGAATACACCATCCACTTTGTAGAGAAAATGAAGGCCACAAGAATATACTGCAAGTACCATATTCACGTAAATAAATATTAAAGCCAAGTATATTGATTGTCCGTGAATACTGGGTATTTCATTACAAATATTTAATGTCAATAGTCCAGTTTCCAAGTGTAATAAATCCTGAGTATTATGATGATTTAAAATAATATTAGTGAAAATAATAGTGACAAGATTAACTCGATCTATGAGTTCTTCAGACATTACATTTGATATTTATGATGTATTGATCAATTAATTTAGAAGAGTGAAGACTTATTAGACAATAAAGTACAAGCAAATTAAAAAATATATTTATATTTTTTCATAACATTAATCCTTATTTGTATTACTGTAAAACCGAGTTATTGGTTGGAAGGGTTACTCAATTAATATTAAGACACTTAAAGCAACAAGAATATTATAAATGTACAAAGGAAATGAGTTCACTATTATTGTTCACCATTTTCTGAAGTTCTATAGATCTAGAGATAACCACAGTTTAAACCAAATGCATATATGTTGCGTAAAGTTTACTTATCTATGAGTTTGAGCAATTTGTATTGAACTGTTTTGACAGAACATTCGTAATAGTTTTAAATTATTGTGTTCGATTGATTATGATTCAAAAGTAGAACTTATATTTAATAAAATTTACAGTAATTTGAACATTTATAGATGCAGCATAAGATTATTGTATTTCATTACGTTAAAGTAATAAAACTATTTATATACTGAGTACATAACACTCCTACTTCCGTAGGTTCTTAATAAAATATGCCTTATTATCTCTAGTAAAATTACATTCTATATCAAATCCATCATGATGCCTCCAGTGAAAGTATATTCTTGATAAAATCCCTCTAATATCCAGTAATACGACTATTTTCCACAAGTAAAAATATATAGTCCAATGGTCCGCTTGAAAAAGTTACATAACATCACATATCACTATAACATCTGTAACATCTGTAGTATAACATTACATTTATAGCACGCGATGTTTTATTAAGAATGTTTTCATGGACGTGCTTATATGCATAAAAAAGGTTAGTCATTTACGTACACACTTATAACGGGTACCGGGAAATTAGCCATTAACCGGGATGTTGAATGTTGGGAGTCAGTAATTAACTAAATTGAAGGTAAGAGTAACAAACATTCATAATGCCGCTTTTAGTTTACTATGTGCAGATGTTTCTTAGCTTAGTAACCTTTAGTAATTACGCAGAATTAAATATTTATGGACACTCACAAGGATAAACGTAAGGCTGAG
The DNA here is from genome assembly GCF_021130785.1 of Homalodisca vitripennis. Classification (NCBI taxonomy): domain Eukaryota; kingdom Metazoa; phylum Arthropoda; class Insecta; order Hemiptera; family Cicadellidae; genus Homalodisca; species Homalodisca vitripennis. The sequence goes on from NC_060215.1 coordinate 119,332,935, forward strand.
ACGACGGCCTACTCTCTGTCTAATGGATATCCTCACGTACGGAAGTGGGGTTTATTAGCTCAGCACGTATAGAATAGAGAGTTTTCACTATTACTGTGTTGTCGTGACGTACTCAATACGTATAATCTTTTATATTATTATATAACAAAATTATTAAAAAACTTACCTACTACAAAAGTTTTATTTGACAATGCAATACAATATTTACCATATTTTGTTGTATTCTACTATAAAGGTGTTGCTATTGCTCGATGGTTTTATAGTTTTTGTGTTTGTATTAGTACTAATCATTAAATGTTTTAATGTGAAACTTAAAACTAACAACTAATTGAAACAACGTCCCGAATTTTCTGGAGAATTTACTGTTTGTTATTAAAATATTTGAACACCAACTTTTTTTTAACGGATAAAGCTTTTAAAGTGCGGGTTGCGGCTTACCAAAGAAGTGAAGAATTGATTAGGCCTTTAAAATTACGTGCATTTCAAACTATGTTTACATTAAAGATTTTACTGACTCCTCGTAGACCGTTCCCCTATAATAATACTACTAACTACCTTCACCTGGTATGGTACAAAAAATTATGCCACTCTTAAAATTCCAAATAAGATCGGTGTCGAAATTATTAGTTTCGCCATTCTGTTTATAATTAAACTTTTTGAGGTCTGATTTCCAGCATGAAGTTCTACTAATTAAGATCTTTAAAACGGTACGCACATAGACTTAAACTTGCGTTTAAGATTTTCCACTGCCTCCTTATGGGCTATACTTCTGAGGTGGCGAAAAATAAATTAATGCAATATGTCAACGTATAAAATTTTATGGTTTTACGTTTACGGGTACAGAAGATATTAAACCGTTTCAAGACTTTTAAACACCCCTGTATGTTTTAGTAGCTTTATGCCATTTTACATTAGAATGATCTAAAATTGCAGCGATACAAACTTTAAAATTAAATGCAATCTTATTTCGGAACATACAATCAAGCACCACAACAACTGAATACATTCTGTTCTTTAAAGCGTATTTAAGCATATTCAAAATTCAAACAAGCTTAAAATTATTTATTTATGAATATTTAATCAGATGATTCCACAAAATAAACAACCCGATAATTTAAATTAGATATATGGATAATTATTGAGATAAAATTAACAAGTTACATGAGACAATTAAAATTCAATTATTATAGTAAATAATATTTCTTGTGCAATGCATATTTATACTCTTTGTAATTAATTTGTTTTATATCATAAGATTTGTATCAAATTTTTGTTAATATTTATTCATTCATATATACAAAAATTATTTAGATTTTATTTAAAAAATTTAAAAATTATAATCTACTTTTTCATTTATCACATTCGATCATAAACTGGGGATGATTTGTATACATTTTAAGATATAAGTCGATAAAAATTAAAATATGAATTATTAAAGGATATAAATATAAAAGTTAATACTTGAACAACGGAAGTAACTAGGGAACGATCATTTACGCCATCCTACCATCAGATATTTATCTTGTTTGTTAAAGTACACCCAGAGTAGATAGACAGGGTATTTTGCCTTACATTCTCATCCAGTTGACAATTAGCTTCCAATAAATGAAATTGCTCCAGTGTAATCATGTGTTATAATAACTTATAATATTAGCTCAAATTCAACAATACATCTTAAACTATATTAACATAATTATAAATCCTTTAAGTCATAATTATTAAAAAAATCTTAGTCCATAGTTCTTTATTGCAGTCAATAGATGTCCTGATATTAAACTGAGAAGCAGCAGCAAATCAAATATCTCAAAATTTTTGCCATCACATTTATGTATGCTAATAATGTAACTAAATACATATGTATGAGTAAGTTACCTGTCAATAAGAAAACAATGAACAACTCTTCTGCTGTATGAAAGGCCAGATAACAAAAAGCAAGTTACAAATATATTCATGTAACCATTATCAAATAATGAACCTTATTAAGTGGATATTTTTCTGCACAGTATTTTATTATAGAACAAAAGTTTTGTTACGAATAATAGTCATAATTACTGTCAAGTTACAGTTACTTTAATTTATTATTATTTTAAGCCAATATAACCAATTAATAATAGGCTTCTACAGGATAATCTAACATTAATAAAAACACCAAGGGGCCCAAGTGAATAAAAACAACCTATATAACAACCTGATTGGAGCGAGGGCTGGCTTCCAATCAGACTCTTATTAAATTAAGCAAGCTTAATGTTTTAGTAAGAACATTGAAACCTAGCATAAGTTTAAAATGGGAATCCAACAAAACATTTTCTTTAAATTTATAATTTAAAAATATCAAAGTAATAATAAACAAATATTGAAGTAGCTGTAAACAATTAATCAATCGTTTCTAATTAGATAAAACGTGGATGCTTTAAAAAATGTTGGACTTGCTTTTAACTTATTGGAGTGTATTTTAGGAGATGGAAATATGATCATGTCAGAAATCTTGTTTCACCAGTATTTCTGTCAGGAATATTGTGATGGAAATAATAGTCCTATGCTCAACAAAATAGATCAATTATGTTTAAAATATGTATAGATATCAAAGGTATAAGGATTTTACTTTTTATAAGTAGACTAACTAGACATATGTCATTTGTTTCGTAATTTATTTCATATCAAGAAGTTTCATAAAGAGTAAAACATTTAACAATTATGAATAGTTAGATGAATTTTTGGTTTATCTCCAGTTCATCTTCCTGTTATTACAGCGTTTGGTATCTGACACTGTCTCAGACTCGACTCCTGGAATTTGGAGCAACCGTGTCAGATACCAGACTCGACAATAAAATGAAGGTGAACTGAAGGAAAACTCAAAATTCAATTAAATCAACCCTTTCAACCATATATAAGTTATGTGTAGAAGGTTATTGTTATTGATTAGAGTTATATTTATAAGGAAGTTAGTAATAATCATAAGTTCACATACCGAACAAATATCAATTTTAGTATTTAAGCCATTTTATTTCCATAAAAGATAAAACACACACGCAAATATTTCAAGTTAATACTACTCGATGTGAGGAATGTTTTATTTCTTAGCTGAATTCATTACTGTTTACAAGCTTACTACTCTACTACTTACTGTTATAAAAATTACAAATTTAATGCATACTTCGTATGTATCATGTACCACAAGAATACATATCCTCTCAGTTAAATACGACTTTTATACTTGATTACAAGGCTATGATAAGAATACTATAAATATGAAGAGTTATTTACACACAACCTGGTATTGCATTGAGATTCATTCATTTGAAAAACTTGTGAATGGTGAGTTTACCTCTAGTTCACCTTCCGCTTGGTGCAGCATCCGAAATCTAACTCTGTTTCAGGCGTATTAATCAGTCTTGAACAGTAGATTACGTACATCCAGGTAAGCAAAGAACTCCAGACAGTTTCTTCGTCGTGTAAGATACCGCATAAATAATAGGATCAGTGCAATGTTGCAAGTTGATGTCAGGCAAATACGTTTTTTATTTTATATATGTGTGTGTTTGTGACTGTGTGTGTGTGAATTAAATTACATTACGAAATCTTATAAGAAAATGTGCGCATTGAAGACGAATGTCAACAGCTCAAACAAAACAAACATGCAAGAAATGAAACAAGATATGTTTGTTCTGAACTGTTTTCATGCATAAGGGATTTTCAGAGAGAAGTCACAATTGAAATATTGTACTTTGGAATGGAATGTTCGTCATAACTTCAAACTTTGTAAAACACAATCTCTTGTTCATTCTTGATCTATTATAGTTTCTCTTTATTCCCATTGCTTTTAAAGTTATGAAAGCAATGATTGACTACAATTAAGTGGAAAACATTATAATTTACATATTTAATCATTCTATTCCACAAAGACATTCTTTCATAGATTTAACTGTGTTTCACCATTATTACATCAGAAAGATTATTCTTTGTTGACATTTTATTATTGACGATAGATTACTTGACAACATAATAGTATTTTGAACTGTTACTATCGTTACATATTACAAACTCAGAACACTACGTTTCAAGGGTTTGAAATCTATGCTCTTTTTCAATGCTAGAAACTCTTAAGACCTAAGGTTATGAAAGCTCCAAATAATATATGATGATTAACTTACCGAATACTTACTTAATATCTTATGAAATAATACTTTAGTTTATATTCTAAACCACTACTGTTTTTCATAAGGGAATTTTTATAAAGGAAGAGTTAAAGCATCCAACAGAAATGGAATAGTATATTCAGGAAATAAGTCTTCTTATTTTTCCTAGTCTGTTTCTCTATGCCATACTTTATTAGATATATATATCTAATAAAGTAACAGCAAAACCATGGTATTTATATGTTTGTTTATATATATATATGTGTGTGTGTGTGTTTGTGTGTGTGTGTGTATGTGTGTGTGTGTGTGTGTGTGTGTGTGTGTGTGTGTGTGTGTGTGTGTGTGTGTGTGTGTGTGTGTGTGTGTGTGTGTGTGTGTGTGTGTGTGTGTGTGTGTGTGTGTGTGTGTGTGTGTGTGTGTGTGTGTGTGTGTGTGTGTGTGTGTGTGTGTGTGTGTGTGTGTGTGTGTGTGTGTGACATATTATTATTTAATTTTTACTAATCCACGTAACAATTTTCTTTAAAATACATGTATACTTCATTCTAATTATGTAACTATTACCAGTGTTTGGAATGATTTAAAAGTACTTAAATATGCTATTTAAAATCACAAAAAATTTTCTTAGTATGAAAATGAGCAGAGTAATAAAATGTGATACTGTACTGGCCTAAGTGATACTTTGTATTAAGAATAAATATCACACACACACACACACATACGCAACTTTGTTTGTTTAATCCGGTATAAAATTCAGTATAACTCCTAGTTGAGTAATGCTTTCGCAAAAGGTGCACGGTCATTATGCCTTAGATTTAAAAGTGAATGATATTTTTTTATCTAAATACAATTTATTTTACTTCAACACCATAAAACTCAAAATTGAATTGAATTTCATACTGATTAAACAAATGAGATAAATGTTTATCCTCAGGGGCGGTCTTACTTTCGAGGCCGTACGGGTAGTGGCGACCCCGAGGTACCCTAGCTAATGCTCCAGATCCCTTCTCTTCTTGTTCTGGAGGCCTATGGCTGGCACACTTTTCTATGTGTCAGCCTATCTCTCTTCTTCACTCTCTTCTATCTGAGGTAAACTTCCTCAACCCTTCGATTTAGTTTTCCTTTCATTTCTCCCACTAGGGGCCAAGCCACGGTGGAACAGCGTAGGCCAGGGCTGAATGGCTGGTGGCAAACCAGTCTTTACTATGCGGACTCTGGACACCGGCGACCCTCCAGTTTAAAAGCAGCTTACCCAGGCATGCGGGGCTCTGTCTGGGTCGACCTTCCATTCCCTAGCTACTCGTGGGAACAACATGAAGAAAAACAGAAACAAAAACCAAAACCAACCAACCCTTGAAACAGTTCCTGAAGCTGTTTCTAACCTACCTCTTCCTGCTGAGGTAGCTCCTGAAGCTACCTCGCACATACCATCACCTGGCAACACAACTCAAGAGGTTGTTATGCCAACATCCCTACCTTCTCCTCAACAAAGTGCCTTAGGAACACAGGAGGTTCCATTGCACACTGAAGCTCCCATACATGGCAAGGCTTTATCTGAGGAAGGTAGTACAAGCGCTGAGGAAGTAAAATCCCTTCAAGATATAGAAGATCAACTCCTCAACAGCCCAAGCACTCCCATGTCTACAGGTACGCTGGATGATGCCACAGAGCAACTCGGCAACCTCAGAATGAAGAGGCCTAATCTCACCACTGCTCAAAGAAAAGAAGCACTAAAGGCTAAACTTCTTGAAAAGGGTGAAGCTTTTGACCCTTCCAAGTGGAGGAGGGGAAAAAAGAAGAAAAAGAATCCAGAACGGCAGGAGGTCTCAACTCCGGGCCCAACTGCGGGTACCAAGGCGGGGGAGGGGTCGGCCAAACGCCCCAGAGGCACCTTGGTCACTCCACCCTCCACGCCTTGAGGGGCCCGCAAAGAAGGCTAGGAGGGAAACCCAAAAGCCCGAAGCCCACGATCCCGAGGCCTCTGGTAGCACACCCAAGGCTACCTACAGAGAGGTCGCAGCGATCAAAATGGCCATAGCCCTCGAAGGCTACCCGGAGGCGAAGCTTAGTGCAGAGCAAGGAGAAGCCATCGAGGACGCAATTATGGAAGAAATCCAACCCCTGGAGGATGGTTCCGTTCCATCGTTTGCGGGCACCTACCTAGAGAAAGGTGTTTTAATTGCTTCCTGCATCAACGAGCACACCAAACGTTGGCTGGAAGAAGTTATTCAAAGAATAAAACCTCTGGGAGATGACATCTCTCTGAGAGTGGGTCTGCGTAAGGACATCTTGAGGTCCACTAGGGTGTTTTTCAGAGCTCACCCGAAGCTTCTGAAGAAGACACCTGAAAAGGTACTTGAAATGTTCAAAAAGCAGAATCCCAACCTAAATGTAAACGAGTGGAAAATCCTTCCATCCAAGCCAGATCCGAAAGGTTACGGATTCGTCTGTTTCCTGGACGAGGTCTGCTACAAGGCTGTGTAGGCTTCCAACTGTAGAGCCAACCTAGGACTCTGGCAGGTCTCAATTGTCTCCTCGACAGTCAAGGACAATGCCACGAGTTGGGCATCAACCTCCAGCACAGTAGGGCTGCCTCGGCAGCCTTCTGCCAGTTCTTCCTCCAGGAGGGATTTGATCTGGCATTGATTCAAGAACCATGGCTTCACCAAGGGAGAGTGGCGGGCCTAAATCAAACCAAAGGTAAGTTAATTTACTGTACCTCTCTAAGGAATGTCAGGACCTGCATCCTGTTGAAGAGAGGCTTGGATTTTCTAACCCTCAACGAATTCTGCTCCAGAGATCTCACTGTGGGCACACTGACCTGGAAGAATGGAGGCATAGTGCAGAGCACAATTGTAGGCTCCGTATACTTGCCATATGATGCCAGGGAACTCCCTCCATCAAGAGACCTAGAGCTCCTGGTGGAAGAAGCACAAGCCAGACGTCAACAACTTCTTCTAGGTTGTGACGCCAACGCCCATCACTCTGCTGGATGGGGCAGCACCAACACTAACCCCAGAGGTGAGGCACTTTTACAATTTCTTCTAAGTAGGGACCTATTTATATGTAATAAAGGTAACCGCCCTACGTTCGCAACACGAATTAGACAAGAAGTTATTGATATAACAATCTGCACACAAGGTATACTTGGAATGGTTGATAAGTGGCACGTAAGCGAAGAGGCCTCATTATCGGATCACAGGTATATCCGCTTCAACTTGCAAGATGAGGCTGCAGAGGTCCTCTATCGCAATCCCAGGAGGACTGACTGGTTGGGATATAAGTCTGACCTTCAGTCACAGTTGGGATCGGTAGGCGGAAGGGTGCGATGCTTCACAGACATAGATCAGATAGCTTCTGACCTGCAGAATGCTATAATCAATAGCTTCCACGACAATTGTCCATTGCGACGGGGGAAGAGTCGAACCAATACTAAGTGGTGGACTGCGGACCTCGCTCGCAAAAGGGCTAATGTCAGGAAGCTGTACAATCAATGCAAAAGGAGCCGTATCTGGGAGTCCTATCATAGAGCTCTAACAGAATACAGCCTAGCAATTAAAAAGGCAAAACAAAGTTCCTGGAGGCAGTTTACACAGAAGGTAAATGAGTTAAGCGCGGCAGCTAGACTGCAACGTTTACTAGCCTCAGGTCCAACCGGTCACTTGGGATCATTAAGGTCCCAGGGAGATCAACACACTTCCGGGTCTAGTGATAGCCTCAAACTTCTCCTTGAGACTCACTTCCCTGATTGTATCTTTGAGAATGACGACACTGGAACGTCTGGTAACCATGAGGCAGGCTCACGGCCAAGAGCTTATCGTGGTGGCTGGGCCATTGCCAGAAGGATTGTCACTCTCTCTAAAACCAAATGGGCAATTTCTAAATTTGCCCCTTTCAAATCTGCAGGAGGGGATGGAATCTTTCCGGCCCTGCTTCAACAAGGGCCGGAGAATCTCCTTACCCTTCTATGTGAACTATTCAGGGCGAGCCTAGCTTATGGGTACATACCACAAGTCTGGCGTCTCAACAGGGTGGTCTTCATCCCTAAAAAAGGGAGAGCGGACTATTCTGTCCCTAAATCTTTTCGTCCCATCAGTTTATCTTCGTTTCTACTGAAAACATTAGAAAGACTGGTGGAGAGGCACCTGAGAAAGGGAGTTCTCTCAAACACTCCCCTTCATCGCAACCAACATGCATACCAGCAAGGCAAATCCTGTGAATCAGCACTGCACCAACTAGTCAGTAGGATTGAGGATAGCCTGTGCGCCAAGGAATTGGCATTGTGCACCTTCATAGACATTGAAGGAGCTTTTGACAATGCTAAATTCACTGCGATGGTAAGTGGAGCACAGCGACGTGGCCTCGAGCCAGCTCTGTGCCGGTGGCTTAGGGCCATGCTGTGCTCCAGACGGATCAGGGCCGATCTCAATGAAGAATCGCTTGTGATCGCACCTACAAGGGGGATGTCCTCAAGGAGGCATCCTGTCACCTCTACTGTGGAATCTAGTAGTAGATGGTCTACTTGAGGACCTTACTAACAATGGAATCTATGTCCAAGGATATGCAGACGACATAGTCCTTATGGTACAGGGAAAATATACAAATGTTGTTGTTGATATCATGAATACCAACCTTCAACATGTACACAACTGGTGTCAGGGAGAGGGACTGAAAGTAAATCCCTCTAAGACAGTAGTTGTACGATTCACTAGGAAAAAGAACCTAGAGTCTCTTTCTAGGCTGAAACTCGCATCCACACAGCTTGAGTGGTCAAAGACAGTTAAATATTTAGGACTGACTCTAGACCATAAGCTTACGTGGAATGATCATCTTAACAATATCCTGCACAAAGCAAAGTGGGCGCTCATAACGTCCAGGAGACTTGCAGGAATCTCATGGGGCGTAAAACCCCATATAGCACTATGGCTTTACAAAGCAGTTGTAAGGCCTCAAATCACTTATGGTTCATTAGTCTGGTGGACAAAGGTGAATCAGGTAACTGCCAAAGCCAAGCTTGAAAGCTTACAAAGGCTTGGCACAATCTTTGCAACCGGAGCATTCAGGAGCAGTCCCTCAGCGACCCTCGAGGTGGCTTTAGGACTTCTACCTCTTGATGTCCATATAAAAGCTGAAGCGCGTAAGTCAGCTTATCGGCTGATGGTTGCTGGCTTGTGGAGGAATGGCGCGTCTAACGCGAGCCATGGCGCCATCACTGAAGCTGTAAACCCAAGCGCTATTCTCGAAATGGTCTCCGACATAATGAGAACGGAGTTCGTATTCAATAAGCCATTCTCTGTTGACTTCTACTCCAGAGATGAGTGGAAATTGCAAGATAACATCCCAACAATAAGAAAGAGCTTTGTCTGGTACACGGATGGCTCGCTTATTAAGGGAAGAACTGGATATGGAGTGTTTAGTCAATCCCCTAGAACTGCCCTTTGCGGCAGTTTGGGTCGGAACTGCTCCATATTTCAAGCCGAAATCTATGGTATCCTAGCCTGTGCCGACCTAGGCTTCACCAGAGGGTACCAGGGAATGAACATCTGTATAATGTCAGACAGTCAGGCAGCTCTTAAAGCTCTTGACTCCAACAGCATTTCATCCAGGCTTGTGTGGGAGTGCTTTAACACTCTCTGCAAGCTTGGATCACGCAACTTTGTGCGTCTTGGTTGGGTACCGGGCCACACAGGCATAGGTGGCAACGAATACGCCGACAGGCTTGCCAAAAGCGGAGCAAGCATGCCATACACCGGTCCAGAACCGAGTTGTGGTATAAGCAAGTCAGCCGCTTACCAAAGTATAAACAAATGGTCCAGGAAGACACACCGCTTGCGGTGGCAGAGTCACCAAGGACAAGCACTCGGCAAAAGACTGCTCACTGATTCTAGCTCCGGCTTCACTAGATGGCTGATGGGGCTGGGCAGGGATCGGGTTAAGCAAGTGATTGCCTTGATCACTGGACACGGCCACTTCAGGAAACACCTAAACACTCTAGGTTTACGAAATGAGGACTCGGAGTGTAGACTCTGCAATAAGTCTGAAGAGACTGCAAAACACATAATACTGGACTGTGAGAGACTGGGAGCAAGGAGAAGGGCTCTTTTCGGTGATAAACAACCAGGCGACGAACCAGATGCTAGTATCGGGGAAAAGCTTCTTAGCCTAATTAAGGGCACAAAGATAGGCTTACCCCTCTAACATCAAAGGGGCACACAATAAGCTCAGGTTGACGTGTGAGGATCTGTGAATCCACCCCAATACCCTAAAGCAAAAAAAAAAAAACATATATTTCCATATCTGTCGAGAAAGAACTGGCTAATCATCAGTTTCCAATGTAAGTTTCCAAAGTATTATAGAAAATATAAAGAATAAAGAATTTATTTCTCTTTTTTACATCACAATATATACAATATACATATAGTTGACAATTTTTTATATATGTATAGTAGACAGTTTTACATATTTATGTCTTGCCAGGACTGACTTCAAAGCTATAAGTTTATCTACAATATTTTAAATACAAAAACATGTCAAGCACAATGAAAAAGTTTACAAGGTTTTTTAACTTAAACAAATTTACTCGTAAGAATACATAAAAGTAAATAATCTAAGTACAAGAATGAAACTAAAAAATATACTGAGATAACAAAAACATAAAGATAATTATCAACTACATCTTACTTTTTATATATAGAGAAATATAGGGCCTCCAAGGCTAGCCTGTTCGGAGGTTCCAGCATAAAAACAATAAATAAACAAATAGTTATCAGCGAACAAAAATCACACAAAAAATAAACCAAATTCTCGCTAAGGAAAAGAAATATATATTTACATAAAACTATTCAAAACAAGATATTTAAATCTGTATAACCTGATTTAAATTTGAATTTACATCTACTTAGAACTAATGTGTTTGTCAAAATGATTAAGAGGATAATAATGAAAATTTATATAAAAACCCAAAGTGATAATAATAAAAGCTAAACTTGAATATTTAGAACGATATCTATATTATCTATATCATGGAGCCACTTTTTTAGTTTTTTTAAAAATACAATTTTATTTGTTGAGTTTTTAATGTGGCTTGGCAGCCTGTTAAAAAACCAAGGTCCAATAAAAATAAAAGATTTGGTAAAGAATGTATTTTTCGGCTTTGGAACTTCAACATTATCTGCATTTCTAAGTTTACTTTTGTATTCATTAATTTGATGAACAGAAGTTATCATACTAAAATAACATTTTAAAATCTTAAAAACAAATAAATGTTTCAAAGGAAAAACTTTCAACTGTTTAAATAGTGGACGAGAGGGTTCAGTTATTTTTTTTTTAAGTTATTATTCTGACAAAATGTTTTTGCTGTAAGTATATTGAATTCATATTTATGTTATAAGTACCACCCCAAAGAAATAATCCATATTCAATACGACTTTGTACAAGTGCAAAATATAGCATTCTAAGTATGTTTGAGCAACACATATTTTTCAGAAAATAAAAGAGTCTAATTACGTTATTTAACTTTGTTTTAATATTTGTTATATGATTTTTCCAATTAACTTCTTGATCTAAAATAACACCTAGGTATTTTAAATTTTTAGTTTTTTCAACGATTGAACATTCATTTGTTAAACAGATATTTAAGCTTGAATCCATAATACAACCTGCACATTTATAAATTATGGGTGTTTCAAACGATACATCTTTTCTTAAGCTAAAATTAATATACATCGTTTTTTCAGTACTAAGTAACATATGGTTCATTTTGAACCACCACTGTATTGCTGTCAGATCTTTATTCATAGCAATATGAATATCAGCCAAATTATCTTTTACGTAACTGAGCGCAGTGTCGTCCGCAAAAGACGTCACTTTACCTTCAAATTTTGCATTACATAGGTCATTTATATATATTATGAAAAGAATTGGCCCTAAAACGGATCCTTGAGGAACACCGTGAGAAATTGTACCAGGTTCGCTGTATGTGGCACACACTTTGACACATTGACGTCTATTTTTTTAATAGCTTTCAAACCATTTGTTTGTTACTCCTCTGATTCCAGATTTATGCATTTTATCAAGTAGAATATCATAATCCACAGTATCAAAAGCTTTTTTATATCTAAAAAAAGGCCACTAGTACATTTATTTAAGTTTAAACCGTCATAAATGTTTGACATGAAATGCATTAGGGCATTTTCAGTGTTCATATTATCTCTAAAACCAAACTGATTTTGACTAAAAAAACGCGTGTTGTTAAGAAATTTTAAAAGCTTCTTTTTCATTATTTTTTCATAAATTTTTGAGAAACAAGAAAGTAATAAGATTGGGCGATAATTGCTACATTGACTGTTTGGTCCTTTCTTATAAATAGGAATTACAACTGCTTGCTTCAATTGGTTTGAGAAAATACCATGTTCAAAACTTGAATTTATCAGATACGCAAGAATTTCAACTATTTCCCGTGCAACTGTTTTGATAAGATTAGAACTTATATTATCTATACCAGGAGAGGTATTATTTTTTAAGGAATTTATAGCAATAGTTACGTCTTCTTTGAAAATAGCTTCTAAAAACATTGATCTGACTTGATACACATCGTCAAAATAACTTTTAAAACTTAAAGTTGAAAAATTCATAGGCAAATTGCTATCTAAATCTAAGTTATCTATTATGTTCAAAAAATATTCATTAAACTCATTTGCTACAGTCCTTGAGTGGTATTCAAGTTTATCATTTACAGTATATACAATCCAACAGATTTTGAATTTACTTTCATTTGATTAGTTATGCCATTTAAAACCTTCCAAGTATTTTTTGTATTACCTTCACATTTTTCAAATTGTACTTTATAGTAATTATTTTTTAGCGCTCTTATTTCATCTTGTAACTTGTTTCTAAATATGGTATAATAGTTTTTCAGATTAAAATTATTAGGATGATTTTTTACAAGTTTGAATAAGGAGTTTCTCTTTTTAATTTTTCTACAAATAAAATCATTTATCCAAGGTTTTATTTGTTTTATTTTTTTATTAAAAGTTAATATTTCTTCACTTTGTTTTATATATATCTGAAATAAGTCAATGAAAGAGTCAAAAGCAGACGACGGGTCCTGATCGTTGTAAACATCAGACCAGTCGGCTTCACGCAACAGCTGTCTCAGCTTATCATACGCGCGTCCTGAGCGGCTGAGAGGTTGGCAAGGGCTCGTCCCCCTCCCCATCCCTACCGGCCAGTGATAAGCGCACACACAACAGTGAGTGGTCAGTGATACCGGCGTGTATTGTTGAGACATCCACTAACATCCTGTATCGGCACGCAATACGGGCGAAAACATGATCAATACAGGTGGCCGAGTCTGCCGCAATCCTTGTAGGCTCATGATTTAAACTTTCTAATCCATTCATCGCCAATAACCTCAGATAGCTATCAACAAGTTGCGTGTTTTCTAATATATTTATATTCAAATCACCAACAATAAAAAATATTGATATTTATTGAAACTATTTAAAACTACTGAGAACTCATTAATGAAAGAATCTATTGAATGGAAATATAATCTGTATACAGATAATAAACAAATTTCATAACCAAGAATATTAATTATAATTTTTAAGGCATCAGCTGTTTGCATTTGAACTATTGAAGAATGTATAACTGAAATTGAACTTTTAACATAAACCGCAATGCCACCTGATCTATAACTATCGTTGCAATTTGAATACAAAACATAGTTAGGTATTGAATATTGATTTATTTCGTTACTATTAATCCATATTTCTGATAGAATAATTATATCAGGATAAGTCTTTTTCTGTGACATTTCTAATAAAAATAGATCAAAATTTTTCCTGATACTTCTAATGTTTTGATGAATTAGTTTAACTAAAAAACTACTAATTATTGCTGAAAAAATAGACTATTTACAAGAAAAAAATAGTTAATAATGATAATGAAGAAAAGAAAATATAGAGCTAGGAAAAAGAATATACATGATATAATCTACATTTATACATACATATATACATACAAATGTATACATCTACATACACACGCACATAAAACATATTGAAGCAGAACAGTTATAAAAATCAAAAAACTAAGTTAGCCTATACCTTGCTTAAGTCAGCCTGACAAGTTACATGGATTACTCGAGCAGATTCCTCCCTCCGTAAGAAGATCTTGCCGTTGCGGACCCACAGGAACTTGTAGTTCTTCTCCCGCTTCAACCTTCTCGCCTCGCCCAGAAGCTTCCTCCTCGTCAGCGTCAGGGACTCGTTGATGTAGACCGGCTGGTCTACCCCCAGGTTCATATGCCGGACAAGCTGCTTTTGACCCTCCGTTTCCTCAGGAATTCTTCTTTATCTAGTCGGCTGACGAATTTAACGATGATCCCCGGTGGCAAGTTGTTGGGACCAGACTTATTTCCCAAACGGTGACAGGCATCGATCATAGATCTGGTTATATCCATATCTAAGGCCTTTCCCACTTCCTTCACCACAGAGACGACGTCTTCATTCTTCTCCTGCGGGACGCCATAGATCTCAACAGTATTTCTTCTGGAGTACTGCTCCTGTTCTTCTATTCGACCTTCCAGGAATTCTACCTTTGTCTTCAAAACATTATTTTCTTGTACAAGTTCTTCAATTTTTTTCCGACACTTTTCTAGCTCTTCTGTTTGTTTCTTAACTGCATCAGTGCTATCGTCGATTTTTAAGTACAAAGTCTCAATGGACGAATTGAAGTTGGACTCCATATGTTTCTGACCTTGTTCCATTTCGAGAATTTTTTTCATGATATCTTCAAGGGTGAGTTTCCCCTCCAATGATTGAGACTCGAACCTCATGCTCTTGCGTCGCTCGGACCCACAGGGTTGGCACCGCCACACGAGGCTGTCGGCTGTTACACACTCCACATCTGCTTTACTCATCTTCAAGCAACTTGCGTGAAAATCCTTATTACAGTCATTACACGTTAACCTCAGTTGTTTCGTAGTAACAGCTCTGACACACTGGCCACAGTTGGACATTGTAAAGCAGTAAACATAAATATACACAATAATATAATTTTATAAACACAGATAAACCTCTAGATCACTTTTTCTTGAAAAACACAATTTAAGATTATATGATGATCAGATAAACGCACAGGTTAGTAATACTCATAGACACATGAAAGCGAACTTTCACCTGAGCGAGCTCTTATCAGTCACGACCTTTACTTCTGAGCGCCGACTCATCACTAAATACTTATCACTAATCACTAAAAGCACAAAATACTTATATAGCTTAAGTATAACAAGTATTACAGTACTTACATTTCTAAATGAGCTAAAATCCACCTCAAAATTATGTTTTCCCACGATAATGCACGTCTACATACAGCCAAACGTACACGACATGCCTTGGAAGACATCGATTGAGAAGTGTTTGTTCATCCTCTTTATAGCCCAGATCTGGCATCAAGCGACAACCACCTCTTTCCATCGATGAACATCTGGCTCGCAACACAGCGCTTCGATAGTGACGCTGAACTTCACGCTAGCGTTAATCAGTGGTTAAGATCTCAGGCGGCAGATTTCTACAAAAATGTAATCAACAACTTGCGTCACCTTATGATAAATGTCACAATTTGAACGGGGATCACGTTGAAAAATAGCCTAACAGCTTTTAAATGTGAATAATTAAATGTTCCTATTTCAGTTGCGTCAATTTGTTTCAAAACGTCTGTTACTTTCGGGATAGCCCTCGTATTTAAAAGTTGATCTTTGATAAATACAAAAACACTCCTGGTAAATAAAATATATAACAAATAATCTTGTTAGTGTTATCCCTGCACTAACAAAATATTAAAATCCTTAAACATAAGCACTGTTAGAAAATAATCAAAAACCTTTAAACCAAAACATATAATAATTAATGATCGATCTTATTACAAATTAGTACTGTTGTAATACATTCTATAAATTTAGTAAGATTATTATATAGAAATTATAATAAGTCACTCAACCAATGTAAAGTGTGACAAATTTGATATATTTGGTTTTTTTCATTACAGTGAATACTTTTATTAATTTAGTACATATTAATATATCCTTCAGTTTTCAGGAATTTAGTATTCAAAATTGAGAACTGTCGCAATATTTACACTTGGAAATGACGTATTGTTACTGCTGAAGAATTGGAAGGTAATTAAAATACGATAGTGTGTACCAAATTTAAGTGATATTCTGTTAAATTAAATTTGTGTGATAAAAGAATTTTCACATAGGTACAACATTTCTGGTATATTGTTAAACCCTTGTAGGACACATTGTATACAATCATTGAACATAAATATTTGTTGTATTTCGTCACTTTAGTTACTGAAAAGTTACCATGTTGGAGCGAAATCAGTACCCATATAGTACAATATAGTTATTTTCCCATGTCCAGTAATATAGTAAATACGCAATAAAATGTGTATGTATGTGTATTGTACTGTAGTCTGTTGTTTGTATACAAAGTAAAAATGTAATTCAAAAACTTTGTAATAAATGACAAAGAAGAAAATAAATTAAAACTTTGTAACCCACAAAAAAGTGGAGAACAAATGGTTGACTCTGAGATGAAGGGGATAGGAAGGGATAGGATAGGGTAGTAGTGTAGGATAACTAGGGTGTGTAGGTTAGTGTTAGTGTATAGGAAAGTTTGTGTAAGTGTAATCGAGCCCTATTGGGCTCTCACCAAGAGCCTTCGGTCCTCCACTTGCAAATCCACGGATTTGGTATTTATTTCGTCATCGCAACACAGCACAACACCGAGATGTTAAACTTTTGAACAATAAGAACGATTAGTAATAGACAGTAGCATTTTTGTAAATAACTTTCGTTTGTACCTAACAACAAAGTAAAAATTAATTTATAGTCCAAATTGCAATATTCATTCGTTTAAGCAATTATTACTCGAACACCAGCGAAAGTCGGTAAGGAAGATTCTGGGGGATAAAGAAGATCAACTGTGCTGCTGATTCGTGGTATATAAATAGTACATTTTTTTAGGATTTCGATTCAGAAAATGCCTTGTGTGCCTGCGTGCGTGTGTGCGTGTGCTGCTTGTGTGCGTGTGCGTGTGTGTGTGTGTGATGTGTGTGTGTGTGTGTGTGTGTGTGTGTGTGTGTGTGTGTGTGTGTGTGTGTGTGTGTGTGTGTGTGTGTGTGCGCGCGCGTGTGTGTGTGTGTGTGTGTGTGTGTGTGTGTGTGTGTGTGTGTGTGTGTGTGTGTGTGTGTGTGTGTGTGTGTGTGTGTGGTATGTTAGCGCGCGGGCACGTGTCGGTGCGGTGTGTGAGCGCGTGCGGGCGTGTCGGTGTTTGTTGGCATTATCCATATGAATATAATACTTCGACATATTATATTTACAAAATGAATATTATATTACAACATATATTACATAAAAAATATAAAATCCAATAATGGGATGGTTTTTGACAATAAATATTGTAGGATAATTATAATTCCATCGTTAACATAAAATTGCATATTAGTAGTATTTCAGATATTGTGCCATATAGCCTCTGGGATGTAAAAATTGTCATATCAGCGTTTAAATTATTGAGTACAGAAATGAAATAAGAGTACTATTGCTATGTTTTATAAATACAATTAAATATAATTAAATTAAAAGTTATTAGTACTGTAACAAATATTTAAATAATTGAAATTACATACTACGTGCCTGAACATACGTGTCTGAGAGTCCGTGAAATGGTGAGGCTTCGTAGAGTGCTCAGACTCCGTGTAACAATGAAGTTTCGTCGAGATCTGAGAGTCCTTGATATAGTGAGTCTTTGCAGTCTGCTGAGATTCCGTGAAGCCCGTTAAGTTAGCTTTGAAAATCTTTGGTTAAAAAAGGCAGGTTAAAAGGCTATATTGTAGAGAATACAAATAAATCGCGACAATCTTTTTATGAAAGTTGGTGGAAATTATTTTTATACAATATTAATTGCAAGAGTAGCTAACAGTGACTGTCACAATTTTACCTTTAAAATTCTAGAAAATGCATGAACTGAGTGCACACAATACCTTCAGTACCATAACTACCACAGTCCGTATAGGTGCATCTTAGAATATCTCACACGTTCCCCAAACAACAGAGATGTAAACCCAATTTAATGGTATGGGTAAAGTTTCTAATAAAATATTCCAATGATATAAAGCGTTTCTTGTTATCTTACAAACCCCTCTATAGTTTATATAAGTATTATAAGCTGTGTTTCTACAGTCATAACAATAGTGTAGGTTACTCATACTCATTATATAAAATGGCTTCAATACACGGTCTTAAACATTTATCACTATTATTATTATTATTAGCTACTTTTTTGAATAAATCCACAACATTACCTCCATTAGTTATTCGTCATGTATAAAAACGGAATTAATAATAGAAAGATATTGCATCATAATACGACACTTACATTAATGACTGTAAACCAAATTGTAATGAATTAAATACTTGTCTAAGAAAATAATTATATCTTAAATAGTAAAAGAATCTTAGCAATATATATTAGTACTTGTATTTGAAGTTAATACAGCACAGAAACTATTTTGAAAGTAAATGATTATTTTACACAAAATTATTATAAGCGAGAACAGGGTTTCATAACGTTTATTATTGAAATATGAAAAACTACTGAGGAATCTGATATTCTCTTCGTCAGGTGGGGGTTCATCAAACCCCCGAAACGTTGTGTTATACAATTTGTAACATGTAACGATGGTAAATGTCCCAAGTTACTGATAAAAGTGGTTTTAAAGATTAGGCTATTAAGTATTTTTTATTCTTACATTTAACCAATTTTAATATGGCTATTAAACTCACGGAGAGAATGTAATATGAATAAAGAGATTTCAAAAGCACATTTTACATATTTTTAGATACCAACTTTGCAAATAACACATTTCTTGAAATAAACTTAAAATTCTACTCTTAGACTGAAAAGGGTTAATTCAATGTGAATTTTGAGTTTATTCCAGTCCACCTTCCACTCAGTGCAGCGCCTGAAATCTAAAGTTTTCAGACTTGATTTGTTAATCTGTAGTTATTTCCGTCTGAAGAGATCCAAAATATCGGCACAAATAAGTGCACTGATGAGACAGTGAGAACACCTCTTCACCTAGATTACACTTGATTTTGTAGACTGAGTGTCTCTGATTTCGATACAATGGCAAGATTCCGTTTTGCACTTCTTCGTCGCCGACGTTTTTGGATCCATTCAGACGGACATGACTCCAGATTCCGAGAGTCAAGCCTGAAACAGAGTTGGATTTCGGATGCTGCACCAAGCGGAAGGTGAACTAGATGTAAACTCAGCATCCACAAGTTTTTCAAATGAATGAATCGCAATGCAGTTCCGGGTTGTGCGTAAATAACTGGTCTTATTATTAATATTCCTACCATATCCTTGTAATCAAGTATAAAGGTGGTGTTTAACTAAGAGGATATAAACTCTTGTGGCACGTTGGCATTTGTAATTTTTATAACAGTAAGTAATAGAGTAGTAGGCGTGTAAACAGTAATGTTTTCTTGCTCCGCCCAATGAATTCAGCTAAGACATATAACATTCCTCACATCGAGTATAATTAACTTGAAATATTTGTGTGTCCTTTTTTATCTTTTATGGAAATAAAGTGGCTTAAATACCAACATTGATATTTGTTTGGTATGTGAATTGAAAGAATTATGACTATTACAACTTCCTTAGCAATATATCTCTGAACAATAACAATAAACTTCTACACGTAACGTAGATATGGTATAAGGGTTGATTAAATTGAATTTTGAGTTTTGCTTCAATTCACCTTCCTTTTATTGTCGAGTCTGGTATCTGACACGGTTGCTCCAAATTCCAGGAGTCAAGTCTGAGACAGTGTCAGATACCAGACGCTGCAATAACAGGAAGGTGGACTGGAGATAAAATAAAAATTCAATTAACTACTAATTATTAAACTTAAGTAACTTAATACTTAAGACCACAGAAACCCTTCCTGTTCTTTGTCTCTCGAAAGCCTGCCAAAACTGGTTATGACAAATCCACTAACTACAACTATATAATAATTTTGTTGTCACTTCTACCCATGATGCCACTTTAATATGTCCCAAATAATTTCACGCTCCTCGCAAGTTCAGGTTACAGGCATACGGCTACCATACTGTATTGAGCTCACGATTGGAGTAGCTGGTGACATGCGCCCTCCACCTGTCAAGACTCCCTGTCAATCATTTCTGATGCATTTCTAAATACATTGAGCAAGCTACACCATGAATAATTGACTTACGTTTTTATTAGAATAACATTACGTATTCCAATCAGTCAGTAAATCCATGTTTTATTGCGGAGACATAATAATAATAATAATATTCTTTATTGCAGGAAACAATTACCAATAATTGTATTGCAAGCGTCATATAGAAATAAAAGTCCTAATCTAATAACTAACACAATTAATTTTAATTCTGAGTAAAAAAATACTAGAGTAAATTTAAAATAAAAATTACTTTTTGGGTATGTGCCACCAGCCGCCGTTTTCTCGATAGTGGCCAAATTTTCTTGGATATCAGAAGGGGAATTGTAATTTTTTTTAATGTTAGTGAAGACTATCCCAGCGACCCATCGCAAACTCGTCAACTGAGTAAAATGCTTTGGACACTAAGAAGTGTTTTAATCGAGATTTAAATTGTTTGTGGTTATTGACGCGTTTGATATCTTCAGGGAGCCTGTTGATTAGCCTCACACCAACCTGAGATGGCAAGCGTTCAAAAACAGTAGTTCTGTGCTGTGCCATACGAAAGTTGTCCCGGCCTCTAGTTCCGTATTGGTGTACGTCGCTACCCCGAAGTGAGACGCACTTGAATCGGCAGTATAGCACGACGTCGAGTATGTAGAGGCTAGGCAAAGTGAGTAATCCAAGCTCCCCGAATGCTAATTTACACGACTCTCTCTGATTTAATTTGTAAATGATTCTGACAGCTTTCTTTTGCATTCTAAACACTCTATTAAATTTTTATCTAGAACAGCAACCCCACAATCTTAGACCATAAGCTAAATGTGGATGTATTAGGCCAAAGTAAGCTGTCTTCAGAATATCCAATGAACAGAATTTTTCCAAATTGCGTAAGACATAAATGCCAGAAGCAACCTTTGAACAGACACTCTCAATGTGATCGTCCCATGTCAGCCCTCGATCAAGGTGCATCCCAAGAAACTTGGTGGATTCTTCTTCTTCTATTATGGTTTCATCCACCATCACAATTGGTCGGATTTCGTTTTCATGTTGCCGAAAACAGAAATTAATCACGCTTGTTTTAGAAAAATTTGTTTTCAAATTGATATTTAAAAAATGATCAATGCATGAGTTGAGTTCTTCAAAGGCTTTGATTTCAAGATCTGGTTTGGTTTTTGATCTAATGCAGAGAGTTGTATCGTCAGAATACTGAATCATCTTTCGATTATGGATTGATGAACTCAATCTGTTGACGTAGACGAGAAAAAGGACAGGCCCTAGAATCGATCCTTGTGGGACTCCATAAGGCATTTTAACTTTTTCTGAGAGGGTATTCGCGATCTGCACACACTGCTCTCTATCATTTAGGTATGACGAGAGCCATTTGTGAGGCAAACCACGAACACCGCTTGACCATAACTGGTGCAACAGTATTTCATGATGCACACAGTCAAAGGCCTTTGAGAGGTCGAGAAATATGCTAAGCACATGTTCCCGCCTCTCCAAACCATCGACAACAGAATAAATGAGACTCGTGACAGCATCAATAGTCGATTTGTTTTTTCTAAATCCAAATTGTTCATTACAAATAACTTCAAAGCGATTGAAGAAATCTTCTAATCGTCGAAGGAAGGCTTTTTCGAAAATTTTGCTGAGGACCGGAAGAATGGAAATTGGACGATAGTTACTTGCGACATAAGGATCGTCCTTTTTAAAAATTGGAATGACTTTTGCTGTCTTCAAAGTGGACGGGAAAACGCCTTGGGCGAACGACAGGTTAATCAATTTTGTGAGTGGTACTGAAATGTGCTTAAAGCAGCGCTTAAGTAATCACACAGACATCCCATTGATGTCACCAGACTTTTTCGACTTCAGCTCCCGCACCACACGGACCAACTCCGCCTCGCTCACAGGAGACAGGACCATGGATGAGACCGGTCCCATAAATGAGTCCTCTCGGGTGCTGTTCCCACTAAAACATGGGTCCGGCCCAGCAACCGTGGAGAAAAAGTTATTAAACTCACTTGCCACTTCAAGCGGATTTTTTGTTATTTTACCTTGTATTTTAAGGTTAGGTTTGAAATGTTTTAGGACTTGTGTTTGAGTTATATTTTTAATTATATTCCACGCACTTTTTGAAAAATTTTCAGAATTCATTAGTCTATTTTCGATTTCCCGAGCCTTAGCGGCTTTTATATCTTTGCGGTAATTTAGCTTGTATGCTCGAAAGAAATTTTTGAATTCTTCATTTGTCGATTCTATGTAAATTGAATGATACAATTTTAATGTTTTTCTTAATATGAGAATGTTTTGATTTATCCAAGTGTTGTGTTTTTTGTCTGATCGCTCTTTGAATGACTTATAAGGGCAAGTGATGTTCAAATAAAAATTAAAACTGTCTGTAAACGCAGAAAACGCTTCCTCCGCATTATCAAAACTATCAATAAATAACCAGGATTCTTCTTGGAGAAATCTGTTCAGAATTTGGATATTATGAATTTTAAGATCTCTTCTTATATTTACCGAAAGAGGTTCGATCTTCGGACTGAGATTCCCGATCACGGCCTCCTGCGCGAAGTGGTCGGAGATAGCCGCGTCCAGAACGGAAACCGAAACGTCTAATACGTTTGTAATGACGTTGTCGATGGCCGTACTCGATGTAGCACTCACTCGTGTTGGCGTGTTCACTGACCAAACTAAGCCGAAAGAGGTGAGAATATCGCGTAACCGATGGGTCAGGGGGTTGGTGTGGTCCAAAACATCGATGTTAAAGTCACCTGAAATGATAAACTTCAACGAATTAGAACAGAGAAAATTTAGAAGGGATTCAAATTTTTCAAAAAAAAATTATTGAGCAATCATTTGGGGATCTGTATAAGCCAATGATTGTAATTTTTCCTACGGAATTTAGATTGACTTTTATACCTCCCACTTCAAAGTCTAGATCACAACTGTAATCAACCTTGAAGGGTTGGAATATCAGTCTTTTCTTAACGAAAATTGCCACACCTCCGCCTTTGCAATGTTTTCGGTGAAATATTGCTGCCAATTGAAAATTGTCAATTTTAAACACAATATCCGCTTCAGGTGAGAAGCTATGATGAGTGACTATGAAAACGTCCGGATGGAGCTCCCCAGCCATGAGCGATAGCTCATCAACTTTATTAGAAGCTGTTTGTGCGTTTTGGTGCACAACAGAAAATTTTGATTGTGAAAACGGAATTTTGTTTTTGTTTAAAATTTAGGTTATTCTTTTGTACATCCGATGCTGATATCCTTGATTTTAAGTCACATTTGATGTCACTAGAATTAAAGATTTTTTTTGGTTGTAGCCACTTTTGTTGTTGTTGAGCTTCACTACGTCCGCAAACGTCTCAAAGGTCAGCGTCGGAGGCTCCACTGCAGCCGGTGTCTTACAGGCAACTGACTTCTTCGACAGGTGGTCAGTCCGGGGCAGTGACAGTCTATAGGACTTGAGAGGAGGCGGACGCGATGTAACAGCACGGCAGAACCTTCCCATACACTCCACCAGCAGCTCGGCCAGCAGGCGCTTACACTGAGGCTTTAGATGCATCCCATGGTTCGTGAATGCACCCCTTCCGATACGGTTGAAATCCACCACCTCCACTCCACTCTGCCTCACGCAGAGCTCCTCTATGTAGGCGTTAATTAAGGATGTCTCCCTGTTGATCGGATGTTGGGCGGGTAAGTCGTGTCGGTGAGGCAGAGTGGATACCACTACCTTAGCTGTCCTCAATTTGGAAGTGATGCAGCGCTCCAGATGTGTGTAGATGTTGCTCTGCTGACCGATGGCGACATCGTTCGTGCCTGCAATAATCACATAGCAGCTGTCTGGCGGAAGAGGACTGTCAGAAGTGACACTCAGCAGCCCAGCCCCGGGTCTGCAGACACCCTTCACTTTCGTGTCAGCAGTCACCATACAGCGGACGAGGTCGACAACATCACGGCTGTGGCTATCCCCGGCGATGTGGATGCTACGAAAAGGGAGAGATCTTATTTGATTGGGGACCGGCTGTCTAACTTGTTTGGTCCTCCGTTTTGCTCTAGACTTCCTTCTCCTTCCCATAGGCTTGCGAACCTCTTGCTTTACATTCTCCATTACGCTGTTCAGCACAGTAAAGCTGTTTGTCGTCTCAAGTGGTAGTGGGCTCCTTTTTCCCGCGTTTAACCGTCCATTCGACTTCCCCACCTCCCACACCACACTCGCGACTAGCCATAGATTCTTTTAGGCACTTCAGTTCGGCCTCTAGCACCTCCACTGTGGTCCTCAGACTGCTCACTAGCTCTCTAGCTTCGACACACAGTTCGTCCGTACAGGCTACCGGTAATTCACATTTAATTCCGCATTCAGGTCTGGACACCCGGGTAGTCACGAAACGCCGCGGTGAGTTGGCGACAAATATCTGGTAGGTATATTGTAGCAGGCGCTTGTCATTGTTACAGTACATGTATAGCAAAAGTCAATTCGAGGTGACAGCTAAAATTGTTAACATTCTTACTACATCAGAATAAAACTCAAACATACAATTCAGCAATTATTCATCCATTTGCCAATTTTCCATCTACAGCGACAAATTCAATCTCCTGATTGGTTAATTTCCCCTGGCAAATTCCAAAAACTCGGTATCGTTATAAAATGCTTTTGAAGTTATAAAGCGTTAACAAAAATTATACCTCTATAGAAGAGCTACGAACTAGTAACTTATTGATGAAATGCTATTTCATGTTAACTTACTAACACCAACAGACATGTTGAAGTTGAGAACTAAATATCAACTTAATTTTATATATATATCCACATTTTGCAATACGACTTTGTATCAAAAGTGGTTGTTAGGTTTAATTAACTTGAATTTCCATTTATACACGAGGGGTTAATTGGAGACGATTGTGTCGCTGATCATAAGATTGTACATGTTACTATTAAAGGTATATAAAGGTATTTAAAATGTCTTATGTCTATAACTGATTCGAGCTTTATCCCTGTCAGAAACTAAGATAGGTTCCCCTATCATCGTTAAGGCAAGTAGAACTGGAATGTCTGAAACTGTTCAATGGAATAGTTTCAATCACTGACTAAAGAAAAATATCATTGAATGGTTAAATATTGATTAACTATAAATGTTAGCCCGACATGTTTGATGATAAATACTTATTGCACTATATCTTTTTAGCACTGAAGAGCCTTATCAAGTGTCGATTTCTCAGAATAGTTTTACGTGATCTCCAAGTGTATAATAATGAAAAAGATAGCAAGATTAATAGCGAGATTTCCCTGAACATGTTTTAAATAAGTTATGGTCATAGGTGTCTTGCATCGGCAGCACTGGTGGTGATGGGACCGATTAAGAACAGATCGGTAGATAGGAAATGCTCAGCAGAATATAGTTCACCAAGAACTCTTCTAATTGTTCCACGTCCTTAATGCAAGTAATTGGATGTGAATTAACTGTAAAAGTCAATAAAAAAGCTAAACGAAAATATAAAATACTACAAATGAAGGCTTCGGCAGTCGCCTTTACTCGAGGTTTGTCGTATCTTATGGAGATGCACTAAAGACAAGTATTAAGGTATTTGCGTCCAGCATAAAGCTGTCAGCATGTCAGATCACCACAGTGAATCATCATTCAGTTGTAGCAATTGAAAATTGAAGAGGTACGCAACCGATTAAATAGTGGAACGGCCTTCTCAATAATAGTTTTATCCCTTTGGTTTCCACGCGTGTCCATTATGATCAAAAGTATGTACTTTAGATAATTCTACTGGGAAAAACTAAGTTCCTTGTTCATTTATCAGATAAATAAGAATATACTGCAGGGTTAATGGAATTATCTCGTCCTACTGGACTTAATGTGATAGGCGGACGACATCCACTCATTGGCCCAAAGTAAACTCTCGTCGAGTGCCTCTTAATCTTCTAACACATTCGCAGAACAACAGTCAACATGTTCTGATCACAACATTTTTTAACTGGCAATCACTTTGCTTGGCAAGGTTTTTACTGCAGTGGTCAAATATTGTCTGGTGCTTCACTCTGTGTTCAAGCCTCCTGGCTAGAGTTTAGAAAAAACATCGTCAGCATTGAAGAATTACAGATTCTCGTTCAAAGAAACGAGACAAGCAAACACCGCCAGGACAAATTGAGAAGTGAACTGTATCCACAGGACTAAGTAACTCTTGTCTTTCATCCGGTCCCTGAGCACACAAATCATAATATATATATATATATATATATATATATATATATATATATATATATTTAAGTTAGAATATGACGACATTTAGGTTGTATCGTTTGACTAAATTCAATTACAGAGAGATAAGTGTTTTAGATGGATATATTGCACGGTTTCAAAACCGTTCTATATTAAATGTAGTTCAGTTATGGTTGAAATCAATATCTTAGAACAGTAATATTCATAGAGATCTAAATCAACGATCTCTGCCAAGAACATACATCTCTTTACGATACATAGATTTTAGCACGAACTGAAAAGGGATTTACATTCACTATAAATTCATAGTAATAAGTACTATAAATGCAAAGTAACTACACGTACAGTAATACTTACTGAACAAGTGGGTATGAATTTCTGGTCAAGGTTTTGTGGTGGAAAACGAGAATGTTTTATCCAGCATTAAGGTGAAACATTCAATAGCAATGCCTTACAGCAATACCTCAATGCAACCTTTATAATACAAAGAGCTTAACATAAAGACAAGTTCATCTAAGAGCTTACCATTACGTGACCTGCTTTGAGAGAAATAGTCTCCTTGCAGAATGCGGGTTCCTGTTTCACTCTGTCAAAGATCTTTTTCTTCTTTAGGCCTACATCAAAATGGTTTATCCTGTTTAGCCACAGAATGCATAACTAAATAATAAGTAAATGTTTGGTATACAAAATTAAAACTCTTTTATTTATTTATTTTTTTTATTTTTGCCTTAAAAGAATATTAACCATTTCCAATTAACATCATTGTTGTTTAAACTTCAATAATAGAGAATGTAAGGTTCGTTTTAATCAGTTATTTTGTATGTCTTTTACTTTATATCCATAATTTAAAGATTTGTATTAAATTGTCTTGTAATAATAGCAAGTCTTATTTCATAAATTATGCATTTACGGTTTAATATTAATTTTAATACAATAATGTAAAACAATAGTCGAAAAGCAAAAATCAGTAAGACGGTGAATATCTCATCAGCGACAAGTAACGATGATTAAAGGATTATATTTTTATAAACACATATAGTTGGAAATAATAATGATGGTTAACGTAGTGAACCTGAAACATTGTGGATCATTAGCAGTAAGTAACATGAATGATGTACACACACAAAGTACATTCGTTGATATACTAATTGAAATAAAACTGCCAAGATATGTACTGAGAAATATCACTGCACATGTGACAGTTATTGGCCTAGAAATGTGGACAGTCTGTTCATTCAGTCATACAAATATGTGTGTATTATTTCAAATATGAATATTGGTAACATTTTTTTTTTAATACAACTTACGAATTATCAGATTTGTTCAGTAATATGAAAAATAAATACACTGTAAGACACCAAACGACTGTTTTTGAAGTTTCAAACCAAGCAAATAAATAATGTTGAGAAAATTATAGATTTTATTTAGCAATTTAATTTTTAGTAGAATAAATAATGAGTAAACATTGGCAACAGTAATAATAAAGAAAGCGAAAATTCAAAATACGTATTTAATTCAATGATTATTTGGCATTCTTAAAATGTAGCTCTTAGAAACGGTTTTGTTTCTGTTGATCTAAAAATCAGTGTGACCCAACCAATCCCTATTAATCAAAGACTTTCAAATTAAAGAAAACTAAAAGTACAAAGCTACAGAATTGTAGACGACTGCTGTGCCTATACTACCTATATCGCTCTCACTAAGCTTGCTCTCCTTCAGTAAATGTATGATTCTAAATATTAAACGTTATTATTGATAGTATGATATATTTGTATTTTTAGCAAAACCAGCCATTAAAAAAAACTTTACATTTGTAACATTGATTTGAATGTAAATAAACCTTTAAACATTGCAGTCAAAACCTGAATTTAAACAATTAATAAGTACTACTCGTATGATATAAGAATGAGTTACTTTTCGATTAAATTAATTAGTCTATATAATAATCATTAATTCATTAGATACTGTATATATTGGTATAAGACATGTACCATTTACTAACTGATACCTATGTTAGATTTATTGTCTAATTCAATGTGATTCTATAGATCGTGGAATATTGACAACATCAATGCATAATCATGATTTTATGCAGGTGCATATTATATATTTGAATAGTTTTATTTTATCTCACGAATGCAATTCTTATTCCAGAATATGTTTTATTCTCTCACAATACAATAATATGGCTTACTATAAATAATAATTAAACAAACTTTAACAAAAATCAAAGAAAGGATCAATATTTCTATAAAAAGGCATTTTAAAAGACAGAAAAATAAAATCTTTTAAGATCACTAGAATACAGTGTGTAGTTATAACAGTAATAATTCTCTACCTGTTTCCTTTGCAAATGAACAAATTCCATAAACACCATTACTTTTAAACTTTATTGTCTGCTAAATATTATACTACATTTTACAATCGATTTTTTCGTGTTAAAATGTTTCATTTATATTTAAATATTTCTATATTATATTTACGAAAATAATATTCACTCTTATTTAAAAGTATTATAACGTGTTGTACTTACCGAAACCAGTATCTTTTCTTTAAACCCGTAATACATTAATTTTAAAATTTATGTACATACCTTAGAGTGAAAGTGTAATTTAAATAGACTAACAAGTTTTTTGCTAAAATTAAAATAATTAATTGTTTTAGTTAAAACATTTTTGATACCATGTTTACCCATTCGTACAACGTTGAAAAGTAGTAATACCGTGCTAAAATAAAAAAAAAATTACAATGATATCTAATTTTTCCGAAACTTAATTTATATATATATATATATATATATATATATATATATATATATATAAAACATCCGAGAACCTGTTATAATCAAAAAATGAACTATCTTTACTGCAGTATAATGAATGGTTGGATTCTTCTGTAATGGGAAAGTCCATTCGCGACACAATATCTTCTGTCAAAAAAGCGTGGTAGTGTTTAAATTCACTTGGTTTCCTGTATTACTGGCCATTCATCTACTTCATGGCTGACACCGTTATGTGTGCTGACAGGAGGGAATTCTGTATGTCTGTTTGATGCATGCTATTTAAGTGAGATTATTGGGCAACATATACTTTTTCAACAGAATTTATGTGAGAAATGTAATTAAAAAAGAAAAAATATGAAATAGATAATATACCGTTTTAAAGTATTGCCTTCATGTATTACTATGTGTGTATTGGGTGCTACCAAGGTGCTTTCGTATTTAGATAGTGTACAGATTTATTTTTCTTGCTCCTGAATTCCTATTGAATGACACAGAGCCGCGCACTGTGACGTCTGTTCTTTGTATCACACAAAAAACACATTAAACTATACAGCCACAATTACACTATTATATTTAACAAAAATACAATTAATTAAAAAAATATCAAAACTATTTTAACAATAATATAGTTTTAAAGTTTATTGTTCTAAATAAAAATAATTAAAAATAATTACAAAGTACATAAAGAAAACAACCATCTTTTTACCTTAGTGCTAAAAGTTCTTAGACCTACTGATTCTTTTATTGGCAATGGTAGTTTATTTAAAAAAATAAATCTTATTAATATAAGATTTATAATATGAGAAATATTTTTATTGTAGCCATATACAGTGTATAGAGTTTTACAAATACTTTTAAGGTTTTCGGACGAACCAGTGTTAACAAGACCAATTCAGTCATGGTAATTTGAGTCTTTTGTGGCTTAACGTAAATTTTATATCAGCTGAGAGGGACCTTTCATAAAATAATTTTTATACATCAAAATATACCGTTTTGAGTATTTCCTTTTGGGTAAAACATAGTTAAATTACAGTTTGAACTTTGGATCTGTAAAAGTAAGAGGTTATGACATAAGTGGCACGAAGAGATTTTCATTAAGTTTTTGTTCAGTTTAATTTAGCGTATTTTATAATAGAGAAAAGTAAATTTATTTTTAATTAAATTAGGAATGTTATTTTCTTTGAGTTTTATAAGAAGAGACTTAAATTTTTATTCGATATTATTTTTTAAACATAAAGTTTAATTTAATCTATTTTATTTGAAAAAAGAAAACCTTTTCTTGAGAAAACTTGTGCAACAAAAGGGTTTGTGTAATCGTTTAGCAATCGATTTTAAATATATAAAAAGTTCAGGGATTGTTCTTCGAAATCCATTTTAATTTAAAATTAATAATTTTTAAAGGCATTAAAAAATTAATCTCTTGTCTATCTACCATAATAAATATAACTAATTAGATTTTAATAACTTGCGGATCTCTCTACAACTCTGTCAGGGTGCTTCCTCAATTACTTAGATTGGTTCGTTTTCTTCTCCGCCATCATAATCGGTGGGTATTTTTCTTTTTGTTGACAGAAACTAAATGTGATCGCGTTCGTTTTGATAAAATGTTTTTCAAATTGATATTTTTAGAAGGTAAATTACATGAATTCAGTTTAACGTAGACTTTGATCTCTAGATTTAGTTTTTGATTTGATACAAAGAGCCATGTTATCAGCAAATTGATTCATCTTACTGGGGGACACAATATAGTCTTTTTAGTTAGTTTGACACGGTGTTGACTGCTCTCTGCCGCTGGAAAGGATGATGGAAGCCATTTATATGGTAAAACGTAATACCTCAAATACCATTTATCTGTAAATTATGCAACATTGACGTTTGATGCAAGCAGGTGAATGCTTTTGAAAGTTCAATAAATATGGTAAGCACCTGTTCTTGCCACTCCAAGCCATTAAAATCACAATCACAGATATGTAACATTTTCAACAGTCTATTTTCTTTTCCTGAATCAGAAATACTCAGGACTAAGAATTTATTTCAACCTACATTTTTATTTCCTCAAGTATTTCCTTATTTCTTTGGAATGAGTTGTAGTAAATCATGTAATATATCTCATAATAATAAAATATCTTAATTTCTAAAACAAAATAGTATATATCCAGCAAACTATTATTTTCCAATATCATTAAATATTTGAACCAGTAAATCGTTATATTAACAATATTAATGCTATACAAAATATGCCCAATGCATATGTAAAGACAAACTTTGCTTTCTCTCACCTGTACCCTTTAAACATCATAACCGTATCAAAAAGCCCTGTAAAAAATGTAAAATATAAAAAGTTATAAATGTTCTCCCTTCTTAAGTAGAAGCAATTATATCGTAAGTACATATGATTTTGTGTCTGAGTAACCTATGAATTTATTGGACGTTACTGTATGAACTTTTCATTTTATATATTATATGTCAAATAGCTATGTAAATTATTGTACGGAAAATCAATTTATACTTAAAGTATAATACAAACTACTCATACTATAGGGTCGTGCAAGATAATAGTAATCTTCAGATATTAATAAGCCCCTAACAAAAATAAAAAAATCATATGCATTTGAAAGATCAATTTTAAAGTGGTTGATCAAAACCGTACTTATGAATTTGTATACAATTAATACATACAGGCTATAACGCTTGCTGCCTATTTGTAGAGCCTCAAGCGTCAAACGTTATGTTTGAACTAAATCTTAATATAAAACATTTTTCGAACGCTATAATAACCTCTAAAATTGTTTCATGTATATTTTAGGCTTTTAGTATAATTATTTAAAAGCGTATGTTAAATCCATCAAGAACTTTTAGTCTAAAAATTATATTACTGATGTAGAATATAATAATAATAATAATGGAACATGTAGTTATTTTTTTCAAACACAAATATTTGTATAATATAAAAATATTTATAATTAGTAGGCATACTTAAAACACTTATATGATTTATTAGAGTATACCTCTTTTAGCTCATTTGATAGTTACAATATGTAAAAAATTATATTAAATAACATTTCGTGCATTTTTATCACGTTTTGTTATTTAACATATGTTGACTCAATGTTACACTTTTTTAAATACATGATTTAATACCACATAAGTATCTTTTTATATATAATACATATAAAGTGTATATTTACATCAAATGTATGACTATGTCCATCTATTTAAAATCATTAAGGATATAAATCAAAACATGAATGTTTTTCTGTTAAATAACAAAGCAACAATTCTATGTTCCTTTATACGAAGAGCCATAACATATTCATTAGCCAGGAATAAACATTCGCCATCTGGTAATAAATAAGGATATTTGGGGTCCCAAAACTGGCCGTCTGTTATCTGTTAATGATAGCAATGAAAAATAGTTCCATTCAAATCTTTACTAACTGTGCATGTTCAATTATTTATTGTTATAAAAATATCTATCCATACCTAGATTTTCATGAAAATACCTGTTATCTAATATACCACTTACTACCACATCATTTCGGATATATTTATTAACACTTTGCAGCAATCTTAACGACTTTACAAAATGATCTTTTTGCATATGAAGCTATACGATTATGCGTTGCCTGTTATAAAATTTTCTAAAAGAATTTAATGAATATAAATTTTTTATTTACCTTCAATTTTCGTAAAACAAATATGTTAAATAAAATTTCGTTCAATAAAATGTTAAATTTAATCGTTTAATACTTATGTAGCATGGCCAACGAATTAAAAATACGAAGAGAGAGATTAATTTTAAATTCCGAATAACAAGAAAACCTTTTAAGTTTGGTGCAGGCGACGAAAACTGTTTAAAATCACTGGGAAATACATTTTGTACTCACCTATAATTTCTGGCGGAAATTGAGACACACATGGAACGTATTTACATAGATGCGAACACTCTTACAACAGAAAATCGTTTAAATTAATATGCCCTCTATAACGAATGAATTAATTACCGAACTAAATTAATGCCCCAGCAGGTTTCTAAAGAAATAGCCAGCTCTCCTGATTTGAACCAACCAAAACCAAAATGACTAAATTATGAAATTAATAAATAACTTTGTCAAATTTGTAACAAGACCTAAACGCTACAACAAATCCACAATAGCTTTTTTGCTTACTTATGCGTACTATGAAAAAATCTTGATTTTATAAAGTTTATTTTGTTCGCTGTAAATATTTGATTATTTTTATTGGGCTTCCTTCGATGTGACATAACTCTTTAAGTGATTAAGATTTTCAATTTTACTTACATTAAAACTATAAATATTGTGTTCAACTATCTCGTACATTCTGTACAACTAATATGAAATGTAAGTTAATAACAGTAAGTGAAGACAATGGTTTAACCTGTATTGATTGACGTCACCTGACCGCCCATCGTTAATTGACCTCTGCACTCCCATACTCCGCCTTACACTGTCTTAATAGTGAATAGAGAAACGTAGAAACTACGGTCAGTACAGTTCATGGTCAGTACAGGCAAGCTTTCTGATCTCTGATATCTATTTCTGCTCAGTGCTTATTGCTTTATTAATTAGCGTACTGCTTTCCATTTGAAGAAAAGTTTCTCTTTCACTGCTAATAACTTAAAGTTATGTTTTATATTCAGAAATCTCAAACCATCGCATATTTAACATTATCTTCACAAATAAACAAGTTTGTTTTGTTCTATCTCTTTTGTTTAGCTTTAAAAAAATGTGTTGGGAATCCTGATTACTTTATTTCATAAAATGTTTTGCCTGTTTATATTACAAGATATCTGACCACTATCTCACCATTTCTAATAAATACTTACCGCAATGACTGGCTATTTTAAATGTCTGTCATATAAATTTTTAGAACGATTTTAGTTCAGCGTTCTATTACTTAATTAAAAGGAATGTTTTATTTGTTCACTTTTATATCAGTACAAACTTCTAAACTTAAATTCGCCGTAATACTGGGTCTAGAATCCTTTGAAATCGATCAAGTGGAAGTTCTCCATCAAGTAAGAGAGGTGACGTGCGATGTTGCTTACATTTTCTCTTCTCTAGCACAGTTAATCCACGTTACAGCTTCATTGTGACGAAGATGCAATTCCTTTAGATACAAATACATGGTTTTTAAATTAAGGCAAAAACCAAACGTAAGAAACTTGTTTCATTCTACGTGTTACAATTCTGTAATTTGTTAAAACGTTTCTAAATTTGTTATTTTAGTATCAAAGAGTACAAAAAACAAGTTTAGCTGAAATTGTGTCATAATAAAATATTTGTTCATTAGGAAAACTTTTCAAGTCTTTTGCTGTTGGATAAATATTAAGGATTTTATTATTTCTCAGTGCAAGTTGGTTGGTAGTAATATGAAATTTTTATTGGTGATAAACCTTATAATGTCCTCAACACAAATAACTTGTCTCAAGGAATCTCGTATTAAATTTTGGATTTCGTTGGTACTAGCCTATTAAAACATCGTTGACCTTAACGAGGGTTTAGGCCATTGGGCAAAATCGCTGAAGAAGTCCACGGACGCTAGGAATCCGTTTAAACACCACTGATATTTTGACCCAAGTGAAACGACAGTGAAGTGTGAAAGTTTAGATTTTATGTTATTTTATACTGCGTTTTAACTGATCATGTATATCAGTTTGTGATTATTAAATTTTACCTACATGAATGTTTCACTTATGTCATGCAACTTTACCGTAGCAACAAGGAAATAACATTGAGACCAAGGTAAAATCTTAAAATTTTCTGAGAAACGACATTAATTGTAGCCCTTAGGTAGGATTGGTGGGGACGCTGCTTTAGCACCCCCTGGAATAAGCACCCCCTCGGGCTCTGACGTCACGGCGGGGGGTGCTAATTCAGCGCACGGACACGGTCCAGGCACGGAATTAGCACCCCCCGGCTACAAGGGGGTGCTAAATCAGCGCATGAACATGGTCGAGGCCCTGAATTAACACCCCCCTGTTCCAAGGGGGTGCTTATTCAGCGCATGGACATGGCTCAGTCACTGAATTAGCACCCCCTAGCATTCAACCAGCAAAAAGGGTATTTATCTTTTACATATTCAATTCAATCATAAATATAATAGTTGTTATCTGGATTTTTGTGACGCTGCCTCTTATAAGCTACTATCTACGATTGTTTTGCAATTTCCGATGAACGATTAAATAATATAATAATCAAATATGGCTACTTTCTCTTAAAAATTACCATAGACTTAATATTACATAATAATGCTCCGACTAACAAGGCTAATAGACCTTAGAACTCCTCCCTCTCATACGCATTGTCATATTTGTGTAATAATTTTCACTCATGACTTTGCTTTCTTAATTTGTTCTATATATCACCTATTAAAATAATAAATTAAATCATATCCTTCATTTATTCTATTTCAGTTTATTCTTTCAGTTAATATGTTTGTAAATTTAATTAACGCACTGCTAAATATATATTTAAAAAAACATAAAATTCTCGTCGATTCTGAGTCGATTTTTGGAATATTACGGAAGGTAAAATGTAATTATGGTTTTTATACACAATTAGTCTAGTATCTTTGCTGTGTCATTTTTATTGTACAGGTATTGAGTACTGGGCGTCCATACCAATGAAAGATCTAGTCTACTCATAGTCTAGTTAAGGGTATTCACTGAGCATTAACAGTTCAAACTTAACCCAATCGTGAAAACTCAATGAAACATGTTTCTACATATAATTAAAACTATGTTATTTGTATATGAATCCATAATTAAAGTATTTATTTCATTTAATAGCTTCACGGAAATGGAATCTTTTTTTTTTAGTTTAATTAACGC
Source organism: Homalodisca vitripennis (assembly GCF_021130785.1). NCBI lineage: Eukaryota > Metazoa > Arthropoda > Insecta > Hemiptera > Cicadellidae > Homalodisca > Homalodisca vitripennis. The sequence continues at coordinate 119,369,196 of NC_060215.1, forward strand.
AAATGTAAAAAACAATTACAACAAATAATTTTGTAAACAATTTAGGCTCGTATTTTAGGCAAAATAGTTCACTGTCACACAGTATAGAATTTTTCTCTGCGGCATTTTTGTTTCATATTTAATTTTAATTAAATTTCAAAATTAGGTTTATAGAATGAAACAGATGAAGTATGAAAATTACAGTTTTTGACTTGTCATTTATTACAGAAATAATTTTTCAGTACCTGCCCTTAAATAATTACTCGTAACCATCTGCAGTAAGAAACTAGATTATAATTTTTTATCTTATGCACTATTAGGCGTATAGTGAATCATCTGCACAATGGAACAGCTACATAGACTTAACACTACACAAAAATCCGTAGAATGGTACTCACAAAAATATCTCAAGGTTACGCCCATAAGTATTACTATTGCTTACGTGTAAAATATCCTCTATAGAATCATGCCTAACTATTTTTCATGATTAAAGGAATATATTATAGAAACATCAAATACATTTCACATGAGGCTACAACTTGAAGATACATTATTAGTTTATGAACTTAACACTGTGATAAAAAACTTATGGATGAGGCATTGGTAGCTAAGGATGAAGTATATTAATCCGCAAAGGTTTCTTCCTAACTAGTTAATGTAAAAAAATGTTTGGTCGACTTCTGTCCATCTTACTTCTAGCAGATATATCCCTCTGGTAAAGGATTATACCCTCGATTATATTACTTTTTCTAACGGTATCGATGATAATTAGTGTAATATTACGAGAATGAATAATAGAATTCATATTGGGACTTTCATATTAAGTGATATCAACTATTACATGTAAAGTATTCCCACATATATGTTTTGTTGCTCCTTTTATGAGTAACCCTATTTTCAAATGTGGATCATAAATCTTTTATTACCTACGATACTTTAGGAAAGGAGGGATCGTGATTTTTAATTACTTTAGAACATCAGTTCAAAAAATCATGGAATGTCGCATTGACATTAAAATTGGAATATTTTCCAATGACCATAATTTATTTCATCAGTAGTATGCCATTTTTTTAAAGGCATGAAGGAGATGTCTATGACGTACCAGTTATTCTAGAAACATTCCGTACGAAGGGGCGGGTATCAGCTAGTAAACATTTAAAAACTTGAAACTCGTTATTTTTGCCTTAACATCGTTGCTCGTTATATATTGGCCGTCTACCAAATATGAAATATACAGAGTGAAATCAACCTGCAAATATCGATTGTAGGACTGTAGGTCCACACATAATTTTGACGAAGCTGACGAAACCCGTGCGTGCACTACCGACCCTACTTTTCAAACTGATGTGGCCGTATCGAGTGGTTGAGTAATAATATCGATGTTATTCTCAGTTGTTATTCCTATATTAATACATAACTTATTATGTATAGTGAATTTGTTTGATGAAATTTCCTAAAAAATATAAGAAGAAATCAAACAATGTTTGAGTGTACAGGCCCAAGGTGTAGCATATTATACTCTCTAGGTAACGGATACTTTTACACGAGTAAAGAGAAAAGATAAACTAGAACACGGTAATGATGTATGGACAAAAACTGAAAATCATCGCCCTTTTGTATGCAGTTAAAGAATATTTAACTATTGTGTGTTACATTAGTCAGACGTGCGCTTCTAACCCCATGTATCTGGAAGTGTCAAACTTAAGAATGAACATTCTTACAATATTGTAAAAAGAAGAGTGAAATCTCAGTGAAGTCTTTAATAAAGCGTCTATAAAAAGGTAAAATTTAAAATTACACTTCAGCTTAGCTGTACTTTTATTTTAAAGCTATTTATATCGGAAAGTGTAGAGAATTTTGTTACACTCTAATTTTCAATTCGTTGTAATTTTTATAACTGATTTGTAAACTAGGTAGTAAACAGATGTATAGAAGCATAAATATTACTTCATTAATAATAAAAAAATACTACACAAATATACATAATATTTCATTTTGTATAAAGTAAACTTTAATATTTTTTAATGTTTTATTTTCCGGGTAGAACAAAATCTTCAAACCTCGGTTAGAACAAACTTAACAACTGCAACAAATAGCAATCTTTACTGGTACATTTAAGCATCTACGTTTAACACCGTAATCAATAGCATACCTACAAACTCCGTATAAATTTACAAGCCAAAAGTAGGTCTGAGGTCTTCCATTTAAAAACAAAATATTAAATAGACATATAATAACTACAAAGACATTTTTAATTTTTGGTCTACGTAATCAACATGTATTAGAGTGTTTTTTTCTGACGTCTCAATCAAAAGAAACTTTGTTTAGAAATAATTAAGAATATTATGACCACAATTCAGCAATGTAATGTTAAAATCACTTGATTAGAGCAGCTAAAATAAAAACAGCTGATTGTTGCAGCCCACATTCATTCATATAATAAAGGCGGATATTGTTTGGTAATTGGTTTTAAAAAACAGTAATTGGTTTTAAAAAACAGTAATTGGTTTTAAAAAACAAACTATCTCCCTTATTTCACAACCAATTTTTAAAACTTGGTATCGTTAGATTTTTTATTAAATTTAGATATTTTTTTTACCATATATCGCTTTTAAGATATTTACGCTTAAAGATCTTTTAGAAATCACTATTTTGAAAATAAAGCTTGTAAGAAATTTAAATTTTTGATTTTCCTTAAGGTTATAAAGGTATATACAAAATTTTAACCTAAACAATCCATCAAATATAAATAGTAAAGTAAAAAAGACAAAAACAAAACAAAATTGTGGCTATTAGAGTAATTATTGAGTTTTAGAAAGGTGAATATGATTGTTTTTGCATTTGGTCCATGAATAATGTCTGAAAATATTGGTAGAGATTGTGGAACACTCTCTATAATAATTTTATGTACAGAGTGTCCTGTAATTCTTAGGAAAAGTCTATATACCGCAACTGCTCAGGTCATGGCAAACGCATTTCAGAATATGGAAATAGATCTTTGGTGCTTAGTTTCCTATCCGTTAGTCTGTATGTGTTTTTTATATACAAATTCGCTTTAATATCTTAAAACGAATAAACAAATCCTACCTAATTTGGATCAAATATTTGTGGTAATAAGGCCAGTTATAAACAATATTCATTAATACTTTCGAAATGGCGGCCATTAAATCTGATTAACTTTGAATGTCTTAAAATCCAGCAGGTATACAAGAATAAATCTGATCGTGGATTGTATCACAAATCTAATTACTCAAATACTATTTCAAACTAATAATAAATAACTCATTAAGAGCATCTTTACTGTAAAAAAACATGGTTCGTGAAAATAAATTAATATCAACTTTAGAGTATCTTATCCCTATTTCTTTTATTTTTGTGATATATTATGCAAAACATTTGAAATACATGTTTCAGGCCTATCTAAGGATAGAATACAATCATATATTTCATGTTTAATGAAATTATTTTAATATCTGTTGTTTTAGGACATATTTATTTACGAAAATTTAGTCAAGCGACAATCAGATGTATTTCCAATAAAACCGCTTATCTTTGATTTTGTCATCTATAAAAGCATTATTGTCTGAATATTACTGTACGAATTTTCTTGTTCTTTATTATTCTTAATATATAACAGATAACCTAGTCACTTTATTTAGTTTTTTCACATATATTGTGAATAAATTGAAGCTTTATGATAAATACAACAGTTTATTATTGTTAATTAAGACATTTGTTTTTGTCCTTCATTGTTCATAAAGGCGTTCATTGTTGATACATTTGCAATATCTCTAGTAGTTTTTAATTTATTAGAAAAAAAGTTGCTTGGCAACAGATATTAATGTATTTCCTGTACTTTAAATGAAGGGAATAAGATGTGAGCACGATTGGCATAAGATATTCTGGAGCTGCCGTTTACTCGATTTTTGTATTGTGACCTACTCGTTGAGATTTTCCAAGATATTCCATTTTTAACAACAACAAAAAACGCACACTAACCGACAGAGGGGAAATTAAACAATGTAGATCCATAATACTCAGTATATAAATGTATGTTTTGACAGCAATAACGCTTTTGAAAATACGGTAGTATATTTATTGCTACATGTTTTAACATTGTTTTCAACTTTTTTTTAAATTATAGTTGAACTAACTGATATGGATATAACTGAATGATATTTATTCTTATAGATATAAAATAATATTTAAATTGTTTGTCAAGTGTGTTTGAATTATACTATTCAGTTTAAATAGTATAATTCAGTTTATGATGCGTCCTTAAAAATAATTGGCTCTTAGCCGTCGCAAAATTACAATTTCACGGTTCTAATTTTCCCGCTTTTGATTGGTATTCGAAAAATTAAAATAAATAAATAATTGTTTTTAAAGTGGTTAATAGGTTTATATAATCTCTGACCATGTATATTTATTACACATGCCGGATTTACGCAATATCAGTTCCTCTGCGTTGTTCGTACCACGATTTCAAATTAATTTTACTTTAAAATAAACCTGTATTTGAATGCCTAGAACCTAGTTTTTTACTTAAGTATATTTGATGCATAGTATTTTTATAATTGGTAATGAACTGTTTGTTTTTGAAATTTTAAGTAAACCACAGCAATGCAGTAAATGTACTCATTGCAATATATATATATATATATATATATATATATATATATATATATTATATATATATAATTATATATATATATATATATATATTATTTTATTTTATTGAAAAATAAATCGCAATATGGTTAAACGTTTATTACTATATTCCGTTGGAGTAATTATTCATCTCATCAATACGCTGATTTAGCAGCCCCCAGATTCAAGGGGGTGCTAAATCAGCACATGAGCACGGTCAAGGCGCTGAATTAGGACCCCCCTATTCGAAGGGGGTGCTAAATCAGCACATGAACACGGTCGAGGCGCTGAATTAGGACCCCCGTATTCCAAGGGGGTGTTTATTCAGGGCCTGGACACGGCCACTGTGCTGATTTAGCACCCCCTTTCGTGGCGTCAAAATGACGTCAGTAGCGAGGGGGTGCTATGTCCAGGGGGTGCTAATTCAGGCGCACCGGATTGGTTTGTAAAAGTACATATAAAAAAATTGTATATGTAAATCTACGGATCATGTAGGGTTCCCCTTGTGCACTAAATCTCGTATGATGTAATATTCTGAATCTTATAGTGATTCTCGGCCACCGTTATATTCTTTATAGCACTACAATGAATAACGTGTACAGGTTATTTAGTTAAAATCTAAATAAAATTTCGCTTTCAAGAATCCTGAGAGAAACTAAAACGAATAATAAGGAGTAAAAACGTAATTGTAATAGTAAATAATTGTTAATGTAGGACTTTCTACAATATCCTAGTTAGTATGTATTACATTTACTTATAACTGAGAATTCAAGAATGTTAACGTAAACCAAATGTCATAAACGATATTGGAGTATTATGATGATATTTAATAAATTACTCTGAAGTTTTAAACTTGTTATTAAGATATTTTCTTGATTTATTCCTGGTCATCCGAATATAATAGCTGGTGGTGGTGTGGTTGTGTGTGTGTGTAATTTACGTTAGGATAATTAGTAATGTATCGTGTACAAAAAAGTTACAAAGTCTAAACATTTATTATTTTTAATTAATATTTAAAAATTAATATTTTAATTAATTAACGGTAAAAACATTAGGGAAAATACGCTTAAGAGATCATTTTAAAGTAAAATCCCTGTTTAACATTCCCAAAATCATTAGTGAACTTGAAACGTTGTTGGTGTTATTTTTTAGAATAATCGTGTTTGCTGGATCTTACAAGGTTCGAAATCAGACTTGCAATGATGAGGGAAAATATTATTCTTAATGAAGTACTGAAAATTAATGAAGCAGTCACTTTAATATTATAAGGTGTATTGGAATTTCTTCATGTGCAGGTGAGTCTGTGGCAGTATAATGAAGCATAAGAGGGACAAGTATTCAAATTTATTGCCTATAGAAATAATATTGATCATAAGACAACTATAAGCAAGTTTCTAATTAATATTTTACTACTTCTGCTATGCCTCAGGTTCGAGACAAGAATATTGTGCATATTATTTTCTAGAAAACTTCTAAGATAAGAACGAGTTATAATTAAAGTATTTTCTACTAATTTAATGTACCTTTTTACTTGATACCTACTTTTTTATATTAATGATGTACAATACAAAATAGCTTGAACTTGCGTTTTCATCGGAATATCGTTTATATAGCGTTATGTTAAATTCATAACTTCAGAAATAGCAATCATTTTAGGATATATTCTGTCCTTAAATATAAATAAACTATTAATAAGTTTAAATTCATTATTATTCAACCTAATCTTTTCACTTTGTAATGAGTTTAAAGAAGGAAGCAAATTCATCTAAAAGAAAATCAAAGCGGGCATTATACAAAACATGTAAATTCCAGACATTACTAACGAAACACCCACGAAACTTAGTTTGTATAATAGCGTATGGAGTTTGCTTCAACAACTCTCGAATAACTGTGTACAGTTAGACTCAACAACGGATGTTGATTATTCAAGCCCAGTCAGTTGTTGCCCGTATTTGCTTTAAACTTAGCAACTGAACAGTTCAAACACTACTCTGTTGCAGTTGCTGGCGGCTGGATAGTGTATTCCAGAATTTGGATTACTTAATTAAACTTATAGCAGACCTTTAGCTCGGATAGTACCAAGAACCTTTCCAATGATTTAAAGTTAATTTATTCTCTGAATGTGTAGTTTGAATATACGACAAAAATATAAACAGGTACCTATATCCATATAAACATTGGTAAATAAAGTTCCCGAGTTACCAGACGATTTTCGGTTGTTGTGAGTCCATGAATATTCGTTTATATGTTAAGCTTATTTAAACATCAAAACCTTTTAACCAGAACGTGATGTTCCAGGGGTTAATTTTATTTACTCGATGGTGTATAAAAATCTTTTTCGCATTTTTGATCAATATTAGATACAAGTTCTTTTAAGATTTAGTTTAGTTTAATGTAGTTAGTTTTAAACATGGTTTTGAGTATTCTCAGTATAAAAATATATTTTATTATTTACTATGGTATAGCACAATGTAAACGTAATTGGATACAGCTGAAAAACTTGTTGCAACAAATAATAAATATCAACGTCGTATGTAATTGACCCATATTAAAACATTATTCTCCATCCACTATTAACGTGAATATTTAAGTTTGTGTTATTGTATTGAGTAATTAATTCATGGACAAAGGATTAAGCATTTGATTAAGCATTAATGAGCATTTGAGTGACATACGCGTTTGTTGCATAGACTACTAAAATGTAAACCTTTAATTTAATAAAATAAATACCGATATCTCCATTGACTTTCCCAGCAATAGTTACTATTGATACCTGCGGCCATTTTAAGATACAGGTTCAAATGTATATAACTGCGAAACAACCTAAACAGCATCATATCCGGACTCTGAATATGTTTAAAAAAGTATCAAACAATAATAGTCCAGTCGTATTACCTGATTGAAAAAATAAATGTTTTCTTACAGCAAACTAATGGCACAATTTAGTCAAATACATCATAAATAAATAAAAAAAACCATTCCGAACCAAAATCGTCTATTAGGGGGTATAGGAGGGGTGGTTTTTAGGGGTGAAAATGGTTTTTTGCAATTTGTGAGTAAACAATGCATCCTATTGAAAAAAGTTAGATGTAAAAGTTGTTGGAAATAAAAAAATCTACAACTATTCTTGTAATAATTTTTGGCCTAACCTCAAAAATTTCCCCAAAAAATTCAAAAAACAGTTTTTTTGGTTTTTAATTTTTTTCTTTTACAAAAATGGTTCGATTGAGCTGAAAGTTTGATGGAATATACTTTGTGCTATTCTAAAAATACTGTATTTTTTTCATTAAGAAATATTCAGCCGTTATAATAAAATTTCACTTTAAAAAAATATTTTGATAATTTTCAATCACCATTTTGAAACATTTTTTTTTAATCAAAAAAGGTTCACTGACGGCTCATTATTTTAGTTTTTTTGTCTATTTTGAAGAAATTAAATAAAAAATATGTAGTTTAATTGAAAAAACTGCAGAAAAATTGAAAATAAACAAAATATTGACATTTTTCATTATACATTGTATTATTTACGTGGAAAAATTGTTATTATTTATTTAAATTATAATTTTTTTTATACCAGTGCTATTTGTAAGCATTAGGCAAAATAATAATGCATCATGCATATTTAACAACTACGTGGAAATTTTTAAATAAATCAAAAAACAGGATTAGAGTCTTAGTAATTTTTTTTTTAATTTGTATTTTCCATCATATATTTTTTATTTCTTTAAAATATGTTTTACAATTCTTATTGAAATTAATCAAGAAACCATTATTTCTTACCAAAAGTGTTTTTTGAATATTTATGTTTTTTTTCAGTGAACTTAAAAATATAAATATATATTTTTTTCATATTCTACGTCATCTGATCGTGATTCATACCATGTTCTACTCAATTGTTTCCCTGCTTTTTTTAAATGTAATGATTGTATCTCCTTTCATTGAAGGAAACACAAGATCGTTATCAAAACTATCACTCAATTTTTTTTAATGTATTTAATGTTGGGATATCACCATCAAAATCTTCTTTAATTTCGTTAAGGGAAAATTGGCACTCGGATGAATTTTTTTAAAGTAATACACGCAGTAACTTATGAAATCTTTAGAATCTACACTCGCTGTATGTCTACAAGATGTTGAGCTTGTCCCATCATAAAAAGATGACATGCACCTATTATGATAATAAGCTTGAACTTCATCTGATTCTTTGAGAAAATTCAGTCTAACTAACAGACTTTTATTAAATGATTCTCAAACATCTCTTCCCTTTAAAGTTGATAAAGTTTTTCATTAGTCTCAACCTTCTGCATGCCGCGAAATGCTCTATTTTGGTTACAAGGTTCTTCACAAAAAACACAATGATGCTCAAAATTAAAATCATATGCTTCTTTCATAATCTTCTTCCCAATAGATTTTGATCGAGGTCTATTGTATGCCAGTCGACAACCATCATGAATGTGTGCTTCAGTCAATTTCTGAAATGTTTTGTACCGCTGATCTTTGCTTTGTTTACTTGACGAAATAAGAGTATCTATCCCTCGACTTTTTATTTTCACCAAATATCCATCGCGGCTTTTACAAATGATACAAGAAGGTACCTTTTCCACCATTTACATGAATCTATAAAATGCAGAAAGCACGATAAAACTAGTATACTGAAAATACGTAAAAATTACTAGATAAATAGCATGCGTAAAATTGTATACACAGAGACAAATATTTATGATCTGTATTATTTTTAATAATCTTTATTGAATAATTTGTATAAAATTTTGTTTCAATAAAACAACTTTTACATTTAACTTTTTTCAATAGGATGCATTATTTACTCACAAATTGCAAAAAACCATTTTCACCCCTAAAAACCACCCCTCCTATACCCCCTAATAGACGATTTTGGTTCGGAATGGTTTTTTTTATTTATTTATGATGTATTTGACTAAATTGTGCCATTAGTTTGCTGTAAGAAAACATTTATTTATTTGACCATTTTTAACTGCTATTTCTCCTGGACTATAATTAAATATCTTACATTCCAAATACCTTGCAAGAAGTATCTATCACAGAATCTTTAAATACCCTTAGTTTATACAGAGGCACTTTGGAAATACACTGGAATTAGTTCGAGTTTCATAGCTTGGTTATAACATTAACGGCGTCTGTTTCCAGGTACTCAAAAAATGTTTAAGGATTAGAAAATAAATATCATAGAAAAGAAATGTTCTTACAAATTAAGATACGAATGTAATAAAGACTAATAGTTACTAAAGTTTACCTCTTGGTCAATGTAATAAATGTAAGATGTCATGCGTAAAAACTTTGAAGAATTTGATCTGCAGCATGGGTAAGGTTTATTTTCCTTCTAAAAAACCTATCCTAGAACAATCTCACTATCACCTTACAAATATCAACAGTATTACAACTTTTTAACAAACGTGAGAACTTATAGTTGTTTTTTAAATGGAGTAATCCTATTTTACTTTTGGAAATTATATTTCTAATCTTTAAAAAAAGTTTGTTTTACAATCTGGTAAAATCATGCCAAATTTTTTATGGTAATTACAGGAAACTGTTTTAAAGAATGCCGAAATTCAACGCAATTCAATACATGCAGTTTGTAAAAACAAAATATGGCGTAAACACACTGATGTTTCACACTGATTGCTTGTAACGTGTCTATAGTAAGGTTATCTACTATAAACCAATTACAACTATTTTTGTTTTAGTATAAGAGCGATCAATTGTGTTCTGAACTAATAACTCTTTATTTTAAGAATGCACAAGTTCCAATGGAATTCAATAATTAAACTCAGTATAAAATAATAGTAATTTTAATAAAATTTAAAATCAATAATACAGCAACGCCAAGCTATCTTTTTTACTTTGAATTTATTCTCAATTATTTCATATTTTTAACCCATCAAAAGTTCACAAGTCCAGTCTTAAAATTAACAATCAATCAATCTTTCAATAATTGTGTCCTTCAAGTTCTCAGTGCTACTGTTTTCAACACAAACTCAAAATAAAAATCTTCATTAAACTTCAAAATAAAATAATCTTCTTCTAATATAAAATGATACAAATAATAAAATAAGACTTCTTCTCAAAATAAAAATCAACAAATTAAGGTAATATTAATATTTAACATATGAACAAAGACAATGTCCAACCAGTTAAACTCAAAATTGTATCAAATTCAAACAACTTATTTTCTGTAAATTTCCAATATACAAATTATTGAATTATCCAGAATTGTCCACTTGGCTTTGAATGTTAAATTTAGGAACTTGTTAAAATGTATATAGAATCTCAGAACGTTAAATACATTTTATTTTTTAGTAGGCTATTCCTGATTAAACCAAATTGAACAGGAAAATATCATCAAGTAATTTTCTATTTCAATATTAAATTCTAACTTTCACAGTACCTCACACATCTGCTGAAGACTTCACCAAGTAACCAAAATGACTATTATAGATTAATTAATTTAAACTTGAGACTTTAAATTTTGAAAAGAAATTTTAATCTTAAACTCAACCTTCTTCCCGAAAAATCAATACGGCAAGAGTAGACTATCACTTTACACGACTTCTCTCTCTGAGCACACAGCAAAGACTCCCCTGAAAACGTGGTTGAAGCCACTGGAAGGATCTAGAAGTCCCTCCCACCATCTAATCAACCTAACATTGGCCAATCAAAATTGAGCAAACACAATGTCTGAATTGGATGGTACCTATCCAACCCAGACCTGTAACCTATGCTCAATACCTAGATACAAAAGGAAGCTTCTAGCATTCCTCGAACCCGAACTGACAAGAAATTCAGCACTGCTGGAAGGCTCACAATCTTACAATTCAATTATTATATTAATTCACAATTCTCTTAATAAAATATAAAGGTTCCTATAAATAATTAAATAATATAGGAAGCATCATATATCCTCCCTACCTTCAATGCTAGAAGCAAGGCTTCTAGCCATAATAAGGACAAACTACTAACATCAATTAGCAAGGGGTTTTATTAATAATGAGGAAAAACTACTAACATCAATTAGCAACTAGCAGGGCTTCTAGTAATAATGAGGGCAAACTACTAACATCAAGGGGTGCTAACTAATTAGCAAGGGGTTTAGAACTCACCAACCTTTTACCAGAAATAAAAAAAATTGTTTTTTTACACAATATTCACCTTACAAACTTTAAATATCCATTAAACAAAGCAGATCAAAGAATAATTACTTCCTACAATATGCTTACTTACAATTACCTACAACATGTTTGTTTACCTAATTACCTACAATCAAAACAAGTAAAATTCAATTAAAGCTCAGAATATGCAAATTAGTACATCATCAATAAAGCTTACATTTTAAAATACTAAGTTACTTCTCTAAACATTCTTCAATTGAAAACCATAATTTATTCTGTTAATTTAATTACACTACATCAAAACAATAAATATTTTAGAATGACTATAATCTTAACACCTAACAGATTCAGCTATATATAAATCAAATATTTACATTTAATCTTTGGTTAAGTCCAATACTGATGTACATATGTTTACAAACAAAGTTTAAAATGTAAACAAACAAGAATTATTAATGAATGTTAAATATCTATACTATGTTTCTTAACATCAATATTAGAACACTAAAATATTATTTATTGTTACAAATCTTTGAATTCTAAAACCTTAATTCTCCTAGTTTGTTTCATACATTAAAAGCACATAAAGTATAATAACCTGTTTTGAATTTATTATCATTAAATCAAAGTTTAAAAGCTCTTTAGAATTAATTATTTAATTATTGCAAGTTTACTTTAACAATCAATAAATATTACTCAGTACAAAAACAATTGATTAATTTTGAAATAAATTTATGTAAATACAAAGATCCCTATTTTTACATAATTCATTTATTTAAATGTAAAGTAAGTATTCTAAAACTAACTATTTCGAAGAATCCAGATGTGGAAAGTTCGTAGATAACGGCCGAGATTATTGATCGCAGTGCAGCTAACAATCTTATCTTGGTCCTTTGTTTGCGATGCCCACTGATAATCGACAGTCGCTTCCGAGACAGGTATACAGCTCCTGGCCAGCTCGCTTCTCCTGCACCTCGTACACACCACCAATGACTTCGTTCCCTGGTATTGCATTTTTCTCGTTCTCAGCCATTGCTCCAATATGTAACATTTATTTAGAACCCTTTAAAAGTATATCTGTAAAATTTAAATTACCACATGTCCCTTTTTATTCACTCAGTAGAATTCTTTGTATACCCCCAAAACGTTTAAGTTATTTCAAAATAAAATTCATTTCATCAGTGAACAACTTCATCAATCCACACCACAAATTTTTACCATAAGGAGCTTTCTACAAGACCATCTCTTCTCATCTTTAACTGTGCTGTGCAGTGCTGTTAAAATAATGTTCTTTCTTTTGGTAATTATTGTGGTGCAAATTAATACAAGTTAAATTCTTTTTATTTTAATTTTACTCAGTGCTAGTTACTTGTTTAGTTATTATGGATAACCAATCCAGGTAACAATTATATATATATATATATATATATATATATATATATATATATATATAAGCCGTATCCTTTTTCACTAATTATTTTAATCTTAATTTAGTGCTTATAATGAGGTAATATCATGTTGTATTTTCTCACTTTCACTGTGTAAACATTTACTCAGGGTTGTTGGAACATTTCATGTTATAGACCACAACCTGGGGTTTTCACAACAAATACAGATTATTTTTCCATCCAAATTTGTTATTACAATAGGAAGGGTAGGATTTACATTCACTAAATATATATATATATATATATATATATATATATATAGTGTGTCTGTATGCGTGAAGTAAACACATGTCTCATTGTACTTTCACTCATATGGTAACATGTATGTAGATTTCATAAAACATTAGTAATATCTATAACTAATTGGTTTGTTTACAAAATCTCAGATTATTACATACTCATTAATCGTACAAGTTTCATGTATTAAATACTCACAGTCCATCTCCTACCCTGAAATTTACACCATACACTTTCTACACCTATATTCATTTTACCATCATTGTTTTACCAGCTTCATGTTCATGCTGTGAACTCGCTTATATATGTTTGCATCTCTCAGATCTTGCACCACAAAACTGACATCTGAAATTACGGCAATAATTTTGTAGGGTCCTTCGTAAATGGCATCCAATTTCTTTCTCTGAAAATTAACTTTACAAAACACAATATCACCCTTCTTAAATCTAACATTGTTACCATATTTACTTAGTTTATGATTTTTCAAACATTGTTGCTTCAAATTTCTGACTGCATTGATTAATTTATTTTTATTCTTTCCCCGTAATTCGTTATATATTAAGTCCTTCAGATTCCACCTCAAAATTAAACTATTATTTGGTTTATAATTAAACAACAGTTCAAACGGGGTTGATTTCACACTTTCATTGTGATAACTGAATTTTTCCCAAATCTTTAGCCCATCCTCTTTTATTTTCAGAATAATAAACAATTAAAACTTGATTTAAATTTCGTAGGTTGACACTCCCCTTTTAATTAAAAATAATTTGTATTCTTCAGTAGTTAAACAAGTTGCATTGTCATCCACTATACATTCAGGTAATGAGTAATTATTAAGTAATACTATTTTCTAAGGCTCTTATCACATTACCTGATGTTATTTCCCGCAGTGGAAGGTACCAAGTGAATTTATTCATATCTTCTACAATAATAATTATATACTGATATCCATATTATATATCTGGGGTGGTGATAGCACCCCACACTATTTCAACTTTTTTTCGACTTATCAATAATTTTAGTATCGTGAAAATTACCATTTTTTCCCTTAGATGCAAAATAGGTTGAGGTAAAATAAATAGACTTTTTCACACAAGAAATACTTATTCTGAGTTATTTATTATACTTTAGTCATCCCCGATTGAAGAGCTTTGGTGGTTTTTGTTCTCCAAACATTTTTCACAAATGTTTTTCATGTGGTTCAAGCACATAAACTGATCACAAACACAGCAACAAAATTTATTTTTCTTCTCTGATTTTCTCGGGCATACAGTACATCTTCCAGATCCTGGGACATTTGCAGCAAGAGGTTGGGCTGGTTCCATCTTAGCAACTTTAGCTGCTTTGTTTTTATTTCCATTGGAAGGGTTTTTGTGGTGGCCCTTCGTCTGATTTGTAAATTTATCCTACAAGGAAGTAGGAACATTCCGAAGGAAATTCAACCTGTTCATAGCATTTTCTGCACTGTTTGTTGCATACAAAACAAATGAATTAATTCCAACAATGTCAATTACTCTAAAAAAATACAACTAAAGGCCAACGGTTGCACTTACGAGCAACACTATAAGAAGCACACATTTTGTTAACGGTGTCGACTCCGACTTTCTTCATGTTATAAAAAGTTATGATTTCAGGTTTGAAATCATCCCCAGTGCTTTCGTCAATGCCACATGATTCAGGATGCATACTTGATATAAGCAAGACATTTCTCTTCTTTTTAGGGACATAAGTTAAAACAGTCATGTTTTCTCTGTAACCAAACATTGTGCTCTTTACTGGTCTTTGACTTATATTTACAAACTCTTTTGCATCATGGGGTTTGTTCTTTCTAAGTGTACCTAAATAGCTAAGCTTTTTATTTAGCAGCTCCTCAGTCAGTGGCACACTACGGTACCAGTTGTCAGTTGTAAAATTCATACCACTACCAGATATGGGTTCAGTTAATCTCAAAACAACATTTTTTGCAGAGTTTGATAATTTATAAGGTCCATCAGGCTGTTTAGCTGGATATATCTCCATATTCAAAGTATACCATGTCTTTGCATCATAAAGAGTGTGCATTTTCAAACCATATCGTGCTGGTTTGCTGGGTATATATTGTTTAAAACCGCAATTTCCCTTAAATACAGCTAAATTTACATCAATTGTACAGTATGCTGATACCGATTAAGCATTTTGACTATTTACAATACATTTCTTGAATAAATCGCGCACTGGGGCTAAGTTGTATAGTCTTTTGCGGCTATTGCGGTCATTGATATTGTCAAAACTCAAACAGCGTAAGATCTGTTTAGAGACATTGCCGTAGGAAATAACTCTATATATTCCCAGAGATCTTTTAAATTCTGTTTGCCGCCACGAAAAGAACCAGCAAACAACAGAAGACCAATCGTTGTTTGTATTTCATTTTTATCAGTAAGTCTACAATAACTTTGATTCAGATAGTTAGGCTGAACTTTAGATATGTATATGTTGGTAAAATTTGTGATCTGTTGCACTGTGTTATTATCAGTCAGAACATTGAAACATTCAATTGGTGTTTTAGCGTTCTTAGCAGAATACTTTGTACCTGGTAAGTGAATAACAATAATTTCTTGTGCGAGAATTCCGATTTGAAGGAAACTTACGCCACTTAGTAGTTTTGTCTTTACCTACAAAATACTCACAATATTCTTCATTGCTGTCAGGTTGTTCCTCTTCTTCACTGTCTGACTGTTCAGATTCACTGTTATGAACTGATTGATTTTGTTGTTCATTATTTTCTTCCCCATCAGATGAATCATTCACTTCACTTCCATCACTAGGTTCAACCAATAATTTGTATATCCTCTGTTGTTCTTGGTGTAGGTTATTCATGATCTATTTCTATAAATTATCACTATTTACAATATAAAAACTTGAAATATTCACTTTAATATGACAAAATAAAAACTAACATGAACGCATATGTGGGGTGTTCATAGCACCCCAGGGGACAATATTCACAAGAACATCAAAACATGACCTCAACCACAATAGATTAGCAGCTGAGAACAAAGCCAGTAATGTAATGGAAAGGTACTTAACAACCCAGGAGGACTGCCAATCTCTAAATCAAAATTCCCTCATTTTACATTACTGGGGTGCTGTGAACACTCCACGTATGTTCTGTAGGGTTAAAAGGGGTTTTCATTAAAGAAGGAATTGTAAGTTTTTGATTAATAATATGTTGTAAGCATCATTTTGAACATATAGGTCATTATAAATAGCTTAAAACAAGTACCCGGGTATTTTGATTATGCTGGGACAAGAGGTTGGAATACTTTATGTAATTTTTCAAGACAGAGACAGCACGAACCTCATAGTTCTTAGGAGGCTTTCCAGTACACCTATAAGAGAATTGTTACTCTAATAATGTTCAAACATATGACACAATAACCAAAACACATACTACCTGGTAACTCCCCCAGGCCAGACTTGATTCAAGGAACTTTATATATTTTAGAAATCACCCCCAAGTGAGTTAAGTGACGCTGTTCCCTAAAAAATATCCATTATAAAATACAATCTAGAAACATCGCAAAGAACATCAATATAAAGTATCAAAACATAATTTGGTTTTACATAACAATATGATTCAATATCCAAATAAATATAAGCAGGCACTAAGTCTTTGAGATACGTAATAAATTTAAATGTTTGTTGGACAAACAAAATATACTGATGTGTATTTTACTATAAGAATACTATTAAGCACAATCACTTCTTTACTCTTCTTACTTTTAAGCCCCTAATAGACTATAGAGGTTTTTTTCTGTGTTACAAAATTAGTAATTTACACAAACCCATGAGTGACTTGATACCTTTTAAGTGAATCCAATTTGGTAACAACACTATTTTTTCACCGTACTGATGAATTTGCTGGATTTTTCTTAGATTGTTTGCATACACGATAGATAAACTGGTGTTAAGTATAAAGCCTTGGGGACTACCTACAGTGACAGACTTAATGATTTACCGTTGCCGGTAATATTTAAAGTTTTAACAAATAGATAACTAACTTAATAAGGAACCAAACATTTAAGAGGTTCACATCGGACATTCTAATGTTCCATCTTGTCTGATTTCAAGTATCAGATGGGTTACATACTGCTGAGATCAGAGACGTGCCAGCACTGCATTAGTTTGCATCAATTTTCTTAAACAACTCTGTTTTAAATGTTCCATTCTAATGTTTAACCGTAATCCTATAGAATATCTTACGATATAGTTTGTCAATGTAAAATATTTGTTGAAAATTGCCTAAATTAATTACCTACAGTAAAATTGTCATAAATAAGTAAATTAGAATATGAGAAAAATAATCGTTTCTCAGGTAAATAATAATTGGTATTTTGTACAAGTAAATATAAGGTTCTGTCAAATATCTGTACCTCAGAACTATATGGGCCTAAGTCACATTTAGTAGATTTTACAGGAGAGCATAAAAACTACGAACAGTTGTGTTTATTCTTTATTATAAAATTATGAACTGTGTTTAGTTTCTACTTCACAAGTTAACTTACTTATGTTTATAGAAGCATTAAACTGCTTTAGTATTTTTATGTAATTATTTTTTTGTTACATTAAAAATGGACTTACGATATTCTGGCTCTAATCAAAAACATATGTTATATTGCTACTTGGACTTAAGCAACCAAATTAAGTGTATCCATTAGCAACCAATATACATGGTTTAGTCAATAAAAACACTATTACAATGCTAATAAAATATATTATCTAACAATGTTGTAATGGCATCTGGAAAGTTGTTTTTTCTAAAATCAAAAACATTTGTTTTAATGCTATTTGGACTTAAGCATTGTATTTCCATTAGCAACTAATATACATTGTTTCGTCAATAAAACACTATTACACTGCTTATAAAAACTATAAATATAAGGTAAGAATTAATCTAATAATGTTGAACTGATATCTGGAAAGTCATTTTCACTAGCCCCATGTGGAAGGTTCTCAAAGTAAGCCTTGTATTCTTCAGGGACCCACTGGAGGATTGTCATTAAATCTCTGAATTTTTCATTACTTATTTTCCTCTTCTCAGATCTTAGTTTCGGAACTGATTCAGGCATGATTGTTTCTTTTCTCTTATTTCTTCTCAAATCCACACTTTTAAAATCAACATCATCAAAGCTTGTTTTATAGTACAGTATACCAAGTTCTTCTCTTCGAACCTGTAACCAAACTGTGTTGGAAATGAGGAAAGGTTCTCCAATAGTATTTTTTTTCCTGTTTATTAATGGTCCATCTTTATTAGTAAGCGAAAGAAAATCAAGAAAGTGTTCAAGAGACATTTTCTTTACAATGAATGGGTTTTTATTGCTACAAGATGCGATGAAGTTCGCCCAATCATTAGTAGTAAATATTGTGTTAGTTTTAAGATGCTTTTTTGCTCTTTCTATTAATCCATGTTTACCATCTACCTCCATATGTGTATGCCCAGCTAATAAAAATTTGTGGTTTATTTCATTAATGTTGGGTAGAGTTTTCAAAATCCAAATGTACATAAAAATCATATTAATATTTCTATTTTGACCGCTGCAGTTATCGGTCCAAACAGTCAGAGTGTCAATGCTGCTTTTATTGAGCTCTTCATTTGCCCAGGTAAACAAACAAGAAGCCATCTCACTTCCACCTCTACCTGCAGTGGTCTCATTCCAAATCATGCACCACGTTTTCTTTCCACTACTGTCGTCAATGGTGTAGTTTAGAGTCCAGAGCTTTCTCAAGTAGAAGCTTTGACAGTTTGTGAGAGCTGGAGTAGGAAGACACTTCTGTAGGTCTGCCATAACAACTTTAAATTTTTCATTTCCTTGTCCCAAAAGCTTATCTTCTTTTTTCAAATGGTATCTACGTGCTGCTTCATCTAGATGCTTCTGCTTTTCTGCTTGAAGGTTTTCTTTTTGCTCACCGTTTGCATTCTTTAATTGGCAATCAATTCTGTCACAAAAATCACATGTGTCATTGTCTGGCAAATGAAATGACAAATTGTATTCTCTATTGAAAATTTCTGAAAATAACCATTTCTTTTCGGGTTTGATATTTTTTTCTTTACATTCATTTTCATACATGGTATACATTATGGAAATGTTTAAATCATTACCCAAGTATTTTTTGTTTGTCCTTTCCCTACTATAGTGACTTTCATATGCTGGATATTTTGATATGTGGTTTCTTATGATATCCTTTGCTGTCTCTGGTATTTTGTTTCCTGGTACATGTTTGCCACGATGGTCTGGTTCAACCATACCAGTACTTTGGGTTTTTAAGAGAGCAAACTTAACAAATGTTTCTGATATTACTAGTGTGTTCAAGAAAAATTGTTTGCAAACTTTTTCAAAATTGTTATCCCATTTGAGAAAATAAGTATGGCTGTTTTTTCTACTATTTCTAGAACCATCTCTTTGTCGTGACCTGGCTATTGGCTTGGTTGTAATACAAGAAACTATATACTGGCGTTTAGAACTTAAGTTTCTTTCACTATTATAATAGTCAGAATGAATGTGTACTCTTTGTGCATGACTTATGCGCTGAGAGCATTTCAAGCGACAAGTAGTTTTACAAGGAGGTCTTAAAGTTCTTTCTTTTACAATATCTCCTTTAGAGTTGACATGCTCTTTTCCAGAAATTCGTCCCTGCTTTCTAATGTTTTTTTCCACTTTTTTTCATTCCTTATTCTTTTTCTTCCTTTATTTTTAGGTTGAGTAACTATCGGTAACTCGCTCTCCGTGTCATCTGAATCGGTGTATGGTACCAGAGGTATTATATTATTATTATTTGCTGTAGTATTTGTACTTACAGATTGACTTTGTACTTGTTCTAAATCGTTACTTAAAGTTGAATCACTCTCTGAACCTGAAGGTGGAGTGTATGTTGGATCATCGATGTCATTCTCAAATAGGTCGCTCACAGAAGATAGCGCATCATCTAAATCTTCCAGTGTTGTCGATGCTCCAGATTCTTGTTCCATGTTTGTCACTTGTGTTATCGTCTCTAGCTCCCATTCATTTGACTCTGAAAAATAAATTGTTAAGATATTTTGAATATTTAATTTTATTTAAGTGTTTTGCTTTTAATAACATAGAGCTTTCTTTCCTACAAGTGTTCCCAGCCTTCAAGAAATAGAGAAATTCACTCGGTTTTGTCCAATTTATTTTAATTTTTTAAATTGATGTTCCGCCAAAACATTGATTAGTTCATTATATAGATAGCCTACACAAAGAATGTGGATATAAAAAATATTATATCGTTAAAGTGGATTTCTATTGAATTTTTATCATGTTTTTGGTAATTATGTGTAATTTACTCGTCACTCACGAAGTTTTTCATATTGAAGTATAATTTCTGTTAAACATGTAGAATGTTAAATTAGGTAGAATAACAAGTCGGAAAGACAAAGAACCCCTAAGAATATAACTATTATCGTATGAAATTAATGCTCTCTGTCCCTACCGACTACAGCATTTACAGTCTAATGACAATGTACTAGGTCTAGGCCCAGCTTAACACGATTGAAATGGAACCTAAATTATTGCTAGGGTAGGCTAAAGCCCCCGAGTAAATACCTGCTACAATATGGTTAAATGGTTAAACATAACAGTAATTTACACAAAAAAGATTTTTATAACAACCATAAATTTACTGAAATTTATTTAAACTGAGCCTAGAGTATTATGTACCTACTAATCTCACCTGGTTCTACTGGAGTTGAAATGAAATTAAGAAGATGTACGTCTTTACTAGTTTCTCTTTCAACTTGGATATTTTCACTTTCATGCATGTTAAAATTCCATTGGGTTGAGTCATTGTCAGGTAAAACGAGGATGGATGTGCAATCTGGATTCAATACCTAGAAATAAAATTGAAAATCAAACATACACTTAGGCCTACTTCTCCTATTGGCACAACAATGTTCTAAACCTAGGCTAATAATAATAATAATAATAAAAATTGTTCCTTGAGGTCTGAGTATAAAATTCGAATTTTACTTTAAGTTTTACATATTGTTAGCTTGTAAACATATTTAAAAAATACTTACTTTTAATTCGGTTAAAGTCGGTGAAGGAGTGGAATTTCTTCGTGGAACTTCTACTGATTGATTGCTAGGACAATCATTAGTTTCAGGTTTCAGATTATCTTCAGTGAACGTATTAAGGTTTTTCAATTTGGAAAGTATAAACTTTCCCCTACTTTCCATATTAATACCAAAACGTTTTGTTAAAAGTAGAATAAAACTTTGATTAGTACAGCTCAGTCCTAACCTCAATAATCTCTCTAATAGCAGGCAGCAGCAATATCAACAGTATTATTGACAGTCATCAGCTGTTCAGAAAACAGGACTTGAGACTAAATGAGTATAGTGGCTAGGGCCAGACAATGGCAAGTCCATTTTGTGGACTTAGGTTTTTGCTGAAATGCTCAATGTTCAGAACCATAACATCATAGGTGGAGTTAAGTTTGTCTGGTTCTGATATACCTCAGGACTTAGACTCATATAACCTTTGATAAATCATAAAAATAGAATTTTTAGCGGAGTTACGATGGTATGGCTGGATGTAAAATGAAATTTTAAGAACATACGTGCAATAACCTAAAAAATAAGAAATTTTGGACTTAGGCTCATATGGTTCTGAGGTACAGATATTGTCTTAAATGTTATGAATATGGTTTTTATTCCAATTATGCATCCGTACTAACTTGGTGTAATCTGACAGAAGGCAGAAATAAGGCTTTGAATGGAATTCTGTACAAAACAAGAGGGGAAAAAGGGATGGGTTAAGAGTTTGATTAGAAAAAAGACGTCAGTAAAATTCTACATTTCTGTGAACTTAAATATATGCAGTTAAAGCCAGGCTAAAGAAAAATATCCTTAGGATTAAAGTTCAAGTCTATCTTCATATATTAGTTTTAGTTTAAATTATACACTTTTACGATTTAGAACGCGCTAAACTTTTAATAATACTAGCATAGTATTTGCAGGATAAACATTAAAATAATCTATATACATTAATATTTTAGTCCAAGTTAACCGGTTTCTATTTCACGATACACACAATACTTCTTTAGAACATAGTTACAAAACATTTCAAGTATTTATCACAGAGAAGTTTTACTTTTCTACTAGCACTTTTATAATGAATGTTTAAAAATTGCTATCCTGATAAACAGATTGAATATTTTGTGGTTATACAGCCACAGACAGGGTGAAAGAAATAAAGAAGGCAGTTTTATGAAAACACCTTTTATTAGTAAAATTTTAAGACAATTTTCTATGGTAGCTTTTGATGCAGATTATAACACTAGGACCTTATTGTAGTAGATAATAAACTAATCTCATTCGCTAAAGATTTGTTTAGTTGGCAGGAGTGGCTATATTTGTTGGCTCACTAATTTGATATGATAAACCATTTAATAAAATATGGGTCATCATTCAGTTCATGACTAAGGATTAGAATTAGGATCATGTGAACAACATATTTGTATACGTCACTAATAAAACGGAAGATTAGAGGGAGTTTGGAGATAATTAAAACGTTGCATTCACAAGAGAGGAGTGGTTCTTAATATGATCAAAGTAGCCTACTCCATATTAGATAGAATAGTTTGTAAACAGAGATATAATATCATTAGATTCCTTTGGGAGGTAATTTTTATTGTAAAAATTTACTTAAAAGCAGAAATGTTAATGAACCATAAGTTTTATCCATTATTGGAAATACAAGTGTTATAGAAGTGTATTATTTATTCTTGTATTCATTATGTATCATTGTATTATCAAAAAAGAAATATATATGTTTACATATTTATATAAATATCACTTTATTTAGACTTTTTACTTTTATTGTATCACTTCATTATGAGAAAGAAAAAAAATGTTAATTTCACTTAAGAAGTAGGTTAATTGGTTTCTCTAAGTTAGATTAACGGGAGGTGAAAATTAAAAGAAACTAGAAGCTGTCAAACCGAGCTATAATTTTTAATCTCCGGCACTAACTTTGCCACTTTTCCACTTTATGATTAACTTTGGTTACTAATAATTCTAAAATCACAACTTTCGGTTGTTATGAAGGGTAGAGGAATAATGACCATGATTAAAAGGATATAGTAGGTACTGATAATGTATGACATTACCTTATTGTTAGAACACATGCGAGTTGGTTAATGTTTGTAATAGACATGAAAACTATATTTGATACTATTTAGTTCAATAACATATCGTCTCAGCTCCGACTTCAGTAATGACATTTTATGATTTGAAAAGCGCATTTTACTAATCATTACGATTAACATAATACCCACAGTGGCACCAGCATATTTTTATCTTCGCATTAAAAGGAAGAGAATTTGAAGAAATATTCACAAATACAGTGGGTTGTTCATGTTTTCTGTAATGGCCTTAATAATTCATTTTCAAATTTTTGACACCATAACTAGTAATTAACTGAAATAGATACGTCGTAACATATTCCAAGATTGAATGACTCATGAGAAAGTAACACTCATAAAAGGCTAAAAGGAATTGCGGGTGTTCATGTTTCCAAGGAAATTACCAACATTAAGTTTTGAATGTCAAAGTATTTATTTACTATTAGTATTATTATATTTATATTATTATTTGTTTCCCTCTTGTAAAATAATGGAAATTTGCAACAAGATTTTTAAATATTTATCCTAATATTTATTATCATGAAACTCTTAATATTATAAATGAACATATTACCATAATATAATTATATATTTCATTAAATTTCTTAACATATTGTTACAAAATACCGATTGTCTAAAAATCTTATAAATTTTTAAAAAATCCATGCACAGTCGTGAAGGATCTAAAGAGTTTTAATTTAAAATTTTGTAGGAAATTTGGTTTAAGGAAAAACCCATTCTAACACCAAACAATAAAATAGCGGCAAGCGTTAATGATTGGACCATAATCCTTCTCAGATACGAAATATGTGGACCCTGTTGTAAAGTTAGAAGATAAATATCACTCTTTTGTAGAGTTTCTAAACTTGTAGAAAGTGGTAGTATTGAACTTATGGATTTACTGTTTCTCCCATGGTCCAATAAATGTAGCCTGTTCATGCGTAAGCTCTCTTGAAATCTGTGTTTCGATGGAAAACTTGTCTACCAGGAGGTTTGATGAAATACCGTGATTTTTATACAACACTTCACTACAAAAGCCTTCGTTTTTCTGCTGGTCTAGAAGTAATATTTTATATCCCGAACCAAAACTTATCTTCATACTCAATTTGTGTGCAGCTATATTGTATCCAAGGACGCTTTCCATAAAATATTACGATGTAAATCATAAAACTTAAAATATCAAAGATCTTATACGCTAAATATATACATAAGTTATGATTAACGACGGAAATACACATTTCTAACAAAGCTAACGTATGGTCGTCTGATGCTTAAAAAATCATTAATATTAGTTTAATATTGTGTAATAATTATTTATAATAGTTTTTAGTGATATAAATTTCCAGCAAAGTACTATAATAATTTGGATTTATAAATTATATGGTTATATTAGTGTGGTGACGAGTAAATTAAAAACAGAATAGACCTACATGCATTGGGGTAAAGTTGTTCGTAAAAAGAAAGCTCTATAATATTGTTTACAAAGCTGGTATTTTGTCTGAGATTGATGTTGTTTTCCCTTTCCATGCTTGGCTGTAACAATAAATATAACGTGTACCTACCACAGAGCACCACTAACTAATAAACATTGGCTTGGTTTTATTATTGACCACAACGTTCCTTTTAGCATTTTGTCAAATATTTTTATTTCGTCAAATGGTTTTATTGCAATTTAACATAATACAGAAGTTTTTTGCTCTAACAGTGTGGTACAAGTATTAAGAAAAAATATAGAAACAACAAATATTCAGATCTGTGACTGAAGTCACTAGCTTAGTTATTAAAATAAATGAAATAAATACATCTATATAAGATATTGCGATCAAACAGCAATGGTATAATTTAACAATGCGGAAGGTTTGTATAAGTATGAATATGTCATCAATGTTATGCCAGAGTATGCGTGCTCATTCGCGTGTGTGTAGAAGTCAGGATATGAATAACAACTTGAATGTAAAAGTATATCACTGTATCTAAATATTAAAATATAATTATATAATCCTGCACCGATGTTAACTTGTTTATACCGTTTTCTGTGTAACTCACTAATCTGTATTTTTATGACAGTACAAACTGCATAATTGCATCAAAGTAAGTGTTAGATATAGCGTGGCTTGCGAACCACTGCTAAATACGTTGTAGCTTTATCAGAAACTAGACAAAAAAATAGTAACATATAACCAACCATATAGTAAAATTTCTCTAGCAGGACTTTCTTAGTAACTCTTCCAAAAAGATTACTTTAGTCTCATCTAATGAGACTGAAGCTGACATTCGTACAGGTGGTAAATTGTTTGGAAAAATAAAACAGTATTTGAAATATAAATAAAAGGGAATATATGATTTTTTTCTATCGAAAAAAAAACTCTTTCCAACACAATTAGGTTTTGCAAAAATAGGCGTGATAATATTCAGGAGATAAAGTCTAAACTGCTTGCAGTAGAAATGGACAGATTAAGCCATAATAAGCTGTTAATACAACTTTGGATTATAAAAATCAGTACAATAGCCTGAAAATAACGTGTTGTTGTAAAAGAATATTTATTAACTGGTGTATTTGAATTTCTTTTTCTTTAGCAATGGGAAGCACAAATAAAAATGTATTAATACATTAATATTGTTAAACAATATTAAGTTCTATATGTTTCTCGTAGGAATAAAATATACTCGGGTCAGAGGGTGCGACCCTTCTCTATTTGGCTCTGATTCCGTTATTCGGTGATCTGATTTAAAATCGTAGACATCATTTTGAACCATGATTAAGTATATATATCAGTATAGATATAATATAGTATATATGTATGAAAGTCATATTTTGATTTTTTTTTAAATTATAATAATTATTAATGTAAGAGTTTCAATCTCAAAATTCAAACATTATTAATTTCAAATTAATAATATTTAAGGAGTGTCGTTATAATTTATTGAAGTTCTTCTCCAGAGAAACTATTTAATTTTAAATAAACTCATACCTTAACACATACGCTCATAGTTACATAATACTGTAAACGTGTTCAATTAGCTTATTTAAATAATTCATTTATATTGTATTGCAAAAGCACATGCATAACATTTAAATATTATGGCCGGAATTGTATTTTCCTGACATGATAAACTTTGAAATGCATATCAAATCACATCTTATTTAAGGGATCTGCACTAAAAGGGCAAAGTCTTGAGGTTTACCAAAGGGATGAACTCAACAAGTAACAGTTGCTGAATAGTATTCAAAATTTCTCAGAGTAAACTTAAAACTAAAAATAACCACTTTGTCTGAATTACATTTAAACATTTAAAATATTCTGTACGTATTATAATACAATCTAAACAGACATAATTTTTAATATTTTGTAAACTGATAGCATTCTGTATACGTTGCTTTTACCAGTATAGTGTTCTGTATTTAGTAAATGCGTGTTTTTTAGATTATTGTTTTCATTAAGATGTAAATTAAGGATTTGTTAGCAAATCTTTAGTATAATATAGTAAACAAATTACTATACCCCGCGTCATTAATATTCAAAACAATCCACTACTATATTTTCACCATGGCCATATTATGGAAGAAGATAACAGATATCAAAATTTAGCAATGAACATGCATTAGGTATAAAAATTACCTAAGATACGTAAAAATAGAGTGTGCTATGCATGATCTTCACAGTTAATGATGATTTTAAGTGAGATAAATAGATAATAAGCAGGAATTAGATGAAGAATATTATTTAGTGAATGTTGTAGGATTATATCTGAAAACCCAAAACAAGGAAATCGTATACAGTAAATTATATTGATGAATTCTGGAAGCATGATGGTCATATCAGTATAGCCCTAATACCTATGTTCAAATAGGAAACTTGCTTGAAATACGGATAATTGATTAATTTCCCGTGAAACCTAAGGTAAAAAGCAATATATACAAGTACAATGCTAACACTTTAGTTTAAAAAAATTGGAGATCAAGGGATCAAATATTCTTTATATTCTTAATAAGATTATTAATTGTAGTGCACGACAATTTACTACAGCATCGGCTTATGTATAAAACCGCAGTTTGTATTGTGTCAAAATAATTATTTAAATAAAAAATAAGTTAATACATAATTCAGAAATATTGTTGCAAAAAAGTTATATTAACCTAATCACGAGATTTTAAACGCTAAATATATGTTATTAAGACATCCTAAAAAGATTTGATATACGTGATGCGGTAAATGAAATGTGTGGATTTGCATTAATTCCTTCAGTTAGCACATTGATATCGCCTCCACTTAAACGTACTTGGTAATCGTCCAACTAGATATGTTAGAGGCTCACAGCTGACTGAAGGAGGCTTAAGGAGCTCGGTGTATAGACTCAAGTTATATCTTACACTCAATCCGCTACCATACTCGCATATGTCCTGAGTATAATTATATATTATATTATATAATTATATGCAATTGAAATCGTAAATGTCTACCGTAATTTAATAACTAAGAAAATTTATTTATTACTCATTTATTGTCAACTGTCAATGTACACCTATATAGTTTCGTTTGTTACAGTATTTATGCTTAATAATGAAAAAGTGATTTATACATTCGCCGTAACATAAATTAAGAACTCTTAGAAAATATTATCTCACAACACACGTCATGTTAACTGCCTGCCTTTGGTGATTAGGTGAGTTAGCACAAGGTACGATACAGTTCACTGGGACTGCAAGTGAGGTGCAGCACAGGTTTCAAACAATTGAGAGGTATTTAATACTGGGTTTATGAAAGAATACTAAATCTCAATAGTCATGTGAAGATTAATAAATAAAAATCAGGCCTAAATGTATTAAACAACAGTTTATTTTCCACAACCCATGGTTGCACTGATATGTCCTTTACTATAGTACTTAATTTATTAAACTGTTAAAAGATTATCACGTGACCTATAATCAAAACAATGATAGTTAAAGTTTGGTCATCTATGTGCTATTTCTATTGAAATGAGGGAAATTAGATTTAGAAATTAATTGTTTGCATGACTTCAAAATAACGGAACAATAAAAATATAATTATATCTTGTTGTTTGAATTAACTATTACGTTGATGCCTAAGGATGCTTGAGATAGAACGCAAACTAAGGATAAGGTGTTTACGTCCGTGAGCGTGAGTGAATGTACCCAATAACTATATAAACAGAAATTTTTGTTTGACTGAATACTGATCTCTTTGATCCCTTTGTGTCTGTCTCACTCACACTTCTGTGACAGTCAGTGATCCTGTTACACAAAATGCTCTTGTGTCACAGAGTTTGTATATATATATATATATATATATATATATATATATATAAAACCTACAATAAGCATAGTCACTGTCGATAAGTAGGTTATCTTCATACTTGCAACAATTTAAACTGCCCCCGTCGTTTGGTAATTTACAAAATGTATTACAAATGTTTACAAAAATATTTTACTAAATTATATATTATACAATATATATATATATATATATATATATATATATAAGTACTTGTTGGTAAAGGTAGATTTTAAATAAAATTTTGTGGAATGACAAACGAAGAGGGCAGTTTAAATTGTTGCAAGTATAAAGATAGGCTACTTACCGACAGTGACTATACTCGTTGTAGGTTATGTCATCTCGGTTGTTGTTATTTTATTTTGATTAATGCAGTATTAAATCCTGCTCCTGGAAATTTGCAGTTTTGTCTCGTTAAGGTAGATGTGTCTGCGCTACATGCACAAGGAATGAAGATTCCGATCAGTCTCGAGAAGATTATGTAGTATTTAGTGACATTACAAATCGAAAACCTCAAAAAGATAATTCCAGTAGGCGATATAAAAAGCTTTCACTTGAGTTGTGTCTACTAGTACTAAGTGCATTACTATACTTTAAGAACAAAAACAGCTTAGGAAAGGAAATAAGTACTTGAGGGATGAACTCTGTGATGTGTAATATAAAATTATACTAATTATATTTCAATTACTACTCTGTCTTTATCTTGAAATAGGACGTTCCAAACATTTGTAATAAATAAAATTAGTATTACAATTTGGCAAACAAGCATTAGCTCATATAATACTACTCCTACCTGGTCCCACCAAACTTCAAGATGTGTATTGTGTTTGAACGATTTCGGTGCCTTCCCAGTTGAACCCAGAACCCGCATGTTTGACAAGGATATCAAATAGCCATAAACGTAAACGAAGTTCACGGGTCCTGCTTACCTGCACACAACCTCCCGTTAGCCATAAATAAAAATTATGTTTTCAATTAAACATCGTTACAAGATCTGCTGTTGTGCTATACGTAACCTGCTTGCTTAAATTAGTTGCATTGAGAACAAATACATTTATCAATATCGGGTTGATTCGACATCCCAAAATGATTTATATTAACGTACGAATCATTGCCATTTTATAAGCTCAACAATATATCACTGTAAATAATAACAATTTATATAATTATATAGCATTCATATCTTCTCAAATTTTAAAACATGTAATTTTTAAAGCTTAATTTTTGTATGCAAATACACAGAAATCGGTTCTTTTACTGTAACTATAATACTTATCCTAAAATTGTGGTGCAACAGTTTAACGAATATTTAAGAAAGCATAGGGGTTAAACTTAAATAAATTGAAATCTTCAAATTGTATCTTTGTTGAGTGATTTATAAACAGGCTTAGATCTGGGGTAACAAAATTTGTAGAAGACCAGTCCTTGTCAATACCTAGCAGAAAATACACAACTTTAAAACTTCTGTTGAGAGTTAGTCTCATGTCCAACAGAAAAAATTTACTATATAACGTTTATATTATATACTATAAACTAAAACACGCCATCGTCACTCGTGTGTCTCCAACCTTTTCAAGGTATCTCGCAAGGGTCTGGTGCCAACAGAACTTGTCTGGATTACGGAGTCTCGAACTTCATTATAGGCAACAACAGATGAGTCAAGAATGTTATAGGCCGAGTCTGTAGACGTGTAAGCATCGCTAGTCGGTTTAGAAGAATGTTTTTTCCTTTCAATGCCCTATACGTCTTTCCTTTGTTTGAAGTTTATTTTTGACGATGGAAGGATTGTGAAGGAAACAGGATTTTTCTGGACATTTGCCATCGTTCAGTGAAAAAAATCAATAACACTACGTTTCGAGATCTGCAATATGATCTCTTTTTCAAGTAAATAACTAACCTAATACATAATTAATTATTTCTTTATTGAGCTGTTCGACGTGGTCAACATGCGCAGGTTGGTTCCTGGTTAGTTTTTATATTCGAGAAAATATGGTATTTGCTATTTAGATTGTTGTAGTTATTCTGCGCATCCACATTATACATTCTTTTCTTTTCCAATGGTTGTGACACTAGCGGTGGGGTCGAGGAGGGCACAGACGAGCTAGCTGACGAGGCCGACTACACATCTTAGAGATGTCTGGGATCTCAAAGTAACAATGTATGGCCCGCTTTGCTTATCCTTACTAACAGTTCTTTTAGCTTTTTATAAACAATGCACTCATTAGACTAAGAATAATAAACACTGCACTCATTAGACTAAGAATAATAGCCTTCAATGTATTTACCGTATTGAGTGATAATTAACGTATTTCCCTTATTTGTAACTCATACGGTAAATTGTATTACCTTTAAGTCACAATACAAATAAAAAGTGCATAGTAAGAATAAATAAATAATACTTTGCCCAATAGTCCAAGGGCGCCCTGCTAGTGAGGCCTAGGTACCAAAACATGAGTAAAACGGCACGTAAATAACCGAAGCGAGGCACCTAGCACACTGTTTTGCTGGTTTTGTTAGATCAAGTAGATGTTATGACCAAATTAGATGTCATACGAGTAAACTCACGTTCATGCACCAGTGTATTAACAGTTCACAGCTATTTCAACGTTATAATACACAATGCGATACTAAAACGAAATATATCTTACACATAAAATTAAATAAATTAAACGAATATTTGAGACGATAAAAACAGTTTGCTGCAAGTCGGCCCAAGTGCAGTATCCCCAAAATGTAAGGCCTCACGCTTTTCAGTGCTTGTTTTTAATTTTTATGTAAGCTGCATTCATATATATCACCTCTTTAGAAAGCTAAGTGAACTGTAACTAGACAAAAATTAATCAAAAATTAATAATTATGTATGATCGTGTTATAAATAAGATATAGTTTTAATTATATTGTGTTTAACTATTATGTACCAATAACTGATATCAGTAAACAAGCAAAGCCTACGTAGAGCTAATTTTAAGTTAAATTTAATTATTTAATTACCTGAGCTGAAAGTAAAAAATAAGGTAGCCTTATCTTACTTCTTTATCAATGATTCCAGATATAATATGAGTTATATTAGAATGTTATGTCGGGGGTCGGTAGGCCTGTCCTACAATAATATTACCAGTAAAGATGGTATCTCAATAAATTTAATAATTGCATGCAGTACAACGTATTCGTCCGTAAGGAGAACTCTGAACGTATATTATCACACCATGCACGTAAAGTACTAACGCTTGAACCGGCCTTCACTTTGCCGGATAAATAATCACTGAGCAATAGCAATGATATAATTTCTCAAGGCAATTTCAGTTCTTCGAAATCGTACACGATGTCCCGTTGTCACTCACAGAGATTGGTGCACGTACTCTGTTATCTACTTACTGGAGTTAATGTCTCTTCTACCTATGATCGGCAAGATGAACTGATAAGAAACCAGAATTAAAACCACGCATTGAAAATCGATAGGATCCACCTTTAATTCAGAAAATATTATTCCCTCACTACATGAATGTAATGAGGTGGTCTACAAATAAGTTGAAGGGTTACATATTTTAACTTCTGGAGTGCATTTAACAAAAACAAAACTAATACCTATCTAAAATGATAAACATTCTGAAGATCAAATGAATGTTCTTCTACTTATGTGTTTTTTAATTACTTCCAAGACCGATTTATGAATTGTGTTTTTATTTGAATAGTTCTTTCTTTTTTTCCTTCTGTGGGATTGATGAGAAAAGCTCAATCCGTGACTCTTCCATTCTTCCTCACACAAAACCCTTTTCTATTTTCTATAGCAATATCGTGGATTTTCCTAGGAGCTACAGCTCCTTCTTCCATTTATAAGATATTATAAATCATACTATCTGTTTCCCATTGAAGTATTGTGTGTTTAACATATTCAATTCTGATATCCTGATTTCTGCTTGTAGCCATTTATCTGAGAATTTATGTTATGTTTGGGTGGAATTAGAATCGCTCTTATTGATATTAGAATAGTTAGCGTTAGAACTTCCACTTCTTAAAATCTGTTTATGTCTAGCTCGAGTTTCCCGTCGTCAAGCTGTGTGGTCAACTCCTATAAACTTATCCACCAAAACAGCTTGTCGACTAGTTAGTTTATTAATCTGACTCACAACCTCATCCTTAGATTTCAATTCCATGACATCAGTCTGGAACTCAAAGATGTTCGTCGTTTTAGCAGATATCATTTGCGATACCAGTGGGGAGGATGAGAGGGCACAATATTGATTGATATATGTCGCTAAAATATTAACATAAGACATTAATGAAGGCACAGGGGACCAGCTCCCCATTTTAACTAAAATACATTTGAACTTGTAGATGTCAAACAAACTGTTTATACATCTCAACAGTCATTCAGGTGTATTTGTTTATGCGTTAGCTGGGATAAACTTAAGTAAGTTCAAACTACCTTCATGTAATTAGAAAAAAAACGCCTCGAGATAATGATATTTTATTAATAAAGGCAGGTTCTAATTATTTCAGCACCATCAAAATAACAGGTCACCTGCATCCTTCGTGGTGTAACAACTCTCTCGTTTTGTGAAGTCGCGTAGACACACAATTTCGTAATTGTGAATTTATTTCATGAACATAATCTCCCTTCTAACGGACTAATTAATGAAAAAATAAAAAGAACTTATGCAGATTTAATAATAAAAAAGCAAGAGGGGTAACTATTGTGTGGGCAACAGAAAACTATTAAACCTAAATAGCCAACACGCAAATGGCCTTGGCAAAAGTATACTATTTGGAGAAATAGTGAAATCCATGAACATTCTATATGCTCAAGACTATGTTCTTGCCCATGAGATTACTACATCTTTGTGATAGGACACATCGGAGACATCCCGAATCACAGCATGTCCCTGCAATTGAGCTGAACGGTGAGAGCTGTTACAATAACGACGTGGAGGGTACACAACCTCCGACAACTGAGGAATGCGGCGGAGGGCAACCCTGCGAATACGTCGACCTGGGATCTAGCAATGCTTCCTACTACAATGATGAGAGTTGAACTTGTGTCATCGGACTTGATTAGTTTTTCATATTTGTTTACAACCCACAATGATCATTCAGATTTATTTAGTAAAACTGGCCAAAGGGGAATGTATCGAAACAAGTAAGTTGTTCAAACGTAACTTCAAAAGATGGTAACGGGGTAGATTCAGGAAAACATAAGCAACGTTAGACACAAGTTTTTACAGCTATGCTTGTCGTTCACTTAGGTAACTGATATAATCTATATCTTTACTGAACTATCAAAGCGTAATCAAAGAACTATAATATGTAAAACTTTAACTTGAACATTTTAATAGATTACAATTCTCATGTTACATTATTAACAAATTAATTTCATTGATTGACATGAGGGAAATTGTAAAACAACAAACAGGATCACGATAACATATGCATCTCTCCTAGATAGTGTATTTACGAGTGTTCAAGGTTACATTGATTGTGAGGTAACATTGAATTGCTGTTATAAAGCATTTGTTCTAATCGGGTACAAAATTCAATAGCTTTGTGTTTTCTATGCTGGGAAGTTATGGAGCTATGGAGTTATGGAGTTGTAGCTCTTTTATGGCTAAAATCGCATTTGTCTCACAGGATACAGATTATTCAATTTGCTTCTTAAAATAAGATTTACTTGATAACAAATGGGGTGCCGCAAAGTTCCATTCTGGGGCCACCTCTTTCTATCCTCTATAATCAACTATAATCATGTGTGCTGGTGGAACACTAATTTGATACTTCACGCAGATGACACTATGGTTCTTCTTGGCGGCCCAGATAGTGATATTGACCTACGACCATCTTCTTCCCTTGTAAATATTGATCGTTGTCTGATGAAAAATAGCCTAATGCTGAAGGCCAAGAAATTCACGTTTATTCACTTTCTAAAAGAAACAAGCAAACTTCTGATTTATTGGTAAAAAGAAATGAAATTTAGGATCAGTCTCAATCTAAAAGTAAAAAATAAAGTAAAGAATGTCTTATTTTACCAGGCGAAGTTAGGGTTAAGAAGCCCTCTCTAACATTTAACCTGGGGACCAACGGCTTAAAGGTGACTTCCGAACCACCGCCAATGGCCGGGCAGGCGGGCCGCTTGCAAGGATAGAATCGCTCAGCGGTTACCTATCCAAGCAGCAACCACGCTTGACGTTGCTTGATTTGGTTATCTTGCGATAACCGCCGTACCCGCTATACTGTGCCATTGGCAAATCTACGTGTTTTTTAGGTGTAAAATTTGATAGTAGACTGCAGTGATATCATCATGTATCTAGGTTTTGTCGCAAAGTTAATAAAGTACGTTTTGCTTTGCGAACTTTCAGTCCATTTAAGATCAGATATCCGTTAGTGACTGTTTACTACGGGTGCTTTGTTTCCCTGTTGGCGTATGAGATCGAGGTCTGAGGTGCTCATGAGTCACCTGTAGAACATGAATTTTTGTTCCAAAGATAGTTGTACAGGATTTTATGCTTGGTCGAATACTTTATTTATGTATACTTTGGAAACTTGACATTCTGTAAATTAAATCCCCATTAATGTTTATAGTTCACGTGTATGTGAGGAAGTGTTTCTGTCAATTTCTATTCGTAGGAATCACTGATGTCTACTGGACCAGGCACTGCACTTTGCTTCGCACTTCCTCTCATTAATGTCCTTGCGTGAGCTTAGGGTAATGCACGCGGGTCACTTTTTACAATGTTGTCCTTGAAAATTTGATCGATGTCTGTAAGACAACAATTTTAATAAAGAACCATAGGAAGTACATAATAGTTTAGGAATTCTATAATGTTAATAAATTCATCTCTGGCAGTGGGTTTTAAGTTGTGAATGTATACGAATATTTTCTTATTTGCATTTTTCTTTGTGGATACTGTGAATTGTGATTCTGCTGATAGCACTGTGATATTAAGATACATTTAATCAACATTTAAGATTGCGATGTATTGTTTTGCACCTTATGCAATAAAAAATACTAAGAATTAAATATTAGTCTATCATTTATCAGTTAGTAGCCATTTTTTGAAATAGCCAAACTTAGTTCGGATATGGTTGTACGTGAATAATTCAATACTATTCAGGATTGTTATATTATAAGTTTATATATCCTGTGAATGAAAGAATTAAAAAACAATTCAATTGATTTTAAATATTTGAACGAAAAACCTAAATAAAATAGGTTACACAATAGAAATTATTATACTAAAAGCTATGTACTATAAAGTGTATTTCAGTTACTCTGAAGAATGGTTAAACTAATAAAACTTATTTGTTACGTATGTTTTTGTGTTTGAAGATAAAGGACAGGTTCAGCAAAAAGTTATGACATGTGAATTCAAGTATCAGAAGCAATTGATTTAATAATGTTGAAGTAAGACAACACTATCGAGGAATTTTAGTGAAATCATTTCTGTATGTATAACTGTATATTGAAAACTATTGATTTATCTTATAATGCAGTGTAAAAGTTCGTAAAACAATGCATTTGACTTAAGTATAAAGTTTAAAAAATAGAGAAAGTCTAAATTTACCCAACATTGAGAAACATGGAAAACTGTGACAACAACAAACGAGCTGACTTTGTTTCTGTTGTCAACTTACTGTTTGTTTACCCGAGTCTCTGCTTCTGATGTGGATCAATAAAATCAGTGTGAATGATTCTTACTGCTTCGCTCAGAGTTAAATTTTACCTTATATAAACAAATAGTGTTATAAATTATTTATTTTCACGGTTCATAATAATAGGTTCGTTGATATATTGGGAGGGGTACCTATCTAAAGTCTCTACCACTAGCCGAATAAATCGGCGTCGATTTATATATTCAGGTGTTTACGGGTACACGATAACGGATATACTGTCAAGACTATGTTTGAATCTGTACCATAGAGGACTAACATGATACTAACTCGCTAATTATTTAGATGAACGTGGTCCTAGAGTTAGACACTTTTAGGGCTGAAGGAGGTAATTTTAATGCCCCAGGAGGTACAGGAAAAACATTTTTAATCAATCTGCTTTTAGAAAAAGTGAGATCTACCGGAAAAGATTAGCTGTTGCGTCATCCTGCATTGTCGCTACGCTTTTGCAAGGAGTCCGAACCGCACACTCTACATTCAAGCTCCCGATGATAATAACAGCGTCTGTAGTGTTTCTAAACAGAGCAATACAGGACAATTGATGCGTGACTGCTCATGAATAGTCTGGGACGATGCTACCATGTCAGACAAGACGTCTGTGGAAGTACTAGATAGGACAATGCGTGATTTTCACAATAAAAATTCACCTATGGGTGGATGTACAATTCTGTTTTTGGGAGATTTCCGTCAAATCCTACCAGTTGTGACTCGAGGAACACGTGCTGACGAAATAAAAGCTTCGCTAAAAAGATCTAACCTTTGGCCACATGTCAATAAATTAGAAATGTGTATAAAATGTGAGAACAGGCTATTTCCAGAGATTCTGCTAAAAGTTGGCAATGGAGAGCTAACACAAAGTGAGGGAAGGATTAACCTTGAAACCTTTGTGTTTTGATAGATCCTGACATTGATAACATAAGTTAGAAAATATCTTGGTTTAAAGAAAGAGCGATTCTGTCACCAACTAACGAACAAGTAGATAAGGTAAATGACTTGATTCTTTCAAAGATTGATGCGCCAACGAAAATATACTACTTGGTCGATACTGTTCTGGATTTGGAAGAAGCTGTTCATTTTCCTACAGAATTTCTAAACTCTTTGAAGTCGTCTGGACTCCCTCCTCACAAAATAGTGTTGAAAGTAGGTTGCCCTGTTATTTTATTAAGAAACCTGAATCCACCTAAACTTTGCAATGGCACGCGTTTGCTGGTAAAATCACTGAAAACTTTCATAATAGAGTGCACAATACTCACAGGATGTGGTAGCGGAGAAGATGTATTGATTCTCCGAATCCCTCTGATACCATCGGATTTACCCTTCCAATTTAAACGTTTACAGTTTCCGGGAAAGACATCTTTTGCAATGACCATTAATAAGTCGGGTCAAACCTTCAACGTTGCAGGCTTAGATTTGAGCGTTAATTGTTTTTCACATGGCCACCTGTATGTCGCTCTTTCAAGAATAACCTCTTGAAATTGAAATTATGCTGCATCACATTTCGAAAACAGCTTTTCAGCGTATGCTTCGTTTCATTTGCATATTTATATTCCAAGAAGCAGTAAATGT
This sequence comes from Homalodisca vitripennis, assembly GCF_021130785.1. Taxonomy (NCBI): domain Eukaryota; kingdom Metazoa; phylum Arthropoda; class Insecta; order Hemiptera; family Cicadellidae; genus Homalodisca; species Homalodisca vitripennis. The sequence goes on from NC_060215.1 coordinate 119,407,359, forward strand.
TTAATAGAATACTGAGCTTTAATTCTTTTAATGCACCCTGATTTAAATATATAAAAAAATCACATTTATTATACTAATCAAATGTTTTTCTAAATATTGATTTGAAAAAGTAGTTTGCATGAAACTCATATTAGTGTAAACATGTAAAATATTTCTTTCGCTCATTTTATTATGTATGTATCACAATGTTACATATAACTGTGCAATCCAAAGAGCGTTTTATTTAATTAATCTAGTGTATTTCTTAACAGTACACCGAGCATCGACAATGTAGAGAACATTACAAAACAAATATAAGATGCATAATGAGGAAACTTTTAGAAATGTTTGAAATAACAATGTTTACAAATTCCCATTCGTTATATTTAACAACATAGCATGCGGATAATTATAAAGGGTTTCAAATTTAACTCACTCTCTATCAGAATCGGTTAGGGGCAAGCCAAACATTTCTTTAATTTAATAAATTTTTGTGTAATACCTCAAATGAAAGGCCATGATGAGACCAAACAAATGGCACTAATAAAACCTTTATATTTTAGTGATCTAAGTCAGTAATTTATTGATTAGTATAATAGAGCCTCATTACTCTATCCAAAATGGGTATTACTTGAATAAAGATAATCATCTGAATATATTTGATGCTATCTTAGGGAAAGCTCCAATTTTTTACTTTTTATAGGACTTAAAAAACTAGACAACACAACTGAATCGGTCATTATAGAAAAGACATATGTGACATTTTTCAAACTTTCGGGAAAAAACTGTGTTATCAAACCAGTTTCCATAGTAACTTGTAATAATAATTTCCATGCAACAATAGACTAATTTGCTATTTATACTTATAATTAAAAATTCTTTTTGTCATCAAAAAAACTTAAATAAAAAAGGCAAAATAATTTCACATGTGTTGTTTTTGCAAAGAATGAGGAATTCGCAATATTTAATGGGCTCAAAAATGATTAATGAGTGTTATACACACAGAGAAACCATATTTATCTGTAATAGTAAGATCAGAAAAGTATACAAAAATTAAAAGTTATTTTTTTATTTGTTTATGATCTTGATAAAAAACACAACTTCCAGTGTTTTAGTTTGGTCACAGTTTCAGCACGAAGACGCATCAGATGCGATGTTCGAGTCATTATCATGAGCTAATGTTGGCCACTGGTAGATTTCATCATAAAACTCTTCGTAACCTGTTAAATAGGGTTTTAACTTCTTCATATCCACGATTTTTCCATTTTTAATCGGTATTTTACCGTTTAAATAGGCACGTGTTGTAGGTGGTTCTGAGACATGTCTTGTTTTGCCAAAGGAAAATTTGCTTTCTATTAGGCCCCCAATGAAAAATTTTGCAACAACCTTGCCTCTGGATTCTTTGCTGAAGATAAACTGTCTATAATTGGATATTTTGAAAAAGACTTTTTCTTCTTTGGGAATGCAACGGCCGGATGTTTCATCTGAACACGTTTGCTTTTTGTAAAAAGTTGGCCACCATTTATGAAAGTGCAAGATTTCTCGAGTCTTAACATAGTAAATTGAAAATCTACCTTTTGTATAAGAGCGCAAAAATAGCTCACTATATTGTTGTGGAGTGTAAATGCGATCTGAAGTTCTCAAACTTCTTTTTAGGACCGCCAAAGTCTCGATCAAATGGCATGAATGAGTGTCCTCTCACAGGGAAAAAATGAATAATTTTCTCAAACCTTTGACTGTCACACACAAAAAAACAGGAATCGGAGTAAAGTATGGTTTTTATTTTGTCCTCCCTTCCCATCACTAAAACATACAGCTTTTTCACTGTTTCTGGTAACTTTTGTATGTATTGCCAAATAAACGAACACACTTCATTTGGGGATTTTCCAGCTTCACCTTCATGATATAAATACAGGTCAGCGTGACCACTTTTTTAGATCGTGGATGCAAAAGATATTTAAATTCAACTGCCTAAGATAAAATACTCCTTGCACAGGAATGCGTGGAAGTAGTTAAGTTGCCATGAATTCAAAACATAACGTTTCTGTCATCATCTTTATCATCTTAATTTTTTCTTGCTATACGCAAAGCGTCATAAAATTTGTTGGAACGCCCTGTATGTAACATTTGCTCCGCAGCTAAATTCGTTTTAGCATTATCGCTAAGATTTTTGTCTTTCATTTTCATGGAAAAAGCTTCACAAGCACTGCAGACATCAACTTGAGGCCGTCTAAAACTATAATTAAAATTTTCTTTATAATATTGTAGGAAGAATTTATATATTTTAACTATACCTTGGTATACAGGGTATTCCTCCAAAAACAGTTGGTGCATGATTTTGTCATTCAACATAGCATCTAAATAATGCTTCGGTTTACCACCATAGTGAGTTGTTTTAAATCGTAATAAATTTGTAATGTGATCATGAATCACTTGGCAGATTTCTCCACTTATAGCATTACCGCTACGTGATTGACCTCGTAGGTCCCCTTGAGCTTTTACTAGGAACAAGCAGATTACTTAAACGTCGTACACGGCTGACAGATATTCCATTTAATTTCATGTAAATCTAATTTCAAGTAAAAAAGTTAACTAAACTTCTTTTTAGGACCGCCAAAGTCTCGATCAAATGGCATGAATGAGTGTCCTCTCACAGGGGAAAAAATGAATAATTTTCTCAAACCTTTGACTGTCACACACAAAAAAACAGGAATCGGAGAGTAAAGTATGGTTTTTATTTTGTCCTCCCTTCCCATCACTAAAACCATACAGCTTTTTCACTGTTTCTGGTAACTTTTGTATGTATTGCAAATAAACGAACACACTTCATTTGGGGATTTTCCAGCTTCACCTTCATGATATAAATACAGGTCAGCGTGACCACTTTTTTAGATCGTGGATGCAAAAGATATTTAAATTCAACTGCCTAAGATAAAATACTCCTTGCACAGGAATGCGTGGAAGTAGTTAAGTTGCCATGAATTCAAAACATAACGTTTCTGTCCATCATCTTTATCATCTTAATTTTTTTCTTGCTATACGCAAAGCGTCATAAAATTTGTTGGAACGCCCTGTATGTAACATTTGCTCCGCAGCTAAATTCGTTTTAGCATTATCGCTAAGATTTTTTGTCTTTCATTTTCATGGAAAAAGCTTCACAAGCACTGCAGACATCAACTTGAGGCCGTCTAAAACTATAATTAAAATTTTCTTTATAATATTGTAGGAAGAATTTATATTTAACTATACCTTGGTATACAGGGTATTCCTCCAAAAACAGTTGGTGCATGATTTTGTCATTCAACATAGCATCTAAATAATGCTTCGGTTTACCACCATAGTGAGTTGTTTTTAAATCGTAATAAATTTGTAATGTGATCATGAATCACTTGGCAGATTTCTCCACTTATAGCATTACCGCTACGTGATTGACCTCGTAGGTCCCTTGAGCTTTTACTAGGAACAAGCAGATTACTTAAACGTCGTACACGGCTGACAGATATTCCATTTAATTTCATGTAAATCTAATTTCAAGTAAAAAAAGTTAACTAAACTTCTTTTTAGGACCGCCAAAGTCTCGATCAAATGGCATGAATGAGTGTCCTCTCACAGGGAAAAAATGAATAATTTTCTCAAACCTTTGACTGTCACACACACAAAAACAGGAATCGGAGTAAAGTATGGTTTTTATTTTGTCCTCCCTTCCCATCACTAAAACATACAGCTTTTTCACTGTTTCTGGTAACTTTTGTATGTATTGCTAAATAAACGAACACACTTCATTTGGGAATTTTCCAGCTTCACCTTCATGATATAAATACAGGTCAGTGTGACCACTTTTTTAGATCGTGGATGCAAAAGATATTTAAATTCAACTGCCTAAGATAAAATACTCCTTGCACAGGAATGCGTGGAAGTAGTAGTTAAGTTGCCATGAATTCAAAACATAAACGTTTCTGTCATCATCTTTATCATCTTAATTTTTTCTTGCTATACGCAAAGCGTCATAAAATTTGTTGGAACGCCCTGTATGTAACATTTGCTCCGCAGCTAAATTCGTTTTAGCATTATCGCTAAGATTTTTTGTCTTTCATTTTCATGGAAAAAAGCTTCACAAGCACTGCAGACATCAACTTGAGGCCGTCTAAAACTATAATTAAAATTTTCTTTATAATATTGTAGGAAGAATTTTATATTTAACTATACCTTGGTATACAGGGTATTCCTCCAAAAACAGTTGGTGCATGATTTTGACATTCAACATAGCATCTAAATAATGCTTCGGTTTACCACCATAGTGAGTTGTTTTTAAATCGTAATAAATTTGTAATGTGATCATGAATCACTTGGCAGATTTCTCCACTTATAGCATTACCGCTACGTGATTGACCTCGTAGGTCCCTTGAGCTTTTACTAGCAACAAGCAGATTACTTAAACGTCGTACACGGCTGACAGATATTCCATTTAATTTCATGTAAATCTAATTTCAAGTAAAAAAGTTAACTTTTTCTTTTTTTCTTTCTTCAACAGAATCTTTTTCGGGGTAATCGCCATCTTGCAGGTTAACCTCATTTTCTCCGATAGGCCTATCATTTCTCCTTTTAAGCTTGCGACGTCTTATCGCTTTCCGTTTCTCAATCAAACTCTGTAGATATGCATCTTGTGTATTCTTACTATCCAATGAATAGAAATAGTTCCACAGTTCAGTTTTATCTTCTTGAGATATAAGGGCGTTTCAAAAAGGACTTTACAACTTTGAAAATTCATATAAATTTTATTAAACAAGGTGCAGAGCTGGTTTTGGTGTTATTTTTAAAGGAAAATACTTCAAGTTTTTTACCTTAAACTAAAGATGTTCTACGTGGCTTCCGTTGGTTATTCTGCAGACATCCCATCGGTAGCCGATTTCTTCCTAGACTCGCACCAGCATTTCAGGTGTAACTTGCTCAGCAGCAGCGTAAATTCTTGCTCTAAGTTCAGGTAGAGTGGCCGGCAAAGGTGGTACGTACACCATATCTTTTATGAAACCCCAGAAGAAAAACTCTAGCGGTTTCAGGTTTGGTGAAGGGGGGGCATGCCATTGGCGCATCACGGCCTATCCGTTGACTTGGGAAGCGGTCATTTACAAAATCTCAGAAGTCAGTCAGATAGTGTGGTGGTGCGCCATCTTGCATAAAGAAAACATTTCGTTCTCGGTCATCCTCATCGATATGTGGTATTAAAAATTTTTGCAACATATCAAGGTACACTATCCCATTGATGGTTCTCTCTTGGAAAAAAAGGGGCCGTACACTTTCCTCTTGCTCAAACGTACAAAAAGCGTTCACTTTAGGGCTACCACGAACATGTTGTAATGTTTCATGTGGATTTTCGCTGCCCCAAATCGTACAGTTATGTGTGTTTACCTTGCCACTTAAGTGAAAAGTGGACTCGTCAGAAAGGATTATGTTGTCCAAGAAATGTTCATCATCATCCACTCGATTTAACATATCCACAAAGAAGTTCCTACGGGCTTATCAGTGTCTTTAATTGCTTGTAAAAGCGAATATCGGTATGGTTTTAATTGCAAACGTTTTCTTAACACACGCCAAACCGTCGTATGTGGTACTTGCAGCTCACGAGATGCACGCCGGGTCGATTTCTTAGGGCTATTTACAAAACATCGTCTCACTTGCTCAACGACTTCGTCAGATGTGCTTAGACAAACTGAGGAGGATTTTTTTATGTTTCACTGAGCACCCTGTTTTTTACAAAAAAAAACTATGCCACTCATAAATTGTAGGCCTACTAGGAGGATCTTTAGCGTACTTAGTACGAAAATTACGCTGAACTGTTGTCGTAGACTTCGATTCTTAAACCAAAAACACACAACTAGCACGCTCCGGTCCAGTGAAGGCAGCCATGTTTAACGTAACTGTCACTAGCGCTTGTGCGTCGCGATTAGGCACTAGCGGACTACGCGAGTCAAAACGTGAACTGTTTTCCTTTATAACAACACCAAAACTAGCTCTGTACCTTGTTTAATACATTTTATATGAATTTTCAAAGTTGTAAAGTCCTTTTTGAAACGCCCTGTATTAGAATAGCACTTTTCGGCACATTTACAGTTAAAATCCTCTTGTACTTTACCATAGACTTTCTTACCCGAGTGGGATGAGTATTCGACACCTTTCATTCTAGCATTTTTAACAATGTTTCTCTTGTATTCACTTTCATTTCTGTTGTATTTTTTTTCTTTTAATAGTCGGTTCACAATCACTTTCACTTGACATGGTAATAACAAAATATATTTCTTTCACAATCACAACAACTTTTAGGTTAGTAATATTATAATAAACAATAAATATTAACAAGTAAAAACATATCTGATTGAAACAGCAGATTACAGTGTTGCCAACAGCAACAAGAGGCAGAGAAAATCGTCATCCAGTACAGAAACAACATATGTGTATACACTTGTGTCGTTTCTGCACGGAACGAAATATTCTGATCCAAAATTTAACAGGCAAAGCATCATGGCACATGTGTCATTTCTGCACGGAATTGTGCCCCTACTCAAATAGAACAAGAAAAAAAGTGAAATTTGAAAACATTTCATATGTTCATCCCGAAGGAGATATGTACATTTGAAACATTTTACAAATTATTAAGGAGTTGAGGTGGGATTAAAGAAAATTCGTCATATTGGAAAATAAGATTACGAAAAATATTTTGTGGCACTTGATAGAAGTTAATTTTGTCACCCCCCCCCCCCCCCACCCCATAATACTCAATATGAATTTCGATTACGTATAATAACAGTATCATTTGGTTTTAAATAATTACGCGCGCATTACGTTAATTTTTCAAATTAAGCTTCCTAAATTAATATTATGTATTTCCTGTACTATCTCCTTTAACACTGTAAAAATTTAAGATACAGTACATTCTATGAAACTTATGTATTTTCCTGGATCTCCATGCTGTGTATAGCTCAGAATCTCGTCTAAATCTGTCATATATCTCTTAAACTATCTACTTAACACATTAAATTACATTCTCTCCTGAGTATTATTCTTCAATAGCACTGCAATGTTTTGTTTATCTCAGCCTACGTTGTTCCTCTAAAATCCTGCCTAATAATAGGATCCTCCTGAAATTTATAATTCATTCATTTTATTACCAGAGGCTGCAAGTTACATGTTTTGTTATCAGCCAAACCAAAGATTTGCTTTATTTGTTTGCCCGTAAACATTTAAATGTGTAAGGAAGTGTCATAAACATGTACTCAGGATATACTCAAGCAGTTGCATTAAATAAAATCACAAAAATTAGATGTTTATTAACATATATTAAGGTATGCTGTTCTGTTACTCTCCCTAAATAAATTTCAAAACTTACAGTAATACTTTCTCATAATACAAATGTTTGATTTTGTCATCATGGCTATTGTAGTGATATAGTCCTCCCAGATAAATGTTGATTTTAAAGGATATCCGGGATTTCAGAATGTTTTCAAAAGATATTGAACAATATTCATAAATGTCTTCAATATTCACAGAATTTGGAAGTTTTAAAGTCTACCAAAAGTTAATGTTTTATACAGTGCACAGACTACGGACTGCTCAGTCTTAGGTTGCATGCAAAATCCCAAGAATACTGCTAATCTCATTAGGCTAAACGTGCTACTATGTCATATGTGGAAATGAAATGAAATGAAAAATTCTTTATTTTTACAGGCAAAGTTAGGGCCGCATGGCACTTTCTTACACTTAACCTGTTGCAATGTAAAATTTAAAACATTAAATAAATATTATCTAAGAATAAAACAAAACATAATAAAGATAATAAAATAAAGAAATAATTACATTTACACAAAGTGGTGAAATTAATGTAATATTTTAACGTGTAATAATTAAAATTTAACACATTAATAAATTAACCATCTCTACTATTCTTAAAACATAATATAAATTTATATTTTTAATATACAAATAAATTAAAGTATTTATTGCTAAATGAACTTTTTCACACACAATCTCACATTCATCCCTCTGCCAGTGTCACGCCCACAGCATCTCAGACCGGAACTGCCCCGGCTAACCCCTCAAGATACATATCTTTCAGTTTCGCCACAAACCGGGAACTGCTATCGATGGAAGTAATTGTTTAGGGAAGGGCATTCCACAACCTACAAGCCATTACATGAAATGACTTATCAAACACTGCAGTCCTGTGCTGAGGCATTCTCAAAATGTATGAGCCAGAGCGAGAGCTTCTTACACCTACATGAGACACAGATTTAATATATTCAGAAAAATATCTTGGAAAACCAAATTTCAATATTGAATGAACTAGTTTTAAAATTTTGATGGACCTTTGATCTTTTAATTTTAGAATATTTGACTGAATATAGTACGGGTGTGATGTGCTGCTCCCGTCTCATATCGTAAACGTAACGTATACAGTAGTTTTGAGTTCTTTGCAGCTTCTCACTCAGCACTATGGTCATATCATTGATCACGGAGTTACAGTAATTGAAATGTGGAAGTACGAGTGATTTAGTCAAGAGCAGCTTGATATGTTCTGGTAAAAATCGTTGTAAACGTTTCAGTGAGTGAATAGATGCGAAAAGCCGTTTACAAATCTCCGCAACAGCGTCAGTCCAAGTCAAAGTCGAGTTTATAGTCAAACCAAGATCCTTCACCTTGTCGTAGTATGGCAGGGTGTTACCATTTACAGTTAACGTTTCAATAGTATTGAAGTTTATTGAGTTTCGTAAACGAGAGTGACAAATAATGATTGGTTTCGTTTTTGCATGGTTTAGTCTCAGGCCATGATTTTTGGACCACATAATCCCTGTGGCACCCCACAAGTAACAATTTCCCAGTCCGAAGTCATGTCATCCACTTTTACACACTGCCGTCTCCCTGACAGATAAGATCTCAGCCAAGTTAATACATGACTAGAAAACCCTATTAGCCTTAGTTTAGCTAGCAATACTTTATGGTTTACGCTGTCGAAAGCTTTTGAGAAATCGAATAGTGAGAATTGTGCCCTGTCTGTGATCCATAGCAAGCCTAATGTCATCCGTCACTTTTAAAAGTGCAGTTTCTGTACTGTGGTTGGTCCGAAAACCAGATTGATAGTCACTAAATATGTTGTTGTAAGATAGATATTCAGTGAATTGGCAGTGCACAATTCTCTCTAGGCCTTTAGATAATGCAGGAAGAATATTTATCGGCCTATAATCTGAACATGACGCTGGTGCTGAAATCTTATTAAGAGGACGGACAAAAGCAGACTTCCATTGTGATGGGAAAATACCACTCCTAAGAGACGTGTTGAAAATAAATGTGACTATTGGAAGGACAGCAAATAGAATATTCTTTATGAGGCGTATTGGGATGCCATCGTACCCAACAGCATTACTGCGAATACGGCGTATAGCTTTCAAACACGTCACCCTGTATCACAGGTTTAAAAGTAAACTCAGGATAACCACAACTACGGTGAGGTAGGTTTTGAAGATGTTTTAAGTAGTCCTCCACTTTTTCCTGACTGAAAACTTTGACTACAAGATGTAAAAAAAAAACAGAAATGTCATATGATTGTTCTCAGTATGTTTAAAAATATAAATCTACGATTCTCTTGCGTAGCCATCGTGTAAAAATGTGCATTGGCTAACGCTCAGCCAAATTCCTTGGTATGACATGTACCATTATCAAAATCAATGTTGCTTATATAAAATGAAGCTTCAATATATAAGTTTATACGTTAGTTCGTCCTCAAGCTATCCTACGAACAGACAGACAGGTAGGGATAGACACAAATCGAATATTTCCTGCCCCTGATGCAATAGACTATGTAATTATATTCATGCGCTAACGCTCAGCCAAATTCCTTGGTATGACATGAACCATTATCAAAATCAATGTTGCTTATATAAAATGAAGCTTCACTATATACGTTTATACGTTAGTTCGTTCTCAAGCTATCCTGCGAACAGACAGACAGTTAGGGATAGACACAAATCAAATATTTCCTGCCCCTGATGCAATAGACTATGTAATTATATTCATTCGCTAACGCTCAGCCAAATTCCTTGGTATGACATGTACCATTATCAAAATCAATGTTGCTTATATAAAATGAAGCTTCACTATATAAGTTTATACGTTAGTTCGTTCTCAAGGTATCCTGCGAACAGACAGACAGTTAGGGATAGACACAAATCAAATATTTCCTGTCCCTGATGCAATAGACTATGTAATTATATTCATTCGCTAACGCTCAGCCAAATTCCTTGGTATAACATGTACCATTATCAAAATCAATGTTGCTTATATAAAATGAAGCATCACTATATAAGTTTATACGTTAGTTCGTTCTCAAGCTATCCTGCGAAGAGACAGACAGGTAGGGATAGACACAAATCAAATATTTCCTGCCCCTGATGCAATAGACTATGTAATTATATTCATTCGCTAACGCTCAGCCAAATTCCTTGGTATGACATGTACTATTATCAAAATCAATGTTGCTTATATAAAATGAAGCTTCACTATATAAGTTTATACGTTAGTTCGTTCTCAAGCTATCCTGCGAAGAGACAGACAGGTAGGGATAGACACAAATCGAATATTTCCTGCCCCTGATGCAATAGACTATGTAATTATATTCATTCGCTAACGCTCAGCTAAATTCCTTGGTATGACATGCACCATTATCAAAATCAATGTTGCTTATATAAAATGAAGCTTCACTATATAAGTTTATACGTTAGTTCGTTCTCAAGGTATCCTGCGAACAGACAGACAGTTAGGGATAAACACAAATCAAATATTTCCTGTCCCTGATGCAATAGACTATGTAATTATATTCATTCACTAACGCTCAGCCAAATTCCTTGGTATGACATGTACCATTATCAAAATCAATGTTGCTTATATAAAATGAAGCTTCACTATATAAGTTTATACGTTAGTTCGTTCTCAAGGTATCCTGCGAACAGACAGACAGTTAGGGATAGACACAAATCAAATATTTCCTGTCCCTGATGCAATAGACTATGTAATTATATTCATTCGCTAACGCTCAGCCAAATTCCTTGGTATGACATGTACCATTATCAAAATCAATGTTGCTTATATAAAATGAAGCTTCACTATATAAGTTTATACGTTAGTTCGTTCTCAAGGTATCCTGCGAACAGACAGACAGTTAGGGATAGACACAAATCAAATATTTCCTGCCCCTGATGCAATAGACTAATTATATTCATTCGCTAACGTTCAGCCTATTACATTCATATGTACTTCAATTTTGTCTGTTCTTACATGATTATTTGCTATTTATTATGTTGTTTCATGTTATTTATGGCTCCGTCAGTGTCTTTCAATTGTCACATTTTTATGTCACTTTCACTTTTAGAACTGTTGTTATTATTGTTATTTTTCTAAATGCAATCATAAACATTATGTATACGACAGAACAAAGGCAAAAATTTATGTTGAGCTCCAATCTTTTTGTGTATAAAATGTATGTTTATTTATGTAGATATGTTTAAATATGATCTATTATTATTGTACATAAATCTCGTCTATTTATTGTAAAATAACCTACTTATATGATGTGCCTTTAATAACTATTTATATTGTATAACAGCAACTTTTTAGGGTAGGTAATTTCTCAGCTATAAGTACCATAACAACGAATAAACATATTTCAGTAGTATAAGGATGAAAAGGAGATTTCCGGTGGATGGCTTCATACTATATAGAGTAAGATATATTGCAAGAGTAACATTAGATCTGAGAGAGAAATGACAAGCAGCAGAACCACGAACTGTTACAGTAAACCAAGCTCCTGAGACCCCCAGTAAGCTTTTAGATATCCGTAGAACAAATAATAATTGATATTTATTCATAACAAGCTCAGAGAAGGAAGACGATGATTACTTTAGACTTCAGGACCACGTTTGACCAGAGCACTGCTGCCTAGGGTGAACAATGTCTATTGCGTTATTAGTGGAAACAAAGCATGTGGCAGTTCTAAGAGATGACATTACTACCCGACAACTTTCACGAATTTACAACTGCATTTTCTTGGTGTCAAAAATTCTTAATTTTGTGATTTTATCATTATATATTAAACCTAATTGTTGCTGTATTTTATACGTCATCATGATATAGGTAAAGTAATATTTATTTTTAATAACATAAGTCTGTTTTTTTTATTGTTTACACAAAACTGATGTTACTTCATTAAACTAATTTGATTCGAAAGTTGAGGGTATACATTAAGCGTAAGAAAATAAATGGCAAATTAATAGATTAAAAAGTCAAATCTTATAAAGCAACAAAGGCCTTACATACTATCAAGGCTTCTTCCCTTGCGATGATGCGCCTGAGTCAAAATGACGTCTTGAAAGAGGGCCATACATCAGCGCAATGGCCTAGTCCAGGCAATGAAACGACAACATACATATAAGCCCATTTTAATATGTCGATTTATATGTTCGTTGTATTTTTACGATTTATATTATTTCCAGATAATTAAATGCCTATTATCAAGAATGCTGTAATGGAATATATTCACAGTAAAATCTAGGTAGGCCTACTATGCATTTAATTAAAAGTTGCAATGTTTATTTGAAATTTAAAATACAAACTAAAAATCTGTTCCTACAGTTGTAAAAACTTACTTAATAAAATGTGCTAATAAATTACAAGTTTATAGCATTAATACCAGACGTATAATTAACACTCAAAATTAATGTATTTATTTTCAGTAGTGAAAACTTAATTTGAAGACGTTACTCGAATACTTTTAGAGGGTATAACAAATTTTACTAGTATTATGGATAATGACATTCTAATAAGGCATGAGGTTAAATGTCCTGTATATTTTAAATTGTGCAGTTTTTGGAATATGTGTATATATTATTGGTCAATTTGTTAATCTGGAATATCGTATTAAGAAAATGAAAATTAAGAATTAGATGTATAAATGAATAACAAAGAGACGTGTCTAAACACATTTAAAGCCATTTTAAATAACTGCATACCTTATAATATTGCTTTAACTGCCTACACGGTACACGTATCCTCCCTTTACTATTATATTTTCAGAATGTTGGGTACTGTGTCGTGTTCATTTTCTATGACTCTTCCTCTTAAATTGGTCATGGTTCCTCAATATCAATAGATCAGGGACAAGACCTCCCCTCCAATCTAGTTGTTAGTTGTTTACCAAATATCATTTCAAAATAAAAACTCATAATGAATAATACTTTAAATTTTAAAAAAAGTTGTAATTGTTTCCACAGTTAATTTTCCAAAAAAAAAAATACGGTTTTTATAATATTCCTCAAAAACTGTTAAATGTATATTGTTTATATATAAAATATACATTTAGTGTTCTACACCGTTTAAAATGAGATTCCTGCTCTCATAACTCATAATCCATTCGAACCCTTTTGTTAAATACCTTAGAGACTGTGGTAGAGTTTTTTAATTTGTTCATTTAACATAGCAAAAACGTTTTAATGAAAATCGTTGAAATTAATTTTAATAAATAAATAAATTACAGGAATTAACATGCATAAAATAGAAATATAGTAGGCCTCTTGTCTCGTACTAGTGAACATCCCGTTAGGTCAAGGTACATTTAGACATACAATATGACGTCATTTCTAAAATGTAGAGACTTGGCAGAATAAACAGTTGCAATCTTTTCAAAAGCGGCCTGCATGATTTTTAATATTAATTTTTCAATTTTCAATTTTTTTTCATCGCTCGTTTTTGGAGCTTCAACGCTCTCAAAAATTGGTTACTTGCACACGCAGGTGCAGCACTAGTCCGTAGGTAAGATGTGGATAGATCAAGCCATCATCATAATCTGAATAGGGCAGCATTTATCTAGATACCTCGAAACATAAATGACTAAGGCTAATTTGGAGCAAACGTAATCGATATGAACATTCCATGTCAAACCTTGATCAAGGTAAATTCCAATGAATTTCGAAGAACAGACCTCTTTTAATATGGCCTCATCCAACAAGATGGCCGGGCGATGGTTGGGCAATATTCGTAGTCTGTTGAGCGCAAAGAAAAATTTAGAACATTGGATTTTGAAGAATTTTTATAGACTGATGCTGTGAAAATGCTGGACACAACGGTTTATTGCAACGAAGGCATTTTGGTCGTATCATCCGCATATTGCAAGATTTCTCCGTGTGGTAGTGATGATTCTATGTCATTGACATAGAGCAGGAAGAGAATAGGGCTGAGACTCCCTATATCCCTGAGGGACTCCATATATAACATTCATTGAATTAGAAACACGGTTTGAAATTTGGTTTTGACAACTTGAGATCTATGATTTAAAAATAAACTAAGCCACTAGAGTGGCAAGCCTCGGTAGCCATGGGACCACAATTTGTCAAGCAGCTAAGATGGTCAACATAATAATAAGTTATTATTGTGTTGACCATCTTACGCTGCTTGACAAATTAAGGTCACATGGCATCCGAGGCGTGCCTCTCTTGTGTCTTTAGATAAATCGAATGCTTTAGATTTATTTATTTATTTATTTATTCAATTACATTGTTTTACACAGTTTGGCCTCGCCAAGTTACATAAAAAACTTGTCGGCGAGGTCCAGCGATATTTCCTTACTTCTACTGCTCCACTTCTACTGGCAATAATGTCTTTAATAAGTTGTATCGCTTAAATCAATTTAATAAATTAAACTACTAATGACGATTTATTTGCGGTTTAGGGCAGGCATCATGTTTCTATTTATATTTGGCAATTGTATGAATATGGTTTGAACTTAATATAACAATAACAATAAAATAATATAACGATTACATAACGAAAAACAATATAAATTACAATAACATGGTTAGATATTTGAAAATGATTTTTCTAATAATAATAACAATATATTCTTCTAGGAGTTCAGTGGTGTGTAATACGTGCATACCTGTCTGAATTTGTTCCTCTTTGTCTGTCTCCAGTTGTGTGCAGTAGTGTCGTCTGGTCGAAACAGTTTCTGCTAATTATTCCATATGTGATTATTGATTGAAATAGTGCCTTATAAACTGCTATCTTTGCTGGTTCAGTAAGTTTATTTTGCAGTTTATGCATTATGGCAATACAGGGGCCGAGTTTTCTCTGTAGCAAAGTTACATGAGGTTTCCATGTTAGCCTATTGTCAACAGTTATGCCCAGATATCTCACAGTTTCAACCAATTTAATACTCTCACATTGACATTGTTTATGACCATGCAAACATTCACAATCATGGTGTTTAATATTTACTACTCTATCAATTTTCATATTCTTTTGGCAAATATGCATTAAGCATGTCTTTTGGTTGTTTATTATCAAGCCATTGTCATGAGTCCATTTGTTTAACGTGTTAAAATTATTCTGTAGTATTTCTTCTGCAATTCTTATATCTTTATGCTGTGACAGGAGTAGTATGTCATCTGCAAAAGCAAAAATGTGACAATCCTCAATCTTTCTTAAAATCTCATATAAATAAATTATAAAAAGAGCTGGACCGATTTGGCTTCCTTGCGGTACTCCGTACTTTATATTTCTCTCATCGCTTAGTGTGTTCAATACTTTTACCACAAATTTCCTGTCTTTTAAATAGCTCTTAAACCATTCTAAATAGGGACCCCTCACACCCATTTTGAATAGGGCTGCAACAATCTTATTATGCTCTACAGTATCAAAAGCTTTTGAAAAATCAATAAACAAAGCCAATCCATGCAGTTTAGTGTCCATAATTTTATTTCCTATATCTGCAAACCCTTTTAATGCCATTTCAGTGTTGTAATTCTTTCTAAATCCAAATTGTTTATGACTTAATATTTTATTCTCATCTAAGTATTTATTTAAGTTTTCTAATACATATTTTTCTAATATTTTCTCTACAGATGATAATATGGCTATCGGACGATAATTTTGAAAATCCTTTTTACTGTTATTTTTGTATACTGGTCTAACAATAGATGTTTTCAAGCAATCCGGAAATATTCCTTCTTTTAATGATTTATTTATTAATGTAGTCAATGGTTTAGTGATACCATCCATTGCTTTTTGAATGTCTTTCATTCTTACTCCATCGATTCCTGGGGACTTGTCAGCATTAATGCCTTTTATTATTTTTACAATACTTTTCGGAGTAGCTATAGGTATGTAGAAATTCTGTAATACACTGTTATCCATATTGTCATTTATATCACATTCCTCTCTATTACCACAGCAGTGTTTTACTCTATCAATGCCTTCTAAAAAAATAATTGGCAAAGCTATCCACAATTTCTTTGTTATGCATGGTTTTTCCCATAGCCACCTCAATTATTGTCTTATCAATATTATTTTTAGTTGTTCTTCACAAAAGATAATTTATGTTTTCCCAAACCTTCCTGGAATTGTTTTTGTTGACTTCGAATAAATGCTGGTAATACCTATTTTTTCTATACTTTATTTTATTGTTCAATCTATTTCTTAAATTCTTGTACAAATTTCGGAATCTGATGTTAGAGGGGTCCCCTTTCCATAGTCTAAATATTCTGTCCCTTTCCTTTATTAAGTTTATTAGTTCCTGGTTCATCCATTCTTTCAGTGGAGTCCTTACGTGCTGTCCACCTTGCTTATCAATCCTCCCACCTGTCCTATTTATGGTAATAGTACTTCTGTCATAGATGCTAATGAATTTATTTATTACTTTCTCGAATCCTGCATTTACACTAGTTGTATCTTCTATATCCCAAGTTTCTTTCTCTATGAGTTTCTTTAGCAGTGGTTCTTTTAGTATTTTAGTTTTTTCAACCTCAGTGTCTCTTTTTCTTCCTCCCAATAGCTCTATTCTGGCAACTATAGGGTAATGGTCAGAAATTTTGGTTTTAATTATACCAGTGAAGATGTTTTTAATCGACATATCCAGTTTATAATAAATGTGGTCTATGCATGATCTTACTACACTACCCAGGCGTATTTCCTCTCTCGTGTAGTCCCATATACCCCTTTCTAGGCCCCTTTCTGCTAATGCTGCCTCATAACTCAATACATTTATATCACTTTTGTTCTTCAGATTTATATTGGTATCCCCTATAGATAGATAAATAGAGAAACACGCTTAATGTGTGTAACACTTACAACTGTGTCTATCGTCGATTTGCCTTCGTCGAATTCAAATTATTCGTTTAAGCTGATTATACTTGTTAAGAAACTAAATCATTCGTAATAAAAAAAAACTTTCGAATATTTGCTTATTACTGGCAAAATCGAGACAGGCCGATGACTATTGATGATAAAATAAGACATCCGCCCTTTATATACTGTAACTACTACCTTACATTACAATATTAAAATCAAACTCTTTATTGCCACAATAAAGTTACAATGTTATCATTCAAAATAGGTACGAAACTCAGGACTGCACAAGGTATTATGTATAGTTTTAGTGGTTTTGATTTAGATATAGCGTTAAAATCTAAATAAAACTATGTTTTATGGAACATACATCTTTCTTATAAGGGAGTTCGTATGAAGAGCATACTATATACAGGTTCAACCCGGAAATTTAAAACACATTTTACCATTTAGAGAACGGCTTTATATGGTGGATAATAATAAGTTTTTACATACCATATGGTACATTTTCTTTCGTGTCGTCCATCCACCCTGTCGTCTTGAATGACCAGTATTTACCTATGTCTCGTCCAACCAAACTATATCCTCAAACTGTTGCTTCCGTATCTCTCTAAGAAATTTGCAGCACCAAGCTACGAGGTTCTGTCGCTTTAATAACACTCTTCGACCATCGATTTTCTTGTAAGAAAATCCAACTCGCTTTAGAAATCTTGCATTTGTTTCATAAATCTGAGGATTTACTGCCAATGATTAAATCAGCCTCTCTTAATGAAATAATAAGTTTTTCAACGTCGGATGCTTCTTTATAATAACATGCATTATACACATGACGTCGTAAAGCATCAATCTGGAAAACGTCTAAACTGGTAACACGCTTCTTCTTTGGTATGTATTTTAGTAGGAGTACGAAACTTTGGTGACTCTCCGTTATTAACCGATCCATCCTTTTGTTGTCATATTTTCGTAACTGTATTCTTGTTAATGCAAAACGCCATAGCAGTCCTCGCCACAACTTTATCCACTGGAATTAAGGTCCCTTTGTTATCACGCTCTTGAGCAAAATATTCTTTTACCGAACAAACAAGCGTCAAGATCGTGGATTTGTTAGAGGTCGCCCTCTTATCTTACGACTATCAGTTTTTCAGACATTATACGTATCAAGTCTTGAAGAAGATTGTTGGTCGAAAACAGGCAGAACTCTAATAGAACACAACGCGCGCGCGCACCGCTAGACAATCACTCCACCAAAACTACAACACTGACACTGAAGCCGAGGGACAGAGCGAAATTTGGCAACAAGGGTAGTCAGCCTGACAGAATGGTATTCGCTTAGACGACGGCAGCAGCCTCCCCCTCTGGCCACATTCACTTTCATAGAATTCTATTTTGCATTATATCACACTATAAATATGGCAATATTTCAAGAAATAGTGAGAGAAGATGAAATTAGAAAAAGTCCTGCAAGATGTATAAAATCCCTGTATATAGGGAATTCTTCAATCTCCTTACCTTAAATTTTAAATACTGAGGTTTAACCCTTTGAGTGCCACAGGTATTTTCCTAAGGCATATGCATAAAGTGTAAGGCAGTTTTTTTTTCATATTTGTAAGCTTTTGGGCGAAAAGTTGTTGTAAAATAACTACCAAACAGATTTTCATAATGTTGATGTTGTTTGTTTCTTCTCGTTAAATGCAAAATATGATGCATATTATTACAAACAAAATTGTCTTTATAAAAATAAAAAAAATTCAGTATTAAACATTAATTTTTTTATAAAATGTTATAAAAGTTTCAACCTAATTAGAGTGTATAAAGTATTTTTAAGACTTGTTTCTTTATATCATGATAAAGGCCATATAACTCTAACTAAAACCCATGTATTATATATGGTACTAGAATAAAAACAAACATGGCATTATATGTATAAACAAAATGCTGCTCGGTACAGGCATTTTATAAATTTTACTTCATCTGTCAGAGTTTAAAAATTACATAATAATAGTGTAGTTTTCACACACAACATCTAATAACACATCAAGATAACACAAATAAATATGATTAGTAAATGTAGAGACAAATACTTGCTCTCGTATTTACATAACAGTTTACATTTACTAAATAATAACCCTAATATATTTACTCTGATAATTCACGGTTTTCAATTGGATACAACTCAAATCTCTAGATTACTTTTGTAAAGAAATACGATAAAATACTGTATACGTTACTATTTTAGTTTGTATTTACTCAAAAGCTTGGTTATCAGCACATAAACAACAAGAAAAGCCATTACGCAAAACGGTACTCGCCCGCTACGTCGCGTGACTGGAAGACAAAATCACCGCATATGTATTTCGGTAAAATCGCAGCCCACTATTTTTGGACGAGTTTTTCTTATCAGGGACCAAAATAAACTTAATTATACTTTCCTTCTTCCATAATGAATCGAAATATACTCGATGCATCATATACCTATCACCAAATATTGTCTCCAAATGTCACACAAATGAACTGACATTTTCGAATAATAAAACGTTGTTCTTTTAGTTTTTTTTCAATGGTTGTCGTAATAACTTGTAATTCCAAAATAGGTTAAAGGCTGTTCTTTTTAATACTGTAATTTATTTTGTTCCCGATAAGGAAAACTCGTCCGAAAATAGTGGCCTCTTGATAAGTAACCACACTACATAAGTTTCACAGATAAAATAGTAGAGAAACAACATAAAAGTCGTATTTATCAATAGTTTGCAACCTATTGAATACAGCTATCTGGTTATTTGGCCAAAATAATCTTGTACTGTACACAATATTATCAGAATACGAAACGTCAAAATTAGCGATGCTGGCACTTTATGCACTTTTCGTACCGCCAAAATTAGCGACGCTGTTGCAATTAAAGGGTTAAAATAAAACTAAAAAGTAGCTTTTGGGAAGGGTGATTGAATGGGGGTGGAGCTTGCGGTTCGTTAAGGTGGTCTTCCGATTTGTAACGAACAGTAATGGCTGGCAGGGGATGTGGGGTCAGGTTTAGGGGTTTAGGGTGTCAGCTGGGGCCGAAAATCTTTTGTTAAAGAGCTTTTGAAACCGATTATTCCTTTTAAGTCCATGATTGGTGGAGAAAGGTGTTGGAAACTGAGGAGTTTCTGGCTGCGTTAGGAGTGTCAAATGGCGTTCCGGAGGATAGTGTTAGAAGTACTAGTGTGTTAGATAGTTTTTATGGACCTTCCTGCAGAAGAATGTAATTCAATTGCTTCAAACCGGAATGAGAAGGTGAAACCAAATGAATGTGAAATACAGTGTGAGCATTCCCTTCACTGTTGAACACATTTCAACTCCGAGAGGTCGAGGATTGATCGGTAAATGTTTACAAATCCCACTTCACATGATTTGTTAATCTTTTTGAGGAGAGTACTTAAAAGTGTTAAGAATTGCAAATACTAAAAAAAGTTATAGTAGACGTTATTAAAAAAAATTCTGTATAATGAATAAATCAATATAGGGAACAAACCTTCCCACCTTAAACTTAAAATACTAAAATCATAAAAAATTATTGAAAATTTGAGAGCGAAAATTACCAGTATTATTTTATTCTTGAAATTAACAAAAACTTACCCAACCTAAGTACTTGACTACTCGAGGGCTACCACCAAGGGTTTGCTATGCTACCCTACAGGGATTTTATCACTTTAGGGTGGAATATCTTTTCAATTTTTTTGCTATGCTATTGCTAGCCCAATATTACTATGCTAGCCACTTCAAGCTACAGCCGGTTATCTGTATTCTAGGGACCTTCGCTACTGACCACGCAAAAAACATTGTTGTCAAAATGATAACTGCAAGGATTCATCTGTTAGCACCGAACATACAAAAATGCATATTTTAGCCATTCGGCCCATGTTTTCCTTTAAGCTGAACGTTTTCTGAATACCTCCAATGTGTTAAACATTATAATCAAAATATTAATCAGGAGTTTCAAATAACATTATATGATATAGCTGAATTTAAATAAAGTTTTAATAAACATGTCCATATAATTAAGTCATGTACTGTTAATAATTTAATAAGTATTTTCTTCGATTAATAATGTCTATAAATAATATTCAGTAATATTGTAACTTCCAAAAAGTAATTTTTCGTAGTTCACAGTGTCCTGTATTTTAGCATGCTAGAGTGGTATAAACATGTATGTAGATTTTATGTAGAATGTTTCTGCCATAGCTTGGATGAAAATATTGAAAAATAAATAACTTAAGTCGTTAATCAGAGAAAGATTTTTAAGATGCCAAATATATATATATATATATATATATATATATATATATATATATATATATATATATTAGATACATATTTTTATATGTATTATTTTTCAAAATTTTTATTCTAACAACAGTAAAAGACCATAAATATTTCGAAAATATCCGTATTGCATATTGAAGTTGGCATTTTACTTAGAAAGGTTGAGCAACTGAAGAGCATGTTCATATTTTATAATGAAGAGGCATTTATGTAATTCAAACTCAAATTTCATAAAAAATATAGAACAAGTGAACTATTCACACTCTTCAGTATCGAGATTGCTGACTAAATATTTTAAAATTCGATTTAAATAGAAAATTTAAATAAATCTGGAGTCATGTTTATTTTGCTTTACATTTTAATTTTATAACAAGTATACTTTTCTCACAAAAGGCTTAGCATACTATATTTAGAAATTACTTCCGCCACCCGTAGATTACAAAAAGGTGTTACTACAAACTTGAAGGAAATCATTTTATTATGAATATGAGCCACTTACATTATGAAGGCGATCCTTGAAGTTCCTCTATTCTACTCGTCTCTTCTGAGTCCTCATCGGTGCTATCCGACGCAGAATCGCTTTTCAATGACATGATGAAAGATCACTGATTTCCTGGAAAAGTACTCGTCTTCAACTTTTTTAGGTGTTTACATTTCCTAGACCAGTCCTCCGGACCTATAGTGGGAATCTTTTCTTCGGTCATGGCCTTTATTTCTGAATATTATTAGACCTAATGGTTCGCCAAACGATACATTTGTCAACATTTTCCAAACACCTAATTTATTTTGACCTTCCTGGGAGTTTCTTTGGCGTACAAAACCTGCTTACTTGCCCTTAAACTCTAAATTTCAATTGTCATCCTCGCCGTTGATCTTGGTAACGAAGCGTACCGAAACACAGGTAGCCACGTCAGTTCTCTCACGTGCCCTAACGATTGGAATCGTAACATATTTATCAGATTCGCGTTTCATAAATTTATAAACACTTGAATTTATTTCCTTTCTTATACTCTATGTGACCTTTCAACTTTAATTGTATTTCGTTTTCCATTTAAAGTCTGACGAAAGTAAAGCACAATTGTACTACACAATGTTGCACTTCAACAAAATCAATCACCACGAAAAACTACACTAGTTAAAAAACGAGCAGTCACTTCAAGTCCGAATCTCAACGCGCCACTTACAGACCTGACTGTTCAGTGATGTGCATCAAGACTGGCTGGACTGGCAGGCCCTTTATCTTTGTCCCACTCCTGCATGCATGCATGACTCACGTGCGACAACAATGCAGTTACAGTCGCCAACCCAGATGTTTTTATAAAAGAGCCCACTCTCCCCAGCCCACTCACCCTTGCTGACTAAACGGCTGTACTGTATCGAAAGACTTGCCACCTAACCCTAGAGGGATTTTCCCTTTAAGGTGGAATGGTATTTTTTATGTTTTTTGGGCCGTACGATAAGTACGTAACTACGAAGTACGATATGTAACTTCTCCATTTTGGCAATGGGAAGGTAGGTTTGGGAAAGTGTGGTGAAATGGGGTGGAGCCTGCGGTTCGGGGAGGTGGTGCTCGGATTAGTAACGGGCTATTCATGGTAGGGGCTGTGGAACACCAGGTTCAGGTTGTCAGTTGAGGCGGAAAATCTTTTGTTAAAGAGCTTTTGAAACGGGTAATCCTTTTAAGTCAACGATTGGTTGGAGTGGGAGTCTCGGTTTTTCTGGTGATGGTAAGAGCGTCCAATGGCGTCCCGAAGAGAGAGTGTCAATCCTCCAGTGTCAGAAATGACAAAATCGTTCCAACATCGAAGTTGTTTTCGTTGAATGGACGAGCAACAATGTCCAATTTCGGAGCTGGAGCATTCGGTGTAAGACATTCAAAGTATGAACAGTCTTGGTCAAAATAACACAGATGATTAATATCTCTTTTGCCACGACTACGGATGGTATGGCCAAGTCTCAATATGCTTACAACGGTTGACTAAATACTCTCCCCGCCATTCTTGTCTCTTAGGTTGATCAGTTCTTCATACCGCTTTAGTAAAAACATTAACTGCCAGGCTTCACTATTCCGCTTAGGCCCCCGATTTTTCTACTTTAATAAATGTATTATATTAAACAAACAAAGCTATAACTAGCATTAACAGTTATAATTGATTGGAGCGAGGCAACAAGATTCTAGTGAAAATAAAACAAACACTTTATTTATATTTTAATAAGGATTGGTTCACGTACGCACGTATTTTATGTTTAGCTTTACATATTAATGAAACAGAAACTATAAAAGTATATGTTTTCCTATTATACAATAAATAATTATATTAAATAATTAAGTTCTTTATATCTGTATTCAGTACACGCTAGTATGAACATTTTGCAAGAAGCTTCAAAAGCCGTTACCAGAATAGTTGAGCAATGGTTATATGCATTATAAAGTGCATATAATTATAAAAATAAATTGAAAAATGTTTACAACAAGTGCTATATAACTGAAGAGTGGTGTAATGGTTAGGTACATTATGAAGTTGAGTACATGCTTTATGACTATGAATTATGCAGTATAAAACGTTTACTTGAACAAACGAAGGAAATGGAAAGATTACTGTTAGTGAAATGTTTTTTAAGCTCTATATTAATGTTATGAGTACTAAGCAAATATTGTCTTTGTGTTGTAGCTTCTGTTCTAGATTATCCAGGTTGAAGCCATGTCTTAGCTTTAAAATCATTTACTACTGTTTGTTTGGAGTTTGTTTTTGACGATGGAAGGATTGTGAAGGAAACGGGATTTTTCCGGACATTTGCCATCGTTCAGTGATACAAAACATCAGTAAAACTACGTTGCAAGATCTAATAAATTAACCTAACATATAATTACAAACTAGGTTAAAATATACAAATCATACCAGAGCGTTGTGACACGCGTACGTCAAGAATCACAGTCACCATGGTGTGTGTCAACTTTGATTTCATTATGTACCTTATAAATAATTGATAATCTATTTTATGCTCGTAGAAAATTCCTTCTGCTAATATCCTTCTATTAGCCAATAAATTTAATTAACCAACAAGAAACCATTTTACGGACGCATTTTTAGAAATCAAACTCCAAATACATATTCCCGAATCCTACAGAAAATCTCCACCGACTAAAAGAAATACCAACTAATTGCAGTGTTTGAAGAATTAGTTTTCGAGAAATGTTAAAATCCATAAACCTTTAAGCGCAATAACTGCTTTGAAGCGATTAAAAGTAAACAATTTTATGTTTTAAATAAGAGTAAATAAAATGTATGTACATGCGTACAAATTTAAAATGTTTTTATAAATGGAAGAATGATTTACATTCTTTGTTTAAAGTTTGTTGGTGACGATGGAAGGTTTGATAGGATAACAGGATTTCGGACATTTACCATCGTTATGGTTACAAAAGGTATGACGCAACGTTTCATGGATTGGAATCTATCCTCTTCGTCAGGTAGGGGACGTATTACGACATACAAAAATAAAGAATATAAAGAAGAAAATAAGGGAATAAAAAGGGTTGAAACATGCCCAAAAGCTGCTTGGACTTTAGGTCCAAACGTTGTCACTGCAGAGAATGCAAGTCCCGAGCACAAGTCACGAGTACGAGAAACACAATCGCTCATCACATCGGCACGGATTCAGTGTGTATATATTGTGAAACTGTATCTTGCTGTTAGATCCGGAATCTCATGCAACAAGTGAGGGTACATAACAAACACACATCGGTACTCATCACATCGGCACGGATTCAGTGTGTATATATTGTGAAACTGTATCTTGCTGTTAGATTCGGAATCTCATGCAACAAGTGAGGGTACATAACAAACACACATCGGTACTCATCACATCGGCACGGATTCAGTGTGTATATATTGTGAAACTGTATCTTGCTGTTAGATTCGGAATCTCATGCAACAAGTGAGGGTACATAACAAACACACATCGGTACTCATCACATCAGCACGGATTCAGTGTGTATATATTGTGAAACTGTATCTTGCTGTTAGATTCGGAATCTCATGCAACAAGTGAGGGTACATAACAAAACACACATCGGTACTCATCACATCGGCACGGATTCAGTGTGTATATATTGTGAAACTGTATCTTGCTGTTAGATTCGGAATCTCATGCAACAAGTGAGGGTACATAACAAACACACATCGGTACTCATCACATCGGCACGGATTCAGTGTGTATATATTGTGAAACTGTATCTTGCTGTTAGATCCGGAATCTCATGCAACAAGTGAGGGTACATAACAAACACACATCGGTACTCATCACATCGGCACGGATTCAGTGTGTATATATTGTGAAACTGTATCTTGCTGTTAGATCCGGAATCTCATGCAACAAGTATCTCATATAACAAACGAGCATATCCTCTAGTATGAGTAGAGTTTCACAGTCAGGATATTTAGATAGGTGTTTCGCGGACACCCCTGTATCTACTTCCCTCTCGGCCCGAGTTATGGACTTATACAAACCCACGGGCAAGTACACTTTTGCCAAGGCTGCTTTCCTTTGCCCATAATAGTTCGCTTCCAATATCTCTTCCATATTCCTTGTAACCCTTTACAAGCCCGACGTAAAGAGTCGTAACCCTTAAAAGGTTACGACTCTGAAGAAGGAAGCCATAAGCCCAGTACGGTATGTGAAAGAGACGAAATGAGTGACTTTGACACTCTGATGGTACATTACGTTGTTAAAGAGTAAATATGGGCAAATATTGAGACAAGCACTCCAAGTGTGCCGCGGAACTAATTGTTTGGGAGCGGTCGGTTCTTGATTACTTTTTGTTTCCAACATCTCGGTTAATTTTCAACCAGCGTTCCCAAGACTATATTATGCATTCAACAAGTGCGACACATTGTCTACCAAAGCTGCGAGAGCTGTACGAGATCGGGAGTAACAACTGGTTTTTTCATTTGGGAATCTCGTGAATTTAAGCAGGGATATGTATGTATATGGGATCAAAACGTTCGAACAACATTATACATCGCTATCAGAAGTATTCAGTTACGTGCTGGAATTGACGTGCAGTTTATATGTAACTGTACCGGCCCACATATCCAAAGGTGCCACATCCACATCCGATCAGGGCAGTCCAACCTACACGGGAACGCAAGGTACATTGTGACGGTGTCCTGCACCGAGCTCCGTTGCTCTAATTGTCGAAGTAATGTGTATCAGACGTGTGGAGCAGAGACGAGCGTTCTCAGCGCTGCAGTGGTTAGTCAAGAACTACACATACATACATAAGTACACACACGTAATATACCAGGTGTCCTACAAGTCCCTCCCCCCCCCTGCTAACTTTCATATGAATATAGATGGAGTGATTTACAGTCGGAGGAATTTAGCTGTGCTCGTGCAGTCCTAATTCTACCCTTTCAACAAACAAACGCTATCTGTGTGGCGGGTTGCGTTTACGTGCTAGCCGCTGAGATGAAGGCGCAAGAATCTCTTAACGAATTAAGAGACTCTTAATTAAAAAAAAAAATCAATCACGATTTCGATTTGCCGATTAGTATTGATACATACTTTATTTTTAAAAACACGTTAAACAACACTATAACAACTGAAAAACAAGGATAAGTCCTATTATTGCTATTGTTTGGTATTCTCTTATTATTTCATTTACAATCACTTCAATAATATTTAGTTAATTAAAATGCTAGAACATAATTTTCTAATAACAAATGTTACTTGCAATGATTGTTTTTTCATTGGAGTTCTTCAATTCCACTCAAATTGACCTCCTCTTCTGGGTCACTGTCACTGCTGTCTGTATCCGAACCCCTGCGGCTGCATAGTCCCTTTCGATTTTCTCTACGTGCTTGCACTTTACTGACCACTCTTCTGCGCCCATACTTGATATCTTGTCTTCGCATAGAGCTTTAGCTTGAGACATAGTGAAAGATTTATTTCTCATAGCCACATGATTTTGACTTCGGCCCAAATTAACTCAATGGGATTGAGGTCTGGGTGGTAGGGCGGAAGTCGTAAGATGTCATCATGACCTTGTAGTTTGAACATGCCATGGTTTATATAACTGCACAAGTTTGTAGAGTTCAGGTAAAAGCATATCATCGCAGAATGGTATTCCGTTTTTTGAAAGCCACACCTTCATACCTTGCTTCCTACTTTTTGAAGTAGGGGCTTTATCAATTTGTATGATGAATTTGGTTCTAAATTCGGTAACAATTTTTCCTTTATCCACTTCATAAAAATGTCCCCATTCACATTGTCGTGGTAGTCTCCACTATGGTTGCTTGCTTTCCAACAGGTAAAAGCATTGGGCACAAACCCTTTCTCTTTTTATCCGCATGGATAATTATTAGTCTCTCGCCCTTGGAAATCGGCACGTGTAACCCCTCATTTGAGCCATCTGACCAAGTTTGGTTTGATACGTGAGGCGATAGTATATAAGATTCGTCTAAATAAATTATGGGGCGTCCTTGCTCCTTGTAATTTTTTAAAGCTCTCAAGTATGTTATCCTCTTCTCTCGGATTTTTGGATTTTCAATTAATAATTTCCTATTGTTTGCCGTCCTTCTCCAAGTAAATTCCAGGCCCTTTAATACCCACCTAAAACTGTTCTCACAACCCTGGAAATTTATGTTGTCCCTTAGCGCCTCCCTCAAAAGTTTTGCAGTCGGTATTCGATGTTCTTCAACATGGAAGTTGTCAACTAGTCTTCTAACTACACATTTATCGAAGTCAACTAAATGAGTAACTGTTCTACGTCGTTGACGGTTTTTGTTTGGCGTAGTAAAACTTGCCTCACACAGGTTACTAGCCTTCAACTTGTTAAGTTAACTGTTTATTTTAGTCACAACTTGCTCTGACACTCCAGTTGCTGCAGCAGTTCGTTGGCGAGCCTTTGACAACGGAATTTTAACAGTTTGATGGTCTGCCTCTTCCTTCATAAATGTATAAACATTACTCACAATTTCGAGAGCCTGACTATGAATAGTTCTACCTTTGACTATCGACTGTAACTCAACAGACATTATCGGTAAAACCGAAGCACAAGTTACACTCAGCACTGTCACAAAACAGACTGATTTTAGCGAGTGCGATGAGTTATTTGGGTCAATACGATTCCTGAAAGGATGGTTTCACCCATGAGTCAAAGGAAATGTTTTCGGGACGCAGCGCATAATGCTACCCCGCCACCCCTCCCGCCAATCAACACACACTCAAGGTCACGCGCACAGCTAAAGTCCTCGAACTGTACTTTTGGGGATATGTTTGGCAAATTTTAGGGGTAAGTCAAAATTTTTAAATAGGAACCCTTAGCAAGTGACAAAAATGGCGCAAACTAGAGGACTGTAATGTTATTTTACCAAATTTGGTGGTTATTTAAAATTTGAATATTTTATCAGACCACCAGAGATTGAAACTTACATTTAAAGCTATTTTTAGGCAGATAAAACTTTTACTCACTAGTTACTTTGAGAACTTACGACACGAAATCACAAAGTTCGTTGTTACAAGAATCGCCAAACATAAAAAACCATGATTAACGTAGGATTTACTAAGTTTGATATACATATAATGTATTGTACCTTGATATAAAAAACGTGTATGTATTGACGCGATTATGCAGATGAATCTTCTGATTTAATTAAAGTTATCCTGTTTTCAATAGTAATTAACATGATACAGTATGCATGTATTTTTTATTAATTCGCTTTAGTGGCTAAGAACAAAACTTTCACCTATAAAGATGTAGATATAGGCTACAGTATGTTCCACATTTTGTGCTTATTGAAGGAACCTCGGACACCATAAGAGATACAGCAAAGTTTAAATGAACAAAGTTGTGCGTAATATCAAGGCTAACAAATCAATGTGGTTAAGTTAATTGTTGGCTTCGTCGTTCATTCGCTGTGGTCAAAAAACTCTTTTTGATTTAAATTCTCAAACTATGTCAGCTCTCTTATTAGTACCCACATTGGGACAAGTTCTACAAGAAATCTGCGACTTTAATGTAGCAAGCCTACACCACCGTTTTAACAATAGCTTGAATTGAAAGTAAAATTATTTTCATTTTAGAACGAGGCCTGAAAATAGTAACTATAGCTGATATAAATGGTGTATTTTTTATGACAATTTACAATAAATAACATGGACTAAGGACATATGTACATCTGGGTAGGCTACGATTCATGGTGTGTATAAAGTACACCTTATATGTTCCCAATAACACATTAACCGAATAAGGACTGTCAAACGCTTAGTATTGGCGAATGGAAAAAAATGTTTCATTAGAACAAACAGGAACTACTTAAGAGCTAATTATAGATATGACAAAATTTGGCATAGTTTTTTGAACGACAACTTTACAGACGTATGGGACAGTCCTATCTGCCGCATGTTTTAAATGGGCTAGTACCGAGAGAACCGTAACTGAAGATATTCTCCAACTTACATCTTTATGGTGGTGCCGTGGGGAGGGGGCGGCTATTAGAGAAAGGTCCTTGCGAGCAGATGGCGGGCTCTGCAACTTATTGTGTGAACTATAGGAAACAAACAACCGGAAATGTACGGGTAGCCAGGCGGACCCGCATATTTTTTGTTGATAAAACATCGCTTTTGTTGTTCGTCAACCCGAGAAAGTCGACATAACCCTTGATAATTCCGTTCCTTGGAGCGTCTAGTATACCATCAAGGGCTCAAGATACTTTTATCTACACCACCGGTGGCTATTTATTTTAAGTGCATTAATAAGTTAAAACAACAATTTAATGGCGGTTATTTTAAGAAAGCAACAAAATCAAAACCTGAAATCAAAAATTAAAACTAATCTATTCTCTAAGAAGACGTGCAATATTAAATTATACAACAAGGTAGAAATTAATGTAATGGTGATTTGATATCTTTAGATGTACGAACTAAAAAGTTATAAAATTATTAATCTGAATGAGAAGCTTATAAATGTTATCATTTTCACTACAGTCTCCTAATTTTGTCAACTTTCTTGCACGCCTTAATGATTTTTAAATAAATATAGTTGTTTAACCAATCATAAAAAAATCATGGACTTACATTTTTTTCAAGTTGAGTCCTTCCTCTTTCTACACAAATGCTCGTGCATAAATATTTTCAAACAGTAAGTCTTGTTTTAAAACTTAAAAACATAACATTTCTTGTAAAAAATAAAAAGTGGACCAAAACATCACTATATAGTAATCTATAACCTAAATATATTTCTCATTATTTTTTGATGTATTCAGTATTTTCTTTACTGTCACTATAGCTACAAGTATTTATAATTGAAATCCACTTTTGTTTAAATATTTCTTTCTGTGCGAGCCTAACCCACTTGTTTCAGGGCTATCATCAAAATCCATTAGAAGCTGAAAATTAACAATAAACTGTAAACTCCTGTAATAAACCAATTGTTTATAAAACAATAATAATAGTTTGTGTTACTGTTATACTGATATTTGTTTGATAAAAGTCCGTCAGTAGTAAAATTAGAATCATTATCTGTTTCATATTGGAATAAATCTTCGCTTTCACTGGAAAATCTGAATAACTCTAAATTAATTGTCCTCAATACTGTCACGATTCATTATATTTACACACAAAACAATCGTTGTAAACTACAGTAATAGCAAGCAAAACAATAACAATGCAGACGACGAATTAGCAGAACGTTAACAAACGGCCGCCGGGCCTCCGCGCCGCGACGACGAGATTGTAAACGAACAATTGTTTTCCAATATTACAGATGACTGCCAACAACATTTCATTGATCATAATCCATAGAGTAAGAAATAAAAACATGTAAATAGCGAATGACTATCCACACAAAAGCTAAATACGTTTAAATGCATTTTTATTACTGTAAAAATCCACGCCGCCAAAAGACATTGTCGGCAGTGACAGTGTTAAAAACTGTTTAACGTGTTTTCGAGGAGTAAGTAAAAACATTAACTAAATAAAAAAAGGGAATGCATAGCACAGATAATTTAATAAATCTTTAAACAATGCTGGCATAGTCAATGTACCATCTCTTACAATAGCAAATGCCTTCCACAGTTCTTAGTTATATTAATAATAAAATAAATACATACATTTTTACTGGCTTTTTTATTTTTAAATGTAAGCTATGAAATGGCAGGACTTCGAGGAATACTGAAAAAGCTATGACCATATCTGTTATATAGAATCAGATTCTAGGATATTTTGTACTAACTACCAACCGACGTTCTCTGTGTTCCCTTTCGCTAACATGTTTGGAAGAATTGTAAACAAATCTTATTGAAGTTGCTGGAAAATACAAGCATTTAGTGAGAATTTACGTGTTTGGATGGATAATTAACACGGAGACGGCTTTGATAGAGTCCATGAAAAAAATGACAAATGAAAAGAAAATTGTTTAAGGGTTACGTTTGATATTAAAAAGCTTTTGATAATGTCTATCACATAATACTTCTAAAAAGCTATATAATTGTGGAATAGGAGATATTGTTTACAAATTTTTAAAGTCGCTTAAAGGTAAGAAACAACGTGTTAGTTTAATGGTCATATAAGCTAATGAGGTAATAATACGACTCATATTGAGTTCTACATTCTGAGTTTCAGTAAATGCTAAATGCTCTCACTAGCAGTTTATAAATCATGCAGGTCATTTTTGAGATATTTTATTTTACTATTGGAGTTGTAGGAACTACACATAATTTTAATCGGTGACATGACATATTCAGGATGCGACGAAGTTTTTTTATTTCGTTAGGTTCGTTTTGTCAGTGTAAGATTTTGGTGTAATAGATTGTACTTTATTTTTTATGTAAAAAATCTTTCCGTATGTGGTACGGGTTGTTTCACAGGACGAGTTGAAATTGCAAACAATAATCGTGCAGCCACGGTAAGGCGCACAAAACGCTGTAGTTAACATTTCTATTCCTGAAGTTACTGATCTGAACTGAACTGTTCGTATGCAAGATTCAGTCTGTTTGTACGATTGTTTTCGAATTAAATTGGTGAAATTCAATAAGTTAGAGGAATAAAGAAGTATAAATATAGATTATGAGTATACACTAATAATATTTTTATTGGGTTAACTTATTTATTGCTGGATGAATCTAAATGAAATAAACTAGTATCGTTAGTATTAAAAATATGATTACAGATATAGTTAATTCTGTATTTAATTGATGTACAATATATAAAATTTCATTATTTATTCAATTGAAAGTTAATTAATTACTATTATACGTGGCAATAATTGTAAAAATGATAAAGCGGGCTGAGGATTTCCATAAAGGTGCACCGTAGTCACGATTGTCCTTTCGGCGGCAAACGACCAACATCAAATGCACAAATTTTATCCGTTAAGTGAGAGAGAAAGAGAAGGAGAACTGAAATGCGAATAACTCGGTAATGTAGCTAGAAGGTAAACCGTCCTTGGCCGCATAGCAACGAAGACCACACTTCAGACTACTAATAAAAAAGAGCAGATGTTGATGTTGCATATCAGCGTCTGGAGTCAAGTGGTCTTGTCAGTACGCATTCTAGCGTATTCTGATACATTTTCTTTTTTAGTCGCTCTGCACAATGTTTTATGTACTTGTTGCTTTCTGTTAAAAGTTTTTTACTGTCGATGGGTGATTTGAATAGATAGTAAGATTTTCATTAAAAAAAAAACTACAAAATACCATTGCCGTACTTTTAATTTTTTGTGTATTAGGATGTTTGGCACCCGAAGAAGAAGGTAGATTTGAATCCTCAAAACGTAGTCCTATGTGTTGTCGATTGATATGTACTTTGGGTTTGCAAGGAAAAAATAACGAATTAATTGGGAGAAGTAATAAACTTTTTAGGACCCTTGAGTTTAGGATGTACCGTACGACGATAACACAAGGGGGGTGATGACTTCTGAGGTCGTAGTAATAAATACTAGAATTGCAAAGTTTACTTATAAGTTCAGTTTAATTATGGAAACTTACAAGCACCACTTTTAGATGGTAAAGGAAAAGTATGTAATGCCACGTTGCTGCCAATTAGAATATAAGAACTAAGAAAGTATATCTTCTAGGTGGGCCTAAAATATCCAATGTTCTTTGGAATTATGCCTACGATGTTTTACTTTATAAAACAATTAGATATCACTTCCCTTCGCAATATGTAGACTCACAACCCGGGTGTCGGCGTCATGGCACGAGACATTGAAGCTGTAGTCTAAGAACGGTTATTTCTAGAAGAGGAGTAGAATTTGGGAAAGTGGTAGCCATCTACTCAAACAACACGTGAGATACGTCAACTACGTGAGCTACGTGAACTACGTGAACTCGCCTAAAACAAATTCGCGACGGTATTAGCCATTTAATGATACAAATTACTTATTATAACAACGTGTTCGCCATTAAGGACGACGCCACAACTTTTATCTATCTCAATCAAGCAAATAAAAGATCTTCAAGGGTAAGTAACTTTACTAGTTACAACTTTACTTTACGTTACATTCATTTTTATATGTTTGGCATCAAAGGGCTAATTTAATAATACGAAAAGATAAATTTTACTTACGGACAAAGCGCGCGAGGTCTGATCGGTCACGTAGTTGGGCTGCTACAAAGGGTTAGAAGAAAATATTCATCCGCGTGCCAATTAGGTAGTTACTCCGCCGATAATTTAGTTCCGGAACATTGGATAAAAATAATATTAAATTATACTGGCTGACTAGGTTGCAAAATTTACATTATATGAAATTTAATTAACTAATTTACGGTACAAGGATTTAAAGAAAGTTCAAGTATTTCTTCTCAATTTCCTCTCGTTTTTCATAAGGAGAGAAAATTAATCACGGTATCAAATACTGGTATCGTACAAGAGCCAAATTTCGATAAAGGATATATTTTATATGGTTCTACATAGGATAGGAGGGAGGTTATTGGATTTTTGGAGAAGGCGATGATCAAAAGAATGTTTGTAAAGTTTTCTAACACAACATCAACAATTTTGCTGAAGTTGCTAAATTCTGACTATAAGAAAATTATTTGAATGGGGATTCAATGGAAATAAATAATTTATTCTTAACTGAGAGCTTAAGAAGAGGTTATCCAAGAAAATTACTCAAAGACAAACTTTATGCAAAGAAGAAAACTCTACATTCTAAATTTGAAAACAGTGACTCAAAATTAATAGTTCAGTGCCATCCAGGGCTTCACAAAATTAATAATATACTTAAAATAGCATTTAATACCTTACAAAATTCTAGTTGAACTATTGATATTTTCAAAACAAATCCTAGAGTAATCTTTAAAAGACCTCCTATTCTTAAAGTTTTATTGGTCAAACCTAAATTATCAATTACAAACACCAATGAAAAGGCATTACAAAATCAAACAGGATCACATCCATGTAATAAACCAACATGTTTGATTTGTAAAATGATAAAAAATTCTTCAAAATTCACTAGTAGCAAAACGAGCAAGGCATATCCTATCATTGGCAACTTGTCTTGTGAATCTAAAAATGTGATTTACTAAATTCAATGTCAAAAATGTCCAGCAGATTATATTGGCTCAACAACAAATACCTTGAGGACAAGAATGACAGGACACCGATTTGATTATAAACACCAAGATTTAAATAAAACTGTCGTCACTCGTGGTCTAAATCACAATGACACTTTGAAAATACATATTCATTCAAATCTATTCGGCAAGTACATACAAATTCTAACCCAATTTACCTCAGAACATTAGAACAAGCACACCAATTGGTTTTAAAGAGCAACATTCCACATGGACTTGATATCAGATAACTTAGCCAAAAACGTCTAAATTTGAAATCAACATATAAAAGAATTATTTATTTCATGCCATCTGTATTTATTATTATTATTTATTCACTTTTTATTTATTTTTGTTTGTGTTATGTTCTTTTATATATTTTATACAATTTATGCACCTGAAGACGGTTTTTACCGAAATGTAGTGGAAATGTTTTAAAAACGATTTTATTTGTACAGTAATTTACTAAAAATAATATATATGATATATTATATTAAATGAAATATAGTATATATGCATCTTTCTATGAAAATATGTTATTCCGTCAGTCTTATTTCATACAAACAATATAGGCCTAATAGTACGCCACACTATGTGTCGCATTACAGACTTCGCTGAGGTTGCATTCAAAATGTAAAGTTTATACCTCATTTCACTCTCGAGATGTCTTGCAAACAGACATTCAGACAGATAATTATACAAAAAAGAAGTTTTTACTTAATTAAAATACTTAATAGTAACTTAATAAAGCCTATTGAGTGATAGGCTTCAATGACACGCAAGACCGTTTAATAATTTATAGTATAATACTGCAATGTAATTGGATAACTTTGTCTGTAACGTAGCATGCAAATAAATAAATAAATAAGACCAATGTAAAAATATGCATTAGTGCTCTGCCAAAACTTATGGAGTGACATGCATCATCATCCAAATCAGTATTGCTAATATGAAAGTGAAGCTTCTTGCAAAATATAAAGTCTATAGATCAGTTTATTTTAAAGATATCTTGCGGACAGGCAGACGTAAAGGCCATGTCACACTGCCGTGGCGTCGCGTCCGTCCATCCATAGTATGAACGTCCGCGTATGCCGCGACGGTCTCGAATCCCGTCAATACCAGACACGCGTCCGCGTCCGCGGCCAACGCCACGTCTTTCTAGGAGTTGCTTATGCATTTCAACTACTTTGAATTTGTTTAGTTATACACTGATAGTGGAATTAATAGTTTGTTATAGCTCTACAAAATTAATTTATTGTTCTGGAGCGTATTCATTAATAATTATTATTATCAAAATTATATTTTAATTATTACATGCAATACTATTTCTATTATGAACTTAGTAATTAGGGCATTCAATACTTTGATATACCTCTTTAAAAACTATTGGTTTTTATATATAAGATGCATTTCAAAGGATTATTTTGTAATTTTTGTGTTGGTGTTTTCAGTTTTGTAATAAGTCTTTATGTTTTTAAAATAAGGCCTATTTAATTTTGTTATAGATCAAACATAATATGAAAAATAACAAATAAAATGATTGCATATAAACATGACACCAGAGTATTCATTAACCCTAGAACTGGCGGTCATTTCATCCTGGAGTGTCGGGCTGTTTTAGAGCTTCGCGCAAGGTTTTTTTAAACAAATTATTAAAAATATAAAATAAAAGGAGTAGGCAGTGGCAAGAGCGCGCGGTGCCCCGGTGAGGGGGTTGGGGAGGTGCTTTATGCGCATGCGCGAGCCTTCGTAGCATCGCCGACGTCGGCCAAGGATCGCTCCAGCCGCATAGCGCAGCAGACGGTGGCCGACGCGACGAACGTTGCGCCACGTCGGTTATGTCAGTGTGACTTGTCCTATTTGACAACATGGTTAGCGATTATTTTAAAAATCCATCCGCAGATGGATGGACGCGACGCCACGGCAGTGTGACATGGCCTTAAATGGAATTTTCCAGCACCTCTATAATCGGTTCCACGTTCACCCTGCAGTACAGGTCTGATGGGAATTCTCATGTTACTAGTCTTTACTGCGATCATCCTAGGGTTGCGTCAACTGTCCTCGCGACGCGCTCGAAGGCGCTTAAATACTATAGATTTCACTGTACCTTTTGTACCTTAGCTCATGTTTATATGAGTTTTAGTTATTTGTGATGTTTCATGGTTCTGAACAGGGTATATGCGGGACAGGAAAGAATCTGTTATCTTCTATGAGGCTGCACGGCTTATCTATCTGTTATTACAATCCCTCAGCCTAAACACAACAGCAGATAGTTACGGATAAGAAGGGTTTTTAAACAAAGTCAAAATCAAAGTTATTCATCAGTGTGGTGGAGTGACGGGGACCTTTGTGAGCGTGCTTTGCCTAACCTTGCGTACAGAACTCAGTGTAATATTTTTTAAGTTTATTTGTTTATAGTCTAATTAGATTGTGTGCAATATGTTTATACTTTTTCTTATAAAAAGTTATAGAAGTCAAACTTACTTAAGTCTTATAGAAGTTGCGACTGTATAACAGTTTTGAATGTTTTAAAATACTTTTAAAAACCTTTTCCCGAAGAAATTGTGGTTTTTTTTGTTAAATAACAAGTGAAACAACTTTAACCAGGTACCATTTTATAAATAAATGTACAGATTTTGTTAAAACCGAGAAATGGAAAGCGCAGTTTGTTTTAAGACCGTGATGATTTTGTGTTTGTCGTTAAAAGTTAAAGTTTCAACAAGAAACGTGGGAGCAAACCCACCCCCCGTACGGAATATTTTAAATGCTAATAATATTTAAAATTGTAAGTTTGACAGCCGTCTCAGAGCATTACTATTATTCTTATTTTATGCTCTAAAGAACGGCCATAACATAAGCGAAAATGTACCCTTTTGCAGACTGCTTGATAACACAAACAATTTTAAGAAAATGACGCTGAATTAATGAGAATAATAAACTTAACATTAGTTTCTTGTAAACTTATACGATATGTGATTACCAATAATACATTTGTAACTCACGTAAAAATAGTTGTCATATACAACTACTCGTGCTGTTAATGTTTAACACTACGGTGTGATTCCTTGAAAATAATACACCTTAAAAGTCTATGACTTTATACACACTTATTAATATGTGTTTTTCACCATGAATAATTGGTGTCGTGTCATTAAATTATTGATCATTTATGGGGTTATAAATATTGCTATGATTATTGAATGTGTTACGTAATTTATTCAATATGTACTTACGTATTCGCAAAGGATGCGACCTGCTGTACCTCCTGAAGATGATGGGTCCTGGACTTCGATATGACAAGCGCGTGTTCAACGAGATGACATCCCACTACTTCCCTATCATGTTGGATGTAAAGGTTGGTTTTATCTCTGATATAGACAGTTAATGTGGTTAAGAATAATATACCGCAACTCTTTAAGTATAAGGGTAATCGACACAAAGATCTGGAGAGACGAAAGAATACCAAAATCATTCAAATGTTCTACCTCATTCTGTTAATACTGGGAATCATTCAATTTAGCATGTGAAGTCAGAGTGTTCTTTCACTGTACAAGGTTGCCTAAGTTATCAATCTCTAATTCTCTTAAGAATCGTAGAACCGAACTTATAGTTTAGTTTTGCTTCACACTTTCATCTATTACATGGGTGGCCAGACACTAACTGCGGCAATGGAGACTGATGGTATTTGGGCTTAAAGGGTATGCATAATGAGTGAATGTTTTTTAAGTTTATACCTGTTTTCAAATTTTGTATTTTAATCCCGTTGATTATTGTGTTTATATTAATAGCTAACCAGGAAATGGAACATAATATAATACATTTCCATTTTGTTGTAATTGTAATTGTTAAATAATAAGTAAGCTTAAAATGTAAGAAAAGGTCTTATTTATCTATTTATCCTAGCAACGGTGGACACCATTTGTAGAAATATGAATTACTAAAACGACTAGTGTTATTTACATATTTGTATTTTTATATACCTATATTTTTAATAGTATTTTAACAAACAGTTGAATTGCGTAACAGCCTTGCTATATGTATTTGCCTTTACATATGGCTACGTTCTGAAAAACCGTAAAGGTCCCTTCATCCATAGGAAGGATGGGTTGGATGCTCGGTAAAGATCGTCCGTCTGTTTATTAAATGGAACACCGCACACCAGCGTCCGTCCAACCGCTGGTCGAAAATTCGTCCAGTGGATGGATGTTTTGGGATCACTCACCGAGCGATTTTTACAAAAATGTACGTCAGCGTGGAAGTTTTCTGGGTGTTATCTTCAACAGAAGTTCCTCGCCGCATAGTATCGTTTTTGGTCGCTAACCTTGATTTCCCTGAACCTCATAAATCAGTTTTTGCTAACTAATTTCTTAGTACAAGGTGAAAAGATATAAGATATCAAATATATAATAATACATTTCTTATCTTTAGAAGAAAAAAATAAATTTTAGGTTTTGATGGATGTATAAAATTATGTTTTACCGATATTAACTAAATAACACCTTTGGAATTTTGCTAATTTTTAGTAGTTTAAAAAGTCTACAACAAGCATACAGCTAGCCGTTCTTTGCTTGTGATTGATTTCCTGTAATTAGTGTTTTCCCTTTTTATATCGTTCTCTGTAAATGTCAACACTTCTTCGAATTGTTCTTACTTAGTCTAAAATGCCATCTGAATCTCTATTCGCCCCATTCTAAATCTGATATCAGATGGAGGAATTCACCAAACTCGTCTCTTATTTTATTAAGGGGGTGCAACATTATGTTTCTGTGTAATAACTGAGTACAGCAGGACTTTATATTCATCGTCACTGCTGGAACTGTCAGCAGCAATCCATGGTGGTACACTTCTCTCAATATCATTGTTACACCAAGATACACTAAATGCTATTATTTCACTGTTTTGCTTGACGGAAGTTGCAACTCAACTGAAAGACAAGATGCAAACAGATTTGTCCGTCTTTCCGTTGGATGGACGTTTGCGGTGTGAGGTAGTACACGTTGACGTCAAAGGCATATAGTCCGTCCAGTGGATGGGTGGATGTTGACTGTGACGCGGCCGTAAAATACATTCTCAGAATTAAATCTAAGATGAATCTTTGACTCTGCAGGCCGTTTGACCGAGAAAAACTCCGCGGAAAAGTTACTAAAAGAAACTATGTAAACATGACATTCATCTACAATAGAGAAACATGTGAATTATCCCTATTTCTAAAATATACATTTTGACACATTAAACGTATATATGAACTGTATACGAATAGCGTCAATATCTACAAAACCCTTTCTTTACATTATTATAAAGATTTGCTGCTGTAATTTTTCATTTATTTATTTTTTTATAAACAAGTAACACATTCCCCCCCATATACTGCTTTATTTACATTTCTTAAAGGGTAAAGTTACGTTTGTTAGTGCTGATTTTATTACGTGTATTGTAGTTATACATTAATGTTATGAAGTTGATATGATTGCTTTTTACACATTTAATTATTTCCGTATCACACAGATTATAAATTGTTGGGATTTTGAGAACACTGGATGGTATTTGGTTAAGTTTAATATTGCTCTAACTGATTTGTTGCATTTTTAATATCTTATCAAGATTTTGTTCCAATGCTTCATAGATACTTACTCATTGGTATGTTTAATGCCAATGAATAATTGCAATATAAATTTAGAGCATTTTGGTATCAATACTTTGACACGAGTGAGGCACATGCCGATGGCCCAGGTACCTGTAAAATTTTGATTTGAAAGTTTCACAATAATTATTATCTTATTAGAAGTATTAGAATTTGTAACCCTCCGGAACAAGAGTTATTCAATTCTGCATGTGCGTGTCTCAGGCCCAGTACCTTTGTGTTCACTTGGCTAATATCAGTTACATGTAAGAAAACTGGTTTAAAAATATTAGAGTGGGATAGTCATGGTTGTTAGGTACCAAAAGCAGCGGCACATTTTTTTAAAGTAAAGTAGCTGAGTTTAAAGCCACAAGAAAATAAATTACAACTGAGCGAAACTCAAAAGTGTGTGATCGGAAGTCGTAGCTTAGGCTTATATCATTGATACCTTCTTTTACTGTCCACCAAGAAAAGATACGAGAAAATATTATTAGATACGAGAATGCGATTCAGTTAGAGGTAGCCACAATGGGTATTTATTGAGTTTATACCTTCAAGAATGTATAGGAATGACAGTTGTTTGAAACTAAACTCGTTTCGACATAGATACACCTATAAATAGGTTGAGTGATAGTCTCATCTGGTACACAACTGAGAGCACTACGTTGTGATAGACACGACTTATAAGCACGGTTGCGCAACCGAAACTTCTACACATAACGTAGCTATGGTAGAATGCTATAGATCCTATAACTACATCAAATAAAAAGGCACGGGTGCTTTACACTAAGTGGTACATGATTATTGCTAATCAGAAGACAGTTGAAGAAGAAAACAGAATTGCCAGTTTGGC
The DNA here is from genome assembly GCF_021130785.1 of Homalodisca vitripennis. NCBI lineage: Eukaryota > Metazoa > Arthropoda > Insecta > Hemiptera > Cicadellidae > Homalodisca > Homalodisca vitripennis. The sequence goes on from NC_060215.1 coordinate 119,448,826, forward strand.
CAACCTGGGTTTCTTCACAAAGTGACGCCGCCCACTATCTCTATGACTTAATTTGCCTCCCTTTCTAAACACTATAATTATATATTTATTCAGATTATTATTGTTAAGTTCTTCATTTCACGGTACACTTCCAATCGCTTAGTCATGTGCTGCAGGCACGTCGCAGTGGGCGCTACAACTGCTATACCGTCTGCGCAAAGCAAAACATTCATCTTGTTATCTTAAAGTGATAACCACCCCCAGTAACTCCAGAATACCATTTACAAATAAACTAAACAACACGGGACTAAGCATACACAATCGCCTAAAATCTCGTATTAGTATAAAAGCTATCGGAAACTTCATCCTCGTTCCAGACTGAAATACGAGTGTTATCGTATACTTCTTTTATTACTGGTATATTAAAGCCCTTCTATAAATGTGGTTGAAGGCAGAAGCAAAGTCTGACCTCCAGAAAAGTGGAAAAAACAGCAATAAAAATCATACTGGAAGCCTATAACACGTAGTGATGATGTTACAAATGTTATAACGAACTGTAATTTTCACCTGGTCGTCGACGATCCACATATATTCGAGCACATGAATATAACTCGTTTTCCTGATTGTGTTGCTGACATCGATGCATTGTCACTTTGACTTTTAAACATGGAATGAAAGTCAATGAAAACTGGAGTCAAAACTTTGTACTTGGAAACTCTAGACTCATACTTACCGCTGACTTCACTAATTCCCCTAGACTTGTACTTAACAACCAACCTTCACCATATAGTGGCAAAGCGAGAGGCCTACGATTTACACTGGCCAAAAACCTAACATACTGCGCTGATTACACAACTGAAAATTTAGTAGTGTTTGCATTCACAGCCTCAACACGTTTTCGCATTTTCTACCATCGAACATTTCTACCAAAGACCAGTTAAACTCTATTTTTCCTTAGCCTACTAAGATAGATTTCAGCTTGCTCGAAACCATTGCATTTGTTTTATATTCAATATAAGTCGCCGAAAATATAATACACCTCTCTTTAAATAACTATTGTTGCTGAAGATGTATGAGCTTCGTAATGTAGCCCGTTGAAGATGCTAAATTCGATATTGCATATTAGATTGTATCCATTAGAACATTTTTCTTCCTTATCTTCTATTCTTGTGATACTCAGCGCACGTTTTGTTGCTATCGATCCATCTCCACTAACAGTACTTCCTTTTAAACTACTTTCACTGTACCTACTTTATCAGAACTGTTGGCGGGCCATAAGTTGAGGTTTCGGGGTGTGGCTTCATGTTCTGTATATTCTCATATTATTCATCTGTTGTGTTTTTAATTATGTAATGTTATTGTCAATTGTATATAACGATGTATATTATGTTGGCGGGCCATAAGTTGAGGTTTCAGGGTGTGACTTCATGTTCTGTGTATTCTCATATTATTCATCTGTTGTGTTTTTAATTATGTAATGTTATTGTCAATTGTATATAACGATGTATATTATGTTGGCGGGCCATAAGTTGAGGTTTCAGGGTGACTTCATGTTCTGTATATTCTCATATTATTCATCTGTTGTGTTTTTAATTATGTAATGTTATTGTCAATTGTATATAACGATGTATATTATGTTGGCGGGCCATAAGTTGAGATTTCAGGGTGTGTCTTCATGTTCTGTATATTCTCATAATCTTCATCTGTTGTGTTTTTAATTATGTAATGTTATTGTCAATTGTATATAACGATGTATATTATGTTGGCGGGCCATAAGTTGAGGTTTCAGGTTGTGACTTCATGTTCTGTGTATTCTCATATTATTCATCTGTTGTGTTTTTTAATTATGTAATGTTATTGTCAATTGTATATAACGATGTATATTATGTTGGCAGGCCATAAGTTGAGGTTTCAGGGTGTGACTTCATGTTCTGTATATTCTCATATTATTCATCTGTTGTGTTTTTAATTATGTAATGTTATTGTCAATTGTATATAACGATGTATATTATGTTGGCGGGCCATAAGTTGAGGTTTCAGGGTGTGACTTCATGTTCTGTATATTCTCATATTATTCATCTGTTGTGTTTTTAATTATGTAATGTTATTGTCAATTGTATATAACGATGTATATTATGTTGGCGGGCCATAAGTTGAGGTTTCAGGGTGTGACTTCATGTTCTGTATATTCTCATATTATTCATCTGTTGTGTTTTTAATTATGCAATTTTATTGTCAATTGTACAGGGTTAGCCAGTGAAACGGGAAGATTGGAGATGGCCTTGACAGTTGGAATGTTAGTGGTGTGGGTAATAGTGGCCGGCTCCTTTATACCTGCGTGTCCTGCCATTTAGTTGAGATGGATTGTTGGATGGGTGAATATCGCGGCTACGCGGTTAAAGCGTATTATATGAATGGCGAGAGTTTGGTGAAAACGCGACATTCTTTTCGACGCCATTTCAACATACCGCGCAACAGGCCTATTCCTTCGGATAACGCAATTCGTTCGTGGATAAACAATCTTGAACAAACTGGATCAACGTCTAAAAAATGAGGTGGGAGTTCGAACCCCTCAAAATATCACTACTGTTCAACAGGTAATGCTCATAAGTCCACGCCGATCTGCCAAACAACATGCTCTACGCCTTGGAATAAGTAACACTTCAGTGAGAAGGATTCTTCATCAAAATTTAAATCATCACCCATACAAAATACAGCTTGTGCAATATCTCAAACCAACTGATTACAATTTTGTGAGGAAATGGCCAGAAGACTTAAAGAAAATGTCGACCAAGTAAACAACTTGTGGATGACCGATGAGGCGCATTTCCACCTCTCTGGTTTTGTTACTAAACAAAACTTCAGATAATGGTCGGAGGAAAACCCTGGCGCACTTCATAAAACGCCTCTTCATGCTGAAAAAGTGACGGTTTGGTGCGCAATATCAGCAACAGGAAGCATAGGCCCATTTTTCTTTGAGGATACCAATGGAAGTGCTGTGACTGTTAACTCTGTGCGTTACGTTGTAATGATACAGAACTTTCTTACGCCACAACTCTCCCATTTTCCAGTGAATGAACACACAATGTTCCATCAAGATGGGGCAACAAGCCACACTGCAAGAGTTGCTATGAATGCTGTGAATGCTTTGTTTCCAGGTGGCGTCATTTCCCGAATGATATCCGTTGGCCCCCTCGCTTTCCAGATTTGACAGCTTGTGACTTTTTTTCTATGGGGTTACTTAAAAACAAGAGTTTTTCAGAACGATCCACCTAGAACTATCCCAGCCCTAAAAAAACTAATTCGGGACGAAATCGAAGGAATACCAGTCAATATGCTACAAAATGTCATGAGAAACTTCCAGGCCCGGCTGCAGCAGTGCATAGATTACAATGGAGGACATATGACAAGTGTTATATTCGATAAATAATTTTTTCACTTATTGTACAGTAAATGGCTACCTTTATTCTTTATATTTATAACCATTAAATAATGAAATTAATTTTCTTAAAGAATTAGTTACTTATTTAAGTCTTCCCGTTTCACTGGCTAACCCTGTTTATGGTAAGTTATAGTTAGTGTAACATACAACTAAGTAGACAGACATTTCTCATTTTCAAAATGTGACATATCCCATTACGCTATTATCAATCATAACGGCATAACAGGGCACGCGGTTTAATATTGTATTTAAAGGGAAACACTCAAAGTCCTTTCACTGCAGCTCCTAAGACACAACAATGACGCATAGGGTCAAAATAGCATAAATCATTACAGGTTAATTTTTTTTTTCATGAAAAAAAAGGAAGAAGCCGATCCCTTTTAAGTCTTGTTCTGCCAATTTCAATCGCCTGATAAAAAGTGCAACAGTCACATGATTTGAACCTGCGCTATGTCTATTCATACCCAAAGTTCGACGTCTTAGATCGCTCGGACATCGGCACTCCAAATAACTCCACAAGTTTATTGTTGTGATAAACTCGCCAAAGTCAAAATTGACAAAAAGCAAATTGGCGTTTGAAATATTCCTTTCCAATTATCAGTCATCAATAATACATTTTAAACAAAGAAAAGTTTATGATCATATTTCAATAATATTTTAAACCTGATATGACTACTTCGCAAGAACCAGTTATAGATCAGTATCACATATGAATTTATGTAGTATTAATGTTCTTGTTATTACACAAATGTTTTAAAGTACCGATAATGTTTTGATTTTTTAAATAAAAATATGCACAATCATCATTACTATTAATTGTGTATTTTTAATGGATTAGTATTTAGTAACGTTAATTAATAATTTTGTTTATGCCTTTGTGGAGTGGTGGATACACGACTGCTCAGGAAGGTCTACACAGTGTGGAAGGCGTGATTGTAGGAAAGGTCCACACCAACACCCATACTTACATTCGTATAGTTATATTTCAAATCCAGGCCGCAAAAACGGCAACTAATCCACATGCTTAGCTTTTATTTCCGAGTTGTACAGTAATTGGATTCCACATCAAATCATAAATAGTAGAGCATAATGTTCTAGTTGTTTAATTGACTTAGTTACAATTAATCCTTAGATTGATGTACTTTATAATTTACATTGCCACAGAATTGTTTGTACTTGTGATATGTATGTGTACAGTGTTTGTTGCTGGGCCAATTAAATTTCAATTTTCAACTATTTATTTTTACTTACATTGTATTCTCTCTGTGCACGAGAACATTTTGTTCTCAATTTGTGATTTCGAGAGGAATCCAATCACCATACAACTCGGAAATAAAAGCGGAACATATTGATTAGTTGCCATTTTTGCATCACGAATTTGAAATACGAGTATAAGTGTATGCATATAAGCTGTTTTATCTTATATGACCTTACATATTCTGTATAAATTTGTATTAAGGTACCATAAAATAATTATTACGACGAGATATTTCTTTTACAGATTTTAATCAAATACTTTCGACGTGATCAAAGTAAAAATCTTTAAATTAGAGCAACAATTGTACGATGCCCAATGTTTACAATATATTTGAGATACTTAAGACCAATTGTTCACATATTGTTTATTATCTATTGTTTTGTGTTCTGATATATTCCTTATTTCTGTGTTTTATAAATATGTTTTAGAAGCGTTGTAATAATTAATATGTAAGTGCATTGTTGGCTTTGTAAATACTTTATTTGGAATTCTCTCATTTTTGTAAATGAATTTACATTAAGTGGCTTGAATGCACTTATCTGTCACCACGTAATATTAAAGTTAGCATATCATTTCACTTAGGTATCGCCAACTAAAAAATAATTAGTCTAATGTAACTACAAATAATTTTCACATTTCCTAATAATTTTATTAGATTTTACTAAAAACTGAATTTGTGTTATAATATAGTTCCGTGGAAACATTTTATTACTCGTGTACACTTTTACTCGTGGTATACATGTTAAGTATGTGTTTTTAGACACATGAGATTCGATTACCTTTTTGTTTTTAGGCGAGTCGCCTCTATTCAAGGTAACAAAATATATTGGCTTCGTATAGTTAACTATTTAAGGTAATTTAATACAATTACAAATGTGACAATATCAGATATGAACTAATGATTGTTCACAACAATAAACTATTCGTTGCAGCTAACGAGTAAATCAACTCGCTTATATATAGCTCTATACCAATAAAGGAACAAGAGGGAGAATAACCAATATAAACTTACTTGTAAAGTAATTAATGTATGGAATTGATATACGAGTACAGTCCCAGGCCAGGACTGTGGACCCAAAAGTAGGTAAGAAATGGCCCTCACAGTTTTACGACGAGGACCTACAGTCCGTTTAACAGTAATTGCTGATAATGAAAAATACAAATACTTTTTTATAAGGTCTCGAGTAATACAATTAAACAGCTGTTTATACAGAGATAGCTGAGTTACTCCCATTAATTAACGTATTTCACTTTTCCTGATGTCTAGTCATACACTAATACAATTAAACAGCTGTTTGCACAGAGATAACTGAGTTACTCCCATTAATTAACGTATTTCACTTTTCCTGATGCCTAGTCATACACTAATACAATTAAACAGCTGTTTGCACAGAGATAGCTGAGTTACTCCCATTAATTAACGTATTTGATAGTTCCTGATGTCTAGTCATACACGATAAATTCTAAAGTATCCAAGGTGTACGTAAAAAGTGTTGTAGGTTTTTACAATTTGTTTTGTCATGTACTCTACATTGTTTAAACAATTACGTAAATAAGTAAAAAAAATTTGTTTTTATTAAGTTATCTATTAATTATGTGTATAACTATATCATATTAACTTATGTGTATGCTGTAACAAAAGATTTTATATTTTCTGATTCAACAGTATTAACATGTAAAATGTGTATTACATTTGTATGGTAAAATAACTGATTTAATTTATTTGGGTCTATTTCTTGTAAATTGTTAATACCGAGCTATTGTAATATACTAAATAAATAATTTTTACAATAATATTTGGTGCCATGAATATTAAAACATATATGCCATAGGCTTGCTTCAATTATAAATTAAATTATTTCAGTGTAAATTTAAAAGTTTCCTGCTTATTTTGAATTAAGGTGGGTCTAAAATATTTACAGCAGTTATTAAAATAAAATACGATTTTAATAGTCATGTTTGTCCTCTTAGAAAAATACATTTGTTATGGTTAATTTTATATACTATGAAAACAACATTACAACTCAAAAAAATTATTACTAAACACAACAGATCATTCCTTTGAATAAGCTGTCCATGCTAGAGAAGATGAATATAATGACATTTAAATTGTGGCCGAGAAGTTGAAAAGTAAAATGAGACTATTCTAGGCGTAAACTGACTTAATTTGAGACTGTTTTTTTAAAGGGCGGATTTGAAATTTTTTGCTAAATTCAGTTTTCGAACGGTATGTGTTCTTTGACGATATCTTGAATGATTTGGTTTAAAAGAGCGCCTGAAAATCCCCTTGTTTTATATTTAACTCTAGCTGAAAATTTATTGGTTTTTATTAAAAGGACTGATTTGCATAAAATCTGCCCCTTTAAAACATCACCTACACTATTCAGCTTAGTGATTTGCAGCCAAATAATAAATACCTACACTATTCTGACTGTACTATGGTGACATTTTAGATATAGAAACACTTTAGATGACATTATCTGACGAATACAAACAACTGCAGTGTACAAAACAAAAACCAAACCCTTTCAAAATTTGTCTGTACTTGAGTGATAGTGGAAGATTTGTTAAAGTGGAACAGTTCTTTCCAATGAGAGGACACAGTTTCCTGCCCTGTGATAGGGACTTACAGAGCTTATTATTAGCTGCTCAAACTACGGTAAGTTTACTGTGAGAGAAATCTTAGATGCTACTGAAATCTTTGGTTTTTAAACTTGGAGTAGTCAAAGTTTTCCAAAGTATTCAATTTCTGCAGAAACTAGAGAGGAAAGTACCCCTAAATAAACGAAAGGTACAATTTCCCGTTAGCAACCTATATTACTTTGTTTATAATCAGAGTATAAAAAGCTATATCAAGGGACTTACCAAAATACGTGGTTTAATCGATCATACGTTCCTCACGGCCAAACATATTGGTGATGTACTTCAAGTCACCTACACCCTTGTGGTAAAGTTACTCTTAATGTTTCACGATTATTGACGTTTTTAGTTGCGACCATAAATTCATGTATTGTACTGATATTAAAATATTCTTTTAAAATACATATTTGTACAATATCCAAAGAATTTTATTAATTTTAATTCAAAAAATATTTTGTTTTTTTAAAGGGCGTATTTTTAAAATTTGAAATTATTTTTTAATTAGTACAAACATTTTGAAATTAACAAATTGCACTACAATTTTGCTATTACAAGCTTATATTCAAAACATGTATATAATTACATTAAAAGAAATACACCAACTACCACCATGCCCCGATGAAAACTACAACAGAATAAAATTAAAGCACATGGGGCAAGCTCGTGAAATCATGTTGAAGAAAAAAAATCCATTTGGTCTAAATCTAAGATAACTTTTTAAATATTTCCATAGATTCAAAATTTGTCATAAATTACAAGTTGTATTCCATCCTTTATGAAAATCAACTATTTACCGAAAATGGTGTTTGTTGCAAACCCACCCTTAGAAAAACACTGATTCTACTATTAATGTGCAATCATGCAATTTTATTGTTAGCTGACAAAAAGGAAATTGGATACCTGTGCCCTCATACCTCGTTTTTTCTTTCATTTTGTTACTTATGTTTAGCTGTTCGCCAGTAAATACATTTATTTTGAATCCATAAATATGTTTCTTATTACAAATTAATATTCTAAAAGGGTGCTGACTGACATATAAAAACAGTTTGTAAAATAATTGTTTATATTGTTTTAGTAGCACCGATTTGCCAGTTAAGTAAGCAGTGTTCTGGTTTTATTAATTTATTGTTATTATTTTCGTGTAAAAAGAGTACAATATATATTTTTTAATTTCTTGGATTAACAAACTACGATTGTGTAGATAAAGGAATATATCTAATGATTTTCCGTTGATAATAAATAAATAAGTAAAAATTAACATTTAAATGTTATTAATAGGAAAAAACTTTGTTAGCATTTATAAAGACATATAATAACTTGATGTAATATGATTCCACATTCTCTTTTTTCCGAAATATAATTGTAATTAATTAGAACTAATCAGATCTATATAATCAGATTACTTTTACTGTATTGTGTGTTCTATCTTCCAGCTGCTCAGTAGATTATATTATATACTCTGTGATATACGGAAGAATATACAAGAACTCTGTTTACAACGTGTCAACAAAGCTGTCTAATAGCTGACAATATTGTTTTACTTTTAATGAACGCTGTATGAAACTAGTATTGCGGATGGAATACGAACGTGTGTTTCCGGGATACTTCCGACATTGAATTTATGTAATACAACTAAAAACTAAGGTTATATTTGCACACATAATGGACTTCTAAACCCAACTTTCCGATTATAAACATTTAAGTGTGTGGCTTCATTTCCGGACTGTGAATACACAAAAATACTTAAATGAGTTAAGTATCTAAAAGTAAGGATTTAGCAAATAATACCTTGCAATTTTCCATTTAACTGATTAGTTACACCGTAGTATCCGGAACCAAAGTCCAAAGTCCAACACTCGACACAGCAGCCATTTCCCCCTCCGCACCCCAACACTGTCAAAACAACCCCTCCTCTTCAGTATCTATCTACCTGACCCAGCAGGCCCAGCGCTATTGCATATCGCAGTTAGCTTAGAGACGTGTTTGTGAATGGGTCGTGAGGGGTTGGGGGCCTCTGCCTGCTCTATCCAAGGGCAAAGCATTGGAAACTCAGTCACCTGCCCTTCCAAGCGATATGATTCTCGTGTAAATACTCATAGGTTTTTTCTTTTTTAATTTGTACAAAAATGTACTTATTTGGACGGAGAACGGCGTATTTTATTGGTTTCTAAGCGGAGGTTTCCCTGATGTTCAAATCAAACTGGCAGTGATGAATGAGAACCAGAAGAGGATTGAAGCTTCGGTTGAGGCCACCCTTGTGGAAACAGTAGCAGACACGAAGAAGCATGGACAGTCCTTCAGTGCTGCTGCAGGAGTTGATGCTGATACAGATCCACATACTGATGCACAAGTAAGTAATAATCAAAGTAACACGTATCACCTAGGCATAGTTCGTGAGCATGCAAGGATTGAAGAAATAGGAATGACTGGTGCAATAAAATTGTAACATAATAAACTCTAATAGCATTAGGAAAGTCTCTCACCTTCTGTATAAGCCGAAAATCTCTCATAAGAGCCTTATGTAGATAAACGACCTCGAGTTTAAATTTATAAGAACAATGTTAACTCTGACACTGCAGCGGGGATTCTTCCCTTACAATAAGTTTTGTTGTTTGTGTGGTAAGAAAATAAAGGTTTATTTAATAGCAAAATAAACCAACCCCCTTGTTATCACACTGGTTTACTCATTGCTATATTTAATACAGTCATTAAAGCAAGTAAAATGATTATACCACACAAATTTACTTTACCATGTAAATGTCCGTTATGATTAGTACAACAACAATATGCGCAGGAGAAGATTCCCTCACATCTATACTATTTTTCTAACATCAAAATCATCTCCTGCACTTTAGTTCTCTAATTTAAGAATTACATTTCTAATACAAATTTCTTCTCTTTCTACTTTAATAATAACTTGGGACAGAAAATCACGGTAGTCGGTAAAACAATATAAAGGTCCACAAAAACGCAACCCAACAACACGCTAGGGTGGGGAAACCCCACACACACTACGAACAATTGAACATCTGTATGTTGAGTCCAAATGTTCAAGGCAACTGAGGTTCGTGGGTAGGGAAGAGATGTCCCAGAGATTCACACTCCAATAACAAAGTATTCTGGCACAGGAAAAAAAATTCCTTAAACCAGGGATTTCCCCATCGTGCATCACTTCGAACACTTTCACGCCTTTTTATTGCAGAAATATGGCAGATGTCTCGTTTTAAAGGCATGGTGAATAATTATATATGTATCCAAACGCATTTTAGTTTTCCTTGTAAATGAATACTTTTAGCAAACGTATAAAATTTAAAAAAATCGGATCTTTTCAAAACAAGAAATAAACAAATGTTAAAAATAAGGTCACAAAAGTATTTGAAGTGAAACATTGTTGTTGAGGAGAATAAATCAAGATGGCTGCACGTCGAACAACTTCACTTTGTAGCAAGACTATTACTTTTTTTTACCGAAGAAGTGTAATAAATTGATCGGAATGAAACATACTAACTTGTATGTGCTGTGAAGACCTGAAAATTACTAAGAAATACAAAACCTAATCTCTTTTTACTTGTGAAAGGAATTTATAGACTACCTTTTGAAGTACTCTAATTTCGACTGAAGTCAGGAAACCATAAAAGTATTATTCAACACAGAGTATTGGGCTAATCAGTACAGCCACGAAGGGTGGATTACTATACTGATATTAATTACCCTGTGTTATCAATATTCGAATATGACAACTGTAACCATTTGCGCGCCTTGATGACGTGGCATACTGAAAAGCGCCAAGGGGAAATAGGCCGGTTTTGCAAACCATTGATTTCTCGAGTTAAATTAATAAATTTTGTTCTGTTTTGTATCATACTGAATGCTCTAAAATATTCCATTAAGGAATATGATAAATTATTTATTACTTTTGAAATTTACGAAAACGTTTATTGCTAAATACAAATTATATATGGAAACAATAACATGTCTTATATTTATTTACAGGTAATTACAAACCATATACAAAATTAGATACATATTCATAAAATCTAAAGTGGTAAATACATTTTATAAGAAAGTGCCCGTTTAGTCTGTTTAGCATGTTTACTCGTTTTATCAATACAAGTTGTGAACGTTTTATAGTTGTAACTGTTATATTTATATAGAGCTTGCAAACCCAACAAACCTAAAATTAATAACTAATAACCAACCAGAACAAGTAACGTGTTTTGAACTGATATTAACTTAAAATCTAATATCAGCTGACTCATGGCTTTAAAACATTAGTTGACCGTTACAAAGTATGTACAAAGATTTCTGTAATAAAGATATTTTATTCATAAACGTTTAACCATAGTTTTGTAAGTTTAGCTCAAATAGAAAATTGACCCTTTTCCTTGATAAAAATCTAAATTACCTTATCCACACCGCGGCCAGGCATACCTGAAACCTGTTGTGTGCCTCAGGGATCCTGTTGTTTGTTTCCATACACGACATTTCTAAAATAGTGAAAACAAATTCTTTTGTTTGCGGGGGAGTATACCATATGTGTCGATTGTCTTTTTATGATGAGTTTATGGCTGACCCAACTGATAGCAAAGGGCTTGATTAGTTTCTATTGTTGCCGTTACAAAAAGGCTAAGGGCAAACCCGACCCTTCCAGAAACATCTGGTGCAAGTCGCCAAGGTGGGCAATTCAGTTCTTTGCAGTTACTTGTATGGTTATAAGTAACATAACTTTTGAGTTTAAATCGTAAGCTTTTGCTGCTTGTAGTAAATGCTAGCAGAATATGTACTATAACTCTAAAAAGGTCCTTAAAAAAATGATCGAATTCAGATTTAATCAAAATTTGTTTTATTACTTACAATATAAATAATTTTGCTGTAGTATAAATATGACTACTTGCTGTAACGATAATTATCACACTCACTATCGCTATAATTCGGATGCACGTACCTTCTTAGAGATCGCGTATAAAACAATGTAGTGCACTTAATTGTGCACTTGATGAGACAACGAGCATATTCACCAGTATTGTACTATAATTTGTAACCTATGTGTGTATCTGATGTTAACACGATGTAGATTTCATTTTGAGTTTCTTCGTCGCCGACCTTATTTTGAATGGCTTCAGACGAACATGAGGCTTATAGAGTGACCAAACGTCCCGGAAAACCGGGATTGTCCCGGTTTTTACTCATGTTATGCGATGTCCCGAAAAATGTTTATCGGGACGCCTAAAAGTCCCGGAATTCTGTTTAACACGTTAGCTGCGCGGAGTGGCGGGGCGGGCGTTGCCCGAATTGCGGCAGCGAACGCGATTGGCACAAACGAAATGAAATATTTCGGTCTGACGAATCCACATCAAGCTGTGTTGAGTAATGTATAATGTAATATTTAAACTTTGAACTATACTATTTAGCTATTTTTACCATTACATACCTACCATGATATATATATATATATATATATATATATATATATATATAATATATATATATATATATATATATACTCAATGTTATGTAATAATCATGATGTTGTCAATTATTTAATATCTATTATATACTATCATTTGATAACAAGTTAAATTTTAAACACTGCTATATGAACATAGAGTCTTGGAAGTTCATGAAACATTGTTTTGTGTGAATCTAATTAATTAATTGTAATTAAAGACATAAACTATGAATCAAGTAGTTCTTATTACGAATAATTCTTATCCAGGAAAACAAATTACCAGTTGGCTAGTTTGCGGCCTGGTCATGATGGGGAGGGAGGAAATGGTACATAATTCGAAGCCAAGGCCGTACCCGGGAGGGGTTCAGAAGGGTTGTCTTTCCCTACTTAAAATTAAAAGGTTATAGCTTTCAACGTTCAAATTCTTTGGTCAAATGGTCAGATGTGATATGTTAATACAAAAACATTTAAATGACTTGGAGGGTACTCCGTACCCCCCCCCCCCCAACGGCGGTGCTCAACCCCCCACTGGAGCTGTCCCGGTTTCTTCTGTGAATGATTTGGTCACCCTACTCAAGCCAGATTCCAGAAGTCAAGTCTACGACAGTGTCACCTTCCAGACGTTGCACCAAAACAAAGGAGAACTAGAGCTATACCCAACATTTACATTGAATCAACCCTTCTCAACATATATTCTGAATAATCTCTGTTTCAGTCACACATACGAGTACATGCATTATATGGCGCGTCACCTTGGAGCAGCCAACGAGGACGAGCGATATTACCAAGTGTTCCTCGTTGTAACCGCAAACCAAGCGAGTTAAGCGTACTTAAAATACTTAATCGTTACGTCCGAAAGAAATGTTACAGCTGTCCTAAATTAATTAACCACATATTAAAAATTGTAATTTTACGTGCATCTCTACAGCTTATTTCCATGTTAAGATAAATGGGTTGGAAGTAATTATTGCATTATAATAGCCATTTACAAAGATGGAGGAATTAAAAAAATGTATCCATAATAGAAACTAAAAAAAAAAACAAAACAAAAATAAAACAAATATTAATTTCCCGTGTTGAATTGTTAGATAATACAAGTATCTTTTATATATAATAAGACATTACGTATTTAAATAATAGAATCGTGTTCTGTTGAATGAATATTCAATTTGATAAGAAAGTTATCAAGTGCGTCTGAGATCTACTTTAATTTTCAAAAAATTACTTTATTTAGTACATAACGGCGGGAACGGCCGTACTGGTTTTGTTACAAATTTCGGTTCTCATAAATCTGAAAGAACTTGATAGCATCTTTTGTATTAGGCTATGAATTGTCTGTTTTATGTACAAATATTTTCACACTTAAGTTATTTCAATATTTAAACTGGAAACAGCTGAAAATATGCAGCACAAGTATTTCTATAATATAAATGCACTTTCTTCTTAAATAGACAAGTAACCCTTTTCTCTAACACGCAATATAGTTTTAACACGACATAGTTATAACAGGTGATGCCAGTCGAGTGAAAATATGGAGGCAACGAACAGGCCCGTGCTCAGACCGGTGTTTCGCATAGTTTTACCTGTGCCCGGGCCATCCCCGCCAGACTTGTATTGTACGGGGTCAGGTGGTGGCAGATGGTGGGGCCTTACCAATTACCTTTTCCGCGGCCCGCCACAGCTGAATACGGTCGGGGTCCTGCTAACGAGTGAAATACTACCTGTACCTGTAAACAGATGCCGCCCGCCCCAGCCAGGCCAGCAATGGTGGTAGTGCCTCAAGGTTGGTAGAGGGACAGGTTGACGCGTCCGGCCGTTTACGTGGTGCATGTTGCCGCTCACTGTGACGTCACCCGGTGACCAGCCGCGATGTTCTGCCACTCCGCGTCTGTACCATTACTACTGTACAACCAGTCTTGTACAACTCTCTTCTGACCTATTTAACTGTCTTTAGTGTACTTTTTGAATATTATTTTAATTATTATACTTTGTATTAGTTCTAATAATATACTTAATAAAAGACATGAACATGTGTAAATAAAACAAAGCGTTCACTTTTTCAAAATAAATGTGTATTTGAAGAACAATAATGATTTATGTACATATTTTTTTTTTCTTTTTTATTAGCTTTCGTTTTTCTAAATCAACGTCTCCTAGTCTTTTCTTGAATTTTGTGGCACAAAGATTAAGGTTTAAGTTTCCGCAATAGTTTCAGTACATGAGGGGTATCGGCAAAGAAAAACACTTTTTTGTTTTTGTCTGCAGGATTTTCAAACCATGGCTTTTCAATGAACATTCAGTTTGTTCCATAAACTATAGTTTCCCCCACCCATATCTGATACACATGCTACTACATCATAACCAGAGGTGCGAGCTTTATGTATGGCCTTAAATATAATTTCTTTTGAAATGGTTGTATCAAAACCGATGAAAATTGGCTGTTTCCAATTAGAGAACAGTCGTCTTAATACAATAACCTACATTTTTATTGTGAGCTCCTATAATTTGGTCATTTGTCTGGTCATATTCGTATGTTTCCTTCACTTTCATCTCATCATACATCAAAACTGCAACCTTCTCATATGTTTCCTTAGTTTCACCAGCAACTTCCATTAAACTGAAAATTTTTGTCAAAAAACGCTTTGCGTATATTTATATTAGTGATCCATCTGTTCAAAGTTGACAAACTGGGCAAGGGAAAATTACGTTTTCTTCGAAGATATATATATATATATCTTCGTTAGTCCATTTAACTCTGTTTTATTGCCTAGTAATAAATCTAACTGATATTTTGTAAATATAGTATTCAGCTTATCTCTTATTTTTGATTTTATCGACTGTCGTGAATTTTTCTTCTTCGATATATTATTAGTGAATTAGTAAGCCTACGAATTTTAAAAGATTTTCACTAAAAATATACTGTTTCTTTTAAAGATTTTCCTTTAGAATTTTATTTTCTTCCAATAATGCAATATATTTTTCATTTCTACTGGATTCTGTTTCCAAATTTGGCAAAAGAGTACTAGTAGTTAACTCGCTACTTTCCGCTCCTGGTTCGTCTGGAGAAAATATTTCAGATTTTTCAGGACTTGCCAATGAATTTACAAGTTGTTCGTTATTTCTATTTGTGTACCTCTTTTTTCTGTGTAACGTTATCTCATTCTCAGTTTTAACATTTTCACAAACTGAAGTATTTGTCAATTTTTTTAGAAGGAACAGCTGATTGTTTGAGCTTCTTTTTTCTCGGTAAATTCAACAGCTCTGATTTAAGATCCCTTTCATAGTCTTCTAGCAATAATGGTCTGAACATACGGAATAAGAGTCTGGGTTCCATTTTCCTGCCCGCTTACACAAATACACCCATCTACTCCTTATTTCAGGGTCTTTGGGAAAATTAAAATATACCACGCCTGTTTCCTTTGTTTTAGCGTGGCTCTTGTTACAGACAGCAACAGTGCACCTTTTCCCGGGCATTTATTAACCTAAAAACTGACTTTCAGTTTCAATATTTCTTTAAATTACTACTTGTAACGTACCATGATGATATTAGTCGAACTGCAATAGTCACATCAAGTACAAACATGTTACCCTCCAAAAAATACTACTATAAACAAATATCACCAACATACAACAAATATGGAGAACACAACACCTTAATGCTAGACAGAAGCGAATGCACTGTTAGGAGGCGGGAGTGGACCGCGGCGGCAAATCGCAGGTCACCGGTTGACGTCACGCCGGCGGCTCGGGGTATACTGCTGGGCGATATAGGGGATAAGTCAACCTGTCCCTCTACCAACCTTGGTAGTGCCTGACAGAGATGACTTCATGCTACCACTTCTTCC
Organism: Homalodisca vitripennis; assembly: GCF_021130785.1. NCBI lineage: Eukaryota > Metazoa > Arthropoda > Insecta > Hemiptera > Cicadellidae > Homalodisca > Homalodisca vitripennis. The sequence goes on from NC_060215.1 coordinate 119,465,439, forward strand.
ATCTCTCTCTCTCTCTCTCTCTCTCTCTCTCTCTCTCTCTCTCTCTCTCTCTCTCTCTCCTCTCTCTCTCTCTCTCTCTCTCTCTCTCTCTCCTCTCTCTCTCTCTCTCTCTCTCTCTCTCTCTCTCCTCTCTCTCTCTCTCTCTCTCTCTCTCTCTCTCTCTCTCTCTCTCTCTCTCTCTCTCTCTCTCTCTCTCTCTCCTCTCTCTCTCCTCTCTCTCTCTCTCTCTCTCTCTCTCTCTCTCTCTCCTCTCTCTCTCTCTCTCTCTCTCTCTCTCTCTCTCTCTCTCTCTCTCTCTCTCTCTCTCTCTCTCTCTCTCTCTCTCCTCTCTCGCCTCTCTCTATACTTACAAGCAGAGTGGCGCAGTCAATATAACGACTTGGATTGTTGATCCTAATATTCCAGAGTATTAATATATAAATCATCAATAATACATCCAAGACGATATAAAATATTTTTTGATTAGTAAAGATCCTAGTGAATATTAAGTACAATGTATTACTAAAATTGTTAACTATTAAATATTATCTGGTTTGTCTAAAATAAAAATCACAGTTCTAAATGAAAACAATGGATTTATTTTTAACTGGCAAATTAATAAGTTCAACGTTTCAGAATTTTTATCACTCTATTTTCCACAAAGAATTGACAAACCTTTTAGTAAATTTAAAAATTCCTTTGGCAAGAAATAAAAATATTAATCAAATTATCAAACTAAAAATCAGAGCTCTCTTCTAAAATAAAATAATAAAGTTTTAAAATAAAATGAAATACCACTTGGAAATAATTAAAATAAAAATGTTCACTTCTAAGTTCACTCAAAATACAAAATAAAATTTCAACTTCTCTTTACACTATTTGAACCTTAACTTTCAAGTCTCTGCAATTCAGGTTACAACTCTCTCTCTAACAATTATAAAGTTCAATTAATTTTCAATTAATAATTCACAATAAACAGTTCCAGTTAAATATTAATAAATTACTACTTTTTCAAATCTCAATTAAAGTTATTAACGAAGTTCAATTTTAATTCACTTCTCTTGCAAGCATGAACCAAATGTAACTTGTATGATTCTATTATGCTCTATTGTTCTTCGAGAATAAGTTATTCAGATTGCTCTGTAGTTTCTATGAATTTAATTTTTTCCTATAAAAAAGACAACAAAATTAATTTAATATCAGATCAAGATGACTTTTTCAATAAAACGTACAATAAATTTGGTGCTTACCTCAAAATCACTCGCGGAAAAAAAATTTAAGAAATACGGCGCACTGCAATTAACTTTACTCACGAAAATAACCAAAAAGAAGGGCGAAAATTATGAGCGTGCGCTTAAATACTTCCCTTTCCAAGACATCCGTGGAGCTCTCTCATTGGTCCAGCTGTATCAAACCAGGAGAACAATACTCACAATAAGACAAGTTCTAATCAATTCAAGGCAGTCAACCTGCCTTCTTAACAATTTAAAACTACCAGTGCTAACTTGCCAAAGGATTACATGTTCGATTTTACCCTGACATTTCACAATCTAATCTAAAATTAAGTCCCAATATTTCGATCCCAAAATTTTTATTTAATTTAAGTTTTAATTAAAAAAATAAATCAATGTAGCTTTAAAAACGCTACATTACTCCCCCTCCTTTACTTCTAAATACGGCCCTGAAGTTGATAAAAGAAATTTAACACCAATTAGCAATTTAAAAAAATGTTTTTAAAACGTACATCATTTAGTTACCCACCAATGTTTTTAGAACAGACAGAACAGTTAAACAAATAGAGATTGACCGTTATAAAAGGAATGTAGGTCAATAACTCGAGATAGCGAAGCCTATTCCCCTCACAATTCTAATTTTACTATCTACAACAGGTCAGTCTTTTCCAGTCCAAGGAATTTTGTCCTTTCCGGTCTCCTCCTGTCGACGTCTAGGTATGGACAGCAGCTCCCTCAGTCAGTGAGTGCTCGTCTTCACGGTCGTATGTATCGTCCCTTGGATCCGTCGTGTAGTGTAGGTCACCATCCCCGTTGTTGGAACCGCCGGTGGGCCGCGCGCGTGGTCCGCAGCGTGTGACCAGTGTTAGTGGAGTGTCAGTGCTGTTCCGTTTCTCACCTCCACAGCATTTCACATATAAACAGAACATTCTCTCTTACAATGACATAAGTCCCCTTTGTCACCATTTATGTCGGAATTTCAGAGCTTGTCTCGTTTCGTTTTCAAAAAATTTTAATTTTTATCCAACTCAAAGATTGCTCATTCTTTCCTTCATAAACTTTATTAAAATATTTAAGACCCTTTTTTTTTAAATTACTAACACGTTATTTACATTGGATTACAAGGGGGGGGGGGGTTGACCTGAATTTCTTTCTCTCATTCATTCACTATAAACAAATAACAACATGAAATTGGACACACAAGAAGGAATGTTAGTACATCAATAATATAATGTCTTTATACTAATATCAGACAGTATAATGGTTGTAGACACTATTATTAAATACTACATTTCTTAATTTTAAAGTCCTGAGGCCATGTAAATTATCCTCTTCATGTAAATATTTATTTATATGTCATAAAAATCCCCTTTTTCTTTTAATACCTGAAAGAAAACACAAAACCTTGACTTGGCCTATGGTTACTCAATTATGACATTTTAATATGGGGATTTTTTTTTTTAATTTTATGCTGAAAGAAAAAATTGTCCAATTGTTCTTAACTGTCCAAGTGTTCCAATAAAATTTCACTTAAGCGGGTCTCAAATCTTGTAAATGCACTCTTTTCAAAATTTTTAAGTCCTTGGTGTGCTGTATTATATAACTGTTCTCTGAGATAATAATCACAATCTTGTATGGTCCGTCAAATTTCCTATCCAATTTATTTCTGTGTCCAGGTATTTTACAAAACACTTCATCATTAATTTTAAACTTTCGGTGGTTTCTATTATAGGGCCTTAACTTCGAATTTTTAATAAACTGTTTATTTAAATTTTCCAACGCCTCCGCATATTTTTGACATTTTTCCTTTGGCACTAAATTTTCAAAAATTGATTTCAAGTTCCACTTTAAATCCAACTCATTGTTAGGTTTAAAATTAAACATTAAAGAATATGCGCTATACCCAGTACTGTCATTCACACACGAGTTAACTGCTTGTTGAATTTTACTTAAATCAGAGTCCCAGTTCCTTTTGCAATCGCTATACAAGCAAGTCAAAATTGAATTTAAGTTTCTTAAATATCTTTCAGATTTGTTACCCTGGGGGTTGTACGGGATTGTAGTGATTAATTTCACACCCCATTTGAAACGATTTGCTCCTAACTCCTCGCTGGTGAAGTAAGTAGCGTTGTCGCTCACAATAATTTCCGGCAAACCAAAGTTTTTAAAAATATTACTCTCTAAAGCTTGCAACACCATACCTGAATTTACTTTCTTGAGAGGTACGATCCAATTGTACTTTGTGAAGTCGTCCACCATGATTAAGATGTATTCATTCTGTCTTGAAGATCTAGGTAGAGGTCCAAATACATCCATGTAGATTTTCTGTAGTGGACGTGTCGAAATGTTTACATGCAGTTCACCACGGTCCCTCCAGTTAGTAGGTTTACTGCTAAGACAAATAGAACACCTTTTTACATTGGACTTCACAAACTCATTCAGATTAGGATGGTAAAACACCGCTGTAATTTTCCTTAATGTTTTATTAACTCCAAAATGCCCCCCACTTGGGCTATCATGATAATAATCAAAGACCGCCTTAAACATAGATTCGGGGAGAACTATTTTAGGGGATTTAGATCTCGAATTTGTATAAAATAAAATTCTTTTTTCTACCCAAAACCCTTTGCGCTCATCATCACTACTAATGTTTTTTAACTGTTCTTGCACAAATTTGTCCTTATTCTGTTCCAATTCTAAATCTTTGGGTAAGAAAGGATAGAAGTTATTTACATTACAAGTTACATTTACTACACTATTTGTACACACATTTACAGCAGAATTATTTGACAGTTCTTTCAACACCTCTCCATTAACCTCATCATTCTCATCAAACAGCCGTGACAAACAGTCTGCAGTCACATTATCACTCCCCTTAATGTGCTTTACAGTGAAAGGAATTGATAAAATTGTTTCCACCCATCTACCAAGTTTCCCTAGTTTAGTGTGGTTGCTCAATACCCAAGAAAGTGCGGAGTTATCAGTGTACAAGTTAAACTTCCTTACTTCGAGAAATTCCCTGAATTTGTTTATTGAGCACACCACTGCCAGAGCCTCCTTGTGGTAAGTACTTAGTTTCTCTTCATTTTCAGTAAATTTTCTCGAGTAATAAGCCACAGGTTTTAAGTTCTTATTGTTATCTTCTTGCAATAAGCAAGCTCCTATTGCCCTGTCACTCGCATCACACTGCAAGGTGAACTCTTTATTAAAGTCAGGAATAGCTAACACAGGGGGATTAGATATCTTATTCTTTAACTGTACAAACGATTTTTCACACTCTTCGGTCCACCGGAAGACTGCACATTTCTTCCTCATAGCGTTCAGAGGAGCCGCTATGTCCGCATAGTTTTCAATAAATTTAGAAAAATAGGACGTCATTCCTATAAACCGCGCAATGTCCCTTTTGTTTTTAGGTCTCCTACACTGTTGAATATTTACAGTTCTTTCTGGGTCAATTTTCAATTTATTTTCACTCACAATGTGTCCCAGAAAATTTATTTCCTTGTAACAAAATTTAACTTTATTAACATTTGCTGTCAGGTTATGGTTCCTCAAACAGCGTAAAACTTCCCTTAAGAGGGCATAATGTTCATTTAAAACCCTTAGAGTATACTATAATATCATCTAAGTATGTTAAAACACATTTAAATTTTAAGTGTCCAAGCACTGAATTTAAATAAGCAGTTAAAACGCCACTGCCCACAAGAAGTCCAAATGGCAGTCTTTTAAATTTATAACTACCGAATGGCACAGAGAAAGTTGTCAAATTTTGGCTTTCATCAGCTAATCTAATTTGATGATAAGCTTTTGATAAGTCTATGATGCTGAAATAGCGGTGACCACTTAAATGCGGGTATAAAGAATGGAGATCCCCAATTGGAAAATTTACAGCCTCAATCTTATTATTTAATTCCTTATAATTTATCACCAACCTTTCTTTTCCCGGTTCCTTTCCCACCAAAAAGGCCGGACTGGAGTACTCACTTAGGCTTGGCTCGATAACATCATGTTCTTGTAGCTCACCGATGATTTCCTTCATTCTCACCATCTTCAGAGGGTTAAGTGGATAAGGCCGCAGTTTGACTATACCATCATCCTTTAATTGGATCTTGTACTCGAAATCAAGAGTTTTCCCCAGACGTTCAGAAAAAACTTCAGGAAACTCTTCAATGATTTCTAAAACTTGCTGTGTAGCTTCGGAACTCCCTATCTTATAATTATGATTTATATTTAACACATTAGAACTAGTGTTTTGAATTAAATGCACTGACTTGTTCAAGTTAAAATCGAATCTACACACATTGTTTTTTTAAATCAATTAACAACCCAGTTGATTTAATGAAATTAGCCCCTAAAATTCCACATTGTGATAAGTTATTAATTACTACTAGATTAACCCTCCAGGATAAGTTGTCAATTTTAATTTTAAGATTTAATTCTCCTAGTACATTTAATTTTTGGTTTCCAGCACTAACACATTGTACCTTAGATTCTAACAATTTGTTAACTAAATTCGCTTCCCTTAAATGATTATAAAGTTTCGCACTGATTAAACTTAGTGTACTTCCAGTGTCTAACAAAAATTTCACATTAACTTTGTTTTCTATATTTACTAGTACACTTGGCAAGGTACTTTGGCTTTCCTCATGGCGTTTCTGCCACATGTGATTAATATGTCCGGATTTTTGTTGGGGACTATATTTAAAATCTTTTTGAGTGTCCAGTTTACGGGAAGGGTTAGAATCTAAGCTACCTTTTTCTAAGCCTTCCCCTTTTACAAGTTTTTTGGAATATTGGAGAAACGGGGTGGCCTTTCAACAGGCAATTTAGGTTGATTACTAACCTCATTACCATGCCAAGTTCTACAGTCTCTAGCGTAATGTCCTATTTTCTTACATTTAAAACATGCAACTTGATTGTTATGGCCTAATTGAATGTGATTAGTTATAGGCCTACTTTCCCGGTTTGAGGTGCCTTGTTGAACCATCCTCAACTTATCCGCATACTCAATATTTTGGCACCTTATGCAGATTTCATCCAACTCCTTGAGCGAAGTAGGATTTCCCATAAATATCATTTTATTGCGGGTGTCTGGGTTTAAACCTGTTTTAATAATATCTACTACTTCCCTCTCTGACATTGATGTGGCTAATATACTAACCCATTCCTTAACATCCAGTATAAAACCACTCAGGCTTTCATTAAATTTTTGGGGGCGATAGATCTTTTCAAATTTTAATTTCTCGCGATAACAAAGGGGGACAAAGGTAGTTAACAAATTTTCATGAACAACACTGACGGGTTGTCCATACTCTTTCGCTTCCAAAATTTTTGCCAATAATGGACCTTGGCAATAAGACACGCAAATTTCCAAGATTTCTTGATCAGAACATTTTGTTTCGTTTTTTAATGTTTTAACAACTTTTAAAAACTCCAATAGTTCATTTACTTTTAACCCGTCCGTTACCTTGAACATTCTAAGATACCTTTCAAGTGGGTTATGTAACTTATTATATACAATTGAACGATTCTCAGGTACGAAAACATCATTACACATATTAACGGGTATTGGTCCTTTCGTAATATTTTCAAGTGCTACACTTTCATTTTCCGTCTCCAGGTTAGATTCTGATAGCCGGCGTTCTATTTCGCTACATAATTGTTCATCCAATTCTACTGATTTCAATGACTCTTCCTGAGCTACTAAACCCTCAGACATTCTATCAATTTCTTTGATCAAGTTATCCGTTAATTTGAATAGACCTTTCAGGTTGTTCATTCGCCTTATCCAATGAGCAATTTTTACCTGGCACCGCAAAATTTCCAAATTATTAGAACCCTTTATTGCCTTTTCCACTCGAAGAACTAACACTTCATACATAGCAGCACACTGTTTATATTCCTCATTGCCACTTACTTTACTAGACAAATTTAGCTTATTGCCAATAATGTTGAGACCTACTACCTGTCTCAATAACTTTCTAAGTTTATCTACAGTGCTATCAGTAATTGTTTCCACACCACGGAACCACAGTTCATAAATTAATTCGTCCTTACTTAAAAAGTCCACTTTGAGAGCCATTTTAGGTTAAATAAATTTAACTTAACTATCACAACTTAACTAGACAACACAAGTTCTTGCCAAAGTTTTCTAACAAATTTTATAACAGTTTGTATAAGTTTATTAAAAATTCACTGGATACTTTACAAGCAGAGTGGCGCAGTCAATATAACGACTTGGATTGTTGATCTTAATATTCCAGAGTATTAATATATAAATCATCAATAATACATCCAAGACGATATAAAATATTTTTTGATTAGTAAAGATCCTAGTGAATATTAAGTACAATGTATTACTAAAATTGTTAACTATTAAATATTATCTGGTTTGTCTAAAATAAAAATCACAGTTCTAAATGAAAACAATGGATTTATTTTTAACTGGCAAATTAATAAGTTCAACGTTTCAGAATTTTTATCACTCTATTTTCCACAAAGAATTGACAAACCTTTTAGTAAATTTAAAAATTCCTTTGGCAAGAAATAAAAATATTAATCAAATTATCAAACTAAAAATCAGAGCTCTCTTCTAAAATAAAATAATAAAGTTTTAAAATAAAATGAAATACCACTTGGAAATAATTAAAATAAAAATGTTCACTTCTAAGTTCACTCAAAATACAAAATAAAATTTCAACTTCTCTTTACACTATTTGAACCTTAACTTTCAAGTCTCTGCAATTCAGGTTACAACTCTCTCTCTAACAATTATAAAGTTCAATTAATTTTTAATTAATAATTCACAATAAACAGTTCCAGTTAAATATTAATAAATTACTACTTTTTCAAATCTCAATTAAAGTTATTAACGAAGTTCAATTTTAATTGACTTCTCTTGCAAGCATGAACCAAATGTAACTTGTATGATTCTATTATGCTCTATTGTTCTTCGAGAATAAGTTATTCAGATTGCTCTGTAGTTTCTATGAATTTAATTTTTTCCTATAAAAAAGACAACAAAATTAATTTAATATCAGATCAAGATGACTTTTTCAATAAAACGTACAATAAATTTGGTGCTTACCTCAAAATCACTCGCGGAAAAAAAATTTAAGAAATACGGCGCACTGCAATTAACTTTACTCACGAAAATAACCAAAAAGAAGGGCGAAAATTATGAGCGTGCGCTTAAATACTTCCCTTTCCAAGACATCCGTGGAGCTCTCTCATTGGTCCAGCTGTATCAAACCAGGAGAACAATACTCACAATAAGACAAGTTCTAATCAATTCAAGGCAGTCAACCTGCCTTCTTAACAATTTAAAACTACCAGTGCTAACTTGCCAAAGGTTTACATGTTCGATTTTACCCTGACATTTCACAATCTAATCTAAAATTAAGTCCCAATATTTCGATCCCAAAAATTTTTATTTAATTTAAGTTTTAATTAAAAAAATAAATCAATGTAGCTTTAAAAACGCTACTCTCTCTCTCTCTCTCTCTCTCTCTCTCTCTCTCTCTCTCTCTCTCTCTCTCTCTCTCTCTCTCTCTCTCTCTCTCTCTCTCCTCTCTCTCTCTCTCTCTCCTCTCTCTCTCTCTCTCTCTCTCTCTCTCTCTCTCTCTCTCTCTCTCTCTCTCTCTCTCTCTCTCTCTCTCTCTCTCTCTTCTCTCTCTCTCTCTCTCTCTCTCTCTCTCTCTCTCTCTCTCTCTCTCTCTCTCTCTCTCTCTCTCTCTCTCTCTCTCTCTCTCTCTCTCAGTGGTGGCTTGGCAGCCGAGCGGAACGCAGGTCTGATTGGGCGCGCTCCGATTTTGAGGTTATGCATTGTCGTTATACCGGTTGTGGGTGATCATAGGACTAGTACTTTTGGCAAGTTACAGGAAGTGAATGAAGAATTAGTGCAGTGAACATTTTTATTCATCATGCAGTGTAACAGTTGTTTAAAAGGTATAGGTGATGAGGAAAAATACTTGAAATGTGTTCAATGTGAGTATTGCTTCCATGTTTCTTGTTTAAATGAATTTACTGATGAGGACTACAAGTTTATTATTACATCTAAAAATTTATGGAAATGTTCTAAATGTTTTAAAACTAAATCTGTTCGTAATGATGAAACACCAGTCACTCCAATTATGGAAAAAAATAAACCTATCTATTCCACTGGTAATTCTGATTCGGAAGCCACAAATTCGGAAGGTGGAACGAAACGAAAAGATACTTGCCGTAAATGTAGAAAGGGTTTCTCACATAACTCACACAGAGCGAGGTGTGTAAAGTGTAACTTTTCTTATCATTTTAAGTGTTCAATAAATAAAGACGAATATGGCAAGTTTCAAAATAAATGGGTGTGTGAAAACTGTGTACAGAGACAGGATATTCATGAGATAGAAATGTCGCATACACAAACAGAACAGGCAGGAGTAACTTTGCTAGAGATTCTAACAGAAATGAAAGCGTTCAGATTAGAAGTTGCTAAAAGTAATAAAAATTTTACTGACAACTTAAACAGTTACTCTGAGTGGGTGCAGGAAAACTCTGAAAGAATTAAGTCAATAGACATGAATTTAAGCAACATTACAAAGGAAATTGAAATTATACGTCAGGAAAATTGTACCTTAAAAAAGAACAATGAGCAGCTGACTAAAAAAGTAGTTGAGTTGGAACAATCATTAAGGGACAATACTGTGGAAATGTATGGTGTACCGTACAACAAAGACGAGGACATAATAACAATTGTAAGCAATATTTCTAAGGTAATTGGATTCGATTTTGGGTCTGAAATGATTGACAATTGTTATAGAATAAAAAGTTCTGCAGCGGGCCCCGCTAAACCAGGATCTATTGTTGTAAAAGTCCTGAGAAAACTGGATAAGGAACGGTTTATTTTGATGCGGCGGAAGAAGCGGAATATAAATACTCGTGACCTTGGGTTCATGGGAGGGGAGGCCTCACCTGTGTACATAAATGAAAGTCTGACTCAAGATAAGCGCAAGCTGTTGAATGCTGCTAGAATAGCCCAACGAGAAAAACAATATACATTTATTTGGGTGAAAAACGGACGTATTTTTCTTCGGAAAAATCAAGGAGACAGGGTGGTAGTTGTCGACAGTTTGGATGACGTAGAAAAATTAGCGTGATGTCATATCTGGTTTCAGGGTGTTAATTTTTATGTGTGTAGTGTTAAAATGGGTGTTTATATATTTTTGTTTGTTTGTCTAATGTATTATTTCGGGTTATGTTTATTATGTAAAGTGATTTTAGTAATAGGGTGTAAAACTTTCATTTGTTGTATCAATGACAAGTAGTTTAGAATTTGATCAAGAGCCTTTGTCTTTAAGTAATTTAAAGGATATTTTTAATAGTAAAACAAAGTTTCTAAAGTTAGTTCATGTAAACGTTGAAAGTATTATCGCTCATAGAGATACTTTTTTAAGTACCTTTAATGATAAACTGTTTGATGTTATAGCAGTATCCGAGACTTTCTTAAAACCAAATATTCCATCTGTGTCTTATTTGATGGATGACTACACATTAATACGTCATGATAGGGAGGATAAGGAAGGAGGAGGTGTAGCTGTTTATATAAAAAATCATATTAGTTATAAAGTTGTTGCCTCATCTGAGAAAAAATATAGTAAGAAACCTGAGTTTATACTAATTGAATTGTGTTGTAATTGGAGGTTGTTATTGTGTGTTATGTACCGGCCACCTAAAGCAGGTTATATGTGTGAATTTTATCAATTAGTAGGAAATTTGTTACCCTCTTATAATAATGTTATTTTGATAGGAGATTTCAATATTGATTTGAAGACTGATAGATCTTTTTCAGAAAGAGAACAAATGTTAAACTTTGTAAATAATTTAAGTTTGTATATTTTGCCATTGAATTCGACTTATCATAGACCTGATACTGATTCTTTATTAGACTTGATAATAACAAATAATGAATCTAGAATAATGAAATTTGGTCAGTTACATGTATCTGGAATGTCTTATTACGATGTCATATATGTTGAGATAAATTTAAAGAACAAACTGTTAGCTAGTAAGGGTAGTATTGCTATAAGAGATTTTAAAAATGTAAATTTGGAACAGTTGAAACAAGATTGTAATTCTCTAGAGTGGAATGATGTTTTTACGAGTGAATTCATAGATGATAAAGTACTATATTTGGAAAATAATCTCAATAACTTATTTAATAAACATATATGTGTTAGAAATGTGTCAAATAAAAGGAATCCATGCCCATGGCTAAATGATAGAATAAAAAATTTGATGAAAGAAAGGAATGTAATTTATAAAAGATATGTACAAACTAAAGATTATCAAATATGGGAAAATTATAAAATTATTAGAAATAGAGTAAAGACTGTAATTAGAGATGCTAGAAATCAATATTTCTCAAGCGTGTTGGGGCCAGATAAGAGTAGTAAAAAAGTGTGGGGTGCCTTAAAAAACTTTGGAAGTAGCAAAGAACCAAAAAGTAATCCAAGTCCTGTAGTTGATTTTAAATAGCCTTAATGAGTATTTCTGTGGTATAAACAATGACATTGATATTGATCTAATAGATTATTACAAATCAGAAAGAAATAGTGCTAATTATGGTAGTTTTAAGTTTGACCAAGTTAATAGTGAAGTTATACACAAAGCTTTAATGGATATATCATCTAATGCCGTTGGTAATGATGGTATTCAAGTAAGGTTTATTAAATTAATTTTTGAAGAGATAAAACTTGTATTGTGTCATATTTTTAATTATTCATTGGAGAAATGTGTATATCCTAGTCAGTGGAAATATTCCTTAGTCCTACCACTTCTTAAAATAAAAAATCCAGTAGAGTGTAAGCATTATAGACCAATAAACTTATTGTGTGTTTTAGGTAAAGTATTAGATAAGTTAGTGTATCAACAAGTATATAAGTTTTTAAATGATAATAATATTTTATATAAATATCAGTCTGGATATAGAGCCTCATTTAGCACACAAACAGCTTTGATTAGAGTAACCGATGACATAAGAAGAGCAATGGATCAAAGGCAATTGACTGTGTTAATGTTACTTGATTTTTCTAGAGCCTTTGATACTGTAAATCATGAACTTTTACTGTCAATATTAGAGTCATATAATTTTAGTTTTGATGCAATAAAGTGGTTTGGTGCTTATCTTTGTGACAGATACCAAAGGATCAAAACAGCTGAAGGCAATTTTTCGGATTGGAAATTGAATAGTGTCGGTGTACCCCAAGGGTCTACTTTATCAGCAATGTTGTTTTCCATTTATATTAATAGAATAGGAGATTCAGTAGTGTTTAGTAAAACCATGTTGTACGCTGATGATATGCAGCTTTATATTCATAGTAATTGTGACAATATTAATAATGCTGTTGAATTAATTAACGAAGATTTAAAAGTTTTGTATAGATGGTGTATGAATCATGGTTTACATCTTAATGTATCAAAATGTAAACCTATAATTATTGGATATTCACGAATTTTAAATAACATTGATTTTAATAATATAGTGTCAGTAAAAATTAATGAGGAATCATTAAATTATGAGAAATGTGTTGTTAATTTAGGTTTAAGATTAAGTAATAATTTTAAGTGGTCTGATCAAGTTAATTATATAGTTAAAAAAGTTTTCCAATGTATATACCAATTTAAAAAGATGTGTTTCAAGCCGTCAATTGAAATAAAAAAGCGGCTGATTTCTACATTGGTTTTTCCATTTATAGATTATGTTTGTGCAGCCATGTGCGATTTAAAGAATAATGAAATAAACGAACTTCAAAGAGCACAAAATGCGTGCATACGGTATATTTTTAATTTAAAAATAGATGAACATGTTACACCATATTATAAATTGTTAGGATGGTTAAAAATAAATGAAAGGTTAGAATACAGTGTCTTGTCTTTAATGTATAAATGAGACTCACTTCCCTGACTGTATCTTTGAGAATGACGACACTGGAACGTCTGGTAACCGCGAGGCAGGCTCACGGCCAAGAGCTTGTCGTGGTAGCTGGGCCATTGCCAGAAGGATTGTCACTCTCTCTAAAGCCAAATGGGCAATTTCTAAATTTGCCCCTTTCAAATCTGCAGGAGGGGATGGAATCTTTCCGGCCCTGCTTCAACAAGGGCCGGAGAATCTCCTTACCCTTCTATGTGAACTATTCAGGGCGAGCCTAGCCTATGGGTACATACCACAAGTCTGGCGTCTCAACAGGGTGGTCTTCATCCCTAAAAAAGGGAGAGCGGACTACTCTGTCCCTAAATCTTTTCGTCCCATCAGTTTATCTTCGTTTCTACTGAAAACATTAGAAAGACTGGTGGAGAGGCACCTGAGAAAGGGAGTTCTCTCAGACACTCCCCTTCATCGCAACCAACATGCATACCAGCAAGGCAAATCCTGTGAATCAGCACTGCACCAACTAGTCAGTAGGATTGAGGATAGCCTGTCCGCCAAGGAATTGGCATTGTGCACCTTCATAGACATTGAAGGAGCTTTCGACAATGCCAAATTCACTGCAATGGTAAGTGGAGCACAGCGACGTGGCCTCGAGCCAGCTCTGTGCCGGTGGCTTAGGGCCATGCTGTGCTCCAGACGGATCAGGGCCGATCTTAATGAAGTATCGCTTGTGATCGCACCCACAAGGGGATGTCCTCAAGGAGGCATCCTGTCACCTCTACTGTGGAACCTAGTAGTAGATGGTCTACTTGAGGACCTTACTAACAACGGAATCTATGTCCAAGGATATGCAGACGACATAGTCCTTATGGTACAGGGAAAATATACAAATGTTGTTGTTGATATCATGAATACCAACCTTCAACATGTACACAACTGGTGTCAGGGAGAGGGACTGAAAGTAAATCCCTCTAAGACAGTAGTTGTACCATTCACTAGGAAAAAGAACCTAGAGTCTCTTTCTAGGCTGAAACTCGCATCCACTCAGCTGGAGTGGTCAAAGACAGTCAAATATTTAGGACTGACTCTAGATCATAAGCTTACGTGGAATGATCATCTTAATAATATCCTGCACAAAGCAAAGTGGGCGCTCATGACGTCCAGGAGACTTGCAGGATTCTCATGGGGCGTAAAACCCCACATAGCACTATGGCTTTACAAAGCAGTTGTAAGGCCTCAAATCACTTATGGTTCATTAGTCTGGTGGACAAAGGTGAATCAGGTAACTGCCAAAGCCAAGCTTGAAAGCTTACAAAGGCTTGGCACAATCTTTGTAACCGGAGCATTCAGGAGCAGTCCCTCAGCGACCCTCGAGGTGGCTTTAGGACTTCTACCTCTTGATGTCCATATAAAAGCTGAAGCGCGTAAGTCAGCTTATCGGCTGATGGTTGCTGGCCTGTGGAGGAATGGCGCGTCTAACGCGAGCCATGGCGCCATCACTGAAGCTGTAAACCCAAGCGCTATTCTCGAAATGGTCTCCGACACAATGAGAACGGAGTTCGTATTCAATAAGCCATTCTCTGTTGACTCCTACTCCAGAGATGAGTGGAAATCGCAAGATAACATCCCAACAATAAGAAAGAGCTTTGTCTGGTACACGGATGGCTCGCTTATTAAGGGTAGAACTGGATATGGAGTGTTTAGTCAATCCCCTAGAACTGCCCTTAGCGGCAGTTTGGGTCGGAACTGCTCCATATTTCAAGCCGAAATCTATGGTATCCTAGCCTGTGCCAACCTAGGCCTCACCAGAAGGTACCAGGGAATGAACATCTGTATAATGTCAGACAGTCAGGCAGCTCTTAAAGCTCTTGACTCCAACAGCATTTCATCCAGGCTTGTGTGGGAGTGCTTTAACACTCTCTGCAAGCTTGGATCACGCAACTGTGTGCGTCTTGGTTGGGTACCGGGCCACACAGGCATAGGTGGCAACGAATGCGCCGACAGGCTTGCCAAAAGCGGAGCAAGCATGCCATACACCGGTCCAGAACCGAGTTGTGGTATAAGCAAGTCAGCCGCTTACCAAAGTATAAACAAATGGTCCAGGAAGACACACCGCGTGCGGTGGCAGAGTCACCAAGGACAAGCACTCGGCAAAAGACTGCTTGCCGATTCTAGCTCCGGATTCACCAGATGGCTGATGGGGCTGGGCAGGGATCGGGTTAAGCAAGTGATTGCCTTGATCACTGGACACGGCCACTTCAGGAAACACCTAAACACTCTAGGTTTACGAAATGAGGCCTCGGAGTGTAGACTCTGCAATAAGTCTGAAGAGACTGCAAAACACATAATACTGGACTGTGAGAGACTGGGAGCAAGGAGAAGGGCTCTTTTCGGTGACAAACAACCAGGCGACGAACCAGATGCTAGTATCGGGGAAAAGCTTCTTAGCCTAATTAAGGGCACGAAGATAGGCTTACCCCTCTAACATCAAAGGGGCACACAATAAGCTCAGGTTGACGTGTGAGGATCTATGAATCCACCCCAATATCCCAAAGGAAAAAAAAAAAAAAAAAAAAAACAAAAAAAATAATGTATAAATTGTTAGCTAAAAGAAAACCTGAATATCTGTTTGAAAAATACATAACGATGCAAAATGTACATTCTAGGCAGACTAGACTTGGAAATATAACTTTACAATATCCTATACATAGAACTGTGTTTTATACGAATTCTTTTCATGTTAAGTCAATTAGATTAATGAATACCCTAGATAATGATATTAAACAAGCATCTGGTGAAGGTATCTTTCACAAAAGACTTAAACAAAAATTTGTATTAAGGTATAACTAAAACAGCCTGAACCAAGATCTTATAATATTATTATAGTTGATAATATATCATTTATAAGTGAATCATAAATTGATATCATTAATATATTAAATACAATTCTTTTATAACTATATTGAAAAATTTTAATTGTGTGGTATTTTTATTAAATTTAGTTTTTTTTGTGCAGTTTTGTGTGCATTGTTATATTTTGTATTTAACACATTTATATTTAGTGTATTAAATATAAATGTTTTATTACTATATTGTAAAATTTTAGTTGTGTGGTATTTTTTATTGATATTAGTATTTTTTGTGTGCAGTGTTATATTTTGTATTTAACATATTTATATAATTAATGTGTTGAATATAATTCTCTTATTACTATATTGTAAATTTAAGTTGTGTGGTATTTTTATTAGTATTAGTTTTTTTTGCGCAGTGTTTTGTTTGAACTCTGTTAGCCTTAGCCACTGCTCAATTTGTAAATGAGTTGTAAATGTTGTGCCTGTCCTGATGGAAGAGCGGAACAATGGACCGAATCAGGGCAGGGTAAATAAAGAAATTGTCAAATTCTCTCTCTCTCTCTCTCTCTCTCTCTCTCTCTCTCTCTCTCTCTCTCTCTCTCTCTCTCTCTCTCTCTCTCTCTCTCTCTCTCTCTCTCTCTCTCTCTCTCTCCTCTCTCTCTCTCTCTCTCTCTCTCTCTCTCTCTCTCTCTCTCTCTCTCTCTCTCTCTCTCTCTCTCCTCTCTCTCTCTCTCTCTCTCTCTCTCTCTCTCTCTCTCTCCTCTCTCTCTCTCTCTCTCTCTCTCTCTCTCTCTCTCTCTCTCTCTTCTCTTCTCTCTCTCTCTCTCCTCTCTCTCTCTCTTCTCTCTCTCTCTCTCTCTCTCTCTCTCTCTCTCTCTCTCTCTCTTCTCTTCTCTCTCTCTCTCTCTCTCTCTCTCTCTCTCTCTCTCTCTCTCTCTCTCTCTCTCTTCTCTCTCTCTCTCTTCTCTCTCTCTCTCTCTCTCTCTCTCTCTCTCTCTTCTCTCTCTCTCTCTCTCTCTCTCTCTCTCTCTCTCTCTCTCTCTCTCTCTCTCTCTCTCTCTCTCTCTCTCTCTCTCTCTCTCTCTCTCTTCTCTCTCTCTCTCTCTCTCTCTCTCTCTCTCTCTCTCTCTCTCTCTCTCTCTCTCTCTCTCCACGTTAGGGCCTATTGTCTCTTGAGTCAGTCGCTGTTGAGACTCACTGCGCGTTTTCTTTTATTAAAATGTGTCAGTACATTGTAATATACAGTAGGCTCTATATAGCTTGGCCATCTCGAGACCGGACACTCGATTAGAATTTTAAACGGCCGGACTAACCGGCGGTAATAACCTATAGCATCAAATCAGAACCAAATGTGGTGTTAATAATAATCAAGTACACCATACTCAATCAAACACTAGTGTTTAGTACTGCCATTTTTATGTGCATTGAACTCGTTACAAATGCTTTGCACTGATCCACCTTTATCTAGGCGCTGTAAAGTATTAAGACCATCCTGCATTTTCACCGTTGTATGATAACGTTTTTTACTTATTTTCTAAAACGTGGTTTCCTGCAGACACTTAACAGTTGAACACGAATTATGTAACAAAAGAAATCGATTCTCAACTGAACTGAGATGATTGGTTTACGTTTGGCCGGAAACGTAATAAACAAGTTGCAGCCTGTCGATTTTTGCCGTAGGAAACTATCCGCGGGCGGTTCATCATTTCCAAGAAGACGACCGATTTATCTACTGTCAGTCTACTGTAGATCACTTGTTATTGAAACATTTCCGAGAAACTTTTAACTTTAATCAAAGCGGTAAACTGTGCGCTAAGGCCATAGAGCACAGAATAGAAATTTCTATTCTGTGCTCTATGGCTAAGGCCTGCGGTGTAAGTGAAAGGACTGTTAACTAAATAATTTAGAAAATTAGCCGTCACAAGAAGTCGGAAATAAAAAATAACAGGATGTGACCTTGATAAGAACGTTATGAGACAAAATTTTCTGTCTTACTACAACACAGAATTTCCAAAACAAAAAATAATCACGCAGGATCACAAACGAAAAATTGATTACAACGAATCACTAACTTAAAAAATAGTTTACCAAGGCATGTTGGTTTCAAGAACAAGAAAACCAATGATGGCAGAAATTTTTATTTTAACGAATGTTGTAGCGGCACATATCTCAATGTTTTTGAGATATGTGCAAGAGCTTAGAGAATCTGGTGGTTGTGGCCTCAAATATTGCCGCGATGAGACGTGTGTTAATGAAAACAACACTCGGTAATACATATGGGCCCGATACGACTAAGCCTGGTGGACTAAAGATTCCTGTCGGCAAGGGTAGAAGATTAATAATTTGTCATGCCAGTTCGGCTAAAGAGAACAGTTGAGAAACTTGTTCACGATGATCTGGATAAAGTGACTAAAGAGTTCGGCACGCAGAAGCCTAGCAGTAATTGATTTTGAGAAGGAATGTGTCCGTACAAGTGAATCTATTCTTACAATCAAGCAACACATTTAATGTACGATTTACGAAACAAAGTGTGGCATATTAATTTTAAAAATACAATGTTGGTATCATTAAAAAGTGTTTATAACAAAAGCCTAAATAGTTTCATCTGAAAAGATTGTTATGTCGTATTGTAAATGGGCAGCACTGACAATCTGACAGGACGATTTATTTTTTTGAATTCGACGGTTTGTTTGTAACAACATTATTAAATCATAAAAGTAATTAAAATATAAAATAGCGAACTATCATAGCATTTTTTTATATTTTACTGTCGAACCTTTATATTTAAACTGATAAGATTTCATTGTTCAGTGCCAGAGGTTCTGTCGACCACAGCAAGTGATGCCGTGTCGGGCGGCAGTTGTGTGGCCACATCGCGTGGGCTTTGTTATTCTATTGGTTTCCGCCAACTGCACTCACTCTCTGGTGTAAGGCCACTAGCGAGCTGTACCGTGTCGGGCGGTAGTGTTGTGTGGCAACGCCGCGTATGCCTTGTCATTCTATTGGTTGCCGCCAACTGCACTCACTCTCTAGTGTCAGGCCACTAGCGAGCTGTACCGTGTCGGACGGCAGTGTTGTGTGGCAACATCGCGTATGCCTTGTCTTTCTATTGATTGCCGCCAACTGCACTCACTCTCTGGTGTCAGGCCACTAGCGAGCTGTACCGTGTCGGGCGGCAGTTGTGTGGCAACATCGCGTATGCCTTGTCATTCTATTGGTTGCCGCCAACTGCACTCACTCTCTGGTGTCAGGCCACTAACGAGCTGTACCGTGTCGGGCGGCAGTGTTGTGTAACAACTTCGCGTATGCCTTGTCATTCTATTGGTTGCCGCCAACTGCACTCACTCTCTGGTGTCAGGCCACTAGCGAGATGTACCTTGCCGGGCGGCAGTTGTGTGGCAACATCGCGTGGGTCTGTCATTCTATTGTTAAATGAGGATTAAAGTAATTTAGTAATTCACCAAATCATAAACGCTGCTATACTCATTCTTTTTGTGTGCTTAGTTGAAGCTCAATGTTTTTATTCTGTCTTGGTGGATAAATTTTGATTTTCTCCAACAACCTAGTTTTGAGTCTTCGACAGATGCCCGGTTTGAAATCGTGAACCCTGTGCATAGTAAAACCGTGTAAGTCTGAGCGAAATGTAAGCGTTATTGATGTAGAGCCCGGCGAGAGCGAGCGTGTGGGGAGAAATTCAACTCCACATGGCCTAGCCAATGCGCGCTCGCCAGACAGGCTCTATTGGTTTTGTGCATGATTATAGCCCAGCAAGAGGCGGAGCGACACGGCTCAGAGTCGGGGTTCCCTTGGAATTGTGATGTTAGGGGCCGGCCTAGTAAATGAATTTTGGCTTTTCCCAGAGTAGGTTGTTTCAGACACGTGAAATTTCACTCAAACCCACATCTAATTTAAATATTTCAGCTCTTCTGAGTCTACAAAGGCGTTGGTTCGAGTATTCATTAAAAATGTGTGCTGCAAAAGAAAGGGGCACATAAAGAAGGCAGTTTTGTTTTCTATGTTATCCTTAAAAAGTACAGTAGGCTATGCTATATAAATTAAAATTGCAGTGAAGTAAATTTAATTTGTCAAATTCGTCATAACAAAACCGGTACTTTGGTGGTATTATCTGGAGGCCACTATTTTTATAACTGTTTTTCTTACCGGAAACCTAAAACACTACATCATTAGAAAAAACAGACATTATATGACTCACTGTAAAAATTACATGTCATTATGACGGTCGATCTTGTTTTCTGTCCGCTAAAAGGAAGTGATATCGGCGAGAAGGAGGCCATGTTGTCCCCATCTATTATTTATTATTATTATTAGGCTATGTAAGTAGCTATGTTATTAGACATTTCAATTCACAATTCTATATTGGAAAAGATGTTTTATTTTAGTTTGATCTATAAAACTTGCACTTGTGAACCAGCCTTCCTTGATTTTGAATTTTTGAACTGGCTGTTAGTAACAGTGTCGTAACTGAAGACATCTGTTGACCTAGATGGGTCAGATGTAGACGTTTAGCAGCGCCAGCCAACTCGGTACTTGCTACTAGTGACTCATCTATGCGCAGCCATGTTTGTCGCGTGTCTATACTCATCCTATCGTCATATCACAGATACCATATATATATATATATATATATATATATATATATATATATATATATATATATATATATATATATATATATATATATATATATATATATATATATATATATACACCATAGATCAAATCAGCCTGAGCCAGAGTGTACCTGTGTGAGCCAGAGTGTGTTGCCAAAATGTGTCGACTCTCCACTACATATTAACACAGTATACCTCAACCAGAATACTCGCAGTTTGACTCTCATTTCAGCTCCGTACAAGTCAAACCAAGGCTTCTACAGTGAACTTTTATACGGAATAAGAAATTAGATTATTCAACTCAAATATTTAGGATTATATTTAAAAAAAAGTTGTATTATGTCACTAATATTCGTTTAAGGTAGCCTAATAATTAAAGATTTAGTTGTAAAATAATACATACCAATATGAGTTAGACTGGTAAAAGTTTAGTTTCGACAAAAAATTATAAAATCACTCTTTTACCTCAATAGTTGGTGATCAAATGGGTGAAATATTAAAACAGTTATATAAAATATAATAGTAGTCTATATCATATGGAAAAAACTGTATGCTTCAATATGCTTCTTCTGAAAACAAGAAAAATTAAATTAATAACAATGATCTTTCCACTTGAAACTGTATGTACTTTAAGCAATATGTAGAGGTGAAATTAACTTTTTTCTTGTTCCTCTTTCATAAAAAAGCACAGTGTAAAAAAATGAAATCAGAAATTTTAAATAAATAATACAGTACACGACATAAAATTTCTGTTTCATGGAAAACGGTAAAATAATTGTAAATTATTAATTGTCATGTGTTATATAAAAATTAATTTATATATATATATATATATATATATATATATATATATATATATATATATATAAAAACCTATATTTTAAGATTACGCAGTATTATCTATTAATGTATATAATATTATCTACTAATTGTTGAGATGTTTGTGGGCCTAATAAGTGGATGGGTACAGTGGAAAGATAAGTAAAGTGAACCTTACAGTAGCAGGAAATCACGTGCTCTTGTACAGTTGGAGGAATTTAGCTGTGCTCGTAGGGCCTAAATACTACCCTTTCAACAAATACACGCTATCTGTTTGGCGGTTTGCGTTTACATGCTAGCCGCTGAGATAAAGACGCAACAATCTCTTTAACGACTTTAAACTCACGATTTCGATGTGCAGATTATTATTGACAAATACCTCTTTTTCAAAAAAACACTTTCTGCTTTGTATCCTTGGTGGAAGTAAGTAGGTTTTAATGGAAAAGACATTTTTTATATACTTCCACATTAAATTTATTAAAAAAGCGCTTTCGCCGGTTAAGGCATCATCAGTTTTAATTTATATATTTTAATAAATTTTAATTAATTTAATATGGAAGTATATAAAAAATGTCTTTTCCATTCAAAAAACACGTCAAACAACACTATAGAAACTGAAAAAACAAGGGTAAGTCCTATTATTGCTATTATTTGGTATTCTCTTATTATTTAATTCCACCACAATCAGCACTGTCACAAAAAAAAGACTGATTTTAGCGAGTGTGATGAGTTATTTGGGCCAATACGATTCCTGAAAGGAAAGTTTTACCCATGAGTCACAGGAAATGTTTTCAGGACTACACCGCCACACCTCCCGCCAATCACACACACACTTAAGGTCACGCGCCCAGCTACAGTCCTCAAACTGTAGTTGAATACATATCTGCTAGGTAGCAGCACAAATTGGTGTATCTCTCGTATCTGTCTCACACAGGCGCTCCTCCGTGACTACCACCTAGCACTAGAATCGGCTGCTGTTTTGTTACCTGACTGTTAAACACTTGAAATTAAAAAATTAGAGATGTTAATGTAGCATTAGAGGTACCTAAATTTATGTTTTAAAATATTATATCGGATTTATCTTGCTCTAGCTGTGCACTTTGAAAATAATATGTGCATAAAACTATTGTAGTACTGTATGATAAAATAATCCATTAATAAATTTTTAATTATATTACTTGATTGACCTGTTCCTTTTAAAAATATTAATATTATATTGATAACATATATAAAATTTACACAAAACAATAGATAATGGTAGAAACAGTTAATTAAATAGCATATCAGATACTGTATCAACAAAATATTTATAATGAATTCCAAGAATTATTTATGAAGAAAAATAGGTTTTCTTCATTTTCAGCAGACATTGATTTAACTTAACAATTATCATAACATTAAGATAGAAAATTACTTGAAATGGTATTAAGCTCTGTAAACGTATGTAAAATATTAAGAATTATGCCCCAGGAGACTTTGTTATCCATTTCAAGCTATTTTAGTCTCATAAATAGTGTTAGTATTTATCATTTAGTCATAGCGTTTTTATCATCAAAACACTGTATACTGCAGAATAAAAGATAGCATTAAAGCTAAATCAATCATCAACTCGATGTAGTTCAGCCTCAGTCTGTCCTCAAAGCTCCCCTGCCCAGTACAACTTGACATAGCGGAATCATTCAACAGCTCGATGTTGTTCAGCCCCTGTCTATCCTCACAAATCCCCTGTACAGTACCACTGAACATAGCAGAATCATTCGTCAGCTCGATGTTTCACAGCCCCTGTCTATCCTCATAGCTCTCATATTCAGTAGCATTCAACCTAATGGAATCATTCATCAGGTCGATGTTGTTCACACCCCTGTCTATCCACACATCTCCCATTCCAGTACTACAGCACGTAGCGGAATCATACATCAGCTCGATGTTGTTCAGCCCCTGTCTATCCTCACAGGTCTCCTATACAGTAGCGTTGGACATAGCGGAATCATTCATCAGCTTGATTTTTTCAGTCCGTGTCGGTACTCAGAGCTCTCCTATACTGTACCACTGAACATAGCAGAATCATTCGTCAGCTCGATGTTTCACAGCCCCTGTCTATCCTCATAGCTCTCATATTCAGTAGCATTCAACCTAATGGAATCATTCATCAGGTCGATGTTGTTCACCCCCTGTCTATACTCACAGCTCCCCAGTCCAGTACCACTGCACGTGGCAGAATCATTCAACAGCTCGATGTCGTTCCGCCCCTGTCTATCCTCTCAGGTCTAATATACAGTAGGAAAGGACATAGTGGAATTATTCAACAGCTCAATGTTGTTCAGTGCGTGTCAATGCTCAGGGCTCTCCTTTACAGTAGCATTAGACATAGCAGAATCATTCATCAGCTTGTTGTTGTTCAGTCCGTGTCGGTGCTCAGGGCTCTCCTATACAGTAGCACTGGTTATAGCCGAATCATTTATCAGCTTGATGTTGTTTAGGCCCATGTGTCAATCCTCACAGCACGATGTTGTTCAGCCCCTGTCTATCCTCACAGCTCTCCTATACAGGACCACTGGACATAGCAGAATCATTCGTCAGCTCGATGTTGTACAGCCCCTGTCCTATCATCATAGCTATCGTATTCCGTAGCATTCGACCTAACGGAATCATTCATCAGGTCTATGTTGTACAGACCCTATCTATCTTCACAGCTCTCTTATACAGTAGAACTACACAAAACGGAATCATTCATCAGTTCGATGTTGTTCAGGCCCCTGTCTATCCTCAAAGCTCTCCTATACAGTAGACTACACATAGCTGAATCATTCATCAGCTGGATGTGTTTCAGCCCCTGTCTATCCACAAATCTCCCATTCCAGTACTACAGCACGTAGCGGAATCATACATCAGCTCGATGTTTTTTCAGCACCTGTCTATCCTCACAGGTCTCCTATACAGTAGCGTTGGACATAGCGGAATCATTCATCAGCTTGATTTTTTCAGTCCGTGTCGGTACTCAGAGCTCTCCTATACTGTACCACAGAACATAGCAGAATCATTCGTCAGCTCGATGTTTCACAGCCCCTGTCTATCCTCATAGGTCTCATATTCAGTAGCATTCAACGTAATGGAATCATTCATCAGGTCGATGTTGTTCACCCCCCCTGTCTATACTCACAGCTCCCCAGTCCAGTACCACTGCACGTGGCAGAATCATTCAACAGCTCGATGTCGTTCCGCCCCTGTCTATCCTCTCAGGTCTAATATACAGTAGGAAAGGACATAGTGGAATTATTCAACAGCTCAATGTTGTTCAGTGCGTGTCAATGCTCAGGGCTCTCCTTTACAGTAGCATTAGACATAGCAGAATCATTCATCAGCTTGTTGTTGTTCAGTCCGTGTCGGTGCTCAGGGCTCTCCTATACAGTAGCACTGGTTATAGCCGAATCATTTATCAGCTTGATGTTGTTTAGCCCATGTCAATCCTCACAGCACGATGTTGTTCAGCCCCTGTCTATCCTCACAGCTCTCCTATACAGGACCACTGGACATAGCAGAATCATTCGTCAGCTCGATGTTGTACAGCCCCTGTCTATCATCATAGCTATCGTATTCCGTAGCATTCGACCTAACGGAATCATTCATCAGGTCTATGTTGTACAGACTCTATCTATCTTCACAGCTCTCTTATACAGTAGAACTACACAAAACGGAATCATTCATCAGTTCGATGTTGTTCAGCCCCTGTCTATCCTCAAAGCTCTCCTATACAGTAGACTACACATAGCTGAATCATTCATCAGCTGGATGTGTTTCAGCCCCTGTCTATCCACACATCTCCCATTCCAGTACTACAGCACGTAGCGGAATCATACATCAGCTCGAGTGTTGTTCAGCCCCTGTCTATCCTCACAGGTCTCCTATACAGTAGCGTTGGACATAGCGGAATCATTCATCAGCTTGATTTTTTCAGTCCGTGTCGGTACTCAGAGCTCTCCTATACTGTACCACTGAACATAGCAGAATCATTCGTCAGCTCGATGTTTCACAGCCCCTGTCTATCCTCATAGCTCTCATATTCAGTAGCATTCAACCTAATGGAATCATTCATCAGGTCGATGTTGTTCACCCCCTGTCTATACTCACAGCTCCCCAGTCCAGTACCACTGCACGTGGCAGAATCATTCAACAGCTCGATGTCGTTCCGCCCCTGTCTATCCTCTCAGGTCTAATATACAGTAGGAAAGGACATAGTGGAATTATTCAACAGCTCAATGTTGTTCAGTGCGTGTCAATGCTCAGGGCTCTCCTTTACAGTAGCATTAGACATAGCAGAATCATTCATCAGCTTGTTGTTGTTCAGTCCGTGTCGGTGCTCAGGGCTCTCCTATACAGTAGCACTGGTTTATAGCCGAATCATTTATCAGCTTGATGTTGTTTAGCCCATGTCAATCCTCACAGCACGATGTTGTTCAGCCCCTGTCTATCCTCACAGCTCTCCTATACAGGACCACTGGACATAGCAGAATCATTCGTCAGCTCGATGTTGTACAGCCCCTGTCTATCCTTACAGGTCTATTATCCAGTAGCATTGGACATAGAAGAATCATTCATCCAGCTTGATGTTGTTCACGCCCTGTCTATCCTCATAGCTCTCATATTCAGTAGCATTGGACATAACGGAGTCATTCCTCAGGTCGATGTTGTTCAGCCCCAGTCTATCCTCACAGATCTCTTATCTAGTAGAACTACACATAGAAAAATCATTTATCAGCTGGATGTGTTTCAGCCCCTGTCTATCCACACATCTCCTATTCCGGTACTTCGGCAAGTAGCGGAATCATACATCAGCTCGATGTTATTCAGTCCGTGTCAGTGTTCAGGGCTCTCTTATACAGTAGCACTGGTTATAGCGGAATCATTTATCAGTTTGATGTTGTTTTGCCTATGTCAATCCTCACAGCAGGATGTTGTTCAGCCCCTGTCTATTCACATACCTCTCATATTCAGTAGCATTGTATATAACGGAATCATTTATCAGCTCGATGTTGTTGGCCCCTGTCTATCCTCATAATTCCCCTGCGCAGTACCACTAGACATAGCAAAATCATTCATCAGCTCGATGTTGTTCACCCCTGTCTATACTCACAGCTCCCCAGTTCAGTACCACTGCACGTAGCGGAATCATTCAACAGCTCGATGTCGTTCCGCCCCTGTCTATCCTCACAATTCTAATATACAGTAGCAATGGACATAGCGAAATCATTCCATCAGCTTGATGTTGTTCAGTCCGTGTCGGTGCCCAGGGCTCTCCTATACAGTAGCACTGGTTATAGAGGAATCATTTATCAGCTTGATGTTGTTTAGCCCATATCAATCCTCACAGCACGATGTTGTTCAGCCCCTGTCTATCCTCACAGCTCTCCTATACAGTACCACTGGACATAGCAGAATCATTCGTTAGCTCGATGTTGTACAGCCGCTGTCTATCCTCATAGCTCTCATATTCAGTAGCATTCGACCTAACGGAAACAATTATCAGGTCGATGTTGTTCAGCCCCAGTCTATCCTTACAGCTTTCTTATACAGTAGACTACACATAGCTCAATCATTCATTAGCTGGATGTGTTTCAGCCCCTGTCTATCCACACATCTCCCATTCTAGTACTTCGGCACGTGGCGGAATCATACATAAGCTCGATGTTGTTTAGCCCCTGTCTATCCTCACAGGTCTCTTATACAGTAGCATTGGACATAGCGGAATCATTCATCAGCTCGATGTTGTTCAGTTCCATGTCGATGCTCAGGGCTCTTCCTATACAGCCCATGTCTAGCTTCACAACTCTCTTATCCAGTAGTACTACACATAGCTGAATCATTTTTCAGCTTGATGTTGTTTTGCCTTAGTCAATTCTCACAGCAGAAGGTTGTTAAGCCCCTGTCTATTCTCATAGCTCTCATATTAAGTAGCATTGGACATAACCTAATTATTCATCTGGTCGAGGGTTTTCAGCATGTCTATCCTCACCGCTCTTTTGTACAGTAGACTATACATATTTGAAATCATTCATCAGCTGTATGTGTTTCAGCCCCTGTCTATCCACACATGTCCCATTCCAGTAATACTGCACATGGCGGAATCATACATCAACACCATGTTGTTCAGCCCCTGTCTATCCTCACAGCTCTCCCATACAGTACTACTGGACATAGCAGAATCATTCATCAGCTCGATATTATTCAGCCCCTGTCTATCCTCATAGCTCTCATATTCAGTAGCATTGGACATACCCGAATCATTCATCAGGTCGATGTTGTTTCAGTCCAGTCTATCGTCCCAGCTCTCTTATACAGTAGACTAAACATATTTGAATCATTCATCAGCTGTATGTGTTTCAGCCCCTGTCTATCCTCACACATCTCCCCATCTCCAGTACTACAGCACGTGGCGGAATCATACATCAGTTTGATGTTGTTCAGTCCCTGTTTATCCTCACAGGTCTCCTATACAGTAGCATTGGACATAGTGGAATCATACATCAGCTTGATGTTGTTCAGTCCGTGTCGGTGCTCAGGGCTCTCCTATACAGTAGCACTGGTTATAGCGGAATCATTTATCATCTTGATGTTGTTTTTGCCTATGTCAATCCTCACAGCAGGATGTTGTTCAGCCCCTGTCTATTCACATACCTTTTCCATATTCAGTTCGCATTGTATATAACGGAATCATTTATCAGCTCGATGTTGTTGGCCCCCTGTCTATCCTCATAAATTCCCCTGCGCAGTACCACTAGACATAGCAAAAATCATTCATCCAGCTCGATGTTGTTCACCCCTGTCTATTACTCACAGCTACCCCAGTTCAGTACCTACTGCACGTAGCGGAATCATTCACGCTTGATGTTTTTTCGTGTGTCGGTGTCAGGGTTTTTCTTCCCGTAGCATTTGGGTTTTATAGGGGAAATTTCATTTTCACCCTTGATGTTTTTTAGGCCCCCTTTTTTTCCTTAATCTAAAGGGCTCCCCTAAAAGTCCCAACTGGCATAGCGGGAATTTCATTTTTTTTAAGCTCAAAGTTTTTAAAACCCCCTGTCTACCCTCAAAATTCTTTTTAGAAAGGCTTTTGCCCCAAAACGGAACCATTCTTTGGGCCCTGTTGTTCGGGCCCTTATTATTTTTTACAGCTCCGTATAAAATTGAAACTACAAAAAAACGGTTCATTCATCAGTTCGATGTTTTTCGGCCCTTTTTCCCCCTTTTTATCCAAAAACCGGGCTCTTCCTTTTTTTTCCCCCTTTTACCGGGGGGCCCGGGGGGGGGGGGGGGGAACCCCAAAAGGGGAATCATTTTCTTTAAAGGTTTATGTTTTTTTCAGGGCCCGGGGTTTTTAACCTTTTTTCATACCCTTCATTTTCAGTAGCATTGGCCTTTAAAGAATTTTCTTCGGGTTTCTTTGTTTTTCACCCCCATTTTAAAACCTAACAGCTCTTTTATCCAGTAGAACTACACAAACGGAACCCCTTTTTATCAGTTGGATTTTGTTTCGGGCCCCTGTTACCCACCATCTTTTTTTGGGGGTTACCCGGAACCTGGCGGAATATTTTTTCAGCCGATGTTGTTCAGCCCCTGTTTTTCCTTGGTTCATTTTTAGTAGCATTGGGACATAAGGGAATCATTCATCGGTCGGGTTTTTACCCCAGTCTACCCTTTAAGCTTTTATCCCAGTAGACTTACTTTTTTTGGAATCATTTTTTAGTTGGTTTTGTTTTTCCCCCTTTTGTCAAACCTCTAACCCATGTTGTACCCCCTGTCAATTTTAAGTCTAATAATTAAGTAGCATTGGACATAAGGGTTTCATTTTTAAGGTCGAGGTTGTTCACCCCAGTCAAACCTAACATTTTTACCCCGTAAAACTAACAAGCGGAATCATTATAAATTCGTTTGTTTTTCACCCCCTGTCTTTTCCTCCAAGGTTCTTATTTAAAATTTAGCATTGAAAATGGGATCTTTTATCGGCCCCATGTTTTTTAAGTCCGGTTTTTAAAGGCCCCTTTATACAGTAAAAAAAACACATTATGCGAATCTTTTTTTCAGCTGGATGTTTTTTTGCCCTGTAACCCCACAAAAATTTTATTCATTCCAGCCCCTTTATTGTTTTTTTTCACATTTGCGAAACCCAACCTTTCAACACCATAAAATTTTTCACCCATGTTTTATGTTTTCCCCAGCTCCCTTTACAGTCCCAGGGAAATAGCAGAATCAAAAAATAGCTCATTTTTTCGCCCGGGTCAATCCTCATAGTTTC
This sequence comes from Homalodisca vitripennis, assembly GCF_021130785.1. Classification (NCBI taxonomy): domain Eukaryota; kingdom Metazoa; phylum Arthropoda; class Insecta; order Hemiptera; family Cicadellidae; genus Homalodisca; species Homalodisca vitripennis. Next base: position 119,495,147 of record NC_060215.1, read on the forward strand.
ATTTTCCCAGTCCCATTAAATAACTTAATCATTTTTTTCGGGCCCGTTGTTTGGGGGTTAAAAGCACCATTTTAATTCCTCAATTTTTCTTTTTCCCCAAGTAAATTTTTTACACAAACCAAAAATCATTATCAGGGGATGTGTTTCCCCCCCGGTTCCCCAAAATCTCCTTTTAAAGTACCGGCATGCGGAAATCTTTTAATCAGTTTTTGATGTTTTTTAACCCCCTGTTTTTAATTCTCATCTTCATTTTCAGAAAGCTTTTAAATAACGGAATCATTCATTGGTTGAGGTTTTTTAAAGCCCCATTTAAATTTAACACTTTTTTTAAAATACATTCAAATTTTACATTTTTTAAAATTTTTAAAAATTCCCCACCGGGCCAAGGGGATTTTGTTTTCGCCCTGTCAACCCCCACAGCTTCCCTTTTCCCGAAACCAGGGGAATGGGGCAAAATTTCTTTCATCAGCCGAATTTTCAGCCCCTGTCTATCCTATAGCTCTCATATTCAGTACCAATTGGGACAAAAAACGGAATCTTTTATCTTGATTTTTCACCCCTTTTGCCCTGCTCAAAGGGGTTTTCCTTTATATTTTTTCTACTGGCCCAATTTATCAAATATATTTTCCAGGCTGGGGGAATATCTTTTTTCAGCCCCTGTCATCCTAAAGGGTCTTTTTTCTGCTTTGGCCCTAGGGGAAATTCATTCTCAGTTGTTTTGTGATTTCAGTGTTGCGTGCCCAGGGTCTCCTTTAAATTCCGAAATGGTTTTTGCCGGTTTTCATTTTACCCAAGTTTTTGGCCATGTTTTTTAAGCCCTTTTACCCAATCCCCCTCAGGAGGGGGATTTTTTCGGGCCACCTGTTACCCTCATAGGTAAAAATTCAGTAGAAAGGGACAAAACGGAATCATTAAACAGTTGATTTTGTTCAGCCCGGGGGGCCCCCTTATCGTAAAAAGGCTCCTCTTTTTACTTTTTTTGGGGGAATTTATTTACGAAATTTTGGGGGGCTTCCCCCTTTTTTACCCCGGCAAACGGTTTGGGGCCGGGCCCCTTTACCCAAAAACTGAATTTTCATTCATTGCCTGGTTTTGGGTGTTTTTCACCCCCTTCTTTTTCCCAACTTTTCCAGTAAATTACCAAAAGGGGAATCTTTCATAAAACATTGTTTTTCCCCCCTTAAAACCCTCACAGTTTTTTTTTCCCCTAAAATCCCACGAAAGCAAAATTTTTTTCATCTTTTTAAAATTTGTTCACCCCCTGTCTTTTCTCTAGCTTTTATATTCAGTGGGAATTTTACATAAAGGAATCTTTAAAATTGGCCCATGTTTTTCCCCCCCGCCCTATTCACGGGCCTCTTTAACAGGGATTTAAATTTGCGGGAATCATTTATCAGTTTGGGGGATGTAATTTTAAACCCCTTTTTTACCTTTTTACCCCCCCATTCCATATTCGGCAGTGGCCGGACATCTTTCTCAGGTGTTTGTTTTTCCCCCCCCCGGGGGGTTTAAAACAGTCCCCAACAGTAGAATTAACAAAAGGGGAATCTTTCATCAGTTGATTTTGTTCACCCCGGGGTTTTCTCGGGGTTCTCTCTATACATTTCCACGGGGACTTAGCGGGGGGAATTTATTTTACCCGGATGTTTTTCACCCCCTGTTTTTCCTCAAAAGCTCTCATATTTAATTTAGAAGGGGGCCCAAAAAGAAATCATTCTTTAGGTCAAATTTGTTCCCCCAGTCTATTTCACAGTTTTCCCCAGTAAGAATCACGGGCGGAATAAATTAAAACAGTTGTTGTTTTTCCCGCCCTGTTATTTCGGGGGTTTTAATTTTCGGGTGTTTTTACAAAAAGGGAATTTTTAGGGGGTTATGTTTTCCCCCCAGTTTTTTAGGGTCTTTTTAAAAAACCCAGTAGATTTAATGGGAATATTTTTCAGTTTTGATGTTTTTTTGCCATGTAACCCTTTAAGCAGGATTTTTTTACCCCCGGGAAAAATTTTCAAGTCCCCTTTTTCAGTAAATTGGACTTTCAAAATCATTTTGGGGTCAAAGTTTTTCAGCCCCGTCTATCCTAAACGTTTTTTTAAAGAAAAAAAATTCACAAACGGATCTTTTATGGGTTCGATGTTGTTCCCCCCCCTTTACCCTTACGGGTCCTTTTTTCAGTAAAATTTAAAAAACGGAATCATTCATCAGTTCGATGTTGTTTGGCCCGTCATTTCAGGGCTTTTTATCCAGTAGAACTACAACGAACCCTTTTTTTTCCCATTAAACCCAAAAGGATGTTGTTCACCCCCGGGTTATTCTCAAGCTTTTATATTCATTTGAAATTGGGAACTTTGGGAAATCTTTTATCTTTTGGGGTTTTTCACCCCCGGGTCTACCCTCACACATTTTTTTAAACAGTGATATAATTTTGAATCTTTTACCGGGCGGATTTTGTTTTTGCTATGTCTTTTCCCCCATAAAAGGGAAAAAGGATTTTTTTCAGCCCCTGTCTTTTCCCATGCTTCATATTCAGTAGCATTGGACAAAAGGGGGAACTTTTCTTTTTTTTCACCCGGTGGGTGTTTTTCAGCCCCAGTCTAACCTAACCCCCCCTTTTCTTTACCCCATAGAAAACTACACGAAAAAAGGGGAAAATAAAAACTCTTTTCAGTTGTTTGTGTTCAGCCCCCGGGGTCTTACTCGGGGTTCCTTTTCCCAGTACCACTGGAATAGCAAAAAATTTTTCATTATTTTTTTAGCCCCCCCGGATGTTGTTAAAGCCCTGTTTTCCCTTTAAGCTCTATACGGAAAACAGGGAAAAATAAAAAACATCATTTCAGGCAGGTGATTTGGTTTAAACCCAGTCTTAATTTAAACGGGCTTTCCCCTTTTACCCAAATTTTTAGAACTACACGAAGGGGAAAAATCATTCATCAGTTTGTTGTTTTCAGCCCTGTCTTTTTTACCCTTTTATTTTTTCGTAGCATTGTACAAAAGGGAAACCCATTTTTTCTGGTCCTGTTTTAAACCCCCAGTTTACCCTCAAGTTTCTGTTTTTACAGTAATTTAAAATGTGAATCATTTAAACGCTTTTTTTTTTTGCCCCAAAAATTTTCAATCCCCTTCCAAATAACCGGGATGTTTTTTCAGCCCCTGTCTATTTTCAAGGCCCCAAAAAAAAGTAGCTTGGACATCAAAATTTCTTCTCGGGTCGATGTTTTTCACCCCCGTCTACCAAAATTCCTTTTTTCCAGTGATTCCCCAAAGGGAAATTCTTTTATTTTCGTGTTGTTCACCCTGTCTATCCTCACGGGTCCCAATAAGTACCTTTTGAACTGGCGGAATCTTTTTAACGCCCCGATGTTTTTTGGTCCTTCATACACTCTCCTTTCCAAAAAGCACGGGGGTTAAATCTTGCAAAACCAATTTTCACCCCCTTTTTGTTTTGCCTTTAAAATCCTCACAACAACGGGAAATTTTTCAGGGTTTTTCTCTTGGCCCCAAAATTAGTAGTTTGGGGAATAACAAACCCTTCTTTTGGTTTGAGGTTTTTTCGGGCCCATCTATCCTAACTTTTTATACATTTGGACTAACATTTTTGAATCATTAAACAGCGGATTGTTTCTCCCCCATGTTCATTCCACAAACAGCTTTTCCTTTTACTTTTTTCCACTGGGGCCCAAAAGCAGAATTTAAAAATCTTTGGCTCGATTTTTTAGCCCGGGCTTCCTCAAAACTCTCCTTTTCTTTTAGAAAGGGGGCCCCAAAAGGGAATTTTTTTATTGATTTTTTTCCCCGGGGTTCCTTTTGGGGCTCCCCATCCAGTACCCCGGGGACTTTCGGAATCTTTTAAACAGTTCTTTTTCAGCCCTGTCTATCCTAAAGGGTTTTAATTTTCGGTAGAAATTGGGCCCAAAACGGAAATCATTCATCAGCTTAAATTTTGTTCGGGTTGTGTCGGTGCTCGGGGTTTTCCCCTTTATCCCGGTTAACACGGTTATGCGGAACATTTTCAGCTTGATGTTGTTTTGCCCAGGCTCAAATCCTTTTAAGGGGAAAAATTATGGTTTTTTTAAACCCCCTGTCTACCCTTCCACCCTTCCTAACAGAAAACCTTTGGAAATGCAGAATATTCGTCGTCAAAGTTTTACAGCCCTGTTACCCTTTAGCTTTCATTTTTGTACCCTTTTGACAAACCCGGAATTTTTATCGGTCATGTTTTCAGAAACCTTTTATTTTTACAGCTCCCCTTATACCAACAAAGGGGGAATCTTTCATCTTTTGATGTTTTCCCTTCACCCTGTCTTTTCTCCATTGGGTTTTCTTTATTCATTTTTGGGCCCATTTTTTAACCATAAATTGAAAAAATCATTTTTTGGTCAATGTTTTTTCGCCCCATTTTAAACCCTCACAGTCTTTATCAGTAAACTAAACATAGTGAATCATTTACCCGGCTTTTTTTTTAGCCCTGTCTATCCCCCCCACCCAACCTTTATTCCGGTACTTCGGCCGTGGGCGGAGGAATCCATAATCGGCTGGGATTTTGTTCCCATTTTTCCTGTCTACCCTTTACGGGCTTTAAAAAAGTAGCTTTTGGGGAAACTTTAAGGCGGTTTTTTCATTCCCCAACCCCCCCTTTGTTGTCACCCCACTTTTTTTCCTCAGCTTTCAAAATTAGTAGCATTGGAAACCTAAGGGTTTTTAAATTCCCCAATTTTTCATTCCGGGGTCTTTGTTGTTCACCCCTGTCAAATTTCCTCAAACAGTTTTTCCCCATTTTTTCCCGGTACCATCACCTTTTTGGCCCCGGAAATTTTTTTAAACAGCTGGATTTTGTTCGCCCCTGTCTACCCAAACTTTCCCTCTTTCCCGTAATATTGCAATCCCAATCTTTGCACCAAACCAAAATTCTTCAGCCCTGTTTATTCTTACAGCTCTCCTTTACAGTACCACTGGTAAAAAAAGTGAATTAAATTTCTTTTTTCGGGGCTTGTTTAAAAATTTTATTTTTCAGCCCTTTTCCCTAATCCTTTTTTAGTTTCCAAAAATAATTTTATTTTTAAAAAGCATTGGAAACAAAACCCCCCCTTAAATTTCTTTCCCCTTTTTCAGGTTTCAAAAAATTTTGGTTGGGGTTTTAGCCCATCTACCCTTTACAGCTTCTTTATCAGTAGACTAACATTTTTTTTAAAATCATTCTTTACGGGGATGTTTTAAAGCCCCTGCCCTTTTAAACCCCTTCCCCCTTTTTCCGGGTACTAAGCACGTGGGGGGAATCATACATCGTCAATTTTTTGTTCACCCCCTGTCTTTTCCCTCAGGGTTCCTTTTAAGTTCCCTTGGAATGTAAAAAATTTTTTCCCTCAGCTTGTTTTTTTTTTAGTCCGTGTCGGTGCTCGGGGCCTTTCTTATACAGTCCCAAAGGGACTTTTCCCAGAATTATTCTTTCATCGATTTTGTACACCCCCGGGTCTACCCTTTACCTCTCATTTCAGTGTTTGGGACAAAAAGGAATCATACCCCCGGCCCCGATGTTTTTTCAGCCCCAGACAAACCTACAGCTCTTTTTATTTAGTAGAAAACACAAAGCGGAATCATTCATCAGTTCGAGGGTTTTTTTCCTGTCTATTCCCCTTTCCTTCATATTCAGTACCCATGGTACATAAACGAAATCTTTTTAATTGGGGGATTTTTTTTAGCCCCAGGTTTTTTCACAGTTTGTTATACAGTGGGGAACTACACATAGCTAAATCATTTATGGGCGGATTTTTTTCACCCCTTGTTATTTACAATTACCATTCCGAAATTCAGTACGTGGGGGAAATTTCAACTTCAGCTCGATTTTTTCTTCACCCCGTTTTATTTTAGGGCTCTCTTTTTCAGTAGAAACACAAAGCGGAATCTTCATCAGTTCGATTTTTTTTCCCCCCTGTGTATTCTAATGGTCAAAATTTCAGAAAGCATTGGACAAGCGGAAATTTATAGCTTGTTTTTGTTCAGTCCGTGTCGGTGGTCGGGGCTCTCCATTAAACAGTCCCCACGGCCCATAGCGAATAATTTCGTCAGTCGATTTTGTTAAAAGCCCCTGTCTACCCTCATGGCTTAAAATTTCATTTGCATTCGAACTAAGGAATCATTCATTAGGTGATTTTGTTTTCCCCCTGTCTATTTTACAGCCCCCAGCCCAGCCCCCTGCACAGGGCGGAATCTTTAAAAAACAGCTCGTGTGTTCCGCCCTGTTTTCCCTAAAAGGTTTTTATACTTTAGCAATGGAATAGCGGAATCATTCATCAGTTGTTTTTGTTCAGCCCGTGTCGGTGTTTCCGGGTTCTTCTATACAGTAGCAGGGGTTTTAGGGGAAATCATTAAATCAGCTTGATGTTTTTTCCGGCCCCTGTCTATCCTAAAAGCTCCCCTACACAGTAACGGGACTGGGCGAATCATTTTTCGTTTCAAATGTTGTACCCCCCCTTTGTCTATCATCAAAAGTATTTTTTTTTAAGTAGCATTCGCCCAAAAGGGAAACCATTCTTTTGGTCAATGTTGTTAAACCCCTTTCTATTTTTTAACCCCTCCCATAAAAGTACACCCGGGGGGAACAAAATCAGTTCGATGTTTTTTGGGCCGGGTGTTTCCCTAAAGGTTTCCCCTTTTATAAAATACACAAAGCAAAAATCATTCTTTAGTCATTTTTGTTCGCCCTGTTTTTCCTAATGGTCTAATATTCAGTACATTGCCCTGGGGGGGAATTAAATTATCGGGGTTAATTTTGGGTTCAGCCCGGTTTTTCACGCCTTTTATCCAGTTAAATTTCCAAAGGGGGTTTCTTTTATCGGGTTTTTGGGTTTGTGTTTGGGGCCCTTTTTGTCCTATTTTCCACACTTTTTTCTCCCCATTTCCCATACTGGATTTTTGGGGAAATTTCATTAATCAGCCCCGATGTTTTTTCAGCCCGTGTTTCTATGGTTCTAATTTATTTGGGTTTGGCCCAAAAAGGGAATTTTAATTCCGGTCGAGGTTTTTCCCCCCTTTTATCTACCCTTCCGGGCTTTTTTTTATACATAAAAACTCCCCGGAAATTTTTTCCCATTTATGTTTTTAAAGGCCCCTGTCTTTAAAACCCATTTTTTCCCTTTCCCAAAATGAACCCGGGTAGCCTTTTTTCACCTTAACCCCCAAAATTTTTAGAAAGAGGGGGCCCTTAACAAAATTTATTCATAAAATCAATGTTGTTCCCCCAATTTTTTCCCTCAACTCTCTTATCCATTTAAAACTACAAAAGCGGAATCTTTTATAAATTTGGATGTTTTTCCCACCCCCGGGTCTATTCCCCTTAAGGCCTTTAATATTCCCATTTTAGAATTGTACTCGGGGAATTTTCATTTAATCGGTCCATTTTTTGGGGTTTTTAAGCCCAGTCTACCCTTTTAAAGCTAATTTATACATTAGACTTACATTTTTTAAATTTCTTTTTTTACGGGGTTTTGGTTTACCCCTGTCTATCCACCATCCCCCAAATTCCAGAAATTTCACATGGCGGAAATCATGCATCAAACACCCCTTTTTAATTCCTTAAAATTGCCCCTGTTTTTCTTTAAAAAGGCTCCCCCTTTTTATACAGTACCATGGACTCAAAATTATTGTAGCTCTTTGTTTTTCCACCCCCCTTTTTCCAATTTCCCTTCCCTTTGGCTCAAATATTTCATTTTTACCCCATTAAACTAACCAAGAAATTTTTTAAATTAAATTTTTTCCGGGGTTCCCAATTGTTTTTTTCAGACCCCATTTTTTTTTCCCCCCCCACAGCTCTCCTTTAAAATCCCATAGTTTTTGGGAACCTACCAAACAAAGGGTTTTGGAATTTCATTTTATCAGCTGGATGTGTTTCACCCCCTGTCTATCCCAAAAATCTCCTTTCCCAGTACTTCGGCACGGGGGGAAAATCATACTTCAGCTCGGTTGTTCCCCCCTGTGTATTCCATGGCTCTCAAAATTCAGTGGGCATTGGACATAAGGGAAATTTCTTTCCCTTGGGTTTGAGGTTTTTAGCCTAGTCTACCCTTACAGTTTTTATAAGTAGATATCTTTTTTAAATCTTTCTTTACCTGGTGTTTTTCCCCAAGCCCCTTTTGGTTCTCCCCCAACAACCTTTTTCTTCCCTTTCCCAGAAATACAGCAGGGTTGGGGGAAAATCTTTACATCAGTAAATGTTGTTCAGTCCCTTTTTTACCCCACAGGTGTTATAAAATTTGCATTGGACATAGTGAAATCTTTTCACAGTTAATTTTTTTCAGCCCTTTTGGTCGGTGTCAGGGCTCTTTTTTTCATTTCCACGGGAAACATTTCAGAAAAAATTGTCAGCTCGATGTTGTACACCCCCAGTTTTTCCCTTATAGTCTCATATTCATTTAGCATTGGACATACGGAATCAAAATCGGGTCTTGTTTTTTCACCCCCCAAGTCTATTCTTAAGCTTTTTATTTTCCCGAACCCTTTTTTACTAAGGGGAATAAATTTTTTGGGGTATGTTGTTTACCCCCAGTCTACCCTCACAGTTTGGGTTATACAGTAGATCCCACATAGCAAAAATCTTTTATTGCTGGATGTGTTTCAGCCCTTTTTCATCCACAATCTCTTTTTTCCAGTAAAACTGCAATGGGGAAATTCTTTGCATCAACACCATAATCTTACCCCCTGTTTTACCCTCAAGGGGCTCCTATACAGTAGTTTTGACATAGCTGAATTTTTTTCCCAGTGGATGTGTTTCACCCCCGTCTATCCACACTTTCCCCCTTTCCAGTACTTCGGCCCCGAGGGGGGAATTTACTTCGTTCGATTTTTGTTCAGCCCTGTGTTTTTATGGCTTTCAAAATTCAGTAGCTTTGGACATAACGGAATATTCTCTGGTCGAGGTTTTTTTTACCCCTAGTCACCCTTACAGCTCTTTTAAAAAAGTAAAACTATACTGTTTGGTCTTTTCACCCGGGATGTTTTTCAGCCCCTGTCTATAAAACATTCCCATTCCAGTAAACGCACTGGGGGAAAATAACATCCCCACCATGGTTTTTTCACCCCCCTTTTTCTATCCCCCACTGGTCCCCTTTACATTTAGCATTGGACTTTTGGGGCAAAATTTATTAAATCAGTTAAATTTTTTTCCGTCCGTGTGGGTTTGTGGGGGGTTCCCCTATACAGTACCATGACATAGAGAATATTCGTCAGCTCGATGTTGTATAGCCCTGTTATCCCCCATCTCTCCCCACTCAGTAGCTTTGGGAACCAAAAGGAATCATTCATTAGGTTGATGTTTTCCCCCCCTGTTTCCTTATAGTTTCCCCGGGCCCTGTCCCACTGCACGTGGGGGGAAACCCTTTAAACAGCCGATGTCGTTCCCCCCCTGTCTACCTCACGGGTTAATTACATTGGGCAATGGGACTTAGCAGGATTTTCATCAGCTTGATTTTGGGTTCGGTTTGTCGGTGCTGGGGCCCCTCCTATACAGTAGCATAGTTATTGGGGAAATATTCATCAGCTTGTGTTGTTCAGTCCGTGTCGGGGGCTCAGGGTTCTCCTATCAGTAGCACTGGTTATTAGGGGAAATTTTCATTCATCAGTCGATGTTGTTCGGGCCCCTGTCTACCCTCACGCTCTCCTACCAGTACCAATGGAATAGCAAAACATTTTCATCGCTCGATGTGTTACAGCCCCTGTCTATTCATAGCTATATTTTTTTGTAGCATTCGCCCAAAACAAATCATTCTTCAGGTCAATGTTGTTCAAAATTATCTATCTTTACAGTTTCTTTATACTTTAGAATACACAAAACGGAATAAATTATCAGTTTCGATGTTGTTCGGGCCCCTGTCAAATCCTACAGCTCCCCTTTTACAGTCCCAAACGGGGACAAAAGCAGAATCTTTTATTAGTCATTGTTGTTCCCCCTCGGGAAAAACCTTTCATAGCTCTAATATTCAGTAGCATTCGCCCTAAAAAAACATTCTTAGGTAATGTTGTTTCCCGAACAGTTTATCTACAGCTTCTTTTCCATTTGGGAATAAAACAAAAGCTAAAATCATTTATCAGTTGGATTTTGGTTTCACCCCCTTGTCTATCCCACATCTCCCTTTTCCAGTACTTGGCACGTGGGGAAATTTATACATCAGCCCCCGATTTTGTTTAGCCCCTGTGTTTTTCTCATGGCTCTATTTTTAGTAGCATTGGACAAAAAGGAAATCATTCATCTGGTCGATTTTTTTTCCCCTGGCTACCCTTACAGCTCTTTTTTTACGGGTAGACTATACTGTTTGAATCTTTTCATTAGTGGAGGGTTTTTCGCCCCTGTTATAAAAAACCATCCCCCAACCCCAATGATCGTCAGCCCTGTAAAATTCTTAAGCTCTCAAAATTAGTGGGTTTTTTGGCCATAAGGGGAATTTTCATCGATCGATGTTTTTCAGCACCATTTTTCCCTCACATCTTCTTACCCAGAAAAACTACACAAAGCGGAATCTTTCCCATCAGTTCGATGTTGTTCACCCCCTGTCTTTTCTCTAAGTTTTATTTTCAGTAGCATTGTAAAAAAGGAATCATTTTCTGGTCCCAATTGTTTTGCCCAGTTTTACCCTCACAGCTCGTTATACAGTAGATACACATGCTGAATTTTTTTATCAGCTGGATGTGTTTCAGCCCCTGTCTATCCACACACCCTTTAAATTCCAGTAATATTGAACAGGGCGGAAATCTTTGCACCCAAACACCAAAATTTTCACCCCCGGGTTTTTTTCTTACAGCTCCCCTTACAGCCCACGGGGACATAGCAGAATAAATTCATCAGTTTGGGAAATTATTTCCCCCTTTTCTACCCCTATGGGTTTATAACTAGTAGAAATTGGACAAAAATGATTCATTCATCGGGTTTCGATGTTGTTCAGCCCCACTCTAACCTTCAGCCCCTCTTATACATTTAGGGACTACCATAGCTAAATTTCTTCATCAGGGGGTTTTGGATGTGTTTCACCCCCTTTGTTTACCCACCATCTCCCATTCCATTTAATTACTCCCCAATGGGGGAAATTTCTTTACATCAACCCCCTTTTGGGTTTCCCCCTGTCTATTTCACTGGTCCCCTTTTTACAGTACCCTGGACATTTGCAGAATCATTTTCAGGTAAATGTTTTTTTCCCCCCCAGTTATCCTCACAGTTGTTAAATACAGTAGTCTACAAAATAGTGAATCATTTATAGTGGATGTGTTTAAACCCCCTTACTATCACAAAATTTTCCCATTCCGTATTTTCCGCAGGTGGGGAATCTTTACATCAGCTGGGATGTTGTTGGGCCCCGGGTACCCTCACGGGTTTCTCTTATACAGTAGCTTTGGGGAATTTTAGCGGAATCATTATAAACCCCCTGATGTTCACCCCTTTGTCATTCCCACGGGTTTAAATTTTCTTTCCCAATGGACATAGCGGAATCATTCATCGTAAATTTGGTTTTTTCGGCCCCGTGTGGGTTTTGCTGGGGGGCCTTTCCCTTACAGTGGGATGGTTATAGGGGGAAATATTTATCGCTTGATGTTTTTCAGCCCGTCTATCCTTAAGCTTTTTTAAACCCGTAGAATTTCACAAACCCGGAATCATTCAAAAGTTCGATAATGTTTTGCCCTGTCTATTTTTAAAGGCTTTATATTCCCCCCTTTAAAACCCCTCGGGATTATTTTTTAAAAAAGTATTCCCCACAGATCGAAATGTCCCTTTAAGGGGACCAGCCATTTTCCCCCCAGGTTTTAAATTTATTCTTGCTCTTTGTTTTTACAGCTGTAAGTCCCTTGAGGGGGAACATACTCGTTTCCAAAACACTTAAAAGTCCCTATATTGGCCACTTATTAAACAGCTGTTAATAATTTTTAAAAAACATATGTTTCTTCTATAAGGGGCTCCCAGTCTTTTATTAAAGTGTCACTATTTACACATAAACGTTTTTATTTTTTTTCTCAAACATTTTTCAGCTATAACCTCACTTTCATTTTTTTTGACCTTTTAGTCCCCTTACTGTAGTTTTTTTTCACTTTAGTTTCTTGCTTTTTGTTCTTTAGTGCATAATATTTGAGTTTAAATGTTATTTATAGTTTTTAAATATTTAGTTTTTGTTGTATAGTCAGTAAAACAAAATGGATGAAAGGGAAAAAATTAGGTGAAGAGGGCATTTTGGAAAAACTCGAGTGTGATTCGTAATGACATTTGTTGTTGATTTAAATTTAATTGGCGAAGAGTTTAAAGTGTTAGTTCACTCAAAAATTGCCCGTGAAGATTACGAAAATTCGGGATGAAAAAAGAAGCTCTTGAACAGAAAGGGAAAGGAGAAAGGAGTAAGAAGGGGATGACGAGTTTGTTGCAGGGGAAAAATAGCAAATTGGAGAGAATGGGATGGTATTTTGTTTCAGCTTTTTCGGGTTTCAAGGGGAAAAAATTTTAGTGGATTTAAACCACCCAAATCACATGACACCAAACCCCCCATTAGAATTTTTTTTCAATTTTTTTTTACGGTTTTGAATATTAAATGAAATTTTTAAAGAAAACGAAAGGTATGCAAACGAAAAAAATACGAAAACCCCCTTTGGGGAAAGACCCATATGGTGGCGTGGAAAGCCCTTAAACTTTAGTAGAACGGGAAAGCATTTTTAGGAGTGCTCTTTTAACAGGGCCCCCATAAATCCTAAACCGGTCGATAAATTATTTTTCAGTAGAGGGCCTTGATTATAAAGCCGTTTTTTAAAGATGGGGTTCTCCAAAAGACGATTTAGTCAGATTTTTTGGAATTGCATGTTTTCCCCCCCCCAAAGGGGTCCAGAAAAGGGCCCCCTTTGGGAATCAAATTTGGAAAAAGTTAAAAAATTGTTGGGTTGTATTTGGGATCGAAATTTTTAGGGGAACCCCTTTTTTTTCCAAAAAACAAAGTCAGCTTTGAGAAAGCCTGTAGGCTTCAAAGGGAAGTGCTTTTCAAAGTCTACAATAAAGATAAGTGTAAAATGGGGCATAAAAGTCTTTGTACTGTCAGAACCCTTTTTGGATTATTTGTGCCTTAGACCCATTTTTTGGGGGAAAAAAACACCACAAGTTTTTTTAGAACGGCAAGACCTTTTCTGTTCCCAACCCCGAATAGTTTCCCATTTAGTGAAAAAGAAAAAAAAGAACATATGGAAAATTTTTGGGGGCCTTGAGGGATTTTTGATGGGTACTTAAAAAACTTGGAAACTGGTAAGGAACTGTATGATTTAAAATTAACAAAAGGGGGACAAATAATGAAAAATTTTAGATTAGGTTTGCTGATCAAGTGGGCCCTTAAGACAAAGAAAAAAAAAATACCGCTCCATCAAGTTGAAAAAAGGGGGACATTAATTTCTTTTGGGAAAAGGAAAGAAAAATTTACCATGTATTCTTACATCAATCAGTTAAATTTACCCGGGTAATTCGAGCAAACTGATGAAATTTTATGTCAAAATTTGGGGCCCAAACTGAATTGACCCGAATTCGTCCCCTATGGGGGACCCTTTGATCTGGGAGGGAAAATGAAAAAGGGAAATTTTTAACAGGCTGTTTAGTAAAAAGGTTCCCTCCCATAGTGGAAATTTCCCAAAGGGCAAAGGGTTTAGTAGCATTTTAAAATAATGGGAAACATTTAATTTGGTCCCCCGTTGTTTAGCCCCAGTCAATCCTACCGCCCGTTTTTACAGTAGACTACACATTTGCTGAAAATCATTTATCAGCTAATGTGTTTCAGCCCCGTTATCCCCCACATCTCCATTTTCCGTAATAATGCACCCTGGCGGAATCATGCATCAACCCATAATCTTCAGCCCCCGTTATTCTTACAGCTTCCCTTTCAGTACCCTGGACTAGCAGAATCATTCATCAGCTGATAAAATTCAAACCCCCCGTCTATCCTCATAGTCTCATAATTAGTAGCATTGGACATAACTGTTTTAATTTATAGGTTGATGTTGTTTTAGCCCCGTTATCTCACAGCTTTTATCAGTAGACTACACATAGTGAAAACATTCATCAGTGGATGTGTTTCGGCCCCCTGTTATCCACCAAACTCCCATTCCAAATATCCCGGAAAGTTGCGGAATCATAATAGCTAAATGTTGTCAGTCCCTTTTCAACTCACAGGTTGGGCCTATACAGTTGCATTGGACATAGCGAAATTTTACCCAGCTTTTATTTTTTTTTAGTCCGTGTCGGTTTCTTTGGGCTTTTTTATACAGTTAAATGGACTTTTAGAATTATTGTCAGCTCGATGTTGTACGCCCCCCGTCTATCCTCATAGCTCTCTATTCAGTAGCATTGGACATAACGGAATCATGCATAGGGGCGATGTTGTTCCGCCCCGTCTACCTCACAGCTCTTTATCCCGTAGAATACACCCAAACCCGGAAACATTCAAACAGTTCGATGGGTTTTTCAGCCCCCGTCTATTTCATAGCTTTTTTTTTCAGTTGCATTGGGGACATAAAGAAATCATTTATTGGTCGGGTGTTTTTCAGCCCCAGGGTTTTTCCTCCCCAGCTTGTTAACAGTTGACAACCATAGTGAATTAATTTATCATGGATGTGTTTCAGACCGTCTATTTCCCACCTTTTCCCCTTCCAAAAATTTGGCCGGGGCGGAATCATAATCAGCCGATGTTTTTTCGCCCCCGTGTATTTTTCATGGCTTCATATTTTAGTGCTTTGGACATAAAGAATTTCATCCGGGGGAAGGTTTTTTTGCCCTAGTCTATCCTTAAAGCCCCTTTTTAAGTAGGACTATACATGGTTTTTAATCATTTTTATTTAGCTGGAAGTTTTTTTTAGCCCCGGGTTTTCCAAACATCTCCCCTTCCCGTAATACTTTCACATGGGCCCGGGAAACCCCCCAAACAGCTCGATGTTGTTCAGCCCCTGTTTTTATTTCAAGGGCTCTATATTTAAAAGGGATTAGACATTGCGGGGGAAACAAACATCAGCTTGATTTTGTTTTAGTTTCCCTGGCGGTTTTTGGGGTCTCCTATACCGTTTCCATGCACATGCAGAATCATTCGTTTGGTCGTGTTGTATAAAACCCCTTTTTATTCCCCATAGGGTCTTTACATTCAGTCCATTGACTAAAAGGAATCAATTTATTAGGTTGTGGGTTTTTTCACCCGTCTATCCTTATAGCTCCCCAGTCCAGTACTTGGATTGGGCCCGGAATTTACTCAACAACCGGGTGTCGTTCCCTTTTGTTCCCTCCCCACAGGGGGCTAATATACCCGTAAACAATGGACTGCAGGATAAATTTATCAAACCCGGGTGTTTTTCAGTCCCTGTCGGGGGTCAGGAAACTCCCTATTTCAGTAGCATTTGGTTTTAGCGGGAATTTATTTTATTAGCTTGATGTTGTTTAGTCCCTGGGCAGTGCTCAGGTTTTCCCATACAGTAGCATGGTTATTCGGAATAAATTTACAGGTCGTGTTTTTTCAGCCCCCGTCTATCCCCACCCGCCCCTAAATATACAATATCACTGGATTTGCAGAATCATTCGTCAGTGATGTTGTACAGCCCCCGTCTATCTTTATAGCTATCATATTTAGTAGCATTCGAAACCCAACGGAAACATTCATCAGGTCGATGTTTTTTCAGAACCCTTTTCTATCTTTACAGCCTCTTATAAAAATTGAAATACACAAAAAAGGAAACACTCATCAGTTCGAGTTGTTTAGGCCCTTTTTTCCCCCACAGTTTCCTATACAGTACCTTTGGGCATAGCAGATCATTTAAATTTGCTCAATTTTTGTTCAACCCTTTTTTTTTCCTCAAGCTCTCTTTTTCAGTAGCATTTGAACCCAACAGATTTTATTATAAGGTCAATGTTTTTTCAGCACCCGTTTTTTTCCTCACAGCTTTTTTTATCCAGTAGGAAATAACCCAAAACTGGGAAAATTTTTTTCGCTTTGGGTGTGTTTCAGGCCCCATTATCCCCACAATTTTCCCCTTTCCCGTTTTTCGGCCGTTTGGGGCAATATACCCACCACCATTTTTGTTCAGCCCCCGGGCTATCCCCACTGGTCTCCTTACAGTTTGATTGGGGCATAGCGGGAAACGTTTTATCAGCTTGGATTTTGTTCAGTTCCCTTTTTCGGTGCTGGGGCTCTCCTATACATACCACTGGCATGCAGAATTTTAAATTTTCCCGTCGATGTTGTTTTTAGGCCCCCCATCTTTCCCCTAGCTTCATATTCAGTACATTGACATAAAAAGAATTTATTATCAAAGGGCGGGTGTTTTTTCGCCCCCGGGCTATCCCCACAGCTTCTTATCCCGTAAAAAATTTAAAAAAGCGGAATCATTTATAAATTCGATGGGTTTTTCAGCCCCGTCCCATTCTCTAAACTCTTTTTATTTTTGTAGAAATTGTACATAAGGGAAAAATTTATCTGCGGGCCGGGTTTTTTAGCCCAGTCTATCCTCACAGCTCTGTTAAAACAGTAGACTACACATAGCTGAATCTTTTATCAGCTGGATGTGTTTCAGCCCCCGCTATCCCACCTTCTTTTTTAGTAATATGCACATGGGGGAATCACCATCAAAACCATTTAAACTTCAGCCCCCCGTTATTCTTTCAGCTCTCATAATTAGTAGATTGGACATAACGGGGAAATTTTTTTAGGTCGGGGTGTTTTTAGCCCCAAATCTATCCTCACAGCTCTTTTTATCCATTAGAAATCAAAAAAACGGAATCATTCATCAGTTTGATTTTTGTTCAGCCCTGTTTTTCCTCATGCTCTCATATTCAGTGCAAAGGGGCATAAAAAAATATACATTTAGGTCGATGTTGTTCAGCCCCCCTTTTTATTCTTTATTTGCTCTATATTCAGTAGCATTTACTAACGAAATCTTTTTTTCTGGTCGGGTGTTGTTCAGCCCCCCGTTTATCCTCACAGCTTGTTATAAGTAGGGCTACACATAGCTGAATTTTAATTTTTTCAGGGTGGATTTTGATTCAGCCCCTTTTCTATCCACACATTCCCCTTCCCGTACATCGGGTGGGGGGAATAAAACATCAGCTTATGTTGTTTAGCCCTGTGTAATTTTCAAGGCCCTTTTTATTCAGTAGCCTTGGCATAACGGAATCATTCATCTGGTCGAGGTTTTTAGCCTTGTCCCATCCCTTTCCGCTCTTTTTTTACAGTTTGACTATACTTTTTTGAATCAAATTAATTTAGCTGGATGTTTTTCAGCCCTGTCTATTTCCAAAAATCTCCCCTTCCAGTAATAATTCACATGGCGAAAACATACATTTACCACCATGTTGTTCGGCCCCCGTCTATCCCCAATTTGGGCTCCTTACAGTAGCATTGGAAAATAGCGGGGAATCATTCTTCAGCTTTATTTTTTTTTTAGTCCGTGTCGGTGTGGGGCTCTTAAAATACAGTACCCCCAGCACCCTAGCAGAATCATTTTGTCAGCTCGTGTTGTATAGCCCCCGTCTACCCCATGGCTCCACATTTTAGAGCATTGGGCCTTTAAAGGAATCATTCATTATGTTGATGTTTGTTCACCCCACTGTTATTTACAGCTCCCCCCGTCCCGTACCCCTGCAAAGTGGCGGAATCATTAAAAAGCTCGATGTGTTTTTTCCCCTTTTTTCCTCACAGGTCTAATATACAGTAGGGAATAGACATAGCGGGATCATTCATCAGCTTGATGGGTTTTTCAGTCCATGTCGGTGCTCAGGGCTCTCCTATTTAAAATTTGCATGTTATAGCGGAAAACATTTTTAGCTTGATGTTGGTTTAGTCCCTGTCCCGGGGTCAGGGTTTTAAAATCAGTAGCCTGGTTTTTAGGGAATCATTCATCAGGGTCGATGTTGTTCGCCCCCCGTCTATCCCACAGCCTTTTCCTAAACGTAAAACCGGGTGGAAATTTTGCCAGAATTTTATTCCGTTTTAAGCTCGGGAAAAACTTTTCCCCGTTTTTCAAGCCCCCCTTTTTCTTAAAACCTTTCCCAACCCCGCTTTTTCCTTTATCCCGTAGAAAATAACAAAAGGCGGAAACAAAAATTCCATTTAGTTCGAAAAAGGGTTTGTTCCCCGCCCCTGTCTATTTTTAAGGCCTTTTATTCAGGTAAGGCCCCTTTGGGTTTTTCCCCCCTTAATTTGGAATTTTTTATTTTGTTTTTCCCTGTTGTTTTTAGGCCCCCCCCGTTTTTGCCTCCTTACCCCTCTTTGGTTTTTTACAGGTTTAACCTTTAAAACCATAGCTGGAAACATTTATTTTAAACTTGGGTTTTTGTTTCCCCCCCTTGTTTTAAAAATTCACCACAAACTTCCCCTATTTCAGTTTTTTTTACTGCCCCAATTTTTTTACCCCGGTTTTTCCCAATTTTGCAACCAAACAACCTGTTTTTTTCAGCCCTGTCTATTTTCTTTACAGGCTTTTTCATTTTAATTTAGGTTTAAACAAATTAAGGGAAAATAAAAACCGGAATCATTTTTATTGGTTTTGGTTTTTTTTAGCCCTTAAAAAAGTCCCCTTTCCCTTACCCCACTTCTTTTAATTTACAGGTAAGGAAAATTACTGGTTTTTGAAACCATTCATTTTTTTCCCCGCTGGTGTTTTTCACCTTTTCTATTTTAAAAAATCTCCCATTCCGTAATTTTGCCATGGCGGAATCATACATCACCACCATGTTGTTCAGGCCCCGTCTATTCCCCACTGGTCTCCCTTTCAGTAGCATTGGACATAGGAAATCATTCATCAGTTTTATTTTGTTAGTCCGTGGGCGGTGCTCGGGGTTTTCCTTTTACAGTACCACTGGGACATGGAGAATCAAATTTTCAGCTCGATGTTGGGTTTAGCCCTGTCTATTCTCATAACTCTTAAATTTAGTAGCATTGTACATATCGAAAAATTTTTTTATTGGTCGATGGGGTTCAGCCCCCACCTATCCTCATAGTCTCATATTCAGTAGCCCTTTAGGGCTTTAAAGGAAAATACATCGGTCGATGTTGTTTAGCCCCCGGGTTTTTCCTACGCTTGTTTACAGTAGACTACCATTGCTGAATTTATTTACCGGGTGGATGTGTTTCAGCCCCTGTCTATCCACAAATCTTCCCTTTTCCCGTACTTCGGCAGTGGCGGAATTTTATCATGCTCGATGTTTTTCTTTTCCCCCGTTATCCTCATGGTCTTCCCTTTTCGTAGTTTGGGGCATCGCGGAATCATTCATCAGCTTGATTTTGTTCAGTCCGGTCGGGGCTCGGGGGGTTCCTTTCCCCCTTTCCCCGGACAAAAGCCAAAACATTTTCCGCTCGAGTTTTTCAGGGGCCCCCCTTATTCCCCATGCTCTCATATTCAGTGATTTGAATAACAGAATTTATTAAACAGGCGATGTTGTTCAGCCCCGTCCAAACCTCCAGCTCTCTTTTTCCAGTGGCTTTTCACAAAACGGAATATTCTTTAGTTCGATGTTGTTATCCCCCGTCTATCCTTTATGGGGTTTCCCATGCAGTAGCATTGGGGCATAGCGGAAATTTATTTATCAGCTTTATTTTGTTCAGCCCTTTTCGGGCTCGGGGCTCTCCTTTACAGTTTCCACGGGGGCATAAACAGAAACATTCATCAGTCGATGTTGTTCAACCCCCATCTATCCTTTATAGTCTCACATTTTTGCTTTTGACATAACCCGAATCATTCATCAGGTCGATGTTTGTTCAGCAACCCCCGGGCTATCCCCACAGTCTCTTATCCGAGGAACTACACAAAGCGGAATATTCATCGTTTTGATGTTGTTCAGCCCTGGCTTTTTCTTAAGCTCTTATATTCAGTGGAAATTTTACATAAAGGAATCATTTATCTGGTCCATGTTGTTTAAGGGCCCCAGTCTATCCTTTCGTCTGGTTTCACAGTAGACTTTCCATAGCGAAAAATTTTTTCAGCTGGATGTGGGTTTAGCCCCTGTTACCCCACCCTCTCCCCTTCAGTAATAAATTTCACCCTGGCCGGGAAACATGCCTCAACAAACCCGTTTTCAGGCCCCCGTCTATTCTTTTCAGCTTCAAATTAGTAGCATTGGACATAAACAGAATCATTCATCAGGTCGTTTTTGTTTCAGCCCCCGTTTATCCCCACAGTCTTTTTTTCCCGTTTAAAAATACACAAAGCGGAATCATTTCGTTCGATGTTGTTCAGCCCCTTTCTTTCCTTTTAAACCCCTTTTAAATTTAGTTTGCTTTAAAATAAAAGGAAAACATTTTTTTTTGGGCCTGTTGTTTAGCCCCGTCTATCCCCAAGCTTCTTATCCCTTAGAATACACAAAGCGGGAAACTTTATCAGTTGGGTGTTTTTTCGCCCTGTTATTTCCCAACTTTTTATTTCCCGTAATTGGGCCCTAAAGGAATCATAAACAAACCATGGTTTTCAGCCCCCTCTATTCAAGCTTCATAAAAGTTGCATTGTCATAACGGGAAACAATTTTTTTTTGGTCGGGTTTTTAGCCCCAGTTTATCCTCTGTTTTTTTACAGTTAGACTAAAAGTTTTAAAATTTTTCAGCGGGGTGTTTTTTTAGCCCTTTTCATCAAAAAATTCCCCTTTAGAAAACTGGGACTGGCGGAATTATACATCAACCCCCTGTTGTTTAGGCCCCCGTTATTCCCCAAGGTCTTATACAGTAGCATTGGGGCATAACGAAATTTTATTAAAAGGTTGATTTTTTTTAGTCCTTCTTCGGGCCCTTTATTTAAAAAACCTAAAAAGAGAATCATTATCAGCTGGGTGTTTTTCAGCCCCCGTCTTCTATAAAATTTTTCCCAAATTCCCGTAAATGGCAAATCGGAAAAATTTAAACCCCCCTGTTTTCAGCCCTTCCCATCCTCATAGCTTTTCAATTTTAGTAGCATTAGACAAAAAAGAAAACATTCATTTAGGTCGGTGTTTTTCAGCCCCCGTTTATCCTCACAGCTTTTAACATTTGAATAACAAAGCGGGAAACTTTACCCGTTGGGTGTTTTTTCGGGCCCCTTTTTTATTCCCAACTTTTTTCCCCCAGTACTTTGGGGATCGGGAATCATACTCGGTCGATGTTGTTTTACCCTGTCAAACCCCATGGTTTTTCCTATTCTGAAACATTGGAATACGGAAAAAATTTTCTTCGGGTTTATTTTGTTCAGCCCCCTTTTTCTCTCAGGGTCTTTTTACCGAGTCCCAAAAATAAAAAAAGCGAATCATTTATCAGCTGGATGTTTATTTAACCCCTTCTATCCCAATTCCCAAATTCCCGTTTTCATTAGCCTCGGGAAAATTCATCAGGGCGATGTTGGGTTTTTCCCCGTTTTTCCCCCAGGGTCTTTATTCCCGTAGGATTAAAAAACGGAAAAAATTTTATCGGTTTGAGGGTTTTTGCCCCTTGGGCTTTTTCCCTTTAAACTTTTTTAATAGGGAATTTACATTTTTTTGGGAAACATTTTTTTTGGGGATGTTTTTTACCCTGGTTTTAAATTTCCTTAAGCTCCTGGGTTAACCCCCCAGGGGAAGGTTTGACCCCCTTTTAACCCTAGCTTGGGAAACATTTATTTTTAGTTGGGTTTTTTTTCAGGCCCCCCTCTTCCAACCTCTCCATTCCAAATAACCCGCAATGGGGAATCATTCTCACCCATGATTTCAAACCCCTGTTATTTTTTAAGCTCTCAAAATTTAGTAGTTGGACCTATGGAAACATTCATTAGGTCGATTTTGTTCCCCCCCGTCATCCTTCCCGCTCCATCCAGTAAAATACCAAAAAACCCGGGAAACATTAAAAAAATTTGTGTTGTTCCGCCCCTGTCTTTCCCCAAGGTCTAATTCCCGTAGAATTGGGCATAACAGGAAACATTTTTCAGGTTGGTGGTTTTTCAAACCCCCGTTTCCTTCCGGGGGTCCTTTTAAGTACCCCAAAGCGGAATTTTTTCAGTTTTGATGTTGTTCAGCCCCCCTTTATCTTTATGGTTAATTCAGTAGGCATTTGGAAAAACGGAATCATTCATCAGGGGGGATGTTGTTCAGCCCCTTCCCCCAATTCTTTTATTTTGCTCCCTCATATTTTAGGTTTTGCCCATTTTGTTTATTTATAACAAAAATCATTTTTCTTGGGCATGTTGTTTTTCCCCAGTTTTTTCAGCTTTGGGGTTTTTTAGTAGACTAAAATAGCGAATCATTTATCAGGGTGGATGTGTTTTTAAACCCCTGTTTTTCCCCAAAATCTCCCATTCCCGTAAATTGGACTGCGGAATCATCACCCCCATGTTTTTAGCCCCCGTTATTCTTCAGGGTTATAAATTTGTTTGATTGGAAAATAACGGAATTTATTCATTGGTCGAGGGTTTTTTGCCTTTGTTTCCTTCAGCCTTTTTTTTACAGTAGGGCTAATTTTCTTTTTTGAATCCAAATTTATCAGCTGGATGTTTTTCAGCCCCCGTTTTAAACCAAACATTCCATTCCAGTAAACTGCACATGGGGAATCATACATTTTCCCCCCCAGGGTTTTTCAGCCCCGGGTTTTCCCCCTGGTTCCCATACAGTAGTTGGGGCATTGGGGGGAAAACATTCTTTAGCTTGATTTTTGTTCAGTCCGGTCGGTGCTCGGGGCCCCTTTCCCAAACAGTACCAAGGACTAGCAGAATATTCTCAGCTCGAGGGTTTTTTGCCCCCGTCTTTTCCCCATAACTCTAATTGTAGAAATTGCCTTTTCGGGGGTTATTTATTGGGGCGATTTTGTTCACCCCCCTTTTTCCTAAGCTCCCCCTACGTTTTCCCCCTTGGACTCGGGAAAATTTCAAAAACGATGTTGTTCGGGCCCCGTTTTCTCCACAGTCTTAAAATTTCAGTAGAATACCCCTAGCGGGTCATTCACCCCGCTTGGGTGGTTTACCTGTCTTCCCCGGGGCTTCCTTCTTTGACTTGGATGGGAAATCAAAAATTTTTCCCCGAGTTTTTTATCCCCTGTTTCCCCCAGGGTTTTTATACAGTTTGCATGGGAAAAGCGGAAATTTATTTATCAGCTTGAAATTTTTTCAGCCCCCTCATCCCCCGGGGTTTTCCCTTTCCCAAAAACCCCCAAAAAAGCGGGAATTATTATCAATTTGTTTTTGTTCGCCCCTTTTATTTTTTAAAAGCCCCTTTATTTCAGTTTGCATTGACATAACCCAAAATTTATTTTTCGTTCCATGTTGTTTAGCCCCCGTCTATCCTTTGCCCTCTTATTCCCGTAGACTACACAAAGCGGGAAAATTTATAAATTGGGTGTTTTTTCAACCCCTGTCTATCCCCTCTCCCATGCAGTTAAAAATTTACCCTAACGGAATCATTCAACACCTTGAATTTTTTCAGGCCCCCTATTTTTACGGGGTCTCCTTTTAATTACCAATTTGGGCCCAAAAAGGAAAACATTCATCGGTCGAGGGTTTTAAAACCCCCTATTCCTTAAGCTCTTTTTATACATTTGGGCTTACAGTTTAATTTATTATCGCTTTTTTTTCAAACCCGTTATCTAAAAATCCCCATTTCCCGTTTAAACTCACAAAGGGGGAATTTTCATCCCCCATGTTGTTCAGCCCTTTTATTTTTGGCCCCCTTTTTCAGTTGCATTGGACATAGGAAACATTTACTTTGGATTTTTTGTTTAGCCTTGTCTTCCTTCGGGGGGTTTAACAAGGTACCCCAAAATAGGAAACATTTATCAGCTGATGTTGGGTTTAGCCCCCCGTCTATTTTCCCCAAATTCCCTTTCCCGTTAAAATTTTCAATCGGAAAAATTTATTTCCCCCCTGTTTTCAGCCCCCCTTATTCCCCAAGTCTATATTAGTAGATTGGGCTAACGGGAAACATTCATCAGGTGTTTTTGTTCAAACCCCCAGTTTTCCTCACGCTCTTTTAAAAGTAAAAATAACAAGCGGGAAACATTTACCGTTGGGTGTGTTTTCAGCCCCGGGCTATCCCAAATCTCCCTTCTAGAATTGGCATCAGAATTTTTCCCTCAGGTCGGTGTTTGTTCACCCCGTCATCCAGGTTCTTATCCCTTTTTAATTAAAAAAGCGGAATCTTTAAAAGTTGATTTTGTTCCGCCCTTTTTTGGTTTCCCCGGGGTCTCCTTTTTTGTACCCCTTTGGGCATTCGGGGAAACCCCATCAGGTCGATGTTGTTCAGCCCCCATCTATTCCCCATTTGTTCAATTCAGTGCATTTACATAAAAAAATCATTTAAACTGGTGATGTTGTTCAGCCCCCGTTTATCCTCCAGCTCTCTTATCCCGTAAGAAAATACACAAGCGGAAACATTTATCCGTTATGTTTTTCACCCCCGTCTATCCAACTTCCCATGCCCCTACATTGGACTGGGGGAAAAAAAACATCAGCTTGTTTTGTTAGCCCGGGATTCTCCGGGGGTTTTTCAGTACCCCTTTGGGCAAACGGGCATTTATTTTATCGGTCGAGGGTTTTTTAACCCCCCCTCTATCCTTCTGCTCTTTAATTCCTGTTGACTTTTTTTAGGGAAACATTCATCAGGTGGTTTTTTTCGCCCCGTCTATCCTAAAAGCCCCCTTTCCAGTTAAACTCACGGGGGAATCATTAACCCCCATGTTGTTCAGCCCCCGTTTCCCCCTTTCCCATAATGCCTTCTTATATTCAGTTAGCAATTTTGATACCCAAAAATGGAATCATTTTCGGTCCAGTTGTTTAGCCCTGGGCTATCCCCAAGCTCTTTACCCGTAGGATTCACCCTTTCGGGAAACATTAATAGGTGATTTTTTTTCACCCCCCGTTTTATCCCAAAAACTCCCAGGTTTCCCGTACTTTCCCGCCAAAGGGGGAATCATTCAAAGTCGATGTCGTTCCCCCCCTTGGGTTTTCCTCACAGGTCAATATACAGTGCAATGGACATTGCAGGATTTTATTTTATCAGTTTATGTTGTTCGTCCGTGTTCGGTGTCGGGGCTCTCCTATTTTTCCCGTAGCATAGTTATAGCCGAAAACATATTTTCCCGTTGGTGTTGTTCGGTCCGTGTGGGCGGTGTCAGGGTTTAATATACAGTTGCATGGTTGTAGCGGAATCATTTTATTTAGCTCGATGTTGGGTTTAAACCCCCTTTTTATCCTTAAAAAGGGCTAAAATTTCAGGGGCAATGGAATAGCAGGATCGTTTATCAGCTTGTGTTGTTTTAGTCCCGGGGGGGGGCTTTTAGGGCTTTCTATCAGTAGAAATAGTTATAGGGAATAATTTTTTAGTTGATTTTTTCGTCCGTGTTTGGTGTCAGGGTTCTAATATACAGTTAGCACTTGTTATAGCGGAAACATTTTTCAGCCCTTTTTTTTGTTCAGTCCGTGTCGGTGCTCAGGGTCTCCCTTTCGTAGCACTAGTTTTTAAAACGGAATCATTTTTCAGCTGATGTTGTTCAGTTTGGGGTCGGTGCTAGGGGGGTTTTAATATACAGAAACCCCTGGTTTTTAGCGGGGAAACATTTCAGCTCGATGTTGTTCAGCCCCCCCTATTCCCCACAGCTTTTATCCCTTAGAAATACACAAAGGGAATCATTATCAGTTCGATGTTGGGTTTTGGGCCCCCGTTTTTTAATAGTCTCATAAATTTAGTAGCATTTGTACAAAACGAATCATTTTTCTTGTCCCTGTTGTTTAGCCCCAGTTTATCCTTTCAAACTCTGGTATACGTAGGGTAAAATAGTGAATCATTTATCAGCTGGATGTGTTTTAGCCCCGGGCTTCCCCACATCTCCCATTCCAGTAATACTGACATGACGGAATCAGGGGACAACACCCTGATCTTTAGCCCCTGGGCTATTTTTAACCCGGGTCTATAATTAGTAGTATTGGACATAACGGAAAACATTCCCTCGGTCGGGGTTTTTAGCCCGTCTATCCCAGCTCTTTTATCCTTTTGGAAATAAAAAGTTTTTAAAATTTTTTTTATTTTAGTTGGGTGTTTTTCAGCCCCCCCTTTTTTATTTTAAACTCTCCCAAATTCCCTAAAATTGGGGCATCGGAATCATACATTACCCAAAGTTGTTCAGCCCCCGTCTAAACCCCATGGTCTCCTATTCAGTAGGTTGGAAAAACGAAAAACATTTATTTTTTCCCGATTTTGTTCAGCCCGTTTTCTCATGGGGTCTCCATTCAGTACATGGAATAACAGAATCATTCATCAGGTCGGTGTTGTTCAGCCCCTTTTTCTATTTTCATAAAACTCTTTATTTTTTAGTAGGATTATGTTTAAAATTTTCCGAAATTAAAATTTTTGGTGATGGGTTTTTTTAGCCCCTATTTTTCCCCATGGGTCTTATATTCAGTAGCATTGGCCCTAAAAGGGGTTTATTCATTTTGGTCGAGGGTTTTTTGCCCAGTTTATCCTTCACCACTTTTATTTCAGTAGAATACAAAAGTTTTAATCATTTAACCCGTGGATGTTTTTTTAGCCCCTGTTATCCCCCAAAAATTTCCCCTTCCAGTAATTTCGGGACTGGGGAAATTTTACATCACCCATGTTGTTTTACCCCTTTTCTTCCCCTGGTCTCCCATACAGTAGATTGGGGCCTAGCGGAAAAATTCTTTAGTTGATTTTGTTAGGCCGTTTTCGGTTTCTTGGGGGTCTCCCTTACTTACCACGGACTTAAACAAATCATTCTCAGCTCGTTTGTTTAGCCCCTAAACCCCTTTGCTCTAAATTCAGTAGAAATTGGGCCCCCAAAAGGGTCATTCATTAGGTCGATTTTGTTCCCCCCGTCTATCCTTACAGCTTTTTCCCCCGTAGAACTCAACGTGGGGGAAACATTCAACAGTTTGATGGGTTCGCCCTGTTATTCCCCAAGGTCTAATATTCAGTGGCAATTTTACCCTTAAGGAAACATTTATCGGTTATGTTTTTAGGCCCTTGGCTTCCTTCAGGCCCCTTTTACACAGTGCCCATATTTTTTCGGAATTATTTATCAGCTTTTATGTTTTAGCCTTTTCTTTTTCCCCTTCTTTCCAGTTTTAAAATGGGCTGGCGGAAACCTTCTCAACCCCCGTTTTAGCCCCTGTCTATCCTACCGCTCTCCAAAGTACATTTGGGCATAACGAATCATTCTTTTTTCGATTTTGTTCAGCCCGTCTATCCTCACAAAACTTTTTTTCAGTAAAAATACAAAAAGCCCGGGAAACAATTAAACAGTTCGATGGTTTTTCAGCCCCTGTCTATTCTCAAGCTCTTAAACAGTTTCCCCTGGGACATAAGGAATCATTTTTTTTGTCCATTTTTACCCCCCCTCTAAACCCTTACGCTCTTTAATTTCCAAAAATTTTGGGGGAACTTTAAAAAAAAACAAATTTTTGAAAATTTTGTTTTTTGGCCCTTTTTCTTTTAAACTTTTAATGTCATAAAAAATTGGAATAATGGAAAATTCTTTATCTTTTTTCATTTGGTTTAGGGGAAGTCTTCCTTCGCTTGGATACGTGCCAACATACTTAATTCATTTGTTCCGGTGGTGTTTTCCAGGCCCCTGGTTATTTCCCCAAAAATTTCTTATTTAAATGCCTTTGGGTCATTGAATTTAACACCCTTTATTTAACCCCCCTTTTTTTTTAAATCTTAATTTTGTTTGGCAAAAGGTTCATTCTTGGGTTTAAAAGGATGTTATTTTTACCCGGGTTTTTTTTCCGTTAAGAACTATAAGTTTGAAAAATTTAAATTAAGTTTTTGCCCCGAACTAAACTCCCAATTTCCCCAAACTGCAAACAACATATCATTACCTGTTGCAGGGCCCCGAACTCAGGGCCCCAACATTTTTGGTAGGGAAAATTTTTCATATTGGTTTGTTTGGGCCCTTCGGGCCCCGGGTTCCAAAGGGCCCCTGGGAAAACAAAACACCCCAAACTTTTTTTGTTCCCCCCCTTTCATTTCAAAATTCTTTTTTGCTTGTCATTTAAAAATTTTCTGGTTTAAAAGTTTTCAACCCCTCCTAATTTCCCCATTGCTCTCAATTTAAGTCATTTAAAACTTTTTTCGGAGTAACATCATTCAGGTTTTTTTTGTTTACCCCGGTTTTTCCTTCACAGGGGTTGGGTTTTACGTGGCTCCATTGCGGGCATTTACCAGGGTGGTGGTTTAAAACCCTGGTATTTTAAAACATTTTTCCAGTAAATTGGCCTTTTTTTGGAAAATACCATAATCGATTTGCATTTTTCCTCCCCTTTGGCCCCCTTAAAAACCTTTTAATTTACAAAACGGAATCAAAAATTAAAAAGTTGGGTTTTGTTTAAAATCCGTGTGGGATCGGGGGCCTTTTTACAAAACCAAAAGGGGAGAGGAAAACAATGGATGCGCCATGTTTGTTAAACCCCCTTTTTCCCCTACTTTAAGAAGGCATTTAAAAAAAACAGTTTTTAATTTTTAAAAACATTTATTTGTCTTGCCCCCGTTTTATTACAAACCCCTTTTTTGTAAATACAAAAAGGGGTATTTATATTATTTGTTACCCCGTCAATTTCCCCTTTCCTATGCAGTCGTTGGGATAAAATAAATTCAAAAAAATTTTTTTCAGTCCTTAAAAAAACTTTGCTGGGGTTCCTTTTCCCACTTTTTAGAAAAAAGAAAGAAAAATTAATTAGCCCTTCGCGTTGTTTTAAACCAAATTAATTTTTCCTTTCATTTTCTTTTTCACATTCAGTAGATTTAAAATAACGAAACATTTATCAGGTGGGTGTTTTCAGCCCCCGTTTTCCCACCCCTCTTCCCCCTTCCCGTAAACTCACCAAACGGAAACATTCAACACCATGTTTTCAGCCCCCGTCTAAATTTTTAATCTTATAAATTAGTGGCATTGGGGGTAAGGGGAAACATTTTCTGGTCCAGGTTTTTAAGCCTAGTTATCCTTACAGCTTTTTAACAGTAGGGTAAATGTTTTAATTCATTTATCAAACTGGATGTTTTTAGCCCTTTTCTATTAAACATCCCCCCATTCCCGTAATTTCTGCACATGGGGGGAATATCATCAAACCCCCTTTTTTTCAGCCCCGTCTATTCCCCAAGGGTCTCAATTAGTAGCATTGGGCATAAAGAAACATTACAGGGCGGTTTGTTTCCCCGCCCCCAAGGTTTTTTATCCCTCACAAAGGGCCTCTTTTTTTTCCCCCCTTTTTTAAAACTACAAAAAAACGGAATATTCATAAGGGCGATGTTTTTTCAGCCCCCGTTTTTATTCTTTCCCCAAGCTCTTATTTTTTCAGGGGAAAACCCCTTGAATTTTCATTTAATGGGAATTTATTTATTTGGGCCTGTTGGGAGCCCAGTTTTTTCCCCTTCCCCTCTGGTTTTTACAGTAGGGGTACACATAGCCCGAATATTTTTCAGTGGAGTGTTTTTAGCCCTGTTTTAAACCACACATTCCCATTCCCGTAACGGGCCCAAGCGGAATCATCATCCCCATGTTTTTAGCCCCTTTGGGTTTCTTCAGGGTCTTTTAAATTAGTAAACATTTTGGGCCCTAAAAAAAATCATTATTGGGGCGAGGTTTTTTGCCTTTGTCTATCCTTACAGCTCTTTTATACAGTAGGGGTATTAAAGTTTGAATCATTCATCAGCTGGATGTTTTTTTAGCCCCTTTTTATCTAAACATCTCCCATTCCAGTAATACTGCACATGGGGGAATCATACATACCAACCATGTTGTTCAGCCCCTGTCTATCTCATGGTCTCTATACAGTAGCATTGGACATAGCGAAATCATTCATCAGCTGATTTTGTTCAGTCCGGTCGAGTGCTCGGGGCTCTCCTATACAGTACACTGGAATAGCAGAAACATTCATCAGCTCGATGTTTTTCAGCCCTGTCTATTCTCATAACTCTATATTCAGTAGCATGTACATATCGAAATTATTTATCAGGTCGATGTTGTTCAGCCCCAGTTATCCCCAAGCTTTTCAGTGATTAACATACGAAACATTTACGCGGGTGTTTCAGCCCCTATCCCACCCTTTATCAGTAGCCCCCTGGTGAATTTATTTACCAGCTGGATGTGTTCAGCCCTGTCTATCCACACATCTCCCATTCCAGTACTTGGCACGTGGGGGAATCATTCATCAGCTCGATGTTGTTCATCCCTGTCTAATCCTCATTGTTCCATACGTACATTGGACATGCGAATTTATTTATCAGCTATTTTGTTCGTTTGTCCCGGGGCTCGGGCTCTCCTTACAGTACACGGACTAGCAAATCATTCATCAGCTCGTGTTGTTCAGCCCCTAGTCTATCCTCATAGCTTCATATATCAGTAGCATTAGACATACGAATCATTCATCAGGTCGATGTTGTTCAGCCCCTGTCTATCCTAAGCTCTCATATCAGTAGCATTAGACATAACGAATCATTATCAGTCCATGTTGTTTAGCCCCAGTCTATCCTCACAGCTCTGGTAGATACAGTAGACTAACATTCAAGCTGAATCATTCTATCGTACAAGCTGGATGTGTTTCAACAGCCCCTGTCTATTCCACACTCTCCTATTCAGTAATACTGCATCATGAGCGAATCATGCTATCAACACACTGATCATTCCAGTGCCCCTGTCTATTCTTACAGCTCTCTATATTAGTAGCATTGGACATAACGGAATCATTCATCTGGTCGAGGTTTTTTAGCCCTAGTCTATCCTTACAGCTCTTTTATACAGTAGACTATACATGTTTGAATCATTCATCAGCTGGATGTTTTCAGCCCCTGTCTATCCAAACATCTCCCATTCCAGTAATACTGCACATGGCGGAATCATACATCACCGACCATGTTTTTTCAGCCCTGTCTATCCTCACTGGTTCCTAATACAGTAGCATTGGACATAGCGAATCATTCTCAGCTTGATTTTGTTTAGTCCGTGTCGGTGCTCGGGCTCTTTCCCATACAGTACCACGGGCATAGCAGAATCATTCTCAGCTCGATGTTGTTCAGCCCCCGTCTATTCTCATAACTCTCAATTCGTAGCATGTTACATATCGAAATTATTTATTGGTCGATGTTGTTTTAGCCCTCCCATCCTCTAGCTCTCATATTCGTAGCATTAGACATAACGGAATCATACATCAGTCGATGTTTTTTCAGCCCCAGTTTCCTCACACTCTGTTATACAGTAGAACAATTACTGAATCATTACCAGCTGGATGTGTTTCAGCCCTGTCTATCCACATATCTCCATTCTAGTACTTCGCAGGGGAAAACATTACATCAGCTCGATGTTGTTCATCCCCTGTCTATCCCCACTGGTCTCCTATACAGTAGCATTGGGACATAGCGGAATCATTCATCCCCCCCCCCACCCCCCCCCCCCCCCACCCCCCCCCCCCCCCACCCCCCCCCCCCCCCACCCCCCCCCCCCCCCACCCCCCCCCCCCCCCACCCCCCCCCAGGAAACACCAGATATAATTAATTAAAAATTACATCTATCATTTTCAAGATTCAAGATTCAAGATTCAAGATTTATTTCTGTCATTAAACTTTAACAAGCAATAGACAATGTCAATATAGTAATTCAGTACAGTATCAATGTACCTAGAACACAAATTAATATAGTTGCATAACAATGCCTACATGTCATAAACTATTTACATAAATGGTTGATTTGTCGGAAAGTTAAAACAACATTTACAATTAAAAAACATCTAACTGGTTTAAAACAACTAAAATATAGATCAGGCATACATGAAACATTTACAGTACAATAAAATAGACATTTTAAACAACACATCAATAAAACAAGGTAGCCTACAGAAAAAAAATGGGCTAGCCCGAACTAAAAGCAGTAATGAATTCCCTAGATGGTAACTCAAAAAATTCCTTAATATCATAAAATGGCCTAACCACTAGGAAATTGTACACGGAAGACCGAAATTTGCAAAAGGCTTACTTGATGAACACAAGGTGGTAACTTATTGAAACATTTTAAGGACTGACACTATCAAGCCAATTTTTTGTTAGACTTAGCCTACAGAAGGGTTCTTGCAACTGATAGTCATTTCTGGTGTTATGTTGGTGGTTATCACAGATCAGCTTAAAACTATCAAAATTTTCCTTAACTTTACTAAGACATATATATATATATATATACATTTACTACAGTTAAAATTCCCTCATCAATAAAAAAAGGTTTACAATGAGCATTTAATGACGCCCTTCTCATAATTCTGATTGCTTTTTTTTGTAGTAACAATACACTTTTTAGATGGTGACTTCCACCCCAAACACTTATCCCATACAACAGAATGCTATGGAAAAAAGCAAAATAAGCATTTTTTAATAGTGGCTCTGGTAACTTATTTCTTAAGTTTCTTAATAAGTAGATTACCTCTATTTAGTCTAGCACAAACCTTTTGGATGTGTGCACTCCAGTTTAGACAAGGGTCGAGTACAAAGCCAAGGAGATTTACATTACTGTAATTTTCCGTGACTGACATGGGCTCTGCTTAGAGTAAAAAACTAAGTGTTGTGTTTTAGTTTGGTTCAAAGATAGGCCATTCGCTTTAAACCAATGTATGCTTTCTTCAAGAGCGTTTGACATAAATAGGCTAAGATTGTTTTAGATCCTTATTTGGCCATTTAACTATAGTACAGTGTAGTATCGTCAGCAAAAACTACAGAATTACAGCTTAAACTAGATGGTAAATCGTTTATCAGGATTAAAAACAGAAAAGGGCCTAGGACCGATCCCTGTGGCACGCCACTTACAACCTTCGCAATATCAGAGAGTGAATTTTTGAGTATTTACTCTTTGTGTTCGGTTTGCCAAATATGATTCAAACAGTTTGAGCTCCACACCTCTTACTCCATAAAAGTGTAATTTTGAAAGAAGGATGTTCGTGCGGCACACAGTCGAAAGCCTTAGAAAGATCGCCAAAGGATGGTGTGTGTACCTAGCATGATTTTCAAAACTTGTAAGTACAGATCTTATAAGGCCCTCGACTGCGTCAACCGTCGACCTACCTTGTCTTAAAACCAAATTGGAATTTAGAAAAAAGTGAATTTCTTTCAAAAAACTCACTTACCTGGTGTTTCATTGCTTTTTTCAAGGATTTTTTTTTGAAAATATGGGTACCATCGAGATGGGCCTATAGCTGCTAGCAGATGACTTGTCACCCTTCTTATATACGGGTACAACTCTAGATTGCTTGAGGGAGTCTGGAAATGTGCCAGCTTTTAAACACTGGTTTTATACAAACCGTTTAAGGCGGTAAACTATAACAGGTAGGACACTTTTTACTAACACTGCACTAATGTGATATATATCTCTACTGTGACTGCTCTTCATGCTATTTTACAAATTCCACCACCTGCTCACAAGACACTGTCTTCCACTGGAATTGATCCGTGGCATCTTGGGTACTGGAGAGGAAATCCATAGCTGTAGTAAGTGATTGTCCGACTTCCTTCGCAATATCAGCCACTGCAGAGATGAAGTACGCATTGAAGTCATCAGCAGAGAGAGAGTGAGTGTCTTTGTGGACAGTCTCTTTTCTTGAAGAATTTATTATTTCCCATGCCTTTTTTACTTTTGTTTTGGCGCTGCTTTTATTGCTTCTGCATTTGCCTGTATCTCCGCTAGATGTAACGATTTTTTGTATTTTTTCCTAACTGCAGTATACTTATTTTTGGTTTCCTCCACAAGCAGGCGGTAACGGAGGGCCCATTGTAGCTTATGAAAACCAGCTTTCCACTTCTCTCTTCATTTTTTGATGTTCACTAGTATACCAATTTTTGAGATGTAAGGCTGATTTCTTCCTATTTATTTCTTTAATGGGGAAGCATTCATCCATTCCAAAAATAAAGATTTTTATGAATGAATCAAAGGACAAAGGTGGGTTTTCGACTATTCTATTCCAATCTATCACACTGAGGAAATCCATAAATTTGCTGATATTTCCTTGAGTAAAGCTGCGGGATTTAATTTTGTCAGGACCATTTTTATCCTCTTCTAAACAGTTTGGCTTACACAAGATCCTAGCTGCCAACGCTAAGTGATCTGAGATAGGTTCCTTAACCTCAACAGACACATATTCCCTAGGAAGGTTTTGTAATAACATTATCCAAGCATGCAGACCCTCTGGTAGGCGTATTGTTTCCAAAATAACAATTTACGCTTCGTAACATGTTTTGAAGCTTTAATGTTGCCGTGTCGTTTACATTTAGGGACATTAATATTTATGTCACCACAAATTAAGATAGGCCACTTCTTGTTTGACATACTTAATATCAACTGTTCAATCGAGTCTAAAAACACTTCAAGGTCACCATTTGGTATGCGGTATACTGATACAAGTCTTACCCTGCAACTGTTGAAACACAAAGTCACAGCCACCACTTCACAATGACTTTCCACACAGAATTTTTCTACGTTTATCATCTGGAAATCAACGCCATGTTTTAATGTAGATTTGCAACCCCTCCTCTCAACTTGTTGCTTCTACAATATGCTGCCGCTTGAAAATAACCTCTCAGCTGTGCATAGGCTATGTTCTCAGAGGAACACCAGTGCTCACATACACAGATAGCGATATAGTTTTCATTTTCAAGGATATGTTCTAGTTCAGCCAATTTATCAGCCAGTGACTGTGTATTAATTACATATATGTCATATTTTAATGTCTGGCCACTAATACTAGGCTTATCTACAGATAACGTCACTTTTGGACCTAAGTTCCGCTTTGCATGCAGATGTCCTGTGAGTTTAAAAGCTCTGGTGTACTATTTAAATTATTCTTTTTAATTTTGTGTTTATAAACAGCAATGTAAAAATTTTTAGGCCAGAACTTAGGATTGTAAATGTCTTCAAATAGGTCTACAGGTATGCCTATTTTAAAAGATGAGTATTCGTCAGGATACTTAGACTGTAATTTTTCAACTACATAGTTTGCCTCTATCTTACCTTGCATAAAAGATTTTACACTTTCACAACTTATTTTTGGAGCCATGCGGGAGACAAACAAAAACTTTTTTCTGTCAGATGAGGTTAGGTTGTCATCAACATCTGACTGACCAATAATAAAATTTTCCCTCTTCTTCCTGGGAAATTGTGTTAAAGAAGGCCTATGTCTAGTTTCTACATTTAAGCTATTTTTGTGTTCAAATTTAAAAATTACCGTAGTTGTATAAATAATATTTTGGTTTCTCTCTCACAGTGAGTCTGCTACGTCTATATGCAGACAACTAATAGATACAATGCAAATCATTGATTATAAAAAAAAAACATGTTTTCACTGTATTTTGTGTTAAACGTGAACATACATAACCAAATAATTCTAACTTAATATTAAATTTCCTATGTTGTGTGTCTCAAAGAGGAATATCCTTCCAATCTGGTAAATATAAGTCCGCTTTTCCTATCTTACCTAAATTCCTTACTTAGAACTAAGCTATAAATAATATTTAGTTATTATTTATACAGAAATCTGAATCAAATTCAGAATCAAGACCAAATTTTGTTATTGGTATCGGATTTGAATTAAAATTCTTTGTTATCTGCTCATCCCTAATCAAAATAGCAACACAATTTTTTTAGAATCAGGCTATATTCTCATTCCTTAGTATCAAATTAACACAGGAATCGGTATCATATTATTTGAACAACAATTTTAGTATCTGTACTGAGTTTTTTGTAGAATTGGCCTATCAATAATGTTTATTTAAGGTATGATATTTATCTATAGTTTACTGTGTTTGTGTTCAATTACTGTAAATGTACTGTGTATGAAATGAGGTGGGGAGGACTTGGTAGCTCTAACTTTGCCTCTTTAATAAAAGCATTTTTATTTAATCATATTTAGTAAGTTTATTTTATGTGTTTTATTTATAGAACGGTTTTATAAACAAACGAAAACTTAATAATTTTCATCAATAAATAATCTAGTCATTATAATTTTTGCTAACAGATAAAAAATGGTGAATTATAGTTTGGTACCTCTTTCATCTACATTTGGACCTGTTCAGGGAATTATTCGCAGCTCTACGGGAAGGTCACAGGGTAAATTTTGTCATACTCTGAAAACGTCATAAATCCAGAGTATTCTTGTAAACCCCATGTCCACAGAACCTACCCTTCATGCAGTAGTTGCTACAACCGGTATTTCTTATACAATTATTTCAAAGTTTATGTAAACGTGATCACTATTCCTTGTATAAAAACATTCTATCCTTTGTAATAAACTATAAATCTTGATCTTTGACATTTTTAAAACATAGCTTAACTGTTAAAACTATTTTACTTAAATTTATTCACTATTTATGTGAACAAATTAGACTTCGGTTTTTTATGTGCCGTGTTTGCTCTTGTCCAATCTTTGTAAATCGCCAGCACGAATTACTACCTCTTTAAAATATCATACCCTACTACAACTTGGTAATATTCCAAATTTTCAATTCATCATTTTGCCTCTACATCTGCTATTCCCTATGAAATCAAATTAAATCCTTTTTACATTTCCATACATTGTAATTGTATCAATATATGTTTAATCTTAATCATTTATGTAAACAGAATCATAAACATGTTTTCATGTACTTAGTATGGACATAAGTATATAATTTAATATCTAGCCCTCTGAATTTAAAAATTCTTTAGATTGAGCTCATAATATTAAAAAAAAAGGCATAACTTGTAACACTACAATATACAAGTAATTCTGATTCAGTTTTAAACTACAATGAAACTGTTCATTTATTCCTTAAAAATTAACCAGAACTACAATGGATTGAATTGCTATTCATATAAACATATAAATTCACTTATACTTACTCCAAGTCATCCGTCATGATTTGAAGATCATTGTACTTGGAGTCTAGCAGGACATAAAACATGGAAGGAGAGAAAACTTCACCTAATCGCACTTCAATCTCTATTAGAGGTTCATTAGGGGCAGGATCCATTTTAGGTTGGGGTAACTTTTGATAAGAAATTATCTGGTTAGGTTTCAGTACATTTTCTGGAATATTCACTGAAATAATGTCACTCTGAAACATAAATCATTGGAAACAGACTTTATAGGGTGATACATTATATAAGACGATGTTTGTATATATGAGATTGATAGACTCAAAAACTATTTGACTAGTTATATGAAAACTTGTATGTATATGTATTTTTCATGGACAAGGTTTAATACATTGATGTGACTTGTCGTCACCAGGTGGCACTGCAAAAGATAAACGTTTTTAAAGCGCCTACACATTATAAACTGCAATTAATAGCCACGCACTATTTGAAGGCGTTAAGTATGATGTACATTTGTCTTTAAAATTAATTTATGGTTGAACTTTGGGGTAAAAAACGAGGAAATTAAAGCTAAAAGGCGTAAAGTATAAAATATTCTTAAAACCTTG
This sequence comes from Homalodisca vitripennis, assembly GCF_021130785.1. Lineage (NCBI taxonomy): Eukaryota > Metazoa > Arthropoda > Insecta > Hemiptera > Cicadellidae > Homalodisca > Homalodisca vitripennis. The sequence continues at coordinate 119,532,537 of NC_060215.1, forward strand.
CTGACACATTTATTTGAACATTGTTACAAAACAGGAACATTATAAATTACAGTAGTACTGTATTCTTTGTAATGCAAATAAAAAAACTTAAATTATATTTACTTTGGCACATAAATCAAAAAAGGAAATAAATTTATATGATTAAAGTGTATATTTATTTGGTTTGTACACTGAACACCAGCTTATATCAGCTTCAGTCCAGTCCAACAACCTATTAATAACAATGTGTAGCTCTTACATGTCATGTTGTCAGTTTGTACATTAAACACTAGCTTATATTAGCTAAATACATTTCAGCATCACTCCAGTCCAACAACCTAGTAATAACAATGTGTAGCTCTTACTTGTCATGTTGTCAGTTTGTAGATTAAACGACATGCCTATATTAGCTACATACATTTGAGCATCACTCCAGTCCAACAACCTATTAATGACAATGTGTAGCTCTTACTTGTCACGTTGTCAGTTTGTACATTAAACAACCTGCCTATATTAGCTACGTACATTTCAGCATCAGTCCAGTCCAACAACCTATAATAACATTGTGTAGCTCTTACTTGTCATGTTGTCAGTTTGTACATTAAACAACCTGCCTATATTAGCTACATACATTTGAGCATCACTCCAGTCCAACAACCTATTAATGACAATGTGTAGCTCTTACTTGTCACGTTGTCAGTTTGTACATTAAACAACCTGCCTATATTAGCTACGTACATTTCAGCATCAGTCCAGTCCAACAACCTATTAATAACAATGTGTAGCTCTTACTTGTCATGTTGTCAGTTTGTACATTAAACAACCTGCCTATATTAGCTACATACATTTGAGCATCAGTCCAGTCCAACAACCTATTAAAAACAATGTGTAGCTCTTACTTGTCATGTTGTCAGTTTGTAGATTAAACGACCTGCCTATATTAGCTACATACATTTGAGCATCAGTCCAGTCCAACAACCTATCAATGACAATGTGTAGCTCTTAATTGTCATGTTGTCAGTTTGTACATTAAACAACCTGCCTATATTAGCTACGTACATTTCAGCATCAGTCCAGTCCAACAACCTATAATAACATTGTGTAGCTCTTACTTGTCATGTTGTCAGTTTGTACATTAAACAACCTGGTTATATTAGCTACATACATTTGAGCATCAGTCCAGTCCAACAACCTATTAATAACACTGTGTAGCTCTTACTTGTCACGTTGTCAGTTTCTACATTAAACAACCTGCCTATATTAGCTACGTACATTTCAGCATCAGTCCAGTCCAACAACCTATAATAACACTGTGTAGCTCTTACTTGTCATGTTGTCAGTTTGTACATTAAACAACCTGTCTATATTAGCTACATACATTTCACCATCAGTCCAGTTCAACAACCTATTAATAACACTGTGAGGCTCTTACTTGTCATGTTGTCAGTTTGTACATTAAACAACAGTCTATATTAGCTACATACATTTGAGCATCAGTCCAGTCCAACAGCCTATTAATAACACTGTAAGGCTCTTACTTAGTTTCAGAGAGTCATGTAGGGGGAGTTTTATAAGACTCGATTGACATTCCCATCCCTCTACATGTGTAAACTGCTTTGTACAGGTGGTACAAATGTAAAATCTCTTGTGACAGGGATGTGCATGGTTATAAACACTAGGGGGAGGGATGTGTTACGGGCAGCACAGCACAGTCTCTGAGCTCATGAAACTCTAATCTGAGGTCACAGTCAAATTGATCAATTTGCTTTCCCTCGTTGTATGTGAAGAACACAGGGAAACACTATTTAGAAAGAATTCTTTTTAAATTTAAAGAGGAGGGCCTTTTATGGCATTACTTAGTTTGCTGACCATGAGACAGTGTTAAGGGTCAGATATATTTGTACAATGAAGTTTTGTACAATATTTATAATTTTTTAACAATTTTATAGGTATTTATAATCGTGCAGTTTTAAATTATATAAAGATGTTATTTATTTGGTAAACATTATTAAGTTTAATTTGACATAACCTGTGTATATTAAACATTTAATATACATTGTGGTTGTGTATATTAAATTACAAATGTCACGTTATGTGTAAGTATCTGTGTAAATGTTAGGATAAATTTATGCTCTTATCAATAACTTTACAATTAGGATTAAAGTGATGGATGATAAACAATGTGTAAACTGTTTAACAGCAATACAGTGATTTACTATTATTACATTTCCCTGTTTTGTTCCTTTAAAAATAATTTTATTGTTATTTTGGTCCTCTCTCAGTTTGTTAATATAAGTTAAAAGTATCTTTCCAGCATTGTGTATTGCAACTTAGATGCAACTAGCACAAAACACAATGTTTTCAACAAATTTTCATTACAGCATTTATTTTCGTAGGATATTATATTGCTTATGAACTATTAGAAGTTTAAAGTAGATTAGGATGATTAGGAGACAGAAAAATACTGCATCATGTCAGTACAATGAACTCACAATAATTTAATAGTTTGATATTGTATCACAAATACAGGGTGTATCAAAAAGAATCATCCGATTTAATAAAATCATAAACTATTCTGTTTGTTGAGCTAAATGCGCCAACAACGTACTGTTGAAAAGAGTATCTTTTAAAGTTTTACATGGTTCACGCTAGGTAGCAGCAGCGTGCTTGAGTGAACGCCTACTTCATTTCTAGTGAAAATGGCGTCTGCACCACAAAAAGCGTTTTGTGTTCTACGTTTTTCGCAGTGTGAGTCTGTAATAACTGTTCAGCTTGACTTTCTCAATAAGTATGGTGTTGATCCTCCTACATCACAGAGCATTAGATGATGGTATGCACAATTTCAAGAAACAGGTTGTCTGTGTAAAGGCAAGTCACCGGGCCGATGAAGACGTGGAGCGTGTCCGCCCTCAGAAATCTGTTCACCATGCTCAACAGCTCAACATGCCTCCTATGTCCGTCTGGCATGTGTTGCATCGACGATTACGCATGAAAGGATACAGACTTCAGATACTACAAGCTCTTCGTGAGGGTGGTAAAGAACGAGACGTGGAGTTTTGTAACTTCGCTCTTGATAAGATGATAGACGATGAACATTTTGTATCGCGCATAGTGTTTAGCGACGAGGTTACATTTAATTTAAATGGAAAGGTAAACCGCCACAACGTTAGATGAGGAACAGAAAAACCACTTGAAATTGTGCAACATGAGAGAGACTCTCCAAAATTTAATGTGTTTTGCGCGGTTTCACGGGAAAAAGTGTACGGTCCATTTTTCTTTGCTGAGAACACTACTACAGGAATAACATATCTCGATATGCTTGAGAATTATCTTTTCCCCCAATTGGAGACTGATTCGAACGACTTCATTTACCAACAGGACGGGGCACCGCCACATTGGCATCTGGCAATTTTTAAATCAAAGAATTCTTGACCGGTGGATCGGCTGCACTGGAAAAAATGACGCATCCTTACATTTCTGGCCTCCAAGGTCACCGGACCTTACTGTATGTGATTTTTTCTTATGGGGTTTCATAAAAAACTCTGTATATGTGCCTCCGCTACCAACAACAATGGATGAGCTGAGGAATTGCATTACAACAGCAGTGGAATCAGAAACTCAGGACATGCTCGCTGCAGTGTGGGATGAATTTGAATACCGCATAGACATATGCTGTGTATCTAAAGGTGGACATATTGAACACCTTTAAAAAGGTATGAAAAACAATTTTTTGAGTTGTTCGAAATATAGACATGCCAAATTGGATGATTCTCTTTAATACACCCTGTATATAGATAGCCAACCTTGCTTGTATCTAGAACTTTTTCAATAAGACTTACCGGTATTCTCAGGACTTCATCTGCAGAATCTGTCCTGGCTGCCTCCAGTGGCATTGTTTTGTGTTTTGGTAGCAACAAATAAAAATCTGTAACCTTTCTAACTGTGATTACATCTTTTATTATTTCAAGAAAATCTTCCAACCGTTTTATACTGAGAGCTTTGAGATCAAGCAACTTCTTAAAATGTTTCTGAAAAATTATTTCAATATCAATCAAACCTAATTACATAGTGCCTGAAGTACATAGTTAATGAGTATTTGCAAATCATTCTTGATCTGGCATCATAATCCGGCAATCTACAAGGTATCAAACAATACAGCTACTAAAACCAAACAGAAAATAATAATAATAATATAATAAGAATTCAATTCAATCCATTATAATTTCATTTTCCAATACATGTTCAATCTGTTATTATTGTTAAACAGTTACACCTGAATGTTTACAAATAAAATTACTGTTTGGCACTCAGCAAGCCATGGAAACATCTATTATATGAATATGTGATACATATATGATTGAAAAAAAAAACAAATTATTAAGTTGATCTATGTCTGGGTTTTATATATTGTAATCTAAACAATGAGCCAAGGGATTTTATTTTGAGCATACTATTACTTTTGACAAAACAAGATAACAACCTTGAAAATTAATAAAACTTTTTATACATCCCATAATTGTTAATATTATACACAATATATACCTTTTCAAATCCTTAATACTATACATTTTTTATTAACTCAATACATTGTGGCTTAATGATAGAGCGTACAAGGCACTGCCGGCAGGACGTTACGTTCTCATTTGAGGACGTAATTCAACTGCTTACACGAGGATGAAAAGTCCTGCTGGCAGGACCGTTCTTGGTCCCATTAGAAAGAGGGAAATGTAACGAATTAGCGCATGAAAGTCTGAAGTTGGTAGCTCTGACCGTTCAGAAATGGCGGCGATTATAGGAAAGGGTGACCGTGTGTATGTTTTCGCTACTTATTTTTATACTCCAAATAGTGGAAATGCATGGAGTCGCTCGTTATTCGGTAGTAGTTATGATACCACTAAGTGTAGTGGTACTGTAATTAAAATGACGTGTAGTTGTGCAACAGTTCTGTGGGACATTGACAAAAACACAACTAGATGTTTGCTAAAAGACTTGTTTCTCGAGTGATGGTCGAGCTGTCATCGCTGCCGGTGTGATGCCTGCTGCCAGCGCCGCTATAGGCCTACCCCGCCAGCTCATATCACCTGCAACGCTATCAGGTAAGAGAAAACTTTTCACTTTCTACCATTTATTAATAGTTGATAAATTAAAACTGGGTTTCTTAGTATATTTTGGTCGTACTTGAATAGTAAAGGTATTCATTACCAGGATAGTTTCAAAGGGGACAAGTATAGATGACGGACTTTTGGCACACGTAAAACTCGTAATATTTGTCACATTAAAAGTGCGGATAAATGTTTGTTTATTATTAAAAAGGCATCATCTAAAACAATTTCTTTGTTTCAGATGATGCCCAGAAAAGTAAAAGGAGGAAGACTACCGTTCAACTGACCAGTGCTGAAAACAGTTCGTCGTCATCACCATCCGATGAATCTAATGATGAAGATGAAGACCTTGATAGCGGATCAAACAATATTATTGATTTACCTGCAGATGCAGAGGAAATCTATAATAATTCAAACTTAGTTTTAGTTAATGACACTGAGTGGGACTTTGGTAAACATGTAAATATTGATCAATTCAAGGACCATCAATACAAACCTCGTTTTCACTTGCTCAATACTAATCGAGAACTTCTATCTCTCAATGAAATGGATTTTTGGCTAATTTTTTTCCCCATTGATGATATAAACCATATTTTAGTTTGTTCAAATGCTTATTTGAGGGATAGAAGAAAACCAATTTCAAGACATGAGTTTTTCAAGTCAATTGGTATTTTGTACGCCATGAGTATAAATATGTTACGAGTCCGCCGCAACTACTGGTCTACGGAAACCGACGGCCTCTTTCCTGCTTCAGCTTTTGGTTCTAGGTTTGGGATTGGTCTGCATCGTTTTGAAGAAATTTTAATGGCAATGGCATTTGCCATGCCTGAAGATAAAAGGAATGGAGATAGGTGGTATCAAGTTAGGCCTCTCATCAACATGTCTGTAACACATTGGAGGCAGAGTTTTTCCCCAGGTTTCAAATTAACTATAGATGAATCCATGTTTGCTTGGTACAGGAAAGGCAACTACCGTGAAAATGGCATGCCTGCTGTGATGAAAATTAAAAGGAAACCTAAAGGAGTTGGTTGTGAAGTAAAAACTATTTGTGAAAGCACATCAAGAATCATGATTGGGTTGGAAATCAATGAGGGAAAAGAAGAAATGAAAAATAAAAAATGGCAAAAGGACTTTGGTGCCGGAACTGCAACAACGCTACGATTGACTGAACCGTGGCATGGAACTGGTCGAATAGTTGTAGGAGATTCTTGGTTTTCTTCTGTAAAGACCAGTATTCAGTTAAAGGAAAGAGGTTTGTATTTTTTAGGGATGGTTAAAACCGCCTATAGAAACTATCCTCTGAAGCAAACTGTCCTGAGGTGCCCTAAGGAAAAGGGGTCTTTTATATCAGCTACAGCAAGCTCGGAAAATGTAGATCTTATTTGTGTAGGATGGAGAGACCGTAAGGTTCATACGTTTGTAGGTAAGTGCTCTACAACTTTACCTGGAAAACCATGTACAAAAAAAAAGATATGATGACGACAGAAAACTTTACACCAAAGAAGTAGCACGTCCAAAACTAGTAGATTACTTCATGGGAGCTCCTGCCATAGACATACATAACCACATTCGCCAAGATGGACTAGCACTAGAAACGGTGTGGCAAACTCAACAGTGGCATCATAGAATGTTTGCTTGTATATTTGGTATTATGAAAACTAATGCCTTTTTAGCATATAACCTTCACAGACCTGTCCTTGAAAAGAAGTCTCACACAGACTTCACTAAGGCACTAGCCTTGCAATTAATAAAAAACCAATTTGGCCTTCCACCAGAAACAAGACCTGCAGAACCTTTGTTAATCCATGAAGTGAATTTACCTGTGGAGGTAATCTCGCACGTCCTTGTTAACCTTTCTAAAGAAGACGAACGGAAGCGAGTTCAAAGGAAGTGTCTAATCTGCTCGAGAGTCCACGGAAAGCAAATGAAAGCAAGCTACTTTTGCAAGAAATGCGGACCTAATGCTGTCATGTGTAGCCCACAAACTGGCAGAGATTGTTTTGAATACCATATAAAAAATGGTATACCCTTACGTCGTAAGAACTAGATATGTATTGAAAAAGATGACTATGTAGCTACAAGATAGAAATCATACTCTTTTGAATTTAGTTCTTTGAGATAGCTAAACATATTAGAAAATAAGTCCCAAGATTTTCAATATCTTTCCTAAGTATATGAATAAATAATGAATTTTACTAATTAGTTGAAATACTTAATAAAGTTTTCCTGGGTAGATCTTAATTTTTACTACTTATTCTATACTTTTAATTTATTCATGTATTCTCTCTCTGTTGCGTAACGGAACAAGTTTATACTTCGTATGTTTATACATTTATTTTACATTTATGAAATAGATTACAAGGCAGTTGTTGTATTAGTCAGTAAGAGTCATATTAAACAGTTTTACAACATTTACAGTAGTTTATTGTTCGCCCAACACCACTATTACTATTACTATTACTATTATTATGAACTATTACTGCCACTAATGCGCTCTGGTTACCAAAAGTACTGCCGGAAGGACGCGTCCTGCTGGAAGGACAGTTCAAACATTCGCAATAAGTGCCTTAAGTCCTGCTGGCAGGACGCAACGCTGCGTACAAAAGTACTTCCGGAAGGTCCTTCCAGCAGGACGTGGGACTGTACGCTCTATCATTAAGGCATTTCCCTTTATAGTGGCATTACTAAATAAAAACTTGTGGCATTACTAAATAAAAACTTGGATAAAATATTAGTAGCACAGAAAAATCCTTTATGTTAATTGATTAGCATTAAAAAAGGCAATTGAACAAAGATTATTGGGTTGTAAATAATTATTAAAAACTAGAAATAAACAATGATAAATAGGTATATATGTGATATTTTTAAGGTGTATTTATAAATATAGATATAATAAACTTATTTTCATTTAATCATATATCTTAACCATATGATATTTCTGTTTAACCGTGTGCAATATATAGCCAGCCGGTCATTGGTATAACCTCTAGAATACTTTAAGTATGTTCGTGTAGTCAAACATTGACATTGAAAAGTTGAATATCAACATTATATTCCTCTTCTCAAGATCATAGCTTTCACCAATCAATACTGTTGCATTGTGGTAAAACACCTGATTTGGTTATTCATATCATGAATGAAACCACTCAGCATTACACCAGTTCTCACAGTTACTACAGTTACGAGCTAATTCCCTTGACTGCGAATTATGCTTTGTAGGCCTGGTAATAGTAAGAATTTGTAACAAACTAAAATTTGTGAAATATGAGACTTTTTTTAGTTTTAACAACCTAAGTTTTATCAAATTCTTTTTTAGAAAATGAGGTGGAGGAAATTCATATTCCTGTTAGGAAAAATTTATCTTAACACTGTACAATTAAACATTTTAGGCAGAGCTGTATCAATAATATTTCTTGATTTTAAATCTTTACTAAGATCCAAGATGAGAGCCACACCAATTCTAATTCTAAATTTAAAATCAAACATTTCTCCCCCCCCACTTTAAACTATTTGATTAAGGTTCTTATATAGTTAAGGAGCCTTATTTTTAAAGTTCAATTTTGTTTAAAACTAGTAAAACGGAATTGTATCTGGTGTAAATAATACTCTATTAAACGAGGATAAACAATCTGTAGATGTTATATATACAAGTTTGACTTTCAAGAAACGTATATTTTATTGTTGGAAGTACAAACCTTAACTTCAAACTTTTCCCCAATTAAAAATTCAAATTTTTAAAATTTTTAAGGAACCCTAAATATCTATATTCACAAGTATGATATGGATATTAGTAGCTAATAAACTGTATATTTTGTTAAATTATAATACATAAATTACTTACTTCATACAGAGAGATTAATTCTGTACTTCTGAAACCTCCTGGATATATTATTTCAACTAATTCTTTTATATTTTTGAGTATTGATTGAGGGATGTATCTTACAATTGAATCAAATTCACCTAAAAATAAGATAAAAGTATTAGTTTCAATATAATGGCATTTTTATAAATATCAATTAACAAATAAATGTAAATGGTTGATCACTATTTCACAAGTATTATTCTGCATTTGCCACAGACATCTCAGGCAAAATATTTTTAAAGCCCTTCCTTAATATTCCTGAGATTATTAATACTACTGATTATTACAAGTAGACATCTCATCTATAGAATCACTTCTTAACTTTTGTAGGTACCATTTAAATAAAGGTTCAGAAACCCAAAGTTAGACTAAAAAACCATTTATAAACACATATAAAATTATGTGAAGGTCCAAATAAAATCTGAAGTGGTACTTTGTTAAGTCTGGGTGCCCACAAACCACTATCTCTTATGTAGTATGGTTACCATAGATCAATCAAATCATTTATTGCCATTGATAATTTTTGTAGATGAAATAAGAATTGTCATAAATTAAAATTTTTGCCAGGACTACGAGGGGCTATCCCCAGAGTAGCGTAATTTCTCCTATTCTGTGGAACCTAGTTGCAGACGACCTGCTCATGTAAGGAAGATACAAGATTGATAGTATGGATGCTGACAGGACATGGCCCCCTTATAAAACACTGTGAGAGTTCACATCGGCTGTGAGCACCAATAGACGTGAGAGCCATTGCTTCAAATGAAAGTTGACTAGAGCTTCATTTGCTCCAGGAGCAAGACAGTGATAGTGCTCCATGAGCACCAGTCTAAAATTTCACAAGTTGCTGATGTAACCCAAGAAGTGGGAGCTGTAAAGATAGAGGGCAGTGTAACGTCAACATGAAATACTGTAAAGTAAAGATCATGGGGTTAATTGTTTCACTATTTTATTAGTGATGAGCTATTATAAAAAAATTGATAACAATGCCAACATTGTGGTCTTGATTTAAAATTCTATATTTATATCATAGATTCAATGACTTTCTTATGATTTAGATGTACTAGTGAAGTGAATTGGTGTCTAGTTAATTATATCTATTTAAACGTTATAAATTATTTGAAGTGTATTATTTATGTGCTTTAACAACAGACTGGACCATTGGTGACGTACTAAGTAATACGTTTTTTAATTCCAAGACAAGATTATTTTATTTTAAGTGATTTAATCAAATTTTCCAAGAACTAACCTATAAGCTACATTGCCAGTTAACTAATATTTACATGAATTATAAAAAAAATATATACGTAAGACACTTAAAGAATTTATATTTTAGAAGAAAAGAAAGTTTATAAGCAATAATCAACAGTTGACTTTGACATTTTCCACTTGGTCATAGTGCTCACAGTGAACAGATTTTCTAATGAACAGTTTTCTACCTGCTAGATGACTAACTAACTGAGGCAAAGAGAACTCTATCTTATCTTTATCTTACCCAACATTGCATGGCAATAGCTCAGGTGGTAGAGTGATTGATTGCTACTCTGAAGGACCTGAGTTCAATCCCTACTGTGGGTGTCTACTTTTTGCTAATTAGAAAACTAATTTATGATTATTATAATTTATTTAATGGGCATTTATTTATTTGTTTGAACTTTTTTCATTAAGTTTGACAATTTCTTCTATATAATAATTTAATTCAATAAAATAAGAACTTTTAATGGTGATTTAACAGTTACCTGGAAGTTTATTTTATATCAATAGATTAAACAAACATAAAAAAAAATACTGTTATGTTTCTAAGTAATGAGGTTGTTTTTGCCAAAGTGAGGGGATATCAACCATGGCCTGCTTTCATTACAAAATTCGAAAACAACAAATACCACATTGTATTTTTTGGCACAAATGACACTGCATTGTGCAAGGAAGCAGACGTTTTCTCGTATAATAAATATCTATCAGAAAAATTACCAAAAAAGAAAATTACACCTACTTTAAAAATTGCATTAGAGGAAGCTGAAACGCATGTTCTGTTCAATCCAGTACAGAATGCAAGCTATACTGATGAATACACAGAAGAGATCTTTACAAACGACCCAGCTGAACAAAGTTCAAGTGAAGGAAACGAAATAAACAGCCAGCTATGATATGAAAAGGAAAAAATGGAATAATCCCTACGTCTGGTGGAGGAAGAAGCTACTGAGATGTGCATGAGTTTTGAGAAGGAGATAGCCATTCTCAGAGACCAAGTAAAATTGCTTGAAAAAAAATTATGTAAGAAAGATAAAGAGCTGTTGGAACTGCACAACAAATTGGAAAATTATTGCAATTTAGAGGAACTAAACTATCTGTCCCCAAAAATTTTGATTTCAACCAGTACACAGACAAGAAAGGAAGCTTCAGAAAATAAAGCAAACGAAGAACTTTTAACTAGACTGGAACAATACGAAAAAGAACTTAATAGTAAAGAAGTTCTCATTCTTAAACTTCGGGATAACATCGACGAACTTAATGAATCAACTGAAAATAATAAGTGTCTCCACTGCTACCCACCTCTACAATACTCTGATTTCTCAAATGTTAAAGTTCACTTTCGGAACGATGCCAAAAATAGTTTGCCTCTCATACAAAAAAACAGTTTTACAACTGAAAACCAGTTTCAAATTCTTGAAATGGAAGACATTGTTGAAAATGATAAAACAGAGGAAAATTCAAGGCCCACTCATAAATCAATTGTAAAACCAAATACTAAAACTAATGCTAAAGCAGAAACTAACCTTCAGCATAGAAATACAACTACAAGGCCCAAACTGATCATTCTAGCGGACAGTCATGGGAAATAGCTCAGTACTATGGTTGAACAAAGGTCATCTTTGAATGTGTGTTCTTATGTTAGGCCAGGAGCAAGATTTGACCAGGTCGTAGAAGAGGTGGGAGAGATCACAAAAGTTTTGACCAGCTCTGATTACGTCTTAGTGATGGCAGGCACAAATAATGTTGAGAAATCAGGTGTCAAGCAGCTCATGAGTGATGTCCATACATTAACACTTTGAATCCCAAGCCCGAGCTCAGGCCGGGCTGTGTCAATATCGTCAATGACCCAAGCCCGAGCTCAGGCCGGGCACTCTATTTTTAGTTCGTGGAGACTGGTAATTCGCATTACTGACGTTTTTAGAGGTTGTGTTATGTTTAGCAAGTCATATTAGACTAATTTTATTAGTCATTGGTTATTTATAAACGGTTACAAGCAAAAAAATATTATAACAGAAATTGTGAAACAAACAGCTGATACAACGCCGGGTCACCAACTACGCAGTTGTCAGCTGGTGCCGGATGCCGTGACATCTGCACTGTTTACACTAGCTCTGTGTTTTACAGTGAACTATAAGTTATTTTAGCTACAATTTTTTATAAAATTAGTATTTGGAGTGCTCAGTTATAGTTTTTATTATGTTATTTATCTTACATTAGTCAAGAACTACGTATTTGTCTGCTAGTGCCGTGCCGTAGCGTCTGTACTCGTTGTACGTCTACTCGCTTTGTGTTTTACAGTGAAATAAAAGTTGTTTTAGTTATAGTTATTTATACAATTAGGATTTTGTGTTGCTCAATGTTTGTTCAGAGAAAAAAAAAAACAAACCAGAGGCAAATCTGGAAGAAAAGAAACTGTGTGGTTTTGCCCAGAGTGTGACACTGCCCTCTGCCTTCCTGAATGTTTCAAATTATTTCACACTAAAGCTAACTACTTGTAAATAGGACTACATTCTCTCTATTCAACTTTTCATCTGTGTTATTTACGTTGATTATAAATAAATATATTTGAACTACAAATTCTTGGCTTTATTTTGTTGTGTAATATGTTATGGTTAGCTGAAAATAATCATGAAGAAAAATGTATAAACAAACTTATGCTTTATGTTCCAATTTTTATTCTTCACAATTTTACACACTTTTTATGGACTCGACATTTTCATTGATTTCAAAAAAGTTGATATATTTACCTTGGATATATATACATATATTTGAACGTCAACTTTTTGGCTTTATTTTGATGTGTAATATGTTATGATTAGCAGAAAATACTCAAGAAGAAAAATGTGCAAATAAATTTATGCGTTATGTTCCAATTTTTTTTCTTCAGTATTTTACACACTTTTTATGGACTCAAGATTTGTATTGACTTCAAAAAGATAAGTAACATTTTTAATAGTTTTATTTATATTTTTCTGCTTTTTAATTTGATATATTGGTTGCTAAGAAACTATAACTTACAATTTTGTTACAATTTAACTAAAAAACCATTGAAATGGCTGGGACAGCACATATAAATATTACTAAGAACCCGGGACTCAAAGTGTTAGTTAAAAATACAAAGCACACCACCCTCTTGCTGGCTACACTACCCATGAGGCATGACCACTGGGAGCTAGATCAAAATATTACAAACATAAATGCTGAACTGGAGAACATTAGCGAAGTGCACGATGGCATGGTGAAACTTCTTCCCCTCCATCTCCTGCCTCGACATATGTTCACAGCACATGGCTTACACATGAACCGAAGAGGTAAAAACCGGGTTGCTGAAATGATAAAGAATCTTGCCATGAAGAAAGTCGTCGAATGTGAAGCTGAAGTTCAAATATCAACCTCAACATTACATACTGGAGTAAAACCAACAACTATGCTCATTCCAAATGAAATCTACAAACAAGTGGCAGAAGAAGTAACTGCCAGTCAACAGGTTCCCCCAGTTTCTTCAAACTCCAACAACAACAGGAACACTATTGAAACTGCCCCTGAGCTTTCTTCTAGAACTACTTGGCCGAACTGGAAACATCATCCTCAACTTTAGAGTCAACACTATCACCAAAGTCAAATATTAATGAACAACCTGCAGAACCACAGCAAGCTGAGAATTCTACTCCCGAGAGCAGTTCTCCAACATCCACTCCAACGGTGTCTCCCGGTGATCGCAGCTACGCAGAAGCCACAGCTACACCCAGAGGTCACAACAGATCACAAGAAACCACCTTCTCCACACACTTCAAGCACAACACTCTCTCTGTAAACAGTTGCCCCCCTTTAACAACCCTAACTATGTCACCAAAAAATATTGAAGCTTTTGATGTAAAACCTTCCTCTTCTTTAAACTCTCCAATGTCACAAAATACCGTACAAAGATAACTAATCAAACCAATTGCTCATCCAAGTATCACATTCCCAGTACATTTCCTGCTTCCTCCAATAACATAGTCAAAAATACAATATCAATTTTACATCACAATGTACATCTTCCATCTCGCTTAGATTTACTTGAAATTTTCCTTAAAGAATCAAAACCGGATTTAATTGCACTTAGCGAACATAAAATGACAGTAGAAGAATTGGATTTGCTACAAATTTCAAACTATGTAACAGCGTCTTGTTTTTCAAGGGAATCGGGTCGAGGTGGAGGTGTTATAATTTTAGCTCATAAAAATATAGATTTTAAGAGTGTTGAAATGCCTTCCATTCAGTCATTATTAATAGAAAAAGAGTTTGAGTATTGTCTAGCAGAGACAACAACAGGTAGTTTTTCATTTATATTAGGATGTATTTACAGATCTCCAAACTACTCAAATCTGGACCAATTTCTTCACAATTTAGAAATATTGTTAGATGTTTTGTGCACAAAATTTAAACAAATTGTAATTGCAGGAGACTTTAATATAGATGTTCTGATAAAAAATGATACTTATAACAGATTTGTAAATATTTTGTCTATATATGGTATGAGGTATATGGTTAACTTTCCCACCCGAGTAACAGACCTACTCTAAGACTGCAATTGACAACTTTATTACTAATATAGAACCAAACAATGTTCGTGTAAATGGAGTAATTACTCAAATTTCGGATCATGATGGTCAACTAATGAATTTGATGAATGCAGTTTCTGATAGCACAAATTTAACTAGAAAAGAAGTAAGAAAATTTAAAAATAATAACATAGACATTTTTTGCAGACATCTAAGCTCAGAATCTTGGTCTGAGGTCTACCAATCTACTGTTGATCTAAAATATGATAGTTTTTACAGTATTTTTAAACATTATTTTGATATAGATGTTCCTAAACGATATGTAACAGAAAACCCATGTAAAACAAAAGAATGGATTGATGAAGAATTAATTATAAAACAGAATAAAATTATAGAATTGGAATCCCAATTTAGAAGGTTTAAAGATAACAACTTAAAGTTATTAATCAAACATAAAAAAAGAGAGCTAAAAAGTAATATAGCTAATAGTAAAAAAAACTACTTTGAGGAAAAAATTGTCAATTCCAAAAATAAGATTAAAACCACATGGAAATTAGTTAACATGGAAGCAGGTAAACAGCCAAAATGTAATGCAAATTTTAAATTATTTTATCAAGAGAATTACATAACAGACCCAATTGCTATATGTGATACTTTCAATGAGTTTTTTGTTAATGCAGTCAAAGACTTAGTGTTACCAGAAATTACAGAATATTCTGTAAATTTGAATTTGTCAAATGTCCCTCCAGTGGACACAAAATTTAAATTTGAAATGGCAACAGAAAACGAAATTGAAAAAATAGTAAATTCTTTTGAAAACACATACTCAACAGGAAATTATGACATCCCTATTACGATCATTAAGGTAGCCTTGCCTTTTATCAACACTCCGCTGACCCATATAATTAATCATTCTCTACTTTCAGGAGTATTTCCTGAAAAATTTAAATTAGCTCGTGTTATTCCTATTTTTAAAAAGGGTAATTTGGAAGATGTCAAGTGTTACAGACCTGTATCTTTACTTCCTGTATTTTCAAAAATTTTAGAAAAAGTAGTTTTTAATCAATTTTATAAATACCTAGAGTCTAATAAGATAATTGACAAAGAACAACATGGTTTTAGGTCCAACAAATCTACTATAACAGCCGGTGTTGAGTTTATAGAGTCGATTATTGAATCTGTCGATAAAGGTGAAAAAGTAATTGGAATCTTCTTAGATTTGTCAAGAGCCTTTGATAGCGTAGAACATAATAAGTTAGTGGATGTGCTTCAAAATCTAGGAGTGGAAAACACTGAGTTTTGGTTCAAATCATATCTATCACAAAGAAAACAATATGTTGAAATAGACCATTTCTTGGATAGTAAAAAAATTAAGTATAAAGAAAAATATTCCTCTCACCTTTTAAAAGTACAATATGGAGTCCCACAGGGATCGATTTTAGGTCCTTTATTATTCCTGTGCTACCTAAAAGGTTTACCTGGAGTAGTACAGGATATCAACAATAAGGTCTGTCTTTATGCAGATGATACTAATGTAATCGTAAATGCAGAAACTGAAGAATTAGTTGAATTTTCATCGTACATTGGCCTATCATTAATAAAAGACTTTTTAAACAGTAAAAACCTTCTTTTAAACTCATCTAAATCTAGTTTTGTTTCCTTTTCAACAAAACAAGCAAGGAATAAAATTTTTCCTACAGTATTTGTGGACAATGAAATATTGGAGCAGGTGGAGGAAACAAAATTTCTAGGCTTGTCTATAGACAAAAACTTAGCCTGGGAAGAACATGTTAATCTTGTAATTCGTAAAACGTCTAGTGGTCTTTACGCTTTAAGGAGACTAGCCCATTCATAATATTGAAAATTTAAAAAATTTATATTATGCTTTACTCCATTCACATATTTCCTACGGAATTTGCATTTATGGATCAACAACAAAAAGAAATATGGACCAACTTTTAATGCAACAAAAAAGGGCACTAAGAATAATGTTTAATTTAAAGCAAACAAACTCTGTTAAACATTTGTTTTCAGAACTTAATATATTTACAGTTTACAGTTTGTACATTTACGAGTCAGTTAAATTTGTATTTATAAATAAAAGAATTGCAATAGGTAATGCATCCCATAGATATAACACTAGGTCACATAGATTGGTTGAACCTCATAAATTATTATTTTTTGAAAAAACCCACTTTTAAAGGAAAAACATTTTTTGAATATTTACCCCAAATCATAAAAAAAGAGCAAAACCCTAATACCTTTTTAAGATTGATGAAAAAATTCTTAGCACACGCTGCTTTTTACTCTATAGAAAAGTTTATTTCTCACAACAATTAAAATGTCAGCAATAAAATATGTTAGTTTGGTGGTAATAAAAAATTTTAATTAAGTATAAATGAGTATGTAACTGCATTGTTCTGTCTTTAGATTGTTTACAATTCTGTATTGTAGTGATAGTGTACTACTAAGAAAAAATAATAATATATAGAAATAAGATAAAATATGACACTATTCTTGTACTTACTGTGCAAATATGAATAAAGATGATTGATTGATTGATATAGTGTTTCATTTGCATATTTATAGCCTTCATTTCAGTAAAACATGAAATTTACCTGAGAAGCCACATTCCTTGTGATCTGGCTGTGAAGATTCCACTATGCGGGCATCATAGAGTTTCCAATCACCTTCAATCCTTTCAAATCTAAATACATGTGGTAAGAATGACAACATATTGATTGCACTGGAATATCCTAAACCAACAAAATCCAGTGTAACTTTAAATTGATCCTGCAACAAAAAATATTTTTTTAATCATACAATTTTTAAACAGTGAAGTCAAATTGAGTTTGTTCTGTAATAAAGTACAGCTTTATTATAAAAGCACCTTTAACACGTTCAAGACGACATGTACCCCATCGGCCACATGCGATCTTCCACAAATGCCATCAGATACACGACCGGCTTTTGTAAAGTGCCGATGGGGTAAACATTGCTATGAATTTCGTTATTGCGTTTTGATTGTTTGCCTGCCTTGGTGGTATGTTAAATTTGATTCCGCGCTTAAATACCTCAGACTATTGTGTACCCTGTCGGGTGCACAATTGCATAATGTTTAAGGTAAATTAAATTTTTAGGTACCCTTGGGGTGCACGGAGAAAAATTGGAAAAAATATTGAAATAATTTGATTTGTGGAAAATTGTGAAGTGTACATAATTTTCTAGTTATACTTAGAAGTTAAGAGTAAGAATAACTATTACAGTTTTTTGCCATTATTATTGAAAAATTCCAATGGCAAATAAAAAAGTCCGTTATCGTGAACGTGTTATATATTTTATTTTATATGCAAAAATAAAAAATTAGTTCACTTTCTTTTAAGGAAAGGCCGGTCCCATTTTAACCCGTTGAGAGTATTTACTGAGGCCTAAGCAGGACTGGTAGCAGCAATTACATTTGGCAAAAATGTAAGATCTTGGTTAAAGCCGTCTTAAACAAAATCTTTAAAGATAGACCAATAATTTTTACCATTGTATATACATTAAAATTTTTATTTAATGTACTAAATACTATATTCTTAATAACATTATTCATTTTATAAAAATGTTTATTGTGTAAATATTTGTATCCTACATTTTCTTAAATTTTTAAAACGAACATTTAAATTATTTTTTGGTTACTTTCTAACTTTCTTCTTGTAAACTATGACAATGGTTCTACATAAATAAAACTTGTTATGCGTATGACTAAAATAATACGTTTGAAAATAAAATACAGGAAAATAATATGAGAAATGTTTTTTATGATATTGCTGGACATTTACACAAACTTGTTGTTTATAATTATTACAGTTTTGTTTTGAAAAGTTAATAGTTCAGATTATTTTGTTTGTTTGTAAAACATTAATAAATAACTAAAGGACTTTATACCACATATGTACACACACACAGGAATCCATACAAGAAGAAGAACATACACCCATACAATTTTGATAACTTACAATAAACATATATAAATCAATAGATTTTAAAATTAAGATAAACTAGCAACCTATTTTAGAGTTAAAATTAACATAAAACAAATTAGCATACATATAAGATAGAAATAAATAAACTACTGTATTGTAAAATTGAATTATCAGTTGAAATAAAGTAATTTCTTTAGACCAAATACCACAGAATAGATTAAATCTTAATATCAAGGAGATTGTTATGCAAAGTAAGTTTACAACACCTGGAGTTATAAAGTGAATTTAGATCAGCTGGTGACTTTAAAATAATGGAATTTTATTCTTTTGAATGATGGCTTAATAGGAGACTGAGAAGAACATTTTTTCATAAAAGTTAATCAACATTTGAGTTAATAAATGCAGTAATACATTTTATTATTTGTGTTAAATTGGTGAATCTCGATTTTTGTAAAAGAACAGAATAGACATATACTAGATGATGAACACTTGAATATCGGATGGCAACCAGAACTCTCAGATCTTCAATCATTACTACTACTAGTATTAAATCCATACTAAACCAACAAGGATGATTGGAAGATGAATAAGTGTCAATGGAAAACACAAAGTAAAACTGGATTTGAACTCAAGTAAAATATACTCGATTTATGATTCCAAATCTTTAAAAATTCGAATCTATTTTGTATAAATTCAAATCTAACATGCACCACAACCTTTTCTATGTTGGATATAATTTTTTTTATGTGCCCATGGCAGTATAATTCACGAAACCCTGTATCATACATGTGACAAATGAACTCAATAATAATTGTAAATCAAATGTTTATTTATTTATATCAATAGCTAGTTAAGCAAGGGCAAAGAACGGGTTAATAAATAAATAAAGCAAAAGAAAAATTAATATTAGGAAATTCACTTTTTTATTCTCACTGCACACAGAATGACATATAATAAAACATACTGTACAATTGTAAAACAATCCAAAAGACTTTCTTGACATTCAAGTTCTTCATCCTCGCACAAACCGTGAAACGGCTAACGATTTTAAGCAAGGGAAATAATTATGTCTTCCACACTTCCATCACTATCACTGATAACAGAATTGCACTTATAATCACTGTTTGATAACAAATTAACAATAGAATCCCGCAGTTTTTTACAACCATTATGATCAATCTCACAACTAAACAAACACAACCCACACACCTAACCTAGCTTTTAACAGCTGACCAATGAGAACAGTGACCAAAAATACCAATAAACGAGTGGTGATTTCAGTGCTGCCAGTAACAAAGCTGAAAGAAATTATCTTTTAGTAAAGGAACCAATAAAAACTGTGGAAACGATTTCTGTCGGATATTTTCAGAACTAGAACGGCCCATAACAATAAAGAGTGGCTAAACATAGACTATGTAACAAGCGTGTATGTCTTCCCCAATGGGTTGTGATATTCTGCCTGTCCTCATGGACCACTGGCTTGTGCAAGCATCTTATAAAACAGAATAAGTTAGAGATACCATACCACCAATACCATAAAAGGTTGAGGGTACTGATAAAAAATGCTACAGTCACAGACAGGATTTGAACCTGCACTATCTCTAGCTCAGGTCAGTGGCGCACCCAGAAATCTTCTCTGTATCTCTTACATGGTGTCCCATAACAAAGTGTATAGATATCAGAGTTTGAAAGTTACCACAAACTAACTAATAGAGCTACAATAACGGGAGTTATATTAAAATTTAGCTCATTTATTTCTGCGTTTCTACATATTACCAAATCTGGTTTTTGGCGCTTTTCAACCAAACTGCTACTTTAAAAATTCATAAACCAGAAACTTGTTGTCATCCAATTCAAATCAAATGTTTATACAAGATAGATAAAAGTGTACTGTAATTGAGTATGTAATTTTAGAATATTATGAAAATAAAGTTGTTACTAAACTATCATCTAAACTTTTATTCTTGTCTGGGTGGTCCCACAAAATTCAGCATTTGTCAGGTTATGAAGTTCTTAGTCATTATCTTGAGCGTGTAATTTTGTAAACCTCGATTTAAAACGTTTAATTTATTTAAACAGATTAAATTGCGAAGGTTTTATTAATTTACTGTAACCAGCAACTTTTCATTTTAAGGCACAAATCACCAGACTGCCCAGGGTTGTGTTGCCTTGTAGAGACACCAAACTAGCACAGTATATAACTGCTCTGACCTCGGCAACTCATTCACTACTGTGACAACTGATCACGTCGGGACTACTCTAATAGATACTATATACCGAGTACTCGTCTGTCTGAGAGTACCCGTTAACCCAAACTGATAGTACCCTGTGCAAGTTACTGTTACATGTACTTTTATGATACATATACTTTACAAGTTTACCGTCGTTCCTGGAACAAAGTACTCGGACTTGTTTAGCAGTAACACTAACAGGAACATGTAACTGTACCGTTTTAGGAGTACTCTGTAACATATGAGTCTGAATCATGTACTTATGTACAGAATATATTTGGTTACTAAAAATACCGGGTACAGGTAGAAGCCTGAAGAAATAATAAGAATAAAGCTCACTTTCATCGTTTTTGTGACGGTGAAATTCAATATTCAGCACTTGGAACAAAATTGAATTATTATACGAGTATATACAGTGAGGTGTATTTTGTAAATAAAACTAACTATAAAGTTTGACTTTACATATTGGAATATGATTGATTTCAAATTTAAACAAAAACGTTACTTTTAGTAAGCAATTAATTCATTTGAAATAAAATGCTCTTGTGGGGGGACAGCCCTTGTTTTAGATCCAAAGTCCTACGTCTTAAACCACTTGTCATTGGAACTCTGATTGATTTTAATTTAAACTTTTTTCAATTATGATGAACATTAACTTTATAACTAAGTATAATATGTCCATAAATGCATGTATTTATGAAGGTTTCTAAGCAATATAAGAAAATAACAGAAGATCACTATTGAACCATTATTGTTCAGTTGTTAAAATTATTAGTGTTTATTATTTTAATTCCCCTGAGTAATATACCTATTTATATAAATCATAGCATGACATTAGTAAAATCACTTTATGAAAAAAATTCTAACTTATTATTTGTGTTTATTGCTTCATACATTTATATGAACTTCTAATCAAAAAATTGTCCAATTTGAATTTGAGAATCATTTGGTGACTTGAACTTATACTTTATTTTTCAAAATTTGTTATTGACGAGCATTAATAACATGTAATTATTAAATGCTCATTTGATAAATCACAATATTATATTCAGGGTTCCCTGGGTATACTCAATCTTAATCATCAAACTCACGGCTCTTTCACGATTTTTACAGTACAAAAATAGTAATTTTACGGTTGATAGCTTTTATAAACATTACAGATAAAAATAGAAAAAGATTTTGTGCGACAAGGAGTGGCCGATTTCACTATCTAGCACCAAGCGTGCCATGAGTGCGTGCAGTGGCCTAAGCCGTCTCAACTCAGCTCGAATACAGGCGTTCCATTTCTCAGACGCGGTGAAATGGTGAAACTATTTAATACTTTTCATTATGTCACTAAAGAAGTTGATGATTTGTGCAGAAAAGGATGGATGCATCAACAAGAATAGGCTAGATCTTTAGATCTTGGGTAGGACACAAGCAGGGGCGGTATGCGTCCAACGGTATGGTTTACTAAATAATGAGCATAAAATGGGATAACATTTCCCGCTTGTATCATATCAGAGCTCTTACTATTAATCGGCTTGCAGCGGTTCAAACGAGTGAGAATTAGGCCCAAGCTTAATCGCAGCAACTCACAACGATCGGTCCTGCCACGATTTAGAGCAATTTGACACAGGCCACAAAATGCCGACGATACACAAATAAAAGCTGTTAGCTGGGGCAACAATATTGCGGGACCCTTTTAGACAGCAAAGACAAAATTCGAAATTTTACTGCGAATCCCCTTCCTTAAGTGTTTGAGAGGGTTTCTTAGCCTTTACTTCACCTGGTAAAAAAATACATCTTGACTTTTTTTTACATCTCTGCCTTATTCAACAATAATAGTCTCTTGATGAAACAGAGAAAACATTCTCTCAATGAAGAATATTTTTTATAATGCTTTGCTGTTTCATGATTAACACGTTCGCTGCGGGCGGTAACTGTGGTTACCACAGAGCCTTTGTTCTGAAATGAGGTCAGTGTGCGGCCAGCGCACGAGCTATCACAACGATGTATTTCTCGCCCCTCGGGAGGTATTTTTCCCACCTTTTTATGCACTTTGTTTTCACATTAGACTTTTTCATTATTTTTAATGATTTTTAAAGTAGTAAGTGTTTGTACAACACATTGTATCTTCCCCCGGGACCAAGTGGTGTACAATAACCAAGTTCAAAGCGTACAACAGAGCCAGTATTTAGTTCAAACGACGAGGATGACAACATGGACGATGTGGAGTACCAGACAGACTCGGAAGTTGAGGATCCTGATTACGAGACCAACCCGTGCCAATGGATCGCTCACAACTGGATTGGAATACATTTTTATAAAATTATGTACTACAATATTTTTTGTATAATTTCAAGGAAACATTTCAATATATTTTGTAATAATTACTCAACACATATTTGTAAATAATAACTGAATTTGAGTGAGTTAGTAGAAATTTATATAAACTTTTTCACATTTTTATAAACTTTTACATTCATTTTGGTTTTCACATCTACGAATAAATATTGTTTATATAGGTCTAAAACAAATAAAATACAATTTACTTAGCAACAATGTATCCATTTGGAATATTCCCACTGCCATAAAAGGACGTTCCCTAGTGCGAACAGTAACTAGAGTTACTGTCTCAGCTCAGCTGCCTTACAGTTCAGTGGTCTTTCTTGTTTTAACCTCAAAGTTTAAGTCATGTCTCTTTGCTCATCTTGTGGAGATGAATTACCACCCGATAATGACTATGTTAAATGTGCTGTTAGTAGTTGTAAGTTACATTACAGTTGTGCGGGAGTTGCTGAAAAATCGTGGCGACAGATGGGTAATGTTCGCCGTGATGTCTACTGTTGTGTTTTATGTAGGAATTTGAAGAAGGATTCTGGGAGCATTTCAAGTGGTACTTTTACAACTGATTTGCAGGAACATTCAAATGTAAGTAAACAAAATATTCCAGAGAACTTTTTTCAGGATCTAGAGAAAAAAATTTAAAAAAATGTCAGCAGTACTATTGAAAAGCAGTTGAAATCCATAGGTGATAAATTTAATGAATTTGAAATATCTATTGACTTTTGTTCTAAAAAAATTGATGACTTTGTGGAAAAATTAAAGTTTGTTGAAAATCGGATGAATGAAATTGAAAAACAAAACAACGACTTAGTAGCTAAAAACTTGAAGTTGGAAAAAGAAGTCGAACAAATAAAAATTCAGTTTTAGGAGTTACAGCAGTATGGGCGGAACAGCAACATCCAGATAGATGGTGTGCCTGAGTTACCAGGTGAAAATGTTTTGAACCTGGTAAATAATATGGCAATTGCTATTGATGAAACTATAGTTTTGAATCATGACATCCAGGCCGCACACAGACTGCCATAAAAAAATACACAAAAGCCTCGCCCTATTGTTATTCAATTTAGTATCCGCCAGAAACGGGACTGTGTTCTAAAGAAAGCAAAACAGTGCAAGTTAAAAAGTACAGTATTTGTGAGGGATGCACCAGAAACTATGGTGTATGTTAATGAACATCTAACTCCATACTTCCAAAAACTATTCTATGAATCAAGATTGGTTAAAGCTGAAAAAAACTATCAGTACCTATGGGTATCAAACTCAAAAATATTCATGAGAAAGGACAAAGATTCGAATGCAGTAAAAATAGCCAGCATACAGGATTTGGAAAAATTGAGAAACGGTAATTGAGTAAATTGTCAACAGATGGACAGACAATCAACTTTGGACAGAGCATTTCTGGAAACTGGATTCTTGTGTTTGGTGCTCGTGTGGATTGACCAAAGGACAGATTCAAACATGTTCTTGTGTTGGTTAATGATAACTTCAGTCATTGTAATCTGTGCCACCACTATTATATTTTTACTCTTATCTTCACCAACTACCAAGGTCCTTCAGCAAGCCATTTCATCATCTCAAGCAAAATTCTCTTATTGCCATGTTGTAGAAAATCAATATTCTTTTCTCACATATTGTTTTGTCTCTTTTGTTAAGGATTCAGATTGTTGTTTTATTTTTATATTTAAATATTTCTTGCTTTGAGAAGCATCATTTTATTTTAATTTTATGCATTGTCTTTCTGACTCAAATAATTCATTTCCATTTTAAGCTTAGAAGAAAAACTTGATGTTTATTTTGGTGTAACAGAATAATAATTTAATTAGAAAAATTTGTTTGTATTCTTGATTTGTATTGTGTCAGACAATGTTTCTTAAATGTAAATCTAGCTATTACTATATGCACATATACAATTGCAAGTAAGTAAATTTTTTCTGTATATTTATTTGTATGTGTGTATGAAATCATTGTGGTTAAGTTACTAGTGTTTTATGTCTACTGTTGTATAACTGATTATGTTCTTGTTTTAATGTAAAAAATGTTGTAAATTGTAAATAATGTCTAGTTCAACACTTTTAGAGAGCATTGATGATGTAAATAATTTTATAGTGAGAAAAAGGGTTTATTATTGTGGCACACAACTATTAGGAGTGTAAACAAAAATTTTGATTCATTTATTGCTTATTTAAATTGCTTGCAGGTAAAGCCTCAAGTAATTGTATTGTCTGAGGCTTGGTTGGTAAGTGAGGAAGAAGCTGTTTATATAATATTAATAGTTATCAAATATTTGCATCTTGCAACACTGCTGTGAGAAGTAGTGATGTCATTGTCTATATACATCAGTCTATAACATCGGTTCTGCATGAATGTGATATACCTGGTTGTGATGTGGTTTTGGTCTCATGTCGTTTAAATAATATTTCTTTTTATGTTCTTGGTGTATATCGTTGGCATATATCATTGCCAAGGGATGTCATTCATGATTTGACGTGCTCGTTATCAAAAATTAATTGTGATAATATTATATGTTTGGGTGACTTTAATATTAACATTAAGTCGGAAAATAGCCTTAGTGATGAATTTTTGGATTCAATGGCTAGTCTTGGGTTTCAACAACTTGTTGACTTAGATACGAGAGTGCAGGGTATTTCCTCCTCATGTATAGATCACATATGGTTTAGTTCCAAGGTTTATGAAGCTCACAAAGTATCGGTGATTGAAACAAATGTAACTGACCACAGATCAGTGGCGTGCATAATGGATTTCACTCACTTTGGAATTGCAGAAAGAAGAGTTCATTATGGATGTTTCATTGATTATAAAGGACTTGGCATTGATATTTTGGAGAGTGATTGGTAGGATATTTTGGAGATCACTGATGTTAATTTGGCATTTAATTTGTTTTATGATAAATTGGCTACTTTGATCGATAACAATAAATATACTAATACCGCAGAAAAAACTAATGTTAAATTTAAAATGTTAAAACCATGGATGAGTGTTGGATTATCTAAGGCTTTTGCTATTAGAGATAAGTTATATAAATCATTTAAAAAATATCCCTGTACAAAAAAATAAGGAAAATTTTGATAAATTTCAATATAAATTATCAATCAATCAATCAATCAATCAATCAATCAATCAATCTTTATTCACATATACATTGAGTACAGTGGTGCGTCAACAATTATTAATTAATACATCTAAATTTAATAATTAAAAACATGAGAAGAAAAAAAAAAAAAAAAATACATCTTTATATTGTTTCTTTGTTATCTTGGTGTTTGATTTCTCCAGTCCAGGAATTCTTGAATTGAATATACAGATCTGTCTAAGAGCCAGTTCCTCAGGGAAGTCTTCAATTTTTCTTCTGGCAGTCTCCTCAGTTCTTCAGGCAACTGGTTGTAGAAGGCAGCGCCGCTGTATGAGGGCTTCTTCTTAACGAGACTGAGGTGGTGTGCTTCAAGTAGGAAGTTGCGTCTATGCCTTGTGTTTATAGTTATGCTGGTCTCCCATCCTGGTTTGTCCTGATTTCACTACGTAGAGGATTGCCTCAAGTATGTAGAGGGAGACTATTGTCATTATCTTGAGTTCCTTAAAGGCATCTCTGCAGGTTTCACGCGAGCCTAGTCCATTCAGTGTTCTTATGGCTCTTTTTTGAATTACAAGTACTGTTTGGAGGTTTGTACTACTTTGTTCCACCCCAGGCCAATAGTCCATATCGTAGATTTGACTCGAACAAAGAGTAATAGGCAGTTAGGGCTGTTTTTTTATCACTAAATCTGTATCATTCTTCTAATAACAAAGAGGTTGAATTTAACTTCTTGCAGAAGCTGTTTTATATGGCCTGTCCCATGAAAGGTTGTTGTCCAATGTTATTCCTAAATATGCATTCGAGTCTACCGTTTTTAATGTCTGGCAATCCTTGGTGTTGGTTTGGAGTTGGTGTGAAAATAAGTTGATGGGTTTTGTCTTCATTTAAAACTAAGTCATTATGATAAACAGTACTGCTTTGCCATGTTGTAAGCTATATGTGAGTTTATTTCCATTTGTTCTTTATCTTTGGCTGTAGTGATCAATGCTGTATCGTCAGCAAACATGACTGTTTCACAAAATTCTTCAAGGTATTGTGGGAAAGTCATTTGTTAACAGGATGTAGAGGATAGGGCCAAGAACGGATCCCTGTTGGTACACCTCTATTTCAATGGTAGGATTTCAGATTTAATTTTGCGTTAGGACATAATTTTCTTTGTAAGTAATCTCTACCAGTTGTTTCCTGTTTCCAAGGTAGCTTTCAAACCATTGAGCTTCTTTTCCAGTGGACACCAAGAGATTTGAGCTTTTCAATTATCAGTTTGTGATCCAGAGTGTCAAATGCTTTACTGAAGTCAAGCAAGATGGTCGAAGCTATGTGTCCTTGTTCTAGTTTGTCTATGATGCTTTCGATAAGTTGTGTGACTGCACTTGTTGTTGACCTGTTCTCAATAAAGCCATGTTGCCTTTGGGTAAGAAGATTATGATCTCTTAAATGTTTTAAGAGTCTATTCAAAACAGCTCGTTCAAGGATTTTTGAAAAATTTGAGACCAGTGATATTGGACGGTAGCTGGCTGCCTCTGTAATTTGGCCCTTTTTATAGTTAGGGGTAGACTTTAGTTGTTTTTAGGCTGCTGGGAAAAATACCTTCATTTAAGGGATTTGTTTATTAGGTTCGGTAAGTGGGATGGTAAGTTCAACTTTTGCAATATTTAATTAGTTTAGAGGTCATATCATCTATGCCGGCTGATGTTTTAGGCTTCATTATGTCAATTATTTTGCTTATTTCCTCTTCAGTGGTATTTGAGAATTGGAAAGTTTTGAACTGCGTTGTTGTTTGTGAGATTTATTATTTTACGTTGTTTTTCATTTTTATTTTGTTCAAGTGTTCTTTCTGCAATTGTTGCAAAAAAGCAATTTAGGTAATTGGCAATCTTTTCAGGTGATTTGCAGAGAGCTCCTTCAACATTCATTTTCTCAAGATATGCGTTTCCACATTTTTCTTTTCTTTCCTGATTTATTACCCTCCACAAGCCTTTGACTTATTTGGTGCTTGCTCTATGAAATCCGCATTGTGTTTTTTCCTTAGATCTTTTAGCTTAAGATCATAGTCTTTCTTTCTAAGAGCTGTGACTTCTTTATCAATTGCATTTCCAGTAATGTTTTGTCTGTTTAGTGCTTCTAAGTAGGATCTTTTTAGATCTTCGCTTTCAGCGTCCCATAGTCTTTTTGCTTTTGCTTTCTTTTTCTTTATTGTTTTTATATGGGCATACAGAGTCTAGTGTAATTTTTATGACACTGTCTAGAGCTGAAAAAGCACTTTCCGTGTTTTCTTTAGATGTGACATCTGACCAATTTTGTGTTGCTAATAGGGCTCTTATCTCTTCCATATTATGTTTATTTATGACCCTTTCCTTTGACCCCGTTGCTGTATGGTTTTCCATGTCTGTCATTATACTACATACTTGTGCTGTATGATCTGACAGCCCTGTTTCTATCACACAGTTTGTTATCTGTTCTGTAGTTAAGTTTGTGCATATAGTGTCAATCGAAGTCTGGCTGTGGTGTGAAATTCTTGTGGGGGGTAGTTCTAGTCTGTTTATGTTGAACCCTCCTAGAGCTTCTATTACTTTTTGATTTTCATGGCTGTCAATCAAGCTATCCACATTTATGTCACCCATTATGACTATCGGGCTATTCAAATTGTGAATGTTGTCCAATTCTGTTGAGATTGTGTCTAACGTATTTTCCAAGTTGGAGTGTGGTGGTCTGTAGGCTCCCATCAGGTATAAGTTGCATTTTTTTAGATTTATTTTCAGCAAGATAGATTCACATACCATTTCTGTTTCTGAGTCGGAAAATGGAAACTATACTGACCTTGCATTTGAATTCCATGTTCCTGAATATTGCCACCCCTCCCTTCCTGTGTTGTGTTTCTAGAGAAGCCTCCAATGAATTTATATTCTGGTATTCTGATATTTTCCAAAATTTCACTACTGAGTCCATGTTCCGTTACAATGACAATATCCGGTTTTTGACTGTGCAGAAAATGGGTCAATCGTTCAATTTTGTTTTTTAGACCATCTATGTTTTGGTGGATTATTTTGATTTTTTTTGCCTATTTTTGTCTCCTTTTTTTTTATTGTGGTAGCTTCTAAAAAATTATGGGAAAGTGTGTTCTGTGAAGGAGCTGGACTCAGTTTGTGATTATTCAATTTTATAAGTGTAGTATAATATTCAATATTGTTGTTAAAAAAAATCTTCTAGTTTTTCGTCACTTGCCCTAGGTTTAGCATGCATTGGCGGTGATCGGCTCAGGTGTTTAGGGCCCATCCTAGGCAAGTCAACAGGCTTTTTAACCAAGTGGATTGGTGCTTGAAGGCTTGCTGAGGGTTGCTTGTTTACCAGCGGTTTAATCTGTGTGTTCAGCTGATAGTTCTTTTCCTCGGGTTTTTCCTTGAGAGCGTTGGCTTTTGCAATCTGAAGGGACACGCTGAAGTGGTTTGCACTGGTCGTCTTCTTAGTCAGTTTTTTGGTCAGTGTTTGTCTTTCTCTTTCCATTGGGTGATTGGTTGTTATTGTGTCAAGGAAAGGGGTATTATCTTGCAGGGGGGTTTTGTTAATAGTTAGGTTATACTTCTCGGTAAAAGTATCTTGTGCATTGGGTAAGTAAGAGTCCTGATGGTGCTGTATGTTAGTTATCAGAGATGTCAGATAAGCCTTTGTTTTCCTTTCTTGCTCATAAAGTTTTTGTGAAAGTTGTGAAAGTTCATCCTGGTTTAGTTTATGGTTAGCAATAAGTCTATTCTTATCTTTGATTTCATTTTCTAATCTTTTTCTTTTTCTTCGAGTTTGGCAATATTTTCTATAAGTGTAATATTACTTGTCCTGATGCTTAGAAGTTCATGTGTCAGCTCTGCTACTTTACTATCTAAGTGAGGACACTCTTTTGTTTAGAGATAAGTTTTGATTTTTAAAGTAATTCTTTTTCAGATTCGCATTGTGTTAGCAATTCTTCTTTGAAAGTGTGCTCACGGGTTAGTTTATCTTTTAAAAAATCTGATTTCATCTTCAAATTCTGAACACTTCCCCTTAATATCAAGGAATTTGTTTTCGCTATACATAAGTTTTTCTTCTATTTCAGATTCATATGTTGATTTAGTTTGCTTTAAGTCATGTATATGTTGCCTTAAAACATGCCTTTCTTCCATGAGTGCTGAAATGTGATTGTTTAGTACTCTATTTTTCATTACTCTTGTCATTAATTATGTTTTGAGTTCGGAATTTTCTAATAAAAGAGCATTTCCTACCTCAGCTGCAAGTGACAAGGAAGTTTCCAGGTCCGTTTCCTCACGTGAGTGATAGTTGTTAACTTTTTCTACAACCTGTCCTATATTATTTTGAGTGTTATTGAGAATAGTCGAGTTTTCGTTTTCTTCATTGATGTCTTGTAGGTCTTGATTGGGGCTTAAATACTTTATCTGCTTCAACCAGTGCTTTGTTAAAGTTTTTGTTTTTAAAATTATCTGTTTTAGGTTGCCCATACTTATCTTTGTTATCTTCATAAGAACATATATGTTTTTCACTAAGCGTAGTTTTGTCATAGGTCCCAAAAACAGGATTTGATATTTTGAAGTTTCATGCGTATCACCCTCCTCTACTTTGTCTATTATACCCGGACCAATGAGAGTATCCTCTCACTTTAGCAAAGACTTTGTCTCCTTTAGCAAAAGACTTTGTCTCCCTTTAATAACATAGTCATTTTATCAGTTTTAATGACTTTTAATGTCGACATTCTTGAGATCATAGAATATAAAACATTTTTTGCTGGTTCTTTATGTCATTCCTGGGGGTGGAGATAAAGAAATTGTTAATTATAATCGACAATCGACAATGATTAAATATCAAGGGGGGTAAAATATATTACAAAAAATATTATTTACAAATATTAATATAAAATATTATTATTATTTATTATCATATTGTAAAATATTATTTACAAAGTACCAAGGTATTATTATTATTCAAGTTCCAGAGGAAGCAAAAAGATTCTGCCAGGGCTGGGATTCGAAACCTGGGTCTGCTGGCTGGTCAGATTACTAAAGTGTGTGCTCAATCCACTTAGCTATCACTACCTGATATCAGATGACAGTCAAGGACAAGGTTACTCTCAGACAGGTTTATACAAATGCTCCAACTGGTGATAGTACTTTTTTATCATTTTACACATGCTATTAAGATAAATTAAGACTATATTTTCTTTTCTGAGAATGTTTCCACAAACTTGCAGTTGTTATTTTTGAGGTAAGTGTATTAAAGTGTATAGTAAATCACAGCTACCTATGTGTTAACAGTAAACAAGCTAGGCTTTTTAATACACTTTGTAAAACAGACACTAAACTATGGGTTTCCACAATTTTATAACAACTTTTTGTAGCAAATGATAATTTTATTCCCGGTAGGGCTTCATTCTTTTACTGTTCAATATGTACTATTTAGCTTCAAAGTCATATAGTCACCATATGTATTAGGTTATGTCAACTGAGCCTTCTATAGTTATATAAATGTAGAGCAAAGTGTTGTCATAATTTATATTCTATATGATAGTCAATTCAAAAACTTCAATATTAAGATCTCAGCTTTGGAAAAAAGCTTGTCTGAATCCTCAGTTTGTCTCAAAATGGAACACTTTAAAGGTACTGAAAAACACATCATCACTATATCTCACTACACTCATCAACATGGGTGAGACAAGCTAAAGACAGATATTACATTAATAAGTTCCAAGAATACAGAAACAATTCAAAACAACTGTGGCATCTAGTCAATGGTATTATAAAAGGAAACTCATCAAGTAGTAGTAAAATAACATTACAGAACAATAGTAATCTAATGATTGATAGTTGTGAAATTGCTAACTGTTTAAACAATTATTTTGTTAATGTTCCTAATAACCTAGTTGATTCATTTCAATATATCACCGATGATATTAAGCACCTTTGTTTAACAAATTTTAAACCTTTTATTAACGAAAGTTCCTTATTTTTATTTCCCATTACACTGACAGAACTAAAAATCCAAATTAAGTCTCTCTCGCTGAGTAAAAGTACTGGTGATGATTTGTTATCAAGAAGGTCAGTGGCGTAGCGAAGAGGGGGGTCCAGGGGGTCCGGACCCCCCCCCGAAATTTTAAGACATATTAAGAAATAAAACATGGAGCAGGAGAAAAAAAAGGAGAGTTATCATTTACTCTTGTCTACAAACATTAAATTCATTGATTTAATTGATTAAAGTGACCGTTGTTAAAATATAATTGTCCTTTCGTTTAAATCATAAAGTATCAAACGATACTTTTGGACTCTGCCTTTCGGATAATGTAGTGTAATCACGGTATTGCTATAGAGCGCGGTCACGTGACGTCGCAAAGCAACCTAAATTGTAACACGGCGAACATTCGACCTCCATCGCTCGTTGTGTCAACAACTCCTGGAACAACATGAGTCACATCTTCAAGAAGATGGGAGAGCGTGCCTTTGGAAGCGCCGGGCAGCCAGCTAAGAGGCCTAGCTCTCCACTTGCCAGCTCGGCGCCTAAGAAGGTCGCTCCTCCAGCAAAGGGCCTTTTTAAAGGACACAACGTCACCACTGCTACTGTGACATCTGACCAACCTACGGCTTCGGTTTCTACGCCCAGGATACCCTTGCTGTTCCTGGACAGTGTTCCGGACTGGCCTACCCACGCCAAGAGTTGGAGGAGTTGGCGCGGGACGGCCTGACGACAACATTCCGCGGTGCTCACTATCGCTTGAAAGTGACCACCGTGGAGGACTTCATGGCAGTTCAGCGGTACCTATGTTCCAAGAAGCTGCCCTTCTACACTCACAACCTTGGGCGTAAAAGATCGCTTAAGGTTGTGATCAGCGGACTGCCCGACACCGATGATGTGGAGCTCTTCGATGTCTTAACTGACGAGGGCTTCGCCGTCGACGAGGTTGCACAACTTCGGACAGCCAGGGGATCTACCAGGAGCTGGCTGATCACGCTGACCAGGGACAGTGAGCGAGAGAACCCTGACACCAAGCGGGCTTGCCAAATCTACAACGTGACAAGCCTGCTCCATGTCAGGGTCTCAGTCACTGTCTACAAGAAGCCGGTCGGCCCGCCGCAGTGCTACCGGTGCCAAGGTTTTGGCCACGGCTCCGGCAACTGCGGGAGGCCGAGAAAATGCGTCCGCTGCGGGGAAAATCATCTGAAGATGAACTGCCCCAAAGTCTCGACGGAGAAGGGTTACTGCTGTAATTGTGGCGGCGATCACAACGCCAACTATCGTGGGTGTCCAGCCTACGAGGAGGCCAGAGCGGCAGCTGTCCAGTTAGGCCGCAAGTCCCGGCCAACCAAACCAGCGGCGAGGCGATCAACGGCCCAGCCGCCCAAGCGACCAGCGCGGGACGAGTCACCAGCGGACTCCGTATCGGAGAGTGAAGCTGAGGACGACATGCCGCAGAAGAAGAAGCGCCGGAGGAAACCCCAGAACCCAGCCAACCGACTTCCTCACCCGCCGGCATCTGTGGCTGACCTTCCGGTCACACAGAGGCCCAGGGCGACTCCCAGGCAGAAACTAGAGTGGCCACATACACCAGCCACTCCGCCGCAACAAACGGAGGCGCCAGAAGCTGATTCGCCCCCGCCCAGCGCAGCCTACAAGCCGTCTTGAAATAGCTGCGCAGCTGACCGCCCTCACCCGGCTCTTCAATGAAGCAGTGGCCCTCAGTGGCACACCGACCAGCTGCTAGACTGCTGCAGGAGCAAATTGTTCAAGTTGACAGGCAAGTCATTGAGCTCAACTGCTCAGATACTGCCCACAGACCAGGAGGAGCGCCCAGAGGCTATTCTAGCGACCCGACTTGGACTTGGACAGTTTAAATTAGCGACCACTTCGTTCAAATTCGTCTTGGGGACGTAAAATGGCTGCTTAGAATTAAGTCACGACGTTGATTTTAGTGTCATTAAACTGTAGACGTGTATGTAATTATCGAAAAAAAATATAAAAAATCACTTTCGTTCGGAAAATACATTTTAAAATCTCTACTGATAAGAAGTTCCGACTACTTTGGATTTCACTGACTGAGGTATTATTTCATTTTCCTTAGTATATTCCGATCGGAAGTGATTATTTTTGTTTTTTTTTCTCGATAATTATATATTTATTATTCGGCGTTGAATTAATACCTAAAATCAATGTCCTAACAAAATTATAAATACCACTTTCACCTCAACCACTCAACCAGTGAAATCCAAAATCATCAAAACTTGAATCTGTAGAGAGCTTTTCTTTGGTATTTACCGACCGGAAGTGATTTTTTGTCGATAATTATATAGGTAGTCGAGTACAGTTTAATGGTAACAAAAAAATCGTCGTCCTAGCTCAATCAAAAATACCACGTTTACCTCAATAACTGAAGTCCGAAGTAGTTGAAGTTCTAATCATTAGAGTTTTTCAGGTGTATTTTATTTCCGACCGAAAGTAATTTTTTGGATTTTTTCCGATAATTATATACTCGTCTACAGTGTAATGATACAAAAAATCGTAATTATAACTCATTCATAAATACCTCAATCAGTGAAATCCAAAGTAGCCGAACCGTTAGTTTGATCTGTAGCCGAGCAACGCTCGAAAATTGCCCTCCTTTTCTAAAGGGTTTCGGCCGTCAGTGGCCCAATGTCCCCGAAGGGGTATTTCATTTTTTCCACAGAATATAGTAATGTTGTGTCAATTATACACTTGAGTGAAGCTCTGTTTTATTCTTTTTCTTTCTTATCCAGTGAATCCAACATCACTTTGGTGCCTTATACTCGGCCAGAATCGAACTTCGTAAAGTTTCTGTAGTTATACAAGAAAATTTGTGGTACTAGAGTTGCTGTGAGAGTTGAATTTGCCTATTACATCTTTCCACTTTCTATAAGGCGTAGTTACTAAAGCCCATATTTATGGTATTTACCTTTTACCAGTGAACTCGTTGGCACAATAACACACAAAACGTCCCCCGGATCTCCCGGTTTCGGACCCCCCCGAACGAAATTTCTGGCTACGCTACTGATCAAGGTTAATATTTAAAATGTCAGAATAATTGTCTCCTGTACTTCTTAATCTATTTAATAAAAGTATTAGTTCAGGATGCTTTCCGGATGTGCTTAAGATTGCTACAGTAAAACCTATATTTAAAAAAGGAGACAGGCTTTTCGTAGAAAATTATCGTCCAATTTCTTTACTTCCAGTTTTGTCAAAATTATTAGAAAAATTAGTTAAAGTTAGACTCATAAAGTTTTTTAGAAATAAATAAATTTTTTTCTAAAGTTCAATTTGGTTTTAGAGAGGGACTCAGTACAGAGCTGGCTTTGCAGCATTTTTTGAAGGATATATATAACGGTTTGAATAATATTTCTTGTAACAAAGTGGCTGGTTTATTTTTAGATGTAAGTAAAGCCTATGATTCCGTTAATCATGGTTTGCTGCTAAATAAATTGGAATCTGCTGGTATTCGAGGTATCCCTTTGAATTGGTTTAAGACATACCTAACTGGTCAACAGCAATTCGTCAAAATAAACAGTAGCACCAGCTGCTTGGAAAGTCTACATTTTGGAGTCCCCCAGGGATCAGTTCTTGGGCCTATTTTGTTTTTAATCTTTGTTAATGACTTTTACTCTGGAAATTTCATTGGTAAGGTGACAGCATTTGCTGATGACACAGCATTTTCCTATAGTGCGTCAACAGTTGATGAATTATATTCAAGGATGCAGGATGACCTAAATAAAATATCTATATGGTTTGCTTGTAATAAATTATCCTTAAATGCATCAAAAACATTATATATGATTTTTTCTTTGTTCCAATCCGGCAACTTTGGCACAGCCTTAAGAATACATTCAATAAATTGCAGCAAGGATCTGTGTGATTGTGGCGTAATTAATAAATGTAGTCAGATTAAGTATCTAGGTTTGACTCTAGATGAAAACTTATCGTGGAAACCTCATATAGGTTCTCTGAAAAAATCTCTACGGTCATCACTTAGGGCATTTTTTCATTTGAAATCAGTTTGTCCTCCCTCAGTTATGAGACTGGCTTATTTTTCTTTGATTAATTCTAGGCTGGAGTATGGATTGTCATTGTGGGGTAGTTCATATGTTTCAAATTTATCTAGTCTAATAGTCCTTCAGAAAAAATTTATAAGATTGATATGTAATACTAATATTAGAGAACATTCGTTTCCGCTTTTTGTTTGAAATTTTATTTTACCATTGAGATATTTATATGTTTTTAAAGTGAGCCGGGGCTCAGTTTGGACTATTTTTGTCTTTTACCCTTCCCACCTCGGCCACTCTTGTCAGTCGGTGGGGGAGTCACTCCGTCAGAGTATTGATTTTCTGCCTGGTTGGACTGATTGGTCGAGGTCAGGTGGTTGACCTTGACTAGACTACTGACCAGCTGTTCACCGGCACCGGCTACTGTTCGGAGACACGTTCGGCACTCGGCAGAAGCTTACTGTGTTTCTGGCTGTGCTCTGCTCTTCCCGTTTCCCCATGGCTGGCTAACTCCACTACTTTCGGCAGGTAATTGTCTCTCTCACCCTCTTAACTTTATTTTGTTGGCAGTTTTTCTCTCCCACCCAGACACATATTTTCGTAGCTTAGTTAATATATTATTTTGTAACTTGTGTTCCTCGTGTACGTTGTTCGTGTCGCAAAGTGTTCTTTCCTGTCTTTCGTATGTTCTAAAATTGTTAATTTATTAACTATGCCAGTTAAGTTTATTATATTTTTGCGCCGTGCTTTCTAATTGATCCGTTCGGCGAACGGAAATGATTTATTTAGTTATCACCTTGTTTTTATTTAGTGTAAGCGGGACGGTACAGACTTTGCAAATTTTGTTACCTCGTGTTTTGTGTTGCGTGCAAAATTGGGTGGCAACATTAATGATTTTCATGTTATTGCTCAATTAATTATTTGCCTTATAGTAGCGTGAACGGATTATAATTTAATTATTGTTATTTGGGAAATAATGTACTGTTATTATTTGTAAATTATATAATTATTATTAGGCCTACCTTACAATTAATATTATAGAAAGATTAAAATCCAGTGAATTATTGTTACAAGTAAATGTTATCAAGCTGAATAATTTAGTATGGCTGTTCTAGCCTATAAGTAATTGTTTAAATATTTGAAAATTTGTTTTGTTTATAATATTTAATATTGTCACCAAGTAGTGTATCTTATGATACTTGGTGTCTTGAGTTATTTTTGGGAAATAGTCTTTTGATACTTAAAAGGTACTGTTAGTTACAGATGGCTATTTTTTTAATTGTTAAATTTAAATATTTTATATATACTTTGTGGCAAACATAATTAAGTTTTTATTATTTCTTGGGTTATAGTAAAATTGTTCTGAATATTTACTGGTTATGTTGGGATTCAATAGGGTCCCCGTGAGTGCCGTCAACAGACTGGTGCGGCGAGTCTGCCCGAACAACATTGAAACAAAAATTGAATGCCCGCGCCCTGCCAGCGCTACTGTACCGGCATCCAACCGGAGCGTCTGTATTCATCTTGAACAAGGTTGGATCCAAAATGTTTTTTTTTTCCTTCTTCTTATACCACTTGAGAGGATTGGGTTGTATGGAGCGCTGCCAGATGTTAGATCTGAAGGAGGGCCAGTATATTAGCCAGTATTTATTTAGTTTAGTTACATGAACTGAAGGGGAGGATTTCATCTTTAATTCGGATTCGTGGAGGCAACTAAGCCCCCGCCTCCTTCGAAAATTGGCTTTAAATTTTTTTTAATTTTCGGCTACAAACTTGAAACCAAATTACTTTTTAAAAATAGTGGGCCTAGAAATTCTACAACCTTTTCCCTCCCCTCAGTTCATAAAAAATTACCCGTTAAAAATTTTATATTTGCTACTGCCGTACCTGAAATTATGTTATTTATATACCAAATTTCTATTTATTATGTTATTTATATTATATTATTTATTTATTATGTTATTGTTTCTATTTATTATGTTATTGTCATTATTGGAATTCTATTTATTGTTGTTATTTAGTTTTTAAGTTACGCGCTGCACCGTGGTGCTGCATTTAATTGTATTTTGTGTAAATATGTTTGCTACCTAATTAATTATATCATGTACTCGAAATCTTGTCTCTCTTTGTCTCTCTTCCCACTAGTGGCATGTGATTTTTTTATGCCTTGCTCCGAGTTTGGGAGGGGCGTGCTTCCAAGACCTCCTGTCTATTTTCGCTACTCGGGACAAAAGTTTTAGTAATTTTTTTCATACTAAGTGGTAACAGTGGACCTGTTATTGACAACTCTAGTTATACTACTAGACTCAGTAATCAACAGTATTTGCGATTGCCTAAACCAAACTGTTCTTTGTTTCAAAAATGTTTTGTGTTTTTAAGTTATAAGTTTTTTAATTTAATTCCAAGTGAAATTAAAATTAATAGATCTATATTTATTTTTAAAAAGAGGCTGAAGGTTTGGTTATTGAGTAGAAGTGTTAAAGATATTGAAAATTTATATTTAGTTGTTCAGTAAAAATATTTTGTTCTTATTTTATAAATTGTAAATGTATGTTTTTATATTGAAGGTGAGTTGGATTTCTCTAATTAATGTGTGTTAATTTGATGGTTAAGAGTAATTTTAGTTGATTTATTATTATTTGTTTGTATTTTCATATTTTTATTATAGAACTTGGGTTTGCTGCTTATTATTAAAAAAAATAAATAAATAAATTAAGAAGCTGATGATGACTCCCACCCAAGTGCAAGATTATTCTCTTTTTGGGTTGGTATATTTTTTCTCTGTAATCTGTATATTGTTGTATACTGTATTTACATGTATTTAAAAAAAGAGAAAAAATAAACGCATTTATTATTATTATTAGTTATGAGCTGGCAAGGAAGACTGTCCTCAGGAGCTAGCGGTAACCACAATTATCGTATTCCCAAAATGGTAGAGATTTATAACTTTTGTGATTTATGAGTAATTTCCATATATTTCTATCATATTTCATCCAAAAGTAAGTAAAAATATATTTAAAAAATTTCAGCGTGTAGGGGTATATAGGGATTTTTAGCAGCAAACGTGTTAAGGCAACACAGAAGAGACTGTAAAGTGCCAAGACAGTTTAGAGTTTATTCCATCTTGAGTTCCAGGTTTCTATCAAGTCAATTTTACCTAATGCTACTGCACTCAAAGCTTAGGGACGACGCCAGAATTTTAAAAAATTATTACAAAATGTCCGAAAAATCATTCAACGAACAAGTGAAGATTGTTTACTTGTTTCTTGATTCCACAAGAAAATTAAAGCCGCACATTTTTAACGGTAAAACAATGTTCATATCATCAGAACTGAAATGAAACACACCTGTATTCAAGCTGAGTTGAGACACGAGAACCAATAGTGCCGTAAGTGCCAAGAGTGATGGGCCACTGCACACGTTTGTAGCGCGTTTCGGTGCTACACACTGAAATAGGCGACTCCGTGAGAAAGCATAGATGCTCACCCATTGTTTGCAACTCCATAAGTCCAACAGACAAGAAGTCGGCGATAGAGAATGAAAAGCTGAGTTCGGCTTTTTGCGGTCTGCGTACGACCTGCCTTTGTATCAAATTGAATCACATTACGGAGCGGTTCACACGAGCGAGTGCGACCTGGCTGCTCGCAGTCGACTGCAACGTGCAGACACAACGATCGCGAACAACCGCCCAACACTACAAGATCGCAGCCGACAGCGACGATGTAGTACATATTTGGGAGCATTTGAAGGATTCAGAGGGGCTGCCAGTCGATCACAGATAGTGGCGAACGCTCCACTTTTCTTGTAATATGAATGCCAGTGTCCGACGTAGAACTGTTTGTTGAAGGAATTATGAACAATCTGACCATCTTGGCCATCACAACTATTAATGTTTCATAGCAATAAATATTCATTTTTATATTATTTTTGTATAAACATAAAATGTTAGATATCATAACAGATTACGCAACACTAGAATGTAGAAAGAGAAGTTCGATTTCAAAAATCGATGAAAAAATTATTCATATTAGACTATTTTTAATATTTAGAATCTAATAACAAATTATCTAAAGAACTGTATGGTTTTAGAAAAATCTTATTACTCAAGTGGCTCTGTTTTCTTTCGTAAATAGTACCACTGAGGCCTTAGATCAGTTAAGTTACATTGCAGGTATTTTCTGTGACTTCTAGGGCTTTTGACTATGTAAACCATACACTGTTGCTGACAAACTCAAGAAGAATGGGTGTCAAATGTACAGCTCTTACACTGTGACATTCTTATTTAATCGTAAACAGAGGACAGTTATTAGTAATAAATCAGAAAAATATTGTTCTAATTGGGCAGATGTAAAAAATGGTGTACCCCAAGGATCAATCTTAAGGCCTATTATTCACTGTCTATGTCAATGATCTGTCAAATAACCTCCATAAAGTTTGTAACCTCTTTTAATATGCAGACCATACCTAATTAGACAAAAAATGTTAAGTGACTTAGAACTTGACACCAAAGATGTCATTGACAAAATTTTCCTTACTCAAGGTCTGTTGTTAAATGGAGATAAAACTAATACATTATGTTTTAAATTAAGAAATGATCAATTTTGTAAAGGGTTTAGTGATAATACACAAGCAGTAAAATTTGTAGGCATACATCTTGAAACTAAATTAAATACTGTATCAATATATTAAATAGCAAACTTAATTCAGCCAGGTATGCATGCTTTGAGTATACTAGTTACAATAACATCTTTGGAAGTTGGTATAGCTGTGTATTATGCCTCGATGTTGAGTTATGGAATTACTTTGTGGGGTAATTGCTCAGATGTGCAAAAGCTCTTTATTAGTCAAGAATCAAGATTTAGAACAATAGGTCATTGCAATTCAAGAACAACATGTAAACCGTTATTTAAAAAATGTAACATTCTTACTTTGCCATGCTTTAATATTTTTGAAATGCTTAAATTAGTAAATAGGAATCCTGATCAATTGGAAAAATACAAACTTAATCATAGATATCACACACAACATTTTAATTTATTTCAATATCCGGCACATAAACTAAAAAAATTTGGAACTAGCCCTATTTATCTAGGTTTGAAACTGTATAATAATATTCCAGTCATATAAAAAACTTCCTTATCTAAATTTACTAAAAACTTAAAAGTACCTTGTCAAATAAACATATTATAATATTATAATGTAAATGGATTCTTAGAAGCCAGTGTATGATAAAAATGAATAATAAACATCTTTATAAAGTTTTAATGGTTTTGTCTTAAATTTAATCAGTGTTTTTTTGTATCAATAAAATATGTATCAAAAGTAATGTTTCAGAATAAGATTTAGTTATATAGTTTTAATCATTGACCAGTTGTTTATTACATTGTGATAATAGCTTTATTAACAGTTAATAAAAGTAATAGTTAGACTTAACCCATTGTGGTAGTAGTTATATTTTAAATTTCTAGTTAGATTAAATTTGTAGTTTTATATAGGACAGAAGCAGTTACGGTCGAAAAAAGACTGGAAATGTTCTGAGTGTAAGAATAGGTACGTCCGGAAACAGCAACTCCCTATTAACACCTATGTTGACAACTCCAATAACAAAGGATTTTTTTGCTAGTGAATTGAAAAGTTTTAAAAGAGAAATATCCGAAGAGTTCAAATTGTTTAGAAATGAGATGCTTGAACTCTCTAAATCAACTCAGTTTGTATCAGATAAGCTCGATGCATCCAACTTGCTTATGGAAGAGCTTAGAACTCATTTTGTTGAGCTGAAGAGAAAAAATGCAGAACCGCGACTAAAAAATGAAATTCTAAGTCAAGAGGTGTCAGAGATTCGTGAGAAAATGCGTGCCTTGGAAGAGTATTCTCGGCGAAACAACCTAGAGATCAGCGGCATTCCTATAACAGCTAAGGAAGAAGTCAGTGAGGTGGTTAAGGACGTGGGAACAGCGCTGGGGGTAGATGTGCAAAATAGCGACATTGCTGCCACACACCGCGTCCCGTCCTACATGAAGGGTAGGGAACCCTCACTTATAGTACAGTTCAAAAACCGTGCTGTCCGAGACATCTGGATTTCTAAGAACAGATCTACAAAGAATCTATCAGCCCAGAAGATCAACAAGGAGTTTCCTGCCCGCAGAGTCTTCATAAATTATCACCTATCTCCTGAGAACAAGCAGTTTCTGACCAGGATCAAGCAGAAGTGTCGGGACATCGGTTACACTTTCGCCTGGAGTCGGGATGGCAAGTTCTTCGTCAGGAAAGGGGAAGGAGACAGAATACAGCAGATCGACTCCTACGCTGACATCGAGAAGCTGAAGTAATGTTACCGGACATTTAAAGTAAGAAAGTACATATATTTGCATAATTAGTATAAATAACTAAGTATTTGATTGAGGAATATAGTAAATTATTTTTGTTTACTTATTATGTTATTTATTTATTGAATGTTATATATTTATTGTAATTTAGTTTAGTTATCTATTTATGTTCGTTAGAGTATTTATTGTCTGTTATTGTTTTATATATATTTTAATATGTTTTATAATCTATTTAGTTTAGTTTTTAGATGGCTAATATGGATCCAATCTTATAGACAAACAATGATCCTAGCAATTTAGTCAGCTTTTGTAGTGATCAAAGTTGCCAAATTAATTTCATTAATGCAAATATAAGGAGTTTGCGGAAAAACTTTAACTCATTTCTTTTAGAATTATACTTGATAAATAGTAAAATATATTTCATTATTCTTAGTTAAATTTGGGTTAATAGTGACGAAATTCATTCATACGAAATCCCTGGTTACAATATGTTCTATTGTTGCAATCATACATATAGAGCTGGAGGAATTGTTTGCTATGTAACCGCAAATGTAAAGGTTTCGCAACTTGAAATAAATTTCAATAGTATAGACTCGGTGTTGGTTAATGTAACATTAAATGATTTATATTTTAATTTATTCTGCATTTACAGACTTCATAATTATTCTGAAAAAAACTTTTTGGATGAATTAGCAATTTTTACCTCAACTATCGCATTATACAATTATAATTGGTGATGTGAACATCAATATTCTTGATTCTTTGTTTGAAGGTTATTTTTGACGATGGAAGGATTGTGAAGGAAACAGGATTTTCTTGATATTCTTGAGCATAACCAAGTTACTCAGAATTACTTAAGCCTTCTTACTAGTCACGGTTTTACACAGTTTATTTAATAAACCAACCCGAATTACAGAAATATCCAAAACTTGCATTAACCACATTTTTATAAGGCATAGACTATTGAACATATTTCAAAGTGCAGTTCTGGACACAGGTTTAACAGACCACTGCTTACTAGGTTTGAAAATGGATCAGTATTGTAAGTTAAAAACACCTGAGATCTCTAAAGAGAGCTTTGTTATAGATTATGTATTCTTAAATCGCAAATTGCAAAATACAGACTGGAATAAAATTGTTGTTATAGTTTGGTAGATATAAACACTTGTTTTAATATGTTTCATGGTATTTTAACCAAAACTGTTGGTAGTTGTAAGATTAGGGCTAGTGTAAAAACTCAGTTAGACGAAGCTAGGTCTATAAGTCCTTGGATTAACAATAAACTATTAAATAAATTTAAAAGAAGAAAACTTTATAAAATTTACAATAAATATCCTTATGATTGTTTGTTTAAAAACTATTTTCTGAAGTTTTGTATTGAATTAGCTAATGAAATAGATAACACTAAAAATTGACAAATTGAGAACTGTAATGGCGATATTGC
The DNA here is from genome assembly GCF_021130785.1 of Homalodisca vitripennis. Classification (NCBI taxonomy): domain Eukaryota; kingdom Metazoa; phylum Arthropoda; class Insecta; order Hemiptera; family Cicadellidae; genus Homalodisca; species Homalodisca vitripennis. The sequence goes on from NC_060215.1 coordinate 119,576,682, forward strand.
AAGGCAGTGGAAAGTAATAAACCAGTTAAGTGGTAACCATGTGAAAGTAGGTGTTAGTGAAATAGAATTAGATAACGGGCTAACTGTTTCAGACCCACAAACAGTTGCAGAATAGATAAAAAAATACTTTATCTTGGTACATTCCTGTGTTGACCTTCACGACAGTGCATTCCCTACTTTAAATTTAGAGCAAAGTTGTGATTCTTTCTTTATTATGCCAACAACCCCCAACGAAATTTTAAATATAATAAATAATATTAAAAATAAGAAATCCTCTAGTTTTGACAGTTTTAATTCCTTTTTAAAAAAAACTTTGTGGAAGTTATTTCTCCGGCATTGTCTTACATGATAAATTTAAGTTTTTTGGAAGAAGTTTTTCCTGAAATTTTATAAAGTAGTGTTTTTGTTCCTATTTTCAAAAAAAAGCTTTGGTACAAAATTAGATAATCTAAGACCTATCAGCTTGTTGCCAGTTTTCTCCAAAATAATCGAAAAACTTATGAAAACTGGAGCTCATAAATTATCTTGATAATAAAAATTACTTTAGCAGTAGACAATACGGTTTTAGGAAAGGGAACTCCACCGAGGATGCTCTTGTTGAGGTTACGGACTACATTTACACAAACCTTAATGAAGGAAACAAATCCACCGGTTTATTTATAAATTTCAAAAAAGCATTTGACTTGGTTAATCACAAAATACTATTACTGAAACTAGATGCACTGGGAGTAAGAGAAATAGCCCTAAATTGGTTTAATAGTTTTCTACAGGGCAGAACCCAACAAGTACAAATTAAAAATAGTTTTAGTTCATACCTTTCTGTGAAATCAGGTGTGCCGCAAGGCTCTGTCCTATAGGCTACTCTTTTTTTGGTTTTTATTAATGACCTTTTAAGGTCTAATTTTAATGGCGTCCCTAGCGCATTCGTGGACGATATTACTCTGTTTTATACTGAACAAAATATTTTACCACTCTGGAGACAAATAACAGAAGATCTAGTAATTTTTAGAATCAGATGCGATAGTAATAAAATGGAAATAAATGTTAACAAAACTAAATATATAAATTTTGATTTTAGAAGTTTTCATTTCCAAACCGGGTAGAAGTACCAAATCCTAAACTGTGCTGAAACTAATTATTGTAACTGTCTAAGTATAGGGAAAGTAGACAGCTTCAAGTATCTTGGAGTATTTTTAGATAAGAAACTAACTTGGGAAAATCATATTAATTATTTATTTAAAATGTTAAAAATCATCATTACGAAAATTTTAATTTTTAAAAATATTTGTGGTAAAAAGCTGTTGAGAACACTATATTTTGTACTAGTTGACTCTAGGCTGCAGTATGCGATGCAATGCTGGGGAGGAACTTTTAAACATGTTGGGCCAAAATACTTTAATCAACTGCCTTCTGAAGTTACAGACTGAAGCACAATAAAATTGTTTAGTATTAATTTGAAAAAATGGTTATTTGAAAATAGTGATATCAGTTTCTTAAACAATACACTTGTATAATTTTATTGTTTGTCGGCTTATTTATTGGTTTCTCGTCATTACATTTATTTTGTTAAACTGTAGATAGTGTGTGTATTTATTTATTACTCATTGTTATATTATTTATTTGTATATGTGTGTTATATTTATTTTTATATTTGCTCCTGTTAAATGTTAAATGTTCGTTTCCTTAATATAGTAACAAGAGAAAGATTTAATGTCTAATCAATTGAAAGTACATTAGTTAAATAAGGCAATTTGTATTGATAAGATTAAGCAAAGTGATTAGCAGACGGCACAGAGTGAGCAGTCTATAAAGTGGAGTTTGGACAATAGCAAATAAACATTTTTTCTATTATTGCGCTGCCACACTACTGGATGAAGTGGCAGTGTACCAATATTCCTAGAACGTAGATTTTTGTAAAACCATATTTTTGTGGAGGAATAAACTCATTATTTCATATGAGCCTCTGCAGGTCTTGTAGCAGCAATTAATTTAGGTGAAAATGTAAGTGTTTAGTTATACCACACTAACTTTAATTTTGTTTATGATAGAGCAATACAGTTTGAAACTTTTGTTTAAAATAATGGTTCCTCTACATTTGTATATAAAATACAATGTAATGCAATGTTGCAAATGTATTCAATCATAGTATACAAGATGAGCTATCAGCTGATCAGAAGCAAAATAAACACCAAATATTTAAAAAATCAGGTTAACAACATTATAAAAATTAAATTATTTATTTGTTTGTGCATTTAAACACTTAGTAAAAGACATACCAACAGTATCTAGTGGAAACACAGTGAATTACGTGAACAGTGTAATATCAAATGCCGACCACAGAACCAGCGTGTGTGTCTCTACCTCAATGGGTTATGTATTCTTAAACTTTCAGAAATATTTCCAATATCTATCTTTAGTAATATATAATCTAACTATATTACTTAATTGAGACATTCATAACACTCACCTTATATAATTGAGGTAAATCAGTCAGCCAAATCCCATGAGGATATTTCTCTAAAATGGTTCTGAAGTTTCTTATCATTCCATCACTAATATTACAATCAATCTCAGGCTCTTGCTGTGTTTCATCATTCCTAAAGAAATATGAATGTAATAATTCAATATGCTGAACATTATAAACATGGTTCTCTTTTTAAATGATATATTCTACATTCTACATCTATATTATTTGACATAGCCCAACGAAAAGGACCCACTGCAGAAAGTAACTTTTAGAATAAAAAAATCTATTGCTGCAGAGTGTACTAAAAATTAAAAATTATTGTGAACACATATTTTTTTAAATAAAAAAGTTATTGCGCCTTAAGAGATATAAATTATACAATCAAAATATTTTGATTCAGAGCCCACATTTACATGAAATTTAGAATTATTAAATATTTCTATATGTATATTATTAAAATAATTTCTTGATATTTGCATAGTAATTTTAGGTATTTTGTTAGCTAATCAAACATTTTTCACTAATAGGGTATTTTTTATCAAACTTTTTTTGAAATAACTCGTTAATTTTCTAATTTTTCCTTATTTTGGTCTCCAGCACCCTAAACCACAAACATGTGATAATGTAATTGTGTATAAGCTTAATATACACGGACTTGTAAATATGATAACTGCTGTAATTTTTAATGGATTCCGACTAACTTGAGACAGAGACAGTATTTGTATATAGTTAGGATATGATCATTAATCAGTCTTAACAATAAAAGTTTCTAGATGACAGACATTCACATTTGTGTAACATTTTGATCTTGTCTGTTTATATCATAGGCCCAAAATGACACTTTTGTTAGAAACATTAAATAAGTTTTATATATTTATTCACTTTTTAAATCTTTCAAGCTTACATCAAGACAGTGGCCATTCAAAATTAGGAAACAAATAGTTATACTCAATCAGACAAACGTTTTGGAATCCTCAAATTATTTACAACAAATTGAATATTTAGATGGTTTTTTATATCTCATTACACCTTAAAATAGTGCCTGTACAAAATTCTAAGAAGAAGACAATAGCTATGAAACAATACAAATAAATATGTTTACAAACCTAATTTGTAATTGATTGCAACTAACCCAAAACCACTGTATGTATAAACCTACAACAATATTGTCTTTTAAGGTTTCATAATGATAGATTTTCTAAATTGTTTTAAAGTGTGTATTGAGTCACAATTCAGCACGCACAAGAAATAACATAAAATCTAAAATAAATGTCCTGTATAATAGCTTTGCTGATGTGTGATATAATATTTTTAAAACATTACAGCGCAATGCCGGACGACGATGATCACTCATCATTCGTCGTTCAAGTGCGAGTGTTTCACTGAACACAAAAGAACGCTTGTCTCTACTATCAGTGATGTCGCGTCACAACCGTGGTAGGACTAATGCTGCAAAGCGAGGACTTGTGTAATGTCATTTCTGCTTTTGTCCACGTGGTCCTTTGCATGAAATAAGAAGAGGATTACCTGACTGACACTAAAGCTCCTGGAAAAGTAGCACGGCTCTGTTAGGGGCGCAGGCATGAAGTAATCCTGAAAAAGATTCCCGGCTTGGACTCCCATGGCCCGTAGGGGGTTTAGTGGCTATCGCTGTGCCATGTGTGGAACAGAGTGAGTCCCACACACTTTTCGTAAATGCATTCCTCCTATGTAAATAAAATATTTTAAAAACATAAATGTATATAATAATTATTCGTTTATAGTTACCTCTCTATTTGGTGTTTTTGTGAATCAAATGTAGAATCAAAACCGTGTTTGATTGTGCAGTTACTCAATAATTCTTCAGACTCAGACTCCCAAATATCTTCATTATTGAAATCTAGCTCAAAATTACCAAAGTCATTTTCACTTCTTATCAAATTATAATCATCTATTGTGCCTGAATACGAGACGTCTGGTGACTCTGAAACATAAATGAACATACAATCAACAAGAACCTTAATAACTGAAATTAACTAATGGCATTTACTGATAAGTTTACGCATTAGTTAAAATTCTTACAAATAAACCATAACCATAAACCACAACCATAAGTTGATATTAAGTTGCTTAATGTATTTAGAATAATTCCCTGTTTAATACATTGCGTAAGACATTCCCTTAATTCACAACACTATCTTTTCCTGAACGAGACTTCCGTTCTCATCGACTTTAGACAAACATTCGCTATCTCATAGAACTCTTACATATCTTCTGATCATACACTTCCATTAGTCATCTGGTTATCTTCGACCCAAGATTACCAGGTTTTGCAGACTCTTTATTTCCTTGTACTTTAACCTCCACGTGCATGATTCTTACAATTCATCATAAAATTATTTGAACTTCTCTCACCTTATATAGCAACCGCAAATCATGGTCATCAGTTTGATCAAAAATCATAAATAGTATGTTGGTTCTCCTGATGGAAGATGTGGCAAAGGAGTCAATCTACCAGATGATACGGGAGGATGGAAAAAAGGTCAGTCTACTGGGTATTCTTTTAACAATGCTGATCACGTGCGCAGGAGCTCCGCCATGATGGCTCAAGCAGCTGTGTAATGTGATTGTGTGTATTCAAAATTGGATATTATAATTCTCTTTAACATTATGCAAGTTCTATCTATTCATAATTAAGTAATTAATAACTAGTCATTCTAGAAACATTCTAGATTCCAACACATAATCATTAATATATTCATACAGTCTTTATACATAATTTTAATATATTTCAAATGTTTTATTTCTATCTAATTTAGTTTAAACAATTATGCAAAAGGTTTGCTTCTTCAAGATTACAATCCTTTGTTGAATTGTACTTAATCAAATTGATCTGTATATTGTATTTTTAGTTCATACATTAATTAAACTTATTTTAACTCATACAAGTCTCTCATTTCACTTCCTAGTTTTCACGTTCCTCAAGGAGTACCTGTCCTAGCTTTTAGTGAGTTGCCCCTTTAGATCTACTCTCTTTTATCATTTTCTTAATTTAGTAGGATCAAAGCAAAAGTTAACAATCAAATTTCATATATTTAGAATGAATCTAATTCGTAATTCTTTTATAATTTAGAAATTTTTTAAAACAACATTCCACACCTGCAAGGATACGAGATATTGCAGCTTTCTTTAATTATAGATTGGACAAGTAAAACATTAAGAAGGGTTATTTCACGGATAATGAGTTGGTGATAAGAGAGCAACCTATAAGGGTACTTAATTATAGACTACAAAATAGCCAGGCTGCTGGGGGGGCTCCGTAACTGGACAGTAGTGTTTACAGTATTTCAGTATTTTTAGTATTTCATAATCATTTGTATGACTGCCACAAGTAACAGTATGTATTTTTACCATGTAATTTTGTAAGATTACATAAATATTTTATGTATTACATAATACATAAAACTATATTATTTATGTATTATAACCTTATAAGAAAATTAAAAAAATACCATATGTACTCATTAGTAGTATTTATTCATATGGATCAAGATTCTGATGATCCAAAAATGTGAAATAAGAAAAGTCAAACTTGAATGTATGGGAAATAATGTATTTAAACACTCTAAAGTATTTAACACTGAAATTCAGTGTAGTGAATCATTTTCAATGCCTTTTTAGAGTAAAATGTTAAAATTATCTTTTACCAATATCAACAGTATTTAAACCATAAGTAAAATCTTAGACTATCATGTTGTGTGTAAATTAAACCACAAGGCCTACAATAACATTATTAAAGAGGGATTGCGGCTGGGCTTAAGTAGTTTCCCACCCACACATACAGACCTCACACATGCTAGTCCAGAGTATTAGGATCAGTTATATTTCCACCCTGTTAATCATCTACTGCACTTTCCAAAATAAAATATATATTTTTTGTAATTTTTTAAATTTTATCCTAAAGTAAATAGTATATGCATATAGTAAACATCATTACAAGAAGAATGATAACAATCAATGTACAATACACTGAAACTGCCACTTCAGAATGAAAAAGTCACAACATCTATATGTTAGTGGCCCATGTTAGTAGGAATGACAAGAGGGATGGATATTGATAGATAGAAAGGAACCATTATGGCTGCAATCCTCATGAGTGTGGAGATATGTACATGTGTGGCAACTTGACCTGGTCTTTCAGCCACATTCTTTAATTTATAATGGTACACATTGTCTTTATTGAATTTTACCATTTTCATTGGTATTATATAATACAGCTTATGAATCATAAAAAACATTATTAATAAGAAAAACGTAGAACATTTAAAAAAATCAAGAAGAGACAAATAAAATTATTTTCCAAACCTTTTTATTAAGTACTGGTACCCAAGGAGATGATGTAGGCCTACAAAGTTACAGACTTGCTGCATAACTAATGGTTTATATGTATAGTATAGGAGTCTGTGTGACATTATTAAACAATGTCTTTACAAAAGGCCTTAAATTAATTCAATTTATTCACTACCACAAATTCATATTTTGTGTAAATATTGGGTTAGGGTGACAGTCATTACACAATGCACAAGATAGTTACACAGATCCTACAAAACAGAATTTTTCATTATACAATTCAAATAAAATAAAGAATGTCCTAACACAACATTAGCGATTTGTACATTTTTTTAAACCAATAATCAAAATAGATTGTATCTGACATTAAGAATAAAACTTCAGAATGAAAAGCTTTGACATTACACAACATTCCTTCATCAGGATGGAATCACATGTCTGAATTGATACATCAACCACAAAAGTTGTCTCAATAAATTAAAATTTGTCTGGATACAAAGTGTGGCTAGAAATAACCGGATTAGTATTGGCAGACCCACAGACTGAACGTAATAAAGCTGAATATCGTACAGCCAGTCACATGACTCCTGCTCACATTTCATCTGGCCCTGTACTTATTCCACCGTAGCTGATCATTTTCCATAACTCTGTTCATGACTTTTGTCACTTTTTTTTTAATGATTCAACAGTCAAAAATCTCATTCCTTTCAAAGCTGACTTGACTTTAGTGAACGAAAATAGTCACAGTCAAAGTCTAGTTGGGTGAGCAGGGTGGATCATCAAAGACTAGGATGTTGTGTCAGGCCAAAAACATTCACTGACAAAGCTTGGAGAGGTGGAGCGTTGTCCTGGTGGAGGATCTTGATTTTCAAAAAATCATTCAGTTTTCTCTATACACACTCACGTAGGGTAGTCAGAGCGCTAATGTAGTAATTCTGACTAATTATCGATAGTATAGTTGTACAAGGTTACCGATCTTTCCCATGTTAGCTTCAGTTATTGATGGCGATGGTCGGCTAACGCGTGTGTTTTCAGCTATCTTTAAATCGTTTAAACCACTCAAACATTTGTGTTCATGATAAACAGTCGTCACCGTACACTTACAGTGACATTACAAATGCTTCAGTTACCTTTTGTCCCTGCGTTGGACAAAATGTTCAGTATCCAGAAAGCAGCATGTGAAAACATTACAAATAAATAATAATAATAATAAATAATAATAATAAATAATAATAAAAATAATAATAATAAATAATAATAATAAATAATAATAAAAATAATAATAATAAATAATAATAAAAATAATAATAATAAATAATAATAATAAACTTATAAATTTTCCAAGTTTGAAAAGACTTTAGATTTTCACATGCTGCTTTCTGGATACTGAACATTTTGTCCAATGCAGAGACAAAAGGTAAACTGTTTGTAACTGGTTTTATGGGTGGAATTAGTACAGTAGCCAGATGAAATACATGAAAGGTTGGGAGGGGGGTTACGTGATCGGCCATATGATGTTCAACCTTATTGCGTTCGTTCCAATAAAAGTCTGGTTATTTTCTAGCCACTCAATAACATTTTGTATAAACCATCAACATTAGTTGCAATAAACTCACTTTTTGCAATCATTTCTTATCAGAACTTATCTTGAATGGTTTACTGTAAAACACTACAATATTTCATTTTTCTGTAATTTTATTAACAAAAAGAAACTTGGATTGAAGTTTTGAAACAACTCAATCAATCTTAAAGTTGTCCACACTAATACCACTTTAATAATTAGTAATACCACTCTATACTTCGACTGAGTTGGTTGAACAGAGCACATTTTTTTACTGATGAGAAACTCTGCACATGTAAAAGGGTTGTTCAGAAAGTAAAAAATGTTTGTGACTAGCTTGACAGTGGACAGGGCCAGGCATCCATCATGAAATAAAAAGATTACTACACCCAGTTCACATCAAGCTGTAGTAATGAAACTACAAGTGAAAGTCCTGCCACCTGTGAAGTGTGTTCAACAGTTAGTTTTCTTTGCAAAAATCAACAAACTAATTGAAATTCATCACCATCTTTATAATGTTAATTGCAATTGAATAATGAATGAAAGCAGAGTGAAGCAGTGGTGTATTAATTTTTAAAATGGCTGCATCAATATTCACAAAGAAAATCGCAGTGGTCAACCTAGCCTGATTACTGAACTTTTCAGAATATTTCCCCCAAATTTCACTATTGATGAAATTGTAGAGAAGCTTGGCTACCTACAATTTTATGCCAAGTGGGTTTGAAAAATCCTTACAGAAAACAACCACAATAAACAAAGTTTAGCTGCATCACTGAATTTCTTAGAAAACTACGATAAACTAGGTAATGAACTTCTCAATTCTATTGTAACTGGTGATGAAAGATGGATAAAGCATGTTAGCTGTGAGTATAATAACAAAATGCAGTATATGGAATGAAATCACACACTTTCTCCAAAAAACCAAAAAAAGTCCACTAATTCTGTCAGCCAGAAAGATGGACCTGTTCCTGGGCCAATAAGGGTGTGATTCTAGATGATTTTCTTTAACAAGACTCGACTTTTGGTGAAAGCTATGGTGAAACACTGCAAAATTACACAGCAAGCGATACAAAACCAGCATCGGAGAAATCTGAGCTCAAGTCTTTTTCTTACCAACGATGATGGTTACATTAACAATCATAACCCTATTTGGACCCTATTAATCCATGTTGAAAAGTATAGTTTTTTTTTGTGACTATGCGAAAAGTGCCAGAGGGTTTTAGACAAAAACGCAAGGTTTTAGAAAAAAAATATACATAAAAATTATTTTTGATCATACAAAGCTCCTTTTGCATTCTTTCAAAAAGGTAAATAAATTATGTATCAGAAACATTTAACAATGACATATTTGTATAGTTTTTAAAATTACAAAATCACTTTAAACAGCTAAATTTCCACGGAAACAAAATAAAAATCAAGTTTGAGGTGAAATAACTATTATCAAAAATTTTTATTTAGATATTTCAATACTTCCATGATAAAGAGAATTTAAAAACAACTCAAAATCATATGTAATAACCTAATATTTGTACCATAAACAACATTTTTATAGATAGTTAATTGCTAGACATTATTTTTACTAAATCACAAGGTTTCACTTAAAATTGATTTTTGATCATTAAAAGCTTTTTTGAATTCGTTTGAAAGGTAAATGAACTATTCATAAGAATATATATATATATAACGATAAAATGTTTATATAATTTAAAATAATTAAAAATCACTTTGGACAGTGACTTTTCTACGGAAACAAAATAAAATGCAGTTTAAGGTAAATTAACTAATATAAGAAAAATGTATTTTTAAATTGTAATACATGTATTAAAAAGAGCATTTAAAAACAGCCTAAAATCATGTATAAAGTAACCTAATACTGCACAATAAACAATTATAAAAATTATTCAATTTATAATTCATACAATTATAGGTTCATTTTGCTAAAAAGCACAGGGTTTCGGAAAATATTCAGTTCAAGTTTATTTTTCACCATAAAAAGCTCTTTTTTTATTCTTTTCCAAATTTCAATACTTTCATGATATAAACCATTTAAAACAATGCAAAATCATGTGTAATATAATATTAATTACTAAATTGAAACTCAAAACATAAACATGACCTTATTCAGGCATTATAAACAAACTCTACAACACTGTCTTCATGGACACCTAAATGTATAACCGGCACAAACATCTACTAAAGGTTTTCTTAAGCGACTGTCATCACTTTTTTTTATTAACATGTATTGATTGGATGTTTGACACTGACGAGAGACACTGGACATGTAAATAAGAAGTTTCCATGGACCTCATGATGGTTACACTAAGCATCACAACACTACTTATTACTTAATCTGTGTTGATTGGACAGAGCAGATGTTTGACACTGATGAGAGACACTGCAAATGTAAATAAGAAGTTTCCATGGACCTCATGATGGTTACACTAAGTATCACAACACTACTTGTTACTTAATCTGTGTTGGTTGGACAGAGCAGATATTTGACAATGATAAGAGATACTGCACATGTAAATATTAAGTTGCCTTGGAACTCATGACGGTTATATTAAGCATCATAATGATACTTGCTACTTACGAGGGGGTACCCAAAAAAAACCGGAATTGTATTGCTGGCAGCGTGTAGTACACATTCCTGCTGCTAGGCGTGTGTCGCGCAACCCATTGCGAACTCAGTGACCCCAGTTCCATTGTCCTAGTGCATTCTGTTCGTTCGTAGTGACTGTTTTCGCTAACCCTGTTTTGTTCTTGTTTCGTTTTTTGTCATGGCAAGTTTAAGTGAACAACGTGCAGCTGTGAAATTTTGTTTTTTACGTGGTAAAAATGCTGCAGAAACTATTTTAATGTTGAATACAGCTTACAAAGATGATGCTATGTGGAAAACTCAGGTCTACGAGTGGTTCGCTCGATTTAAAAATGGTGACATGTCGATTGAAGACAAACCTCGTTCTGGACGTCCATCAACCTCTCGAACGGACGAAAATGTTGAGAAAATTTGTGAACTTGTGCTCACCGACCGTCGACAGACAATTGAGGAACTATCAGAGAGTAGTGGGTTAACTTGGAGCTCGGTTCAGCGAATTTTAACAGGAGATTTAGGACTGAAAAGGGTTGCTGCCAAATTTGTTCCTCGACTACTGACTGACCATCAAAAGGCGGATCGAGTTGAAACTTGGCGCCTTCTGAAAGAACATCTAGAAAATGATCCCGATTTTCTGGAAAAGGTAATTACTGGTGATGAGTCATGGTGCTATGGTTATGACCCAGAAACGAAGCAACAGTCAAGCCAATGGAAGTCGCCATCTTCACCTCGTCCAAAAAAATGTCAGCAAGTCAAATCAAACATCAAAACCATGTTGATTTGCTTTTTTGATGCTAAAGGCATTGTTCATTCTGAGTTTGTTCCTCCAGGTCAGACTGTCAACCAAACATTTTATTTGGAGATTTTAAGAAGATTGCGCAACAGTGTTCGCCAAAAAAGACCCGATTTGTGGCAGACTGGAGACTGGTTCTTCCACCACGACAACGCACCGGCACACACAGCCATCTCAGTTAGGCAGTTTTTAGCCAAAAACGGCTTGGTTCCGCTGCCCCACGCACCTTACTCGCCTGACCTCGCTCCATGCGACTTTTTTTTATTTCCACACATGAAAAGAGGCTTGAAAGGTCAACGATTTGACAGCGTTGAAGAGGTTAAGAAAAAAACGAAGCTCGAGCTTGCAGCCATTTCTAAAGATGACTACAAAAAATGTTTTGATCAATGGAAATACCGTTGGGACAATTGTATTAGTTGTAATGGAGATTATTTTGAAGGAGATAAGGTCATATTGTAAAAAATTTGATAATATATAATTTTTATAAAATAATTCCGGTTTTTTTTTGGTACCCCCTCGTATGCTGTGTTAGACAGATAAGATGTAGGTAAGATAAGTCATTGCACATGTAAATATGCCAAGCCATGGAATTCACAAGGTTACATTAAGCATCATAACCTTACTTGCTACTTAAGCTGTGTTGGTTGGAAAGAGCAGTTGTTACACACTGATGAGAGACACTGGAGGTCTAAAACAATCAACAGAGGCAACTCTTTTTACTAATATTGAATGGAGTTCTAGTGTTTAATACTTCAGCCAAGTATCAATAAAAGCACTCACTAAAACTGGTGTTGTAGAAATACAGTATTGAGAGTGATGAAAAGACAAATTTCATTGTGCATGATCACAGGGCACAAGAAAATTAATTTTTCAAACAAATTTATATTACACATACTTACTGGAGATTTTAGGAAATATTCTTTCTTCTTTGACTGTCACCAAGTCTTTGCCATGAGAAAGAACATCTTTTACGGAATGGATTCCATTTTTTCTTAGGTCTTCTCTGGTGTAATTTTGTAGAATATGTTCTTCTATATCACTAATATAAACTCCCTGAAACAAAACTAACATTTAGCTAATATACAGACTTAGATGATAATTAATGTGTGTAGTGATGTGGGACAAGTAAATACCCATGGAAAAGGTAAATATTAATACGGTATTTACACACTGGTTATTTAAATATCCAAAAACAAGGATAGTCTTTGAGATGTATCGAATACTTTTATTTGTTTTGACAAAGTGTTCAGCAACCAAAGGATTAAAGCATAGTCATTAGTTGTCTTAAATTAAAATCAACAAGAATATTTATTCTTCAAAATAAAAATAAATCTGACTATTTTTTGGCTTTTATAACTTTTTGTACCAATATTGTCTTTCTTAGTTCTGTAAATAAATTGTAATGGTTTTTCTAAAACTAAAAGAGATCCTTCTTGGAAAAACCTTGCTATTGTTTTAGTATATGCTAATGTATCTTCCATGCATTTGAACCAATAATTTCCTAACCACTTTTTTCACTCTGACTGAGGTAGCTCCAAACTATTTTGAATGCAAAAAACGGCTGCTTACGGTGTTCAAAATCATTGATCGCTCAGTTTGTTTTTTGATGTGCGAGAACTAAAAGAAGTGATTGCATGCTGAAGCAGGGCTCTATAGTGGATGGCCCAACAACTCGACCTTCTCCTTGCTAAAAATTCAATTATTTGAGTAACGGTGTGTGGCAGCCTGCATCGCCATGATGAAGATCGATTCACCTCTTCTTTGACGTTTTCTGAATTTCTCCAATGACTTCTGGCAAACAAATGGTTTGTACCATTAACAATAGACTGTCTTACATTGCTTTAATGCCACTATTGCCACATGATCGGATAATGCCAAAGAAACAGGCAACCACCCGCTTTTTTTACAAACAAATTTTGTTGATTTGGCTCATCTTGAAAGACCCACACAGTTGACTGCTCCTTGTATCGGGGTTATATGCGGGGGTATATCTATGATTCGCCACCTGTGGAGATATTATACACAGCCTTTAATGCACCTTTAGCAAGTTTTTAAAACATATCAATAGACAAGCTACAGATTTGAAAGTTTACATCCAACTTCAGCAAAGCATATTACACGACACGTGGTGTGGTGTTCTTCTACCTTGTAATATATTCCCTAATATACAAAATTTATATAAGATGACTGAAGGACACAATTCCCAGAGGTCTTTTAGCATGAATAAACAATAATTTTACAATTTTTTAGTTACCTTTGTTGGTCAACACGAGGAGACCAAGGAAATTACAGGACAGGAAAGGTGTAATGATTCTGCAAAAGTATTACAAATAGAAGGAAGCACTGTCCATAATCCTGAACTGGTAGCAAATGAATTTAATAATTATTTTCTATCTATTGCAGGGGAACTAAGTGAAAAAGTAAAGGAGCCTAATCCTTTATTACACGTTAATTTAAAAAATTGTTTTAAGTGAAAGAGCATTGTTAGATCAATTGTTTCGAGACCTGTCACGGAAGTTGAATTAAGAACAGCTGTATATTCTCTTAAAACCGGTACCTCACCGGGACTTGATGGTATTACTTCTTCATTTATTAACACATTTGGTGTGGCGCGGTCACTGGGGACCGCGTGCTCTACCACTTGTTTACCGTTTCAGTGTATTAGCTGCATCGTAACGGACAGGGGCGAAACTACGCCGAAGTCAATGTGTTAAGCTAATATATTTGTAACGACCCGAACCCAATATTAACAATAATCCAGGAAATTATGCTTATTTGGTTTTATAACAATTTCATCCATTTGGTAAAATTTAAATGAAGACATAATAATAATTGTAAAGAGTACAGCACTGTTGAGGAGGTCAGCAGTAAGACTGCTGACAATGCAGAGTCAGCACCTGCGTGTGCTGAAAGGCAGTCTAGTTCAGGCCTCAGACTCGTAGACATGTGACTCTCTGTCGCCCTATTATAAAATTTTCTAAATTCTTTTAATAATGTAATCCAATACTTTATATCATTCAGAAGTGCTCTCCCCCTTTTTAACCAATCCAAATTGTGTAATTTTTATAAATTAATCATTAATAAACAGTGTTTTTAAAATTCAAACGTTGTTGCACAAACTTTATTTCTTTTTCCGGAATCATCCGGTGGTGGCAGCGGATACCAATAACATCCCCAAATCGGTCGCGTTACAGATTTGGTGGCAGCGGTGGGATTATCGCGTAACTTTGGGACAATTTAACTGTATAGTTGATTGATTTCCCGACGCCGAAGTGACCACGTGAACATCAAAATTACTCAAACAGTGTAATCCAGTGTCAAGTACAGTTTAACGGCTAGGAAAAGTGTTTTTAAGTTGGATTTTGTAAAATTTCTGAAGAAAAAGTGCAACAAGAAGACGATGGAATTGGATGAAGGAATCTACACGTGAAGACGCCAAGCCAAGAAAGGACGCCAAGAGACGACGCCATCTTGCCATCTTTGTCACGTCACCAGCCTAGGAGACGGAAGCGGAGCAACCAACCAACATAGTGGATGACGCTGACAACAACCAACATCATCTGTCCACAGCCTCTAGCAACCATGGCAGTCACAATGGCGGTGATATTTGGTGAGCCTTTGTTCACATTCAGAAATTGAATAAATTTAATAAAGAAACATTGGCTATACTTTTAAACTATTTTACCAAATATTCTACGTTAATAATTATATAATAAAATAAGACATAGAAATAAGAGAGAATAAAGGTGCTGTGGTGTAATAATGAATGCAGCATTGAATGATAACACAACCATTTGCTAATTTTGTGATCGATTATTTAGTAACAAGTAAATTAAATTGAATTACTCTAACATGGAGTAAAAATGTGTACTTCAATGTCAGGTCGTTACTTCCAGGGCACCTATTTCTCATTTTAAAATTAAGATAAGAATACTTATTAAATAATATTTAGTAAGGAATTGCCAATGTTTCCAGATAAAAAAATTAATTATTAAATATTTGTAACATTAAAGGCACTCTTTAAAACAAAAGTGTAATAGCTTTGATAAAATTAATATTTTGAGTTTAAATAATTGCTGTTATTGAGAAATATTGATATTTTAAAATTAATTTGAAATATTAGATGTTAGACGCTATTCTAGTGCTTTATTTAAAATCTATATGTTACATTAATATACTTATACCTAACTGTGTAAATTGATATTGGTAATTGATTAGACATTGCTAATCCACTAATTAGTTGTATATGAATTACAATCACTAACATCGATTGATGATGATTGATTGATTAGATTGGTATTGATTGGGTATAGATAGGTTATCGATCATTGATTGGTGATTGAAAAATTTATTTTTTATAGAAAAACTTTTGGGATTTTGAAGAAAAAATAGTATTATGCTATCATAAGTGATAAATTCAGTCATATATTCGAAATTGAACTTCATAGAATTTTGTAGAGTTTCCTGAATTAAATGTTAGGTTATTAAGATTAGTATATTAAATTTCACATAAGCAGCACGTTCTAAAATCAACAATCATGAGTTCTACAGTAACATTCGAAGGAAAACCGTTGATTTCCAAGAAGCTTTTGATGCAATTTCAACTAAAGTTAGGTCTCTTCAGGACTGCATAGACGATACCATCGCGGGAAATTCTGTGTTAAACAGAACAGAGATGTCACCATCCGCTATGGATATGACAATTGGAGCAGCAAGTAGACCATCATTTGAGCTAGTGTCTAGCATTACTCCCTACGATGGAGAGAGAGCCGATCTACTCATGCCATTCTTCGATAGCATTCAAGGCATAGGGGAACTGAGCAACTGGAACGAAACACAAACATTACAAGTATTGAGATTAAAGTTAATTGGTAGTGCTCTACAGTTTTCAAAATCAGATGAAAAATGCAAAAACACCACAACACTTAAAGAAATTAAGTCTGCCCTAACAGAAAGGTTTGGAGATAGCCTACCAGATCACTATTATTTTGAACAGTTAGCTAACATCAGACAAAATAAAGGAGAGACTATCGAACAATTTTCTGACAGAGTCAAGAGGGTCAGTGACAAAACACTGAGAACCACCAATAACGAAGAAGTAAATAGAGTATTAAGAGAAGAAGCTGACCGAAGAACAATGGAAGCCTTTGTCAAAGGACTCTACGGAAAAATTGGCAGACAAACAAGGATTAAGTTTCCAAAGAATTTTAGAGAAGCAGTGACTACCGGGATAGCAATAAGTAACTTAGAAAGAAGGCCAAATCCATTTGAAGAAAAACCAGGGAAAGTGTTTGGAAACAATTTAACAGGTAAATGCTACAACTGTGGAAAGATAGGACATGTAGCAAAAGACTGTAGATGTAGGAACTCTACAGATAGGCAGATGAAGGAATGTGGATATTGCTGTAGAAAAGGGCACAGAGAATCAGAATGTAAATCGAAGGCAAACTCCACACGTCCTCACTGCAGCTTCTGCAAGAAGCAAGGTCATACAGCTGATCATTGCTGGGCCAGAACAAAAAACACGGGTAACGAAAGAGGTCAACCTTCAGGAAGCGGTTATAGTTCAAGAAACGCTCAACCGTTAAACTACAGCGGGGAACCCAGAAGCGCCACTGGCAACCCTGTGAGGAAGTAAATCTGAACCTACACAAGATTAGGTTTGGACAGGCGAAGAAAAAACCTAAAATTGCATACATCACTGAGCAGGAAAACAGCTATGAACTACTAACTCGTGGAACCATTGGGAGTGTCAATGGGCCAGTCATAATTGATACTGGGGTACAAATCTCGATGATAGAGAAAAGGGTCACCCAAGGACCTATCTCACCGACTGATGTTCGTGTACATGTCATCACAGGAGCCATAATGCACACCTACGGTCAAGTAAAGCAAACTATAAAGCTAGGAGACACAGAAATGATGTGTACGTTCATAGTAGCAGACCTGCCTGACGATTATATTGCAGTTAGAGGGTATGATGTGCTTAGGTGGAAAAGAGCTGTCATTGATTTAGAACGATATGTCTTAAGTATTGAAGCTCGTGACATAGTCAACCTATATGAACGAGACAAAGAAACTACGAATGATTGCGTGAGTGGACTTGGGATACCCACCAAGCGAACTCAAACCTTCCAAGTAGAACCCGATCGCTCAATCAACATGCAAGTGAAGCCTAACGAAAACGAAAACTTGCCTGAAAATCTTCCAGCCTACTGCAGAACTAACCTCAACATACCTGCCCGTTCAGAAATGTTAGTACAACTAAAATTGGGGAAAAATGTGAAACAACGAAAGCAAGAAATTGAGAACAAAGTTGTAATTGCAGAACCAGCACTCGTAAAAATTCATGGGATTTATGTAGCCAGAAGTCTAACTAGAGTAAGAAATGGAACTTGTTGGACAAAAGTAGTTAATACAAGTCCAGAAGATTTAGTAATGTACAAGAACACTCTGATCTGTAAATTAAAAGAACCTCATTTAAAACCAAATAGTTCAGCAGGACCAAAAAGAGTCAACACAGTATGTAAAAAAAGCGACGAATTCAGAAGAAAAGTGGAAGAAAAGATAGAGCATTTGAGACCAGAAGAAAAAGCAAAGATTAGAAACGTACTTCATCGGTTTGGAAATTTGTTTAGCCTTGGAGGAATTGAAAATTTAGGATGTACAGCAAAAATAAGTCACAAAATTAATACAGGAGACCACCCTCCCATTAACAAAAGGCCATACAGAGTGCCGCATGCACAGAAACAAGTGCTACAAGATCTGATAGAGGAACAACTGGATAAGGGAATCATAATACCGAGTGTATCACCATGGTCAGCACCAGTGGTCATAGTGCCAAAGAAACCTGGTCCAGATGGTGTTGTAACTCACAGAATGTGCATCGACTACAGAGATCTGAACTCATGCACAGTACCAGAAGTTTATCCTTTACCAGATATTCACGAAACACTTGACATGCTTGGTGGAAGTAAATTCTTTACTGCGCTAGACATAAATTCGGGATTTTTCCAAATTAAAATGCATCCTGACAGCCAAGAGAAAACAGCTTTCAGTACTCCAACAGGACATTATGAATATACCAGAATGCCCATGGGTCTTATAAACTCCCCTGCAGTTTTCCAGAGGCTGATTGATACCACTTTATCAGGACTGAAGGGAAAGTCTTGTTTACCATACATGGATGACATCTTAGTCTACAGCCCGACAATAGAACAGCATGCACAAGATTTGAGTGACGTGCTAGAGAGGTTTAAGGAGGTAAACTTAAGTGTGCAGCTAAAGAAATGCCAAATTACAAAACCTGAAATCAATTTTTTAGGACATATAATCACGAATCAAGGAGTAAAGCCTTGTCCAAAAAAGATTGAAGCTGTAAAGGAGTTTCCTCAACCAAAGAATGAGAAAGAAATCAGAGGATTCATTGGATTATGCAGTTACTACAGAAGGCATGTTCCAAACTTTGGGGACATAGCCAAACCATTAACTAAATTGATCAAAAAGAATGAAAAATTTAATTGGACACCAGATTGTGAGACAGCTTTCAAAAAACTAAAAGAAAAACTAACCACTGAACCCTTGTTGATCTACCCAGACTTTTCGAAATCTTTCATTCTTAGCACAGATGCCAGCAACGTAGCGATTGGTCCAGTGCTAGGACAAGAAATAAACGGTGTAGAACATCCTATAGCATACGCATAAAGACAGTCGAATTCTGCAGAACAGAACTACAGTGTAACCGAAAGAGAGTTATTAGCTGTAGTTTGGGCAGTTAAGTACTTCAGATGTTATCTTTATGGAAGATCTTTTTCTCTTTACACGGATCAAAGTGCAATCAAATGGTTACTATCATTAAAAGATCCTTCAAGTAGATTAACAAGATGGGCTTTGAAATTAGCTGAGTATGATTACAAAGTTTACCACAAACCCGATGTGAAAAACAAAAATGCAGATTGTCTAAGTAGAGTAGTATACAAAAACAAGTGTGAAAAATTACCTTTATTAGATATAGACGTGATTAAACAGCTCAAAAGAAAAGATAAAGAATGTCAAAAACTGAAAATGCACAAACATTTCAAAACAAGTCCCCAAGGAGTGGTGTACTTCAAGAAAGAAGATGAAAAATTAATTGTAATACCAAGAGAATTGAGAGAGAAAGTAATACGACTACATCATGATTTGCCAACGAGTGGACATGGAGGAATAAAGAAGACCATATTAAGAATTCAAGACAAATTCTACTGGCCAAAAATGAGAGCAGATGTAACAGCATTCGTACGATCATGTGACTCATGCAACAGACGAACAGATTATGGAAAATCAAAAGCACCATTAGGGAAGTTTCAAGAAGTAAGTGAATTTGGTTATAGATTAGCATGCGACATAGTAGGTCCCTTACCGTTAACTAGATCAAATAATAAGTACATATTAACTGTTATCGACCATTTCACAAGATTCAGAATATTTATAGCATTACCAGATCAAACAGCTGAAACCATAGCGCAAGCATTTGTTCAGAAAGTTAAAACGTCAATAGGAGTACCAAAATAACTAATTACAGACCAAGGACAAAATTTCACATCAGAATTGATTCAGAATGTTTGCAAACTACTGAAAATAAAAAAATTACAGACAACAGCTTACCACCCTATGAGTAACGGACGGACAGAGAGAGTGCACCGAACCATCCCTAAAATGCTGAGCCATTTTGTCAACAAAAACCAGTCAGACTGGGACGAACTGTTACCCATGATCAACATGGCATACAACAGCCAAGAACACGAGAGTACAGGGTACACCCCTTTTGAAATGGTGTACGGAAAGAAGATGGAAACACCCTTAGAGGCAGATCTCACAATAACTGAGGACATAGATGTCTACTCAGATTATGTGGAAGATCTACGAACCAGATTAAAAGAGATTCAAGAAATATCGAAACACTGCCAGGAACAGGCAAGGAAAGCTCAAAAGAATCATTACGACAAGAAGTCGAAAGAAAGTGAGTATTATGTCGGACAGTTAGTGTACTTGCATGTACCACACATAAAAAAGGGAAGAGTTAAAAAAACTCTCACAGTTATGGAAAGGTCCATACAAAATAGTAGAAATCGTATCTGAGTTAAATGCAGTTTTAAGAATAAGAGGGAAAAACGTCAAAGTACACGTGAACAGGATCAAGCCAGTAGTTGAACTGAAAAACAAAGAAGAAGAAAGTGAAGACAACGTAGAAGAATTTCAGGAGAGTGAAGATGAAGAAGCACTACGAGTTCCTAGTAAGGAAGTAAGAAGATTAGTAAGCCTTGAAGAAGAAGCAAGTGATGCAGAAGAGGAGGTTGAAGATCCAACAGTACCAAGCCAAGCAGCAGAGCAAGCCGGACCGAGTAGATTACAACCTGCCCAAGAAAGAAACAATGAAAGACCAGTCAGGGAAAGGAGGAAACCATCCAGACTGGAAGACTATGAAGTTGAGTTGTAAATAGAAGCATACAAGTTGTACTATAATAATGTAGAAGTGTTATATCATGAGAGAAGTAAGATAAAAGCCGAAGCTGTTGTGTATTCTTGAAATTTCATCTTGTAGGATAACAACTCAGTAGCGAATGAAGTGAAAATGATCAGTTTGACAGAAGTGAAAATGTGAAACGAATGTTGCTGAATGAGTCTGAATGTTGTGTGAGAGAAAACAAAAAGAGGGTACCCTGAAGACTAAAAATTGTCTGAGTATATCCACACAAGTACATGAGATCACTGAGAGTACTAACACAGAAGGCCAGAAAAAAAAAATTTGTAAGAAGTAAAAGGATAAATCGAGTTATTTTAAGATCAATTGTGTTATATTATAATAAGGAGAAGTTAGTTAAGCAACATTGAATATCCATAAAATAAAACATAGGTTAGATTATAGATGTCAATTATAACCTTTGTTACAGGACTAATGATTATTACGTTGGTCAAAGCAGCTGAAATGAGCCAAGGAGTTGTGTTTAGGAAGCTAGAAGATTCCGTGATATCCGGAGATGAATGGAGAATCGTTTTAGACTTTGATCTAGTAGAGATCCTTGATGAACTGATACCATTAAAAGAAAGATGTGTAGAATTAGAACAGTTTAAAAATATTAGTGTAAACGTCTGGGATGAAGACTTCGAGTTTGAATATATAAGAGTGAAAGAAGGAATCGAACAGTATGAGAGTAATATAACCGACTTATTAAAACTTTTGCCACCTGCTGGAAATTCTAGAAATAAGCATGGACTTATGAATGCAGGGGGTTATGCATTAAAGTGGTTATTTGGTGTACCGACTAGTGAAGATTTAGAACATGTAAATACCAAGGTAGACGAACTAAAGTTAATAAGTGGTACAGTTGTTAGTTCGAGTCATACACAAATAATTTGATGAAAGGTATTAATTCTAGAATTGTAACTAACACTAAAGCTATTCATGAAATCATGATTAAGTTATCTACAGCCAACGACAGGTTAATAACATCATTAACGAATTTCAATGAACAGAATATAATGATGCATCAGTCCTTAGCAAAACATATGGCAATTACAACAATGTTAAGACATTTAGGTCAAACTGTTGATGAAGCTAAGCTAAGAGTAGTAGAGTTTAGGCAAGCATTAGAACTTATATACTCTGGTAAGATAAGCAGTAAATTACTAAATCCACATGATTTGACAAAAGTATTGAATAAAATTGAAAAGAGTATACCATCTCATTTGAAACTAATTGTTCCTGTAAATAATGAAGATATATGATATATGTATTATGATCTTTGTACAGCACAAGCATTAGCCAATCCAGCTAGCATAAGATTGATTGTTACAGTACCATTAAGCTCAATTGATAGACAATTTGAAACCTATAGAATCGAAGTGATACCACTTTATCAACCTAGGTTAAGACATTGGTTAGTTTGGAAGATTGAACACGACTACTTGTCGATATCTAAAGATAGACAGTACTATGTACCTCTCACCTCAGATGAATATGTTCAATGTAGGCACAATTATGTTAAAATTTGTCCAAATTCAATAAGTGTGTTACACCATACAGTCGATGGTTGCATCTATTCACTGTTTATGGGATTAGGTTCTGTAACTCAAAGTGTAACAGAGTCCTAACTGAGAATGTAAATTCACCGTTTTGGTTACAAAATGGCAATGACTGGATTTATAGTGTTGCAGAGCCTTATAAAGTAATATTAAATTGTTTTAGAAACATTGAAGATGATACATCTGTAATTAAAACAGACATTGTAATAGATTATTTAGAAGTTGTTGTTAATACCTCAGGTATCATAAAACAGATATCAAGGTGTGATAATTTTGGGAAAAGTGGTAAAATATTTTCGAGGATCAGAGGGAATATAGTTTATAGAAGAAATATTACGCACCTTCATATACCGAAAATGAACATATTGCAGCCGAATGAAACTGCTCTTATCTTAATAAACAATAACTTAACTTTTGAAACGCTAAAAGATATAAAAAAGAATCTAATTGATGATCATGTAGAAATAGACCTAAATTCATTATTGTAAGGATCTAATGTAAACAAACCTGTCGTCATTAATGTAAATAAGAATTATAATTTTATTGTCATGTATGTAGTTTTAAGTTTAAATTGTATACTGCTCGTAGTTTTTATATGTCATAGGAGAGTAAGACGCCTTTGCACGACCAGTCGGCAGCAAAGACAAACTCAGAGCACAAGTGGCCCAGACCAGAGCCAACTGACGGTGAGGGTGGAGGAAGGAACTCCATTAGCAGAGATCATCCAAGAAGCCTCTATTGTTCGGATGACCCCCCCTCATGATTAAGTAGTAAACAAACAAACAAAATGTGTGAAAATGTTTAAAGTGACAAATCAAAAGACTCTGACCGGCTTGTGACTCTGAAAGAAAAAGAATATTGTACATTAGTAATAATCCTAAATCTTAATAGTATCATGATTATGTAAACTTAGATTAGTAAGATGTATTTAATAATGTGGAGAACACTTCAGGAAAAAAAAAATTTTTAAGTTACAAATAAGTCATTAACATACAAATGTAATAGATTCAAGATGTGCCATCACTTTAATCCTATGACACATCTTTTCCAGAGGAGAGGGTGATGTAACGACCCGAACCCAATATTAACAATAATCCAGGAAATTATGCTTATTTGGTTTTATAACAATTTCATCCATTTCGTAAAATTTAAATGAAGACATAATAATAATTGTAAAGAGTACAGCACTGTTGAGGAGGTCAGCAGTAAGACTGCTGACAATGCAGAGTCAGCACCTGCGTGTGCTGGAAGGCAGTCTAGTTCAGGCCTCAGACTCGTAGACATGTAACTCTCTGTCGCACTATTATAAAATTTTCGAAATTCTTTCAATAATGTAATCCAATACTTTATATCATTCAGAAGTGCTCTCCCCCTTTTTAACCAATCCAAATTGTGTAATTTTTATAAATTAATCATTATAAACAGTGTTTTTAAAATTCAAACGTTGTTGCAAAAACTTTATTTCTTTTTCCGGAATCATCCGGTGGTGGCAGCGGATACCAATAACATCCCCAAATTGGTCGCGTTACATATTGTAAGATATCAAATGTTTTGTTGTATATTATTAATTTAAGTTTAGAAAAAGGAGAATTTCCTGAAAAACTAAAAGAAGCTGTTATTATACCTATATATAAAAAGGGTTCAAGGACAAGTTTTTGTAACAATAGGCCATTATCATTGTTGTCTTCGTTTGCTAAGGTATTTGAAAAACTAGTTAAAGATAAATTATTACAATTTTTTGAAGAATCCAGTTTTTTTAGTAAAAATCAATTCAGCTTTCGGCAAGAGATGAGTACAGAGACAGCATTGCACGATTTTATAGATACAGTAATGAAAGGACTTAACAACAAAAAGAAAATTACTGGACTTTTTTTAGATATTACTAAAGCATTTGACACGGTTCACCATGATATACTTCTAGATAAATTATACAATGCCGGAATCAGAGGAGTTGCCTATAACTGGTTTAAAAGTTATCTGTCTGGGCGGAAACAGTATGTTAAAGTTAAAGATTCGAGAAGTAAATTTGAATTTTTTTTTTATTAAATTTAAATTAAATGTTTTTAAATGTATTTTATGTATGTACTCTCTTGAGGTCCAGTTTTATTGTACAAAACTAGTGGGAGGGATATGCACTGTTAATGGCCATGGTTTAATAATAAACACTAATGCTGAAATAATATTATTTTGTCTTTGTATTATGAGTTATGTATGAAATGTTGTATTGTTGGTTGATAGGGAAATGTATGTGTGGGTGTAGGAAATTGTACAATGGATAGTATTTGTTTAAAATAGATGTAGACATAATGAGGATTATAATTTATAATTTATTTTACATAATTAGTGTATGTCTGATTTATCTGTTTATCTTCCAAGTATGAATCTGAATGAATTTTGTTGGTAAGAGGGTTTTAGGATTATGTTATAATATTTGAATATAATTGTTGTTCTATCACTGCTAGTTCTTTTATTTCTATGAATTATGTAAATGCCTCGAAACAGGCTTTGCCTTGGAGGCCAATACTTTGTTTCTCGGTATATGTATGTATGTATGTGTGGCATGAATGTTGATGTGTCAAGGTCAGCCAGTACTGATATACTCTGTAATCGTGTGCTACGCACAAGATTATTTTGCTATGTATGTGGTTTGCAGTTATATTTGTTGTATATTTGTATTGAATATGTTGTAATGTGTGCATATTTATGAGAAATAAAGTTTATTCTATTCTATTGTATATCAACTCTCAAAATTGAAATTAAATGCTTGATACTGATTTTGAAACTTACAGCTTTTGAACCTGCCACTTTCTTGAAAAGCTCCCAAAGAACATTTTTCATAAAATCAGGATCAAAAGTTGATGGTACTTTTTTAGGTAATGATTTAGGTAGCGCTGGAGGTATTCCACAAGGAGGTCTTCTTCTAGGTCTTCCATTGTATCCACCACGTCTGCTATAAAATGTCGAACTACTCTTTTTCGGTGCTGTAATTCGTTGCTTTAAAACCAGTTTGTCAATGTGACTGGATGCTTTCATTGCAACTGGAAGCACATCTGGATTTTCAGAATTAAATGGTACTAGCTGAAAACACAAATTAAAAATTACTCCATGTTATACAAATAACATCCTATTGAAAGTTACATTACTACTAGCATGTAAGTACAAAGTATTTAATTGTTAAAATTAAGTATTGGTTGCTTTATTAAAATGAAAATTTAATTAAATATTAGTTACTTAATTTTTAAGATTCAAGAGCAATCATTAAGCAATAACTTAAGAAGTATCTCACATTAATTAACACTTGATGGGTTAACACTAAGAGGGTAATCGAGAAAGTAACTATTGTGAATGCATAACATAGGAAGTACTGGAGGTAGCTCTGCCATATTGGCATTGATGTGTACAGTGGTTCAGAAAATTCTGTCTTTTACACAAGACAGTGACAGAAACACTAGATTACCACAAGTTTTGTGCTAGTTGGATAGCAAAACTGCTTACTGCCAACAGCAAACAAATATAACTAGTTTTACCATAAACTTTTTTGGACGGGATTATTGTTAGTAATGAGAATTGGTTGCCTAAATAAATTCTCAGATAAAACAGCAGTCAATGCAATGGGGACATACCCCTCTACCAAGTAAGCCAGAAAGTGGGTCAAACTTTCTCAGCATGAAAATTCATGGCTACAGCCTTCTGGGATGCTAGGTGTATACTCATTGATTTTATGGAACGCAGTAAGACCATCCCTTCTGAAGCCTATTGTTACACTTCGAAAAGACCATGAAGAGTGAACCAAAACAAACGTCATGGCCTTCTGACACCATGATTTTACATTTGTGCATGATAATGGCCGCTCTCATACAGCTCAAATAACTAACTTTTAGACAAGTTCAAATGGGACATTTATGATCTTCCCCAAACAGCCAGACTTGACTCCTAGTGACTTTCACTTGCTCCTGAATATGAATTACAATATTAGACAATGCTCTGTAATGTTGCTTTGTTTACTTTAAGGAATTCTACAAAAATTATATGTGATAAACACACAAATTGTTAAACTATCCAATACAAAATTAAAACTAATCACAACATTTTGCCATTAAAGAACATACAAATGTAAAGCAAATGATAAAGTTCGAATTAACCAAGATTTCCAATATAAAAAGCTCATTTGTCCATATTCAACTGTACCAGCACTTTTTAATTTACTCCAATCCTACTCAAGGCATGGATGGATTATTTAACTACAGTATTACCAATTATTAGGAATTGTGGCTGAAGGGCCAGGTCACCTTGCATGCATGCACCCACACAATCACAAATGTAAAGGGTTGGGACCAGCCAGGCACCTGCTGTTTTCTTTCCCTGATTATTTAGTAACATCTAGACTCATGACCAAGCAATACTCGGTGACAATTTCAGTGTATTATACATGTTGTTTGGCATAATTTTTTTTCTTATGACGTTTTATAACCTATTTATACTAATCACTTTAAGATAAAATTACAAGTAACAAAAAAATCTTGGTTTGATTGGTGAAGTGCAATAGTTAAGTAATAGGGTGCAAATGCGGTCAGAACTCCTTTACCACCCCAAAGAACCAGGGGTGGAGTGTGGAGTCTGCATGTGTATTAGTGTAAACCTACATGGGCCCCAGCTACAATCACTATTTGCTAATACTATAACTCTACCAGAACTCATGAGGTCTAGAGATTAACACATTCTACCTAACAATATTTACAGTTATACAGCTAAAATATTTATGATTTTTATGAAAGTATGAAGATTCTTTTGAATTTACAGAGCGGTGCTTAGGAAGGGCACCATAGTAATAGGCTTTGATTATGGCAATAGGCCGCCCCTTAAATGAAGAAGGGCACAGACCTGGTCATCTTTGTTAGATCAGGTTGATGTCTTATCATAGAGTAAAGGCTAGACTTGGTGGACAGTCGGTTTCTGCAACACAGCTAAAGGCTGTCCTTAAAGAAGTGTCTTTTCGCCTCTTCTGTGGTGCCTTGTCATTCATGGTTTACTGATTAAGACTCAGCAATGAAGATTTGAAGTACAGGGTTACACAGATGACCTAGTAATTATAGTAATGAGTAGAGACCGTATTAATCAAAGACCAGACCATATAAAATAGGATCAGACCTGAATCAAGAATAAATAAAAGGCCTCATGGCTCTGTATGTTAAAGGTTGGATTAGTTTCCTTCAACTAACAAAGGAGGAAACACAACTAGGACATGGCACCCCTCAGAAACATTCGATTAAGAAAGGTTTAAGCCATAGACTGATAAATGCAGACTCTGCGGAGAGGCAGGAGAATCAGTGGAACGCATATGGCTGAACTGTACTGCTGTTTGTAAAACAAGGAAAAAGTTTCTAGAGGGATTTTCTTTTTGGAGAATGTGTTTTGTTTATGGAGAAAACATCATTAGTGATAATATTGTGCGTCAATCATGTCAAAAGTTTAAAGATGGCCAATTGTCAAATTCAAGGTATGTCAAAACTGAAGCCATTTGGTGATTTTTGTGGGTGTCAGTCAACATCTTTGGCACCCAGCGAGCACAAATCTTTTTGTAGCCTAAATGTTCTGTAACAATAATGTAAAGAGAAGATTTTGACACTTATAGAAATTCTAAAGTACTTGTTGTGAATCTATGCCTTTCTAAGCACAGTCAATTTCTTTAACAAGGCCATCTGTAGCGACATACTTGCATCCTTAAACTTCTTCATCGTGCACATCAGTTAAACCATCTTTAAACTTTCTACACCATCCATGCACACCACTACTACTAATGTTTTCTATGGAAACACGGCTCATTCTGCGATTGATTTCTTCTGCATTTTGCTTGCAGGAAACATATAACACTTCTCAATTCACCTTTGGCGGGAGAATCAATTGAGGCAGTCATGTTTATGCGTCTGCAACTCAGTTACAACTAGCTACTTGAACTTGGCAGTGACATGTATTATAGCAAGGAAGATGCGCAATTGACTATTGCACAAACTGCGGATCTGTCACGTGTCTGGCCATCATGGCATGAGGACGGACGTTGAAATTGCCCTCAAACATCATCTGTGAATGCGAAGCAATTGCCTTGACTATATGGAACATCTTTACAGGGCTTTTATAAAACCTACTGAGGTGAGACTTTTAGCTCCTTAGCATATCTTGAGACTTTTAAGAGCCTCAAGATGACCTCAGTTGTTTAGATATCAGAATAATTGTCACAATACATTCCAGAGTAGTGGTGACAGGGGTTTGCCTAATCAACGTCATATCATAGATTATCATGGATTACGTGAATGTGGTGTTGTGTCAATGCGTGGTTTTCTAAGAAGAATTTTAACAATCTAAAAGGACTTTCATCACCTGAACTGCAAATATCTTTCCCGATAAGTATTAACAATTTTATGAACCATAACATTTAAAATATTTCAAAGTTTTAAATGCACAAGAGCAACTCAAAGAACCGGTACTCACATCAGTCACGTAATCCACATGTTTTCGGTTATTTCTGGGGCCGGTATTGTGTAAATAAATTGCCATATTTTATTAATATAACGCACAAATTTAACAGACATTATAATCTGATGACTTTAATCCAAGCATCTCGTTATTAATTAATTGATCTTCAAAGATGAAGACATAAAATACACGTTGCTAACTCATCAACAATAAAGACTCATCGGCAAAGCAGTTTTTCTGTCGGTAAGGCAGTTTTCTGTCGGTAAAGCAGTTTTCT
The DNA here is from genome assembly GCF_021130785.1 of Homalodisca vitripennis. Taxonomy (NCBI): domain Eukaryota; kingdom Metazoa; phylum Arthropoda; class Insecta; order Hemiptera; family Cicadellidae; genus Homalodisca; species Homalodisca vitripennis. The sequence continues at coordinate 119,606,240 of NC_060215.1, forward strand.
GTCGGTAAGGCAGTTTTCTGTCGGCGAAGCAGTAATCGTATATAATCATTATTATTACTGCTACTATTGTAAACATTTATTGAAATGACAAGTAAATACCCTTGTGGAATATGCAATAATGGAGTAAGATATCAAGCGATCCTCTGCACTGGAGAATGCAAACAATGGTATCACTCTAAATGTTTGAATTGGACCATCAATCAGTTCAACAACTTAACAAAAAATGAAATCAATCTCTGGAAGTGTGACATGTGTAAAACAAACTCCAGCAGTACAAATATAGACGTAATTGAACACAAAATAACAGACTATGAAGAGCAAGATGAACAAGCTCTAGAAACATCCTTAACTCTAGCTGCCGAAGCTGGGAGTGCCCTCCTTTGTGAAAACCAAAAGCTAAAACAAGAACTACAGAATATGAAATCTTATAACGCTGACCTGGCTAATAAAATCACGGTGTTAAACACTAAAAATAATACCTACTTTCAACAACAAATAGAAGAGCTAGAAAACGATAAATCTCTTCTTATCTCCAGAAATAAAGCTCTCACAGAAACTCTTCAGGAAGTAGAAGTGCAACTAGGAAAAGAAAATCAACTGCGGCTGGAATTGACTGCTACTTTTGAATATTATGACAAGGAGAAAGAAGAACTTGTTACCAAACTTGAAGGACAAGTAAAGAAACTGACTCAAGAGAATAATTCACTTCAACTCAAAAAGAGTGCTGAATTATCTCCTACTTTAACAGACAAAATTTACAGAAGTACTGAAACACAGACAGACTTTACTGAATCTTCAGCTCATGGTTCTAACTCCTCTCTGCTCCTCGAAATGACTAAAATTAAAATAAGGCAGGATAGAATTGAAAATGCATTTGAAGCCCTCCAAAACAATACACAGAACACTAAATCAGTCATAGAAAATAAGCAGTTATCCTATGATTTGTTTGATACAAATACTACTACTTCACCTAATTGTACACCAACAAAACGTAAAAAAGTTAGCTCAAGAAACAGAAAGAATGTTTTCAGCATTTCCTTACAAGCAGCTAAATATATGAAAAAAAATGCAATACTTGAACAAGAAAACTAGAAACACAAGAAATCTAACATAACAAGCTCAGTTGTAAATAGTAGTTCTCTCCCAGATGTTGAAACAAGATTGGGCGTTGTCTCGGAGCTTAAAGCTTTGCAATCAGCTTTGAAACTGGGAAATAAACCCCCAATGTTTGCAGTCCCCTTGGATAAAAAAGAGTGTCTTGAAGCCTTTTATGAAAGTAATTTTGAACAATTCTTGAAAAGAAACCAAATAAAAGACAGACCACCTACGGGGCACTTGTCTGACACCAAGCACGTAGGTGTTTGCTCGGTAACAGGTGACATTGTATTTGAGTCTACTGCGTCAGGAGAATTAGATACACCAGTTCAAGAACCATGCCACCAAGAGACTTCGTTTTTATGGAAGAGCCCATTGAAGAAAAGCAGAGAGAAGTTTACTCAGAGAAGACGTCTTTTCATAAATTCAAGATGGACACGCCAAAAAATCTAACTGTGCTACACCAAAATGTTGATAGGATTGGCAATAAGATTGATAGATTCAATCATCTTCTGCATTCTTCATCACCAGACATTGTTGTGATTACTGAACATGGACAAAGCGACAACCTAATCACTAACACCAGATTACTTGGCTATAGTTTGATTTCTGCCTTCGGGAGAAGAAATCGGCAAAAGGGGGGTGTCGCAATATATAAAAAATGTACCCTAGAAAACGAAACTGCTAATTTAAACGTGGAATGTAAAAGTCTACCATTGATTTGTGAGGTAGCAGGAGTATCCATCAAGTTGAGTGGCAAAGAATTTCTATACATTCTAGGAGTATATCGCCCTCCTATAAAACGCCAAGAAACTATCGTTCGAGCACTTGAGCTCCTGTCAGATATACTGGGCTCATTTCCATCTTCAGACAAGGGCAAGGTACTTCTAATAGGTGACATCAATATAGACAACTTGCAGCCATTGCCTGAAAGAACCCTTTTCAACGACCTTATGGCTTCACACAGCCTGACGAGGCTTCAACTCCCAGCAACTAGGATTACTGCATCGTCACAAACATCTATTGATGCCGTATGTACAAACGTCAGTACAAATCTTATTAAGGTTGATATAATGCATACGGCGATCTCAGACCACACGTGTCAGCTTTGTCACCTCACTTTCCCAGCAAGACAACGAATAACAGAATCTTCTCTTCGTCGTCACCTCAATGCAGAAAATTTGCACAACCTAAAACAAAATCTTGCAGCTGAGAACTGGATTGGAGTTTTTGGTTCAGACAATGCAGATGGCGCATATGAGTCTCTAATTCACACTCTAACTTTTAATCTAGATATATACTGCCCCCTGAAGAAGTCTAGACAAAACCGCAACTACAAAATATCTGCATGCTACGACGAAGAAGCAAAGCTATTAAAAGAGGAATTTTTGGAGGCTCAAAGGAAGTACATCCTGAATAACTCAGACAACGATAAACAGACTGCTGTTCGACTAAAAAAAGCCTACGACTTAAAACTTAGGTCTCTAAGAAAAGAAAATAGCGCTTATGTCATTAGCCGATCTATGAATAAAAGCAAAGCTGTTTGGCAAATAAACAATGGTGAGAGGAAATCGTCCAAAGAGTCTTCTGTAAATGCCATAAACCTTGAAGTAAATGGAAGAGTGGTAGATAATGCTACAGACGTAGCTAATCACTTCAACAGATACTTTACAACAATAGCAGATGAAACAATTAGAGTAAATAATAGCAGCCCTTCTTATAACCAAGCTGAAACTACTCACGCAATCCCTGTGGAACAAACTATACATATCCGGAAACCCGTATCAATTGAAGAGCTTGCAATTACAATAGATTCATTGAAGCCTAAATCTTCAACGGGAGTGGATGGAATCTCAGCTAAAATACTAAAAGCAGCCAAACATGAACTTCTACCACCCTTGCTTCATGTCATCCAGCTGTCGTTGGCCCAGGGTGTGTTTCCACAAAAACTAAAAACTGCCAAAGTTTTTCCTCTTCTCAAAAAAGGCAGTAAACATGAAATAGGGAATTACAGGCCCATCTCATTAATCCCCACTATCTCTAAAATCCTCGAGAGGATTGTTCTATCTAGAATCCTTGAACACCTAAATATCAACAATCTTCTCACTGATAAGACAACATGGTTTTGTAAAGGGTAGGTCGACTCTCACAGCCTTGGTGGATTTGTTTGAATTTATTGTGGATGGCATAGAAAATGGAGATAGTGTTGTGGGCATTTTTGTTGACATGAGCAAGGCCTTTGATTGTTTAAGCCATGACATGATTGTGACAAAATTAAACCATCTTGGTATCCGAGATACGGCACTGTGTTGGTTTCGATCTTATCTTTCTAACAGAAACCAAGTGGTTGAAATAGCTCAATCCATCAAAGGCATCAGATCCACATCCAGATCAGACTCTCGGCCCATGGTGAGGGGGGTTCCTCAGGGCTCGGTCTTGGGCCCACTCCTGTTTGTGCTGTCCACCAATGACCTGCCTGCAGTGACGGAGCCTTATTGTAGGGCCATCATGTACGCGGACGACACCGTCCTACTCACTTCTCAGAAGTCTGTTGAAAGCCTCGAAATAAACGCGTACATTGGCCTGAATTTGGCGGTGGACTATGTGCAAGGCATGATCTTGTGTTCAATGCTTCCAAGACCAAGCAGGTTACCTTTGGCACCAAGAGGGATGAAGTCTCAAACCTTCCCGACATCGATGCTGTCACTTCAATTAAACATCTTGGATTACACTTGGATGGAGATCTTAAGTGGAATGAGCACATAGATGTTCTCTGTCAAAGGCTGTCCACAGCTGTCTTCGCCATTAAAAGAACATTATCTGTCAGCACAGAGGAGGCAGCTTTAACAGCCTACCATGCCCTTTTTGAGAGCCTCATATACTATGGAGTTTCGGTATGGGGTGGAACCTCTGCACATAACTTACAACGAGTTCTAATTTTACAGAAGAGAGCCATCCGAACCATAAAAGGAATGAAAATACAAGATAGTTGCCGGCCAGTCTTTAAACATCTGAAGTTATTAACCGTTGTAAATATATATATCTTCCAGTCTACAACACTAGCTTGTCTCCTGGGAATAAATAAGCGACATCAGGATGTTCACACACACTGCACCAGATATGGAACTGACTTCAACCTGCCGGTCCATCGCTTGAAGCTCTTTGAATCAAAACCTTCTTACGCAGGTGCAAAATTCTACAATGCCTTACCCGCATCCTTGAAGGTCTTGGAGTTGAAAGTTTTTAGGAGGAAATTAAAATCTTGGCTGGCAGATAGACCCTTCTACAGTGTCAATGAATTTTTAAACTGGAGAGAGTGACCATGGCAATTGGCAAGCAAATAGACTCTTTTCTAAATATAATGTAGCCTACATGACGCCTGTTTCTATCTTGATGATAGCAAATAAAGATTTCTGTTTCTGTTTCTGTTTCAACGCTATTGTAGTTTATCATACCCAGTGGAGCCTAATATATTTTGACTTGAATTTGCAATAAAAAAAATTTGTAATATTTTGAATACCGGTCTAGATTATTTTCTCATTGAAAATTTTACCGGGGTTAATGCATAATGCTCCTCCAACTAGTTCTTAAATTATTACATAAAAATTCAAGTATTAATCTGGATTAATCAATAATTATTAAAGTTTGACATTAACATTTCACTCACCTTAACTACAGATGGTATAGACCTGAGGTAATCAAGAAATGATAAAAATCCAAGCTGTCGGTAAGGAAAATGTTTTCCTTCAGTTTCTAAAAAGTCTGCTTGTAATCTACTGGCCTTTGTTACTTTTGGATTTGATATTAAAAGACCACGAAGTATAAAATTCAATTCGTCTTTAGATTCCATTCCTGCAAAAAGCGACCTGAAATCAAAAAGAATAAACCATTATTCACAAACTTCCACACTATACATTAGTATACTGTGAAATGTAGATATACTAATCTACAAGTATAGTCTAGACACAATGAAATCAACTTTCACACTAAACTATATATACATACTTTGGATTTCAATAGTTTATTGTTATTTGTATTATACCACTTCAAAACTTTATTTAGTTTAGTTTTAAGTGTTATTTTCATTTAAAAATATTACAAAGCTATATCAAAATCATGTTAATTGAGCAAGCATAATTTTTGTGTGCTGGGGTTTAGTCCTTGGTTGTGTCACTGTAAAACATAATGAGATACTCGTACCCAAGACAAACAATTTCTCAAGGGATTGAATGTCAAGAACAGCACAAATTGTTCATACATTTTGTTCACAGGGCTGGTTCAGGAACTAGGTTAGAAGTAGTTCAGAAACTAGGTTAGGATTAATTCACGAACAAGGTTAAGGTTTGTGTCAGAAGATTACCGTCGTCACGAATGTTCAAGATTGTATCACATATTAAAACCAGGATGTTTGCCATGATAATATACCAAAAGATAGTAATTGTTTAAATAAATTAGATGTGAGAGTTTTCTGTGCCCTGTGTAAACAATACTAGAAAGCTTACTTACAAAAAGAATACATTACTTCAAATTGCAAGGTTTTAGTTAGTACCAGCTTGTGAAGGTTGCCCTCTTGATTACATGAAATTATCTGTGGCCAATAATTTAAAGTTAGCGCCAACATGTAACGGTTGCTCCTTGATTGCATGAAATGAACTGCCTAATAATGTCAAGGTAGGGCCAACATATAACGGATGCTCCTTTATTGTGTGACTTCATCTGTGATCAATAATGTCAAGTTAGCACCAACATGCAACGGCTGCTCCTTGATTGCATGAAATCATCTGCCTAATAATGTCAAGGTAGGGCCACAATATAACGGATGCTCCTTGATTGCGTGACATCATCTGTGATCAATAATGTCAAGTTACCACCAACATGTAAAGCTGCTCCTTGATTGCACGATATCATCTGTGACCAATAATTTCAAGTTAGCACTAAAATATAATGGATGCTCCTTGAACAAAGAGCCAAATATTGTAGGAGGTGGGTACAAATACAAACCCTACAGATGATAGGAGGTAAATTTGCTTACGTCCGTGTAATGGTAAAAATTCCTTAGAGATTTCTTCATTATACATTAAATAAAAAAGTTTCCTGTTTTACAATGTAACATTTAAGAGATTAATTTATATTCTCATTTCAAGAATTAAATTTGTGTACTATTACACTATTAAATAAATATAAAAAGGTTTATCTAAAAAAAAAAACAAATCAAACTTTTAAAATAATGACAGTAATTTTTATCTTTAACTGAGTTCAACCAACACATACAAAAATTGTAAACAAGTGCAAATAATGTACTCAAATCAAAAATTTCTGCAAATATTGGTTGTCTTGACATAACTATAAATCATAAATATAGTTACACTAAATCTAAAAAAAACAAACAAATTTTAAACCTTGCATATTCAAGATTTGAAATCACGAGCAGAACCACTTGAAATTATCTTAGCAGAGATAGTTCCTAATATATTAGTTCTAACAGAACATAATATGAAGAAATTTGAATTAGAAAGATTTCACTTAAATAACTATCATATTGTTTCACATTATTAATGTACAACTGCTATAGGAGGGGGAGTATTAGTTCTGGCAAAAGAGGGTTAAAAGGCAAAAACATATATTTTGCAGTAATAGATCAGCTATGTGAGAATAATCAATCTGAATGTTGTGTTTCATAATTTAAAATTGGCAACAGAGATATTTTACTGGCAGGCCTATACAGTATACAGGACACCAAATTTCAATAATAAAGAGTTTTTAAAAAGTCTTAACAATATGATTGAAACTGTACAATCGGAAAAGAATTATTTGGTTATAGCGAGTGTCTTTGCACAGCATATTTTTCATAAATTTTTTTAAAATAGATGCTTAATGCTAAATAAGAAGTTTTGCATATCAATTTTTTTGTTAGAAACCAGAGAAAATATTAAAATAATAAAAATATGCATTCAAGAGAGTATTGTTTTCTTTTATTCCTACATAAATTAAAAAATGTGTATTGTAGATTTATGTTTTCTAAGTTTCAATTCATGTAACTTTCACATGCCTTGAAATAGTAAGATACTGTAAACTTTTCAAAATATACACAGTTTTTTTAATGAACATACATACACTTATTTACAACACAAAAATATTTTTGACAAACATGTAAAGTATGTACTATTTTATTAGCAGTACACCTCTGTATTGGTGTTGATGAATTCTTTGGGCAAGAAGAATAACAGACAATGATGAATTGTTGTTACTGTCATTAACAATTTGTTTACAACGCAACTTACATTCCACCAGTCCACCAGTTTATAATCATCCATACTATCTGACAACAAATCTGACAAAGAAACATCATCATGCACTTCAATTGCAGATGTTACTTTTATTACCAGATCTAATATTTTCAACATCCAATAGTACACGTATATTTCATTTCAACAAAGATCGCCCATTTCACAACATAACAATAAATTATAAACAATTAGCCTACATAATAACCTAGCAACAGTAGCAACAAGATCGTAGCTAGGAGCCCGAGCCACTGTAATTGCCCATGGTTGTAAAAGAGTTAGCCCTTTAGGATAATCACTAAACTTATATATAATTTCCCTCTCAGATTGCCGGATCACAAGGGTGCCCCAGGCTGTTCTCTGTCTCAAGTCATTGATTTATGATTAGTCCTGTCTAACTGCTTAGTGAGCCAACCTGGTGGCCCTCGCTGTTTTGCCATTCATCTCGTCAGACCCAACTTCTCCGACATCAGATCACATTGGACCATTTAGGATGTGATCCGAGGTCGGGAAAGTACCAATTGGAAATACCCCAGGTCATTACTGTGAGCTTCATGTGCCACCCCGCACTTCTGGAAGAAAAAAGGCATCCCTTGATATAGTACTTAAATTCAAGGTCAGATCACATATACATGTACATTTAGTATCAGTTTACTTGCAACTAAATAACATCATTTCAGTAACAACATGATGCTAATACCGGGATTGAATCAGCTGGTTACCACAATAAAAGGTTACATAAACTTAATGCCACAATACGTTATTTTGTAGTAAGTTATTGACAAATAACTGTATTTCCTGTCTCTAGCAGCTATTACTCAAATACTATCCACATGATTTAACTTTGTTTGAATTAATTTGGAACAATGGTATTGAACTGAATTACATTAGACTTTTAATATTGTATACAGTTATCTATAAATGAAAGAAATATACATATTTTAAATTATAGAAAATATACAACTTTATTTATTGTAAGTTTGAGTAACATAGTACTTACAAATACTTTACAGGGTAAAAGTGCCTGATGGCAATTAAATAGTTTTAATCAATATATGATTCCATTCGCGTTTGAGCACTTATCATACTATCACTACAACCAAAAATACTTTTAACAACAAATCAACCTATAGCTTAAATACACATTACTAGGTTCGTTTAAAGGCAAATATTCTTAACAAATAGAAATAATAAATGACCAATACACAAAATTTCAACCTTGAAATTAACAAATTTGGGAATATAATTTAAATTTGACATCTAAACAGTCAAATGTCAAATACTGCCATTTAAATCGGAGTAAAAGTGACGTACTGGTTACGCAAGCAATGAGTGATGACACAGAAACTAGTAGACCACTCTCCATCGCCCGGCAACCTGAGAGGACAACAACCTAAGACTCTTTTGGAATAGAGCGAGATATAAGTTTTAGCTACATTAACTACACTTCTGATCCCAAAGCCTATATATTGATTAGCAATGGTAATTGTGAAAGTAACGGCCGAAGCGACAAAATACGAGTTTCACATTATTAACTTATTAGAATCATCCTACTAAACAAAACAATACAAGGTTTCATGGGATGGAAATTACAAATAATGAAATTGTAGAACATAAAATATGGAACTACTTTTCCCGTGTGGAGCAATATTTCTATGTTGTACATCTGCGTCAGGCGAAACATGACCTTTTATGACCGTGATTCAACCTCGTGATGGTTATCAGATGCACTGCCATCTTTGGAAATTTAAATTAAAAATAATACTGAAATAAGCAGAATTTTAACCCAAATGAAAGATGTTTAAATCTTAATTTCAAGCTAAACATTAATTAGTTGTTATCGGGTTGAGATGAGTGCCTCTTGCCACCAGCGAGGGGCAACACCAAAGCTAACAAAATAAAAACATCCATCAAGATGGTATCTATCAGTAAAATATCAGGTATTTATTTACAATACCGTGACCATGAAAAATGGACTTTTTTTCATGGGTTGGGCATTTATAGCCAAGTATTATTATCACAGGTGCATATAAACTGGGGGGAAAGTATATCATTGTATTATATTGATGCCTTTCGGCCATTATTGCATTAAGGATGGAAAATAACCGACAAAATTTTGTCGAACAACACTTGGAGGGTTAAGGATCAGGGGCATCACGTGATCTGGGATTCGACTTTTGCAAGCTCGAGTTAATTTTTTTTCTAAAAGAGCAAGCAGTGCGCAGCACTGCGCAGCGGGCAGGCATCGTTGACAGGATTAACGTCATCATTTCAGTAAAATTGCCAGAGGTACTGTCAAAAACAGAGTTTTCAAAGGATTTCAAAAAATCGTAACTCCTTTGATTTTCGTTGCCGACGAATTTTTTTTTCACTATTGTTTTCAGGAAAAATTGTAGTTTTCAGGAAAAAAAAATTAACATACCTTTCCATGGTCACGATTTTGTAAATTGATACCAAATATCAAATTCTAGAGGGTCTGATCAGAAAATCAATTGAAAAGTAATGCAAAGAAATGGAGAAACAGAACATTAAAATATAAAAACTTAACTTAACTTCTATTTATGAATGTACCCCCTAAAACCATGTTATTTGTTATTTGCACCTCCTAAAACCATATATACATTTATGTTCTGGAGGATGAGAAGAATACGTTAATAACATTAAATTCGTGATTTCCCGGGTCGTCCTTTAACCTCTTAGAAGCCTTAGCAATAATTTGGAAACAGCCTATTTGACACATACCCATAATTAAAATAGGGCTACAGTATAATAAGAGGCAACCACCACAATAGAATCATATTTATGATTATCTAAACTATAGAAACAAAAATTTTGACACAAATTACATTATATAACAACTATCTATGGTGTGTATCTATAAAATGTAACAAACTAGAAAGTTTAACATTTAGTTACTTGTGAGTATACTGTTTTACAGGATATACTTTGATTATATTGTGGTGGTGACCTCTTATTATACTACAGCCTAAAATAGAATTGTATTTATTCATAAAACATACCTGATTGAGGTATCCAATCTTTCGTAGGGATAATCAAATATGTTTAGGTTTGTTTGCGTTATACATATGCACACATAAACAAGGTGCAAGTTATAGTACCTAGAACGTACAATTTGTTAAAAAAATGCACTAACAAAAGCTTTTGCATGTAAACAAAACTAAATATGAAGAGAAATCACATATTCCACATTTACACAATTTTTTTTCATTCCCCTACCCTTATTTATCGATATCGGTCGATATTACGGATATCGATATTTCGATTCGATAATATCGGTATATCGATATCCAAGCTTGATATTGATATCAATAATTAATAAATATCGGGACTAGCCTCATATTGCAACAACCCTAAAACTAACTGAAACTGAATAGAATAGACCACTACAGAGGCATATAGCAGAAATATGATGTTTACAGCTTGGCAATACTTTTATATCTGTGATCTGTGACTGTGCTGACATTTTGATAACGATTGTATTAATCAACATTGTGACAGTATTGATTATATTTTTGTTTCTTCTCTAATTGTTATCTATAGGCTAATAGGCTTCGGGAAATCCCATGCCGCCTCAATGTAATATTTGTTTCTTGACGTATGAGTCTTGTAATAATCGAGGATAACTTATCGCTAAGGGCCCATCAGGCTTCCTTGGTACCTTATAAAGGTTACAGTTATGTTACCAATATGCAGAGAGTTACTTTGTTTTAAATTAATTTCTTAATTGAGCTCAAAAATTCAAGTAATTCTTTAAAATCTCTAGATCATTTGACTAGAGAATTTTAGTTAAGTTGTGACAATTCGTCCCATACTTATTCTTAATTAAATTTAAATCTTGGCTTCTAGCATGATCATATATGCAGGGACCGTAACAAAGATATATGTTCCAAATTCTCACTATGAGCTAAAGTACATCTCAGATATAGTGGAGTGAAGTATTGACCAATAGTATATACTAGGTTTTTATTTATATTGGCGTGACCAAAATTTAATCCAAGAATGTTGATTATTTCTCATCTTATCATTTCAACATTTTTGAACCATGTATATTTTGGCATCGTTTCAACAACCTCTTTATAGGCTACCATTGGGCTTTATTTACTCCTTTATCGTTACTTTTTGAGAATTATAATTGTTTTTTGGTACGCTTAGAAATCGTCTATGTGTATATGTAATTGTTGTATTTTAGAGCCACATGATTGCCTCCTTTGCTACGATTCCTCTTATATAAAAATTTTTCTGGGCTTTGATTTATACCAAGAAGCTGCACATTTTGTTTTCTACATTTATTGATATCAGTTAGTAGCCACATTTTTACACTTCTACTTTTATCCATAAATAAAAAATACAGAAATGTTTTAAAAAATCAGACCATTTAAATTTATTTATATTCATAATTTCAAATCTTTACTTTCCCGTCTAATTTAGTTTTAAAATGTGCTACTATAGACGATAATAATCCATTTGAAGCATGTTCAATAAATATGGTAGAGTTTCAAAATCTTATTTCTTCAATTTTTCAAACATATTTTAACTTCTTTAAAATATCCGATACTAGACTGAATATATGATTAATTGATTCATCAACACCATTCCTAAATTTTTACAGCATATCTAGTAAATTCATCTAATGTAATCGTGGTGCGTTGGAGAAGTATCCAAATCGCAATCTGCACATCATAAGTTTATAAAGTGTCAGTTTAAATTACTCCTCGTGTTCACGACATTTTCATTACAGCCAATTGCACTAGTTAGTGCCATTAACCTTCATTAGTATTTGAAAAAAATATGTGTGCTGTAACAAGCAACATCTTTGTTATTTATACAGTATACAGTATAATTATACAGTGCAGTAACATCTAACAATCCAACCGAGTCCAGCACAAGTGCGTAAAGATATTTCTCCCTTCACAAAAAACTACGCGCGTAGATGATAATATGGCTCTTCTATAATACTATTAGAGACAACAGAAATCAATCTAAAAAATCTCTGTCTATAGTACCATCAATAAATGTACAAAATGAAATAGAAAATCTATCTCTTTACTGTTTAAATAAATTAAACAACTTAAACCATCCAAATATTTTTGAAATCAAATCATAAGGTAATTGTTTTAATAAATTCAAATTCAAATTCGTTTAATGTCGTAAGACAACTTTTGTTGTATGACAGAGTCAAGTACATGCTGTATATACATAGCTTATAAAGAAAAACAATAATAATACAATGATTATGCAACAGTAAATATTATACTAAATTATTTTTTTAATTAGTCTAGATAATTATTGTAAAAAAAACTAAACATGTAAAACGAGTCACAACTTTACAATTATTAGTTTATGCCCGATTAAAAAGAAGTTTACAATTCCAACTAATAATGCAAGAAAAACAAAACAAAAAAACAAAAACATTATTATACTAGAAACTCTCCCACCGTGTAAAAACAACCCGCCACTAAATGCTCCTTTAGTTTTCTTTTAAACTATTCTTTACTTTGGATGCACTTTAGCGGTTCAGGAAGTCTCCAAAAGCACCTGGCACCGACATTGTGCGGTAAACTCGCTGCCCAAACGGTCTGGTGTGGAGTTTGGCGGAGGTTTACTCGAGCCCGGGTGTTGTGCTCGTTTACTGCGGATCCATCAATAACTGCTACACTGTTAAATTTTGCAAACATTATTGTTTCAAATATATATAGTGACGGTAGTGTTAAGAGGTTAAATTCTTTAAAAGCAATTTTACATGATTCTCGTTTTTTCAGTCCAGCGAGTACACGAACAGCACGCTTTTGCAACACAAACACTCTATTAATTTGTGTTAGTTTAGCTGAGCCCCAGACCAGCAGGCCATATCTCAGGCGAGACTCAACGAGAGAGCAGTATACAAGTTTAAGAAGAAACTTGTTACAGTATTTGGCAAGTTGGGACATTAGGAATACAGTCGAAGACGATTTTTTCTTAAGACGATTTAAACCAAAATATTGAACTTTCTCGTTATAATCTGATTTATTTTTTATGAATATTAATATATCATGTGTATGTGTGCGGGGGGGAGCGCTCGCGCGCGCAAGTGTCTTTTGTAATAATTTCTAGTCTTTAGTGGACCGAGAAAGGCGGAAACGGCTGGTTCAACATGTTCGGGATTAGCACCTGCATTGGTTTCCGGCTAGAACTGCTCGAGAGAAATACAAATCTCTATTAAATGAATTATTAAATTAAAACAGAGGGGAAATACCTTTTAAACAAATTTAACTCTAGCTAAAACTGATTACTTAAAAAAAGCTCTTAAAATACACGTAAAACTGATTGGAGCATAATTAACTCTGAAGTTAGTTAAAACAATACAAGCAAAATTAAAAACAGTTCCTTAAACGTCCAAAACAAAAATTATAGTAAACCGGAAAATCATCTCAGATGTAGTGTTGCCAATGGCGCAGTGTAGTGGGTACGGCGGTTATCGCAAGATAACCATATCAAGCAACGCCGAGCGTGGCCGCTGCTTGGACAGGTGACCGCTGAGCGATCTTGTCCTTACAAGCGGCCCGCCTGCCTGGCCATTGGTGGTGGTTCGGAAGTCACCTTTAAGCCGTTGGTCCCCAGGTTAAGTGTTAGAGAGGGCTTCTTAGCCCTAACTTCGCCTGATAAAATAAGGCATTCTTTACTTTTTTTTAGTATTTAACAACTTATTTTTAAGAAAAAGGAGAGGCCGATCCCCTTTTAAGCTTTATTCTGTCCGCCCTCATGGGCCACTGGCCTGTACGAGGATCTTATTAAACAGATTAAGGGAGAGAGTCGATACAGTACAAGGTCAATAGTAGTGATAAAAAGTGCAATGGTCACAGACAGGATTTGAACCTGCATTATCTCTAACTCAGATCCAAAGTCTAACGACTTTGACCGCTCGGCCATCGGCACTCCCTAAAAAACTAAACTAAACTTTGTAAATGTTTTAATAATGTAACTACAAATGAGTTTAGGCCGGAAACAAGAATTAGTACTCTGAAAAACGAAAATTCTGTCGGCTATAATTAAATCCCAATAAGAGTGATTAAAAATGCCAAAAAACAATTCAGTAAAGGTTTATGCCTTAATTCAGCCTTTGTTTCAGAAATGTTCCAACTCAAACATACCAACTCAAATATAAAAAAATCATACCAATTTACAAGAAAAATGATACAAAAACCACATCAAATTACCGATCTATTTCTATTCTTCCCGTAAAATCGAAACTTAATGAAAAATTGCAAATAAATCGTTTAAAATCTATTAAAGAAACTAAGCTACTCAGTAATATTCAACATGGTTTTATACCTGGAAAATCCGTGCTAACTACTGCAGTCTCATTCATAGAGTCTTCAATTGAATCAGTTGATGAAGGTGAATACACAACAGGAATTTTCATGAACTTGTTAAAAGCGTTGGTAGTGTGAGCCATCCTGTTCTGATTGAAAAATTTAAATCACTAAGAGTTTCAACAAATGCAATAAAAATGTTTCAGTCACATCTTAAAAATCGACTCCAATTTGTGCAAATTACTTATACAACAAAAGATAATTATGTAAAAAAAACATCGTATCCGAACTCTAGTATTAAACGGTCAATGTCCTCAAAGATCAATTTTGGGACCTTTTCTTTTTTTATGTTATATAGATGACATACCAACTTCCTTTACATGTGTGGCACAAAGCAACTTATGTGTCTATGTTGATGACTAACTTAAAAGTATCAGCAAATACTGTCGAGCAAGTATGAATTGTAAGTTTTATTGAATTGGAAAATATTGGAAGATTCATAAAATCGCAACTTAATGCTGAATGCAGAAATAAATAATTAAGTCAGATGTAAAACGCACGAGAACAAACAATTGGGTGAACCATTAATTAATTACAACTGTAGGGACAGTGTTGTTTAGTCACTGAATGATTGATTAATTTAGAGACGGGCGTTATTTAACGTAACAGCATAAAAATCGGTGTTGCCACATAGCAACAGTTGTCCCCGCAACGTGTTGCGAGAAACTCCCTGTCATTTTGGCAATGTGATAATAATGAATGAAGTCATTCGTTTCCGGCAAAGGCTCGATCCGTAAACGGTCGAAAGCGGCAGACAAGAAACTCTTCAGCTGTTATTTGAGCAACGGAGTTATAATGAACGACAGAGTTGTAGTGAGACCATTATTATTTAGTTAACGGATGTCTATTTACTGCTCGATAATATCAACTTATACATCAGTTTTATAAAGTCCTAGTGTAATTTATACTTAGTAGACAGAATTAATGTGTAATTCACAAAGTAAATTGGTTTGACTATGTTCATGGTTTTCTGTAGTTGTGCTACGTGTGCATTGTTTACTTATACAATTAAAAAAGCTGAAATAGTTTTTGTTTTATTTCTTACTAATTAATTATTCTAATACGTTCTGCAAATCTATACTATAATAATTTTTAATCGTATAAATCATTCTCAACGATATAGTTATATGAGTGATTAATCAGTCATTTAATAAAACTACAATACAATAGCAATAAGTAGGATTGAAATTATTAGTAAGAATTGTTGGCTTACAAGCCCACGAAGAAAAAAAGGACACGGTGTTGAGCAGGGCGATATAAAACGTTTTCTTGTTATGAGAAATCATTAAGGGGACCACTTGACTAAAAAAATAATTTTTTCGTGATTTTTGTTTTTTACTAATACTTATTGCTTAGAATCACCACTTTAATTTGGTATATAAATTATTAATTTGATATATATATATATATATATATATATATATATATATATATATATATATATATATATATATATATATATATATAATTAGTAAACAGGCTAAAAGTGCATTAACATGAAAGCATGTCTGATCATTTTGTGACTACAATTCTCAGACGGTTCTTTCAAGTGCCCTACAGCTGTTATAGTACTGTTATAATGCATTCAAGCTCACTAATTTTACTTTATATTTCGCTACGTTCGCTAACCTGGCACTTGGTGAATTCAACAACCCCCCCCCCCCCCACCCCCCCCCCCCCCCACCCCCCCCCCCCCCCACCCCCCCCCCCCCCCACCCCCCCCCCCCCCCACCCCCCCCCCCCCCCACCCCCATATCCACAGCTCTCTTTTCCCAGTACTACTGCACGTGGCGGAATCATACATCAGCACCATGTTGTTCAGCGCCCCTGTCTATCCTCACTCTAATATACAGTAGCATTGGACATAGCAGGAATCATTCATCAGCTTGATTTTGTTCAGTCCGTGTCGGTGCTCGGGGCTCTCCTATACAGTACCACACTGCACAAAGCAGAATCATTCGTCAGCTCGATGTTGTTCAGCCCCTGTCTATCCTCATAGCTATCATATTCAGTAGCATTAGACCTAACGGAATCATTCATTCAGGTCGATGTTGTTCAGCCCCTGTCTATCCTTACAGCTCTCTTATCCAGTACCACTGCACGTGGCGGAATCATTCATCAGCTCGATGTTGTTCAGCCCCTGTCTATTCTCATAGCTCTCATATTCAGTAGCATTGGACATAACGGAATCATTCATCAGGTCGATGTTGTTCAGCCCTAGTCTATCCTCACAGCTCTGTTATACAGTAGACTACACATAGCGGAATCATTTATCAGCTTGGATGTTTTTCAGCCCCTGTCTATCCAACCATCTCCCATCCCCATGATCGTCAGCCCCTGTCAATTCTTACAGCTCTCATAATTAGTAGCATTTGGACATAACGGAATCATTCATCAGCTCGATGTTGTTCAGCCCCTGTCTATCCTCACAGCTCTCTTATACAGTACCACTACACATAGCGGAATCATTCGTCAGCTCGATGTTGTTTCAGCCCCTGTCTATTCTCATAGCTCTCATATTCAGTAGCATTGTACATAACGGAATCATTCATCTGGTCGTTGTTGTTCAGCCCTCTGTCTATCCTCACAGCTCTCTTATACAAGTAGAACTACACATAGCTGAATCATTTATCAGCTGGATGTTGTTCAGCCCCTGTCTATCCACACATCTCTCATTCCAGTAATACTGCACATGGCGGAATCATGCATCAACACCATGTTCTTCAGCCCCTGTCTATCCTTACAGCTCTCCTATACAGTACCACTGGACATAGCAGAATCATTCATCAGCTCATTGTTGTTCAGCCCCTGTCTATCCTCATAGCTCTGATATTCAGTAGCATTCGACATAACAGAATCATTCATCAGGTCGATGTTGTTCAGCACCAGTTTATCCTCACAGCTCTCTTATCCAGTAGAACTACACAAAGCTGAATCATTTATCAGCTGGATGTGTTTCAGCCCCTGTCTATCCACACATCTCCCATTCCAGTACTTCGGCACGTGTCGGAATCATACATCAGCTCGATGTTGTTCAGCCCCTGTGTATTCTCATGGCTCTCATATTCAGTAGCATTGGACATAACGGAATCATTCATCAGGTCGAGGTTGTTTAGCCCCAGTCTATCCTTACAGCTCTTTTATACAGTAGACTACACATAGCTGAATCATTCATCAGCTGGATGTTTTTCAGCCCCTGTCTATCCACACATCTCCCATTCCAGTACTTCAGCACGTGGCGGAATCATACATCAGCTCAATGTTGTTCAGTCCCCTGTCTATCCTCACAGGTGTCCTATACAGTAGCATTGGACATAGTGAAATCATTCATCAGCTTGATTTTTTTCAGTCCGTGTCGGTGCTCAGGGCTCTCTTATACAGTACCACTGGACATAGCAGAATTATTCGTCAGCTCGATATTGTACAGCCCCTGTCTATCCTCATAGCTCTCATATTCAGTAGCATTGGACATAACGGAATCATACCATCAGGTCGATGTTGTTCAGCCCCAGTCTATCCTCACAGCTCTCTTATCCAGTAGAACTACACAAAGCGGAATCATTCATCAGTTCGATGTTGTTCTACCCCTGTCTATTCTCATACCTCTCATATTCAGTAGCATTGTACATAACGGAATCATTTATCTGGTCCATTTTGTTCAGCCCCAGTTTATCCTCACAGCTCTGTTATACAGTAGACTACACATAGCTGAATCATTTATCAGCTGGATGTGTTTCAGCCCCTGTCTATCCACACATCTCCCATTCCAGTACTTCAGTACATGGCGGAATCATACATCAGCTCGATGTTGTTCAGCCCCTGTCTATCCTCATGGCTCTCTTATTCAGTAGAACTACACAAAGCGGAATCATTCATCAGTTCGATGTTTTTCAGCCCCTGTCTATTCTAATGGCTCTAATATTCAGTAGCATTGGACATAGCGGAATCATTCATCAGCTTGATTTTGTTCAGTCCGTGTCGGTGCTCGGGGCTCTCCTATACAGTACCACTGCACATAGCAGAATCATTCGTCAGCTCGATGTTGTTCAGCCCCTGTCTATCCTCATGGCTCTCACATTCAGTAGCATTCGAACTAACGGAATCATTCATCAGGTCGATGTTGTTTTCACCCTGTCTATCCTTACAGCTCCCCAGTCCAGTACCACTGCACATGGCGGAATCATTCAACAGCTCGATGTCGTTCCGCCCCTGTCTATCCTCACAGCTCTCATATACAGTAGCAATGGACATAGCGGAATCATTCATCAGCTTGATGTTGTTCAGTCCCTGTCGGTGCTCAGGGTTCTTCTATACAGTAGCACTGGTTATAGCGGAATCATTCATCAGCTCAATGTTGTTCAGCCCCTGTCTATCCTCACAGCTCTCCTCCACAGTACACTGGGACATAGCGGAATCATTTGTCAGTTCGATGTTGTTCAGCCCCTGTCTATCATCTAATAGCTCTCATATTCAGTAGCATTGTACATAACGGACCATTCATTAATCAATGTTGTCACCATCTATCTTTACAGCTCTCTATTATACAGTAGAACTACACACAGACTCCAATAACTACTTCGTCAGAGCCCTGTCTATCCACACATCTCCTATTCCAGTACCACTGACGATGCATTCATTCAATGATCAGCCCCTGTCTATCCTCATAGCTCTCATATTCAGTAGCATTGGACATAACAGAATCATTCATCAGGTCGATGTTGTTCAGCCCCAGTCTATCCTCACAGCTCTCTTATCCAGTAGAACTACACAAAACGGAATCATTCATCAGTTCGATGTTGTTTCAGCCCCTGTCTATCCTCACAGCTCTCCTATACAGTACCACTGGACATAGCAGAATCATTTATTAGCTCGATGTTGTTCAGCCCCTGTCTATCCTCATAGCTTCATATTCAGTAGCATTCGACATAACAGAATCATTCATCAGGTCAATGTTGTTCAGCCCCAGTTTATCCTCACAGCTCTCCTATACAGTAGAACTACACATAGCTGAATCATTTATCAGCTGGATGTGTTTCAGCCCCTGTCTATCCACACATCTCCCATTCCAGTACTTCGGCACGTGGCGGAATCATACATCAGCTCGATGTTGTTCAGCCCCTGTGTATTCTCATGGCTCTCATATTCAGTAGCATTGGACATAACGGAATCATTCATCTGGTCGAGGTTTTTAGCCCTAGTCTATCCTTACAGCTCTTTTATACAGTAGACTATACATGTTTGAATCATTCATCAGCTGGATGTTTTTTCAGCCCCTGTCTATCCAAACATCTCCCATTCCAGTAATACTGCACATGGCGGAATCATACATCACCACCATGTTGTTCAGCCCCTGTCTATCCTCACTGGTCCCCTATACAGTAGCATTGGACATAGCAGAATCATTCATCAGCTTGATTTTGTTCAGTCCGTGTCGGTGCTCGGGGCTCTCCTATACAGTACCACTGCACATAGCAGAATCATTCGTCAGCTCGATGTTGTATAGCCCCTGTCTATCCTCATATCTCTCACACTCAGTAGCATTCGACCTAACGGAATCATTCATTAGGTTGATGTTGTTCACACCCTGTCTATCCTTATAGCTCCCCAGTCCAGTACCACTGCACGTGGCGGAATCATTCAACAGCTCGATGTCGTTCCGCCCCTGTCTATCCTCACAGGTCTAATATACAGTAGCAATGGACATAGCAGGATCATTCATCAGCTTGATGTTGTTCAGTCCGTGTCGGTGCTCAGGGCTCTCCTATACAGTAGCACTAGTTATTGCGGAATCATTCATCAGCTTGATGTTGTTCAGTCCGTGTCGGTGCTCAGGGTTCTCCTATACAGTAGCACTGGTTATAGCGGAATCATTCATCAGCTCGATGTTGTTCAGCCCCTGTCTATCCTCACAGCTCTCCTACACAGTACCACTGGACATAGCAGAATCATTCGTCAGCTCGATGTGTTACAGCCCCTGTCTATCATCATAGCTATCATATTTAGTAGCATTCGACCTAACAGAATCATTCATCAGGTCAATGTTGTTCAGACCTTATCTATCTTTACAGCTCTCTTATACAATAGAACTACACAAAACGGAATCACTCATCAGTTCGATGTTGTTCAGGCCCTGTCTATCCTCACAGCTCTCCTATACAGTACCACTGGACATAGCAGAATCATTCATTAGCTCATTGTTGTTCAGCCCCTGTCTATCCTCATAGCTCTCATATTCAGTAGCATTCGACCTAACAGAATCATTCATCAGGTCAATGTTGTTCAGCCCCAGTTTATCCTCACAGCTCTCTTATCCAGTAGAACTACACAAAGCTGAATCATTTATCAGCTGGATGTGTTTCAGCCCCTGTCTATCCACACATCTCCCATTCCAGTACTTCGGCACGTGGCGGAATCATACATCAGCTCGATGTTGTTTAGTCCCTGTGTATTCTCATGGCTCTCATATTTAGTAGCATTGGACATAACGGAATCATTCATCTGGTCGAGGTTTTTAGCCCTAGTCTATCCTTACAGCTCTTTTATACAGTAGACTATACATGTTTGAATCATTCATTAGCTGGATGTTTTTCAGCCCCTGTCTATCCAACCATCTCCCATTCCAGTAATACTGCACATGGCGGAATCATACATCACCACCATGTTGTTCAGCCCCTGTCTATCCTCACTGGTCTCCTAATTAGTAGCATTGGACATAACGGAATCATTCATCAGATCGATGTTGTTCAGTCCCCAGTCTATCCTCACATCTCTCTTATCCAGTAAAACTACACAAAGCGGAATCATTCATCAGCTCGATGTTGTTCAGCAGCCCCTGTCTATTCTCTAAGCTCTTATATTCAGTAGCATTGTACATAATGGAATCATTTATCTGGTCCATGTTGTTTAGTCCCAGTCTATCCTCACAGCTCTGTTATACAGTAGACTACACATAGCTGAATCTTTTATCAGCTGGATGTGTTTCAGCCCCTGTCTATCCACACATCTCTCATTCCAGTAATATTGCACATGGCGGAATCATGCATCAACACCATAATCTTCAGCCCCTGTTTATTCTTACAGCTCTCCTATACAGTACCACTGGACATAGCAGAATCATTCATCAGCTTGATATTGTTTAGCCCCTGTCTATCCTCATAGCTCTTATAACTAGTAGCATTGGACATAACTGAATCATTCATCAGGTCGATGTTGTTCAGCCCCACTCTAACCTCTCAGCTCTCTTATACAGTAGACTACACATAGCTGAATCATTCATCAGCTGGATGTGTTTCAGCCCCTGTTTATCCACACATCTCCCATTCCAGTACTACAGCACGTGGTGGAATCATACATCAGGTCGATGTTGTTCAGCCCCAGTCTATTTTCTAAGCTCTTATATTCAGTAGCATTGTACATAATGGAATCATTTATCTGGTCCATGTTGTTTAGCCCCAGTCTATCCTCACAGCTCTGTTATACAGTAGACTACACATAGCTGAATCTTTTATCAGCTGGATGTGTTTCAGCCCCTGTCTATCCACACATCTCTCATTCCAGTAGTACTGCACATGGCGGAATCATGCATCAACACCATAATCTTCAGCCCCTGTCTATCCTCACTGGTCTACTATGCAGTAGCATTGGACATAGCGGAATCATTCATCAGCTTGATTTTGTTCAGTCCGTGTCGGTGCTCGGGGCTCTCCTATACAGTACCACTGGACATAGCAGAATCATTCATCAGCTCGATGTTGTTCAGCCTCTATCTATCCTCATAGCTCTCATATTCAGTAGCATTAGACATAACGGAATCATTCATCAGGTCGATGTTGTTCAGCCCCAGTCTATCCTCACAGCTCTATATCCAGTAGAACTACACAAAGCGGAATTATTCATCAGTTCGATGTTGTTCAGCCCTGTCTATTCTCTAAGCTCTTATATTCAGTAGCATTGTACATAATGGAATCATTTATCTGGTCCATGTTGTTTAGCCCCAGTCTATCCTCACAGCTCTGTTATACAGTAGACTACACATAGCTGATCATTCATCAGCTGGATGTGTTTCAGCCCCTGTCTATCCACACATCTCCCATTCCAGTAATACTGCACATGGCGGAATCATACATCAACACCATGTTGTTCAGCCCCTGTCTATTCTCACTGGTCTCCTATACAGTACCACTGGACATTGCAGAATCATTCATCAGGTCAATGTTCTTCAGCCCCAGTCTATCCTCACAGCTCTGTTATACAGTAGTCTACACATAGCTGAATCATTTATCAGCTGGATGTGTTTCAGCCCCTTACTATCCACACATCTCCCATTCCAGTACTTCAGCACGTGGCGGAATCATACATCAGCTCGATGTTGTTCAGCCCCTGACTATCCTCACAGGTCTCTTATACAGTAGCATTGGACATAGCGGAATCATTCATCAACACCATGTTGTTCAGCCCCTGTCTATTCTCACAGGTCTAATATACAGTAGCAATGGACATAGCGGAATCATTCATCAGCTCAATGTTGTTCAGTCCGTGTCGGTGCTCAGGGCTCTCCTATACAGTAGCACTGGTTATAGCGGAATCATTTATCAGCTTGATGTTTTTCAGCCCTGTCTATCCTTACAGCTTTCTTATCCAGTAGAACTACACAAAGCGGAATCATTCATCAGTTCGATAATGTTTAGCCCCTGTCTATTCTCTAAGCTCTTATATTCACCCTTAGCCCTCTGATTACTTTTTACAAAGTATTCCTCACAGATCGAATGTCCACTTTAATGGACACAGCCATTTTCCCACCAGGTATTATTTATTCTTGCTCTTTGTTTCTTACAGCTCGTAAGTCCACTTGAGTGGACATACTCGAATTCCACGAACACTCTCAAGTCCACTATATTGGCCACTATATTCAACAGCTGTTAATAATGTTTAAAAACATATGTTTCTCTCTATAAAGTGCTGCAGTCTGTTATTAAAGTGTCAACTATTGATCACATGACGTGTTTATTTTTCTCACAACATTATTCAGTCTATAACCTCACTTTCATTTTTTGTGACCGATAGTAGCCTACTGTAGTGTTTTCACTTTAGTTTCTTGCTATTTGATCTTTAGTGCATAATAGTTGAGTTTCAATGATATTTATAGTTTTTAATAGTAGTTTTTGTTGTATAGTCAGTGAACAATAATGGATGAAATGGAAAATCTAGGTGAAGATGGCATATTGGATGAACTCGAGTGTGATTCAGTACATGACAGTGATGTTGAGTCAAATATTGGCGAAGAGTTTGAAGTGTTAGTTCACTCAGAAATTGACCGTGAAGATTACGAACATTCAGATGAAGAAAACGAAGCTCTTGAACAGCAAGGAGCAGAAGGAGTAGATGATGACGAGTTTGTTGCAGAGAATAGCGATTGGAGAGAATGGATGGTAGGTGATTCAGCTTTTCTCAGGTTTCAATGGTCCAATAATAGTGGATTTAAACCATCAAATCACATGACACCAAACACCCCATTAGAATATTTTCAATTGTTTTTTTACGGATGAACTATTGAATGAAATAGTTAAAGAAACGAATAGGTATGCAAACGAAAAAATCACGAAACACACCCCTTTGAGGAAACGATCCATATGGTGGACGTGGAAAGACCTTACTTTAGTAGAACTGAAAGCATTTTTAGGAGTGCTCATTAACATGGCCATGAATCCTAAACCAGAGATCGATGATTATTTTTCAGTAGACTGGCTTGATTATCAGCCGTTTTTTAAAGATGTGTTCTCCAGAGACAGATTTAGTCAGATTTTTTGGAATCTGCATGTGTCCCCCCCCCCCCTCCCCAAGGTCCAGCACAAGGAACCTTGACTCGATTTGGCAAAGTTAGAAATGTTGTGTTGTATTTAGATCGTAAGTTTAGAGAACACTATGTTCCAAGAAACAAAGTCAGCATTGACGAAAGCACTGTAGGCTTCAAAGGGAAAGTGCTTTTCAAAGTCTACAATAAAGATAAGCCTGTGAAATGGGGCATAAAAGTCTTTGTACTGTCAGAATCCTGTTCCGGATATATATGTGCCTTAGAGCCATATTTTGGGAAAAACACCACAAGTAGTTTAGAACGGCAAGACCTGTCTGTTACCAGCAGAATAGTTCTACACTTAGTGAACAAGATAAAAAGAACATATGGTAATATCGAGGGCCTGCATGTATTTTGTGATAGGTACTATACAAACTTGGAACTGGCTAAGGAACTGTATGATTTAAAAGTACACATAACGGGGACTATAATGAGAAATAGATTAGGTTTGCCTGATCAAGTTAGGCCTAAGACAAAGAAAAACAATACCGCTCCACTCAAGTTGAAAAAAGGTGACATTAAGTCTTTTAGGAAGGAAGATAAATACCATGTATTGCTATGGAAAGACTCCAATGACGTGACAATGCTTAGCACATTATATGACAACACAACACAAACAGTGAGGCGCACTGTAAAAAATGGCATGGTTGAAGAAGTGAGGAAGCCTACAGTGATATGTAAGTATAATAAGTCGATGGGAGGGGTGGATTTAGCGGATCAGTACATTTCAAGCTATGCATTTACACGAAAGTCAGTGAAATGGTGGCGAAAAGTTTTTTTCTGGTTACTCGAAACAGGGATTGTAAATGCATTTTTACTCTACAATATGAACCAGGGACAGGGAAAAGAGAGGCAGAGGAAATTCAGAAAACAACTAGTCAAAGGACTAGTTGGTAATGTAAGAAACTCGAAAAAACGGGGAAGACCGTCAGACATGCAAGATGACGAAAGACTGAACGGTAAGCTACATATCCTTGAACTGTTACCGTACCCAAAAGACTGTTGTGTATGCAGTGACAGGGGTGTTGGTGGGACTAGAAAGCGTAGTAAGTA
Organism: Homalodisca vitripennis; assembly: GCF_021130785.1. Classification (NCBI taxonomy): domain Eukaryota; kingdom Metazoa; phylum Arthropoda; class Insecta; order Hemiptera; family Cicadellidae; genus Homalodisca; species Homalodisca vitripennis. Next base: position 119,631,892 of record NC_060215.1, read on the forward strand.
CTGTTGCAAAACTTGTACCTCAAAACCAGTTATGTGTGTTGAAAACTGTTTTGAAAAGTACCACACTTCAAAGAAAGTCAAGGACTAAACACTAATATTGCTGTCATTTCATTATTATAGTATTAAGTATTGATTATTGTATTGTTATTACTAAGCTTTATTTAAAAAAGTCATTTACTTTAAGCTGTAAATAAAAAGTTTTAATTATCAACAAAACTGTGTGTTATGTGGATTTTAAATTTTTAAATACCTATTACATCACATCAGTTAAATCACCAGGCTAATTCCGAGCAGCTGATGATTGTATGTCAAAATGGCGCCGAGCTGAATGAGACCAGCAATACGTCCACTATAGTGGACATTTGATCTGGGAGGAATATGCAAAGGTAAATTATAACAGGCTGTTTAGTAATAGGTTCCGTCCACTATAGTGGACTTTCAAGGACAAAGGGTTCAGTAGCATTGTACATAATGGAATCATTTATCTGGTCCACGTTGTTTAGCCCCAGTCAATCCTCACAGCTCTGTTATACAGTAGACTACACATAGCTGAAAATCATTTATCAGCTAGATGTGTTTCAGCCCCTGTCTATCCACACATCTCCCATTCCAGTAATACTGCACATGGCGGAATCATGCATCAACACCATAATCTTCAGCCCCTGTCTATTCTTACAGCTCTCCTATACAGTACCACTGGACATAGCAGAATCATTCATCAGCTCGATATTATTCAGCCCCTGTCTATCCTCATAGCTCTCATAATTAGTAGCATTGGACATAACTGATTCATTCATCAGGTCGATGTTGTTCAGCCCCAGTCTATCCTCACAGCTCTCTTATACAGTAGACTACACATAGCTGAATCATTCATCAGCTGGATGTGTTTCAGCCCCTGTCTATCCACACATCTCCTATTCCAGTACTACAGAACGTTGCGGAATCATACATCAGCTCAATGTTGTTCAGTCCCTGTCAATCCTCACAGGTGTCCTATACAGTTGCATTGGACATAGCGAAATCATTTACTAGCTTGATTTTTTTCAGTCCGTGTCGGTGCTCAGGGCTCTCTTATACAGTACAACTGGACATTTCAGAATTATTCGTCAGCTCGATGTTGTACAGCCCCTGTCTATCCTCATAGCTCTCATATTCAGTAGCATTGGACATAACGGAATCATGCATCAGGTCGATGTTGTTCAGCCCAGTCTATCCTCACAGCTCTCTTATCCAGTAGAACTACACAAAGCGGAATCATTCATCAGTTCGATGTTGTTCAGCCCCTGTCTATTCTCATAGCTCTCATTTTCAGTAGCATTGTACATAAAGAAATCATTTATCTGGTCGATGTTGTTCAGCCCCAGTTTATCCTCACAGCTCTGTTATACAGTAGACAACACATAGCTGAATAATTTATCACCTGGATGTGTTTCAGCACCTGTCTATCCACACATCTCCCATTCCAATACTTCGGCACGTGGCGGAATCATACATCAGCTCGATGTTGTTCAGCCCCTGTGTATTCTCATGGCTCTCATATTCAGTAGCATTGGACATAACAGAATCATTCATCTGGTCGAGGTTTTTAGCCCTAGTCTATCCTTACAGCCCTTTTATACAGTAGACTATACATGTTTGAATCATTCATCAGCTGGATGTTTTTCAGCCCCTGTCTATCCAAACATCTCCCATTCCAGTAATACTGCACATGGCGGAATCATACATCAGCACCATGTTGTTCAGCCCCTGTCTATCCTCACTGGTCTCCTATACAGTAGCATTGGACATAGCGAAATCATTCATCAGCTTGATTTTGTTCAGTCCGTGTCGGTGCTCGGGGCTCTCCTATACAGTACCACTGCACATAGCAGAATCATTCGTTAGCTCGATGTTGTTCAGCCCCTGTCTATCCTCATAGCTCTCACATTCAGTACCATTCGACATAACGGAATCATTCATTAGGTTGATGTTGTTCAGCCCCTGTCTATCCTTATAGCTCCCCAGTCCAGTACTTCGGCACGTGGCGGAATCATTCAACAACTCGATGTCGTTCCGTTCTTGTCCATCCTCACAGGTCTAATATACAGTAGCAATGGACATAGCAGGATCATTCATCAGCTTGATGTTGTTCAGTCCGTGTCGGTGCTCAGAGCTCTCCTATACAGTAGCACTAGTTATAGCGGAATCATTCATCAGCTTGATGTTGTTCAGTCCGTGTCAGTGCTCAGGGTTCTCCTATACAGTAGCACTGGTTATAGCGGAATCATTCATCAGCTCGATGTTGTTCAGCCCCTGTCTATCCTCACAGCTCTACTATACAATATCACTGGACATAGCAGAATCATTCGTCAGCTCGATGTTGTTCAGCCCCTGTCTATCATCATAGCTATCATATTTAGTAGCATTCGACCTAACGGAATCATTCATCAGGTCGATGTTGTTCAGACCTTATCTATCTTCACAGCTCTCTTATACAGTAGAACTACACAAAACGGAATCACTCATCAGTTCGATGTTGTTCAGGCCCTGTCTATCCTCACAGCTCTCCTATACAGTACCACTGGACATAGCAGAATCATTCATCAGCTCATTGTTGTTCAACCCTTTTTATCCTCATAGCTCTCATATTCAGTAGCATTAGACATAACAGAATCATTCATCAGGTCGATGTTGTTCAGCACCAGTTTATCCTCACAGCTTTCTTATCCAGTAGAACTACACAAAGCTGAATCATTTATCAGCTGGATGTGTTTCAGCCCCTATCTATCCTCACAGCTCTCTTATCCAGTAGAACTACACAAAGCGGAATCATTCATCAGTTCGATGTTGTTCATCCCCTGTCTATCCTCACTGGTCTCCTATACAGTAGCATTGGACATAGCGGAATCATTCATCAGCTTGATTTTGTTCAGTCCGTATCGGTGCTCGGGGCTCTCCTATACAGTACCACTGGACATAGCAGAATCATTCATCAGCTCGATGTTGTTCAACCCCTATCTATCCTCATAGCTCTCATATTCAGTAGCATTAGACATAACAGAATCATTCATCAGGTCGATGTTGTTCAGCCCCAGTCTATCCTCACAGCTCTCTTATCCAGTAGAACTACACAAAGCGGAATCATTCATCAGTTCGATGTTGTTCAGCCCCTGTCTATTCTATAAGCTCTTATATTCAGTAGCATTGTACATAATGGAATCATTTATCTGGTCCATGTTGTTTAGCCCTAGTCTATCCTTACAGCTCTGTTACACAGTAGACTACACATAGCTGAATCATTTATCAGCTGGATGTGTTTCAGCCCCTGTCTATCCACACATCTCCCATTCCAGTAATACTGCACATGGCGGAATCATGCATCAACACCATGATCTTCAGCCCCTGTCTATTCTTACAGCTCTCATAATTAGTAGCATTGGACATAACAGAATCATTCATCAGGTCGATGTTTTTCAGCCCCAGTCTATCCTCACAGCTCTCTTATCCAGTAAAACTACACAAAGCGGAATCATTCATCAGTTCGATGTTGTTCAGCCCCTGTCTATCCTCATAGCTCTCACATTCAGTAGCATTAGACATAACAGAATCATTCATCAGGTCGGTGTTGTTCAGCCCCAGTCTATCCTCACAGCTCTCTTATCCATTAGAACTACACAAAGTGGAATCTTTCATCAGTTCGATGTTGTTCAGCCCCTGTTTATCCTCATAGCTCTCATATTCAGTAGCATTGGACATAACGGAATCATACATCAGGTCGATGTTGTTCAGCCCCTGTCTATTCTCATAGCTCTCATATTCAGTAGCATTGTACATAACGAAATCATTTATCTGGTCGATGTTGTTCAGCCCCAGTTTATCCTCTCAGCTCTGTTATACAGTAGACTACACATAGCTGAATCATTTATCAGCTGGATGTGATTCAGCCCCTGTCTATCCACACATCTCCCATTCCAGTACATCGGCACGTGGCGGAATCATACATCAGCTCGATGTTGTTTAGCCCCTGTGTATTCTCATGGCTCTTATATTCAGTAGCATTGGACATAACGGAATCATTCATCTGGTCGAGGTTTTTAGCCTTAGTCTATCCTTACAGCTCTTTTATACAGTAGACTATACATGTTTGAATCATTCATCAGCTGGATGTTTTTCAGCCCCTGTCTATCCAAACATCTCCCATTCCAGTAATACTGCACATGGCGGAATCATACATCACCACCATGTTGTTCAGCCCCTGTCTATCCTCACTGGTCTCCTATACAGTAGCATTGGACATAGCGGAATCATTCTTCAGCTTGATTTTGTTCAGTCCGTGTCGGTGCTTAGGGCTCTCCTATACAGTACCACAGCACATAGCAGAATCATTCGTCAGCTCGATGTTGTATAGCCCCTGTCTATCCTCATAGCTCTCACATTCAGTAGCATTCGACCTAACGGAATCATTCATTAGGTCGATTTTGTTCACCCCCTGTCTATCCTTACAGCTCCCCAGTCCAGTACCACTGCACGTGGCGGAATCATTCAACAGCTCGATGTCGTTCCGCCCCTGTCTATCCTCACAGGTCTAATATACAGTAGCAATGGACATAGCAGGATCATTCATCAGCTTGATGTTGTTCAGTCCGTGTCGGTGCTCAGGGCTCTCCTATACAGTAGCACTAGTTATAGCGGAATCATCCATCAGGTCGATGTTGTTCAGCCCCAGTCTATCCTCACAGCTCTCTTATCCAGTAAAAACTACACAAAGCGGAATCATTCATCAGTTCGATGTTGTTCAGCCCCTGTCTATTCTCTAAGCTCTTATATTCAGTAGCATTGTACATAATGGAATCATTTATCTGGTCCATGTTGTTTAGCCCCAGTCTATCCTCACAGCTCTGTTATACAGTAGACTACACATAGCTGAATCATTTATCAGCTTGATGTTGTTTCAGCCCCTGTCTATCCACACATCTCTCATATACAGTAATACTGCACATGGCGGAATCATTCATCAGCTCGATGTTGTTCAGCCCCTGTCTATTCTCACAGCTCTCATAATTAGTAGCATTGGACATAACGGAATCATTCATCAGCTCGATGTTGTTCAGCCCCTGTCTATCCTCACAGCTCTCTTATCCAGTAGAACTAACCAAAAAGCGGAATCATTCATCAGTTCGATGTTGTTCAGCCCCTGTCTATTCTCATAGCTCTTATATTCAGTAGCATTGTACATAACGAAATCATTTATCTTGTCCATGTTGTTTAGCCCCAGTCTATCCTTACAGCTCTGGTATACAGTAGACTACACATAGCTGAATCATTTATCAGCTGGATGTGTTTCAGCCCCTGTCTATCCACACATCTCCTATTCCAGTAATACTGCACATGACGGAATCATGCATCAACACCATGTTGTTCAGCCCCTGTCTATTCTTACAGCTCTCATAATTAGTAGCATTGGACATAACGGAATCATTCATCTGGTCGAGGTTTTTAGCCCTAGTCTATCCTTACAGCTCTTTTATACAGTAGACTATACATGTTTGAATCATTCATCAGCTGGATGTTTTTCAGCCCCTGTCTATCTAAACATCTCCCATTCCAGTAATACTGCACATGGCGGAATCATACATCACCACCATGTTGTTCAGCCCCTGTCTATCCTCACTGGTCTCCTATACAGTAGCATTGGACATAGCGGAATCATTCATCAGCTTGATTTTGTTCAGTCCGTGTCGGTGCTCGGGGCTCTCCTATACAGTACCACAGCACATAGCAGAATCATTCGTCAGCTCGATGTTGTATAGCCCCTGTCTATCCTCATGGCTCACACATTCAGTAGCATTCGACCTAACGGAATCATTCATTATGTCGATGTTGGTCACCCCCTGTCTATCCTTACAGCTCCCCAGTCCAGTACCACTGCACGTGGCGGAAATCATTCAACAGCTCGATGTCGTTCCGCCCCTGTCTATCCTCACAGGTCTAATATACAGTAGCAATAGACATAGCGGAATCATTCTTCAGCTTGATTTTGTTCAGTCCGTGTCGGTGCTTAGGGCTCTCCTATACAGTACCACAGCACATAGCAGAATCATTCGTCAGCTCGATGTTGTTCAGTCCGTGTCGGTGCTCAGGGTTCTAATATACAGTAGCACTGGTTATAGCGGAATCATTCATCAGCTCGATGTTGTTCAGCCCCTGTCTATCCTCACAGCTCTCCTACACAGTACCACTGGACATAGCAGAATCATTCGTCAGCTCGATCTTGTACAGCCCCTGTCTATCCTCACAGCTCTCTTATCCAGTAGAACTACAAAAAGCGGAATCATTCATCAGTTCGATGTTGTTCAGCCCCTGTCTATTCTCTAAGCTCTTATATTCAGTAGCATTGTACATAATGGAATCATTCATCTGGTCGAGGTTTTTAGCCCTAGTCTATCCTTACAGCTCTTTTATACAGTAGACTATACATGTTTGAATCATTCATCAGCTGGATGTTTTTCAGCCCCTGTCTATCTAAACATCTCCCATTCCAGTAATACTGCACATGGCGGAATCATACATCACCACCATGTTGTTCAGCCCCTGTCTATCCTCACTGGTCTCCTATACAGTAGCATTGGACATAGCGAAATCATTCATCAGCTTGATTTTGTTCAGTCCGTGTCGGTGCTCGGGGCTCTCCTATACAGTACCACTGGACATAGCAGAATCATTCATCAGCTCGATGTTGTTCAGCCCCTGTCTATTCTCATAACTCTCATATTCAGTAGCATTGTACATATCGAAATTATTTATCTGGTCGATGTTGTTCAGCCCCTACCTATCCTCATAGCTCTCATATTCAGTAGCATTAGACATAACGGAATCATACATCAGGTCGATGTTGTTCAGCCCCAGTTTATCCTCACAGCTCTGTTATACAGTAGACTACACATAGCTGAATCATTTACCAGCTGGATGTGTTTCAGCCCCTGTCTATCCACACATCTCCCATTCCAGTACTTCGGCACGTGGCGGAATCATACATCAGCTCGATGTTGTTCATCCCCTGTCTATCCTCACTGGTCTCCTATACAGTAGCATTGGACATAGCGGAATCATTCATCAGCTTGATTTTGTTCAGTCCGTGTCGGTGCTCGGGGCTCTCCTTTACAGTACCACTGGACATAGCACAATCATTCATCAGCTCGATGTTGTTCAGCCCCTATCTATCCTCATAGCTCTCATATTCAGTAGCATTAGACATAACAGAATCATTCATCAGGTCGATGTTGTTCAGCCCCAGTCTATCCTCACAGCTCTCTTATCCAGTAGAACTACACAAAGCGGAATCATTCATCAGTTCGATGTTGTTCATCCCCTGTCTATCCTCACTGGTCTCCTATGCAGTAGCATTGGACATAGCGGAATCATTCATCAGCTTGATTTTGTTCAGTCCGTATCGGTGCTCGGGGCTCTCCTTTACAGTACCACTGGACATAGCAGAATCATTCATCAGCTCGATGTTGTTCAACCCCTATCTATCCTCATAGCTCTCACATTCAGTAGCATTAGACATAACAGAATCATTCATCAGGTCGATGTTGTTCAGCCCCAGTCTATCCTCACAGCTCTCTTATCCAGTAGAACTACACAAAGCGGAATCATTCATCAGTTCGATGTTGTTCAGCCCCTGTCTATTCTATAAGCTCTTATATTCAGTGGCATTGTACATAATGGAATCATTTATCTGGTCCATGTTGTTTAGCCCTAGTCTATCCTTACAGCTCTGTTACACAGTAGACTACACATAGCTGAATCATTTATCAGCTGGATGTGTTTGAGCCCCTGTCTATCCACACATCTCCCATTCCAGTAATACTGCACATGGCGGAATCATGCATCAACACCATGATCTTCAGCCCCTGTCTATTCTTACAGCTCTCATAATTAGTAGCATTGGACATAACAGAATCATTCATCAGGTCGATGTTGTTCAGCCCCAGTCTATCCTCACAGCTCTCTTATCCAGTAAAACTACACAAAGCGGAATCATTCATCAGTTCGATGTTGTTCAGCCCCTGTCTATCCTCATAGCTCTCACATTCAGTAGCATTAGACATAACAGAATCATTCATCAGGTCCATGTTGTTTAGCCCCAGTCTATCCTTACAGCTCTGGTATACAGTAGACTACACATAGCTGAATCATTTATCAGCTGGATGTGTTTCAGCCCCTGTCTATCCACACACATCTCCTATTCCAGTAATACTGCACATGACGGAATCATGCATCAACACCATGATCTTCAGCCCCTGTCTATTCTTACAGCTCTCATAATTAGTAGCATTGGACATAACGGAATCATTCATCTGGTCGAGGTTTTTAGCCCTAGTCTTTTATACAGTCCTTACAGCTCTTTTATACAGTAGACTATACATGTTTGAATCATTCATCAGCTGGATGTTTTTCAGCCCCTGTCTATCTAAACATCTCCCATTCCAGTAATACTGCACATGGCGGAATCATACATCACCACCATGTTGTTCAGCCCCTGTCTATCCTCACTGGTCTCCTATACAGTAGCATTGGACATAGCGAAATCATTCATCAGCTTGATTTTGTTCAGTCCGTGTCGGTGCTCGGGGCTCTCCTATACAGTACCACTGGACATAGCAGAATCATTCATCAGCTCGATGTTGTTCAGCCCCTGTCTATTCTCATAACTCTCATATTCAGTAGCATTGTACATATCGAAATTATTTATCTGGTCGATGTTGTTCAGCCCCTACTTATCCTCATAGCTCTCATATTCAGTAGCATTAGACATAACGGAATCATACATCAGGTCGATGTTGTTCAGCCCCAGTTTATCCTCACAGCTCTGTTATACAGTAGACTACACATAGCTGAATCATTTACCAGCTGGATGTGTTTCAGCCCCTGTCTATCCACACATCTCCCATTCCAGTACTTCGGCACGTGGCGGAATCATACATCAGCTCGATGTTGTTCATCCCCTGTCTATCCTCACTGGTCTCCTATACAGTAGCATTGGACATAGCGGAATCATTCATCAGCTTGATTTTGTTCAGTCCGTGTCGGTGCTCGGGGCTCTCCTTTACAGTACCACTGGACATAGCACAATCATTCATCAGCTCGATGTTGTTCAGCCCCTATCTATCCTCATAGCTCTCATATTCAGTAGCATTAGACATAACAGAATCATTCATCAGGTCGATGTTGTTCAGCCCCAGTCTATCCTCACAGCTCTCTTATCCAGTAGAACTACACAAAGCGGAATCATTCATCAGTTCGATGTTGTTCATCCCCTGTCTATCCTCACTGGTCTCCTATGCAGTAGCATTGGACATAGCGGAATCATTCATCAGCTTGATTTTGTTCAGTCCGTATCGGTGCTCGGGGCTCTCCTTTACAGTACCACTGGACATAGCAGAATCATTCATCAGCTCGATGTTGTTCAACCCCTATCTATCCTCATAGCTCTCACATTCAGTAGCATTAGACATAACAGAATCATTCATCAGGTCGATGTTGTTCAGCCCCAGTCTATCCTCACAGCTCTCTTATCCAGTAGAACTACACAAAGCGGAATCATTCATCAGTTCGATGTTGTTCAGCCCCTGTCTATCCTCACAGCTCTCATATTCAGTAGCATTGTACATAATGGAATCATTTATCTGGTCCATGTTGTTTAGCCCTAGTCTATCCTTACAGCTCTGTTACACAGTAGCACTACACATAGCTGAATCATTTATCAGCTGGATGTTGTTTCAGCCCCTGTCTATCCTCACAGCTCTCTTATCCAGTAATACTACACATGGCGGAATCATTCATCAACACCATGTTGTTCAGCCCCTGTCTATCCTCATAGCTCTCATAATTCAGTAGCATTGGACATAACAGAATCATTCATCAGGTCGATGTTGTTCAGCCCCAGTCTATCCTCACAGCTCTCTTATCCAGTAGAACTACACAAAGCGGAATCATTCATCAGTTCGATGTTGTTCAGCCCCTGTCTATTCTCATAGCTCTCATATTCAGTAGCATTGTACATAACGAAATCATTTATCTGGTCGATGTTGTTCAGCCCCAGTTTATCCTCTCAGCTCTGTTATACAGTAGACTACACATAGCTGAATCATTTATCAGCTGGATGTGATTCAGCCCCTGTCTATCCACACATCTCCCATTCCAGTACATCGGCACGTGGCGGAATCATACATCAGCTCGATGTTGTTTAGCCCCTGTGTATTCTCATGGCTCTTATATTCAGTAGCATTGGACATAACGGAATCATTCATCTGGTCGAGGTTTTTAGCCTTAGTCTATCCTTACAGCTCTTTTATACAGTAGACTATACATGTTTGAATCATTCATCAGCTGGATGTTTTTCAGCCCCTGTCTATCCAAACATCTCCCATTCCAGTAATACTGCACATGGCGGAATCATACATCACCACCATGTTGTTCAGCCCCTGTCTATCCCCACTGGTCTCCTATACAGTAGCATTGGACATAGCGGAATCATTCTTCAGCTTGATTTTGTTCAGTCCGTGTCGGTGCTCAGGGCTCTCCTATACAGTACCACAGCACATAGCAGAATCATTCGTCAGCTCGATGTTGTATAGCCCCTGTCTATCCTCATAGCTCTCACATTCAGTAGCATTCGACCTAACGGAATCATTCATTAGGTCGATTTTGTTCACCCCCTGTCTATCCTTACAGCTCCCCAGTCCAGTACCACTGCACGTGGCGGAATCATTCAACAGCTCGATGTCGTTCCGCCCCTGTCTATCCTCACAGGTCTAATATACAGTAGCAATGGACATAGCAGGATCATTCATCAGCTTGATGTTGTTCAGTCCGTGTCGGTGCTCGGGGCTCTCCTATACAGTAGCACTAGTTATAGCGGAATTATTTATCAGCTTGATGTTGTTCAGTCCGTGTCGGTGCTCAGGGTTCTAATATACAGTAGCACTGGTTATAGCGGAATCATTCATCAGCTCGATGTTGTTCAGCCCCTGTCTATTCTCATAGCTCTCATATTCAGTAGCATTGTACATAACGAAATCATTTATCTGGTCGATGTTGTTCAGCCCCCGTTTATCCTCACAGCTCTGTTATACAGTAGACTACACATAGGTGAATCATTTATCAGCTGGATGTGATTCAGCCCCTGTCCATCCACACATCTCCCATTCCAGTACATCGGCACGTGGCGGAATCATACATCACCACCATGTTGTTCAGCCCCTGTCTATCCTCACTGGTCTCCTATACAGTAGCATTGGACATAGCGGAATCATTCATCAGCTTAATTTTGTTCAGTCCGTGTCGGTGCTCGGGGCTCTCCTATACAGTACCACTGGACATAGCAGAATCATTCATCAGCTCGATGTTGTTCAGCCCCTGTCTATTCTCATAACTGTCATATTCAGTAGCATTGTACATATCGAAATCTTTTATCTGGTCGATGTTGTTCAGCCCCTATCTATCCTCATAGCTCTCATATTCAGTAGCATTAGACATAACGGAATCATACATCAGGTCGATGTTGTTCAGCCCCAGTTTATCCTCACAGCTCTGTTATACAGTAGACTACACATAGCTGAATCATTTACCAGCTGGATGTGTTTCAGCCCCTGTCTATCCACACATCTCCCATTCCAGTAATACTGCACATGGCGGAATCATGCATCAACACCATGATCTTCAGCCCCTGTCTATTCTTACAGCTCTCATAATTAGTAGCATTGGACATAACAGAATCATCCATCAGGTCGTTGTTGTTCAGCCCCAGTCTATCCTCACAGCTCTCTTATCCAGTAAAACTACACAAAGCGGAATCATTCATCAGTTCGATGTTGTTCAGCCCCTGTCTATTCTCTAAGCTCTTATATTCAGTAGCATTGTACATAATGGAATCATTTATCTGGTCCATGTTGTTTAGCCCCAGTCTATCCTCACAGCTCTGTTATACAGTAGACTATACATGTTTGAATCATTCATTAGCTGGAGGTTTTTTAGCCCCTGTCTATCCAAACATCTCCCATTCCAGTAATACTGCACATGGCGGAATCATACATCAGCTCGATATTGTTTAGCCCCTGTCTATCCTCACTGGTCTCCTATACAGTAGCATTGGACATAGCGGAATCATTCTTCAGCTTGATTTTGTTCAGTCCGTGTCGGTGCTCGGGGCTCTCCTATACAGTACCACAGCACATAGCAGAATCATTCGTCAGCTCGATGTTGTCTAGCCCCTGTCTATCCTCATAGCTCTCACATTCAGTAGCATTCGACCTAACGAAATCATTCATTAGGTCGATGTTGTTCACCCCCTGTCTATCCTTATAGCTCCCCAGTCCAGTACCACTGCACGTGGCGGAATCATTCAACAGCTCGAAGTCGTTCCGCCCCTGTCTATCCTCACAGGTCTAATATACAGTAGCAATGGACATAGCAGGATCATTCATCAGCTTGATGTTGTTCAGTCCGTGTCGGTGCTCAGGGCTCTCCTATACAGTAGCACTAGTTATAGCGGAATCATTTATCAGCTTGATGTTGTTCAGTCCGTGTCGGTTCTCGGGGCTCTCCTATACAGTACCACTGGACATAGCAGAATCATTCATCAGCTCGATGTTGTTCAGCCCCTGTCTATCCTCACAGCTCTCCTACACAGTACCACTGGGCATAGCAGAATCATTCGTCAGCTCGATCTTGTACAGCCCCCGTCTATCCTCACAGCTCTCTTATCCAGTAGAACTACACAAAGCGGAATCATTCATCAGTTCGATGTTGTTCAGCCCCTGTCTATTCTCTAAGCTCTTATATTCAGTAGCATTGTACATAATGGAATCATTTATCTTGTCCATGTTGTTTTGCCCCAGTCTATCCTTACAGCTCTGGTATACAGTAGACTACACATAGCTGAATCATTTATTAGCTGGATGTGTTTCAGCCCCTGTCTATCCACACATCTCCTATTCCAGTAATACTGCACATGGCGGAATCATGCATCAACACCATAAACTTCAGCCCCTGTCTATTCTTACAGCTCTCATAATTAGTAGCATTGGACATAACAGAATCATCCATCAGGTCGATGTTGTTCAGCCCCAGTCTATCCTCACAGGTCTCTTATCCAGTAAAACTACACAAAGCGGAATCATTCATCAGTTCGATGTTGTTCAGCCCCTGTCTATTCTCTAAGCTCTTATATTCAGTAGCATTGTACATAATGGAATCATTTATCTGGTCCATGTTGTTTAGCCCCAGTCTATCCTCACAGCTCTGTTATACAGTAGACTACACATAGCTGAATCTTTTATCAGCTGGATGTGTTTCAGCCCCTGTCTATCTACACTTCTCTCATTCCAGTAATACTGCACATGGCGGAATCACGCATCAACACCATAATCTTCAGCCCCTGTCTATTCTTACAGCTCTCATAATTAGTAGCATTGGACATAACGGAATTATTCATCAGGTCTGTGTTTTTCAGCCCCAGTCTATACTCACAGCTCTCTTATCCATTAGAACTACACAAAGCGGAATCATTCATCAGTTCGATGTTGTTCAGCCTCTGTTTATCCTTATAGCTCTCATATTCAGTAGCATTGGACATAACGGAATCATACATCAGGTCGATGTTGTTCAGCCCCTGTCTATTCTCATAGCTCTCATATTCAGTAGCATTGTACATAACGAAATCATTTATCTGGTCGATGTTGTTCAGCCCCAGTTTATCCTCACAGCTCTGTTATACAGTAGACTACACATAGCTGAATCATTTATCAGCTGGATGTGATTCAGCCCCTGTCTATCCACACATCTCCCATTCCAGTACATCGGCACGTGGCGGAATCATACATCAGCTCGATGTTGTTTAGCCCCTGTGTATTCTCATGGCTCTTATATTCAGTAGCATTGGACATAACGGAATCATTCATCTGGTCGAGGTTTTTAGCCTTAGTCTATCCTTACAGCTCTTTTATACAGTAGACTATACATGTTTGAATCATTCATCAGCTGGATGTTTTTCAGCCCCTGTCTATCCAAACATCTCCCATTCCAGTAATACTGCACATGGCGGAATCATACATCACCACCATGTTGTTCAGCCCCTGTCTATCCTCACTGGTCTCCTATACAGTAGCATTGGACATAGCGGAATCATTCTTCAGCTTGATTTTGTTCAGTCCGTGTCGGTGCTCGGGGCTCTCCTATACAGTACCACAGCACATAGCAGAATCATTCGTCAGCTCGATGTTGTATAGCCCCTGTCTATCCTCATAGCTCTCACATTCAGTAGCATTCGACCTAACGGAATCATTCATTAGGTCGATGTTGTTCACCCCCTGTCTATCCTTACAGCTCCCCAGTCCAGTACCACTGCACGTGGCGGAATCATTCAACAGCTCGAAGTCGTTCCGCCCCTGTCTATCCTCACAGGTCTAATATACAGTAGCAATGGACATAGCAGGATCATTCATCAGCTTGATGTTGTTCAGTCCGTGTCGGTGCTCAGGGCTCTCCTATACAGTAGCACTAGTTATAGCGGAATCATTTATCAGCTTGATGTTGTTCAGTCCGTGTCGGTGCTCGGGGCTCTCCTATACAGTACCACTGGACATAGCAGAATCATTCATCAGCTCGATGTTGATCAGCCCCTGTCTATCCTCACAGCTCTCCTACACAGTACCACTGGACATAGCAGAATCATTCGTCAGCTCGATCTTGTACAGCCCCTGTCTATCCTCAATCAATCAATCAATCAATCAATCAATTCTTTATTGTCATTAAACAACATACAACATTGTAATAGACATTGTCAAATAGGAACATAAAATTTACTCTATGCTAAAAATATAAATATAAAGGCCTACAACATAAAACATATAAAATATTAGACTAGAATGGTAGGCTATGTATTGTTAAAACTTAAGGTCACTCATGTCAGCAGTTTCCCAGTCCTCAACACAATAAAAGGCTTTAATTTTTAACCAATTTTGTAAAACGTTTTTAAAATTATGTACAGTAACATTCTTAGCAGCTAATGGTAACTTATTAAACAGTTTGACCCCAATGTAACCATAACTGTGTTGTGTTTTACTTAGTCTAACATATTTACAATCAATTAGGCCCTTATTTCTAGTGTTATGCTCATGGCAACTACCTCTTAGGTTATATTCATCCAAATGTTCTTTAACATAGATCAGACATTGGAGAATATACATTGAGGGAACAGTAAGTATGCCTAGCTCTGTAAAATGTGATCTACAGCTATCCAGAAAGCCAATACCTGAAACACATCTGATTGCTCGCTTTTGCCAATTAAAAACCTCCTTTGCACCAGGGGCGTTTCCCCACAGGATTAGGCCATACAATATGTGCGAGTGGAAAAAGGCATAGTATGCATTTATGACTAAACTGTCATTTGTGTACTGTTTTAGCTTACTTAGTAGGAAAACTACTCTAGATAAGCGAGTACACAAGTTACTTGTGTGATGATGCCAGCCCAATTTACAGTCTAATGTAATTCCTAACAATTTCACAGTCTTATCATCTAAGTTACATAAACTAAATACAATTTCCTCTGTTTTACTACTATTTACAGACAATTGATTGGCACAGAACCATAGATTAGGTCTCTCAACCATATAGTTTTTAACAATACAGTTAGTTTCAGAATTAGCGCTTGAAGTTAACAGTGTCGTGTCATCTGCATATAAAATACATTTATCAGGGATAAAAGCAGGTAGATCATTGACAAATATCACAAACAGAAAAGGGCCTAGGACAGAGCCCTGAGGTACCCCTCACAGCTCTCTTATCCAGTAGAACTACACAAAGCGGAATCATTCATCAGTTCGATGTTGTTCAGCCCCTGTCTATTCTCTAAGCTCTTATATTCAGTAGCATTGTACATAATGGAATCATTTATCTTGTCCATGTTGTTTAGCCCCAGTCTATCCTTACAGCTCTGGTATACAGTAGACTACACATAGCTGAATCATTTATCAGCTGGATGTGTTTCAGCCCCTGTCTATCCACACATCTCCTATTCCAGTAATACTGCACATGGCGGAATCATGCATCAACACCATGATCTTCAGCCCCTGTCTATTCTTACAGCTCTCATAATTAGTAGCATTGGACATAACTGATTCATTCATCAGGTCGATGTTGTTCGACTTTAACAACCTGCTTTCTATTGGTTAGATAACTTTCTAACAGACTTAACTCCTCATTCTTAATGCCATAATATTCTAGTTTTCTACATAATATACTATGGGACATATTGTCAAAAGCTTTGCTCAAGTCAATCAGACTAGAACCTATAACTAACCTATCTTCAAAACCTTTTAAAATTACATTAATCATAGCTTCCACAGCCATTGCAGTGGAGAGTTTAGGCCTAAACCCATATTGATGGTCATATAGCAATGAATTATTTACAAAATAATTATGCAATTGAGACAACAAACAAGATTCTATTATTTTACTGAAAACAGGCACAATTGCAATGGGTCGGTAATTCTCTGGTAAATTTCTGTTACCTTTTTTAAAAACTGGGGTGACTTTAGCTGATTTTAGACAATCTGGAAACTGACCTTTAAACATAGTTAAATTTATCAAGTAAGTAAGAGGCACTATTATCACATTAATTATATGCTTTATTACAAAGTTTGAGAGCCCATAAATATCCTCACTGCGTGTATTATTTAACCTATGTACAATAAATTTTACCAAACTATCATCAATCGTGTTCCACTTAAAATTCAAATTCTCTTTATCAGGGAGAGGAAAATTATGCAAAAAATCATTGTGAGTTAAACCATTTACAGAAGTTATTGTGTTGTTAGTTAATGGCACATTAACAAAATAACTGTTTAACTCTCCTGGCAAGAGTGGTATATTTTTTGAGATATTTGATTTCTTAACTCCAGATTCATTTCTTACAATATTCCATGCCATTTTACATTTATTTGGAGCATTTGATATTAAATAATTATTTACAGAAATTTTTTCTTCAGAAATAGTCTTATTGTAAATTTTCCTATATCTCTTATATCTATCCTTATCAACGGTATTACAACTTTTCTTCCACTTATCATATAAAATTAACAAGTAAGCTCTCATATTTTGTAGTTGAGGTGTGAACCATATTTTATAACGTTGTCTTGAATTGCCCTTGCCTTTTACAGTTCTTTTAAAGTTGGAGTGCCCCTATCCCTTTGGGATAAAATGTATGATCCGGACTTCTGGCCTACAGGGACGTATGTAAGTAAGTTTAGATTCTCTCATAAAAGTTCTTTAGTGGAACCCTCTTTTTTAGAGTCAGGACAGTTAACGAACCCGGGGTTATAGTCACCCAATCCTCAGTCGGCCTAGTTAATTGTCATAGGCCTAGCCTGAGTGCCGCTACTCAGGTGGTTGAATCACGTTCTGAGACTGTGCTTGCGCATATTAACATGCAATGTATAAAGAACAAGGTGAATTTACTTGAAGTTTTTAACCGTCGCATACTTTGTGACGTTCTTTGTGTCAATGAACACTGGTGCATAGAAGACGAAATACAACTTTATACACCTATGGACTATCTACTTGCGGCTAGCTTCTGTAGATCTACTCCATATGGCGGAGCTGCAATTTTTGTAAGAAGTTCATTTAAATATTCTTTTTCTGTTGTAAATATTGATTCGTTCTGTGAAGAGAAACAATTTGAAGCGGTTATGATCTCTTTTAATGTTATTAATTTGTTGATTTTATCTGTTTATCGCACACCTGACTCTTGTATTGTAACTTTTACTGATAGATTGTCTCAACTTCTTGAATTTGTCTGCAATAGTCCTAAGTTCTTTAAATATAAGGTCATTATCGCTGGGGACATAAATATTGACCCCAATAGGAGTACCTTAAATACAGCTAAATTTCTTAATGCACTAAAATCTTATGATTGTTTTTGTCTTAATCTGTCTCCCACCAGGCTGGAGTCTTGTCTGGATAATTTCATTTCCAATCTCCACCCTTTTTTATATACATGTAAAACTGTTCAACCTCACATCTCCGATCACCTTGGTTTGTTGTTAAATATTGATTTATCTTATTTGTCACCGTGTACCGCTTTACCAGCTGATAAGTGTGAAAAAAATGTTTATAGTTTTAGAGTTTTAAATGATGTTAGTATTAATAGATTTAAGTACAGATTGGGTAACATTGACTGGTCTGAAGTGATAGTTTCAAATGACCTTGAAGTGGCTTTTGATTGTTTCATGCAGGTCCTTCAACATAATTTTAATGATTGTTGTCCTACTAAAACTAAAGTGGCCAAAAATACTGTAAATAATAATCGCAAACTTAAAAACTGGTATACTCCTGTTTTAAAGCAGATTAGGCTATTTTTAGATATTAGTCATAGTAGATGTAAGAGCAATCCTGCCTTATGTGAAATCCACAGAAGGGTTAAGAAGTTCTATAGGGAACAAATAGATCTAGCTAAGAAAAATGCCAACGATGCTTATATCGTGGAATCACGTAACCTCTGTAAAGCTGCCTGGAACGTCATTAATCTGGAAACAGGGCGTACACCTAAGAAAAACTTACAGACAGAGCTTCCTATATCTGCTAGTGATTTCAATGATTTTTTTGTAAATATTTCTAATAATGTAAAAGGTAATAATGCCGTTAACTTGAATTTAGCTGGTGCCATCAATATCTTAGAGTCTAGTGTTATAAAGAATCCTCAATTACTGCCATTTAAATGGAATTTTGTGAATTCTGATGATGTTTTTAAAACTGTTATTGGGCTCAGTAATTCAAAATCTGAAGATATTTTTGGTCTTTCCAACTTTGTGTTAAAGAAAATAATAGATGTAATCTTGTATCCCCTCACTTTTCTTATTAATTGGATACTCGCAGTTGGTGTTTTCCCACATTGTTTGAAACTTACTCTAACTGTGCCTGTATATAAAAAAGGGGATAGATCTAATATTAGTAATTATCGACCTATAGCGCTGGTTCCTGTTGTATCTAAAGTGGTCGAAAGTATCATTAAGTCTCAGATGGAATGTTATTTTGAGCAGAATCATCTGCTCTCATCTGCCCAATTTGGTTTTAGAGAAAATCTGTCTACTGTTAAAGCTGTTGAAAGTGTTGTATCCTTTATCTTGAATAGCTTTGAAAATAGTGAGGAAGCCAGCACTTTATTACTAGATCTAAGCAAAGCTTTCGATACTGTGCCCCATCAGGTATTGCTTGAGAAATTGAGCTACTATGGTTTTGGAGGCAACGAGTTGTCACTGTTGTCCTCATATCTTTTAGATAGATCCCAGTTGGTCAAAGTTGGTGATCAAAGATCTGATCTTAGAAGGGTTGAAAGTGGGGTTCCCCAGGGTTCTGTCCTGGGTCCCTTTCTGTTTATAGTTTTTATCAACGACCTTCCCAATTTTGTACCTAATAAGAGTGTTCTTTATGCTGACGACACCACACTAATGTGTTCTAATAAGCTATCTGACATTAATTCTGTAGTAATAAATTATATGAGGGAAAGGTCTTACCTCTGGTTTGATGCCAACTGCCTATATGTTAACGAGGATAAGACGGAGCATATTGTTTTTAGTTTAAGGAAATACTCTGACAATAAATCAATAAAGTTACTGGGAATTAATTTAGATTCTAGGCTTACTTGGAGAAGTCATACTGATGCTCTTTGTTCTCGCCTGTCTAGAGTAATTTTTTTACTGAAAAGACTTAAAATTTGTACTAGCTCTACCATAGTTACTAAGGCATATTTTGCGCTGTTTCATTCCCACCTTTTGTATGGTGCCCTACTTTGGGGCAATTCAAGTGGTGCCAATGAGGTTTTTTTATGTCAAAAGAAGGCCTTACGCACAGTTTTTGATGTCAGTACTAGTGATTCTTGTAGGCCTATTTTTGTAGAACACGGTATACTTACTTTGCCGTGTATTTTTATCTTTCAATGTTTGGTATATGTAAAGGAAAATCTAGATGTTTTTAACCTGAGAAGTGTCACTCATAATTATAATACAAGGTACCAAGATCTTCTAGATTTAAGATATGTTAGACTCACCAAAACCCAGCAAATGTATTTGTATATTGGGAAAAAGCTCTTCAATAAGTTACCATTAGGCTGTAGAGATATTACGTGTAAAGTTTTTAAAAATGTTGTTTTAAGATGGCTTAAGAAAAAAGATTTTTATTCTGTTGATGAGATGTTATCAGGCAGTATTGACATTGTATTTCAATTTAGTTTTTTATGCTTTCTGACATGTACTTATGACCATAAGTGCTAAACCTAGTATTCTAGTATTATCTAATTTCTTTGACTTTGTCATGGCATTGTAATGTGGGACGACAATAAAATGATTCTTGATTCTTGATACACTGACTATTGGACAGTTGTTATTTAAAATATTAGACACAATATTTACAAAGAATTCAAATGCTAAATTTACATCACTTACAAGATACAAAGGAGTCCAGTCTGTATCATTTGTTAAACTTTCAGTAAGGCTAAACAATCGGTCCCTTGTAAGAAGTCGTGTTGTTGATCGTATGTCATTACATTGTTTTGGCCTAACTTTATTTAAGTCAAACTCAACCAAGACCCCAGCATGGTCTGATACTATATCCTGGTTAATGAGAGAACAATAATATAGCTCCTGTTTGACATTTGTATAGACATTATCAAGACAGGAATAGTTTCTGGTTGGCTGCTCATTCACATAATATAGGTTAGTAGACCTAAGAACATTAAAAAAATACTGTACATAGGGCCTATTTGGTTTTAAAATATCAACATTTAAATCCCCACATAAAGCAAAATGTGTGTATGGTCTATCCATTAAATCCAATATTAAGCGTTCTAAATTGTTTATAAAATTATTAAAATCTGAGTCTGGAGTTCTATATACATTTAATAAAATCAAATTAAAGTCTAACAATAAAATAGCAGATGCTTCACATAAATAATTAATACTATACTTAGATACATTTATACTTTCATATTTCAAGCTACAATCTACCATTATTGACGAGCCTCCCCGAGTAAGAGGTGGTTTCCTACTGAAACTAGATGCCACAATAAAACCTTCTGGGACATACAGAGTAATTTCATCCTCATGTAACCAGTGCTCATTAATACACAGCACATCAATATTTTTAATGTTCAAAATGACTTCTAGTTGCCCTATTTTGTTTCTTATTGATTGTATGTTTATAGTCAAGATATTTAGCTTACTTCTACACTTAAATTCTAAAGAGGATGTTGCACCGAAGGCAGAAGTCCGTTTCCCGATGGTGTAGCAGAGTCAGTTGCCGGTGTGGTGATATGCAAAAACGTTGGTGACACAATCCCAGCCGCGACTGGCACCCCCTTAGCACTTACAAGAGGGGTTGATGGTGATGCTGCAGCCCTCTCGTCCGCAGGTGTAGAAGGGCGAGTGAGTGGTGATGTGGTCTCTGCCGCAGCCGGCATCCCCTCAGTTCTCACTAAATTGCCTTGTGGCTGCGATGGTGATGTAGTTCCATCATTTATGTGGTTTACAGCAGTACAGATTTGCTCCGCAAGCCATCTCTTTCCTCTATTATTAAGGTGTAGTCCATGACGATTGTGCAGATGTCTTTCCGCTTTGCTTATCTCAACCAACATCACATTTTTATAAGAGTTACACAGTTCCTTAATTGATAAGTTAGATTTTCTTTGCAACTTATTCACACATGACCATTGAGGAAGATCAAATCTATTTGGCAAATCTACCAGAATTATGGTGTTGTTCCTAACCTTCTGAATTGTCTCTGTTATACCAGTTATAGCTTCATTAGCTTCATTCCTTGAGATGTCATTTGTGCCACAGAAAATTACTAATACATCATCTTTACTTTTTAATTCATTTGAAATATTACTAGAGTCCAGTATGTCTTTTGTTCGACCACCAGGTCTCACGAACCCCACTGCTGAATAAGAGTTTTGGTTCTTGTTAATATGCCAAGACAGGCCACTCCCATGGCTGTCAGCACAGATCAACAGTGTATCTTTATTCTTATTCTCACAAGTATTGTGGCAGTGAACTTGTTTGGCTTTCAAGCCGCTGTAATTTGCCTGATGGACTTTTGATTTAGCAGTATTAATATTGATAGATGAGATGATACATTCATTTTCATCAGTCACCTCTTCTGTAGAAACATCAGAAAGTACCTCAAACGGATTAATTGAGAAGAACTTTGGACCTGACTTATTATAGTTAATTGGTTTAACAGAATGACGAGATGGCACTTTCAGCCACTTTTCAACATCAAGAGTGGGTTGTTGTACACCATTTAAGGGAGAGAAATAATCCAAGCAGTTGGGATCCCCTGTTCTTTTACATGTAGTGTCTGGTTTATTGAGTTTTTCTCTTTCCAAGATCCCAATTATACTCTCTAGAGACCGTATTGTATCAAGCATTTTTGTAGTTTCCTCTTTAAGAATTACACATCTATCACACGATCTATTTGTATTATAGTTATGTACATGTTCACTTGCTTTGTTTTCTTCTTCTACCTCTGAGATAAGCTTTTCTTTTGCCTCTTTTTCATATCTGAGTTTGTTCTCCAATACTTTCATTTTCTTCAATAATTCCTGTTCTTTTTCAACTGACTCTTTCTTTAATAATTCATAGTCTTCTTCATTTTGTTTTACTTTGTCTTCAAGTTCCAGTATATAAAACGAGCTTTTGTGTTTTGCCGAGTGTAGTTCTTTTCGTAAATATTCATTTTCTTGTAAGACAGATTTATTCATCTCATCAGCTAGTGACGAATAATTCAGCTTTTCTGAATTTTCTTCAGTAGATTCTGTACTTGCGTCAATCATAGATTCGTTTTTGTCTATTGAATAAAAATTTAAACATCTCCAATCCTCCAAAAATTGTTCTTTCTCCATTGTTTTCACATCAGTAATGGTCAAGTTAACACACTTAAAGTGAAACCATTTATTGCATATGCTACATAGGATAGCCGATGACTTTACATTTTTTTCACATTTACCACAGGGATATTTTCCCATTGTCAAAATTATATTATTATAATATTTATTATTTTCAAACAATGATATCTTATTTTAAGTCCTTTATTTGCTGTAGCAAAATAAAATTAAAGAAAAAAAATACTAATTCTATGTGGGCATGAATTACGGTGAACAAGTTTGCTCACTTCTTTTTTTTTTTTTTAAGCTTTAAAGTAACAAAATGTTGGTTGTTACTTTAATTGACCAATGTAAACAAAGCAGACAGCAGTACAAAGCAGAATAACCTGACTGACCTTGACCTGTCACTACAGGTGGCTCACCAACCAGTTAGGTCTACAGCTGATTGAAAATCCAGGCTATCCCTATCTAGTGTCTGTCACTACAAGAGTCAATGGAATTCTCACTTCCTGTCACTTTTCATTCAATTTATAAAAATAAATATTACTTCAGTTGTATTCCAAAAAAATTACAATTTAAAGTACAGGTTTATTACATAAAATCAGTGTTTCAATATATTTCTACTATGAAGATAGTTATAAAATGTTTAATTTACAGTTCCAATATTATAAGTTAAACATGTGGTTTCAACTTAGATCAAGGTAAGTAAAACTTTCATTTAGTACTTGATCCAGTACTACAGCACGTGGCGGAATCATACTTCAGCTCAATGTTGTTCAGTCCCTGTCTATCCTCACAGGTGTCCTATACAGTTGCATTGGACATAACGAAATCATTCATCAGCTTGATTTTGTTCAGTCCGTGTCGGTGCTCAGGGCTCTCTTATACAGTACCACTGGACATTTCAGAATTATTCGTCAGCTCGATGTTGTACAGCCCCTGTCTATCCTCATAGCTCTCATATTCAGTAGCATTGGACATAACGGAATCATACATCTGGTCGATGTTGTTCAGCCCCAGTCTATCTTCACAGCTCTCTTATCCAATAGAACTACACATAGCTGAATCATTCATCAGCTGGATGTGTTTCAGCCCCGGTCTATCCACACATCTCCCAGTCCAGTACCACTGCACGTGGCGGAATCATTCAACAGCTCGATGTCGTTCCGCCCCTGTCAATCCTCACAGGTCTAATATACAGTAGCAATGGACATAGCGGAATCATTCATCAGCTTGATGTTGTTCAGTTCATGTCGGTGCTCAGGGCTCTCCTATACAGTAGCACTGGTTATAGCGGAATCATTCATCAGCTTGATGTTGTTCAGCCCTGTCTATCCTTACAGCTCTCCTATACAGTACCACTGGACATAGCAGAATCATTCATCAGCTCGATGTTGTTCAGTCCCAGTCTATCCTTACAGCTCTCTTATCCAGTAGAACTACACAAAGCGGAATCATTCAACAGTTCGATAATGTCCAGCCCCTGTCTATTCTCTAAGCTCTTATATTCAGTAGCATTGTACATAATGGAATCATTTATCTAGTCCATGTTGTTTAGCCCCAGTCTATCCTCACAGCTCTCATAATTAGTAGCATTGGACATAACTGATTCATTCATCAGGTCGATGTAGTTCAGCCCCAATCTATCCTCACAGCTCTCATATTCAGTAGCATTGTACATAACGGAATCATACATCTGGTCGATGTTGTTCAGCCCCAGTCTATCTTCACAGCTCTCTTATCCAATAGAACTACACATAGCTGAATCATTCATCAGCTGGATGTGTTTCAGCCCCGGTCTATCCACACATCTCCCAGTCCAGTACCACTGCACGTGGCGGAATCATTCAACAGCTCGATGTCGTTCCGCCCCTGTCAATCCTCACAGGTCTAATATACAGTAGCAATGGACATATGGGAATCATTCATCAGCTTGATGTTGTTCAGTTCATGTCGGTGCTCAGGGCTCTCCTATACAGTAGCACTGGTTATAGCGGAATCATTTATCAGCTTAATGTTGTTCAGCCCTGTCTATCCTTACAGCTCTCCTATACAGTACCACTGGACATAGCAGAATCATTCATCAGCTCGATGTTCTACAGCCCCTGGCTATCATCATAGCTATCATATTTAGTAGCATTCGACCTAACGGAATCATTCATCAGGTCGATGTTGTTCAGACCCTATCTATCTACACAGCTCTCTTATACAGTAGAACTACACAAAACGGAATCACTCATCAGTTCGATGTTGTTCAGGCCCTGTCTATCCTCACAGCTCTCCTATACAGTACCACTGGACATAGCAGAATCATTCATTAGCTCATTGTTGTTCAGGCCCTGTCTATCCTCATAGCTCTGTTATACAGTAGACTACACATAGCTAAATCTTTTATCAGCTGGATGTGTTTCAGCCTCTGTCTATCCACACATCTCCCATTCCAGTAATACTGCACATGGCGGAATCATACTTCAACACCATGTTGTTCAGCCCCTGTCTATCCTCACAGCTCTCCTATACAGTACCACTGGACATGGCAGAATCTTTCATCAGCTCGATATTATTCAGCCCCTGTCTATCCTCATAGCTCTCTTATTTAGTAGCATCAGACATAACGGAATCATTCATTAGGTCGATGTTGTTCAGCCCCAGTCTATCGTCACAGCTCTCTTATACAGTAGACTACACATAGCTGATCATTCATCAGCTGGATGTGTTTCAGCCCCTGTCTATCCACACATCTCCCATTCCAGTAATACTGCACATGGCGGAATCATACATCAACACCATGTTGTTCAGCCCCTGTCTATTCTCACTGGTCTCCTATACAGTACCACTGGACATTGCAGAATCATTCATCAGGTCAATGTTCTTCAGCCCCAGTCTATCCTCACAGCTCTGTTATACAGTAGACTACGCATAGCTGAATCTTTTATCAGCTGGATGTGTTTCAGCCCCTGCCTATCCACACATCTCTCATTCCAGTACTTCAGCACTTGGCGGAATCATACATCAGCTCGATGTTGTTCAGCCCCTGTCTATCCTCACAGGTCTCTTATACAGTAGCATTGGACATAGCGGAATCATTCATCAACACCATGTTGTTCAGCCCCTGTCTATTCTCACTGGTGTCCTATACAGTAGCATTGGACATAGCGGAATCATTTATCAGCTTGATTTTGTTCAGTCCGTGTCAGTGCTGGGGGCTCTCCTATACAGTACCACTGCACATAGCAGAATCATTCGTCAGCTCGATGTTGTACAGCCCCTGTCTATCATCACAGGTCTAATATACAGTAGCAATGGACATAGCGGAATCATTCATCACCTCAATGTTGTTCAGTCAGTGTAGTTCTCAGGGCTCTCCTATACAGTAGCACTGGTATTAGCGGAATCATTCATCAGCTTGATGTTGTTAGGCCCTGTCTATCCTTACAGCTCTCCTATACAGTACCACTGGACATAGCAGAATCATTCATCAGCTCGATGTTGTTCAGCCCCAGTCTATCCTTACAGCTCTCTTATCCAGTAGAACTACGCAAAGAGGAATCATTCCACAGTTCGATAATGTTCAGCCCCTGTCTATTCTCTAAGCTCTTATATTCAGTAGCATTGTACATAATGGAATCATTTATCTAGTCCATGTTGTTTAGCCCCAGTCTATCCTCACAGCTCTGTTATACAGTAGACTACACATAGCTGAATCATTTATCAGCTACATGTGTTTCAGCCCCTGTCTATCCAAACATCTCCCATTCCAGTAATACTGCACATGGCGGAATCATGCATCAACACCATAAACTTCAGCCCCTGTCTATTCTTAGAGCTCTCCTATACAGTACCACTGGACATAACAGAATCATTCATCAGCTCGATATTATTCAGCCCCTGTCTATCCTCATAGCTCTCATAATTAGTAGCATTGGTCATAACTGATTCATTCATCAGGTCGATGTAGTTCAGCCCCAGTCTATCCTCACAGCTCTCTTATACAGTAGACTACACATAGCTGAATCATTCATCAGCTGGATGTGT
The DNA here is from genome assembly GCF_021130785.1 of Homalodisca vitripennis. Taxonomy (NCBI): domain Eukaryota; kingdom Metazoa; phylum Arthropoda; class Insecta; order Hemiptera; family Cicadellidae; genus Homalodisca; species Homalodisca vitripennis. The sequence continues at coordinate 119,658,845 of NC_060215.1, forward strand.
TTGAGTCCCTGGCTATCCACACATCTCCCATTCCAGTACTACAGCACGTGGCGGAATCGTACTTCAGCTCAATGTTGTTCAGTCCCTGTCTATCCTTACAGGTGTCCTATACAGTTGCATTGGACATAACGAAAACATTCATCAGCTTGATTTATTTCAGTCCGTGTCAGTGCTCAGGGCTCTCTTATACAGTACCACTGGACATAGCAGAATCATTCATCAGCTCGATGTCGTTCCGTCCCTGTCTATCCTCACAGGTCTAATATACAGTAGCAATGGACATAGCAGAATCATTCATCAGCTCAATGTTGTTCAGTCCGTGTCCGTGCTCAGGGCTCTCCTATACAGTAGCACTGGTTATAGCGAAATCATTCATCAGCTCGATGTTGTTCAGCCCCAGTCTATCCTTACAGCTCTCTTATCCAGTAGAACTACACAAAGCGGAATCATTCATCAGTTCGATAATGTTCAGCCCCTGTCTATTCTCTAAGCTCTTATATTCAGAAGCATTGTACATAATGGAATCATTTATCTGGTCCATGTTGTTTAGCCCCAGTCTATCCTCTTAGCTCTGTTATACAGTAGATTACACATAGCTGAATCATTTATCAGCTAGATGTGTTTTCAGCCCCTGTCTATCCACACATCTCTCATTCCGGTAATACTGCACATGGCGGAATCATGCATCAACACCATAATCTTCAGCCCCTGTCTATTCTTACAGCTCTCCTATACAGTACCAATGGACATAACAGAATCATTCATCAGCTCGATATTATTCAGCCCCTGTCTATCCTCATAGCTCTCATAATTAGTAGCATTGGTCATAACTGATTCATTCATCAGGTCGATGTAGTTCAGCCCCAATCTATCCTCACAGCTCTCATATTCAGTAGCATTGTACATAACGGAATCATACATCTGGTCGATGTTGTTCAGCCCCAGTCTATCTTCACAGCTCTCTTATCCAATAGAACTACACATAGCTGAATCATTCATCAGCTGGATGTGTTTCAGCCCCGGTCTATCCACACATCTCCCAGTCCAGTACCACTGGACGTGGCGGAATCATTCAACAGCTCGATGTCGTTCCGCCCCTGTCAATCCTCACAGGTCTAATATACAGTAGCAATGGACATAGCGGAAACATTCATCAGCTTGATGTTGTTCAGTTCATGTCGGTGCTCAGGGCTCTCCTATATAGTAGCACTGGTTATAGCGGAATCATTTATCAGCTTGATGTTGTTCAGCCCTGTCTATCCTTACAGCTCTCCTATACAGTACCACTGGACATAGCAGAATCATTCATCAGCTCGATGTTGTACAGCCCCTGGCTATCATCATAGCTATCATATTTAGTAGCATTCGACCTAACGGAATCATTCATCAGGTCGATAATGTTCAGACCCTATCTATCTACACAGCTCTCTTATACAGTAGAACTACACAAAACAGAATCACTCATCAGTTCGATGTTGTTCAGGCCCTGTCTATCCTCACAGCTCTCCTATACAGTACCACTTGACATAGCAGAATCATTCATTAGCTCATTGTTGTTCAGGCCCTGTGTATCCTCATAGCTCTGTTATACAGTAGACTACACATAGCTGAATCTTTTATCAGCTGGATGTGTTTCAGCCTCTGTCTATCCACACATCTCCCATTCCAGTACTTCAGCACTTGGCGGAATCATACATCAGCTCGATGTTGTTTAGCCCCTGTCTATCCTCACAGGTCTCTTATACAGTAGCATTGGACATAGCGGAATCATTCATCAGCTCGATATTATTCAGCCCCTGTCTATCCTCATAGCTCTCTTATTTAGTAGCATCAGACATAACGGAATCATTCATTAGGTCGATGTTGTTCAGCCCCAGTCTATCGTCACAGCTCTCTTATACAGTAGACTACACATAGCTGATCATTCATCAGCTGGATGTGTTTCAGCCCCTGTCTATCCACACATCTCCCATTCCAGTAATACTGCACATGGCGGAATCATACATCAACACCATGTTGTTCAGCCCCTGTCTATTCTCACTGGTCTCCTATACAGTACCACTGGACATTGCAGAATCATTCATCAGGTCAATGTTCTTCAGCCCCAGTCTATCCTCACAGCTCTGTTATACAGTAGACTACGCATAGCTGAATCTTTTATCAGCTGGATGTGTTTCAGCCCCTGTCTATCCACACATCTCTCATTCCAGTACTTCAGCACTTGGCGGAATCATACATCAGCTCGATGTTGTTCAGCCCCTGTCTATCCTCACAGGTCTCTTATACAGTAGCATTGGACATAGCGGAATCATTCATCAACACCATGTTGTTCAGCCCCTGTCTATTCTCACTGGTCTCCTATACAGTAGCATTGGACATAGCGGAATCATTTATCAGCTTGATTTTGTTCAGTCCGTGTCAGTGCTGGGGGCTCTCCTATACAGTACCACTGCACATAGCAGAATCATTCGCCAGCTCGATGTTGTACAGCCCCTGTCTATCATCACAGGTCTAATATACAGTAGCAATGGACATAGCGGAATCATTCATCACCTCAATGTTGTTCAGTCAGTGTAGTTCTCAGGGTTCTCCTATACAGTAGCACTGGTATTAGCGGAATCATTCATCAGCTTGATGTTGTTCAGCCCTGTCTATCCTTACAGCTCTCCTATACAGTACCACTGGACATAGCAGAATCATTCATCAGCTTGATGTTGTTCAGCCCCAGTCTATCCTTACAGCTCTCTTATCCAGTAGAACTACGCAAAGCGGAATCATTCCACAGTTCGATAATGTTCAGCCCCTGTCTATTCTCTAAGCTCTTATATTCAGTAGCATTGTACATAATGGAATCATTTATCTAGTCCATGTTGTTTAGCCCCAGTCTATCCTCACAGCTCTGTTATACAGTAGACTACACATAGCTGAATCATTTATCAGCTACATGTGTTTCAGCCCCTGTCTATCCAAACATCTCCCATTCCAGTAATACTGCACATGGCGGAATCATGCATCAACACCATAAACTTCAGCCCCTGTCTATTCTTAGAGCTCTCCTATACAGTACCACTGGACATAACAGAATCATTCATCAGCTCGATATTATTCAGCCCCTGTCTATCCTCATAGCTCTCATAATTAGTAGCATTGGTCATAACTGATTCATTCATCAGGTCGATGTAGTTCAGCCCCAGTCTATCCTCACAGCTCTCTTATACAGTAGACTACACATAGCTGATTCATACATCAGCTGGATGTGTTTGAGTCCCTGGCTATCCACACATCTCCCATTCCAGTACTACAGCACGTGGCGGAATCGTACTTCAGCTCAATGTTGTTCAGTCCCTGTCTATCCTTACAGGTGTCCTATACAGTTGCATTGGACATAACGAAAACATTCATCAGCTTGATTTATTTCAGTCCGTGTCAGTGCTCAGGGCTCTCTTATACAGTACCACTGGACATAGCAGAATCATTCATCAGCTCGATGTTGTTCAGCCCCAGTCTATCCTTACAGCTCTCTTATCCAGTAGAACTACATAAAGCGGAATCATTCGTCAGCTCGATGTTGTACAGCCCCTGTCTATCCTCATAGCTCTTATATTCAGTAGCATTGGACATAACGGAATCATACATCAGGTCGATGTTGTTCAGCCCAGTCTATCCTCACAGCTCTCTTATCCACTAGAACTACACAAAGCGGAATCATTCATAAATTCGATGTTTGTTCAGCCCCTGTCTATTCTCATAGCTCTCATATTCAGTAGCATTCGACCTAACGGAATCATTCATTAGGTCGATGTTGTTCACCTCCTGTCTATCCTCACAGCTCCCCAATCCAATACCACTGCATGTGGCGGAATCATTCAACAGCTCGATGTCGTCCGCCCCTGTTTATCCTCACAGGTCTAATATACAGTAGCAATGGACATAGCGGAATCATTCATCAGCTTGATGTTGTTCAGTCAGTGTCGGTGCTCAGGGCTCTCCTATACAGTACCACTGTACATAGCAGAAACATTCATCATCTCGATATTATTCAGCCCCTGTCTATCATCATAGCTCTCATAATTAGTAGCATTGGACATAACTGATTCAATCATCAGGTTGATGTTGTTCAGCCCCAGTCTATGCTCACAGCTCTCTTATACAGTAGACTACACATAGCTGAATCATTCATCAGCTGGATGTGTTTCAGCCCCTGTCTATCCACACATCTCCCATTCTAGAACTACAGCACGTGGCAGAATCATTCATCAGCTCAATGTTGTTCAGTCCCTGTCAATCCTCACAGGTGTCCTATACAGTTGCATTGGACATAGCGAAATCATTTATCAGCTTGATTTTTTTCAGTCCGTGTCGGTGCTCAGGGCTCTCTTATACAGTACCACTAGACATTTCAGAATTATTCGTCAGCTCGATGTTGTACAGCCCCTGTCTAGCCTCATAGCTCTCATATTCAGTAGCATTGGACATAACGGAATCATACATCAGGTCGATGTTGTTCAGCTCAGTCTATCCTCACAGCTCTCTTATCCAGTAGAACTACACAAAGCGGAATCATTCATCAGTTCGATGTTGTTCAGCCCCTGTCTATTCTCCATAGCTCTCATATTCAGTAGCATTGTACATAACAAAATCATTTATCTGGTCGATGTTGTTCAGCCCCAGTTTATCCTCACAGCTCTATTATACAGTAGACTACTTATAGCTGAATAACATTTATCAGCTGGATGTGTTTCAGCCCCTGTCTATCCACACATCTCCCATTCCAGTACTTCGGCACATGGCGGAATCATACATCAACACCATGTTGTTCAGCCCCTGTCTATCCTCACTGGTCTCCTATACAGTAGCATTGGACTTAGCGGAATCATTTATCAGCTTGATTTTGTTTAGTCCGTGTCTGTGTTTGGGGCTCTCCTATACAGTACCACTGCACATTGCAGAATCATTCATCAGGTCAATGTTCTTCAGCCCCAGTCTATCCTCACAGCTCTGTTATACAGTAGACTACGCATAGCTGAATCTTTTATCAGCTGGATGTGTTTCAGCCCCTGTCTATCCACACATCTCTCATTCCAGTACTTCAGCACTTGGCGGAATCATACATCAGCTCGATGTTGTTCAGCCCCTGTCTATCCTCATAGCTCTCTTATTTAGTAGCATCAGACATAACGGAATCATTCATTAGGTCGATGTTGTTCAGCCCCTGTCTATTCTCACTGGTCTCCTATACAGTAGCATTGGACATAGCGGAATCATTTATCAGCTTGATTTTGTTCAGTCCGTGTCAGTGCTGGGGGCTCTCCTATACAGTACCACTGCACATAGCAGAATCATTCGCCAGCTCGATGTTGTACAGCCCCTGTCTATCATCACAGGTCTAATATACAGTAGCAATGGACATAGCGGAATCATTCATCACCTCAATGTTGTTCAGTCAGTGTAGTTCTCAGGGTTCTCCTATACAGTAGCACTGGTATTAGCGGAATCATTCATCAGCTTGATGTTGTTCAGCCCTGTCTATCCTTACAGCTCTGTTATACAGTAGACTACACATAGCTGAATAACATTTATTAGCTGGATGTGTTTCAGCCCCTGTCTATCCACACATCTCCCATTCCAGTACTTCGGCACATAACGGAATCATACATTAACACCATGTTGTTCAGCCCCTGTATATCCTCACTGGTCTCCTATACAGTAGCATTGGACATAGCGGAATTATTCATTAGCTTGATTTTGTTCAGTCCGTGTCGGTGCTCGGGGCTCTCCTATACAGTACCACTGCACATAGCAGAATCATTCGTCAGCTCGATGTTGTATAGCCCCTGTCTATCCTCATAGCTCTCATATTCAGTAGCATTCGTCCTAACGGAAACATTCATTAGGTCAATGTTGTTCACCTCCTGTCTATCCTCACAGCTCCCTAGTCCAATACCACTGTACTTTGCGGAATCATTCAACAACTCGATGTCGTTCCGCCCCTGTCTATCCTCAGAGGTCTAATATACAGTAGCAATGGACATAGCGGAATCATTCATCAGCTTGATGTTGTTCAGTCCGTGTCGGTGCTCAGGGCTCTCCTATACAGTAGCACTGGTTATAGCAGAATCATTTATCAGCTTGATTTCTTTTAGCCCCTGTCTATCCTCACAGCTCTCCTATACAGTACCACAGGACATAGCAGAATCATTCGTCAGCTCGATGTTGTTCAGCCCCAGTCTATCCTTACAGCTCTCTTATCCAGTAGAACTACACAAAGCGGAATCATTCATCAGTTCGATAATGTTCAGGCCCTGTCTATCCTCATAGCTCTCATATTTAGTAGCATTTGACATAACGACATCATTCATCATTTTGAGGTTTTTCAGCCCCAGTCTATACTTACAGCTCTTTTATACAGTAGACTATACATATTTGAATCATTCATCAGCTGGATGTGTTTCAGCCCCTGTCTATCCACACATCTCCCATTCCAGTAATACTCCACATGGTGGAATCATACATCAACACCATGTTGTTCAGCCCCTGACTATCCTCACAGCTCTCCTATACAGTACCACTTCACATAGCAGAATATTTCATCAGCTCGAAATTATTCAGCCCCTGTCTATCGTCATAGCTCTCATATTCAGTAGCATTGGTCATAACTGATTCATTCATCAGGTCGATGTTGTTCAGCCCCAGTTTATCCTCACAGCTCTATTATACAGTAGACTACTTATAGCTGAATAACATTTATCAGCTGGATGTGTTTCAGCCCCTGTCTATCCACACATCTCCCATTCCAGTACTTCGGCACATGGCGGAATCATACATCAACACCATGTTGTTCAGCCCCTGTCTATCCTCACTGGTCTCCTATACAGTAGCATTGGACTTAGCGGAATCATTTATCAGCTTGATTTTGTTTAGTCCGTGTCTGTGTTTGGGGCTCTCCTATACAGTACCACTGCACATAGCAGAATCATTCGTCAGCTCGATGTTGTATAGCCCCTGTCTATCCTCATAGCTCTCATATTCAGTAGCATTCGTCCTAAGGGAATCATTCATTAGGTCGATGGTGTTTACCTCCTGTCTATCCTCACAGCTCCCCAGTCCAGTACCCCTGCACGTGGTGGAATCATTCAACAGCTCGATGTCGTTCCACCCTGGTCTATCCTCACAGGTCTAATATACAGTACCACTGGACATAGCAGAATCATTCATTAGCTTATTGTTGTTCAGGCCCTGTCTATCCTCATAACTCTCATATTTAGTAGCATTTGACATAACGACATCATTCATCATTTTGAGGTTTTTCGTCCCCAGTCTATACTTACAGCTCTTTTATACAGTAGACTATACATATTTGAATCATTCATCAGCTGGATGTGTTTCAGCCCCTGTCTATCCACACATCTCCCATTCCAGTAATACTCCACATGGTGGAATCATACATCAACACCATGTTGTTCAGCCCCTGACTATCCTCACAGCTCTCCTATACAGTACCACTTCACATAGCAGAATATTTCATCAGCTCGAAATTATTCAGCCCCTGTCTATCGTCATAGCTCTCATATTCAGTAGCATTGGTCATAACTGATTCATTCATCAGGTCGATGTAGTTCAGCCCCAGTCTATCCTCACAGCTCTCTTATACAGTAGACTACACATAGCTGAATCATTCATCAGCTGGATGTGTGTTTCAGCCCCTGTCTATCCTCACAGCTCTCCTATACAGTACCACTGGACATAGCATAATCTTTCATCAGCTCAATGTTGTTCAGTCCCTGTCAATCCTCACAGGTGTCCTATACAGTTGCATTGGACTTAGCGAAATCATTTATCAGCATAATTTTTTCCGGCCGTGTCGGTGTTTAGGGCTCTCTTATACAGTACCACTGGACATTTCTGAATTATTCGTCAGCTCGATGTTGTACAGCCCCTGTCTATCCTCATAGCTCTTATATTCAGTAGCATTGGACATAACGGAATCATACATCAGGTCGATGTTGTTCACCTCCTGTCTATCCTCACAGCTCCCCAGTCCAGTACCACTGCACGTGGCGGAATCATTCAACAGCTCGATGTCGTCCACCCCTGTTTATCCTCACAGGTCTAATATACAGTAGCAATGGACATAGCGGAATTATTCATCAGCTTGATGTTGTTGAGCCCTGTCTATCCTAAAGCTCTCCTATACAGTACCACTGGACATAGCAGAATCATTCATCAGATCAATGTTGTTCAGCCCCAGTCTATCCTTACAGCTCTCTTATCCAGTAGAACTACACAAAGCGGAATCATTCATCAGTTCGATAATGTTCAGCCCCTGTCTATTATTCAACCTCTTATATTTAGTAGCATTGTACATAATGGAATCATTTATCTGGTCCATGTTGTTTAGCCCCAGTCTATCCTCACAGCTCTGTTATACAGTAGACTACACATAGCTGAATCATTTATCAGCTAGATGTGTTTCAGCCCCTGTCTAACCACACATCTCCCATTCCAGTAATACTGCACATGGCGGAATCATGCATCAACACCATAATCTTCAGCCCCTGTCTATTCTTACAGCTCTCCTATACAGTACCACTGGACATAGCAGAATCATTCATCAGCTCGATATTATTCAGCCCCTGTCTATCCTCATAGCTCTCATAATTAGTAGCATTGGACATAACTGATTCATTCATCAGGTCGATGTTGTTTAGCCCCAGTCTATCCTCACAGCTCTCTTATACAGTAGACTACACATAGCTGAATCATTCATCAGCTGGATGTGTTTCAGTCCCTGTCTATCCTCACAGCTCTCCTATACAGTACCACTGGACATAGCATAATCTTTCATCAGCTCAATGTTGTTCAGTCCCTGTCAATCCTCACAGGTGTCCTATACAGTTGCATTGGACATAGCGAAATCATTTATCAGCTTAATTTTTTCCGGCCTTGTCGGTGCTCAGGGCTCTCTTATACAGTACCACTGGACATTTCTGAATTATTCGTCAGCTCGATGTTGTACAGCTCCTGTCTATCCTCATAGCTCTTATATTCAGTAGCATTGGACATAACGGAATCATACATCAGGTCGATGTTGTTCAGCCCAGTCTATCCTCACAGCTCTCTTATCCACTAGAACTACACAAAGCGGAATCATTCATCAGTTCGATGTTGTTCAGCCCCTATCTATTCTCATAGCTCTCATATTCAGTAGCATTCGACCTAACGGAATCATTCATTAGGTCGATGTTGTTCACCTCCTGTCTATCCTCACAGCTCCCCAGTCCAGTACCATTGCACGTGGCGGAATCATTCAACAGCTCGATGTCGTCCACCCCTGTTTATCCTCACAGGTCTAATATACAGTAGCAATGGACATAGCGGAATCATTCATCAGCTTGATGTTGTTCAGCCCTGTCTATCCTAAAGCTCTCCTATACAGTACCACTGGACATTGCAGAATCATTCATCAGATCAATGTTGTTCAGCCCCAGTCTATCCTTACAGCTCTCTTATCCAGTAGAACTACACAAAGCGGAATCATTCATCAGTTCGATAATATTCAGCCCCTGTCTATTCTCTAAGCTCTTATATTTAGTAGCATTGTACATAATGGAATCATTTATCTGGTCCATGTTGTTTAGCCCCAGTCTATCCTCACAGCTCTGTTATACAGTAGACTACACATAGCTGAATCATTTATCACCTAGATGTGTTTTAGCCCATGTCTATCCACACATCTCCCATTCCAGTAATACTGCACATGGCGGAATCATGCATCAACACCATAATCTTCAGCCCCTGTCTATTCTTACAGCTCTCCTATACAGTACCACTGGACATAGCAGAATCATTCATCATCTCGATATTATTCAGCCCCTGTCTATCCTCATAGCTCTCATAATTAGTAGCATTGGACATAACTGATTCATTCATCAGGTCGATGTTGTTCAGCCCCAGTCTATGCTCACAGCTCTCTTATACAGTAGACTACACATAGCTGAATCATTCATCAGCTGGATGTGTTTCAGCCCCTGTCTATCCACACATCTCCCATTCCAGAACTACAGCACGTGGCGGAATCATACATCAGCTCAATGTTGTTCAGTCCCTGTCAATCCTCACAGGTGTCCTATACAGTTGCATTGGACATAGCGAAATCATTTATCAGCTTGATTTTTTTCAGTCCGTGTCGGTGCTCAGGGCTCTCTTATACTGTACCACTGGACATTTCAGAATTATTCGTCAGACAGACAGAGGCTGAAATCATCAAGTTGATGAATAATATCGCCTCGTGCAGTGATACTGTAAGGGAGACCCGTTAGGGCACACAATGGCTGAACAAAACAGAACTAATTTCCGCCACTTGCAGTGTTACTGGAGTGAGATGTCAGGATAGACAGAGGCTGAACAACATCAAGCTGATGAATGATTCCACTATGTGTAGTTCTACTGTTAAGACAGCTGTGAGGATAGACAGGGATTAAACAACATAGAGCTGATGTATGATTCCACCACGTGCAGTGGTACTGGAATGGGAAATGTGAGGATAGACAGGGGCTGAAATACCTTGAGTTGATAAATAATTCCGAAACGTGCAGTGGTACTTGACAGGGAGCCGTAAGGGAAGAAACAGGCTGAAACCATAGAAAAGATGAATGATTCCGTCACGTGCAGTGGTACTTAACAGGGAGCTGAAAGATTAGACAGGGGCTTAACAGCATGGAGTAATGAATGGTTCCGGTGTGTCTGGTGGTAATGTATAAGAGAGCTATGAGTGCAGACAGGGGATGAACTATATCGAGCTGATGAATCATTCCGCCACGTGCAGTGGTACTTGACAAGGAGCTGTAAGGATAGACAAGAGCTGAACAACATCATGCTGAGGAATGATTCTGCTATGTGCAGTTCTACTGTGTAATGGAGCTATGGGGATAGACAGGGGCTGAACAACATCAAGCTGATTAATGAATCCGCGATGTCCAGTGGTACTGCACAGGGGATCTTTGAGAATAGACAGGGGCTTAACAACATCAAGCTGATGAATGATTCCGGTATAACCAGTGCTACTGTATAGGAGAGCTATGAGAACCGACAAGGAATGAACAACATCAAGCTGATTAATGATTCCGCTACGTCCAGTGCTACTGTATAGGAGACCTGTGAGGATAGACTGGGGCTGAACAACATCAAACTGATTAACGATTCCGCTATGTCCAGTGTTCCAGTGGTACTGAACAGGAGAGCTGTGAGGATAGACATGGACTAAACAACATCAAGCTGATAAATGATTCCGCTATAACTAGTGCTACTGTACAGGAGAGCTGTGAGGATAGACAGGGGCGGAACAACTTTGAGATGATTAATGATTCGACTATGTGTAGTTCTACTGTATAATGGAGCAGTGGCGATAGACAAGGGTTGAAAAACATCAAGCTAATGAATGCTTCCGCTATGTCTAGTGGTAATGTATAGAAGGGCTGTGATGATGGACATGGGCTAAACAACATCAACCTGATGAATGATTCCTCTATATATATTTCTACTGTATAAGACAGCTGTATGGATAGACAGAGGCTGAACAACATCGTGCTGATAAACTATTCGGCTACGTCCAGTGGTATTGTATAGGAGAGCTGTGAGGACAGACATGGGCTGAACAACATCGATCTGATGAAGGATTCCTCTGTGTGTATTACTAATGTATAAGAGAGCTGTGAAGAAAGACTTGGGCTGAACAACATCAAACTGATGTATGATTCCACTATGTCCATTGGTACTGTATAGGAGTGTTGTGAGGATGGACATGGGCTGAATAACATTGACCTGATGAATGATTCCCCTATATATATTTCTACTGTATAAGACAGCTGTAAGGATAGACAGAGGCTGAACAACATCGTGCTGATGAATGATTCCAGTATCTCCAGTGGTACGGTACAGGAGAGCTGTGAGGATAGACATGGTCTAAACAACATCAAGCTGATTAAAGATTACACTATAACCAGTGCTACTGTATAGGAGATCTGTGAGGATAGCCAGGGGCGGAATAACTTTGAGCTGATTAATGATTCCGCTATGTGTAGTTGTACTGTATAATGGAGCAGTGGGGATAGTAAGGGACTGAACAAAATCGAGCTAATGAATGCTTCAGCTATGTCTAGTGGTAATGTATAGGAGGGCTGTGAGGATCTACATGGGCTAAACAACATCGACCTGATGAATGATTCCTCTATATATATTTCTACTGTATAAGACAGCCGTAAGGATAGACAGAGGCTGAACAACATCGTGCTGATAAATTATTCGGCTACGTCCAGTGGTACTTGACAGGGAGCTGTAAGGAAAGACTGGGCTGAAAACATTGAGCTGATGAATAAATAGACCACATTCAGTGGTACTTGACAGGGAGCTGTAAGGAAATACACAGGCTGAACAGCATCGAGCTAAAGAATAATTCTGCCGCATGCAGTGGTACTTGACAGGGAGCTGTAAGGATAGACATGGGCTGAACAACATCGAACTGATGAATGATTCCCTTACTGTAAAAGAGAGGTGTAAGGATAGACAGAGGCTGAACAACATCGAGCTGATAAATTATTCAGCTACGTCCTGTGGTACTGTATAGGAGGGATGTGAGTACAGACATGGGCTGAACAACATCGAGCAAATGAATGATTCCGCCACGTGCAGTGTTACTGGAGTGGGAGATGTGAGGATAGACAGAGGCTGAACAACATCGAGCTGATAAATTATTCGGCTACGTCCAGTGGTACTGTATAGGAGAGCTGTGAGGACAGACATGGGCTGAACAACATCGAGCAAATGAATGATTCCGCTACGTGCAGTGTTACTGGAGTGGGAGATGTGAGGATAGACAGAGGCTGAACAACATTGAGCTGATAAATTATTCGGCTACCTCCAGTGGTACTGTATAGGAGAGCTGTGAGGACAGACATTGGCTGAACAACATCGAGCAAATGAATGATTTTGCCACGTGCAGTGGTACTGGAATGGGAGATGTGAGGATAGACAAGGGCTGAACAACATAGAGTTGTTGAATGATTCCACAATGTCCAGTTATACTGTATATGAGAGCTGTAAGAACAGGTGGGGGGTGAACATCATCGAGCTGATGAATGATTCCGGTATGTCCAATGGTACTGAATAAGAGAGAGGTGAGGACCCACAGGGGCTGAACATCATGGAGCTGATGAATTATTTCGCCATATCCAGTGGTACTGTTTAAGAAAGCTGTGAAGACAGCTTGACAGGCATTAGCTGAAAAACGTCGAGCTGATGGATTGGAAGATGTGAGGATAGACAGAGGATGAACAACATTGAGCTAATGAATGAATCTGCAACGTGCAGTATTACTGGAGTGGGAGATGTGAGGACAGACAGGGTCTGAACAACATTGAGCTAATGAATGATTCCTCCACGGGCAGTAGTACTGGAGGGGGAGATGCGAGGATAAATAGGGGCTGAACAACATCGAGCTGTTGAATGATTCCACATTGTCTAGTGGTACTGTATAGCAGTGCTGTGAGGACAGACAGTGGCTGAAATCGTCGAGTTGATGAATAACTCCGCTACATGCAGTGGTACTTGAAGGGGGCAGTAAGGAAAGACCGGGCTGAAAACCATAGAGCTGATGAAAGATTCTGCCAAATGAATTGGTACTTGACAGGGAGCTGTTAGGATAGACAGGGGCTGAATAACACTGAGCTAATGAATGTTTCTGCTACGTCTAGTGGTATCATCGTCTAGCTCCTCTTGTATAGGAGAGCTGTGAGGACAGACAGGGGCTAAAAAACCTCGAGTTGATAAATAATTCCACCGCGTGCAGTAGTACTTGACAGGGAATTAAAAGGAAAGATACTGGCCGAACAACCCTTGCAGTGGTACTTGACAGGGAGCTAAAAGGAAAGATATTGGCTGAACAACATTGAGGTAAAAAATGTGTCCACCATGTGCTGCTGTAAGGAAAGACACGTGCTGAAACCATAAGCTGATGACTGATTTCGCTACGTGCAGTGATACTGGAGTGGGAGATATTAGAATAGACAAGAGCTGAACAATATCGAGCTAATGAATGATTCCACCACGTGCAGTGGTACATGACAGGGAGCTGTAAAGATAGACATGTGTTGAACAATATCGAGTAATGAATGATTCCGGTATGTCTAGTGGTAATGTATAAGAAAGCTGTAAGGAAAGAGATGGTTGAACAACATTGAGCTGATGAATAATTAAACCACGTGCAGTGGTACCTGATAGGGAGCTAAAAGGAAAGATACCGGCTGAACAAGATCGAGGTAAAAAATATATCCGCCACGTGCAGCTGTAAGGAAAGACACGGGCTGAAACCATAAGCTGATGACTGATTTCGCTACGTGCAGTGGTACTGTATAGGAGTGCTGTGAGGAAGGACGGGGCTGAACAACATCGACCTGATGAATGATTCCTTTACGTGCAGTAGTTCTGGAGTGGGAATGCGAGGATAGACATGGTGCTATCTATCCTCTCATCTCCCACTCCAGTATCACTGCACGTGGTGGAATCATTTATTGACTCGATATTGTTTAGTCTGGTCTATCCTCAAAGCTCTCCTATACATTACCACTAGACATAGCGGAAACATTCGTCCTCTCCCTGTCAAGTACCACTGCACGTGGTTTAATTATTCATTAGCTCAATGTTGTTCAGCCTCTGTTTGTCCTCACGGCTCTCATATACAGTAGCACTGGACATAGCGGAAACATTCGTCCTCTCCCTGTCAAGTACCACTGCACGTGGTTTAATTATTCATCAGCTCGATGTTGTTCAGCTCCTGTCTGTCCTCACATCTCCCACTATTCTCACAGATCCCCTGTTCAGTACCACTGGACATAGTGGAATCATTAATTACTCCATGATGTTAAGCCCCTGTCTATCTTTACAGCTCCCTGTCAAGTACCACTGCACGTGGCGGAATCATTAATCTTTTCTTTGGTTTCAGCCTGTTTCTTCCCTTACGGCTCACTGTCAAGTACCACTGCATGTGGCGGAATCATTCATTAGCTTGATATTGTTCAGCCCTTGTCTATTCTCACATCTCCCACTCCAGTATCATTGCACATGGCAGACTGATTCATCAGCTTGATATTGTTGATCCCCTGTTTGTCCTCACAGCTCTCCTATACATTACCACTAGACATAGCGGAATTATTTATTAGCTCGATGTTTTTCAGCCCCTGTCTATCCTTACAGCTCCCTGTCAAGTACCACTGCACGTGGCGGAATCATTCATCTTTTCTATGGTTTCAGCCTGTTTCTTCCCTTACGGGTCTCTGTCAAGTACCACTAAAAAGGAAGCATGCTCTTTACCCAACTTATTAATATTTTATTCTACTGTGCTTTATTTACGATTCTTTGTTATTATAATTAACCTATTTTAGGTATTTAGTATTTTTCATAAAAATATGGTAGAAAGAAAGAAATAGTCAGGAGTGTTTAACAGATAGCATAAGGCTGAGTTTAAGCATAAACGTAAAAAATGGGTGAAATAGCTTGAACTGTTTTTTTACTCAGGCAGCTAGCCAATTCAGTAATGCTCCTATAATGGCCAGAAAATCTATTCATCCAGTATACGAAACCCAAAAGTATATGCCTTTAGAAAGAACGTGCTATGAAATACTTTTCAAAATAAACATTAAAAATATTTCAGAGGAAAATGTTTACTTACAGGGTGCTATTGACCTGAATGAAAAAGTGAAATCTTTTTTGGGAAATATGAGATAAGAGAAGGGCTTAAACAATTTCATTGATGCCAAAGAGCTGGCTGAAAAATTGGAGATGGTCCAAAGGAAAACAGTTTTCTTATGAAGAAGAAGTTGAACCTGCAGGATGAACTAGGAAAGAACTCTTTTAGTGTTGACTTTCTATGTAATTCTAGATTAAGAAATGAACTCCTTGAGAGAAAGATTTGAACTGATGTGAAATTTAAGTTTACAACATGTGGAAAAGAAAGAACGTAGTTTATTGTAAACATCTGTAATCAGTTCTTACTGATCAAAATGAGTGCTACACAGACAAAAGTGAGTTAGTGGAAGAGTTTCTATTTATATCACCTATACTGCCAAAAAAGAGCAAGAGCAAACAAGTGCTGTCTTATCTAATTGTGAAATCATATGTCAACACATCTCCTAATACATTATTTAGCGAATTCTTCTTTTTCCTTCCTGTTTTAGTTACAGTGGTGAAACTAGTTTTTGAATTCAAATGGATTAACAATAATGGACAATTAACGAAAGTAAATTTTTAAGATGCAATTTTGCTATCTAAATATGGGGATTATATATATATATATATATATATATATATATATATATATATATACAGGGTGTACATAAAGTCCTGCACAGGTAAAATACTTTCTGAACGATAACAGATAAATCAACAAGATTTGGTACATCAACACTACACCTAAAAATCTACTTTTTGAAGGAACTATCACTTTTCTGTAATATCATGGGGACGTCCCGCAAGGAGTCAGAAGAAAATCTTGAAATATTGCTTTACTTTTATGTTGGATGAAAAAAGTGAGAACTGCTCATATAGAAAAGTTGTAGTTGTGGTGCAATATAGTACACAAATACTACTTTTGTTTAAGAATTACATCACACTATTGCACACACGTTTACCCACACACTCTAAATGTTGTACAAATGTAATGTGAGTAAAATTTATGCAATAAAGAACTTAAATTTAAAGTTTGGCTACTGTTTCATTGATTTTTTACTATTGTACAACGTGGGGGAAAACACTTTGCATAGTCCCAAAATTTGTCTTGGAGTGGCCCTGCTCTCCACACTTGTTTAACTTATCCATCTTCGACGTTAACAGACAAAGATATCTGAATGCACCCTTAAATTTGTTTACAGACAAAATTATCTTTGAGCATTGAAAATATACTCTTTACAGAATATTTTTATGAGATATTCGATAAAATTTATTCTTTTCCTGGAAAATATCTTAAATTATGATGCAATATATTTTACTAACAAAAATGCCTACATGCATTAGGACCATCCTTCATTGATATATCAAACCAAACTTGTGTCTTAAAAATGAAAGTGGTTGAAACATGGAAGAGACTCATTTTTCCTGAAAACATAAAAGCCTACTGTAGTATATTATAGGAGATATTAAACATACTATAAATAATAACATTTGTACCAGGGTTTGAATTTGGCTTTAATGAAATCACTATTTTAAATTAGTATACTTAAGAAGTCTCATGATGTATAGATTTAGCAGATTTATACTAATTCCCATAAGCAATAGACAATTTTATAGGTATTATAGGTTATTATAGGTAATAATGTGATTACTTTCAGTTTACATTGAACATACCCCTCTCCACAATAAACATGTATTTTGTGAAATTTGTGTATGTATATATACATATTA
This sequence comes from Homalodisca vitripennis, assembly GCF_021130785.1. NCBI lineage: Eukaryota > Metazoa > Arthropoda > Insecta > Hemiptera > Cicadellidae > Homalodisca > Homalodisca vitripennis. The sequence goes on from NC_060215.1 coordinate 119,676,293, forward strand.
GAAACCTACTGTCAGAACAGTGTTTTTTTCAAACATAACACGTAGCGATGATCTACACACAAAATTTGTATTATCATCTTTTTGTTCTCTTAGGACAAAAAGCTTATAAATTGAACTTAGTCCTGTAAGAACTTTTGCGCTGCTTCTGGAGTGACATGATATTCAGGATGGGTAAGGTTAGGGAGTAGGGGCCGCCTCCTATCGAGATCCATGAGGAAAAATTAGGGCACTACATCTCAAAGTCATGTCTCCCTGGAAGAAGGGGAGGCCAGCTCTGAACCAGCCTCTCCAGTCAAAGTAGGAAGTAAAACTTATATTTTTATCTTCAAACGTTGTTATTTGGCTAATTTAAAAAAATTCTGAATTTCGTACTTTAAATCCATACAGCTTTAAACCAAATGTATAGAGTAATCAATCAATTAAATTAAAAAAAAACATTTTTTCTACTCTTTCTAATTTGGGAGAAGTTATTTTAAAGGGCTATTTATGACTTTGGAATCTTATCAAAGAGTCCAAACAAAACCGAAAAGCATCATCTTAACAATAACTTCTTAGAGTGCTTAATTATCAGATTAGGTCAACCAGTTGCATGTTACTGGTGTGGCTTCTGTAGAATTAGGAGTTAAAAATTACATATTAATTATTAGGTACCTGATGCTTACCAAAGTATTACAAATTCCACCCTTCATGAACAGAAGTTATGAAGAATTTAATTAATTAGTACTTATTTTATACCAAAGTATAGAACTTTTACCCTTTACATCCAATCCTGCCGGACCAATGCTATGCCAGCTCGGCACATGTGGATTTTTCAGTTGACACAAATATAAAAATTAGCACCTAATTTGTACCAAACCATTATAATTTCTCCCTTCACATTGAGTACTGCCGGACCAGTGATACGCCAGTCCGACACATGTGCAATTTCCAGTTGAAACATACACAACATTTTGTATCTAATTTTTACCAAAATTTATAATTTGTACTTTTCATGAATAAGAATTTTAGCTACATTCTTAAGGAGCAAACTGTAAAATACCAACATATACTTTTTTATATGTATTTTTTAACTTTTACTGAAGTGGGTAAATAAAGTAGAAACAATTTCTTTTATTACATATGTATTTACAACATTCAAATGGAGTGTGGGAAGAGAAATACTGTAGTTATGGTGTCGTGACGTTGGTTAACCATGTAGAATTAAGAATTTCAACATTGTTATGGAACATTGGGATGTGGCTAGACCAATATCATAAGGTTTTCCTGAACTTTATAACTCACATGGTAATTTTGTCTTATTCTTTTAAACAAAAACATATAATAATCAATGAATTAACTATGGATTGTCACAAAATTAAATTTTTGTTAGAAACAGAATTCACAGGTTAATGATAGTTTTTTTAAAAATATTGAAGTATAAGCACTGACCATTTATCCAGTAGGGTTCATTTCTGCCTGGTTTATACCTTCCAGTTAATCCCATACTGGGCACAGCAAAAACTGATGTGTTAGGTCTTGTCTACTGCGGGATGTAACTGTTGGAGTTGGTAGGGTTCCCTAAGACTCAAAGCTTCTTGCTAGCCTAGACATAAGGGCGTGTCACCTCCTGTCTGCTGTCTAGAACGGAAAATTATCACAGTCCCGTTTTTATACATTGTAACTGTACTTTTCTTCATGTTAAACAGAATATAGATTCTTTTGCTTACCAAAGCTCTAGTCATAGAGTTTAATAACTTTAAATCTTTTGCAACTAAGTGGATTAAAAATCAACCTTTTTATATTATAGGTGTACTATAATTATAAATTTCTATACAACCTATTGTACATTGTAGAAAAATTGTATCTAAATTTAGATGAACTGATATAGTGACAAAATCAGTTGTAAATTATTTTGTTACATTAACCGCTGTCCTTACTAAACTTTTAACGTGTCCCGTTGTGAAATGCTTAAAGAATATGAATAATATTTTCAATTGGCTATTGCCTACGTACAAATTACATTAGTTCACAAACTAAATTAATTTAATATTTTGTTAGCGTTATTATTTTTTGTAATACTGTAAAACATGTGAATAGAAAAAAATGTGAAATTTAATTAAGAGCTTTACGTTGTTTATTTATTTGTATATTCGAAACGAGCGGTAATAAAAATGGCATGTCTTCCCTCGGGACCAGAGTTCACTCCGGGTAGGATGTTTCTTCACCACCACTAACGAGCTCCTCCTCGTGGGCCAGCCACATGGGCTGATCAGAAACCTCGGAGAGAAAGAGTGGAGATGGAGGGGCCCCTCCTGCCAACTACAGATGGTCTGTGTATTGGAATAATAGAATGAACCGTCCCACGCTTTTCGCTCCATACTCTGGATTTAATTTAGTTTAGTACCAGGCAAACCTATTACAATATACCACTGTGTTTTAGCTTATACTCTGATTTAAACACGTTTCAGTAGTTTGGTACAGCATACATATATTTAAATTATATTTTCAAGCTGGATGTTGCAGGTTGCAACACAATTAAATTGATTTCATTAAACCTTGATTTTACAACGTAATTAATAACAGGCAATTAATCTTGTCAACATACAAATAAACCAATACAATGAAGTATAGAAGTCTAATGTAACAAAGTAACTTCGTTACATGCAGTGTCATAGCTAGAAAAATTCAAGGGAGGATTAAACATCCGAGAGGTTACAAAGAGCCCTACTCCCAAAATTTAGAAATTTGTTTGTTTAAAAGTGTATTCTCAAGCTAATTGTACTTTTTAATTTGCTTACTCTCTCATATTCGATTGTAGTTATTCATGCATGTCAAAGTAGTTAGGTACTTGTGATTGATTTTGCCATATTTCTATATTTATGTTTTTTTTACATGGTTTAATCCACTTAGTTTATAGTTCTTAACACATCTACTGTGATAACTCTTTATTATAGCTTTTGTAGCTTAATTAATTATTTCTGTACTACCAATTAAAGACTCTACCTTAAAATATGTTGCAGTTATGCACATGAATGTGTTGCTTTGTCCTATTAATTTTAATAGCTTTCTAACGCAATGAAAAGATATATGTACTGTCGTTTTAAGACAATATACAAATTATGACGAACTTATGACACTTTAATGCAATATTCATTGTGCACCATCTCACATTTTGTCAAGTGTCTTTAGAGGTATAAAGAAAGTTCAATATTAATATAATTAATTGAAGAAACACTAATGCAGTGTAGGTTCTACACAACTTCAATCTTATTCAGATGTGTTCTATATAAAATGACTCATTAATTTGTAATAGATTATATATATCAGAATCGTTCCGAACTGAGATCGCTGATCAGCCGCATGTTCGGGATTACTGCTCGGCTTTGCCCCCACTCTTCCTCTCCGTGGTTTCTGATCAGCCCGTGTGGGTGGCCCAAGTTGAGCTCGTCCACCACTGCTACATCACGAACGGGCTGCCTTGTCGCACAGGCATCTGCCCCGCGCTTGCTTGTATTCACAAATCACAACACAACAGTGCACTTGTTTTGGTAGTGCAGTATGTTCTTTCATTAGTGACTGAATGATTTGTCTAACATGGAAACAATTAATTATTTTAATAAAGTGCCGTACTGGTAAGTAAAAACGAATATTCCATTAAATATGCAGTGAAAGAGTTGTGTCCTAGGCTTTAATTCCAATTTTGATGGAACAAAACTAAGTAGGTATGAAAATGTCCACTAAATAATGATTTAAGGCAAATATGTTAGATCTATTTTGTTCATTGGACCAATTTTGAACCTGATAAAAATTATGTATTTTGTTAACATAATTTTCTTCATTGCGATATTGCTAGAGGAGATTGTAAAAAAATAACAGATGAAACAGTTATGATCAATAATGGAACAGATAAAAGGCATTTCCAGAGGTGAGACATGGATAGTTTTCTACATTACTCAAAAATCCCAATTACATGTTACAGACTTACAACCAAAATATAGAAAACACCTGAAGAAAGACAATCCAAAATTGACTTCATAAAAAACAAAATTAAAATGTTCAAACAAGGTAAAATAAATAGATTTTGTATTTTTAGAATCCAGACAAGTTTTACAACAAGAAGCTTTATTGTATACCATTTACAGAAGGAAGCTGGATGCGATAGAGTTAAACACGTCTGAAAACGTGTGGATGAGCTTGAGATATATATTATACATATAGCTAAAAAGTTATAAAATCACATAAGTTTTCAGCTTGCAGAAACATTATTATTTATGATAAAGAGTTAACTGTTGAAGAAATGCCAATTAAAGAATGATGTAGGCCAATATTTATGTACAGTATCATAATTTGCGGTAGATCGGAGAAGGCTAAACCTAAAATGGTGTGCATACTTGTGGAAATTTTAAAAAGATTGAAGTATATTATAAAAGCACATAAATAATTTGTCTCAAAAATATGTCTAAAAGAAAAATTATTGAACATGGTAGTTAGTAATGCCTGTAGAATGCTGCAATTTACATTTAACTTCACGTTTTTAGTGTGAAATATCTCATTTGATTTCATTATAATAGGCGTGTGTCTAATTTTACAACATACTGATAAACAATTATATAAAAAATATTTAAGACATATTATCCAGTTAAAAAAAGATAAGAGACGAACTAAAGTGTCAGCAAAATAACATGTGAAAATGTATTTATTAAACAAACTATCGTGACGTCACAACGGAGCCTGCCTTCCCGGAATTAACGCTGGCCTCGCTTCAATTACTTTACCTGGCTTCGGCTTGGAACTTGGAATGCAAGGCCAGTCTTTCTTGTGCCGTGAAATGAAACGCAACTAACCTCGCTACACGTTTTATTAGATCCAAATTTGTATGCACACTAGTAAGAAAGTAAGTTAAACAAGTAGTAATATATCTTTTTCTTTTTGCTAATATCGCTTTAAATGTACTTTATTAATATGTAATTTATCTTACTGTTCCAACGCTGTTTATGTTATAAATTGCTGCTATACGCTATAATTTATTCAGCTTTAGCCTAAATTAGACATCGCCGAATTTTGATTACTTTCATGTGATAGACTATACTGTCAAATGTTTTCACAAACCCTAGGTTCTTTCTGCATTTCTAATAAAAGTTAACACCTAGCATAGCCAAAACGTAATATTGAGAGCAATATAGGCCTAGGCTAGTAGATGTTATGTCACTGTACCATTGTTTTCAAGGACCTAGAACTAAAAGGCCTAGTCCCTATTTATTGATAATTGGGTTGTGCTCATTCCCAAAATTTCAAAATATGTAAAATAGACGACCTATTATTATTCCCTAGCCTACTTTGGCTCTAAGCCCTGCAATGGATTAGTTATAAATACTTTTGCTTTCTATAAAAGGTTTTACTATTAGCTAGATCAAAAGTGAATATGCTAACAGTCCAATTTTAACTTTGAGTAGCTTTGATTTCATGCCTTGAAAAAATTGTACTTTGCATCTCTCAGCCACGTTTTTCATATACTTTGAGACTGTTGGTATAGTTAAATGCTGTAGAACAAACCATGTGAGGTTAACGGTAGTCGGATGGTTATATCTCGTCCATGTTAATTTAGCCAACTTTTAAGTAGCCTACATGTTTCTTAGAAACTACAAAAGATATCAGCTTTTTTATATTTTGTAGCTTATACAAAATACTTTAAATTGAATGAATGGTTTGAAAAAAATATTTATTATTTTTTTATATGAATATTTTTATAAATATATAGAAAATGTATCCTTAAAATATACTTTATATGTAATGTACAAAAATATTCTTTGTATTATGTAAAACCCTTTATTCAATTTAAAGAGCCATATGTAACCTGTACAACAAAACAAAAAATATGGTAATATCCTTTGTAGTTCCTGAGAAAAATGTACCTAAACTTTCAAAAATCAAACTTTCGGAAAACAAAAAACAAAGACTATGCTCAAGAATAGTAACTACTTTTAATAAATTTTACCTCAGTAAATTCCTGGCCCATATGATACTCTATGTGGGTCTTCTGCTTCTTCAAACAAGTCCTCTAATCTTCTCTTGGCTAGGGTTTTTGCCTGTCGACACTTTTTTTCGATTTCTTGAATCGCCTTGTCTGCTTTCCTTATCCTTACTTCATCAGCACACTTCACCGCAGTCATCCAGTTGCTACCAGGGGACACTCCCAACTGTTTTAAAAGTGCACACTTTGTAGGGTTCCCTTCATTGAAACTTGTAATTGCTTCATATAGGTTACCCCTAATTCAACAGTGTCCCGCATGAAAAAAGTTGTTTTTGGTAAACGACCAAATAATATTTTTCAGGGACTCTGAAGGATTTTGTGTACCTCCATGAAGACACCTACGGAGCAGTTCTGGATTAGATAAGTCTCGGAAAATGGACTTTATCTGCTCCATTATACTGTAACTGTAGGAAGGTGAGTAAGTTCACTGTGGTCGTAAATTTCACAGTTTGCAATGGCCTTCTGATACTTAAACCAGCTATTTTCCCCATGTGGACGCAACGCATGAGCAGGTTCATCATTTGAAGATATTAGGTGGAAATATGTAGCCCACACTGCTCTTTTCATGTCTTCCACAGGAGTTAAAACATTTCTTCTTATGTCCAGACCATAACAAATTTGTACTTCATTTATCACTGCATCCGTAAGACGGCCCCGCCCTCCAATTGTCTTCCCATTATTTAGGAGATTCTTGCCACACTTAGTATTGAGTTTTCGTAGCCGTGTCCCCATCCTTTTCTGGACATGGCCCACACATTCTAATTTTTCAATTGACAATTCTGGGCCATATGGTTTATCAGCAACAACAGATGGATATGATATACTGTCACCATCTCCTAGGTAGTGTTTATAACGCACATTGTACTTTTCTTGTGATTCACAAAACATTACCTGCACACCACATACTTCCATTCCACCACTAACCCCCCAATAATTAGCTACACATAATTAGTCTTCATGTATGTTATCTAATCGCTATTTACATCTGCATAACTTTGTTAGGACTTCAGCATCAATCACTTTGCCATTGTTTGCTCCAATCGCGCTCACAATACCATTCAAGGAGGCATGTCCTCTCCACTGCCATGAGCCATAGAATATTACTGTAAGATCTCTATCCCCACCATTCTCTTCCACACATTCTTCAACAGCATGTTTCATGCTACTAGCACAAACCTCTTTTTTAGCCTAGCATTAAATCCTGGTATAGTACTTGAAGGAGGGAGGCTTAGGCAGATTCGTTATACCGCAAAAGGTCTTTGCGGATTCCTCACCTCTCCCTATACATCGAAATGCATATGAAGTTCTAGCATTTATTTGTGATTTTTTAGTGTTAAATAAGATAGACAAGTTCTTTGATGAAACCTCAAACTGACAATTGTTGCATTGAACGTATATTCTAACACTAAGACCAAACCGGCTACTTTGATAAATGGAAAGCGGCCCCTGACACTTCACACACCTTGCGATTTTTGTAAGCAGTGCTTCTAGGTTAATTTCAAATTTACAATATAATTAGTTCCATTGTTACCATTATACAACTCATATTTAGCTATAGATTAGACCCTACCTTTGAGTTTGAGGGACTTATCCTTGAGTTTTCTTCAATGTTGTCAGTGTTACTTGTAGGCCTAGGCCTAGAATGTCCTTCATGGGTAGGTTCAAGTGTAGGTTCAGTGTTTATAGGATGGTAAGGTTTGCCTAGAAACCTTTTAGGCCTTTAGGCCTCTTTTTGAATGTTTTTTTTTTTTGGTATCCTGGGCATAATTTGTTCATTAAACTGTTTATTTTACAATAAAATCAATAAAATACAATAAAATCGAAATGCACCAAAATTTGAAACACAAATCACAACTAACTTTTGTAACAGTGAATGTAAACAATGTGTTTTGATAGCAGACAACTGAATAAATGCCGTTGCTGCCAACCTTATCAAAACAAATACGTGCCACAGTTTTAAAACAGAATCACTATAACAAATACTTACCTACCTACAATATCAGTGAGCGGCTGTGCAAAAAAAATCTTTGTACATCTCTTTAGAAAACCATTTATATTTTCAAAATACTCAGCAGAAATCAATAATTTTTACAAACAAATATAGGGATTTAAAAAAATATAAAACCCTAAAAAATTAATTTTTTGACCTAATCAACCATCCGACTCCTCTTAAATGAGTAGAAGTGCACTACTCTTACACTTTGCGGAAAAAGATCTTCAAACATGTCCTATTATCAACTTGAAAGAACCTCCTTGAGCAGACCGAAACAGATGCAGAATCTGGTATGCCTGTTATGGATATACTCTCTGAGTTCAGAAGCACATATTGAAAATATATATGTTTAAAAGCTAACCGTTGATCTATCTTTACAGAACTTTTATCCTATCTAACACCCTTTGCATCCTCTATATAAAAAACCAAACCTGTTCTGTTATCTTCCCGCTGGCAGCTGGAGAAAGTTCAATCTAGATTTGTCTGCATAATTGGTCTCTATTTTTATTATCTCTATATTTTCGAAGAAGTTCCTTCTCAGATGTTGAGTCCTATACAACTGGACACAACTCTTAAAACATAATGTTCCATTGAACTGGACTTTTTTTTATTCTTTTTTAAGCCTCAGCTTTAAGCTATGCTGGCTTCGATGTACACTGATATTTTATTACACTGGTATTTTTGATTTACAAAGTACACTATCAACCGTGTCTAAGTATTTATTTACAAAGTACACTATCAATCGTGTCTATGCCTGATTGGACCTCCCCGGGATTTGAACCCGTGATCTCTCGGTTAGAGAGCCGAGACTATAACCATTAGTCTACGGAGGAGGACAACTGGACTTTTAAGACAGTAAAAATCCATATGCCATTGGCAACTAGATTCTGGAACCTCTTTGATGGACAAGTTATGCTCTGCACAGCATATTATCTGAAATCCAATGTCTTCAGAATTTAGCATAACAACTTAATTTGGATTTATTTGGGGGCAGTAACCAGTTTTTTAAGAATGCTGCCATTGCTGCATATACTTTGTTATAGTTGAGATGAATATTTATTTATTATTATAATTTAACTACTATATTATTGTTGTTTTATTTCTGTTGTACATTAGATTCTTCATTATTGTTGCTTAATTAGCTATTGTATTTAAATTGTAAATGGGTTTTTCCTATTGAAATAAAAGAACAAATACTATAGTCCTGACAGGTGCAATAACAAATAAAAAAATGTCATAGATATATACCTCACCCATGTCACAGTATTTGATGATTTCTTTAAATGAAAATGCTTTCTAATATGAATGAAAAAAGAAGAAAAAACAATTAAAATGTGGAAAAGCTTAAAAATTTGCTAAAATTCTCAAAAAAGAATCTACTAGTCTAAGCAGATGAGGTAAAATCCCTCCATAACCTTAACTGATGGCGACAATACAAACTTTTCTTTGAGCTAGTAGCTATCAGTAACAGGTGAAAATTCTACAGGGTCTGATTACAGATATCTGAGAGGTCTAAAAATGTAATTAATTCACCTGACTATAACTTTTAATAAATTTTCACATGATTGAACCAAGTTCTGAAAAATTGCAAACACTTTTCTTGAAATTTACTTTTTCTGTTAGAGTTTTTTACAGGTTTCTTTCAACAAAATACATTTCCGTTTTGAATTATAACCTTGTGTTCATTCCATTCTGGACAATTTTTATTCCTCTGAAAACAACATGATCATTTAAAACTCAATAGGCCCCATAAGATTTTGTTACAAGGAGAAAATTCTATGAAAGTACTTAATGTGTTGTTATTGACTGGTTTACATAAACCAACAAAGCAATGGGTTTTATATCATGTGTATCACTTGTCTTTGCCTACACTTATGACATCAGTAGTCTATGTAAGATTAGAGTATGGCTCAATATCTGGCGGTGTCTCCACCAGTTTGGACTCACTTGAATAAATAAACTCAACTTCTTTGACTGATGGATATGAGGTGTGATTACATATATTTAGAGGTCCTTACTAAGTAAATTAAGTGCAAACTTGGATTAGCCCCTTCTGCTCATAGTGCTTGTAGAACCTGTTGATTTGATTGAGTTGATTGATTTGTTACACCATTGTGAATCACATAACTCGCTGCACTCATGACTCATACAGGTTTTAATATATTTATTATTTTTTATTCATCAACCCTAATGATATAAATACTTATAAATAAACTACATTGGATTTGACTAATATTCTATCAATTTTTATGATGATACATAAAGAAACGGGTTTTGAAGAACGTATGACCTATTTGTAGATCCAGTAGCTCCTTATTGCGTTATCAGAATTAAGGTCAACACAAATATAACTAGATTCACTTGAATTATCACCATCATAACAAATTTCAAATTGAATTTCAGAACCATAAAGTTTACTTGGTTAAATTAATACAATAGACTGAACAATATAAATGTCTCTATAGACTTTATCACAGATTACTTAATTTTTTCAATTACATTGGGAAAAGCTTAAATTTGTTCAATTTTCAGGTAGGCTATCCCATTTCGTTAATCAAGAAAGGAGCCATGTAGTACAAAATTGTAGGTAGAGGAAATTTTAGAATAATTTACTTATGAATTATGATAAAAAGTTGAATGTGTTATAAGTGGGCTACAGTTTAAACACTAAATTATTTAAATAACACTTTGCTAAACACTCTATTAAGACTAAGAAAAAGTCCAAATCAAATTAATATTTTATACATATTTTACTTCAAATAAATAATACACTTAATGCCTAAATTATTATGTTTTTAATATTTTTCTTTTCTTCTAGTATTTTATTATCTATAGTACAAAGAGTGTAAATATAGATTTTTTAATTTTTTTAAATTATCCAATACTGAATGATGTCATGTCGACATTTGTCGACAGTGGGCATGAATGGTAACGTTACGGCATTGACAGATATTGACTACTAAAGCCAACCGTGAGCGCATCCAATAGGATGAAAACTATATTTACACACATTTTAGTTTACTATTCCTAATGGAAGAAATTTTATGAAAGGACATTTATGGAATAGCACTTTTATTTATGTGTAAAACTGCAACTGTACAAATTGGTTCATAAATAATACAAAAAACACTTTTATGTGACATAAAATAATATTTTCGAATATCAAAAGGAAGTACATGTTTATCAAAACGTTTGTAAGAAATGCATTGAGCATGTTTTGCAAAACAATGTTACAAACACTGTTATAAAACACGAAGTACACAAAAAAAACTATTTTTTAAACTAATGTTACGTGAATAGAACTACTGTTAAGTAAAACAATGAGCCGTTGTAAAATTTCCTAGTAGCCTTCTACGTGGTACAAATACTACTGCACTCCTAAAAAACTATGAAATATGTAATAATACGTACTTAGTAAACACAAAAATTTAGTTTTAGGAAGACATTTTGGAAGAAAAAATATGTACAAACTCTAAAACTACTGTTGTAGCCGACAAAACTGTTGTGCCCTTGAGTAGAATACTTTGTCACACAATACGTGAGAGCCAACCTTACAAGTTTCACACATTTTTCTGGTCGCTTTGCCACAATGACCACATCTTTTTTGCATAGCAGAGGAAACTAAAAAGTGATTACCGCTGAAGCGGACGTCTGGGATAACCCTTTTTACAGCTTTTGAACTTGGTCGTTCTGCTGCCGGTCTCATTGTTTTGTAGCCATGTAACTTTGGACTACATACCTTGTAAAAGAAAGGAAATCCAACTTCTCTTCCTTGCATTTAGGGGTCATTCGATAAATAAGCCAAGCATTGTTCATCGATACACTGAGCATGTATGATATCATTGGCCAATACCATTTTTTTGATATGACATTGATGCGGTATGTGGAAATTTTTTCATACAAACGATCAACGCCGCCCATATACGTATTGTACAAGACAATACAGGCAGGTTGATCCACAAATATGTATTTTATGTTCATTTGACCACCGCTTTGCTTTGCCAAGAGGCTCAACTCCTGCAACAGTAGATGCGATAGTGAACACACTGTTGTCATTGTAGCGGATAAGCGTGATTTTAGTTTCTTGGACAGTAAGTTGGTGGTATGAGCCTCGTTCTTCTTTTTTTACGGTTTTTGGTTCTGGAAGGGGAGCTTTCTCCACTCCACTCTGCCAGCTCGTACTGTACCAGTTCCCTCGTGGCCTTCCTTTTTCAATACCTCCAACAGACGGAACGAAGTAAAAAAAGTTGTTGAAGACAGTACTTCCTGTCTTTGGGAAATTCTGTTATGAGATCAATGACCACTGATCCTCCAACGCCTAATCCTGGGACTGATGTTCCAGAACTTTTGCCTTAATACGGCTCTTCTTAAACGATGTAGCCTAGTCTTGTTGCGAGAACCCAAACTTTATATCCAAAGCAGATCGGTTTTCCGTGGATATGCTGCTTTGCTCCATGTCTTCCGTAGTAGGGCACCATGGATTCGTCAACAGATAAATAAATATCACCTGGAAAAAATGTTAGCCAGCGTTCATTTAGCAGTTACTCCAAACTGGTCTAATTTTCCCAAAGCGGTCTCCACTTTCAAGTTGACCGTTTTTACAAAAGTGGAAGTATCTCATTATTTCCTCAAATCTATTCCTGCTAATAGCTTTTGAAACAGCGTTGTTATGTTCATGGTCAGCTAGTTCCCAATACATTATTGTTCTTCACACGACACAATATCCAGACAGAAAAAGAATCCCAAAAATAGTCGAATTTCTTCTTTTTTCGTAGTAAAACTATCGTTTCCTTTCTCAACACAGGAAAAAACGTTTCTTTTAGTCGTTTACATTCGACTATGAAGTCAAGAGCTTCTTCATCGAAATTGGTATATCTTTCTTTTCCCATTTCCTGGCTGGCTTTGGGTTTTTGATGCTGTCTTCTTGAGCGGATGCTTTTATTTTCCTATTCTTTGTTTTACTATCCTCAACTTTCCTCTTTTTACTACCGCAACGTGGCTTACAGCCATGTTCTCTGAGAACATTATTTGTCGTCGGTTTGGACAAAGTTTCAGAGCTTGTACTTGGCTGAAAATCTATTTGTCATATCAAAACTTTTTTTTGAAGTAGAATCCTCTTCGTTGCCTCTATCTGCTTGTTTTTGTAGATTTACAGGTATGTCAATATCTTTGTGAAAACTTTCGTTGTGTAGACTATTGTTCTGACTCAAAAAACTAAAGCGAGATGGAGTTTTTTCTGGTGTACCTGGTACAATATCTTTATCGTATGTGTCAGAGTTGTCCCCATACCTAAAGTTTTCAATTCCATTTTCGGTCTTCTCACTAACGAGCTCTGCCCCAGCCCTTCGCTGGTTGCCAGGAAGTTTATTTATGTTTCCCGAAGGGTCCTCATCGTCACTATCTCCATCACTCTGCAGCGCATTGACTGGAGGCTCCATGAATATTGCAGCCTTCACAACGTCAGTTGTGTCTTCTAACAAAGAAGTTATTTGTTCTATGGTCAGCCTAAAACGAAAAAACATAGATATAATGACAGATACCAACACATACCCATCTGCGCTCACTGTCGACATTTGTCTACATCAATGTTTACGTAAAAGTGAGGTTAGGTTTAACTGTACATGTGGTATTTGGCACGCTAGTGCATATAAGTTCATAAACCATATATTGCATTTTTTGTATCCTCACTTTTCTTCACAGCAGCTTGAGATCATTGAACGACTTTGACCCGTAACTACTACAGATGTTTAACCATCACTTGCTGCCATATACGGATGTGTATGATGTATGTCATATCTCCGCTCCTTTGAGCTGATAAGAAATCAAGCTGTGACTTGGAGAATGAATAATTGAATAGAAAAAGGAAAGCCATCACCAAAAAATAAAAAAAAATATGTATACTCATTGCATTTAGTGGATACAATAATCACAGCAAAGTTCTCTAAATAGTTGTGTGAAATTTTAAATTTAAAAAATATATAGTTCTATATTTAAATAGATAATTACATCTTAACTTATTCATTTATTAAAGATATAAATTACTTAATATTGTTTAGCATAAATATTTTTATAAACTAAAGTAAAAGTATATCTACCACAATAGTAAAAACGTATTTGACTTGCCGATTATTATATTTTTAACTAACACATTAACATTATGTACAAAAGAAGTCCAAGCTTTCGAAGTTAAATTAGATACATATTTTAACAACTTGATTTTTAAGTATCAATACAAATGTAAATCCCACAAACGTACATAATTCCAATTGCGTTTCCAGTAGAGATATATATTTTTGAATTCATGAACAGGAGACCTAAGCAGGTACACACACCAGTCTTAATTCTAGAGCAAAAAATATATAAAATGTAAATTCTGCTCCCGTTAGTAAACAAGAGAAGCGTAAGTGTTTAAAATGATTTGACAGATGTTACTGGTTACTATTTGAAAAATCTAATTCTGTGTTTGTAGCTTTTGCACTCCTTGTTCTTCAAAGTTGATGAAAATATTAATATAGATATTCCGATTTTATTTAACGAGGTTTCATTTTAATTCTTTGTTATGGCTCTAATCATGCATGTAATAGGTTATCTTAGCTGGTTCACTGTAGGTATTTTTGACTATATTATAATACCACATGGTCTTAATTATATTTATATAGATTATATCTGTCATATAGATAAAAGTGATGGTTAAAAATTTGAAAGTAGCTTAACACAACTATTGCTAACAAAGCTTAACCCTTTGCGCTTGAAAGTAGTATTTGTTATTTGTCCTTGGAGCTCGTATGGCCAGCTCTACTGGCCGCTGCCATTTTGTCGGGAGCGCGGATTAATTTTTGCTGTAATGTTATCTCAGCTCGTATTTCCAGCTGTACTGGCCAATATATAATACGTCCATAGCTCGTAAGGCCAGCACCACTGGCCACTAAACATAGCAGTTATTTTCTAATATTCTATTTGTTTCATAATGAATGGTGAGTGCTGAAACCTATCGAGCAGCTTTTGAATTAAACAACCAAGCCTTCATTTCACTGTTTTAGCGCCAAAGCTCAGTGCAGACAGTAAGGTTATGTACGTAGTTCAGTGAACAACAATTCAGTGTGTTTGTGCTTTACTGTGTTATATTTCTTGTTAGGAATCAGATGTAATGTGTATTTTCTTTGTAAATAGTGAAAATGTTAGTAATAGTGTTTATTGTTTGGACAGTTCAGTAGAAAAGCTATAAACAATGGATGATCTATTACGATCTGATGAAGTAAGAGACATATTGTTGGAACCTGACATTGATGATGATTGTTCGGTCCATGAGAGTGATATAGAATCCAATATAGGAGAAGAGTTTGAGAATGAACTACGAGCTGAGTTAGGTGATGATTATGAACGATGCAGATATGACGATTTAGTAATAACTTCAATTACTGAAGATGAAAGTCTTGTGGAGGAGAACACTTTTAATCCAATACAAGAAGAATTAGCCGCTGTAGGTGAGGATGTAGAAACCGATGAATTATCATGGAGACAATGGAATACAAATGACCCTAAATTTAAAAAATTTGTATGGGCAGGTAATAGCGGCTATAAACCGCCACAAGGAAAACAACCACAGACTCCCTTAGAGTTTTTTCAGCTTTTCTTTGATAATAACCTGCTGTCTGAAATTGCTAAAGAAACCAACCGGTACGCTGTAGAAAAAATCCGAATGAAAACACGTATTTTTGAGTCCCAACTGCAACTAAAAGACTATTTCAATATTTTAAATAGTGGACTTAGACTGGTCCTAATCCCCTGTACTTGTGTGCGAGGTCTGAGGTGTGTGTCGGTGTGAAATTGCCAGAGCACAACCCTACTCCCTAATTGCTAATATAATATAGTTGAAGTGAAGCAGATGTACACCATTTAAATACAAGCGCTATGGGTTTGCAGAATTTATAATGACAGAAGGCTCAAATTATTATTCAAGATAGATTAAAATAGAGGGCGGTAAAATATCTGTATAACAATAAAACATGTAATTCAGTGCACGTTGTACACTTCAGTAACTAGAATACACAGTATATTTTAAAATTGCATTACAGAAATGTGGTAAAAGTTATATTTTTAATATTTACCCATTTTAAGAGCCAAACTAGATGACTTTATGTCATTACTGTTTATGCAATAGGTAACTCTTTTAATGAAATAGTTTCTGAAAATAAATGCCGAGGAGTAGATATTTTTTCTGTAGACCAAACTCTACAATTATTGTATTCTATACAACTCAAACTTTTCAAGAGTGACATATATTACATAGTGCTATTTTCTCTTCATAAACCTCCACCGACTACGATACCTGTCTATGGTTAATAGTCCTTATCCTAGTGGTACAGAAAGACGTCTCAATGTTTTATATAGTACATGAGGAGTGGCCAGTTTAAAATTGAAATAATAGTATTATTCAAATTAAAATATAAAAATACAATTTGTAAGTTAATACATTACTATCCAAATGTATTATTATAAGTTTATTATATTTCATGTAATACATGTATGATGGTTAATTTTGAGCCTGATTTCAGATAATAATATCTTACTTTACATTAGAGCATAAATCTATATAAATTTGTCATTATTTAATGGGGAGTAATAATTTATAAACATGCTTATGAAATCATACAGTTGTGACCTTTCATACATAAATGCTGCTATGTTCATACATATATAATTCCCTTTGAGAAAGCTGTAAAAATTCATACAATTCTATAGAGTGAGTGTAACTTAAGAATGTTGTGTGTTTATATTTCTAATTTAAAAAATCTCAAGAACCCATAAGGATTTCAACTGATAAATATATTAAGGAGAATGCTTCTGATTTGCATAATTTTCACACTTTAAATACGTGATCCTTAAGGAAAATTTTAAAATGTAGCAGTAGTCCAAATATTTAGAACTAATTTTTTTGTTAGATTTAAACATTTTTGCTTTATTAACTGTCAAATTACAAAGTATTTGATGGCAGGCACTACAGAAAAGGTAATTAAAAGCTTTAGGTTTGCTATGTCACCGCAAGGTGGCGGATCAGGTTGTAATATCTACACACAATATGTGTACATATGACATCGAGATGATATGCTTTAGATTCTCTGAGGTAACACCTTTTTCATTTAACAATCTTATCTTTACAGAACTATAGTGATTGCCTAAGTGTTTGCAATGCCTCTCACTCGAAGGACTGGAACAGTTTCATTTTTGTTAGTCTATATATCTGTCTGACCGATACTTCAAAAAATAACTGACTTATAGACTTGAAATTTTGCATGAAGCTTTATTTCTGTACAAGCAACACTGAGTTTGATGATGGTGTGTGTCACTCCGTGGAATTTAGCTAAACGTTAGCAAATGTATGTACATTGGTATTATATTTAACCATGATGGCAAACGAGAATTGCAGAATAAATAAATTTGTAATTAAGGTGAGAACAATCATTATCACATGTAACTTATTTATACAATGCAGAGAAAAATAATAGAGTGAAAAGTCAATGTTACGTGTAAAATGTGCAGACTTTAAATTTTGCATGAAAATTCATTTCAAAATATACAATCATGAGTTATATGATGTTGGATGTCAAACCGTAGAATTTGGCTGAGCTTCGTTGAAGCATATCACTCAGCAAGCTGATAAAATTTTTATTTTAACTGGCAAGGGTATGTATATTTTTTCTGTATGATTGCTTCTTGTCTATCTGCCTGCAGGACATGTCTAGAATGCAATAGAGTGGCATACTGTTACCTCGTTTTAGCGACAATTACTAAGTTATATAGTAAATTATCAAATTACTATCCCTTTAATTTACTATGGTTAAGTTAGTTTTTAATGTATTAAGTATCTAATATTATCATTTTTACTGTGAAAAAATATATCATTCAGTAGTGAGGTAAAAAATTAGTTTGTTCATAGTGGTCAACTTTTGGGTTTATCAGTGGAATGCTATAATAGTCAGATTCATAACTTTATATAGCAACAACTATCAAACTTCTTTTTTAATACCACAATATAAAATGGAGTAATCGTATAAGTCTTTGACCTAAATATAAATGCCTATGCTTCAGCTAAATTATTAATGATTAATTAGTGCTAGTTGATATTGAACTCGAAAGACGCTTCTATTTTGAGGACTTTATTTCAGAGTTAAATTTGGTCACTCCTGGAGTGAGGCAGATCAAAGATCGGGATTAAAATCGGGCACCGAGTCACCTACTGAGATAATATTACACACTGACATAATACACTCAATGGATTCTCTCATAAGCTTTTGTTTAATACTCATACCTTTTAAGCAAATATATTATAGAATGCATTATTTTTAAGTTTGGTTTTCATTATGTTAGGAGAAGTCATTGTTCTGAATAAGGTTAACATCTAATATACTTAAATACTTAAACATACGAAGAATTAAACATCTTAAAAATCTTGTAGGATTTGATTAAACTTTTTATATGAACACACTAATTGCGTTTATTTTTAAAAATTATTTGCTGTTAAAGGTTTAAAAGTTAGGGCCACTTAATGATAGACAAAATAGTGATTACTATTTCCAATGGGGAAAAGACAACTCTAATCTACCTAGTAGGTAGATCTCAATAAAGTGGCGTGGATCAAATTGCATGAAGTAAAAACTTGTTATATTCTCTTTCACTGACTGCCCTCAAACTACTAATAAAATATAAATTAGTGGGTTAATATATATCTGCAATGGTTTGAGGAGAGAAAAGCACTACTTTCAGTCTTTTTAAAAGTGGAATTCCCACAAACATGTATGATCCCATTTAGGTTTCCAGCGCAAATAAATATTTTGTATTCGTGAGTAGGACTAAAGCAAGTAAGAGCGAATATGATATAAAATTAAATTCTGCTCCCGTTCACTACAAACATGAGAAGCGTTAGATTTATGATCAAAAGGTCTTTCAATTAAACTTAGAAACATTGATACCTGATCTAACCAGCTAGTCAGGCGTATACATTTCATACCCATGATCAGAGTTTTAATTAGCGTAGGATTGTTGCTATCCAAACCGATGTAGCAAAGGGCGCCGCCGATAGTCAGTTTCTATTGTTGCCGTTACAACAGGCCAAGGGAAAAGAGGGAAGTTCTTTTAGTAACGGGATAAACGGTGTCACATTTTTACGCATATTTCAAAACTATGGTGAGGTTAGCTTAGTATTTTACACAAAAATGTGTCGACGAGTGTATTAAATGTTTTATAATTTGTTTAAAATTGTATTTTCGGTTATGATAGAAATTCCACAAAGAAGTGAAAATGTATTATACCCTGGTCTCTTTAGGGTTGTTTTGACTGGACTAAAGTTAGCAGACGTAAGCTGTTTTATTTAACCTTTTGTTGCTGCATCGTACAGTCCCACTACCCTCATAAAAGTATCTGGTCAAAAAAAAAATTCCTACAATTTCGTAAACCACTAAATTATTATCTATCCCGTTATTCGACAGATATTGTTAAAGTATAGAAGTCTATATTTGGACAAATTGTAACACAATTAATATACTATCATAAGAAGTTTATTTTTTGCACTTTAATTTTACCAAGAATAATTAAAACTGAATACTTTTTATAAATTACGCAACAAGAGAGTAAACCAACTCTGAACATTTATACGAAATCCACATATTTAAAAGGCTTGACATCCAATTAATAAGTTTATTTTTAGAACCATTAGAATAAAGCATGTTATGTTTACTGTAATCCACAGAAAATCTACATATCAGTACGTGAACTACTATATCTCCAGAACCATATTCACTGTGGACTGTAAAACCTACTAAAATAAAGTATTTTTAATAGGCCTACATGTTAATAATAGGCCTACATGTTAATAATAGGCCTATTAACATGACACAAGTTGGTAACAAGTAACAAGTTAGTGAGGTGTTGGGTCCTGCTTTACATGTGGAGGGAGTTAGTGAATGTAAGGTGTCTGGAGTTGAAATAACCCTCAACCATGTTGATAGTTTTGGTACAGATAGTGAGAGTTTGTCCAATAATACAAGCAGTATTTTTTTAGATTAAAACCAAATGTAAATTACAATAATGTTAGAGAAAAAGTACTTAAAATTAGGCCTAGTTTAAAGGGAAAATCAAAGTTTCAAAACCCCTTTTCAAAATATAAGCGTAGTAATTTATTAATATTTCATCAAAATATTCAGCACCTACCATCTCGCTTGACATAACACTGTCTGAATTCCAGCCAAAGCCTGAAATTTTATTCTTAACTGAGCATAAATGCTCTGAAAGTGATTTTGCTTACCTAAAAATTCCAAATTATGAAATAAGCAGCTATTACTGTAGAAAAACCACAGTTGGTGGGGGAAAAAATGATACTAACTCGTAGTAACAGTAATATTAAAGTAAAACCAATAAATGTACCCTCAAATTAAGTCTCTGCTTAAAGACAAAGAATTTGAATATTGTCTTTCTCAACTCTTTTTTTGGTGATGACTCCTACTTACTAGTATGTATTTATAGATCTCCATGCAAAAAGTATGATGATTCCTTCCTAACTAAGTTTGATTCTCTCTTAGGCACAGTAGCAAAAAGACATGGTAAAAGTAATATTGTAGTGGGAGGCAACTTCAATATAAATGTATTAGAGCATAGCAACACATATATAGAATTTGTAAATATTCTGAAAGCTTTTAACCTTTATTATTTAGTTGACTTTCCTACTCGAGTTACTGATCACTCCAGAACTGCCATTGACAATTTTGTAACAAATATAGATAAAAAACTTACATGTGTAACTGGCATAGTAACTGAAATTTCTGACCATGATGGACAATTGTTGGAATTATACAATGTAAAAACAAAAAGTACATCCAATAGCTTTTATAAATTTAGTAGAAACATTTCTGAAAGCAGTGTTAATGGATTTGTGAAAGTTTTGGAGATAGAAAACTGGTTGGATATGTATTATGCTCCTGTTGAAGAAACATTCAATGTTTTTATACTACATATATGTATCATTTTAATGTACATTTCCCTTTAACCAAAGTCAAAATTATTGCAAATTGTAAATCTTGGATAACTGACAGTATTAGGAATAAAAAGGCTACATTAGTTAATTTAAGTGCACAGGCTAGGAGCACTAAAGATAGTGATACCAAAGAAATATTAAAACACATAAGGAAAGAACTAAAACAGAATGTCATTTTAGAAAAGAAAAAGTTTTTTTGACAGAAAGATTGAATGC
This sequence comes from Homalodisca vitripennis, assembly GCF_021130785.1. Lineage (NCBI taxonomy): Eukaryota > Metazoa > Arthropoda > Insecta > Hemiptera > Cicadellidae > Homalodisca > Homalodisca vitripennis. The sequence goes on from NC_060215.1 coordinate 119,697,539, forward strand.
TCTACTAACTTGATAAAATCAACCTGGCAAATAATTAATAATGAATTGGGTCGAAAGTGAACTGGTTGTAACTCAGAATTACCTCTGAATGTAGATGGTAGACAAATTTCTGATCCTTTATGTATAGCCGAAAGTTTTAATAGTTTTTTCTCATCAACTGTAGAAAATTTAATTTTACCAAACTTGCCTAATAACCTTGTTCTAAATGAAAATTCACAAACTATAAATGTTCAAGTGAATAAGTCCTTTTACTTTCAACCAGTAAATTCAGATGTAGTTAGCACCATAATTGCCTCTCTCAATAATAAATTCTCATCAGGCCATGATGATGTGTCTGTGGCTGTCTTAAAACAATGTGGTAGAGTTATCAGTGGCCCTCTGGCTCATTTCATTAATTCCTCTTTTGTCACAGGTATATTTCCTGATCAAATGAAAATTGCCAAAGTTGTCCCAGTTTTCAAGAAGGGTGACCCTCATGATGTATCTTGCTACCGTCTTATTTCTCAGTTATCATGTTTTTCAAAAGTCTATGAGCGAGTAGTGTACAACCAATTTGCCTCTTATCTAGAATCTAATAGTTTATTTGACAAGGAACAGCATGGTTTCCGATCTGGCAGGTCAGTGATTACAGCTGCAACTGATTTTGTGCAGTCAATAATTGAAAATATTGATAAAAAGAAAAAAGTGGCTGCCATTGTCCTTGACCTGAGCCGAGCATTTGACAGTGTCTCACATCCTAAATTACTACAGATTTTGGAAAACCTCAATATTGATAGAAAAACAGCTGCTTGGTTCAAATCTTATTTAACAAACCGCAAGCAATATGTTGAGATAACAAAGCAAAATGGAAAACAAATCAACAAAATTCAATCAAGACAACAGTTCATAAAATATGGCGTCCCCAAGGTTCCATTTTAGGCCCTTTGCTGTTTGTATGCTATTTGAGGGGATTGCCCAGTGTGGTTATGGGAAACGGGAAAATTTGTTTATATGCAGATGACACTAATCTTCTTGCAACAGAGGACAATATAAAACAGCTTGAATTATCATCTTTTCTTAATATTTCCAATCTTATTCAAAATATGGCCCAAAAAAATTTATTAGTTAATTATGAAAAAACACACCTTATGCAATTTTCCACAAAACAAAATTCAAATAAAGAGACCAACCTTAAAATTGTAATAGAGAATCATGAACTGGATCAAACAGACAGCACAAAATTTCTAGGGTTGACGATTGACAAAAATTTTAATTGGACAAACCACGTAAATAGAATTTCATCCAAAATATCATCTGGATTATTTGCTCTGAGAAGAATGTCAAAGCTGAGCAATCTCAAAACATTGAAAACAATTTATTATTCACTCATTCATTATCACATCAACTTTGGAATTAGCCTATACGGGGGGAAAGTCAAAGCAAATCTCAATAGAATTCTGAAATTACAAAAACAGGCTGTCAGGATCATGTTAAATCTTAGATGGAGAGACTCAGTTAAAATTTATTTTGCTCAGCTACAAATTCCAACAGTATTTGCCTTATATATTACTGCCACAATCTTAACTGCAAAAGAATGTATTGAAATATCAGATCATCCTACTCAAAAATACAATACCAGGAATTCTAGATATAGAATAATTGGGCATCATAACCTTGAGTTCTATAAAAAAAGCCCAACCTACGTGGGACTAAAATTTCTTCAAAGATTACCTTGCCACATTAGATCGGAACAAACCTTGCCAAAATTTAAGAAAAAATTAACAAGTTACCTGACAGCAAAGGCACTTTACTCAATAGAGGAATTTTATGAATCAGATGGCCCATTAGTAAGTTCATTAATTTGAAGCTTATTTTTAAGAATTTAAAGTTCTCTTTAATTTATGATATGAACTTACAAAAATATAATGTTTATAGACTAATCATTATATACTATAAAGAATTCTAATTTGTTAAAGTAAAGATTAGTCAACTATATTGTATATACAATGCTGACACTATTCATTTATAAAATGTATACAACTATGAATAAAGAGATTCTTATCTTATCTTACTTCAGTAACTATGGAAAAAATACAAGATTATCTACTGAAATTTATATACAGCAACATATTAATACTCGTAAACCTCTATATCTCATTAGCCGATTGAAAATAATTGTTTCATAAGACACTAAAATACAGCTTTTTATGTCTTCTTTAATAATACTTGACAAAAGTTGGTAGCAAGGATAGTTTCTCGGTTCTGCCCAGTTAGTATAGAATAGTCTATTTGCTAAATTTGATGAACGGGGCAAACTGATTCTAGGTTTTAGCAAAGTCCTAATTTTGGATATCAACTAATATGCTGCATAAAACTTTGTTACCCTTTCATTCCAAAGGCATTACTGTTAATTATTGGCGTTCTAAACAAAATTATGAATCATGAAATGTACTTATGCCACTACTATAACAATATTGTAAAGTGGTGGTTACTATCTGACTATCAGGGAGGAAAATACAGCCCTACAAGACAGACAGATAAGTTTTTACATTCCTGGCTTAAAAGAACGTTTAGACTTCTCCTTAACTCCTTTAAACAATTTTATCAGGCAATGTATTGCCTTAATGAGTTTCTTATATTACTCTCTTTGTCATACAAATGAGTCAAACGTGGCACAGGGGGAATAGTGCACCACATGATGTTGGAACACTTCCTTAGTACCTTATTCTTAAGCTCCTTCATGCGATATTTGTATGCATATTTATTATGAGCGTACAGTGAACAATTCAATACAAGTGTTTTAACACAACTAGAAGTTTCAAAATGTACAGACAGCATATTAAAATTTTGTTTAGGAATACAATTGGATACTATAATGTTTTAGACTACATCAAAATAATTCTCATGTTTAATTTGCATTAACAATTTCATTCACCATGGTATTCCTGCTCTAGGCTAGTTTAATTAAGTTGCTGGTTCCAATCGTAATCAAACCTTATCCTTCTTCCCATCAAGGAATAGCTCGTCTTTCTTAGACAGATGTTTTTCCCTCTCCTTGACATTGCTGACACCCAGCAACATAAAATTCAACCCAATAAATACAATCATCGGAGAAACCATAATTCTTTACTTTGATAAGGAGAATAGTGGTATATGCAGTCGAGAGCCTTGGAAAATAAAGTAGTACATTGTCTTTTTTTTTCTTTTTTTCTTTTTTACATTGTCAATCGGATATCATCAGTAATCTTACATATTGATGTTGTTTGTAAAAAATTAAGCAGAGTAATATATTTATTAGTTAATTTAAGAAAACATGTCGCTTTAACGTACCTGAAAATGGCATATTTTGCTTATTTTGAGAGCATTATTAGATATGGCCTTGTTATCTGGGGAAATGGAACTGGTATAGAAAAGGTTTTGATGTTACAGAAGAGAGCTCTGAGAATACTTACTTATTCTGAATCTCTAGCCCATTGTAAACCTCTTTTTGTTGAAACTGATATCCTTACAGTAATTAATTTGTACATATTTGAAGTTTTAGTTTTAGTAAAGAAAAATATTGTTTCGTATAGATCAAGAGGTGATATACACCAATATGAGACTAGGAATGTGGATAAACTTGATCTGGACGATGTAGACTTACCAAAACTGCGAGCTATCACTCTTCACTTGGCATTACACTTTTTAATAAATTACCTCTGTGTCATTAAGGGGAATGCCATTTGCAAAATTTGTTACCAATTTAAGACGCTTGTTACTCAAAAACCCATTTTATAATTTAAATGAGTACCTTTCATGTAATTTTAACATAGGTTAAATAGGCCTAAGTGACAACTGTATGTACTGTTCTGACAAAATCTATTACAATTTTGTAAATTGTTGAATGATGAATAAATGACTTTATGACTTTAATAAGGATGTAGTGTTACTGTGTTCAGATCTGAATCCACTAGTAGAAATACTATGGACCATAGAGCATCATGACAATAAGAAGTAATGTTTTATTCCTTTCTGAAATGGATACTAATTATAGCTTATAATGAATATACATATATAAGTAGATAGTAATATGTCACTCCTAGGACACTTTTCTGAACAATACAATTTCAAATAAAAATACGGTCTAAGGTCAATAAATAGATCTATGAAAATAAACAGTAAATCAGTTTGGGGACATTTAAAAATCAAATGAAAATATACCTTCTAAATGCAGTTTTGAATCATTATAGTATAACTTCCATGGATGGAATAAATTAATTTAAGAATGTGAATATGTTTAATCTTTTTTTTTTTTGCGTTGGGGTATTGGGGTGGATTCACAGATCCTCACACGTCAACCTGAGCTTATTGTGTGCCCCTTTGATGTTAGAGGGGTAAGCCTATCTTTGTGCCCTTAATTAGGCTAAGAAGCTTTTCCCCGATACTAGCATCTGGTTCGTCGCCTGGTTGTTTATCACCGAAAAGAGCCCTTCTCCTTGCTCCCAGTCTCTCACAGTCCAGTATTATGTGTTTTGCAGTCTCTTCAGACTTATTGCAGAGTCTACACTCCGAGTCCTCATTTCGTAAACCTAGAGTGTTTAGGTGCTTCCTGAAGTGGCCGTGTCCAGTGATCAAGGCAATCACTTGCTTTACCTGATCCCTGCCCAGCCCCATCAGCCATCTGGTGAAGCCGGAGCTAGAGTCAGTAAGCAGTCTTTTGCCGAGTGCTTGTCCTTGGTGACTCTGCCACCGCAAGCGGTGTGTCTTCCTGGACCATTTGTTTATACTTTGGTAAGCAGCTGACTTGCTTATACCACAACTCGGTTCTGGACCAGTGTATGGCATGCTTGCTCCGCTTTTGGCAAGCTCGTCGGTGCATTCGTTGCCACCTATGCCTGTATGGCCCGGTACCCAACCAAGACGTACAAAGTTGCGTGATCCAAGCTTGCAGAGAGTGTTGAAGCACTCCCACACAAGCTTGGATGAAATGCTGTTGGAGTCAAGAGCTTTAAGAGCTGCCTGACTGTCTGACATTATGTAGATCTTCTTTCCTTGGTACCCTCTGGTGAGGCCTAGGTTGGCACAGGCCAGGATATCATAGACTTCGGCTTGAAATATGGAGCAGTTCCGTCCCAAACTACCGCAAAGGGCAGTTCTAGATGATTGACTGAACACTCCATATCCGGTTCTGCCCTTAATAAGCGAGCCATCCGTGTACCAGACAAAGCTCTTTCTTATTGTTGGGATGTTATCCTGCGATTTCCACTCATCTCTGGAGTAGAAGTCAACAGAGAATGGCTTATTGAATACGAACTCCGTTCTCATTATGTCTGAGACCATTTCGAGAATAGCGTTTGGGTTTACAGCTTCGGTGATGGTGCCGTGGCCCGTTTTAGACGTGCCATTCCTCCACAAGTCAGCAACCATCAGCCGATAAGCTGACTTGCACGCTTCAGCTTTTATGTGGACATGTGTGAATATGTTTAATCTTTTATAAGTATTTAATTTAATTTCAATGAAATTTTATCAAATATAACAAAGTTTATGAATAATATTTTTTCTTAATAAAAAATTTTCTTACTAAATAGTCAAGGATGTCTAAGTGTGAAAAAATTAAATCTCCAAAATCACTTCAGTTTCTAGCATTTAAAAAACTTATAAAGGACAACAATTTGAGGCGGTAGCTGCTAGAAGGGCCTATCTCGAGATGGGCCCTTTTTGAGGAGATCGCTTATATTTTTTCTCCATATGTTTAAGTATAACCTCCCATCTCACTCATTCAAATATTCCTCTTTGTTGTCAAGATAAACCTATTTAAACGTCTATGTGTCGAGAGGCCCTTCTAGCATAGACAAATGGTGGCATCAGCTGGCCGTGTGTTTGTGTTTTCTGCTGTACAATATAACCTCACTTCTTGTTTGTTTTGTGTTGTGATTGTGTAGCTTACAAGTAGTTATTTGAGTGTTTTATTTTTATTGGTGTTAGATACTGAAGAAATGAGTGGTGAACTTCTTTTGAAGTCTAACTCAAAAGGTGTAAAGAGAAAAGTAGTTAGCACTGAACAGTGGGGCCGTAATGTTCGGAAACAAAAGCGGCAGTCAGGCCTAGGTTATACTTCCACTTCGGGAAAAGATGTTCCGCCTAAAGTTAATAATACAGTTAAATCTTGTTGCAAAAGGGATGAGTGCTACAAAAAGTTCTCATTTGATGAACAACTTAACGTTTTTTTTAACCAATTTTACGGAAATCCTTTGGGTTAAAAGTGGTCAAGATTCATACTTGAGTAGTTGCATGGACAATACAGGATAAGAAAACTGAGTGTTTGGTTAAATGTGAGAGTAAGGAAAATTGATCGATCTGACTGTTTGGAAGTATCACATTAATTTTAATGGAAAAACAGTTACAGGTATGTCGAAAATCTTATTTTGTCAATGTTTCAAGTATCACAAAAAAGGATTAGAATAATCCAGGCTAAGTTGATGGCAGGGGAGTCCTTTGAAGAGAGAAGAGGAAAAAACATACTAAGAAATTGCCTCGGGGAAAACTGTGTGGCAACTTGCTACTGAACATTTAAAGAAAATTCCACATAGGCCTAGTCATTATACTAAGTCAAATAGGCTGTATTTTGAAGACCCAAACTATCACAATCATAGGCATTTACAAGTTGGTTTTCAGAGTATTACATGGAGAAAACTGGAAATGCTCTGCCAATGAAATATAAAACCTATTTTAAATTTTTTAGAAGGACAAACTTTGCTCTAAAACGTCCAAAAAACGGATGTGTGTGTGACTATTGCACTCAATGTCAGAAAAAGCTTGAAATCAACCAAAACGATCCATGCCGTAATGACTATAATGTTCATAAAAGAAGAGCTGAAAGGTTTAAACAAATAAAACAAGATTTGATCAAGCAGTGCAAACAATCTAATGATGTCTTAGTTTTGGAGTTCGAACTACTCCCAGAACCTTCCCTTACCCAAGTTAAATATCACTTCCCAATTTTATAAAAGGCTTTTTTATGGCTGTATTTATTTAATGTTCATGTTCACAATGACGATACATCCTATTTCTATACGTTTTATTGAAGGTGAGTCAAAAAAGGGTGCTAACTCTGTTGCGTCATTTGTTTTTGATTGTTTTGAAAAGGTTTTCAACCAACTTCAAAATATAAAAGAAGTTGTGCTGTTGTCGGACGCGTGTGGCGGCCAGAATAAAAATGCCACAATGACACAGTTTTTGTTCATGGTTGTCAAAGAAATATAATGTAAAGGTTAAACAGATAATTTCCAGTTAGGGGACACTCTTTCAATCAATGCGATAGGAACTTTGGATTGGTAAAAAAACAGCTCAAGCAGAATGAAAATAATTGAAAATCCCAAAGACTACCTTGAGAGAATAGTTCTTTCTCGCCATAAACCATCTCCGTTCATACTGGTTCACGATGCATCAATAATCGTAAACTGGGACAAAGCTCTTGCTCCCTTTTTTTTTACGTAATCCAAAATCAATTGAAATGAAAAGAATTCCTACAGAAACTACACCTAAGTATAGTATTCAAAAATATTCAGTGATTATGTATGATCCATCTGGAACTATATCAATGCTGTAAAACATTTTTCTACAGGAGTTTATGAGCAGTTTCAGCACATGCGCACTTTCTCCGCAGATCTTGATCTTCAACGTGCATCTTCCATACAAATTAATAAAAGTAAAGTAGATGATGTTCTTTCCCTTATGTCTGCAGTAAGTGAAGAAAACCGATGGTTTTATGTAGATTATTTTGAGAAGAATGCAGAAAAATTTCCTTCCGATTAAGTTAATAGACAAAGTAAAAACTAAAAGTGAACAGTATTTATTACGCTATTCCTCACACACTAATTTTAACATTAAAATGTGTTTAGGTTGTACCATGTTAATAAAGAATTATGTTGATGTAAATTATTGCTTTGTTTTATTTTTGTCTGAACTAGAAAGGCCCCTAATATTAGGTAAGAAAATTAATTTTTTATTTAACTTTTGTACCGTTATGTGACGCTACAAAAACAGCATGCCGATGTAGGGTTTTATTACTGCTGGTAGTTAGGGTTAATAAAAGTAATTAAACTCAGTTACACTGTGGAAATATAAAAGAGAAATCTGTTTGTAAAATAAAAAATATAATAAGTGAATAAATTATCAAAATAAATGGCTTTCATCCAATAGTCAACATTTAAATGCAGTTTTCTCAAAACATGGTTTTTTGAGATAGGCCCTTCTAGCAGCTACCGCCTCCAATTTTAATGAGTTCAATGAATTACCAAAATATGTAAAACAACAATTGATACCTTCAACTGATGATGAGTTGTTAGAAATATTAAATACAGAAGATATTCCAGTGTTACAGGTGATGCGTTTATATGGTGTATACAAAGTTTTTAAACTTTTGAATCATGGAGATATTCAAGAGTCAATTTTACTGAATATACCAAACTCACAAAGTATTTTTACAACAAATTGATAGAAAAACAACCATCAGAATATTTTCAACATGTGTTTATGCTGTTTCAACACAGTTATTGGAGATTTAACAGCGATATTAAATACACTCTTAAAATATCTCTTGCTATTCATCCAAATGATTTATTAGAGACTATGTGTAAATATCAAGATTTAACAACACAGTTTATTAAAGATTACAAAGATAAATTTCTTAGTGGGGATTATGATGAATTTTTAATAGCAGCAAAAAATATTGATGTATATAATATTCCATGTGATTCCGAAAAAGAAAGAGAAAAACTAATTGATTGGAGAAGCGATTGGTTTTACACCACGAGTAGTGGCTTTTGTGACTTTTTTGGAGGGAATTCAAATTTTTAAAAAGCAAATTATTATAGAATGTATTATAATTAAAAGAAAAGCAAGTTTTATAATCTATAATATGAGTTATCGCTTTCAATATTCTTAAGCTCTGTAATGAAAAAAATCTTTATTATACAATATTAACTTTATTACTTCGTTGATTAAAAAATGAATGATTGTGTCTTTGGTGTAGTGTTGTTAGTGTGCGTGTTGGGATTCTCATATCTACTCAACTTCTACAGCGTCTATTGTTTAGAGACTTGGCCCTGCACTGCTACTGTCCACCCAAGTGAATGGCTAGGAGCATTTATTCGGGTATTGGACTCTGGTTTTTTTTTCAAGTCTCAATTTTCTTTGGTAACTACTGTGTAGAAGTTGATGGAGAGATACAATTAGGGAATTTGTGTCGGGTGTTTTGTATGTGTAATGTTGTATTAATGAACGATGTGAATGATGAATGTAATGAACGAATTAAGGAAGAGAAGGAATGAACGAATCAAGGAAGAGAAGGAATTAAGGAATGAAGTGTAAAGGTGAGGAAGCAAATGGCGCGCCAACCACAGTTGTCATTACTCGGCTTGTTCTATAGTCATTACACTATGGCCACTCGTGTAAAGACTTGTCCCCAACCACTGAACGACAACCATGTCTTAATCAATAAAAAGCGCGCCTGAAGCTCTGGGATTTGAACCCAGAACCCCAGGCTTTGAAGGCAAGCGTCTTACCAACTGAGCTACGGAGACTCTTGAAAGTTATAAGCTATATCTCTGCTATATAAGTTGTTTTCACTTTTACAATTAGGAGTGCTAGTTTACAAGTTTATTAATAATTTTATATTTCAAAAACCACTCAACCGATTTTAATGAAATTTGGTACACATATAGTAAATACTTAACTCTTTCAACTTAACTTATCCATAAGGGTGAAATCATCCCCTATTTCTTAATATTCATTAAAAAATAAAAAATTTAATCAGAAAAATTTGAAACTTGATAAACAAGTGAGTTCTACTTAAAATTTCATGAAAATTAAAATATTTTAAAAATCTACCCCAAACATCCTTTATCTTAAAACGCTTATATCTCGAGAACTATTGAAGCTTTTTTGATGAAATTTGGTATATAGGATCAGTAAATATTAAAGTTTTTTTTTAAATCATCACTTCCGGTCCAATAAATGAACTTAAGATGACCTTGAAATAGCTTTTTCCTTATATCACCCCTATTTTTCAATATTTCTTTATATAATTTAAATTCAATGTTTTTATCAATGTCTTCAACAATTCTGTAAAGTTGTAAAATTATCCAATGAATAATATAGAAAATAAGACGGTTTTTTCTAAAATTTTACTGAATTTCTCTAATATCGTTCTTAATTACGTCATATGATAAAAATTTCTCAGAATCAACATAACAAATCACGTTTGTAACAGCATTTTGAAACTGCCAGCATTTGATAATTATATCGTTCTTTGAACCAGAAATATTTGTAAAACTCTTTGTTGTATCAATGACATAAATGGGTCTATTTGCTATAAATTCTTTGAGTTTGTAATACATTTCCATATTTTTGTAGTAAACTTTCTTAAAATCATGATACATCTGATACATGATTCTGAAAAGACCTCCGGTAATTTTTACATTTTGTAATTCATCTGGATAATAAGAACCGTTCAATTTTACTCCGATATTTTTTACATTCAAACTATCGAACTTTGAAGGATTTTTTTCTTGATTATTCTGTCTATCTGTTTGAAAACCTATAATAACGAACTTGGAATTGAATATATTTCTATAAATATTTGTGATATCGAACGAATAAGTTGTTCCAATAATACCTTTTTGTTTAATACATTGCCAATCTATCAATACATTCTTCTATCAATTTATTGTGTTTTCTTACTTCAATTTTAGAGAATAAAAATGGTACGAAATTATCAATTAATCTAACATCATTCGTTCCAGCATATGCTTGACCATTTTCTTTTGTGAAAGTTCCAGAAATATAAAACTGGAAGTTAGACGAGCAAAAATTATCTCCAAAATCAATATTAAACTCTGTTTGTTTATTTGGTTCATTCCAATGTTGATTACTAATAGGATAACAATTTTTAAACTCTGCTCTCTCAATACCATTTGCATACTTTCTGTAGTCAGCCATTTATATAGAAAAAATTTCAAATTTTTAATAAAATTTATTCATAGTTTTTAAAAGAAATGATACAAGTTTTAATAAAATAATGCATAAAATTAAAAATTCAATATATGCCATTTATTAGTGATCAATTTCATGATATTCAGGATTCTCTTCCTTAAATTTTGCAATTTCGGCCACATATTTTAATAAAATCTGCACAGGATAGTAACCACTATCTATAATATTATTCCAATCAACTGTATCTTTATTTTCATCCAAAAACTTTATACTCAAGTGTTGATAGAGACAAAGAACAGACATATGCTCTTTTAATTGATAATGAATATTTTCTTGAATGAACTCTGATGATAAAGTTTGATATTTAGCAATGTTATACCAATTCAATTTGTTTACGTATAATCTCATCATATCTTCGGATAATTCATATTTTTGAGAAATATCATCCCAATGTTCTTTTTTCAAATCTCTTTCGTGTTGCATTATAAAAAGATCGAAAGCACTGTAATGTCCTGCCATCTCTATTTATTAAGAAAAAATTCCAAAATCAAGTTTTTATAAATTGGCTCTTTTTAGTGTTACATTCAGCACATTTTCCAGAAATTCTTTTAACTCCATTGATATTTGCATAATATTTTATATAATTTGTTGCAGTTTTTGCCTTACACCTCACACAATATATGAGCACCATTTATATAAGGAAAATTAGTCATCATAGCCGCCTAATCCATTAAATCTGTTGTCTATGTTTTCAAAAGTTTTATTAACATCTTCTTTAAATTTATTAAAGTTTTCTTCTAGTTTATTTACTTTATCAAGATGTAAGGAATGTTTATCATTTATTCCTTCAAGTAATTCACCATTACTTTTTTTTTTCACGAACATTATCTTGATATGTATCAAAATCTTCCTGAATTTTTATAACTAGTTCTCTAACTTTATTTTGAAATGCAATAAAACCTTGCGCAATTTTTATAACTTTTTCATTAATTTCACCAACATTGTCTACTGATCTTTTACTTCTTTCTTCAAGTTTTTCATAGACTTCTGTTGTAAAATCTTTAACATGTTGTTTATGATTCTCATAATTTTGGTTCAGTTCAACAAACATTTTAATATGATCATCTAATTACTCTTTTACGATAACATCAAACGGATAAATTCTCTTACTAACCCTGCTAAGTCTTTCTCCTTTAAAATCTAAGGTATCTTTAACATTCGGATCATGTATATCAACAATATTGATGTTTTCTGATAATTTTAGAGGTTTTAAAATTTGTTCTTTAACAACAACATCATGTTTGTCAGTACCAGGTCGAACACCGACAATTCTTTTTTTATTAGCCAAACTAACATAATTTTTTTCAACTTTGATTGCTTCAGTAATTTTATCAGCTTTTTCGATATGAGACATTAAATTGGTAAATATTTTTTTTGCACCATCTTCAAAATCTTTTTTTAATGTTTTTATTTCATCAGCAACTTCATTTGAACTCATGAAATTTACAAGTTTGTTATCATATTCTGCTTTAAAATCTTCAATCTCGACAGCAAACATATCTGAATCTGGAAGGTTTTGCAATAAATTTTCTAACTCGTTATCAAACTCATTTCTCAAACTATCAAAATTCAAACTATCTACATTTTGAATACTTTCTGTTTTAATTTGTGTTCCAAATACATCAAAAATATTTTGTGAATCCATATTTATTAAGTAATAATTTGTTAACAACTTCTTTAAAATCTTTACCATCAGTCAGTTCATTCAAAACAAAAACACATAAATGACCACAAATTGGTGGATCTCTATAGTCTTGAATTTGCGAGTCATTGTAGTAGACGTTTGATTTTTTTCAAATATTTAATCAATTCTATAGGTGGTTTGTCCTCAATTCTTCCATATGAATCAAAATAAAATGCATTTTTTCTTTTTTATAATAACAAACCCAATGCGTTCCACTCCCCGTAATCGTGTCTAAATTCACAATTCCACGTTCAAATTTCTTAACTTTTTCAGGTAATGTATCACGCATAAAAATTCCTCTAAAATGTTTAATCTTTTTGCAGATTTCTTCCAATTCTCCGAATGTTAATGGTTTGATTTCAAATTTTTTTAATGTTTGATTTAACATAATTCAAAGTTTTTTCATCTAAAGATCCTGTAACATCTTCCAACTCTTTATCTAACCAATTTAAAATATTTCTAACAATAGGAATCACATCTTTTTTTACAATTGGAGCAGCTTTTCTAACATATGGAACAAAATTTTTAACAACTGGTATATCTTCTCCAAAATCTAATAAATCTTTCAAAAGTACACCATTTTTAAGTTCTTTCAACTGATTATAAGAAAATTCTATTCTGGTTCCTTTATTGTTTTTCTTATGTTTTTCGAGTTTATTGTATTGTCTATTTGTTAAAAATATCTTATCTTCGCCATTTTTTAGTTGATCTATTTTAAATTGAATAATAACAAGTATTTTCTTCTTAAAAGCGGATTTTATTTCCTCTTTCTGAGTTTTACTGAAATTTACGTTCACCTCCATTTAAATAGCTAAAATTTCAAGTTCTCTTCGATTCCCATTCCTAATTTTCTCTTCAAAAACATTGCTCCAGCTGTTGGAAGTGCAACAAATCTTTCATCTAAACTAGCATCTTTAGACAAAAATCTATCCATTGCTTTATCTTGCAAAATTTTATCTGCTATATGTCTGGAATTTGTGTCTCTATGATTTGCATAAAATATATCATGTTCCATTGCAGCCTTATCTAATTTATTAATACCAGAATCTCCTCTTTTCATTCTTTTAACAAGCTTCGTGCCTGGTCCCAGATATTGATAGCCTGGTACGTGTAATTCGAAAGGTAAATTGTTGATAAAATCATTCAAAAGTCCACTACCTTCAATCAAAATTGGAGAACTTATTTGAGGCAAAATTCGTTTTAAATATTTAATTCCATCAGGTTTTCAATCATTTCATCAAGTTTGTTCGAAATAAAATCTGTAATTGCTTTCTTTTCGTTCAAAAAATTGTTATTTCCAGCCTTTTCTTGAGCATAAATATAATTAATAATTCCATTAAGTTTTGTCAAATCGTCAATATATCTGTATTCAATCTTATTATCACTGTACTTTCTCCCACCTGATCCTTCAATTTGATCTTTATTTTTCCAAATTCCTTTAATTAAATTCATATATTTTTTACCTCTACTTGATTTAGGCTTTTTAGTTGATGGATCATTATTTTTGAAAATTGAATCAGATTTCCATAAAATTTCAGTATACTTTTGGAACATCATTGTTTGTTAATAATCTCCACAATCCTTGAGTACCTTCATACGTTTTTTCATTAATAATTATATCAATATGTTCAAAATTCACAGGTAAATTTCCAATCATAAAACTTTTCTTTTTTCCATCCCAATACAAACCAAATTTATCATCTTTTACTCTAGGAAGAAATTTTTTACCAATTTCACCAATTATTATATCCGTTGTCCCAGGATTTATTGGTTCAACTATTGTAGAATCTTCAATGATTCGGGGTCTAAATGGTGTAGAAGATGGTAGTTTTGGCAATTCAAGCTCTTCAGATTCGGGAATTGAAATATCGGCAAATTGTCGTACAACTGGAACCAAACCCATCATATTTTTATTTTGATTTAAAACATTTTCAATTTTAAATTCAACATTTTTAATTGCAGAAGTGAAAGGTTGATTAAATTTTTGAAGGAATTCTTGTTCTTTTTCATCAATTCTAATCTGTTCTTTAAATTCTTTGATTAATTTCTTTTCGATTTGATCAAGTTTTTTCACTTCTTCAGAAGTTACGTTCACCATTTATTCGAAAAATTTTGAAACGTGAATGTGGAACGTGAAAACGTGAACGTGGAACGTGAAAACGTACGAGATTATTACACGTTTATATTAGAAAATTTATTCAAGTATTTACCATTTTTAGGCTTCAAAGTTAGATTAATAGTTAAAAATCCATAGTCTTCTTTCCAAATTTTATCACATAACTCATTAAATTGATCAAAACGCATATCAGAACCAACATAATTATTGTAAATCTTTTTAGTGTAGTAGTGATCCATCTTGTTTAAAAATACAAATCATATTTAAATTATTTCTTATAACTTGTTTATCAACCTTTGAAAATCATTGAGAAAGATAAATGCAAAAGATATTTAATTATGACGAGACATTACGAAATATTCCTTAATAACGTCTTGATTTTCTAAAATACAATCATCGAAAACGATTAAAGAGTTTGGTTTACATTCGCTTAATGGAACTAAGTCCTCAGAAGCATTATAAAAATGTGATATTTTTTTACTTAAGTTTTTCTCAATATTTTCAAATCTTTGTTGTAATTTTTTGTATGCATCTTGTTCTAAAGATTTACTAAAAACATATAAATTTGAATAGTGAATTAATCTATTGTAGATGAAATTCAATAATAAAGTTGTTCTCCAATCCGCATGCACTGAGTCCTGCTACTCAAAAAGGTTCTGAACCAGTCCAGCACCATGCCACTCACACCGGCTCCCTCTATTTTATTTAAAAGAATTTTGTGATCTACAAGGTCAAATTTTTTTGAAATCAACAAAAGCCCTGTTGTTTAGTAACCATTATTTAAACCATAGTAAATTTTATTTTTGAATTTAATTAGCGCATCTTCTGTTGATTTAGCCTTAAGTCAAATTGGTTTGGATTGCACAAATTGATGCCGTGTAAGTAACTAATAAGTTTATTCCTCATTATTTTTTCCAATACCTTTCAAAAGACTGAAAGTAAGCTAATAGGTCGTAGGTTATCCAATTATATTAGGTTTCCTTTTTTAAAGACTGGAACAACAACGCTAGTTTTTAATATTTCAGTAAACACCATGGTTAAAACTTGAATTTAGTGTGTGTGTTGATACTGGTGTGATATGATTTAAGATAACTTTTAAGAAGAAAACAGTAAAATTGTCAAATCTAGAGGAGTTCTTATTTTTTAGGTGTTAAATAACGTTCAAAACTTCAATTTCTTTAGTAAAATCAGATGGTAGTAAAAGTAGTTTGAAGTAAATTACAATGGCTATAAATATACACTGTTTTAGTGATTTTCTTGGTCGTGGCAACAAAGCAAACACAACAGTGAGGTCGGAAATATAATTCACTCGAACCAAAGTTACTCATACACGTGAAAAGCCTATAACATTACATGCAAAGCCACAGGTAACTGCAAGTGTCAATCACAAAGCAATATATCAGACACTGAATGCAGATTTTGAATGATATAAAATCGTCGAAGGACATTGCGTTAAGTAGGCCATAAGTAGGGTGTCCCCTCATATGTAATTGAAATCGAGCCTTAATATTGAAATCAAGCGTTACAATCAAGTCTTGTAAGGAAGTTTTACTTAATAAAACTGTTAGTAAATTAAACCTTGATAATAGTTTATATAATTAATTTTCTACTCTTTGGGTGCTATTCAGAACAACGGACATAATCCTTTTTATTTAGAAGAGGGTTTTCTTCCAAATTTGGTGACAACAGGACAGACTCTGTTACATTTTAGTTTACGTAATGTAGCCTTCATAATATCATACATTATCTAAGAAAATACTGTATTACTAATAAATTGAGTCAACATTTTTATTTACAACATACTACTTCCATCTCACCCCAGATAACATACCAGGCTAAAAACAGTTCAGGGCTTCCTGTCGCCGGGGTCAAGGCCAAGCAGTACTTGGTGGAGAGAAGTGCTGTCGCCCATTGTCCAGCACTCTTTCGAGGCTACAGTAGCCTGACCAATTCCTCTTATGGTTAAAAATTAGCCTTTACTTCAGTTGCACAATTACAGTACACAGTGACTTTCCAAATGCACTGTATTAGAATCCCAGTATAAAAGACCATGTTCTGTAATTCCAAAAGTTAACTCAGGATTTTAAACGTAATGGATATAAAACAAAATACCAGCACATCTAAAAAGTAACATAAGGAAATTTGTACCTTTTACTTAAACATCAATTAGTAATTTTCAGTCAACACTGATCAAAAAAAATTTACTCTCGAACGTCATTTGAAGGAACTGTCAGGGAGCTGAATAGTTCAATATCCAATCTTTAAACAATAACATTCATGAAGATACTACTCAACATTTCCCGAATCCATCAATCAAATCTGCAGCTAGCTCTACATCTATTACACCAAATCTGACTACCGGGATCTTCTGGAAACAAGCCTCTTCCAGGATTTGAGTCCTCTGATATTAACAATAGAAAGACCTACAAATGTCAAACAAAAACTTTCAAAACTCTTTGAAAATAAAGTTATAAATGTGTGAAGATATCACTTTCTGTGATGAATACAAAGTGATGTGGGTTGTGCAAGTGATTTTGGGTTTAAATCGGTATGAAACAAAACTTCAATAAAAAGATATCTTGAGAAAGATTTCATCCGTAGAATTTAAATTTGGCATGAAACTTCATGTCTACACAATAGACAAGAATTTGTTTTTTCATGGTACATGTCAAACCATGGAATTCAGCTGAACATAATTTTTGTGTCAATTTATTTTCTCTATGATTTTCTGTCTGTATACCTTCCCGCAGGACATCTCGAGAATTAAATGCGTTCTAGATTAGAGATTAAGCATGCAACATCAGCAATGCCTCTTATGAGACATGTAGTATCATGTACTCCAACCTTGTAATTATTTAGTGAAGGAATTGTAGGTACAATTATTAATATACGGTATGCAAATGACAATGTGCAGCTTATAACATATGTAGACTTATTTAAAATATGTATTAAGTTACAATACCAACTAGCCTTCTGATATCTATTTGAATGTTTACTGAGGAACTGCTAACTTTACAACATCATACAAAACCATTGAAGTTTGCAAAATATAGCTCAATAAATATTGTGTTACATTTACATTAAAATGTATTATTTGCTTAACTTGACTTCTGTCGCTACTAAACTTTTAAATCGCCTCCATTTACGACATGAAAACATGATAAGAAGAACATGATGTATAAAGCTCTTTAAATGACTTTCAATGTTTTCCAGCAAATAGCTTAAATACATTTATGCCATAGTTACGAAAATATATATATGAATAATAATTCATGTTTGTGTATTTTACATGTTCCAGATAAACAACGGAAACGTGTGTAGATCAGCAAGTTACGTATAAGTAGTACTATGTCTACTACAGGGGTGAGTCAATTACCAATATTATTATGAAGTATTTAATGTATTTTGGTTTTGTTTGGATTTCTGTTATAACAGTTCACAACTCATTAGTTGTGTTGCTTGTTATATATTAACACCAAGTGTTTCACAGAGCTCTGAGGCACATCAGGTATACCTGATACAAAAGTGTATCACATCCATTAATGTCACAATCATGCAATATTCATGTAGCCAGTTACAGTTTACTACTTTTATTTTAAGTTTTCGGTTGGGACAGATCAGCAATTGTCTTGTCATTTAAAAGTTTGATGCTTTAACCCTTTGGTCGCCAAAATATGATTGATCGGAACAATGATGTTCAGTCATAGAACGCCAACATTCAACTGATCGGACGTCAAGGTTCAGACCAAAACTGCCAACGTCTAATCGATCAGCCGTTCAGGAAAACATATATAAAAGTTTATTTATTTACTTTTAACATTGTTTTGGACCTTTCCTGGTGGAAATAAGACTGCATGTAAATAATTTTTGAGTTGGGAGTGCTTTTTACTCTACCGCAAGTATTTGTTTTCAGTTAACAAAATCATACTATTAAATTATTTTGTGTGCAGTAGAATATATACAGCACAAGGCAGTAAAAAATACAAGGTACTTCAATTTAAAAAAGTGTCCACCCTTTATGCTTTCCTAAACATACGTGTTAAACAGTGACTTGAACAAATAGTTATTTATAAAGTATAAATTATTTGTAAATATATTCCTTTTATATTTTAAAAATAAGTTTTGTTATAGTTTCCTGCTGTTTTGTTTTTTCATAAAATTCTAAAAATAACTATTGATAGAGGAAAACTAGCCATTGTTATCATATTATGTAATTATTTACAAACTTATATGTTGTTGTATAAGTAATTATTGCAATATTACTTTGTTCTAATGTTAGTTCTTTTTGAACAAATATTAATAAACTATTACTCAAAATTCTGAAATTTATTGAAAATTTCTAGAATAGCTACATAGAATGAATGCATATGTTTGCAACACACAAATTTTGTTTAGTTCCAATTTGTTGGTGTAAAAAAAAATGTTTATGTAAAAATATGTTTCTGTTTCTTATTACCACGTTGTACAAAATATAATATATCTTATATTTTTAATCATTGAACTAAAAACAAAACATTTGCATAAAAACTAAGGACAATAGCTAGCGAAACGTAATTCCTTGCATAAAGGCCAAAGCTACCTAAACGCTAGAAGTTTTGAGTGGCAACCTCGGGCACTGGCATCCAAAGGGTTAATAAACACTATATAATGTTCATAAGGTTATTCCATGGTATTGGGTATTCATTTAGCGTAAACATTAATTTGTAAAGAACTATGTTATTTTCTCAATTAGAGGACTTATCCATTTATCTTAAGTGACAAAACACATATTGGTGTTGATATTTTGCTGACACATTTCTCATTAAAATATTTTTGTATTTTTTGCTTGCATCCAATGCAACCTCATGTCATAAAAATTTAGTATCTTTGGATAAGGAATTTTTTTCACATTTCTTAAAAGATTTCATAATTAAGAATGAACTCAGACGTCCTAGGTGAGTTATCAAGTTATTTTAGGGTCCCAGGTGGTGTTTCTTTAGTACAATTTGATACATGACTTGGGGCAATGAAATTAATTTAAAAAAGAATCTTTAGTAGTTTTAAATACAATTGTACAATCTGTTTGAGAAGGGTGATTCTTATCTCAATCAAACTTAATAATTTTGGTCCTTGCAAAACATTTCAAATTGTTATTTAACTTAAATTTTAATGAAATGAAATTAATTTACAACTTTGGTGTAGTATTTGTTATTTTAGAGAGTTAGTTATTTGTTTTACTTTAAAAGTTTTATAATTTGATTATCAGGTACAGAAGGCTACCAATAGTTCTACCTCAGAGCCAGAAGATGGTGTTCAAGAACCAGCATCACAAGTATGTATAACTATTTTAATTGGTTATTTAGTGTTCATAGATGCATATCAATGCATTTTAGGGTCTCAGGTGGTGTTTCTTTAGTACAATTTGATACATGACTTGGGGTAATGAAATTAATTTAAAAAATAATCTTTAGTAGTTTTAAATACAATTGTACAATCTGTTTGAGAAGGGTGATTCTTACCTCAATCAAATTTAATAATTTTGGTCCTTGCAAAACATTTCAAATTGTTATTTAAACTTAAATTTTCATGAAATGAAATTAATTTACAACTTTGGTGTAGTATTTGTTATTTTAGAGAGTTAGTTATTTGTTTTACTTTAAAAGTTTTATAATTTGTTTATCAGGTAGATCAGGCTACTAATAGTTCTACGTCAGAGCCAGAAGATGGTGTTCAAGAACCAGCGTCACAAGTATGTATAACTATTTTAATTGGTTATTTAGTGTTCATAGATGCATATCAATGCATTTTAGGGTCTCAGGTGGTGTTTCTTTAGTACAATTTGATACATAATTTGTGGCAATGATATTAGTTTAAAAAAGAATCTTTGGTCATAAGTTTTAAATGCCATTGTACAATATGTTTAAGAAGGGCGATTCTGACCCCAATCGAACTTAACAATTTTGGTCCTTGCAAAACATTTCAAATTCTTATTAAACTTAAATTTTCATGAAATTAAAATCATTTTCAACTTTGGTGTACTATTTGTTATTTTAGAGAGTTAGTTACTTGTTATACTTTATAAGTTTTATAATTTGTTTATCAGGTAGTGCAGACTATAAATAATTCAGCACTAGAGTCAAGTGATGGTGCTCAAGAACCAGCGCCACAAGTAAGTGTATCTATTTTAATTGGTTATTTAATTGTTCATAGATGCGTATTAATGGACACTCCATAAACAAATGGCAATGTTAGCTTAGAACATTGTAGATTATAGAAGGGTTGCTTTAAGGATTATCATTTAAATAAAAGAAGAGATATTCCATTCATCCATTCAGTGTTAAAAATATAGTCCAAAACAAGATGCTGTTGTCTTGGATGATGGAGTGATCTGAAATAGTTGTGAGTTTATTTTAAGTAATAAACCAAGCAGATGGAAAACCCCCAGGATGAACAACATTGGCGCTATTATAGTATTTACAAGAACCACTGTCCTTTTTTACACTGTGTGCCTAGAGCAGAGTTAAGTTCTTCATTTGTAGGAATACTTAAGTTGCCTACAAAAAATAATCGACCTTTCAGCTATCCTGTAATTGCTTTTATCATACGTTTAGTGGTCTAACAGCCAAAAACTGTAGTTTGTTTTATTTCCTCATTTATATTTTCTACAAAATTATATATGTTAATATTCCATGAATCCATTCTAGTTTTCTGTGTCAGGTTGTATCATCTGCATATAAAACAGTTATACAAAGGTATATTTAATGCAAAATCATTTATGGTTACAAAAAAGGCCCAAAACAGAGCCTTAAGAGACATAAATTTTAACAGTTTTAAACTCTGATACATGAGAGCCTTATCTGCCATTTGCCTCTTATTATTTCGATGAAGAATCAAGAATTTATATTTTTTTTTACATATAAACCTTTTAAGTCATAGGCTTATAATTTTTGTACATTTACTAACAATTACAATTACATATTGTTTAACAGGCAGTATAATTAACAATAAGATAATATAATTAACAATGGCCTAGTTAAAATATATCATTAACTTAATTCTATGGATAATACTTAATTCTAAAGAAATTACAAAAATTTGATTTCAGATTAAAATACTAATACTAAAATAAAATTTAAAATGTCAACAGATACATATAATAGTCATTAAAATGGGACAAACACATAAATATGATTCATGCGTTAAAAACCAATTGTACTAATATCACATGCCAAACATTTGTCAACATGTAGCCTATCTATTACTAATCATGAGTTTCTTTTCTAGTGGGAAGGGCATTTAAAAATTCCTTGAAATTGACCAACCTAGGGGTGCCCATCCCCCCCAAAGGCTATGGCGCATTCCCCCCCAAAAATTTACTATTCATGGGGGTGTATAAATTATACAGTATAATTATTGTCAAAATTTTTTAATAAAATGTATAAACAACACATATGCCATACAAAATAATAAATCAATGTACAGTACTATAATTAAAAGTCAAAATGGCTAGAGGTGTTTCAAAAAGGTAACTAACTTGATGAACTTAACCCTTGATTACCCTCGATGGCCTTTGTAAAGCAGCAGTTTTTTTCCTGTTCTCACTTGAAATGCCAAATTTGTCTATGATCTCACTGTTTGGAATTGATTGTAAAATATCCTTTTCGGATGCCAAAACCAACATATCAGACAACCAGGTATCACCCATACTGCTTCTCAATCTATTTTTAACGATTTTAAGTTTGCTCATTGCTCTTTCAGCTGAGCAACTTGTTGCTGGCAGGGCGAGAATTATCTGATACAATGATGTCAAACATGGAAACCAAGATATGTTCAATAAATAGCGATAGGGTCTTATAAAGCCCTTCTTGATCCATTGATCAAGATATCGTTGCTTTGCAATTGTACTCGTACAACCCAATGTTTCATCAGAAGAATCTTGGGTTTCAACTTCAACTTCTTCATTAGTTAGTCTTGCATTTTTGCATTTATCATCTTTTGAAGAAAGGACATCTGACAGGTCAATATTTCGATAGCTGCCTTTGTATAACTGGCTGAAAACGTCAAACTCCTCACAAAGTTTCTCGGTATCCAATCCATAGTAACCACACAGGTCACTGACAATGTCTGAGTTTAGGGTGTCGTCCCCAGTGTTTAGCAGCTTTTCGTGAGAAAAATGAGTCATTTGCTGCACAAAACTTAATGACGTTTCAGGAAAACGATCATGTAGTTGTGTGATCACGGAATCAAGCACTTTAAAGAAGACTTCTGTCCTCAGTTTTGCCATAGGATCTAATATTATTTCATCAATGGCAAGTTCGTCCATGAATCTTTTTCTCTTTCGGATTCGTTTGTTTGAAGTTTTCTGGAGATTGTGTTCTTGAGCAAAATGATTAATACTGCCCACCATTTTGTCCCACCCCTCGTCGGTTCTCATAGATTGGAGTTTGGAAAGTTTCAGACACCACTGTCGGAATCATTCCATAGTCAATAATTTTAGACTGTAAACAAACAGTCACTGGTGACAGAATTTTGAATAGTTCGGCAGCAATGATCATAACTGCAGCAGATTCATAATCAAACAGTGCTTTCAGAAGTCCTTTTGCTGGTGTTCCTGAGTCCGTTTCAGATTAAGTGTCATCAGATGTGTATTCCAGGGTTTCTCTTAGGACATCATAGCAAGTTATAACGGTTTTTACGGCATCGTTTTTGCTTGACCACCTTGTCGTATTGACTCTTTTCAAACGCTTTTTTTCTAGCCTGACATGACCTTTTTCTAACTTATCTACGAAAATATGATGTCTTTTATGTCCAGACATGAAATTGTATAGTTGTTGCAGAGTTGAGAACATGTCCCTTATTTGTGGGCACAATTCCATTGATTTTTCGACAACTAAGGCAAATCTATGCGAACAACACCAAATGTTGAATGCTTTAGGGCATTCCTTGAGGACAAATGATTTGACCCCACTAAATGGACCACGCATGTTTCCCGCACCATCCATGCTCTGCCCAATCATACCATTCTTATCAAATCCAATTCCCTGGAGAGTTTTTAATAGCTCAATTGATAAGTTTTTGCCAGTTGTGTTTCCGCTAGTAAAAACGTTAACAAGCCGCTCTTCTGGCTTCACATTCTCTTTGATTTCTCCGAATGAATCTCTGTCATCGACATATCGAATAAGCACTGTTGTGCATTCCTTCTTGCTAACATTTTGTGTGGAGTCAAGAATTATAGAATACGTATTAGTTTCATTAACATGTTCCACAATTCTTGAAACAACAATTCTATTCATGAGATTTATTAAATCATAAATGTTTCTGTAACTCAGAAAATTATAACCAAGTTTAGTTTTATTTTCTTTTGACTTCTCAAGCTTCTCCAAATAAACTCTTGCGTCTGGGTTATACATAGCAAGCAATCTAAATAAATTTACTAGTTTTCCGTTTAGAGACTCTTTATTTCGAAAAGCCAACATCTCCTCGGTCAGATACCGACAGCAATCTATAACGACCGATAGAACCTCACGGTGATGACTGACTAATTTATCATTTAGCTCAGTCAAATCAGTATCAACTCTTTTTTATATGGATTTTTGATTTTTCATGAAGTTCAATATCTCGATCTCCTCTATGATCCGTCCAACCCCTATAACCTGTGGTACCCCAAATTGTTCTTTCTGATGGCAAAGCAAATATCAAACAATGCAAACAAAATACAGCATCAGAATGTCTACTGTAAACAAGCCATTTCCTATATTTGGTTGTTCCATTAGGTAAAAGACCTTTTTTAACTTTTGGGTTGAATTTTCTACCGGATGAGGAAGGAAAATCTATTATACTTGCGATTCCAGCTTTAGTGCTTCGTTAATTAGTTCAGCAGAGAGTCTTTTGTTTGCATAAAATGCTGGATCTGTAGGATCGATTGTAGAGAATTGAAGTTCGGTCAAAGTAATAGGTTCAGGTATCTTCTCTGTGGGTATGTTGTCCTCTATATTTTCTAAAACTTCGTCTTCTTCTTCTGGTGTTGACATTGGCAGGCTAGTTTCCATGGAGGACGTTGGAAGTTCAATTTCTTTTTTTATCGTGAACAAGTATTAGAGGCGTATATTTAGATCCATCTCCTCTTTGGTGACACTGCAGCTCAACTTCTTCGTCGTTGCGGTCTTGGACAGCTGATGTTCCAGAATGTGGATTGTCTTCTAGCCCAGGCATCACTATAACGACTTGGATTGTTGATATTAATATTCCAGAGTATTAATATTTAAATCATCAATAATACATCCAAGACGATATAAAATATTTTTTTATTATTAAAGATCCTAGTGAATATTAAGTACAATGTATTACTAAATTTGTTAACTATTAAATATTATCTGGTTTGTCTAAAATAAAAATCACAGTTCTAAATAAAAACAATGGATTTATTTTTAAATGGCAAATTAATAAGTTCAACGTTTCAGAATTTGTATCACTCTATTTTCCACAAAGAATTGACAAACCGTTTAGTAAATTTAAAAATTCCTTTGGCAAGAAATAAAAATATTAATCAAATATATCAAAATAAAAATCAGAGCTCTCTTCTAAAATAAAATACTAAAGTGTTAAAATAAAAATGAAACACCACTTGGAAATAACTAAAATAAAAATGTTCACTTCTAAGTTCACTCAAAATTCAAAATAAAAATTTAAACTTCTTTTTACACTATTTGAACCTTAACTTTCAAGTCTCTGCAATTCAGATTACAACTCTCTCTCTCTAACAATTATTAAAGTTCAATTAATTTTCAATTAATAATTCACAATAAAACAGTTCTAGTTAAATATTAATAAATTACTACTTTTCCAAATCTCAATTAAAGTTATTAACAAAGTTCAATTTTAATTCACTTCTCTTGCAAGCATGAACCAAATGTAACTTGTATGATTCCATTATGCTCTATTGTTCTTCGAGAATAAGTTATTCAGAATGCTCTGTAGTTTCTTTGAATTTAATTTTTTCCTCAAAATCACTCGTGGAAAAAATTTAAGAAATACGGCGTACTGCAATCAACTTTACTCACGGAAAAAAAACCAAAAAAGAAGGGCGAAAATTATGAGCGGGGCGCTTAAATACTTCCCTTTCCAATCAACTTTGCAGGACATCCGTGGTGCTCTCTCATTTGTCCAGCTGTATCAAACCAGGAGAACAATACTCGCAACAAGACAAGTTCTAATCAATTCAAGGCAGTCAACCTGCCTTCCTAACAATTTAAAACTACCAGTGCTAACTTGCCAAAGGATTACATGTTCGATTTTACCCTGACATTTCACAATCTAATCTAAAATTAAGTCCCAATATTTCGATCCCAAAATTTTTATTTAATTTAAGTTTTAATTAAAAAAAATAAATCAATGTAGCTTTTAAAAAGCTACAATCACCAATCTAAATATAGAGAAATGCCTTCACTGTAAACTTTTATATCAATAATCTGCTAGTCAAAATTTAGTAAAATCTATAAACCCTTTTTCCAAGTACAGATTAATTAGAACACAAAGAGAAAATACACTACAAAACCAGGACTTTTGTAAACAAAAAATATATCAAGCCAAAAACAGTAAAAGATTAGTAGTGGCACACCAAAATGTAGATGGACTACAGAATAAAATTGAGAGAGTAACACACTTTCTTCACTACACTAAGCCCGACATAGTAATACTATCAGAACATGGCCTAATGTTTGAAAAGTTAGAACATACCAGACTTACAGGGTATAGCTTAATTGGAGGGTTCAGCAGACAGAATCACAAAAAAGGAGGTGTTGCTATATTTGCAAAATCCAATGTGCAAAATGACGTAACACTTGTCTCAACATCCAACCCAGTCTCAGAATGTATATGTGAAACAACCCTTCTTAAAATAAAACTGAAAAAACAGCAACTGTATATTCTAGGGGTATACAGATCACCTAGCAGTAATCTTGACCAAGCCATTGAAGTACTCATGGGTCAACTAGACAACGCTCTTACAACAAATAATCCTTTGATTGTAATGGGTGATATAAATGTAGATGCCATGACAGTGAATGAAAACACACTGAAACTGGAAGAAGCACTCCTAGGATATGACTTGAGAAGACTTAAACTGCCCCCCACAAGAATAACGCATAGTAGCCAAACCTCCATCGACTTTATATGTACAAACATGAGTGAAGCTGACATATCTACCCAAGTCCTCGACACAGGAATATCCAACCACTGTGCCCAGTTATGTAACATCAATACAGACAAAAGACTCATCCCAGCACATACACTGACAAGAAAAATAAACAAATATACAATGGAGGACTTAAGACTTTTACTGGAAGTAAAGGACTGGAGTAAGGTATTACAAACAAGCAATGTTGATGACGCATTTGAAATGTTCCACAAAACACTTCAACAAGCATTAGACATCTCCTGTCCTCTCTCTACTATGAAACTAAAAAAGAACAACCTCAAAAAAATATGGGATGCAGAAAGCAATGAGCTCAAGGACAATTACCTAGAAGCCATAAACCGAGCAATTCTCACAGGGAAACCAGAGGATAAGATGGAAGCAGCACAAAAGAAGAAAGCCTATGATATGAAATTAAAAACACTTAAGAAAGAAGAGATCGCAAACAGATTTGAGGAAGCAGACAACAAGACCAAAGTTTTATGGAATATAATTAACCAGGAAAGAAAGTCTCGTACCTCAAACATGCAGCTAGACACTCTCATCGTCAACAGGGAAACCATCTCTTCACCAACAGAAATAGCAAATCATCTCAATGAATTTTTTGCAACCACAGCTGAAAGAACACTCATGAACAGTACGCAGAATAACAGGCACACGAAAACAATAACCCAAGACACCTCAAAATCCAATTTGTACTTCTATAAAACAAACTGTGATGAAATTGGCAAAATTATCAATGGACTAAAACAAAAGTCCTCAGCAGGAGAAGATGATTTTTCATCAAAATTGGTTAAATATTGCAAAAATGAAATTCTCATCCCACTAACAAATTTAATTAATAAGTCTCTTTCCCAAGGAATATTTCCAAATTGTTTAAAAACTTCAAAAATATATCCTAAATATAAAGACGGTCAAACGAATGAACCATGCAACTACCGCCCCATTTCACTAATATCAACCTTCTCAAAGATTCTAGAACGTGTCATCTTGAAAAGACTTCTAGGCCACCTGAATCAAAATGAACTTCTTACTCCAAGACAGCATGGCTTCAAGAAGAATAAATCAACAACCACAGCAATAACTCAGCTAGTTGAATCTATTATCGACAAACTAGAAGAAGGTTGTATAGCCACAAGTATCTTCCTAGACTTCAGTAAGGCCTTTGACTGCCTAGAGCATGGCTTAGTAATTAAAAAACTCAGATCATTAGGAATTGAAGACAAAGAGGCAGACTGGTTCAAAAGCTACTTGAGCAACAGGAAACAACTCGTAGAGCTTACATCATCAAGCAGCGGAGTAATTCACAAAATAAAGTCGGAACTGTTACCAGTAACAAGAGGCGAACCTCAAGGATCTGTGCTTGGTCCAGTGCTTTACACTCTTTTGATAAATGACTTCCCACAATATCTGGAGAAATACTGCAAGGTTGTGATGTATGCTGATGACACTGCCCTTATTATTACTGAGAAAGACAAAGAACAACTTGACATCAATTCGTATATAGCTTTTGATATGGCAAAGCAATACTGCCATATCAATGATCTGGTACTAAATGAGAAGAAAACACAGCAGCTAATTTTCACTGCCACCCGAAACCATCACAGGGGTCTCCCAGAGCTAGAGGTAACAACATCAACAAAATACCTATGTCTGACTCTAGACAACAAACTATCCTGGGAGCCTCATGTGGATAAACTCTGCAAAAAACTTAGCTCCTGCCTTTATGTAGTACGACGAATTAAACAAATTAGCAATATAGATATGGGTAAATCAGCCTACCATTCTCTCTTTGAGTCCCACCTTAGATATGGATTAATTGTATGGGGAAGTACAACAGCAACAAATTTACAAAGAGTATTAGTAATACAAAAGAGAACCATCAGAGCTCTTACTGGACTGAGACCACGAGACAGTTGCAGGGAAGCCTTCAGAGAACTGAGGATTTTAACAGTAGTAGCTCTTTATATAATTGATACTATTTTGCACTCTGTAACACTAACTGGACAGACTAGAACTGGAGACCATCACAGCTACAACACAAGAAATAGACACCACTTTGCTCTTGAAACACACCACCTAAGTTTATATGTGAGGAAACCATCATACAAAGGAGCAATCTATTTCAACATTCTACCAGACTCACTGAAGAAAACACCAGCCAAACACCTGAAGAACTCACTCAAAAGTTGGTTTCTCCAGCAACCCTTCTACACTATTCAAGAGTTCATAAACTGGAAATCAATTGCATCATGAACTGATATTTTTAATTTTATGTTCTGTATGTCCTTTATTGTACTGACAAAAATTCTAAACTCAACGTTTATGAATAAAGAATATTGTCTATTGTCTATTGTCTATAGAACTGTTTTTGAGTTTATTATCAATAATATGCCACATTCTGCTACACTGAACAGGAGATAAACAAACACACATAAAGCCATATATTTTTAGAGAAACCTCTTTTGTCTCAGGGCACCTCAAAATGGTAATATCATACTAAAGTGGTAAAATATATTATGACAAAATGTTTTTTTTTAAAGATAGCAACTCCTTTCTACATACAAAGAGTGTTAATAGGGTTGAAGGGACAAAGCTGTAAGCTGTAACAATAACAAGTAAAACGATCTTGATATTTTAATTACAAAAACTATATAGACCAATAGGCTTATACATTATTAAACTAAATTGTATTTGAATTTTTATTTCATTAGATGCTTTTGCTTATAACGTATTGGACCAATACTACTTTAGTATTTGGCTGATACTATGTTTGTAAATGTAAAATGCTAATATTTACATACATTTAGCTTGTCACCATTTCAGGCAGGCCTCATCTCTTCAATACAGTATAATATTTACTTGCATTTTGAAGTTTTTATCATTTGTTAGTCTTCTTTTATAAGCTTTGTCCTTTTCTATGGCCTTCAATGCCTTAATTAATTGTTACTTAGAAAGGTTTTAATGTTTTGAAAGCTTTAGGAGTGAGTCATTAATAGAGCATAGCCTATATGTGTTTACTCCCTGCTTATAAAATTGAACAAACTAAGATATGGACATTTTGTTACTGTAATATTGCGGTACCTTTCAATAGCCGATGATTGCGCAGAAGCTGATGGTTGAGGTTCGTCGTCCATAGTTAAAGTAGAACGTTCTCCACGTCCCATGTAGGGTATCCAAGGTCCATCACCTTCTTTCTCCTCTGTTATTTTATATTTTATATCAATATTGTTTTTGAACTTATAGAGGTGTTTCTTTTTACAGTGTTCTAGCCACTTGTCATGGCGGTGCACCGTATTGCACATTAGTTCCAAACACTTATATTTGAATGCCTTTTTTAATTTACGAGGCATTATTTAATTCTATAAAACAAAAATTTATAGTTAGCACAGAAATACGGTAGCTACTTAACACTTTGTACCCTGGGCCCTTAATACATGTTTCGGCGTGGCTCCCTGGGGGTTTTATGATGCTTTAAAAAAATTCTGTGTTATTATAGTAATTATGTTATAAACTCATACTATATATCTTTTTAAAGATAGAGATACATACTTTTTATAAATGTATACAAATATAAAGTTTATTTTCAAAATAAATTTATTACATAATATTGAATGTTATGTAAAAAAAACAAAAAAAGTTTTTGCTACATAGCTTGTTATTCAGGTAATTCGCCTTAGGGTGGTAATTTTTAAAGTACAATGATCTGAATCAAATATAGGATCTCGCAAATTTTCGTTTAGATCGTTCATAAAATCAATATTTGGTCCCAGGTGTGTATCAAAATCATCGTCACTTTCCAACTCGCAGTCAAACAAAAGATCGCGAATTGCATCACTTTTGATTTCATCACCCATATTATTTAAACTCGAAAATAATAAGTAAATAATATAAAATAAAATCAACGGAAGGTCTAGAAGAAAGAACAAAGCGAGTATAAATACAAAACAAAACACACGGATAACCTCACATTGCTTGCATTTGCCTTTACTTCATTCAGTAAGAAACTAAAGTTATGATTATTTACAAACAGTTAAATTCACATTTATAATACATTATAATAATATGTGCTTCAGTATTTGTCGGCAAGATTTGTAGAAGACATCACTAAGACTCACAACAACACACAACGTGAAACACTACAAAGCAAACTGACAGTACCGACGATCAGCCGCGGCGCCTACGATCAGCTGTCTAGACTCGCTTGTAGTACGACGATAAATATACGTATTTCATTACTCAAAACCAACAAATACGAACTTAGACAACCAATGAACATAATCAAAATGTTTTAATCCAAAAATAAGATGACTGAGCTAAATAAAATAATTAAATAACACGACCCGAGCTATACTCGGGCGCCGGTAGCAGGCGCTGCCGACGCGGCCCGACCTATACTCGGGCTCAGGGTACAAAGTGTTAATACTAAACTCGTATAACAAAACGAAACAGAAACGCACACTAATTATTGTGTTGTGTTGAGGTTATGTTCACACACTACACATTACACTTGAAGACAATGCGTGACTGACTGAGCACTGGGCGGCTCGGAAGGGATGACGTGCGTGGACTTCCCCTTGACAACGACCTTTGCAAGGCGGGGGCGGGGGTCTGTTGGTCTAAAAATAGAACTACTGCATTCGCCTCGTTTGAATTGCAAAGTTTAATTTGCTTTTATTTATTTTTTTTTTTTTACCTCTCACGGCTTTAATTTGTTAAAACTACTGCAAACTTGTACATTTTTTTTAACTTTGTAAATAACGTATCCGAAACCCGCTGTTATAAGTTCCCCCCCAAAATTTTCATTCCCCCCAATTTTTGTTTCAATGGTGCAACTTGCGCCATTGCTCCCCCCCGTGGGCGGCCCTGGACTAACCTATAACCCAGTTTGTTGGAGAAACCATAAACCTCTTCACTTTGTGATCAGTTCAATTTAAAGACACAATTAAGCACATCATTTGAACATATCTGCTTCCAATAGAAAACGTTATTTTCCGTATTTAAATTAAATTTGTTTCATTAAATATAAAATATCAAACATATTATAATTACTCA
The DNA here is from genome assembly GCF_021130785.1 of Homalodisca vitripennis. Classification (NCBI taxonomy): domain Eukaryota; kingdom Metazoa; phylum Arthropoda; class Insecta; order Hemiptera; family Cicadellidae; genus Homalodisca; species Homalodisca vitripennis. The sequence continues at coordinate 119,729,579 of NC_060215.1, forward strand.
ATATAGTAGTTACTCCTTGTGTGATTGTGGAATTAATAAAATAGTGATTAAAATGTCAGAGTCAACTCTTATATCCTTATTTACTGGATTTAAACTACCATATACCTTAATACCATTCCAAGCAGCTTTATCCCTGTTTTTCGAAATAAGAATATAATTTTCTTGATATTCTAACTTAGCCTGTATTATTTTAGCCTTATAATGTCTTTTAGCTGTCTTAAACATCTATACATACATGTGTACATTTTCTTCAATAAGACCTTTATATTTCCACTAGTAGTCATAGAAATACATGACAAAATCCCTATACAAACTGTAATCTGATGTGAACCACTTATTCTCAAACCTATTTTTTACTAAATCTATTTTTATTCTCTTTAAAACACAGCATTCTTTAAAGGAAGTTGTCAAGAAGTTTAAAAACTGAGTAAAAATCAAATCAACTCTATTGAATAGTTGTATGAATGTCCTGTCAACCTCACTTAACAAATGTCTTGAATTTCTTATTGTTTGGGAGAGTCTCTGACTAACTTGAAACTTGTTGGCTTATTAAGGTAACTGTCCAAAATACCATGGAAGACTGTCCAAACACGAGTGGTCAGAGATAAGAGGCTGAATGATTTGACATTCTTTAATATTCTTTAACATATTGGTAACAATTTTATCTAAACAGGGTTCATTTCTTGTTAATTCATTATTTAAACAGTTAAATTAAAATTGCATAATATATTGAGGAAGCTTTTATCATTTAAATGACTAGTTAAATTTAAATTCTGAGAGTTTAATAAACATAAATCATGACAAAATTCATAGGGTACATAAATTATAAAACAAAAAATAACACATTCAGTTCTTGCACAGTCAAAGATAGTTGGAAGTGGGATATGGATTATTAATAGTTGGTCAAATTAAAGTTACAATTTTTAAAAACCTCAACTTGCTATATTGAAAAGTGTTGTCTCAGGTCCTTGTGTGGCAGCTGTCGCATTCATTAATCAGTGTTACAGAAGAAGAAACACTTTATATTGAAGACTATACACAGTGCTGTGTTTAGGTTCACATACGGTTATGTTTTGTCATTTTTTATGTTAGCTTTGACTTTTATGCTTTCATATTAATGTGTTGAATTGTTTACTTTTTGTATGCTTAAGATTATGCTCTATAATTTGACCTCTAGAGAAGAAGGTGCATAGCAGTACAGAGAATTATTTTATTAATACACTTAAACTAACAATGGCAAATTTCCATAAACATGTCTTCCCTACAACTTTCATTGCAACTAACTTATAATAATAAAATCAAGACTTATTGTATATAGTTTCTTACTTTCAATTGAAGCAGCAATTTTTCATTTTGTAAAAAATTATTATTTTAAATTAGCTTATTGCATGTAAGTTTTATAAAACAAGTAAACACATTAATTTTAGACAGTTCAGAAATGTTTAATCTCATATTTCCTATTTTAACAGTATAACGTCAATCATGATGTTGCTGGACCAGCCACTAATCAACATTACTCCACTCAGCCACTCCCACAGTGGCCGCATGTACTCAGCCCGTCTTCATTCATCGATCCATACGGATTACCACCTCCAAATGTATTCCCAGTGTATAACCCACCCCGAGCTGGCAGCTATATGCACGCTCCTCAGCACCTATATTCACAGGTAAGTATTATTTTTATAATAACTCATTTATAAAACTAAATAACTGATGGAAATGATTATACATGTCTAGATGTAGTTACACTGGTATAAAATTGTATAGAATGCTAAAAGTTTTATAAAAATGTATAAGGTCAATTAATAATTTCCAATGTGACTTGAAGATGGAAATGATTATACATGTCTAGATGTTACACTGGTATAAAATTGTATAGAATGCTAAAAGTTTTATAAAAATGTATAAGGTCAATTAATAATTTCCAATGTGACTTGAAATGTATTGATCAATGGCATCTTATTCAATAATATTTTAGGAGGAGATGTCTTGTTAGACATCCCAACCTCTATAAAAGATTACTAATTAAGTTAGCAAGTAAACATTATTTAGTTATATATGATAGTAAAGGTTACGTTTTGTGTAGTTTATTTATATTAGTATTTTCGTATTATTTATTAATATTATTTATGTATTTCAAATTATGTTTTGTCTTATTTAGATTGCACAAAAATCTATAGTTTATTACTTATGATACTAATTATGTTTTGTGCAATCTAATAAATAAAGATTCTGGTTGTAAAAAGGTGTGCAATATTGTATTATCTAATTAGGTTACTCTTTATTTTCAATATAATGCAATAATTACAATTCTCAAAATAAAATAATAGTATAATATAGTAATAGTATAATATATATATACAGGGTGATTCGGTTAGTGTTACCGGCACTTTCTGAGCTGATTGTACTATAAAAAATAAAGAAAAAAGTTCATATAAACATGGGTCCGGAAATGCTTCCTTACTGGGTTATGGCCAATTGAAGATTTCACCAAAAATTGTGTGCAGGAGGTCAAATGATGATTTGCCGTGTGTTTATGAAGAGATATTTATAGGCGAATGCAACTTTTTCTAACGGATTTTTAGATGAGAAATTGAATAAAGTTCATCTCATAGCTGTATCTCATTTAGTTTTTTTGTTATACTACAAAAAACAGAAATAAAATAATTTTGAAAACACTTTTTTAAGGTTTAACGGACAATTATTTTGTTAAATAGGCATTGAAGACCCACATTTTTACAAAGAAACTTGCAGAAAATTTTATTCTGAATAAAATTATGTGCCACACGGCTATTAACAGCGAAGTATTAGTTTCTGGAATTTAATTTTACAACAAACATTCTACCAAGCAAGAAATTCCAAAGCAAAGGAAAACCGCATTTTAATGACATAGAGTAGCCTACACATAAGATTTATTAGGATGTAATTTAAATTAAGTTTTAAATAAATTATTGTTTTTCATCTAAAGCTTATAATACTACGTACCACTTTCATAACAGGTGTTCAAAAATCAGTCCTTGTACTTTAATACACTTAGCAGCTCGCTTTCTGATTGATCGAGTTATCCTCCACAACGCTGCACGATTGTTTTTGATTTGTGCGGCGGCATCTTCAATTCGATTTATTAACTCTTCACGTGTATTTACTTTTTCCTGGTACACCAGGTTCTTCATCCAACCCCATATACAGAAATCTAATGGAGTTAGATCTGGTGATCTTGGTGGCCAAGTGTGTGGTCCACCGCGACCAATCCATCGAAACTGCTCGTTTAAGTGCATTGTTACATTATGGGAAAAGTAGGCAGGGGCACCATCATGTTGATAAATAATATTGCACCTTGCTGCTAATGGAACATCTTCTAATAATAGTGGTAGTTGTTCTGTAAGGAATTCTAGGTACATGCGGGAATTTAGATGTCCTCGGATAATGAATGGTCCTATTAATCGATCATGAATGAGTCCACACCATACATTTACACTAAATCTGTGTTGAAAGTTGCGCACGATTGTACTATGTGGATTTCCCTCTGCCCAAGTGTGTTCATTGTGAAGGTTGTTGACGCCATCTCGGGTAAATTGAGCTTCATCAGTGAATAAAATGGTTCTATGATGTTGACGGTTTCTAATTAACCAGTTGCAAAATTCCAATCGAAGAGGAGGATCTGTTGGTTGAATACTTTGAACTTGTTGTTTATGGTAAGGGAACATGCTATTTTTGCGCAAAGTTCTTCATACTTCAGACTGAGACACTGCGAATCGCCTAGAAAGACGCCGTGTACTGACACCAGGACTGCGTTCAGTAGCCATGATTATAGCCTCTTCCATATCTACATTATTCTGGGCAGGGCGATCCCGATAATTATTAATACTAGGAAGTTTACCTGTTACTCTTAGGGTACGAAATGATCCACTGATCGTTTTTGGGTTTGGAACTCTGCGATTAGGAAATCGTCTTCGGTATTCTGCAGTAGCAGCGGTTGCATTTCCGTCACAAACGCCTAAGACAAATACCATGTCGGCATATTCTTCCGTTGTAAATAACAAAGGCATTGCAATTGTGATAGTAAGTTACTTTAAAATACACTTCACTAACAAACGAGTAGTAAATTAATTGTATTAAATTGCACTCATTAAACTAGTACAGAATTGGTAACAAATAATTTTTTTTTTTTTTTTTTTTTTTTTTTTTTTTTTTTTTTTTTTTTTTTTTTTTATCTCTTTTAAGCCTCAGCTTTCAAGCTATGCTGGCTTCGATGTACACTGATTTATTACACTGGTATTTATTTTTGCAAAGTACTCTAATTTATTATTACACTGGTATTTTGCAAAGTACTCTATCATTCATGTCTTTGCCTGATTGGACCTCCCCGGGATTCGAACCCGTGATCTCTCAGTTAGAGAGCCGAGACTATAACCATTAGTCTGCGGAGGAGGACAATCAAATAATTTGGATTCCTCAATAAATTGCAGTGTATTGTTGAACAGCTGATTTGTGATACCAACTTATAAAAACATAATTTACCTTCTGTAAAGCTAACGTGACAAAGATATGTAGGTACATGATGTAACCATTTGGATAGTCCTAAAAAGTAATAGTATTATTGTTTTTTAGTTGAGCATTAATCTATTAAAATCGTATTTACAATTGTATGCTAATCAATTATTTGTGTACCTTATATCATTACATTACGGTGTTTATTTACTAAATACGTATTTCTTGCTTGGTAGAATGTTTGTTGTAAAATTAAATTCCAGAAACTAATACTTCGCTGTTAATAGCCGTGTGGCACATAATTTTATTCAGAATTAAATTTTCTGCAAGTTTTTTTGTAAAAATGTGGGTCTTCAATGCCTATTTAACAAAATAATTGTCCGTTAAACCTTAAAAAAGTGTTTTCAAAATTATTTTATTTCTGTTTTTTGTAGTATAAACAAAAAAACTAAATGAGATACAGCTATGAGATGAACTTTATTCAATTTCTCATCTAAAAATCCGTTAGAAAAAGTTGCATTCGCCTATAAATATCTCTTCATAAACACACGGCAAATCATCAATTGACCTCCTGCACACAATTTTTGGTGAAATCTTCAATTGGCCATAACCCAGTAAGGAAGCATTTCCGGACCCATGTTTATATGAACTTTTTTCTTTATTTTTTATAGTACAATCAGCTCAGAAAGTGCCGGTAACACTAACCGAATCACCCTGTATATATGGGGCTTCTGGCTCACTTTTGGAGGCAAACAGAAAATCAATGTATAATCCTATTCAATGTACCATAAATGAATCTGACAAATCAAACTGTAAATCTCAATGAAAAATAACCGAATCTAAAGCTGTTTTACTGAATTGTTTGCTTCTAATTTATTCTTAAGCTGTTTTAACCCTCAAAGTGCTACTATCGCACTGTGCGATATGTTCGTTTTTTTCATATCACAGACGAACGGTTCGCTCAATAACGACGTGGTTTATAAGGCTACATGTAGGAATAAATTCCCTATCAAGTAACGTAATTAGAACTATGTAATTCAGAAGTTTACGAGGAAGAGTAAGAAGAATAGTCAGCTGATTTCGATGCGTGTTTGTCTGTTACGGTCGTCTCGCGGCCGATGCTCTGTGACGTTATTGTTTTGCTTCGTTCTTTTGATTTGTAAGTGACTTATATTATTGTTTATTGAGTAATTATTTGTGCTATGAGTGAACTTAGTAATTCAAGTGCCATTAGGCGCTGTTTTGATGACGATTTGAGTGGAAATGATAGCGATGCAAGCAGCACCCCCACCAGAGAGTGACTCAGACTAATTTTTTTTAGTCTAATGTACATAAGCCATTTTTTTTTTGTATTTTTAATACTTTATCTGTCATTTTTCTTACTTTTACTCATATCAGTAACTAAATATGTGTTTATTTTGAGGCAATAATCACTATCCACCTACTAACTGCCACTTGTTGATGTGGTAAATATTTTAGTAAAATTTTTGCGAAAAAACATTGTTTTGTTTTTTACCAATTAGTATTGTGATATGTTGTGCAAAAGGTTAAGAAGTGATATTTTTCTTATTCAGCATTATATTTGGAACATTTTGCATATTTTTAGAACTAGGACTACTACATTTTGTAAAAACTATACGTCAAGGATTTTGAAAAATAAAAATATAAAAAACTACACAACCGGTTAGCAGTACCAGATTTTTTAATGATAAAAGATAAGCATTTTTATTTTTACTTGATCTTATAGAACATATGTTTGTGTAAAAAACCATATGTAATACATGCAATTTGAACATATGTTTGTATATAAAAAGTTGTTTAAAAAAGAAATGTCATATGCTCGAAAATGGCCTAGCACTTTGAAGTGGTTTAGTCATCACTTGGAGGGTTAATGAAAAATCTTCAAAATCTTTATTCTACAAAGTTTATTGTAACACATTCTTTAACTTTAATAGCCTTCTTTCCAAAAACAATCAAGTGTAATTTATAATTTTTATTCAATTCTTTAATCTTTTTTAATCTAAAAGGCTTACAAATCTCTTGGGTAAATTTACTTTAAAATCTTCCAATTCTGCTATGATTGTGCGCCCGAATTTATCTTTAATTTTCCCCAAATTCATGATTTCATACTTCTTTTTGTCTTCTAAATTTATTAACTCTTTATATTCTTTGAATTATCAATCACCAACCTCATTCAACTCTTGTAACAGTGCCATTTAATGCGAAAAACGTGAATAATACAAGAATACTTCTACAAAAAATTGGGTAAATTACACACTTTTAAGGTGAAAAATTGACATTAAATTTGAAAAACACAACAAAAACCATGTTTTGGAGCCAAAAACACAGTTTTTGTGGATCAAAATCACGGTTTTATTGTACATACATTCTAGTATTACAGTTTTTTTTTATCTATTGAATTATCTCTAATTATTGCGAATTTTTAGCTTAAAAGTTGATAATTTGAGCAAAATATCTCAAAATTCATTATGAAATCGGAATTTAGAAAATCTCCAATTAAAAAAAATTTTCTCTAAATAAATGGCGTGAAAAACAATATCATGTCTGTTTTGTCAGAAAGATTATCCTAGAACAAAACTATAATCTTTATAATTCTAAAATACATGACAAAAACAAGCAAATTTATGAGAAAGAATTGAATTATTAAAGAAATGGGCTAAAGAAAATCAAATTGTTGATCACTAAAAGATATACAATATAGAAAAATTAGGGGAGTTAAAGAAAAACTTTAATGAAAATAAGAAAATTCTGGAATTATTTAATGATGAAAAAAATTCGTTCAACCGTGGATAAATTATCCATTGAAACTAACGATAAAACAAGTCTGAAATCATTGAGCAAATAGATAAAACAACAAAAAACCTGTTTAAAATATCATTAATGTTAAAATGTTAGCATATTTACATGGTTACAAAACTATCAGAATGAATAACACTTAAACCAATCGAATAATTGATTCTTCAAACAAATAAATAGGATGTTCTAAGTTTAAAACTAATTTCGAGTTTTCTGAAGTTAACTTGAACAGTTTCATTTTCTATATTTAAATGGAGAAACTTGTAATAGTTTGCAGATATATTTTAACATAAACCGGGGAAAAAGATGTATAGTATGAAGAGATTAGGATTTCTAGTAAATAAAAAAACAGCACATTTATATAAACTGGAATGGAAGAGATATTACAAACAAACTACTTGGATATGAAGATGCCGTAAAATAATGTGATGGTTTAAAAAGTCTAAATGTAACAAAACACCTGAAAATAGTGGCAGTGAAAGAGAAATTGTTCTTTAAATAGAAGGCAGAACTCTAAGGAATAGGGCAATAAGCAGTGAGCACTGAGCAGAACTGAACGATCAGACATTATAACATCTGCCTCTATAGGTCAGAACTATGAACTTACTGAGAGTTAGTGAGTGAGACTGATAATGATGGGCTCTCAAGTGATATGGTAATCAATACAGGTAAAACCATTGTCTTTACTTACTGTTACTGCACTAACTTTGTATATTAGTCATACAGAGCTTACAAGATGGCTGAACACTTATGTTTATATTTTGACTATAGCTACAATTGAAAATCTTCATCCAGTAAACACTTATTCACTTAAAGACATATTTCACATCAATGGAAGCCCAATAAAAATATTAAAATATTTTTAGTCAACAAATAAACTTATAACATGATTTTTTTCATAGCCGTCTTAAGTAAGCTGCCAAGCTATTGGATTTATAAAAGTTTTCACTAAAAGTAACACTCATTTGATAATTATTGCATATATCAATCCATTGTAGTCCGGCACCTTTTTTAGCACTTCTAGGGGCATTGGAATATTTGGAAAGCGATGAAATTTAGATCATGGTTTTCACGGTTAAACCTCTTTGTACAGGACAAACGACTTAGAAAATAAATTTGGTCATATCTAACGTCTAATAATAAAAAATAAAAAAATGTTTGAATCTTGTAAATAGTAAAAATCTTATAAGACGAAATGAGAGAACATTTTATTGGAATATACCTAGATTGGTATTTATTTACTAAAAATAAAGTAAAATTATAACACACATAATAATTTAGTTTAAGATTTCTTTCAGAGTGACATAAATATTTATAGCCCTCAGATTCTAAACAAGATTTACACCAGTGATCTTTCTGCACTCAGGTGAGGAGTTTATTGTTAATCTTTCTGACTCATCTAAAAAGATTGAAATTGTTCCTGGCTGATCATTACGTATGTGTCTTCTGAGAATATTACCTCAAATCTAACAAACTGTCAAGGTGGAGTATGGTTACTGGATCTCTCAAACTTCAATCTCAAAAAAATAAAAATACTAAGACTTTAATAAAACTACTATAGTTGTAGTGACAATTTTCCCTAGTGAACTTTCTCTGCCATTATGCAAAGAATTTTATTGTTAATCTTTCTGGCTCATCTGAAGACATTGTAATCGCTCCTGGCTTTAGATACATAATTATTTGTCTCTTCTTAGAATATCACTTTTAGCTCATCAGACTGTCAATTTTTTGTGTGGTTCTTGGAAATAAAATAAACTAGCAACACTTTTCTATATTTGATTTTCTTTTTAGGGGCGAGTGATCACTGTTTACATCCTTCATAGCATATTATGTAATATTGAATGACCTAAAAGCGTGTATGTCTATCTGGAAAAGTTAAATAAATGTATTTGTCTACTACATAATACAATTATAATGTAGGAGAACACAACATAGTTTTCTGTGTTGAGAGTGAATGTTATATAGCATCTTGGTAACTATTATTAAGTCTGTAATTTGATATTCTTGTTAAATGTTATTTTTTGCAGAATTTATATCCAACCATGATACCTGCCTATGATCACAGAGGATACGGACATGTAGGTGTAGCTGATACTCTGGTCTGAGATAGAAATGTTATAATGATTACCTTATGTTAAATATATTGTTTGATAATATAGTTCTCTGTATTGGGAGTGAATGTTATATAGCATCTTGTCTAATGTTCTTTAACTTGACATTTTTGTTAACATTGCATGTTATTATTAAATATTATTTTTTGCAGTATCCAACCGTACCAATCTACAATGCCAGAGGATACGGACTTATACCCACCTACGATTCAAGAGGATATGGACCTGTACCTTACTATGATGCAAGAGGATACCCAACTGTACCCATCTACGATTGCAGAGGATACCAAACTGTAAGTGTAGCTGATAGTCTGGTATAAGATAAAAGTGTTGTAATGATTATCTTATGATAAATATATTATTTGATAACATAGTTCTCTGTATTGAGAGTGAATGTTATCAATAAATCAATCAATGAACTTTATTCAATAAAAGCACATGGTGCAACATGAATGGTGTCAATATATTTAAAAATTGTATAGAGAACTTAAAAAATGCTATTCTTGCTCTTAAAGAGTTAACATTTTTTTACTACTTAACATTCAATAACGCAATGTTATATTTGAATGTAACAATTTATAAAAAGTTATAACTTTAAAAATTCTTCAATTGAATCAAAAATCAAGGTATTTATTACAACATAAAATTCACAGTTGTACAACTATAAGTAATGTTGTGTGAACAGGTTGCTCGTCAATATATACAATGACAAGTCCAAATATCTGCTTAACTTCTGCTCTATTTTAAAGCAATAATTTTATGTTAAAATTCATCTACTTTTTGAATTATAATAGGATTTGTTTGAAAACAAACATAGCCAGTTAAAATAAGTAATTAAAGTTGCATGGCTTATTTCACACATCATAATTCATAAAACATTACATAACAGTTGAACAGTTAAATATATATTTGTAAATGATATAACATCAACAAACTAAAATACAATTACAACAAATAGAGTAGATAAATAACCTTAAAAACACAACTTAAAGTACATGAGTTAATGAACAACAATAAAAGGTTACTAAACAATCTTGAACACTAAACCAAATCAATTTAGTCAAAAGTGAAATGTAAAATAGCACATTTACTAAATACTATCCTGCAAAACTCGCTATAGTAAGTTTTACTCATTAGTACACATTTTACTATATTTTTAAAACCAGATTGAAATATTCTTTATATGATCAGGTAATTTATAGTAAAATTTAATTCCTTTGTAATTTGGTTAATCTTAAAAAATAATGTTAATTTTTGAATAGGGAATTGCAGCCTGTCTTTGCCTGACTATTATAATAATGTTCATGTTGAATATAAAGATAAATTCACTTGGTACTTTTTTAAATTGGTTTAAAATTTAATAAAATTGTTTTAATTTTTAAAATTACTACATCTATGAATAACATATTGCCTTCTATTAATGTCTTTAATTTTGTTGATAACATTGTAAGTTTTTAAGAAATTTTATTTTTGCAGCATTTAAACCCAACCGCTCCCGCCTACTATCCAAGAGGTTACCAACCTGCTCGAGCAGCTGAAACAAAGGTATGAGATAAAAATTTTACATTAATTATCTTATGTTAAATATATTATTAGGTTAATTCAAATGTCTTGTATCATAATTTGGCACACTGTAAATAACAGTAAAATTAACAGCAACTTTATTGGAAGGAATTATCAAACAGCTAAGCTAGCAAAGGGAGAGTTAATTATTGTGGAGTCAGTAAGTACAGTATTAGAATGAAAATTCTTAAAACTATTTAGAATGTGATAAATCTTTGATATTATGACAGATTTGAGTTGAAATTATCAATCCAGGGCTTTAACTACATTCATGACTAGTTAGGATCTATTCCCAACAGTAGAATAGTATGTTGCCACCAATGTTTCTGATTACACTTGTTTACATTAGTTGTGTGACAATCCTCATTAGGTTCTTTCATAATGTACTATCCATTGTGAAACATTATTGTATATGTATGCTTTGTAATATTTGATCAAATATACACAAAAACCCAGATTTGCACTAAAAATGGTTATACAAACCTATGTTCTACTCTAAATTTGAGTTGTTAGTCTATGGTTATGGAAATGTGGTTCTCCTTAACACATTCACTGCGGCAAAAATACGAGGAGGGTCACCGGATACTGAAAATTCTTTTTGTCAAATAATCTTACCTTGTGTTGATAGAAGACGGGAATGATGTTTCAAACTGCAATTCCGGGGATGTTTCCGTTTCAGAATTGACATCATAAGCCTGGACCCACATGTCACGTATTGACGGTACGCTTACCCTTGATGTATTGTCTGAAATGTAACCTACCCCTCCAAAGCACCATAGCTTCGTCAAGTGACAATTCTTTTTGAGGGTAGTACATAGATCTCATTTTATTGTTAACATACTCCACAACAAACTTGATTTTTTCAGTAGGATTGTCATGATCGGGGTAGTTACCACTTGGCCTACTGAAGTGTAGACATCGCAAGATTGAGAGAAATCTGTTATTCCATTAGTTGTGTGCTGTATTGTCACTATTTGTTTCCGGTCGCTTAAGTAGCTCTTGAACCATTGTAGTGCTGTCACCTTAATGCCGAAAGAACTTATTTTAGCCAAGACCAAATGATGATCCAAGCAGTCAAACGCTTTACTTAAGTCAAGAAAAGTAGTGGTGACATTATTTCCTTCTTCAATGTTATTGATTATGTGCTCTATTAAATCAATAAGGACAGTTGTGGTGGGATCTTCTAGCTAGGAAACCATGTCTTTCTGTAAGAAGATTGTTGGTTAGTAGATAGTTTAGTTTATCTTCTGGCTTATTACTTTTAATATATTTTTCTTGTGCCATCATAAATAGTTTTCTTACTTCTTCAGCTTCATGGTAAGATATATTTTTAAATTTCAGACATTTAGGCTAGCATCTTGACGTTTTTAAGGGACATGTTATATCAAGAGCTGACGTAAAGGTGCCGATCAATTTCGAATAACTTTCCTCAGCTTGATGTTCCTAGGAAAGCCTTTCACAGGATTGGTAATTCCTTTAGACTTGAGAGGTTCTTTGCATTTAGATGTCTCCTTGTCGATGTTGTTAGTTTTTTGGGCGGAGTTAGAATATTTAATTTGGTGAGTTGTCCTGTGTGGTCAGAGTGGCCCGAGCAGAGTATGTCAACTTTAAGGCTGTTATGGTCAAAGTTGGTGCAGACCACGTCAATGGATGATCTACAAATGCTGGAGATTCTTGTTGGTGCGAGGTTCAGTCTAGTTATCTCGTACAAAGCAAGGAAGTCATCAAGAGCCAACTTTTCTATCCTTGAACTGTCTAAGCTGTCTATGTTGAGATCACCGACCAGGCAAATACCACTATTATCATGAGGTATCCTGTTAAGAACAGTAGTCAGAGTAGCAAATGTATGGTTTACAGATTCACTGGGTGGACGATATACCCCAAGAATGTAAATGTGCTTCTTGTTTGTTGTGCTTACTTTGATCCCTGACATTTCACAGATTAGCTCTTCCAAGATTTTCTATGCCAAGACTCTTAACTTCGGTCCCAAAACTGTTGTGTTTATAAAAAGCAACACCTTTGAGGTGAGCTTCTCTGCTGAAAGCTGATACAAGGATGTAGTTAATTAGACAAGCCTCCTTAATGGTGTTATTATTTAAACCATGTTCTGTAAGTACTAATATGTCAGGGTTTGTAGTGGTGAGGAAATGGTTGAGTCGGTCCAGTTTGTTAGAAGGTCGGTCAATATTCTGATGCAGAATTATAATATTCTTTGCTGTTACTTTTTGGTGATTTAATTTTTGACTTTCATTTTGCATGGACTTTTGTGGCTTTCAGTCCAACAGAAATAGTATCAGTAGGATCTGAAAGTTTAGTTTTATCCTCATGTCCTGCTTCCTGCAAAGTCAGGTCTTCCATGGACTTTTTAGACCTTTCTATAGGTGTTTTATATTCTTCAATATGATTTGAGAAGAAGTCTTCTATGCTCTCATTTTTCTTCCTTATTTTGGCTGTTATGGGAGGGCCGTTAATGAGTTGAATGGGAAATCTAGTGCCACATTCAACCATTTGCATATCACCTGCAGATATGTTTGTATGAATCATATCCTGAGTACTAGCTTTGTACTTTGTAGCTTTGAGAGACACACTGAACACGTTCTTTTTTGCAAAGAGTTATTTATCTGGCCATTATTTGTGGTTTTGGTCATGAGGTCTCTACTAACTGAGGAATATGGATTTTTCTGTCTGCAATGTGGATATGATTTTATTATTCACTGGAATATTTAAACAGTTATTACAGTTAGAGTTCATAAAGTTGTCAAGAAAGGAGTTAGTGTAAAGTTTAAATTTGTTTATTTCCTCAGTAAAATTTAGCTGCTTTTTTTCTGCATCTTCCTCCAGCTTTGGCAACGTGACTTTGTTATCCAACAACTTCTGGTCTCTTTCATTCCCTTGTGTAATTAAATAAGCAATTTTTGTTTTTAGAATAAGAATTTCATTGTCTGCTTGTTTTGTGGTGGTAATTAATTCTGCTTCTAAATATTTTATTTTACTCACTAACTTGGTTTGTAATTCCTGCAGTTCTTTAAATCTAGCATCGCTGATTTTCTTTTCTTCCTCTGCCTGTGCCAATAACTCTTTCATATTTTGTTCCTTGATGAGGTTTCTGCTAAGGTAGTCATTCTTTTCAGAGAGGTCCCGAGTGTAGTCCGTTAGTGCTGCTATTCTATTTTCCAATTCTGCTAGTTGCTTTTCCATGTCTTGCTGTAATGAAGATTTAATATTTTTGGCTTCCCTAGGAATATAAGTTTATCGTTTTGCAGTTTGAGGTTATTAATTTCATTCTTCAGGACATTGTTCTCATTAAGTAGGGCGTTGCTGGCTTCCGCTGCCAAAGTCAGAGAAGTTTCAAGGTCAAGATCCTCAGATAACTCATATTCTCTGATTTTATCTTGAACATTGTTTACGACAGGTGTCATCAGTTTCTTCAGGAGCAACTTCTTGAGAAAAATTATGAGGAGTAGTTAAATTAGCATCTGTGATTGAGCCTATGGCTGCCTCAGTTTCTTGTAGCGCCTTATTAAATATCTTATTTTTTAAATTGTCTGTCTTGGGTAACCCATACACATATTTAAGTGTAACATATAGGAATAGGTCATTAGATTTTAAATTGGCAGTTTTGTTATCACCAAAAAAGAGAATGGTATATTTTACAGATTTTTCTTTGCCTTCAGCAGATATGTCTATCATTTTACCAGGCCAATGTGGGTAATATTTAAGTTTGGCAAAAACAATAGCTCCAATGGAGAAAGAGACGCTAGAGTTTACCATTATTAAACAGTGCTCTTAGTGGTCATGTAGGAGTTTGTCACTGTGATAAACTGTGACCAATTAAAACATTCACTGGGGATGTCAAAATTACTAGCGACAGAAAATGCGGGAAATTTTTGTTTTTTACTTACCCAAAACGTAGTCATTATAGCGAAAAGGGTTTTCCAAGGTATCCCGGAAGCTTCGTTGGCCAGAACAGGTGACGTCATGTCCATGCCGAGTCTGCTCGTCATCCGCACTGGGTGCCAGTCCCCGTGTTGTATGTGTTCGCAGTGCACTAGGTTCCGGCGCAAACACTCTCGAATTACTTGTATGTAGTACATGAATGACACGTAGATAGTACATCAATTACATGTATATACTACATATTAATTTGAAAAATATACAAAATCAAAAACAGTTAACACTCCCCCCTTCCCCTAGTAAAAATTAGAAGATAAAAACTATATACACCCCCACCCACCGCCAAAGACTAAAAACTACTTATTTGTCCTCGTGATACTTATCAAAGCAACTGAGTTCACACAGACCTGGTTCATCAGGGTACACTGCACAATAGTAATCTGTTTCCTTACGCTTGCCTTCTTGGTAGCAAACGCGGCACTTCCGGGTAACTGACTTGCCGTTTCCTTTGCGCTTTGTTAGTTTGGAGAGATGATGCATGCTGTTGCGCGTCGGTGTGATGAGCAGTGGGGCTTCCTTTGGAGGGAGCAGGTCTTCAAAAACACGAACTTGGAAGTCATACAGGGACAGTCTATCTGAGTTGTACATATTGTACAGGTAAAAAGAATTTACTACAACAGCCTGGAGAAAGTGCAAAAAAATTTTCTTGTGCCATTGCAGGGTCTTGCGCTTACAGGGGTAATAAGATACCATTTGGTCCAAGCGGTCAGTCTCCTTCATGTAAGAGTGGTAGTACATGATTGGTTTTGGCAGCTAAATTGTAGTATTTTTAATTTTCCATATTCGGACCATTGTGGTCTCACACTGAATTTGAATATCAATGATTTTACTTCACAAAACCACACAAACATACCCAATAGTATGCAGTTTCTTAAAGTTATTTTACCTAAACAAAAGGTCTCCAAGTTAACAGATAGATTGGGATGCTATGATTGGAATAATATTTTGAGCTCTGATGTTGTCGGTGCTCGGAATGTCTGTTCTGTCATTCTTTATATATTGACAAATAATATTAACCATTTCTCTAAACCAGTAAGAGTTAATTCCAACAGTGGTAAAAAAAGGAATAATGCCTGGTTCAATAATGAGTTAGCTGCTATGAAAAGTAGATTAATTTTCTTAGACGTCTTAGTTAAGAATAATATGAGAAATTTCCATGAAATTAAACAAACATACAATTACTTGAAGAATCATTACAGAAAAAGTATTAAAGAAGCTAAAATCAAATTTAATACAAATATAATAGAGAATAGTAGTAACAAATGCAGAGCGGCATGGAATATCATTAAAAGTAATAATAATGTTAGTACCGTAAGTTTAAAAAATTCAGTAATATCCCCAGACACTTTTAATAATTACTTTTTGGATTCAGTGGAGACTATTAAGAACAAAATAGGCACTGCCCCTTCTAACTCAGAGCAGCTGCTTGCGTCTGTTGAGAAACCTGTTCCAAATGTACATTTTACGTGGAATATAATAACACCACTGGATGTAATCAATGCAACTAAGCGTTTAAAAAACTCTAATTGTAATGATGTTTATCAAATGTCCAATAATCTTCTAAAACAAATCATTGATAACATATCTTTGCCACTATCCTGCTGCTTTAATCTTTGCCTGTTAGAAGGAATTTTTCCTGATGAATTCAAAATTGCAAGAATTAGTCCAATTTTTAAAAAGGGATCTAAAGACAAACCTGAAAGTTACAGACCCATTTCAGTTATTCCTGTAATATCAAAAATATTTGAGCTTTTAGTTTTTGATCAGCTAAGTGCCTATTTTGAGAAAAATAATCTTTTAAGTATTTCTCAATTTGGATTTAGAAAAGGTAAATCCACAGTAGATGCAATAGATAAGCTGGTGCACGAAGTGCTACTAGCATTTGAAAATAAGGTTTTTGCTCAGGCTACCTTTTGTGACCTGAGCAAAGCCTTTGATTGTGTAAATCACTCGGAATTATTGTTAAAACTTAAATACTATGGTATTCAAAATTTGCAACTTGAATTTTTTAAATCTTATCTTTTTGAGCGGAAGCAAAAGGTTCTAGTGAATAGTGATTGGTCACAGGTAGTTACAATTAAATATGGTGTCCCCCAGGGATCGGTTTTAGGTCCTCTTCTCTTTTTAATTAGTATAAATGACCTCCCTGCTTTTATTGACTGTAAATCAATATTGTATGCAGATGATACCACTTTCCTCAACATTAATTCAAACATTGATGAGCTTAAAATCTTGGCACAAAGTGCTCTGGATAAGGCATCGGATTGGTTTAAAGCAAACGGTTTTCTTTTAAATGAAGATAAAACCCAAAACATAATTTTTACTTTAAGAGCTATTGGTATTGATAATAATTTAGATAAATATTCAAATCAAGTAAAATTTCTAGGAGTTTGTTTTGATAAAAATTTAACATGGGGTTCTCATATTGATTACATTAGCTCAAAATTATCTAGGGTTATTTTTCTAATTAAAAAGCTTACTAATTGTATTGAAACAAATTATATTAGATCCGCTTATTTTTCTTATTTCCAATCAATTTTTAGATATGGTTTAATATTTTATGGAAACTGCAGCAGGATAGATGAAATATTAATTTTACAAAAAAGAGCAATCAGGATCATGTGTGGTGTTAGTTTTTTAGAACATTGTAAACCTTTATTTATAAACTTAAAAATTCAAACTATTTTCAACTTATACATATATGACTTAGTTTTGTATACTTTTCAATACCCTAACAATATTAAGTATGCTGATCATAGCTACAATACTAGGAGTAAGGCAAGTAGGCTTACTACAATCAATTTCTGCAGACTAAATAAAACCATTAATAGTCACCAGGTTGTTTCACTAAAAATTTACAACAAATTACGTAATTTAATAAATATATACCCTAAAAAAGTGTTTTGCAATAAATTTTATAATTGGCTTCTAAACAATCATTTTTATTCTGTAGATGAATTTTTTGCTGTATCCCATATTAATTTATAATTATATCTAAAGCTAAATAAGGATAATTGTTTATATTTCTTGGATGTGTTTACATATCACTTATATTTTAGTATGTAAACATGTATTTATTTATTGACTTGGCTACTGGCTGTAAAGTGACTTTGTCGATGAGTGCTAAACTTAGTATGACAATAAATAATATTATTATTATTATTATTAAGGGGTTTTCCCCTAAGAGATTGCTTTTAATAAAGAACATCTTGAACACAATCATAGTATTGAAATATATGTTTTTATTCATGTAGTTATTAAAATTATTAGTAATTATAAAATTGGATTATGTTACAGGTAACGGAATCTCTAGAAAAGTCTGACACAAGTGAAGAAACTCCATCTCAGAAACTAGACTTGACTGTAAGTTTATAGATACTGTTGTAAATTTCTTTGTTTCTTACCTTACAAATAGGTTCCAATATGTTTATTTCAATGGCTTTTTGTCTGATACACGTCTTGTTCAGTTAGGTGTTCCCCAAGGTTCAATTTTGGGGCCTACTTTATTTATTATTTATGTAAATGACCTGCCCTCTAATCTTAATGACAACAGTGTAAGCACCTACATGTTTGCTGATGACCTGGGCCTCAAAGTCTGCACAGAATCAGTTGATGATTGTAGGGAGATGCTTAGTATTAAAACTTCAATTGTAAACTACTAGTGCAGCCAACAAATTATGTCTAAATGAAAATAAAATCCAGGATTTACAATTCACCTTGTCTTGTAGGTCAAGTGAAAATGATGACTTGAGTCTTAAGTTTTTAGGTGTCTATTTGCAGTCAAACCTAAAGTGACAAACTCACATTGATTATGTGGCTACTCAGACTACAAGGGGCATCTTTTTGATTAGGGCTCTAAATAGAGTAATTTCTATAGATCACATGATGTGTGTATATTATGCATATATAAATAGTTTTTAGATAGTTTAAATAGTTTTGTAAATACTAGAACCAACTGTAGCATGTAAACCATTGAATAAGGGGTTTTCCCCTTAGAGATTGCTTTTAATAAAGAACATCTTGAACACAATCATAGTTATGAAATATATGTTTTTATTCATGTAGTTATTAAAATTATTAGTAATTATAAAATTGGATTATGTTACAGGTAACGGAATCTCTAGAAAAGTCTGACACAAGTGAAGAAACTCCATCTCAGAAACTAGACCTGACTGTAAGTTTATAGATACTGTTGTAAATTTCTTTGTTTCTTACCTTACAAATAGGTTCCAATATGTTTATTTCAATGGCTCTTTGTCTGATACACGTCTTGTTCAGTTAGGTGTTCCCCAAGGTTCAATTTTTGGGCCTACTTTATTTATTATTTATGTAAATGACCTGCCCTCTAATCTTAATGACAACAGTGTAAGCACCTACATGTTTGCTGATGACAACAGTGTAAGCACCTACATGTTTGCTGATGACCTGGGCCTCAAAGTCTGTACAGAATCAGTTGATGATTGTAGGGAGATGCTTAGTATTAAAACTTCAATTGTAAACTACTAGTGCAGCCAACAAATTATGTCTAAATGAAAATAAAATCCAGGATTTACAATTCACCTTGTCTTGTAGGTCAAGTGAAAATGATGACTTGAGTCTTAAGTTTTTAGGTGTCTATTTGCAGTCAAACCTAAAGTGACAAACTCACATTGATTATGTGGCTGCTCAGACTACAAGGAGCATCTTTTTGATTAGGGCTCTAAATGGAGTAATTTCTATTGATCACATGCTGTGTGTATATTATGCATATATAAATAGTTTTTAGACCTATGGAGTTGCTTTGTGGGGCCATTCTCATTTTAGCAAAAAAGCTGTTTGTACTTCAGAAGAAGGCAATTAAGATAATTGGCAATGTATATAGTAGAGAACATTGTAAACCTCTTTTTGTAAATTTTAATATTTTTACCCTGCCGTCCATCTATGTTTTAAATGTATTGTTGTATGTTAAAGATAATTTATTTAGACTTAGCAACCAAAGAGATGTACATAATCATTTTACACACAATAAAGATAGCTTAAAAACTCCTAGATGTAACTTTACTAGTACTCAATGCAGCTTTCAATACCAGGGTATCAAGCTTTTCAATGCTCTACCCATGCAAGTAAAGATCATGAGCAGGACTAATTTCAAAAATACCATAAAATATTGGTTGTTAAAATCTGCTATTTACAGTGTCGAAGAGTTTTTTCTTGTAGTGCAAAATCTCACAAGCTAGTTTAATGTATCATTATTGACATTGTTATATACATTCTTTGTATCCTGACAATAAATGCTTTGATTTGATTTGCTATAAACTTGGATTACGTTACAGATAATGGAATCTCCAGAAAAGTCTGAAAAAAGTGAAGAAACTCCATCTCAGAACTGGTACCAGATTGTTGTAAGTTTATATTTCATCATAGAATAGGTCTATTTCTATAGAATAGGTCATTTCATCAAAATAGGTCTAAAAATAGGTCTAAAAACACATAGTTTTTAGATCTATGGAGTTGCTTTGTGGGGCCATTCTCATTTTAGCAAATAAGCTGTTTGTACTTCAGAAGAAGGCAATTAAGATAATTGGCAATGTACATAGTAGAGAACATTGTAAACCTCTTTTTGTAAATTTGTTTAGTTGTCTATTTGCAGTCAAACCTAAAGTGACATACTCACATTGATTATGTGGCTGCTCAGACTACAAGGGGCATCTTTTTGATTAGGGCTCTAAATGGAGTAATTTCTATTGATCACATGCTGTGTGTATATTATGCATATATAAATAGTTTTTAGACCTATGGAGTTGCTTTGTGGGGCTATTCTCATTGACAATGCAAAAAAGCTGTTTGTACTTCAGAAGAAGGCAAATAAGATAATTGGCAATGTACATAGTAGAGAACATTGTAAACCTCTTTTTGTAAATTTTAACTCTCTCCCGCTCCCATTGTTTCCAGGCGCTCATGGTGCTTCTAACCTCAATTAATTCGCTCTGCCGGTCGGGCTCGGTCAAAATACGAGGCGTCTCAACTTACATATGTTATGTCATTGTAATTAACTATAATTATATATATTAATTATTTTACTATATATTGGTTCAATGAAGTTGATTGTACGAGACCAGGGAGGGTGCACACGGACAGCAGGGCGCCGGGTTGTTTGTTGCGCAGTTACTTGGTGAAGGTCATTGTCTGGCTCGCCGTCACTGCCCCTGCCACTGTGATCACTCCGAACTACATCCTCAATGCCACCAACCACTTCACAAGCTCTGGTACATCACTACACTCACTTGAATCATCGCAATCACTACTAATAACGAGATCGATTTCACTGTCACGAAGTGTACGACTACAACCCGCCATTGTTTCCGCACAACTAATATAAATAGCAAAATAATGGAATAAATCTACTGTAAGAGTAAAGTAAATGGTCTCCTGATAGCAAACAACCCGTAGTAGTACAAACTATTGCTACTCGAGAGCAGCACTTATCGGCTCTAGTAGATAAAGCAGTGCGTGCTGATCTGTGCCGTTTAGGCTGCAGTGGCTATGTTGTGGCCGTGCCAATTCATGCCTTGCGAGCGGGAGAGGGTTAATATTTTGACCCTGCCGTCCATCTATGTTTTAAATGTATTGTTGTATGTTAAAGATAATTTATTTAGACTTAGCAACCAAAGAGATGTACATAATCATTTTACACACAATAAAGATAACTTAAAAACTCCTAGATGTAACTTTACTAGTACTCAATGCAGCTTTCAATACCAGGGTATCAAGCTTTTCAATGCTCTACCCATGCAAGTAAAGATCATGAGCAGGACTAATTTCAAAAATACCATAAAATATTGGTTGTTAAAATCTGCTATTTACAGTGTCGAAGAGTTTTTTTCTTGTAGTGCAAAATCTCACAAGCTAGTTTAACCCTTTCCACTCGGATTTTTTTCACTAGTCTGCCCCCTCAGCTCGTATTTATTTTAGCATATTTTCAGTAAAAACCCATTTTTAGCAAACTGGAAGTCAATAAAGTATATACATTATTATATTGTATAATAATTTTATTTTATTTCTAATTTATATTTTTGAGATATAAAATTTGATAATTACACTAATAAGTTTTATATTTTAGCATGGTATGGTATCGTTCAGAACACTCTGCAGGATGAAGACCAGGATTTTTTGAACAGGTTTTACAATAGTAAAGTGTTTCCCTTCTTCCTCCTGGCACCTTTCTATTGCTACAAACAGCACAGTTTTTAGTTTTTTTTGTTGGATGAGCTGCAAGAAAGTGAGGTTGTTTGTTTAGCCTTTTTTCTTTTTCTACTGATGAAGGACGACCCCGCTTCAAACTCATAGGGTTACTGACATGGCCTACAAGTTCAGTGATAAGGATTTCTCTGAAATTCCTGTGTTGAATTGTTTTTTTTTCCATGGTTTTGTTTATTCGTGTTGAACAAGAGAAAGCTATCTACTATTCCCACTTCCAACATCCAGAAAAATAGCTTTCTCCACTACTTCAGAGATTTACGGGGAAATTTGTAGGAAGCAATATAGTGGTCTGCTTGGTCCAAGCCACCCATATATTTGTTATACTGACAGATAACTGTTGGCTTTTGTATGTTTATTTGATTATCCTTGCCTTAATTAAGTAATTCAGCAATAACTTCTGAATCAGAAAGAAAAGAGGTACTTGGTAACGACATATCGAGTCACTAATGCGAACGCGTCTGAAAATTGGTTAGGAAACGTGACTACAATGACAAAGCAAAATAAATCAGCAGCCGACCAATCGTAGTTCAGCTGTAATTTATTAGTTCCTGAGAATACCGTGCGATCGCAGCACCAATCGGAAACATCGTAGGCCGGCTAAAAATAAAGAAAAGATGACGTCACTGCAATGTCGGATGGCGTCCGACATACGAGCGGAACGGCAAAATAGCAATGTCGGACGACGTCCGACATACGAGCGGAAAGGGTTAATGTATCATTATTGACATTGTTATATACATTCTTTGTATCCTGACAATAAATGCTTTGATTTGATTTGATATAAACTTGGATTACGTTACAGATAATGGAATCTCCAGAAAAGTCTGACACAAGTGAAGAAACTCCATCTCAGAAACTAGACTTGAGTGTAAGTTTATAGATACTGTTGTAAATTTCTTTGTTTCTTACCTTACAAATAGGTTCCAATATGTTTATTTCAATGGCTTTTTGTCTGATACACGTCTTGTTCAGTTAGGTGTTCCCCAAGGTTCAATTTTGGGGCCTACTTTATTTATTATTATTTATGTAAATGACCTGCCCTCTAATCTTAATGACAACAGTGTAAGCACCTACATGTTTGCTGATGACCTGGGCCTCAAAGTCCGTACAGAATCAGTTGATGATTGTAGGGAGATGCTTAGTATTAAAACTTCAATTGTAAACTACTAGTGCAGCCAACAAATTATGTCTAAATGAAAATAAAATCCAGGATTTACAATTCACCTTGTCTTGTAGGTCAAGTGAAAATGATGACTTGAGTCTTAAGTTTTTAGGTGTCTATTTGCAGTCAAACCTAAAGTGACAAACTCACATTGATTATGTGGCTGCTCAGACTACAAGGGGCATCTTTTTGATTAGGGCTCTAAATAGAGTAATTTCTATAGATCACATGCTGTGTGTATATTATGCATATATAAATAGTTTTTAGACCTATGGAGTTGCTTTGTGGGGCCATTCTCATTTTAGCAAAAAAGCTGTTTGTACTTCAGAAGAAGGCAATTAAGATAATTGGCAATGTACATAGTAGAGAACATTGTAAACCTCTTTTTGTAAATTTTAATATTTTTACCCTGCCGTCCATCTATGTTTTAAATGTATTGTTGTATGTTAAAGATAATTTATTTAGACTTAGCAACCAAAGAGATGTACATAATCATTTTACACACAATAAAGATAGCTTAAAAACTCCTAGATGTAACTTTACTAGTACTCAATGCAGCTTTCAATACCAGGGTATCAAGCTTTTCAATGCTCTACCCATGCAAGTAAAGATCATGAGCAGGACTAATTTCAAAAATACCATAAAATATTGGTTGTTAAAATCTGCTATTTACAGTGTCGAAGAGTTTTTTCTTGTAGTGCAAAATCTCACAAGCTAGTTTAATGTATCATTATTGACATTGTTATATACATTCTTTGTATCCTGACAATAAATGCTTTGATTTGATTTGATATAAACTTGGATTACGTTACAGATAATGGAATCTCCAGAAAAGTCTGAAAAAAAGTGAAGAAACTCCATCTCAGAACTGGTACCAGATTGTTGTAAGTTTATATTTCATCATAGAATAGGTCTATTTCTATAGAATAGGTCATTTCATCAAAATAGGTCTAAAAATAGGTCTAAAAACACATAGTTTTTAGATCTATGGAGTTGCTTTGTGGGGCCATTCTCATTTTAGCAAATAAGCTGTTTGTACTTCAGAAGAAGGCAATTAAGATAATTGGCAATGTACATAGTAGAGAACATTGTAAACCTCTTTTTGTAAATTTGTTTAGTTGTCTATTTGCAGTCAAACCTAAAGTGACATACTCACATTGATTATGTGGCTGCTCAGACTACAAGGGGCATCTTTTTGATTAGGGCTCTAAATGGAGTAATTTCTATTGATCACATGCTGTGTGTATATTATGCATATATAAATAGTTTTTAGACCTATGGAGTTGCTTTGTGGGGCTATTCTCATTGACAATGCAAAAAAGCTGTTTGTACTTCAGAAGAAGGCAAATAAGATAATTGGCAATGTACATAGTAGAGAACATTGTAAACCTCTTTTTGTAAATTTTAACTCTCTCCCGCTCCCATTGTTTCCAGGCGCTCATGGTGCTTCTAACCTCAATTAATTCGCTCTGCCGGTCGGGCTCGGTCAAAATACGAGGCGTCTCAACTTACATATGTTATGTCATTGTAATTAACTATAATTATATATATTAATTATTTTACTATATATTGGTTCAATGAAGTTGATTGTACGAGACCAGGGAGGGTGCACACGGACAGCAGGGCGCCGGGTTGTTTGTTGCGCAGTTACTTGGTGAACTCACATTGATTATGTGGCTGCTCAGACTACAAGGGGCATCTTTTTGATTAGGGCTCTAAATAGAGTAATTTCTATAGATCACATGATGTGTGTATATTATGCATATATAAATAGTTTTTAGATAGTTTAAATAGTTTTGTAAATACTAGAACCAACTGTAGCATGTAAACCATTGAATAAGGGGTTTTCCCCTTAGAGATTGCTTTTTAACCCATTCAAGACGTTGGACGGGCAGTTTCCGTCCTTCACTACGCGCGCGGCCCAACGACTAAAGACGGGCCGCGCCCGTCCGCTAGACACGACATCGACGTAGTTGAATATATTGCCGATAGATCGCAGAGGCATTCACATTTGCTGCATATTTTGTTCTCAATATTCTAGTCTATGTTTTTCTTCTTCTTCGTTTCTGAAAATCATCTGATATTGCCTCAAATCATCTTGGCAAAACAGCTTTCTTTCGTTTGTAAACAGTCAAGATGGCGTCTCGCGACCGGAATGATGTGTTCGTAAATTCGGATGATTTTTACGGCTTACGTTGCTAACGTTTTAGATGAAAGTGGTGATGAGGAAAAGTGACAGTGATACAAGATGACATGATACATGAAAATAATGAGATGTCTGATGGTACAACGATGACAGCAGTAATAATGAAAGTGACGATAACCCACTGGCTAGGCCTTATGATTTTGCGTGGTGTGTTGGATCAAATACTGTTGTACAATGCGTTTTCCGGCAATCATGGAATAAATACTATCATTTGGAGGCAGTTAAGAGAAAACTGCACTGAATCAGATGTGTTCAATCACTTCTGTGACGATACCTTTGTTGCTCAGGTAACCCTTTGGTTGGCCTCCCGTTTGTGGAGAAACACCACTGCCCCTTCAAGGAAAGTTTTGGGGGCATTTTATTGAAAAGATATCTCCAACCACCAAAGCCAGGCCCTCAAGAAAATGTAAAGTTTGTGCCTCACAGGGAAAAAGAAGTGAAACAGTGTATCAAATGTAAAAAGTGTCATGTTTCACTTCATCTAGAAACATGTTTTGAAGTGTTTCACACCCAAACCAACTTCTAATGAAGTATAATAAACATTTTTAAATAGTGTAAATACATGTATATTTAAAAAAAAAACTAACATTTTGTGTTCATACAATAACAAGGAATAACTAAGGTTAATTTATAATATTCATAGCATGTTATACAGAAAGTGTTATGCAAAGTGCACCTGTTCTTACACGAAATCATGGAAAATATCCAGTTCTGTAGTCCAAAAATTATAGTAATTTATTCAGTCACGAATGGGTTAATAAAGAACATCTTGAACACAATCATAGTTATGAAATATATGTTTTTATTCATGTAGTTATTAAAATTATTAGTAATTATAAAATTGGATTATGTTACAGGTAACGGAATCTCTAGAAAAGTCTGACACAAGTGAAGAAACTCCATCTCAGAAACTAGACCTGACTGTAAGTTTATAGATACTGTTGTAAATTTCTTTGTTTCTTACCTTACAAATAGGTTCCAATATGTTTATTTCAATGGCTCTTTGTCTGATACACGTCTTGTTCAGTTAGGTTTTCCCCAAGGTTCAATTTTTGGGCCTACTTTATTTATTATTTATGTAAATGACCTGCCCTCTAATCTTAATGACAACAGTGTAAGCACCTACATGTTTGCTGATGACCTGGGCCTCAAAGTCTGTACAGAATCAGTTGATGATTGTAGGGAGATGCTTAGTATTAAAACTTCAATTGTAAAATACTAGTGCAGCCAACAAATTATGTCTAAATGAAAATAAAATCCAGGATTTACAATTCACCTTGTCTTGTAGGTCAAGTGAAAATGATGACTTGAGTCTTAAGGTTTTAGGTGTCTATTTGCAGTCAAACCTAAAGTGACAAACTCACATTGATTATGTGGCTGCTCAGACTACAAGGAGCATCTTTTTGATTAGGGCTCTAAATGGAGTAATTTCTATTGATCACATGCTGTGTGTATATTATGCAGATATAAATAGTTTTTAGACCAATGGAGTTGCTTTGTGGGGCCATTCTCATTTTAGCAAAAAAGCTGTTTGTACTTCAGAAGAAGGCAATTAAGATAATTGGCAATGTACATAGTAGAGAACATTGTAAACCTCTTTTTGTAAATTTTAATATTTTTACCCTGCCGTCCATCTATGTTTTAAATGTATTGTTGTATGTTAAAGATAATTTATTTAGACTTAGCAACCAAAGAGATGTACATAATCATTTTACACACAATAAAGATAGCTTAAAAACTCCTAGATGTAACTTTACTAGTACTCAATGCAGCTTTCAATACAAGGGTATCAAGCTTTTCAATGCTCTACCCATGCAAGTAAAGATCATGAGCAGGACTAATTTCAAAAATACCATAAAATATTGGTTGTTAAAATCTGCTATTTACAGTGTCGAAGAGTTTTTTCTTGTAGTGCAAAATCTCACAAGCTAGTTTAATGTATCATTATTGACATTGTTATATACATTCTTTGTATCCTGACAATAAATGCTTTGATTTGATTTGCTATAAACTTGGATTACTTTACAGATAATGGAATCTCCAGAAAAGTCTGAAAAAAGTGAAGAAACTCCATCTCAGAACTGGTACCAGATTGTTGTAAGTTTATATTTCATCATAGAATAGGTCTATTTCTATAGAATAGGTCATTTCATCAAAATAGGTCTAAAAATAGGTCTAAAAACACATAGTTTTTAGATCTATGGAGTTGCTTTGTGGGGCCATTCTCATTTTAGCAAATAAGCTTTTTGTACTTCAGAAGAAGGCAATTAAGATAATTGGCAATGTACATAGTAGAGAACATTGTAAACCTCTTTTTGTAAATTTGTTTAGTTGTCTATTTGCAGTCAAACCTAAAGTGACATACTCACATTGATTATGTGGCTGCTCAGACTACAAGGGGCATCTTTTTGATTAGGGCTCTAAATGGAGTAATTTCTATTGATCACATGCTGTGTGTATATTATGCATATATAAATAGTTTTTAGACCTATGGAGTTGCTTTGTGGGGCTATTCTCATTGACAATGCAAAAAAGGACCTGATTGTAAGTCTATATTTCATCTTTACTGTGTTTAATTAGCCAGAACTAAATGATGTTTGTAAACCAGTTAGTTAGGGTTATTTCCCCCTTGCAAGTGCTTTTTGTAAACAACACTTAATCACCAATTTTATATTTCATCATTACTATGTTGTAAATACCAGAACCAACTGTAGCATGAAATTGCCATTGTATAAGGGGTTTCCCCTTAGAGATTGCTTTTAATAAAGAACATCTTGAACACAATCATAGTATTGAAATATATGTTTTTATTCATGTAGTTATTAAAATTATTAGTAATTATAAAATTGGATTATGTTACAGGTAACGGAATCTCTAGAAAAGTCTGACACAAGTGAAGAAACTCCATCTCAGAAACTAGACCTGACTGTAAGTTTATAGATACTGTTGTAAATTTCTTTGTTTCTTACCTTACAAATAGGTTCCAATATGTTTATTTCAATGGCTCTTTGTCTGATACACGTCTTGTTCAGTTAGGTGTTCCCCAAGGTTCAATTTTGGGGCCTACTTTATTTATTATTTATGTAAATGACCTGCCCTCTAATCTTAATGACAACAGTGTAAGCACCTACATGTTTGCTGATGACCTGGGCCTCAAAGTCTGTACAGAATCAGTTGATGATTGTAGGGAGATGCTTAGTATTAAAACTTCAATTGTAAACTACTAGTGCAGTCAACAAATTATGTCTAATGAAAATAAAATCCAGCATTTACAATTCACCTTGTCTTGTAGGTCAAGTGACAATGATGACTTGTATGTATATACAGATCCCCCCAACAATGCTTAATTGAATCTTTTTTTATAAATTTGATTTCCTTTGTGATTTATTGTGCAAAAAATACAAAAATATCCTTATTGCAGGTGACTTAAACATAAATGTTTTGAATAAGGATAAAACTTATAATGCCTTTGTTAATATTTTACGTTCCTATGATCTCGAGTATAAAGTAGATTTTCCTACCCGAGTTACATCAGAATCTGAAACTGCAATAGATAACTTTATCACTAACATTAAATGTAAAAAGTTAAAAATATCGAGTATAATAACACACTTATCAGACCATGATGGAAAGTTGTTGGAAATTTATGGTTTGGAAAATGAGTTTGGTTATAAAACTAAAAAATACTGTAGGAAATTTACGAAGGCTAACACAGATTTATTTTTTAAACTTCTGGCACACGAAAATTGGTTAGATGTTTATGAAGCTACTGTTGAAACTAAATACAATGTTATTTATTGTAAATTTGCTTATGCCTTTGAAACTAGCTTTCCCAAACTACTAACAATAGAAAAAAATAACAATGTTAAATGGATTTCAAATGATGTTAAAATTAAAAATGATGAAATTATGAAACTTGAAAAAGAATATAGATTCCTGAAAACCGAGATTTTAAAACATAAAATTAAACAGTTAAAAAGGGAAGTTAAATTGCAAATTAATTATGAAAAAAAAACAATTTTTGGATAATAAAATAATGAATTCTACAAATAAATCAAAATCTACATGGCAAATTATAAAATCTGAAGTTGACAACACTACTAAAACAAATGAAAATATACATATTGTTGTAAAGGGCAAAACTGTATCAGAGCCAAACCTTGTCAGCAATGTTTTTAATGATTTTTTTGTAAATGCTGTAGATAATTTAGTAATTCCGAACATCCAACCTAAAGTTGTTAGTGAGTTGTCCTTTAAAACACAAAATTCAAGAAGATTCACTTTTGAATCTGTTAATGAAGATGCAGTAAAAAAAATTGTTATGGCTTTTAAAAATAAATTTTCGACTGGTATTGATGATATTCCAATGGCTTTGGTAAAACAACGGTAATTCTAAGCAATATATGGGTCAACCTCGATTTTTCTTATATTACAATATAATGTTCCAATAGTCAATTAGAAAAGGAAATGACTAGAATTTCTTGCCGGAAAGTAGTTATAGGGAGCAGGCAACCGCCAGACGGTCATATATTGCTTAGAGTTACCTATTAGTGATCAGGGGCACTGACGTGATCTGGGCTTCAAATTTGGAACTATTCGAGTTAATTTTTTTTTCTAAAAGAGCAAGCAGCGCGAAGCGCTGCGCAGCGGGCAGGCATCGTGCGTGATCCTTTTTTTTATTAAACATTTCTGATAAATTGTTATTACATATTACAATATAATGTAGGTAATGTATGTAAAACAATTTTAAACACATAATTACATGCTGGAAAGCAAAGTAAACCAATATAATCCGCCCAATACAAAATCTCCGTAAAAATCTGGTAAAGGAATCTGTGTCATTCCTTTGGCCTGAATCAATTCAGTATATACGAAGATCACGCACGATGCTTGCCCGCTGCGCAGCGCTTCGCGCTGCTTGCTCTTTTAGAAAGAAAATAAACTCGAGTAGTTCCAATTTGAAGCCCAGATCACGTCAGTGCCCCTGATCACTAATAGGTAATTCTCGCGGTTGCCTGCTCCCTATAACTGCTTTCCAGCAAGAAATTCTAGTCATTTCCTATTCTAATTGACTATTGGAACATTATATTGTAATATGAGTTGCCTGCTCCCTATAACTGCTTTCCGGCAAGAAATTCTAGTCATTTCCTTTTCTAATTGACTATTGGAACATTATATTGTAATATGAGAAAAATCGAGGTTGACCCATATATTGCTTAGAATTACCAAAACAACTGTTCCCGCTCAACTCCAGGCCACTCACGCACATTATTAATTCATCATTAATTTCTGGTTTTTTCCCATGTCAATTAAAAATTGCTAAAGTAATAATACCTCTTCATAAAAAAGGAAACACAAATGACCCATCAAGTTTCAGACCTATATCATTGTTACCCGTATTTTCAAAAGTTTTTGAAAAAGTAGCGTATAATCAGCTTATGAAATATTTGGAACTAAATCAGTTACTTGATAACGAGCAACATGGTTTTCGACCAGGCAGATCCACAGCTACAGCAAGTGTTAAATTTATTGAATCAATTATAGACTCAATTGACAGAAGTGAAAAAGTTATTGGAATTTTTCTTGATCTTACCAAAGCATTCAACAGTGTGTCACATGATGGGTTGCTTAATGTCCTTAGTGATTTGAATATAAAAGGCAAGGAATACAATTGGTTTAGGTCATATTTGAAGAATAGACAGCAGTGTACTCAAATTCAACACATTTTAAACTATGCTGGAAGTCAATATAATTACATTAGAACCTATTTTTCAAAATTTAAAATAGCAAAACATGGCGTTCCTCAAGGTTCTATCCTGAGCCCTCTTTTATTTCTCTGTTATTTAAAGGGGCTCCCTGGGACGGTTCCAGGTGGAGGCTCAATATGCCTTTATGCTGACGATGCAAGTATTACGGTTTCAGGTAATAAACAGGAAGACATTGAGCTTTTATCTTTTTTAAACCTTTTGACTGTTAAAGATTTCCTGAGTTCCAAAAATCTCTTGCTAAACCCAAATAAATCAAATTTTCTATTGTTCAGTACCAAACAATCAAGATTACAATTCGAGCCTAACATATATTTAGAAAATTAAAAATTGAATCAAGTAGACAATACAAAGTTTCTTGGAATAATATTAGATCGGAATTTAGGTTGGGAGAAACATGTTGATTATGTGGTAAAAAAAAGTCCTCCGGTCTATTTGCTTTACGCCAAATGTCAAGGGTGTGTAGCATTGAGACATTGAAAGCCATCTACTTTGCTATGGTAAATTCCCATATGTCTTACAATATAGGCATATACGGAGCCACAACTAAAAGAAATCTGGACAGAATCTTATTACAACAAAAAAAAATCTTTAAGAATAATTTTTAACCTAAAACAAAGAGATACAGTGAAACCATACTTTTCTCAACTTTGAATTTTGACTGTATATGATCTATACATTTATGAAACTGTTTTATACGTAAAAAAATACAACAACCCAATAATTATTTTAAATCATCATGATTACAATTTAAGACGTAGCAGATATGTGGAACAACATAGGCTGAAGTTTTATGAAAAGAAAACTAGTTTCATCGGCACAAAATCTTTGTTTAACCTTCCTCTCAATATTCAGAATGAGCAAAATTATGAAAAATTCAAAAAACTACTTAAAGATTATTTATTAACGTTATCCTTGTATTCTTTTGAAGACTTTTTTTTGTTTCAATATGTAAATAACTTTTAAGTATTATTGGGTATGTTTAGAAATGTATAAAATCCCCTTAAATTACCTAATAATTACCTTAAGTAATAACTGCCTTGATGTAAAAATGCTTTAACTTACTCTGTAGAAGGCTACATGGCCAAATCTTACTTTTTCAGTGAGTGTCAAACTGATTTTTATGTTTTAATATATAAATGATAAATTTATATTGAGATTTATTGTGACGCTATTCTTGTAATCTGTTACATGTCTGAATAAAGAAATTTTGAATTTGAATTTGAATTTGAAGGGTGTTTTCCCCTTTGTGATTGCTTTTTATAAACAACATCTTGAACACAAACATAGTGATTAAATATATGTTTCCTTTCATGTAGTTATTAAAATTATTAGTGATTTTTATTACAAGTGAAGAAATTCCATCTCAGAACTGGGAACTGAGTGTAAGTTTATATTTCATATTTACTGTGTTTAATTAACCAGAACTTAATGATGCATGTGAACCACATAGGGGAGAGGCGGGCATAATGGCCAGGCTAAGACATTTTGATTTTTTAAACTACTTTTTAGTCGAGCTGGAAATTTAAAAATCATATCAAATATAGATTATCTATCATAAGACCTGTATTAAATGTCTAGTTGCCGTTAGGAAAATGGATATCCCTTAGTAATTGATTTTCCAATAAGTAACTATATGGACCATTACGCCCGCAGGGGATAGGGCATAATGGCCATATATCTAAAATGTGGTAAATACATTGTAAAAACAGCTGTTTTATAATAAAACATTTATTATAAAGATTTGTAACCTAATTATATTGTTTGAAAGCCACTTAAAAATATGTATTGAAAAACTTTGAATAGAAAATATACATATTTCATACTTTGTTTCAAAAACATTAATTTTGTAGAATATGTACACAATAAAAAGTAATTTTGTAATAAGTTTAATTACAATTTCTACATAAAAACCTAAGGTTCTTCTAATCTACGCCAGCACACAGTTCATGTGCCCACATATTGCACCCTTGGCACTTTATAAAACGCTCATTAAAGGATCAAGCTGAGAATTGTTCCATACAATAAAAACATTTGACATCATTATCTGAATCTTGAAAAAGACTTCTTTTGGTGGTATTGATCCTGGGTTTCTTAGATGTCCTCTTTAGGTCTATTTTTCTTTCTTCACCCTTTTTTTGTTTCTGAAGTTTTTCTTTAACTTTTTCATTTTTCGCAGCTTCCTCGGATATCAAATTATCTTTGTAAGGGCTTCCTGACAGCAAAGCTGTACAGCCTCTTTTACGTCCAGTTCTCCTACGACTTTCTTCAGATACACAAGGAAGAGGGATAATATCTTTAGGGCTTACAGCAAATTGTCCTAGGTTTGGATCATAATTTTCATCAAGATTGGTGTTGTAACTGCTTGGTGATACAGCTTGCAGAGAAGGAACTGCGTTGCTAGTAGAGGGTAGTGGATCTGTAGAATTTAGACCTCCTGTTGTTGGCAAGTCCGTCTGGAAGTGGTAGGTCCCTTACTTCTGCTACAGCAAATTTGTCTTCTGTGAAAATGTTTTCGTTGATGGGCTCAATGCCACATTTCCTAAATCCATTTACAGCATTAAGTGGAACAGCAGCCTTCATGTATGCTTCCCCAAAAAGATGACTCACTTGGTATTGAGTTACTGTACGTCCAGGGTTGTTTCTTAAGAATCTCTCGATTGCCTGAACATAAAAAGTGTTCAGGGGCCCCATAAATGACACGTCTAGGGGCTGCAACTTGTGTGTGCAGTGAGGTGGTAGACACACTACAGACGTATGATTAGCTCTGGCCAGTTAAATGAACTCAATGTTTTTTGTGTGAGTGGAATGCCCATCAAGTATTAATAACACTGGGTCATCTTTCGTAGGTTTGGCATGTACCAGAAAATGATTATACCACTGTACAAAAAGTTCTGTCTGCATCCACCCAGAGGGATGGCAGGTGAATGCAGTTCCAGGTGGAGCTCCATCCAGTTCGGCCTTCACCCGTAGGCGGGGAAATATGATGTAGGGGGGAATGTATGAGCCCCCAGCTGACGTGCACATTACCAAAGAACACAAAACCCCTCTCTCAGCTGAGGTCAAAGATCCAACCTGCCGCCTGCCTCTTAATGCTAAAACTTTAGAGCTTTTGGACTGGACTGTAGTTAGTCCTGTCTCATCCACATTGAAAATTCAATGGGCTGTGTAATTATGTTTGGACCTTTCCTCAACTAATATATCAAAACATTTCTTAACGGAAATCTTATTAAACCCACTTGCTCTAGGTGCAGAAGTTTGCTCAGGTTCCCTTAGAGTTAACTGTGGATGGCATTTGCGGAAACCGGCGATCCAACCTTTTCCAGCCATCCTGGACTCTTTGTTAAAAGTGTGAGAAAGTTTGTTCTTCTCAGCAAGTTCAAATGCTGCACTTGAAGATCCTGAACAGTCATACCGAAAAATCTAGTCTCCAGCAAGAGTAGATTATTGTATATTTATAGTTCTTGTTCCTTAGTAAATACGGAATTAAAACCTCCAAATACTTCTTTGTGTCCTGTAGCTCTCTTGTTCGTCTCCAGCACTTTTCTCTTCAAGGTGTTCCTTGGTACTTTGTATGTGGTCGCAGCTGTTAAAAATGCCATGCCTCCCTTCACTGCATCTATTGCCTTTTGCATGTTTCCAGGATCCCATGACTGCTGATCTCACTTGCGCTTGTAGTTGTAAACCATCGCTCCTGAAACAAAACAAAACAACTGAAGTATTTCAAATAAAAAAAATAAACATAAATAATTAAACATTTATTATAATTATAATTTTTTATATATTATAATTTATTATAATACATACAAATATTGGTTTTATAACATCTAAATTGTAATAAAACTGTTGTATTGGCTTTACTATGGAAATCTGAAGTTTTACAATTTTTCTGTAATCATTTAGAATAATTATATCATTTAAAACATTATTCAAGTAACAGGAAAAAGGAAGTTAAAGAGGAATATTGCAGACGGGCATAACGGCCAAAGCGGCGGGCGTAATGGCCACCTATTGGCCGTTGTGCCCGCCCAGACGCCATTAACAAAACACTCTTCTAGGTTACTAACAAACAATGATAAACCACTTCTTAATACAGACATTAATAGCTAACTAATGACTCTTTTGAAATATATAGGACTGAAAAATAAAATATAATACGTAATTTTGTAATTATTACATAAATTGATGTCCTACCTTATATCAGAAGGTATGGAAAACACAAAAATTACAATAACTCTCGATGTCATAGCGGCGTGTTCTTATGACGACTCAACACAACTAGTGGGGCTACCAGGCACCTTCATGAACAGTTTCCGCATGGTGGCAGCACTGTACACACACAAAAATACGCCTGGCCGTTATACATCCATTATGCCCGGCTCTCCCCTAATAAGGGTTATTTCCCCCTGGCAAGTGCTTTTTGTAAACAACACCTAATCAGCAAGTTTATATTTCATCATTACTATGTTGCAAACACCAGAACTAAATAAAGCATGTAAACCATTGAATAAGGGTGTTTTCCCCTTTAAGATTGCTTTTTATATACAACATCTTGAACAGAATCATAGTAATGAAATACATGTTTTTATTCATGTAGTTATTAAAATTATTAGTGAATATAAAATTGGATTATGTTACAGGTCATGGAATCTCCAGAAAAGTCTGAAACAAGTGAAGAAACTCCATCTCAGAACTTGGAATTGAGTGTAAGTTTATATTTCATCTTTACTGTGTTTAATTAAACAGAACTAAATGATGCATGTAGATCAATAAATAACGGTTCAGAGCCTCCTCTAATTGTCCTGCAGGCGTTCTGTATACTCCTAGAATGTACAACTGTTTTTTCTTTGAGACTATGTTTTAATCATGCCCATTTCAAGTGTTAGTTCTTTATTGCTGTCTAGGGGGACCTCTTTAGTAGAAGATTCAAGTTCTTCTTTGACAAAAATGGCAACACCTCCCTTTTATGACTTTCACGGCAGAAATATGATTTTAGATGGTAGTTGCTGGGTCTGGTATTTTCTAGTTGTGCTTTGTCCATGCTCACTTAGAATGATAATATCTGGTTTTGTTTCTTCTACAAGGTGATTAAGTCTATCAATTTTATTACTCATTTCTTCCATGTTTTGATGAAGTACGGAGAGTTGCAGATTATTTTGTAGGGGCTCTTGTCTGGCTGGGTTGTTTGAGAGTATTTACCTCTGCCAAAATTTGCTGTTTAGAATAATTCTCGTGGTGAAGGTCCTTTTTCACTTAACTTCTTTTTGTTGGCACAGTTCTAAAAAAATATTTGCTTGTAAGCGTTCTAGAATGTAAGTATTTTCATTTAGATTCTCTGAGAGGTCTGTAGTGGATAGGTTTAATGAGTTATTTGTTTCTTTTCTTAAATCTTGTTGTGGTATTTTTGACTGTCTTTTTATTTCTTTTTCGATAAGGTTTGTTTAAAACTCAGCTGTGTTTGTAGCTGTTTTAGTTACGGATGGTTTTTTACTAGTTTTATTATTTTTATTTATAGTGTTTGATCTTGAGATGTCATCGGAGTGTTTAATTGTAAGGGGTTTGTCTTTGAAGATTTTCAGAATTTCTTCTGTGGAGTGTTGAGGCCTTGTTTATCCATGTGCTCAAAGTGTCTTTTCCAAAAGGTAAAATGTAAGATAGAGAGTTTGTATGTCTCGATATGGCCACAAGACAGTGTGGCATAGAGTTGTAGATTTGTTCGTCCTTTCTCGACAATCTAACAATTGCTATGTCTTTTACTTACTTCCCTTGGAATTCATGGATCGTAGTGACATTATAGCCCAGTGTAATTAATTCCAATTTTTATGATTGTTTGAATACCAAGATTTTGTACTTTTTGTCAATCTGAAGATTGTCCATGCTTTTTAGGTGAAACTTTGTCATTTCATTCATTACTAGGCTGGATGTTGTCATTCCTTTGTCATAAAAGTTGTTTAGAATAGCTGCTGTGGTCTTTGTGCATCTGTAGGAGTGGTTTAGGACTTGAGTTATTTCTGCAACTTGCATAATGTTGTAGTGCTTAACTTCAAAATATTCAGTTCTATTAGTGTAAGAGATCTGGTTCACATCTCCAAAAAGTAGTATCTCTGTGACTCGGGCTTGTAGTGTGGAAAAAAGTGTTTCTCCTGCATGGATCATGAGGGCCTCATCTATTATAAGTCGGCTCTATGTCCCTCCATTCTTCATGTGATTTGTTGAGTTCAGTACGAATGAGTGGATAGTCCGGAAGTTGTCAAGAGTGGAATTGTTGCATTCTCGGTGCTGTTCTTTGAAGCGTGCCCGAAAGTCTTCTGCACCCTCCCTGGTAGGAAACAGCACCAGGTCTCCCTCTTTGTAGGTTTTAGTATAGTTGTTGTCTTCCCACACCCTGGGACACTGTGTATTAATTTTAAGTTTAGCTCTTTTAATTTCTCTAATTTAATGTCTTTTGTTCTGTTGTACAGGTGGAGGTCATTCATTATTTGTGTGTCCTTAGATACTAGCACAATGGTGTTTATCAGGCTTGTTCCTTGTACAGTGGCGTATTCTGAGTATGTGTCTGTTTTTAGCTCTTTAAAATGAGCTCCATCATAGCCATGCTGGTACTGTTTAGTAGAGTTTTGAGACACAATAAAGTCTCCTGTCTTTAAATCAATCAGTTCGTATTTTTCTTTGGAGCTTTGAAGCATTTCCTTTATTCTACTGCTATTTGCTTGATATTGCGCAGGTTGTATTCTCTATAGAGAGACGAGAAGATTTGAAGTAATTTGCCTTCTTTGACGCACCATAGTTCTTTTTGCTCATTTAGTGCTGCTCTCATATAATCACTTTTTGTCAAGCAGTTAAGTCGCTGAGGTTGATATGTATCGAGACAGGAGTATGTGATGCCTGCTTTCCTCCATGTGTAATAGATGTTTGTTGTGTTGTCTGTAGATATTCGGGATATTTTTTTCTGGGTCTTGAAAAGGCAATCATCTATTATTAAGTCCACTGACTTCTTAAGTTTTTTGTCTTGTGTATAGAGGCGGATTCGGTGCAGGTATGCATTGCAGGAAAATTGGAAGAGTACATGAAGCAGATCTTTAATGCCAGCATAACTGGTTTTTAGCTCTTCTAACACTTCTTGAAGGTCTATTGACAATTGTAGGGGAAACTTAATGTAGTCATTTAACAGTTCTAATAATTTGAAGATCTTCTTTGTCCAATTTTTTTTTTTTTTGCAGTGAGGAGTAGCAAACTATGATGTAGGGTTTTTCATCTGAGCTTGTGATTGTGATAAAGTTATTGTAAGATAAGTTATTGAATGAGATTCTGTCTGATATATGTGTGATTGTTTATGTTTCTAGTTTAATTGAGTATTTTTTAGTATCTTTGTCAGATAGTGCAATTCCACATGATTTATTCCAGTCGCAGTCTGTGCTTAGTTGAGTTGTTACTAATAGAGTTTCTTCTGGGTCAAGTGCAATTATTTTAAGGTTATTGATAGTGGTAGAGTCTGAGTGGTGTAGGTGTGATGTGCGACCAGTGTTAGAGTTAATAGCTGTACTTCTTAGGTGTGTTTTAGCTACTGATCTCGTATGTGGTGTTTCGCTTTCATAGTCGCTGTTTCCAGCTGAGCATTTGTCCTTTATTGTTTTTTGTGTGAGAGAGAAATTCACTTCTTTCAGAAGATTGTTTGTCTCTTTTCTATTTTGTTGTGGGGTAGTTTCATTTAATAGAGTTGGTGCTTGGGAGTTAGTGCTTGGATTCTGTGGTTGTTCTGGGATAGTTTTGGCTTCATTGCTCATTTCAGGTAGTAGAGTGTTTTTTTGTTTTTGAACTTGTAATGAAACACTGAATAGGTTTGGTGTATGAGGAGTTTGTAGTTTTTGTGATTAGGTTTAGTCCGGTTTGGTTTATGTGATCTCTTTTGATTTAATAATGCACTTTTTGATTCCTGTCTTGTTACCAGCAGTTTGTCTTTTGTATTATTTGTGCTATTTGGCTTTAAAATTGTTAGAGGAGGGCTGTCAATTCTTTTATTTTTGAGTTCATTGATTGAGTTTTCCAAGTAGTCCTGCCTCTTTTTTATCAGTCCTATATCTAACAACAAGGTAGGGTCAGTGGTCAATGTACAAGTATTTATTGTTTGGGTTTGAGCATATTTTGGAGTATTTAGTACATGCTCTGTGGGTTTGGCAGTACTTTTGAGTTTTGAAATGATGTTTTCCTGCTCTTTCAGCTTGCTTAAATAATCGGACATAATCTTAGATTACCTTAGATCATGTTCCTCAAAAAGGTACAACTCATATTGGTACAACTGTGCTTAGTTTTAATTTATCGGGAACACATCCTGTTTTAAAGCTTAAATTGTTGAGAAAAGAGAGAATTGGAACGATGTGTATTTTATACAGTGAAATTATCATACCCCACAGATTTTTAATTCTTTAGGTTATTAATTATGTTATGGACTTCTAATGGCATTGTAGGAGTTACATAGAAAGACTCTCTAACACGTTGAGCATTTAATTGCCCTATGTATTGGGAAGTATTAACATTATCTATGTGAGATTGGACGTTAACAAAATGCTTGTTTGCCTCTTCGGCTACAACACTCGGCTCCACAACAATAGTACCATCATTAAGCACGAGCTTGTTTACTCTCTTATCTGCTCTAACGCCTGTTAAGTTATTGACATTTTCCATTGTTGAGATGGGTCCCCCTGACAACTTTTGAGTTTAGCAGCGTAAAAATTGTTTTTAGTTAAATCAATTGTATCTTTTAAATCAGCTCAAAATTTAGAAAAATGTGTTAAAAAAATTGTAGTATATGGTCTTTTCTTTATTATTTCATAAAGTGTCTTTCTTTTGCCAATTTTTTCAGGATAGTGTTTGTCATCCAAGGTGTATTTATTCTAGGTAGATCTAGCTCTTCAATCTACAGAAACGGAAATTACACTACTTTTAAAAATGTCAATAGGAGTTTCATGGAACCTATTATAGCATTCATTGGCATCACTAATTGTGTCGGATTTGTCGTAAACTACAGATCCTAACACCTTTGTGGTGGTTAATTTTAGTTTTTATAGGAAGTTGTAACTTGTTTTGTATCTCAAATTCTTAATCATTACGAAGCCCAGCACCAAGTGGTTAGATGTGTCTATACCAAAGGATGCACTTTCAAAAATTTCTATATATTTATACCTAATAAAAATGTGATCGATACATGACTTGAATGTTGGTGTAATTCTTGTTGGGAAGTTGACCAGTATAAATCAGTTGCTATTCATCACACTATGATATTTTTGTGATCCATCTATCTAGGTGGACGGATGTACCATATAACTATTAGATCAAATACTTTATCCAATGCAGTGATCTACTGTTAAGGATATGTTGTAATTTGAAATGTTTTGTAACAGATCAATAAGCAAAATCTGTCACAAGAATACCTTGAGGATGATGTCAATGATCCTACAGACTACACTGCAGAATCTTTCAGTGAATTCCAACAGGTATTTAATATGTACTAAATAAGGAAATTGT
This sequence comes from Homalodisca vitripennis, assembly GCF_021130785.1. NCBI lineage: Eukaryota > Metazoa > Arthropoda > Insecta > Hemiptera > Cicadellidae > Homalodisca > Homalodisca vitripennis. The sequence continues at coordinate 119,770,409 of NC_060215.1, forward strand.
TTTTTTAAAACAATCAACCACATACGTTTTTAACTTTGATGTGAAATTTATACAGTATATCAGTTCAGTATATCTTTCAGATTTATTGCCCAGAATCTGCATTTATTCTTGCTGAATGCCTTGTCAAGTAGTCTTGACAGTAAATACAAGTGAAAATAAATGTACATATAATAAATAGTTAAAAAAAAATTTTATATTTGTACATTTATTATCTCAGTCTAAATTGAGTTCTGTGACACTTATAAAATTATTACTTTGCATTTTTAACTGACAAAGTGAATTTATGTAGTACGTGACTGATGCAAAATTTCTTAAAATTACTATTTATCCGTCTCTTTGTATAACTGAGGAATGTACTGGCATATTTTATCCTAATTACTCAAAATTTTAGGATTTGTTCTTAATTACATATAGTTATGATATTATACTATAAATATACAATAATACAATTTTGTATGTTATATCAGCAATAAGTACTACATTCTTAAATACAAGTTTATAACCAGTGAACATTACAGGAAAGATACGTAGCGGGTATTTTCTGAACTAGAATAGCCTATAACAATATGGAATGTCTAAATATAGACGACGTGACAGCATGTCTCACTATTTGTATGTAGCTATAACGAATGTTAACTAATGAACGTATTTACTTTCTCTAAAGTTATGTGTCTGTTGGTTTTGGGGATACCCAATCAGGTTATAGCTGTAATGAAATTCTTAAGGTTAACAACATGCAGGTTATTTAAACTAATTAGCTAGTAAATAATGCCAGATTTAAATGTATGCCTAATATTATTTTAACTAATTTCTATGATATTCACAATATTTATAAAAAGTTACAAAAGTTTGAATTGAAAATAAATTTTGTTATTTTTGAATAATTAAATTTAAGGGACCAAATCAATTCTTGGTTGAGCTTCAAAGTATCATGATACAATGCTCAAGCTCACTGAAGTTACCAAAATTTAGTTTAGTCATAGGATTGGAAGGAAGTTACTAATGCAAAGTTATCATTCCTGAATAATATACCAAGATCTTAAGTCTTAAAACAAAACATACATAAAATTGTTTATTTTATTTTATCTTAAAGTAATAGGTTTTGGGGAATAATAACACCCCATAGGAATGTTTTTATCAAACAGTTAAGGGGGAAAGCCCTCCAGTCCCCTGAACTACGCTTTGCAGTTGTTTGTTATACTTCATTCACCAGCAATATGTATTGTTTTTTTATTTGTTAATAATATCAATGGTGTCATATTTTTATGCAAAATACTGTGAGCTAGAGAAATGAACCTAGTATAATTATATACATTATATAGAATTAAACTATCAACTAATATATGAGGAAAAATCATAAGGAAACTGAGTTATTTCCTTTGGTGTTCTGCCATCACTAGTAATTGAGTACTGCCAGCTGGGTTCTCAGAATAGAATCATGAAGAGTATGAAGAGTCTGCAGACATGACTATAACCAATAAAACATAAGGAGTGCAGTACAGCATAGCTCTTTTGCCAATGTAGTAGCTGAACAAAGAAACTCAGCAGTCCAAGTAAACTGGTGAGCACTAATCACAGTAGGAATGCAGAGTCCTACTACAGACTTCATTGTAATATTAACCCTTCCCACGTGGAATTTATCTTTCAATTTTGACTCATAACGCGTAATTAACTTAAAAATTTTATTTACATTTTACCAACTCTAATTTTATTTTTAGTTAGTGGTGGTTAACAAATTTTCAAATTTTACAAAAAATCGTCATGATTTGCCATTGCATAGAACAGTATAGGCATATAACGACACAACAAATAAATTAATAACAAAATAAAAAGATAATATAATGCTAAATACAACAGGAACACGACAGTAAATAAGGAAATATGGTAAAACAGCGTTAAACACTAAAATATGCCGTGCCGGGATATATCCGTTTACCGCGTAATGGTTCGCCGCAGACTGAGGCTAAATCACGCCACGAGGGACAAAGCCACGCCCTCCCACCACTGCGACGCGCCAATGAGGTTCAAACTGTAACATCTGCTTTTCAGAACAAGTAATAAACACTCCCTTGAACTCTAGCAGATTCCACGGCAACTAAAATTTATTAAATAACACAAAATATACTTTGAAGGATATATCCGTTTGCCGCGTTTCGGTCAAAATTAGGTGTAACGGATATATCCGTTTGCCGTGTGGGAAGGGTTAAAGTTTTTTGAAACAGCACTCGAGGGAAGTAGTAAACGGGCACTTCTCTTTTTCAAGTTGTTCCAGTTCAAAGAAGTATGGTCTGTAATCATATGGAACATCCAACCACTAAGTATTTAATAAAAGAATATAAATGCACCACCAATTCCTTTGTCCATATGATTGCACAATAGTGATGATATATATTCGGAACTCAAGAGTCCAGAGTTTGTGAATACTGGACTGTCAGGTGAGTAACATCTAATTATGTTGAATTGGCTAACTTCTATTAATCGGTCAGAGGCACAAGATTGTCATAGTGGTCTAACTGAGTTTCAAAAAGAGTAGAAAGAGGCATATATATATATACATATTCATTCATTCATTCATTCATTTCTTTATTGCCAAGAAAACAATCATTACATAATTGTACAGGCAGAGTCAAAAATACAATAAAATAATCATTAACTAATTATAGCATAAAATTCATCAACACTATAAAAACTATTGTCTGTTAACAATCTTTTAATACAGCATTTAAAACTTTTCGATGGTAGATTTTTAAAGTATAATGGCAGATGATTATTTAACTTAAATGGCAGTATATTTAAAGCTATTTTGTGTTGTACTGTAGGATACTAAATCATTTCTTAGTTCCTGCCTATTTCTAGTTTCATAACTGTGGTAATCACTATTAGATTTGAAAAGATGTATGTTCTGTTTTACATAAATAAGGCACTGATAAATGTAGATACATGGAATTGTCATAATTTGTAACTTAATAAATAAATTCTTACAATGGGATCTAGTTGGAGCTTTACAAATCAATCGAACTGCCTGCTTTTGCAAGACAAACAGACAATGAGAGTAAGAGCAGTTGGCCCAAAAGATGGCACCATACATTAAAAAAGAATGTATATAACTATAATAAATTAGAAGAAGAACATCATTAGAAACTGTATAATTTAATTTTCTTAACATAAAGATACCTCTAGTGATCCTGGGTAAAATATAATTAATGTGAGAGAACCATTTTAAATCAGATTGCAACAGAACACCAAGAAACTTAACAGACTGAATCTCTTTACATCTATTTAAAGACATTGCTAAATCTTGTGTCTTTTCTAAATTTAAAGACAGACTATTAACATTGCACCAATCCGAGAGTAAACCAATCTTAAAATTAAAAATATCAGTGATTTTTTCTTCACAAGTAACATTTAGGCAAATATCATCAGCATACAAGTGACACTGTGTATTATCATCATCTAAAATAGCTGGCAGATCATTAATATATATGATAAACAAAAGTGGTCCTAAAATAGATCCTTGCGGAACACCATTAACAACATCCCTAAAACTAGATAACGACCCATTAAAAAACACACACTGAGTTCTATTACTAAGATAGGACTCAATGAAAGACAAAGACATCTGATCAAAACCCATATGTTTAAGCTTAACCAACAGTGATTTATGCTGCACTGTGTCAAAGGCCTTTGAAAGGTCAAAGAACCTTGATTCCACACAAAGCCCCTTCTCCATGCCATCCAGACAAGCCTGAAGAAAGGCACGAACCGCATCACAAGTGGTGCGATTCCTTCTAAAACCAAACTGCTTGGCTGAAAGCAAACAATTTCGTTCCAAGTAATTAATAATTTGTAGGCTTATTAACCTCTCAAAAACCTTCGAAAAAACAGGTACAAGGGACACAGGTCGAAAACTATGATACTCATCCTTACTGCCCTTCTTATAAACAGGAATCACCTTACTTATCTTCAGTTTATCAGGAAAATAACCTACATCTAAACATGAATTAATAACATTACATAAAACTTCAGAAATATAATAACTGCTTATCTTTAAGATTTTAGAATTGAGATAAAAGACATCCTGACTATTACTGCTACTTAAAGAATTTATAGCTGAGAAAACATCTTCAACACTTCCATGAGTAAACGAAAAAACAGAAGTCACATTATTATAAACATTTGACAGATAAAAACTAACATTAAAAATACTATTTGGTATATTACTGACTAGATCATTAATACTGTTGATAAAATAATTGTTGAAACCTGTAGCAGTTAAATTAATACTATTATTGGTATTGGCTTTAGCCTTACTATTGACAGAGAGGTTATCTTTGACAATGTTCCAAAGTTGTTTAGGTTTGTTGGAAGAGTTAGCCACCAATGAATTATTATAACTGAGTTTAGCTAATCTAATCTCCTTGCGGTAAATGTTTTTCAACCTTTTATATGCATCCAGAAAATATTGAGAATTTGTATCCTTACTTAAATAATAGTAATGTAGACAGGATTCCTTAAGAGCTATTAAATCAGGAGAGTACCATTTATTAATATTAGAACTTACACTAGATCTTTTTTTGACAGTTTTAATTGGAAAAGTTAAGTTAACTACCCACATAAATAAATTAAAAAACAACAAAAACTTATCACTAGCAGCTGAATAGCTGTAAACAGGTAACCAGTTCATGGTATTCAAATTTCTCAAAAAGGTAAGAGTTTCTTTATCTTGAACCAACCTAGTAAGAGACGTTGTCCTACCCTCCTCCGAAACTGTAGACAGCTCCATGGAAGTTGACACCGCAAATTGATCAGACTCCACTGTAGGAACTACCTTTACCGTCCATCTATCAGGATGAACACTAGTGACAATGTTGTCTATGCAGGTGCCCCTGTTGATGTTCCCAGGACGTGTAATTGAATTATTCAACATGATATTCAACCCGTAACCTCCAACTAAGTTACTAAACGCCACAGTGTTCCTGTCCTTGGTCTCGAGAAAGTTAATGTTAAAATCAGCACAGATGATCACTTCATGGTTCACATGGGAAGCAGTTTGCAATAGATCATCAAATAACAATAAAAACCTGTCAATATCCGTGGTGTTAGGTACTCTGTATAAACAAACAACAAGAGCATTTAAAGTGTCCACATAAACAGCCGATATTTCAAAGAGCAATTCGACAGCTAACTTATTAATCCAAGGTACTTCATGAAAAGTTAGATTATTTTTAATAAATATAGCCGAACCACCATGTGAGTGAATTGTCCTACAGAAAGAAGATGCCAGTACATAGTTAGGCAACTTAAAAAGAGATATCTCGTCCAAAGTGAGCCAATGCTCCGTTATGCAAATTATATCACTATTGTTTGTGTGACCAAGGGCCTCAACTGAGACCGACTTTTCCCTCAGTCCATGACAGTTCCAAACAATTAGGTTAAACTTTCTTACAGTTGGCCTGGCTATAGTGCAAACTTTGCTATTTACTACAGTTTGGGTTTGCCTAAAAAAACCATACTCCTTACCTTATTATTTTTAGGCTTAGGCTGATTGTATTCACATATTAGTGTTCCACTTGGCCAGAACTCAGAATTTAACACTTTTGAGGCCAACTCCAAAGGCAAACCAATTTTATATGATTTATAAGTATCATACTTTGTTTTCAACTCGACACACTCTGAATTGTAAACACCGGCTCCTTCCAAGTAGCTAACTAAATCTTCTTTTTGAACTTCAGGCGATAGACGAGATATAAATATCCAACTCCGTCTTCCAATAGCTTTTAGCTTCCATACATTAGCCTCTTCACTCTTCTTCGTACCAATAATAGGCTTAACATTGGGCCTGGAGTTTCTCTTTTTCTTGGAAGAGTAAAGTTCCCACTTATTCTCACGTAAGGAAGGGAAAACTTCTTTATTTTTCTCGTAACCAGATCCCCCATAGATTTCTTCATCTTCAAATCCAAGAAAAACGTCTCCTTCAATTGAAACATTGCCATTTGACTTACTAGGACTAAACGACTTTACACCCTTAGGATTATTATTGGTGTTACTGTCATGATTATTGTCATGATTAGAGTTGTTGGGCCTATTTCCCCCATCAGTTGCTGACTTCATTGACTCTTTAACTCTTGATCTCGTTAAAGGTCGATTAACGTCCTTTGCCGACTGTTCTTGTGAAGGAACGGTTAGGCCTATTGATGCTGGAACACTCGTTGATTTTTTGGTGATACCATCCCCACTTTCCAATATAGTGTTTAACTTTTTATTAATATGTACATTATCATACATCACCGATTTAACAAGTCCAATAAGTTTTCCTACCATGTCATGAATATTGAAATAATCATCAGCAGAAATCACATGGTTTCTCATCTTTTCTAACCTATCTTTGCAACCGGTACATATCCACTGAACATATTTACTCACTGACTTAATCATTTCAAAATCATTTGCTGAAACATTAACCCTCAAAGTGCTACTATCGCACTGTGCGATATATTCGTACCACTTCAAAGTGCTACTATCGCACTGTGCGATATGTTCGTTTTTTCATATCACAGACGAACGGTTCGCTCAATAACGACGTGGTTTATAAGGCTACATGTAGGAATAAATTCCCTATCAAGTAACGTAATTAGAACTATGTAATTCAGAAGTTTACGAGGAAGAGTAAGAAGAATAGTCAGCTGATTTCGATGCGTGTTTGTCTGTTACGGTCGTCTCGCGGCCGACGCTCTGTGACGTTATTGTTTTGCTTCGTTCTTTTGATTTGTAAGTGACTTATATTATTGTTTATTGAGTAATTATTTGTGCTATGAGTGAACTTAGTAATTCAAGTGCCATTAGGCGCTGTTTTGATGACGATTTGAGTGGAAATGATAGCGATGCAAGCAGCACCCCCACCAGAGAGTGACTCAGACTAATTTTTTTTAGTCTAATGTATATAAGCCATTTTTTTTGTATTTTTAATACTTTATCTGTCATTTTTCTTACTTTTACTCATATCAGTAACTAAATATGTGTTTATTTTGAGGCAATAATCACTATCCACCTACTAACTGCCACTTGTTGATGTGGTAAATATTTTAGTAAAATTTCTGCGAAAAAAACATTGTTTTGTTTTTTACCAATTAGTATTGTGATATGTTGTGCAAAAGGTTAAGAAGTGATATTTTTCTTATTCAGCATTATATTTGGAACATTTTGCATATTTTTAGAACTAGGACTACTACATTTTGTAAAAACTATACGTCAAGGATTTTGAAAAATAAAAATATAAAAAACTACACAACCGGTTAGCAGTACCAGATTTTTTTATGATAAAAGATAAGCATTTTTATTTTTACTTGATCTTATAGAACATATGTTTGTGTAAAAAACCATATGTAATACATGCAATTTGAACATATGTTTGTATATAAAAAGTTGTTTAAAAAAGAAATGTCATATGCTCGAAAATGGCCTAGCACTTTGAAGTGGTTTAATCATCACTTGGAGGGTTAACACATGACATATGAAAAAATTTATTGCATATTCCACCACATAAAAACTTTAAATCAGTCCCTAAAACTGATTTATCACAAGCACCGCAATAGGTAACGTCCGTATTATCCGCCATCTTGATCATTGATTAAAGCTAGTGGTATAATAATTAGTTCCCTTCCAAGGATGTGAGTTGTTTGTAAACAAAGTTGGATGTAGTTGACAGTTGGCAGTGATACCTGTTCAGGCCCAGTCTTAGCCCAGCTCAGTTCACACGCCAGAGGTCAGGATGTCTTATCTCTGATAATTCTTTATCTGTATTCAATTAACATTCTTGTATTTCCATGCAAAGAACTTTGATTAAATTGTCCTTAAATAATTTAATTCACAGATTTTATTAAAACTACTCACATACACTTGAAGCTGCTTGTAAACACTACACTTTGATGTAAAACACTTCCTCTGCAGTTCTAAAAAACCACTAAGTTTATACAAATAATTGGAGAGCACACTTGTGCCTGTTTGCTCTGTCTACTGTCCAGACAGCATTCTTCAATACATATATATCAATATGTATTCTCTTCATGTGAAAATAAAAAACCAAATATTGGTAAACACTTTTTATGAATTTTCGTATGTCAACATACTTCTTCAGATAACAAAATGTGTATAAATATTTACAAAATCAAATAATTAAACTAACTAAATAGAAACAAGAAAAAGAACTTAAATAGAATAATAAACAGGGGAAAATACCTCACAGCTGATGTTTCATCATAAACACCAAAGAGTAAAAAATTTTGAAATTAACGAATGTTCAAACCTAAAGGAAATTTTGACCTTAAAACAAGTTGGTGAGCAGTTTCACTCCTTCTCAAATTAAACCTATTTAAATTTCGTTGGCATGCAATGGAACATTATTGATGCCTTTTAGTTTGTAACAGTTTTCAATTTTGTCCTGATTATGTTCCCTGGAATGTACAGCGAGGGGCTTGTCATCTCCATGAACAATACTGTAACGGTGACCTGTCATTCTGATACGGAGAGGGTTAGAGGTTTGGCCAATATATTGTTTATTACAAAAATTACAATTTAGTTGATATATTATATTACTTGAATTACAATCAATTGTTCCTTTAATTGGATACGTTTTTATTGGTTATGTTACTACTAAAATTTTGACTAGAGGACATAATTTTGCACGTACCACAACGTAATCATAACATAATCAGGACAAAATTGAAAACTGTTACAAACTAAAAGGCATCAATAATGTTCCATTGTATGCCAACGAAAATTTAAATAGGTTTAATTTGAGAAGGAGCGAAACTGCTCACCAACTTGTTTTAAGGTCAAAATTTCCTTTAGGTTTGAACATTCGTTAATTTCAAAATTTTTTACTCTTTGGTGTTTATGATGAAACATCAGCTGTGAGGTATTTTCCCCTGTTTATTATTCTATTTAAGTTCTTTTTTTTGTTTCTATTTAGTTAGTTTAATTATTTGATTTTGTAAATATTTATATACATTTTGTTATCTGAAGAAGTATGCTGACATATGAAAATTCATAAAAAGAGTTTACCAATATTTGGTTTTTTATTTTCACATGAAGAGAATACATATTGATATATATATATACAATTCAAGTAAATTCTGATTATGTGTTTAGAGTTAATTAATACCATTATACCCCACTAAAAATGGAACAAATGAAGAGAAATGAAGAGATCACAAACTTTTGGATCAATCATATAAGTCTATGGTCTTAGTACTCATTACCAGCCTTTCTGGTCCCAAAAGAAATAGGTGAAACGAGGCAGGTAATTATAGAAAAACTCAATCCAATTCTCAAACAAGGCACAACCCAATACATAACTTACTATCAAGTCAGCATTGCAGTATGTTGGTAAAACGAAGTAGGTAGTACTCAATACTAGGATTGAATTTCACTTATAACAAGATTCCATTAGAGGAGTAGTAAAGAATTGTTGTAGCTTTGCTGAGAAGACCGCTCCAAAATCAAGCCAACAAGCACTAACCTCAATAGCCATCACATCTGAATTTTAATGAAATCCAGTTATCTAGTTAGATTTGTGGGCTTCAGTTTGAAGTGCCTAAACAAGTCGCTTAGTAAGACTCTGCACAGATGAAATTATCAATTTAAAAGTGCAAAACGCATATAATATATACGGTACAGCTTTGCTATAATCAGTATTTTATTCACTTTTTTATGTAAGTTGACCAATTAGCAGTACAACAAGTTAATTCTTTGTTACAGGAAGAACCTAAAGTGACAAAGTCTTTATTCATCTATCAAGTCAATAAAGAGGTAAAGAAATTTGTAAAAAAACCTCCTCTAAGTGTGCCAGAGGTAAGAAAGCATTTATAAAGAGTTGTAGTACTTTAGGCTCATTTAATAGAAGTCATTTGCTGAGATAAAATTTAATGAGGATTTTTATGAAGGAAAAGTTGTAGAAAAATATAAACTTTTGTTTTAGTAATTTCATGTTCAGTTTCCTAAGAAGTTCCCACAATTTTAATATTAGATTTTTCCTTTATTTTCATGTTAGAACAATTACAAAATTTTATGAATTTACCTTAAATATTACATATCCAAACTAACTAGTTGATCATAATCCTTATACAAGTTTAGTTACTTTGATATGTTAAAACTATGGAGCTTTTAACAGCTATTTTTTACTTATTTATATATCTAATATAGGTTATTTTCAGATATTTTTTCAATGATTAAGTGATTTTTCATACATCTGAGTGATGAATTTATTGTTCCCATGAAGAACGAGAGAATATTCGTAGTAACTGGTTCAATGTGCTGGACGAATTTAAAGGGTTTAAGTTTTGTTATTTTTATTGATTAAAGTTATTTACTGTTTATGTTTTAAGTTGTGCAACTGTTTTACGCATATTTACTAATTTAATGTTAAATTAATTTGTAATTTGCTCTTACATTTTGTTTTTCTTTGATGAATAAAGTGAAATATAATAACAAAGGCATAAGATACGTATTAAAAAATTATCCATCCTTTATAAAGAAAAAGCATGTTAAATGTATTCATCTATATATATGTTTTATAAAATGACCTCCTTCACAATGGATGTCATTTATTTAATTTATTCCATCACTCCTGTCACTTTTAGAGGCAAGTATTGAAGGTTTTTTTGGAATTCACTTCAGTTGCACCATTGTTTTGTATTTCATAATTTCTGGTCTGAAATCAAACTTTAATTCTTGTCTTGATGAAGCTGTCAAGGTTTTGTGGTCCACAGATCAGGACTTTTATGCCACACTGCACACGTAATATAGAAATTCTAAGAATTATTCTTTAGTAACGACTTACCTTTAGTTGATAAACTATTCCATTATTTAAACAAAAACATTCAGTATGACCTTGATTTAGATGTGCTTTTTCCGAAAGTAAGATGTTGCGTGTTTTTACATAGATAAGACTGCACATTGGTTTCTGTGTCATACCAAAGACCATTGGTTCTGTGTGTGATACACCCACGATTTATCACATGTTATGACAGTTTTGAGAAAATTAGAATAATTATGAGTGCATTCTTACATGTCCTGAACAACCTTAACACGTAACTTCTTTTGTTCTGTTGACAAGTTCTTTGAAAAAGAATTTGCAACAATTCAGCTCATGTCCAGGTTTTCAGTTAAAATCAAATAAGTTGAATCACTATTGATAAATACTTTTAGCTAGTTCATGGACAGTAATATAAGTTGATTTTCCATCACTGAAACGCAAACTCGATTCATCATTTGTACTTGTTGCTAATCTTCCAGTACAAGATTTACTCGAATGAAGTGCGGCCATCTTTGAACTTGTCATATCACTATTTTATCTCTATCACACTCAAAGCTTTTTCTCCTAAGGCGTTATCATCTTTTTATATTAGTCTCAACTTGAAAGTTACCAACTTTTTAGTACAAAACAAAAATATCTTGAACACTCAGTACAGAATTTGATGATTAACGGGCCTGCAGCTGACTAACACAATGTTTAGATCAAGGTCAGATGACCGGCTGTGCTTGCTCTTTATAGTTGACTGCATCTGTATGCCAGTATGTGCTTTTATGCCACTTAAGTAGTTTTCTTGTGTAATAGAAAACAATTAGTTACTTTCTGAACTCACCTCGTATTTTTTTTCTTTTCAATAACATCATGTTGGATTGATTGAGTTGTAATCAGTGCTGCCCTTCCCCTTAGCAAAAGTAATTATTTTAGATAAATACTAAATATGAACAAATAAAGCAATGGAAAGGAAACTCTTTCACACTGTACTATATAACTAGATGGACTAATAATAAAACAAATGTAAGGGAACCTTAATACCAGAAATCTCAAAAAACATCATGGAAATTTGTGCTATAAAAATGTTTGTGACATCTATATTTTTGATAAGAAGGTTAAGCTAGCAAAAGTTTGTGATGTGTGTTTAAAAGATTATCCTTCATCTAAAAATTACATTGTCAATTTGATATTAAAATTAGTTTTACCTAATTCAATACTATCAAATTGATTTTTAGTTGTTCATTTTTATTACGTCTTGTACATTTAGATGTGATTTATGATAGTGATATGACATATTCTCAAATTGTAAACACTTATATATAATATTAAATAAATATACGGTAATATTATGAATACATTATTACATTACACGTAGATGAAATATAATAATGAATTTAAAGCCTAATTTTAACCTAAATTTTTAGATGAGATTCATAAATAGAATAAAAATTGTTGCAGGAACTAACTGAACCCCAATGGATACAACCATTTACAAAAGAGGACCTACAATTAATAGATTTTGAAAATCCTTTACATCTCAAGATATATGTTGATTCAGAATCAGCAGTAGTGCTGAGGCTGAGAGAAGACAAGCCCAGTATATCTGTGAGAATCAACACCAAGGGCCAGCTTCAAGTATTGTGGGATGTAAGTTGCTCAATAATTAACATATTTCTACACATGTCTATCTTTTCAAGCCCCAGTATCACAAGACTGTATTTTACCTACATTTTATACAGTGACACTCTACAGATTTCTAAGTGTCTTGCACATTCCAACAGGTTGTATTTAGTGCATCTTTTCTTTATTTTCAAATTATATGTGCTATCTTTAGCAAGGACACATCGTTAGGTAATCTGTATCGGGTACTTTTGGTTTGCGGTAACTTGTACTTTCGGAACAAACACCAGGTGACAATACAGTAGTTCCGACGCGGTCAGTTGTTACAGAAGTGACTCAGTTGCCGAGCTTTGAGCAGTTCTGCACTGTGTTTTAGTTTGTTGTAATTCGTTGTCACTAGGCATCAGTTAACACTGTTCTGGGCAGTCTGGAGATTTGTGCATTTAAAAAAACAGTTTTCAGTTATGGTAAATTTTTAAAAATCTGCTCAATTTAATCTGTTTAAAAAATTTTAAAATAGTAGTTTACAAAACTACGCACTTGAGATAATCTAAGATCTCTATAACATAATCAATGCAACATTGTGTGGATCATCCGGTCAAGAATATAAGTTAAGATGGTAATTTAATAATAACTCCTACAAAATTATAGTACAGCTGTAGTATCTATCTTGCATAATTATTTGGTCTTAATCAAATCACAAGTTTCCGATTTATGAATGTTCAAATTTGAAATCTGGTTGTAAAGCACCAAACCCTGTATTTATTGTTGTTAACGGGAAGTTCTTGTTAGTAAACAGATTTATATTTTTAAACACAGAAATAATCAAGTCTATAAGTTAGTTTGTGGTCAACTTTCAAATTCTGATATCTATGTTTTTTAATGTAAGAGTATACATCTTGATTTAGCTATGGTCTTGATTTGTGAAATAAACTCAACTATTTTGTTATTGTTGTGATTACATTTGGTTTTAGTTACATACACTTCTCATAAACCGTATTTGTTGCAGAAAATGTTAATTATTCCTGTATAAGGTTTCTGGTGAGAAGTGGTAGAGTAGGTCTACGGTGAACTTTACACACTCTGACATGATCTTTGCCCACTTTTATTGGTTCATAAGTACTACAAAATAACGGTTTTAGGACCTAATTTTTCAAAATACTGATTGACCCCTCTACTGATCTGCAGTGTTTTCCATCACCCAGACTCACCTATCTTCCCGACACCCCTCAGAGAAGGTTTCTGGGTTCGCCACTGATCTTTAACGTTATTTATACTTTCTTCAATAGTCCATGATGAAACGTAGGAAAATTTTTGTTACTGGGTTTGTACCGATTAATTTCTAAAACAATGTGCATGTAATTCTTTTTGTAACTTTCAATATATGTGTGTGTTCGTGTGCGCATAAATAAATGTATGTGTTCTCTTATAGCCATATTTATAACATTTTGTTTAAATTCAGTGTTTTCTAACAGGGGTTATCCTCACAAACTTCTAAACTACAAACTGAACGCTTAATCATTGTACATTGCAAGAAAAAGACTAAATTTGACAAATAATAATATTTTTAGGCACATTTAAGAAAACCAATAGTTTAGTATATCCAAATTACCTGAATACAATAAGCATATACATACAAAACATAGTTATAGCTTACGTTTGGTTGTAAATGTATGTGTGTTTTTTCTAGAATCTATTATATTATTTAATCTGCTTTTCTGTATATCTGTTAGTAATCAAACTGGAAATTTTATTAGTACATGATTAAATTAGTTTATGACTTGTAATGCTGGTTGCAACATTTATATTATGAACAGTATAATTTATTGTATTGTATAATTTATTGTGGCTGTTAATTTATTTCTGTTAGTTGCTTGTGCAAAGTTTTGCTGCTAATCTTCTAGCTGTATTAGAATATTTATAATTATTTTAATATTTTATAATTATTTTAATATTTTTTGTAAATTTGTTCTTATGAAATAAGTTGTAAAAGGCACTGGCTGTTGGAATAAATAAAACATAACAATAGGATCCCACCCTTGCAACAATCCCAGATGTTTAGTAAGCAACATGTGCTACATTAAAAAAATATTTACAAGTAGTTATAAAAATACTACTGAATATTTGTCTAAAGACTTCTCCTACGAATCAAAACAACATCATTGATCGAATTCAATGCAATATATGCCCTAAAGATCACATTGACTCATCAATAAATTCTCAAAGAACAGGGTTGATGGAACACAGGTATGCATATAAACAGAGCAACCTGTAGTGCCGCATGGATTCAGTGATACTAATAGAAAACATATTGTGAACATTAGGTACAAACAACCTAAATATGCCCATCAGCTCATCACAAAATTAACATTTCAAAGTAGATTGAACTTAGATGACTTTCTCAACAATTTATTATTCGATTTATAAAATCAAACCATATATTAACAGTTCTACGCCATTAATGCTTTACTTTGATTTCTGTGTTGATGCTTGTGTTCATTATGTTGTTATAGCGTTATTTATAATGTTTTGTTAAACACTCTAAAGATCATTTAAATTGAATAAAGAACTTGTTTATGAATGGTAGGGTTAGGGTTTGTGTGTATGAGTAAATATCTATCGAATGACTGGTAGGAACTGTTTGAATGAGTACGCTTGTTAAGTCAGAGATTTATGTGTATCTCAATATTGTGAGGAAGTTTGTGTCTCAGTAATGTATGGTTCTATATGGTATTTTTACAAGACATGGGTAAAGACAGGTGTTTAACGTCAGGGATACAGGGTTGGGAGTATTTAAGTTATTGTGAGTTATGTGTCAGTGACCAGTTATTTCTTAAACTGCACCCAGTCTGATGGGTTACATTAGTATGGTACGTAAGTGACCTTAAGATTTATAGGATTTATAATATTAGAGGCATCAATGTTATGTAACCTTAAAAGGAGTACATGAAGAATAAAATTTTGATTGATGAATTGATTTGTTTGTATGGATTCTTTCAGAAGATGACTATTACATTGGATGTAACATGGACAACATTCAGTATTCTACACAATCTGGTACACATTCAAGCTAAAATTTTATCCGCTACAAATATTACACTTCCTGCTCAGTTACAGTAAGTTCTTCTGATTGATACTGTTAGATAATCTAATTATTTTATTCTTAACAAATTCTCAATTTATTTCTGTGACAAAAGTTTCTGAAAAGAAAAACTAGAAACTGTCATACAAGGAACGCTTAATTAATGGTTTAAGAGCTCTAAAACAGAGGAACCTCTAAAACACAAAATTTAGGGGATTAATTTGTTGCCTTGCCGAGGTGAGGCCGTCAAACTTGATATTGAAGTTCGCCATTGAGATGTGAAAACTAAAGCCATATAACAGTGATATCCATTAGCTTTTCTTCATGGATGAAACGGAGAGTGGAGTTTATAGTGAATATTACATTGTTCAGTACAATGTCAGTCAACTAACTCACTACATTAAGTATTAAGTATGTGTTGTCAAAGATGTCAATCAACCAAAATCGCATCCTCTCTACGGTAAAACATCAGCAAATTTAAAAACTTTTCTTTCCCATTATAAATAATACTCTAGATTAACATAAACAAATCACACCAGAGTGTTGTGACACGCATAAGTTGGGAATCACAACAACCATGTCATTATGTTAGCTTCATATATACACATCTCTAAAACATGCACTTAATAAACTCAAAAGATTAATTATTAAAACTGAACTAAAGAATACAGGTCAAATCATAAGTCTGCACTGAATGATCAACCACAGAGAAGTGACCAGAAGCAACAGAAAATGGTGATTGTCACAGCAGAAACAAGGTTGCAGCCAAAATCGGGCTAGGCTTTCTTATCATTGGTTCATTCTAGATGAACATCTCAAAACTATACTGTGAGTCTGCATTGGTTTATAACAAATGTTTAATCTGTTAGACACTTTAGATTTCCTTGTTAGTTAATTTTTCAGAATAGGCAACCAAATCGGCATAATTTCGACTGATGGTTTACTGATTGGTTGATCTGCTAATTTAATGTAGGAAGCTCCTTTAAAACGAAATTGAGCTTCT
Organism: Homalodisca vitripennis; assembly: GCF_021130785.1. Lineage (NCBI taxonomy): Eukaryota > Metazoa > Arthropoda > Insecta > Hemiptera > Cicadellidae > Homalodisca > Homalodisca vitripennis. The sequence continues at coordinate 119,786,915 of NC_060215.1, forward strand.
CCAATGTTTTATGTTGGATTCGTCCCAAATCACATGATAGTCTTTGAACCAACAATGATTTGCAATTTTCTATTTTTCTGTTAGTCCCTTTCTTTAATGGTCTTTTTGTTTTCCCTACATATCCCCTATAAGAATTACACATTATAGTGTAAACACATTTTTTGGGTTCCTGTGTGTTACTTTTTTGTTTTGTTTTTACGAATCTTTGTCTATTAGTGTTGTGTGTTTAAAACATAATTCTAATATACTTTCTACCTACTCTTTACTAATTTTTCCCAATAATCCCGGCACATAAGGGATGTTCAGAAAAATCCTGTTTCCTTCACAATCCTTCCATCATCAAAAACAAACTTCTAACAACCTTTCATAATAAAATAAATTTTTATTTATTTACGAGACCATGCAGGGGATATATGGATAGCTGAGCAATATTATACTGTGCAATGCAGGCTGTTGTCTGGATTACTTTATTGGAGTTACTAAAATATTTATACTTTGAGACATCGCTACATACATCTCAACTACCACTTAGCTCTATAATGATGTCACAATCAAACAACTACAGTATTTCTGTTTTTAATTTTACATTAAAATAAACATTTTAAATAACATAAGAGACAAGAGAATGTTCTCTTACTACCAAATCGTCTATCGTAGTATTTTACAAAGATACTACTATATTATATTACCAGTATATATTAGCTCAAGTCAGTAAAGTACAGCAAATTGATCTGAGTAGTTTGACATGCAGTCACACAAATCTATTCAAGTCTTATGTGCGGGAGAGGGTCAAGTAAGAAAACTGACTCAGTAAACCAAACACATTGGATTTTTCTGTATGTGTATTTAAGGACTTTCTAATTTACAACTATGTACTGAAAATTAACCATTATGCAAAATTAGTTGAATTTAAAGCCTTTTGATAAGGGTCCTTATAATTATTTATTGCTTGTCTCTTGTGATACACATTGTTTTGTTTTCACAGGTTCATAAATATAATGGCAGAAAGGATACTTTTTGGTTCCTATAAAGAAGAAGATGGTAATGAATATATTTCAGAAAATGTATTCAGACTCAGCAATGCTGGGTTAGTAAAAAAAACTTCAATAAATTTACCAAAAGTGATTGGTGAAGTATTTTGTAAAAGCAATGGAATCGAAGATGCCATTTCTCTAGGCACCCTGATAATGTTGAAAAAGTCTTCTACACAAGAACATTGGAAGTTGGGTCACAATGTCAATGTGATCTTCACCCCCAGTACAGGAGAATTAAGGTCAGTTGAGTATCTGACATTTATAACTTATGATATCGTCAAACAAATAATCATCTTAACAATGGTTTTCAAGAATACTGTGTAACATTTATTTGCATATTGTGTCAGTGTAGTAGTAACAATCTTGGATGCAATTTTTAATAATATATTACCCATGATAGACTAATATAGTGATAATTGATAAATGTATATTTTCAATATTAATGTAGGAATATATGATAAGATTTATTTCCTTTGTTGTAAATTCCAGTCATATTAAGTGCATTAAGAGGGTAGAAAGGAATGACAAAAGGGAATTTCCTTGCATATAATTTAAAACTCATATTAAGTAAATTAGGCGCAAAAATGAGAATAAATGGTGAAGGAGTATTTCATTGGGTGTAATGTTCAAAATAATATGAAGATATTGGGAAAGACATGCACGCTGGTTCCATCCACTCCAAGATTGAATGCAAAGCTACGCGCTAGTTACTTATTCTACAATTAGCAACTCTTTATTGTTATTGCCCGTTCTACTTCTGAAAATATCTGACAGATATCTTTGTCATGGTCTTTACTGGTTTCTTTACTAAGAAGATAATACATTTAATTTTGTTTTGTTACTGGCAACACTGAATTGACCACTTGTTTGCTGGAACATTTTGTCAAAGTTTTACATAAGTCAGCTGCTAAACACGAGGTTAGGTGTGTTGTTTGTTTTTGTTTCATTGTTAAATCGATCGTTATGGTTGTAAAAGGCTGAGATTCTTTTGTTGCTTTTTTATTAGATAGTGCAATTCTGATATAAGTGATTGTGATAGAAGCTTGGAAGGCGTGATTATTTTTAATGCTCAAAACCATTTCCCGATTCACGGTTTGTGCAACGATGAAGAACTTGAACGTCAAGACGAAGATTATTTGTATTATTTTATGGTAATACAGTATGTTTTATTTTTGGAAAGTAATTTTTAGTATAGTGAAAAAGGTTGTAAACATAGGCAGTGCCACCGCCAGCTAGGTTGCCAACTAGTTATCACATCTGAACGTTTCAATGTGTGAAACAGGATCATCCAGCAAGGACTCTGTTTAATTTGACTATGTATAACTTAGTTCTTTTGATTTAGTGATCATCTTTGTGTTCTTTTTTTTTAATGAAAACAAAATCTACTAAAATTTATAATTTCAGAATTAGCAATGCGTTGTAAAGTTGTAATAATTCCTACAGCTTACAAAACAATTAAAATACAATTTGCATGGCATTAAATTCAGCATTGTTGGAGGATATAGAAGATAAACATTAATGTAAATATCAAGATTTTATAACTAAGTCAGTACAGTACTAAGTTGCTCTAAGTGATTTTTGTTAAACACATATCAGCTGTTATAAACTGCTATGCTATGAATAGTAGAAAAAGCGTTTTTAAGCTGTTTTAGATTAATTTAAGAAATTAATTAATTTAAAAAAGTTTCATTTACTTTGATAGTAAACATTTATTTGTAATAGTAAGTAGTAATAATTACAGATAACTGCAACATTGGGATCCTCCGGGTCATCCCACTCACCTTTCACCTTCCTCTTGGCACTTACATAGGCTTGACGATATGTTTTTAGTAATAGAATTAACAGATAACTGGAACATCGTGATCATCCAGGTTTTCCACTCACCTTCCTCTTGGGACTTACAGTACATTAGATCAACAGGATATTTTTAAAATAGAAACAACAGGTAACTGGAACATCTGAATCCTCCAGGTCATCCTACTCACTCTCCATCTTCCTCTTGGCACTTACATAAGCTTGGCAAGTTCTTTTTGCAACATTGGAGGCCCTAAATTTTTTTTAGTTTGCCCAAGTCTGGGTTTCTCATGGCATTTCAAAAGTTCTACCCAACAATCTTTCTCACCTTTTTAAAAATCATACATTTAGCTACATTTCCTATATTGAAACAGTTTATGGCCAACGATTCCCAATTATTTGATTCACAGACTCATTCGGATCCTGTGGTTTACCATGAAAGTATTTCTTCATCTAATAAAGTGTACCAAGTTATTTAAAATAGAATTTACTGTACCAACAGCTGACAGAAAAGCACACCAGCTTATTGAATGCAGTACATATATGATTAATTTCGTTATTATAGTTGCAAAAGTCTAGAAAATGAGTTGTGGAATCAATATGTTATAATTAATTTTTGAATTAATTCCTGCTGTCGAAGTCTGATCATATTTTTTACCAAAATTTTCAGGAGATGTCATAGAATAATTTTAGAAAATATACAAATTTTGTAATTTTTTTTATTTCTTCCCTTAAATTCTTTTATATTGCAGTTAGCTATAAAAAAGGACATTGTTATAGCCTTCAACAGATTTTCCTGACGATGCTCTTGATTCTATATTTTATTTTGTGTTAATAAGAGAATGTAAGGCAAACAATACCAACAATTTTAAAAGTGGTAATTCTTAGAACAATAAAATTGAAACAAACAAGATTTTTTAAGTGTGCAAATTTTACACAATGTTCCTGTTTGAATAGTGAATACACAACCTGTTTTCCTATAGTAGTCTCATAAGTTTTTAAACACTTGTCATAGTGTGGAACAGGCTTTTGTATTGATTCATCCTAGACAGTTGCTTGTGATTTAAACCATTTAGGTTTATGATCGTCATTGATCCTCTTACCAGCTAGATATTATTTGAGTTGCAGAAAAAGAAAGTTGTTTCTCTAAGCAAAGTCCAGACTGTTGTTGAAAGCTTGAGAGAGCATCATGCGATTGCGCGTTCTTTTGTTACAACGTAAAAACATGAGCGCCGTGATAGAAAATCCCGCCAAGTGTGAAGTGCATGGTGTAATAAGATTTCTGTGGTCGAAAAGTTACACAGCAGCTGAAATTCATTGTGAATTGAGTGTGGTGTATGGCCCAAACATTATGAGCGAAGGTGTAGTCCGTCAATGAATTCTTTTTTTTTTTTTTAATGGAAGAACGAACGTTCTCGATGAAGACCGGAGTGGTAGGCCATCTCTCGTCAGTGATTTCTTGGTGAACAAAGTGGATGAGAACCGTCACTTCACAATCTCGGAACTTTCAGATCATTTTCCTGAAATTTCTCTAAGTCTTGTGCATGAGATAGTGACAGAAAAACTAGGCTATCACAAGTTTTGTGCTTGTTGGATTCCAAAAGAGCTCACCGATGATCAAAAAATGAAAAGAATGAGTTCTGCCATAGACTTTATTACTCAGTATGACATTGAAGGAGAAACATTTTTGAACAGGATTGTTACAGGAGATGGGACTTGGGTAGCCTATGTGAATGCCGAAACAAAACAACAGTCAATGCAATGGGGTCATACAGCTTCGCCAAGCAAGCCAAAGAAAGCTCACCAATCTTTTTCAGCGAGAAAATTGATGGCTACAGTTTTTTGGGATGCTAAGGGCATCTTGCTTGTTGAATTTATGGAGTGTGGTACAACCATTACAGCTGCAGTTTACTGTGAAATCTTAAAACAGCTACGACGAGTGATTCAAAACAAGCGTTGTGGTCTTCTGACATCTGGTGTTGTTTTTGTCCATGACAACGCCCGCCCTCATACAGCTCAAAGAACAATAGAACTTTTGGAAAAGTTCAAATGGGACGTTTTTGACCACCCCCCCTACAGCCCGGACTTGGCTCCCAGTGATTTCCATCTTTTCCTGAAGCGGCGGCTTGCATCTCAGAGGTTTGCGAGTGATGAAAAGCTTCAAAACGCTGTGACAGGTTGGCTACGTTCTCAGGCGGCAGATTTTTTTAAAGACGGAATTTCAAAAACTGTTAAAAGATATGATAAGTGCTTGAATTTGCATGGTGAATATGTAGAAAAGTAGAGAAAAGCTATAGTTTTAACATTTATATTATAAACTTTTTGTATCTCAACTGGTTTATTTTTTATTTCAAAACAGAGGTTACTTTGTGGACGACCCTCGTAATTTAAGTGTTAGTAATACACATGTACCGAACTGCACTCACAGTGTTTTAACGGCAAATGCCACAAACAGAATATATTTTTTGGACATATCTTGCATAAGTAAAATTAGTTAAAAATTGTAAGGTTTTCATCCTAAATACAATGAAAACAAATACGATGTGTACGGTGTGTTGGGGTACACATTGTTACTACCCCAACTGAAGACTATTTTTTTAACAAAAATTCGTTTAGATTACTGCATCTCAAATTCTTAATAGTATTTTAGCATCACTGAACAAATAATATGATATTAAGATGGATAGTCATATTATGAAAATAGAACTTCATTAGAAACACTACTGAAATGCTATATCAAATTAGCATCTATAAGTTTGTGTTGGCCAATAAAAATAGTTTTAGGTTGCCAATTTGTAGCAGTTTGTGGATTTCCTGCCAGAATCTACAAAGTATTAAATTCTGATTTCTCTAAACATATCACAATTTGTTGAAATGAGGGTGATAGCATTGCATTATTATGAATAATTACTTGCATTAAAAGATTTTCCTTGATTACATGTCAAAAGTAATAATAAAAGTTAGTAGGTAAGTTTCATACATTTTTTGTCTATAAAGGTTTGTATTGGAAGCATATCTGACAATGTAAAACTGTTGTTTTGAATAGAAAATATTTTTTTCAGAATTGAGAAAGAAGGAAATAGCCTAATCATCAAAGGCTCTGAAGTGTTCTTGACAACAAATCTCAATACTGAAGAAGCTCTGATGCGAACAGTAATAGATTCTGAGAAGGAAGAAATTGTTATACATAACACTGTCACTAAAACCAAGGTTTGTTAATTCTTATTTTCTACTAAATTTCTTTACAAACTTAGGCTTAGTGGCCATATAAAAATTTCAACTAAGATTAAAAGTTATACCAGGTGACATAAAGATTAAATTTAATACTAAGTAGTCTGCTTTGCATATGTTTTGGATTATCTGTTAATTTTCAGGCATTTTCTCAAGATATGTAAACATTCTCTTTGGAAACAAATAATTAACAGTCCGAATGTTTTTATATACTCAGATATTATTGAGATAAAAAAGTTTTAAGTTATAACATGAAACGCCTTCAACTTACAGTCTACTACATCTCAATAACTAGATATTTTAAACATCAGCTTTACCTCACTTTACAGAGCAGTCATATAGTAGAGCTAATATCTTAAAACACTTACAAAGATCACCTAAGTGATCAAGTTTTAGTTTTATTTCAAGTCCATCCTTTTGCTGATTACTTTCTTATTACGTGGCTAAACAGTTAATATGAGAGAAGACTATGTACAGAAAAATGGGGCATTAGCAATATTAAATCAGTATGTTACAATAAAGTAAAACAATAGACCTACAACACTGCTGTAACTAACCCAGTACCAGTTGACTAAACTGTACTATAATCAGAAGCAGTTTAGGTTCAAAGTTTGTCCTCTCATTATTATTGTTATACATGAGGATATGAGGACAATAATACATCATGTGGTCAATTCGATTAATGTAGTAAGTAGAAGATTCAATTTAAGTCTTTATATTAATCCCCAATAATATAATGTGAATATGAATTAGTAAACACCTATATTAAACAAACTAACACAGTAAAACATATTAAACCATTAAAGTGTAAAATTGTAAATCTATAAGAGTAAATACGCTAAGCATCAGAGCATCATCAGATAACACCAATCTCTGTCACTCCACCAACACCTCTCCCTTTGCTAGTTGTACTGTCTTACAGTCCCTCCCCATTCACTGCATTGAGCATCATTAGATAACATCAATTTCTGTCACTCCACCAACACTCTCCCCTTGCTAGTTGTACCTTCTTACAGTCCCTCCCCATTCACTGCATTGAGCATCATTAGATAACACCAATTTCTGTCACTCCACCAACACTCTCCCCTTGCTAGTTGTACTGTCTTACAGTCCCTCCCCATTCACTGCTTTGAGCATCATCAGATAACGCCAATCTCTGTCACTCCACCAACACCTCTCCCCTTGCTAGTTGTTTCATCTTACAGTCCTTCCCCATTCACTGCTTTGAGCATCATCAGATATCCCCAATCTCTGTCACTCCACCAACACTCTCCCTTTGCTAGTTGTACCATCTTACACTTACAGTCTCACCCCACTCATTGCTTGAAGCATTATAGCATCGTCAGATAACGCCAATCTCTGTCACTCCACCAACAGCTCTCCCCTTGCTAGTTGTACCATCTTACACTTACAGTCTCACCCCACTCATTGCTTGAAGCATCACAGCATCGTCAGATAACGCCAATCTCTGACACTCCACCAACACTCTCCCCTTGCTAGTTGTACCATCTTACACTTACAGCCTCACCCCACTCATTGCTTGAAGCATCATCAGATAACGCCAATCTCTGTCACTCCACCAACACCTCTCCCCTTGCTAGTTGTTTCATCTTACAGTCCTTCCCCATTCACTGCTTTGAGCATCATCAGATATCCCCAATCTCTGTCACTCCACCAACACTCTCCCTTTGCTAGTTGTACCATCTTACACTTACAGTCTCACCCCACTCATTGCTTGAAGCATCACAGCATCGTCATATAACGCCAATCTCTGTCACTCCACCAACACTCTCACCTTGCTAGTTGTACCATCTTACACTTACAGTCTCACCCCACTCATTGCTTGAAGCATCACAGCATCGTCAGATAACGCCAATCTCTGACACTTCACCAACACTCTCCCCTTGCCAGTTGTTACATCTTACATTCCCTCCCCATTCACTGCTTTGAGCATCATCAGATAACTCCAATCTCTTTCACTCCACCAACACCTCTACCCTTGCTAGTTGTACCAACTACCAAAAGAAGTCTCCTTTTTTGTGGTATAATATGTGTGTGTGTTTTTTTTTTCAATCCAATATTATATACTTTTTAATTTTTATGAAATAAATTTTTATTTTGTTACAGGTAGTCCTAAACATTCCGCAAGAGACTCTAGAATTCACAACTAGACTTTATCGGGTAATAGCTACTGGGTTCAAAGAGCCTCGTTTTAATGTTCAAGGTTTCTATACTTAAAATTTGCCAGGACACTTGCAAATATTGACTTAAATACTGTATTTAAAAACTGTACGTTTTAATAGAAACCAATCAAAATTTTTGATGAAATGTTTATGATTTAGATTAGAAAGTTTGTTATACTTGTATTCACTCATTCGTTTTGTATAGGTACAAATGAGAATTCAAGGTTTATTTTGAAAAAAAAAAAACAACTGTAATTTTAATACTTTATTACATTCTAACAGTTGATTAGATTTAAGTTTATTTCCTCTCTGTGAATTACTAGTTAATAATAATTAAGTGTATATGATAGTTACTACCTCATAGTTCAATAATGTAATTTATTGTTGACTAATAAATTTATTTTTAAACATGTTAAATGTCTTTATATTTATTTACTGAACACATTCTAATTGATTACATATAACTAATCAACAACATATAGCTGTACCAAGAGAAAGGATATTTTGGATTGTGTACTATTTTTCTTGTTTCATACTATCAATATCCTCTGGTATTCCCATTCTTCTTATGTATAATGAACACAAATAATTCCTGGCCATGCCACAGCAAGTTTAAGCATGAATTATGTTTTTATACAATACCGTAATGTGATTCATTAATATAAACCACAATAAAACAAAGATTTTTTAAAAATGTGTAGCATAATATTATAAATGTTAAAGCCAACTGAAAGAGACTTATTTGTGTAAATTTAACACATCTATACTGCTCTAATAAGAATGTCTCTTGATTTGGCTTGTCTGTTAAAGTAGCCTAGAGCACTGGACTGGACACTCAGGAGTTACTCATTGTTTTAACAAATACCAGTTAACAGTTTCTAATGAATAAATGACTTATAACACTTTCTTTTAAAGTAATTTTTATCGTTTACATGACCTAGTCTTGTTATAGTTATACTTTTATAAATCTTAGGTGTTCCAAAAAGAATCATCACATTTTTTATGCTTGTATTATCAAAAATGATGAACTTAGACACATAGAATACCATGACAGAACACGGCCTATGTTCAGGTGGGCTATGATATGTTTTACATTATAAATCATGGGTGCTCCACCACCACTCTGTGTTGCATTGTGTATGTCCATTCAATAGTCAAACTTGTCCAAAACTTTAGTGAGGAACTGACAACATTTCGATTGTATTTTTAAGTAAGATTTTAAACATAGATTTTGGTAAGCAAAACCAAACGTAAACACTAGCCACAATCCTTAAGATTTCATAAAATGGAAGAGCTTTAATGCTAAAAAAAGCACTTGTTTTTGGAAGAGCTTGTTAAAATGGATAAGATTTAGAAATATAATAATATTGTTGTGTATTAATGCTATAACGCGTCATGTTATGTTTATTTTTTTAATAATATAACCAAATAAAAAAAAACAAACTATTCACAAACATCAAATTAGGAAGGAATACATTAAAATGTTCATTAATTAGTTATTTTTATTTTCTTAATTTTGGATGTCATAAAGGTTTACAAGAGCTAAATACAAATTAAGTGGTTTGATAAGAGTTGAAATCTAATTAATTTCCCACGACAATACAATGAACATGTTGGTATGATATGTTAGTGTATTATCCATGTTCCCTGATGTTGACGTCCATAGTGCTAATCACTGTGCTCAATTCCATAACTTCAGAGAAATAATTAATCTCAATATCTGCCTTCACTGTCTTCCAGATCCTGATCTGCCTTGTTGATGTATGAGCATTTCAAGTACTTTAAGGCTTCACTATGTTCTACAAGCTGGACACTCACAATTTTGTAGAACCTGTTGTGTGTTAAAAATTACTTACCAAATAAACTTTTTTCTGAATTTAGTGCAGATGGTAAACTCACTCTTTAAACTTTATAATTTTTTCAGGATAAATCAAGACATTACACAATAATATAAAGTGTCAAACAAGCGATAGTTACTTTGCTACAAATTATAATAATGTAAGTGGTGGATACATTTCATTGAAGTAATCCAGACAATGTGAAGTTATCGTTTAGTCATAATCAACGGATATTAAACTTCTTCAACATGGTTTTGGCATACAGCTATTCTATCACTTGTGTCAAGGCCACCAGTAAATGTGTGGTTCTAGCTAATCTTTTCTCTACCCACCACTGCTACAGGTATATATATGTGTCTGGCCAAAATTCCTCATCCCCTACCCCTCTTAATTCCCCCTCCATTCCTCCTTAAAGGTCATAATTACAAATTGTTAGTTTACATCACATCTCTTTGTAAATATTAATTGTGTAAGTACGTTCTTTTCACATTTATTTTTCTTATAAAATTTCCAAAACCAAAACGTTATCATATTTGTGATTAGAAGTTCAATTTTAGTATTTTCTTGAGTATAATTTTTTTTATAATCTGTACATTTTATAATCTTTCCTTGCATTTAAACAATTTTACAGTTTAACACTGTTGAGATTAGAAAGCGGCTTCAGATGGATGAAGCACGAGCTGCTCACACCTTTCAGTACTCGGCATTACCCGATATGGTGTGGTATATTATTACTGATTTAATTTTTTACTTTTTAATGTGTGATTAATTGTATTTAAGTAAATTCCTTTATTACATTAAAAATTAATTGTGTTCACAAATAAATACAGATATAAATGGCAGATTAACCCATTGGTGCAAAGTGTCTAATAATCAGACAGAGCATTTTAGTACTGGGAATTTTAGCTTCTAGAATGTTTAGCTAAGCTAACTTTCTCAGATGCAGTTTTATCAATTCTTTCTCTACAGTCATGCAGGTAAATTCTATTTAAAATTATTACTTATAATGCAAATTTTATAGTCAATATTTGTAATTTGTTTTGTAACAACGTAACAAACATCTTTTTTATAACATATCTCACTATAAAAGATGCTTGATTAGTTTTAATAACCTTCATAATATTGCGGAATGTACATTTTGGTAGAGGGCCATTGAAAGACTAGTGCCCCATGTTACTGTCGTGATGACCAACTTAAAAGACCTGGCCAAATCAAACAGCGAGCTCGCTGAAGAGGTTGAGCTGCTCTATGACAAGCCAACATCTACTGACATCGCTGATTGTTGTCTCAGCTGTATGCTGGGATGTGCAGACTCAGCACACAGCTAGCTAGGCTCAGGGAGGAAAACGCGAGACTGCAGCAAAGGATTATCAGTGGTGAGGAAGTGAACATCAACAGGTGTTCCTGCTTGAGAGGCAGGGAAGAATTGTACCCAGATAACGGAGAACCAGCACCTCGTGACGAAGATAGAGTTGCTAGAAGTGAACATAAAATATCTCTGTTCAGTTGAGACGAACGGAGTCACAGGTGAGATGGTGGCGGACCTTGTTTGACGATAGCCAAACGAGGCAGAACACACCAAGGCTTCTGTACTAGTTAAATCTTGGGCAGTGTTTTAATTAGACCAGATATTATTACTAGGAACTTTTAATTGAATTCGTGAAGCAAACATTTGTGTCATTAAATGAAACCTCTCCCGGAATAGGGTGTACTTACTTTAATGGAAGGGCTGTCTCTCATTTAGGGTCACTGTTTGGGGATGCTATTTCTGCGGCTTTGTGGTTTCAGATTGAGGAACCAATTCCTGTCCCTGGTAACTTGGGTGAAGTCACATCAGGTGCTGGTCGGGGTCCCAGAGCTGAGAAGTTCCTCAAGAGCAGTCGTGGCTCAGGCGTCAGCTTTGATGATTCTCAGCCATCACACTTGACTGGTGACTGATAATCATGGGCACTTAAAGTCAACATGAGATCTTTAACAGGGTTTGATGCTATGAGTACATTGAAGTGAGATTTATATATTTTTGGAGTATCTGAAACCTGCCTTCGTCCTGGCACCCCTTAGAACAGGTACAATATACCGGAATACACTTTGCTGTACATGGACCACAAAGAAAAAGTAAAAGGTCAGACAATGGGCACAACTGGTGGCGTTGTGGCCCTTTACTTAAAGGATTATTCAAGAAGAATACAGCCTTTCCGAAGGGCCCCCTGGTATTGAGTGTCTTGCTGCCATTTTGATGGTCATGGGATGGAACTTGTATAGACCTTCTCTTGTGAGGTACACCTTTCTATCACTTTTGTTTCACTCTCTTTTTGGCTATGAAAGTAAAGAATAAATATTGAAATATTATCAACTAAATACTTATGCCGTTTCTTGAAAGAGACAATAAAGTTAAAATAAGCAGCTACCTCCACCACCTTGTTAGACCACATTATAGTGGACAGGTCTGGTGAGGTCAAGAGGACCGGTGTCATTGATGCAACTAGTATTGTGGATCACAATGAGGTAAAGATAACGGACCACAGCAACTCAATTTGGGTAAGTGCACTGTGCTGTATCTTGCTGCAACAAACTTGGTGGAGGCCCTTAGTGTCAAAGGTGTGAGATTCACTCTTGGTGGTTAGAGTTTGCTTTTAGCTTGGACCAGTTGGTTAGTCAGTCTTAAAGAATGAAAACTTTGAGATGGCAGCCTAAATCTTAACTCAACTAAATCCAAACATAGACCCAAAACCATTAATTTGTTACAAATATTGATTAAAAACAAATTTTATTTCTTCACTTTTTCGATATCTCTTAAGGTTTAAAGATGGAGGCCGTTCAAAGTTTGGGAAAGGAATGAATACATATTAGTTATTATGCATTTAGCGCAGAACAAAAAGGATTTTAGAATTTTCAGATCATTTACAATAATGTTTGTTTCATCGTGTTTTTTGTTATATCGTATATGGTTTCCACATAGTGGGTAAAAAAAATTTTACAAAGTATAGGTTACAACATTGCGAGAAAAATTGTGAACACGATAACAACCACAGTTCTTAATTGATACAAACTACATTTCGTGTAGAGATAGTATTTATAGTTAGGATAATTCAATAGCCAGTCTTAACCAATAAACCATTTTAAGATGACTGCCATTCGCATTTGAACAAAAATGTTATCTCAGGTTTTACAACCTAAATCAAAATTGACACTTTTCATAAAATTGTTAAGTAACTCCAAGCAAAATTGTTTCATCCGTATTTTTTTATGACTTTTAGGTTTTAAGATTGGGGTCGTTTAAAGTTATATTAGTATACAGTTTAACCATTAAAAGAAGTGGCCTCAGAAATCTTCTCTAGGGAGTGTCCGAAACACTGGGTAGTTGGGATTATGGAAACCCCTGATATCAATAGGTGGATTCGTTGCCCTCCCTCGAAAAAAGTTTTACTATTATTTTAGTAGTTAGATATTTATGTCAGGAAATAAATTGTATGGACTTTAAAGGCCATGAAATGGTGCATGTATCTTAGCATTCGTTAATGGTTCCAGAGGATGTGAAAATACCTCATTAAGTTGTATAATGAATTCCGAGCTGCGCTGGAAAATCTATATTGTTTAGAATTTACCTTGATGTCCTCTATGAAGACTACTGTGCAGGGTGTTCTTTTGAAAAGTTTCTACCATTTTTATTTTAATAATAAACAATTTAGCGAATTTCTATCGTCAAATATTTTGTTACTTGTTAGTGGAAACAAAAAAAGTGTTATGAAATGGGGATTAATTACTTTCCCTCATAATTACCCAAACTCAAAATTTTCAAAATGTATTCCATTCCATATGGTACCTCTGATAAAAGCCCGTTAAAGTGTAGAGTTTTGGTGAATAAGTTTTAAATTGTTGCACCCGTTCAGTCAATGTACGTTAAAACCCCGATTTTAATTTCATCTGCAAATAATATGTTAGGCCCATGTTAGTATTAAAGTAAAATTACAAAACTTTGCCCAAGAAATAAAAACCTCCCCCAATTAAAAATGTTAGGAATTTTACGCTGTCACAGACCTAACACCTGGAATCTTGCGTCATGTTCTTATGAAGAGCTCAATACAAACTACCTACATCATAGACACCCAGACAACAAAAATGTATTGTAATATAGGTGAATATCTTTGCAATTCAATAAAATATGTTTAGTGTTCAGTTTTATCACGTATTATGTTTCTAACATCTAAAAGAACTGCATTCACTGTGTTGATGTACCTGTTTAGTTATTACTCAAAATGATCTATTCGGATGATATACTGTGTGACTACTTGTTGAAAAGATCTGGTAATACTGAGTAAATGCGACTTCAACCTTTCAGCAACTCCACAATCATATCGACAAGACTAACGATCACAAGTTTGTTTGGAAATAGAATCATTTGCATTGAAATTAATTTTTCAAATATTTTGCTTAGGACTGACTAACTAGTGGAAGCTTGTAGTTATTGATAATTCTAGAGCCATCTTTTTTTAATTGTAATTGCTTTTCAAACCTTAGGAGTGATGAGGAATGAATTGAGATCTTTAGACGTTTAGGATGGGAGCTGTTTTACGATTCTGTCCTGCTCTTCTCCAATGACTGGAACCAGAGCCATTGTGGCAACTGGGTTTTCTTCGCGTGGGGTTAGCTTGAGGAGCTGACGGGCGACGAACCTGGTAGACACAATTGCAACTTCGGTTCCACCAGTCACAAGTTGGTCACCAATTTTGATTTGGATACTTTTATGATGAGTGGTCTTATTGGTAATGGTGTACCAAGTAGTTAAGAAATATTTTCAGGTCAAAATTGTTTTAAAGACATCATATGCTTTCCCAGCTTGAATAACTTTTTGTAGATTCTTTTACAATAAGCTGAAAATGCTTTTCGTCCTGAGTGTTTTTCCATAAATTTGAGAAAAGTGACGCTTTATCTATTGAAAAAAATGTCTTTAGTAATCCTTTTATTTCTTCAATTTTTCTAAAAAAGGTTGGCAGTTTTCATTATGCACCAGAGAATGAAATTAAAATTAAAGCAGTTAGTAAAAATGTTGAATTGCTGTTCCACTAGTCACCACGGTTCAACAAATCCCACTGTACTTTTTCAAGTAAATTGTTGAGAAGAGCTCAATTTTTTTTGTGTCTTTTAAAACTTTGGAAATATTAGGCTTTCCTTTCTAATGCTTTTCCACGGATTATATATGTGTTGACCACAGACACTGTGACATTACGGAGGTTTGAGGTAACGTTGACGATAGCCGATTGTGTGATTGCCGTCACCCTTGTTGGGGTGTTGAACAGTAACTCAAGGCCATAAAGCTAGGGTATTACCCGTAGTCCAAACAGGGATTCGCGATGAATCCCTCGACATACCTGGTACATGAACAAGACATGGCAACCTCAAAGTGGTTGTATGAAAATCGTTTAAACACACACATGTAGAGTGTTTCAGAATTCTTATAGTATTTTAGAGGATCATACTTATTGTTATAGTAAACTCATTTTTAACTATAATTAGATTATACGAGTTTGAAATCTATCTGTATGCATGTACGTGTTATTTTATTAAAGCATGAGAGTAAATAGCTCGAGCTCGGTAAACTGTACTGGCAAACAGTGCTTTGTTCTCTGTTTAGGAGTTAATACTTGGGTTGTCACGAGCCATAGTGAATGTAAGCCATACACACGTCTTGTCTCACGGGACTTGCATTATGTTGCTTGCTGTAGATTAGTCGAAACTTTACTTGTGTAACACCTTCACACTGAACGTTTTAGTTTCGTGGAATCTTGGAGTGTTGTTCTAATTTATATAGAAATGTGTTGAATCAGTTCGAAAATATAATAATGCCTATGTGGATTTGTTCTGAGTTTTACCCAAATAATCAAGGAAATTATTGCAAAAGACCTCAAATGGTTAATTGAAATATTAAGGGCAAACCAATTTATACAAAGTAGTGTTTGACTATAGTTTTTCAAATTAAAAAACATCATGTTTTAATTTTTTCACATTTTGTATTATTTTTGTGTGTTTTTTAATATAATGCTGGATATTAACAAGCAAATAAATAATGTTTTACCACTCTATTGTGTATCCAAAACGAAATTATGAGTCCAGTACTATTTTTAACTTAATCAACGCAACCCAAAGTATGACGACCAACTCTTCTATTCTGTCATTTAGTTTTTAAAAACTGAAATAATGAAATAATGATTTATTCTTCCATAAAATTTCAAAATACAAAAATATACATAAGTTTCTTAAGAATAAGCTAACCACGCTGCCAGTAATGTGGTTAGCTGCATGTAAATTATAAATTCAAAGTAATAATAACAACTTGTTGTGAGTTCAGTTCACAATAAACAATTTAATAAAAAACAGCCAGAATGCCACTCTCTGGCGCCTAATATAAATACCTATAATACTATACAATACAAGATGCAGAATATCATACACAATATCACTGACAGAATAAAAACGTAATAGTAATCACAACAACATAAAATAAAAAAGGTAAAACGAGTAGGATCAAGTAGCCGACATACACAACATAAGAACAAAAATAGTAAATAAAACTAACCAAAGAAACAAAAAGATTAAATTTTTTAACTTTCAAAAAATAGATAAGAGGATTCGTACAACACAACAGGAGCATTTACTTTAGTACAAAATTAAACAAAATTGTATTGTTGTTTTCAAAAAGCCATTGTTTTAACTTACGAAGAAATAATTTTAAATTGTTTATGTCTTTTATTTCTGTAGGTAAAATGTTAAAAAATTTTGGTCCAGAATAGAGGAAAACACTGTCTAAAAAATTCTTTGTTGACTTTAGGAATTCTAAAGATTTTACGACTTACATTTCTTGTGTCATACCTCAAAGAATGTGTTCCGTCATTCCACTTCTCAGGTAGAATAATTTTAGAACCTTAAACACATAAAGGTGTTGTATTAGGTAAGATTTGTAGTTGGCAATATAATGGAAAAGAACTGTCCCGTGGTTTTTTTATTTAAAATTATACGTATTATATGATTTTGAAAAACTCTTAACCTATCCATTAATGTTTTATACGAACCTCCCCAACAAATTAACCCGTTATTTGCAACCTAGATTTGAATTAAAGAAAAGTAGAGTGTTCGTAATAAATTTGGATCACATAGGCGTCTCAAAAAGTAGAAAGTTCTTAGCGTATGCGAAAATTTTTCGGATGAAGATTAAGAGTATGTTCGCTCCAGTTTAATTTGTCATCCAAAATTAATCCTAAGTAATTAAAATTATCTACCCTCTCAATATTCAAACAGTCACAGTTAACCTTAGTGCAATTAAGAGTGTGTGGTATGTAATCGGAATATTGAAAAGCAAAATCTCTATAGCCAAAATTTATGTACCGTACTTCGTTTTTTTTACGTTAATTATCATAAAATTAGAGTTACACCAGTTTCTGTAATAAATCTAAATCGTGATTTATTTTACGGTACAGGGATTGTGAGTCTTCGTCTGAATAGAAAAGTGCGATATCGTCTGCAAACGCATTAACCGCACCAGCAAAGGGCTGTTCAAGAGGTCGTTTATAAAAACTAAGAATAACGTTGCAGACATTACAGAGCCTTGAGGGACACCTGTCTTAATAAGCAAAGGTGGACTTAAATTATTTGTAACTCTCACCTGTTGGTATCCTATTCGTAAGGAAACTCTTAAACCAGTTTCAGGGGAACGCCTCTAATGCCAATTGATTCCAGTTTATTTATTAGCACGTTGTGATTAACAGAATCGAACGCTTTTCGAAAATCAATGAACACAACCAGTCACTTTTTTGTTTTCATTTAGGCTACTGTAAATTCTGTTTGTTACGTTAATAAGAGCGTCTTCAGTGGGATTTACCCTTTATGAATCCATATTGATTGGTATTTAAAACAATATTTCTATTTAGGTAATTTAACAGTCTATTAACTATTTTTTCAATGATCTTCGAAAATACAGAAAGAAGACTGATAGGCCTGAGGTTATCCAATTTAATAGATTTTTCTTTTTTGAATAAGGGAACGACAATACTTGTTTTCAATTTTGTAGGAAATATACCAGTGTACAAACTTAAATTAATTAGGTTTGTTAAAACGGGGACAATATATTCAGCAATATTCTTGATAAGTTCAACAGAAAATGAGTCGTGTCCAGTTGAACGTTTGTTTTTCAAGTGTTTTATAACAGACATAACCTCGTCTTCAGTTGCAGGTGTCATAAAGAATGAATACCGATAGGCTCGAGATGTAGGTGGACTGTCGCTAGGCACAGCTGTTGTTCTGACCTTGACCGCGATAATCAGCTGATGCGATAAAGTGTTTATTTATAATCTCGGCTACAGCTCTCACATCAGTCACAACAGTGCCATTATCTAACATAACCTTATCAACAGTTTTGTTTTATATTCCTTCCTGTCAGGCTATTTATAATTTTCCATTGTTGAGCAGAATCTCCACTACAAGCGCTAATTTTGTTAGTGTAATGTTGCATTTTTACGAAGTCTATTTCATTTTTTTAAATTATTGCAAAATCTGTTTATAATAGTTTTTAAAAGCACTGTCATAAGGTCTCTTTCTAAATGTTCTATGTAACTTCCTTCTTGTTTCTATTTTATTAATTAACTGAAGTGTGATCCAAGGACTGGTAAGTTTTGCTTTACTTAATTTACTATTTCCATTACTGCAATGCACTGCTGCTACTGATAACAATCAGATAAAATACCTATAAAAAGTATCGTAGCTTGAATCTACATCCCTGGATCGACAACAATCACCCCAATTTATATTCATTAACTTATGTTTAAACCATATTATAGGTAAATTCTAAGCAATATATGGGTCAACCTCGATTTTTCTCATATTACAATATATATTGTTCCAATAGTCAATTAGAGAAGGAAATGACTAGAATTTACTTGCCGGAAAGCAGTTATAGGGAGCAGGCAACTGCCAGACGGTCATATATTGCTTAGAGTTACCTATTAGTGATCAGGGGCACTGACGTGATCTGGGCTTCAAATTTGGAACTACTCGAGTTAATTTTTTTTCTAAAAGAGCAAGCAGCGCGAAGCGCTGCGCAGCGGGCAGGCATCGTGCGTGATCCTTTTTTTTATTAAAAATTTTTGATAAATTGTTATTACATATTACAATATAATGTAGGTAATGTATGTAAAACAATTTTTAAACACATAATTACATGCTGGAAAGCAAAGTAAACCAATATAATCCGCCCAATACAAAATCTCCATAAAAATCTGGTAAAGTAATCTGTGTCATTCCTTTGGCCTGAATCAATTCAGTATAGACGAAGATCACGCACGATGCTTGCCCGCTGCGCAGCGCTTCGCGCTGCTTGCTCTTTTAGAAAAAAAAATTAACTCGAGTAGTTCCAAATTTGAAGCCCAGATCACGTCAATGCCCCTGATCACTAATAGGTAATTCTCGCAGTTGCCTGCTCCCTATAACTGCTTTCCAGCAAGAAATTCTAGTCATTTCCTTTTCTAATTGACTATTGGAACATTATAATGTAATATGAGTTGCCTGCTCCCTATAAACTGCTTTCCGGCAAGAAATTCTAGTCATTTCCTTTTCTAATTGACTATTGGAACATTATATTGTAATATGAGAAAAATCGAGGTTGACCCATATATTGCTTAGAATTACCATATTATAGTCTATATTATTCCTAAAATTTATTTTTGTTTTTTCATGCATATTACTTAAAGTACAATTTTTATACTAAACTAAGACCTAACATACAGTGATCGGTTATACCATTATCAAACACATTACTTCTAAATATATCTATTCTTCTGTTCTTAATAAAAATGTGGTCAATACAAGAGCTGGAAATACTTGATATTCGTGTAGGTGAATTAACCATTGAAAAAAAAATCCAAAACTGTCCATTAGGCTCAAATAATCTTGTGTATTTCCGTTATTATCCAGTATATTTAGATTTATATCGCCTATATATATTGTATCATTATTCAGAAGAGGCAAGATATTTGCTAAGTCATCAATGAATTCACTTTCTGAGTACTTCTGTAATCTATATAAACATTACTAATCTAAAAAAAATAACCTAAACAGCTTACATTTAGAGAGACAACAAGGCAGCAGTAACCATATCCATTTCAACCTTATCAACTACAAAACCATTTTCAACATATACGGTAGCACACTACTCCACCGATCTATATGTGTTGTTACATGAAGCAAAAAATTGGTAACCTGGAATATTATAGAGAATATAAACTGTACCAAGGTGACTTCTATCATACCACCACCAGTGAAGAAGTTTGGTGGATAACCGACTCTATTTTAACTGTCATCAGTGGAGAGCTGTCACGGCAAAATCAGTAAATGACAACAACAATTAAGCGCCATCAAAGCTGGTGCATTAAAGATAATGAACTAAACAGTGCTCTCATAAGTAATCCTGTCCGAGTATAATAGATGGCCGCTAATCTCTACGAATGGGGTAAATGATTAACCCGCCACGATTCATCCAAAAATTGCACGCATAAGTGAGCCTACATACTGCTTGCATGATTACTTTCCCAAAGTAGTACTGCTATAAAATTAATTTCAATCATGTAGAGTGAAATTCATTGTGTGCAGAATAATATTATCTGACTTTTAATAGAACCTATGCAGAATATAAAGCAATGTACCTATAGGCACAATGATTAAGATTCACTAAGAGCCCATACTCCCGAGACAAAACAACGTCTACCATGCCAAAAACTGGTAAAGAAAACAGTGGTAAACTAGATGGGTGGTATAACGTATCGAACGTTAAGTCCAGAGGATTTAGAATTTCAAATATAATATTGACGTGGACCGGGACATGTAAGGCACGAGTTCCAACCTTCCATGTTTTAAATGCTTATTATCGTACCAAAATCAAAAAACTATTGTACTTTTGATTAATCGCATCGTGCTTAGCACACTTTAAAAAAGAACTCAGGTATTTTTAAATTAAAACATTATTTTGAACGTCCATTACGTTATACTTACATTTTAGTTTATTTTGTTCAGGAAGTGCACAAATAATAAGTCCTAAAAATAAACAATGTCAAATTGTTTATTTTTAGGACACAGGGAACACGCGCAAATTACTAAATGCAATACATTGTGGTAGATCTAAAACGTATTTCTCAATCATATCATCCATATCAACGCAATCGTAGTTCACTTATACCGCTGATTCCACTAGTTCCTACAACTGTCCACCACCTTTGACTATATACTCTTCGTTTGGAAGTTGAGTATCCTTAAAACAAATTCTTCATTTTATATATTGTCTCCAATTATTTTTCTTAGGGGCGAAATATTAAATAAATTTGTTTTGAGGATTCTCAACCTCCAAACTTACCTTTTATTAGTATATAGATTATTGTCGATAGTCAAACACTTCTACTTCATGCTCTATGCTGCATTTCATCATCAAAATGAGTTATAAAAATAATTAGAGACGAGATTTTAAATTGATTTGTTTTAAGTATTCTCAACCTCCAAATAGAAAACCTAGACGGTGTACCAGACACCCCTCAGAGAAGATTTTTGGGTGCGCCACTGTATGGTCAACCACTTTAACTTCATTCTTTATGCTAAATTTCATCATCAAAATGAGTAACCAATTATTAGGCGTGATATTAAATTTATTTGTTTTATGGATTTTTAGCCTCCAGTTATCAGTTATTAAAAACAATTAGGTGCGTTAGAAATTGTAGTGTTAACTAAGCGTGTTTAGTTTGATACACACTCACTCATGCCTGAGTTTGAAAGCCTAAGCTTACAGTTTTTATGATTTGCAAATCATTTAAGACCTTTGAATTGTGGATTCATGAAAATTAACATATTATTTTAGTTGATAGATATTGTAATACAATTTTATTAATGTAATGCAATATTTGTGTAATATAATATTGTAAAAGCATGAGATATATTTATGTAATGCGAGACTCACTTCATATTTACATTTCACTTAGGTTTAATTTATCTTATACGCAATGCATTACTTAAATATTAAATGTTATATTTATCAAACACATTTTTAAGATGGCTTTTAAATCACAGATTACAAATGTCTATATCATGCTTGTTAAAATTTGTTTGGATTTTTTCAAGGCTAGGTTAGATCAAGGCATGTTTACAAAATTTTATTGTTTTATTATTTTTCTTTTAAATATTTTTCTGTATTATTTAACTAAGCATAAACACTGGCTATAATACTATGAATTAGTATCAATAGCTATTGTTAAATAATAGCATTAATAACAAAAAACATTATCACATTTTTGGTATTAATGTACCCCTTACCAGAGCAAGTCTGAAACACAAAGAGAGAAGCAACGCGTATACAAATGAGTTGATTAATGAAATTTAAAAACTTTCAGCTTAGAAAATAACTTTAATTTTATAGTAAAATCATTAATTAAGAAAAGGAATTGGATTCATTATTACCATGGCCGGTTAGTAGCGTAGCCAGAAATTTCGTTCGGGGGGGGGGTCCGAAAACCGGGGATCCGGGGGACGTTTTGTGTGTTATTTGCCAATGAGTTCACTAGTAAAAGGTAAATACCAAAAATATGGAGCTTTAGTAACTACGCCTTATAGAAAGTGGAAAGATGTAATAGGCAAATTCAACCCTCACAGCAACTCTAGTACGGTGCCACAAATTTTCTTGTATAGCTACAGAAACTTTACGAAGTTCGATTCTGGCCGAGTAGAAGGCACCAATGTGATGTTGCGTTCACTGGATAAGAAAGAAGAAGAACAAAACAGAGCTTCACTCAATCGTGCAATTGACAAAACTATATTCTGTAGAGAAAATTAAATACCCCTTCGGGGACATTGGGCCACTGACGGCCGAAAACCCTTTAGAAAAGGAGGGCAATTTTCTACGTTGCTCGAGCGCAGGTCAAACTAACGGTCGGGAAATGCACCGGAAAAATTCTACTGATTAGAAGTTCGGCTGCTTTGGATTTCACTGATTGAGTTATTTATGAATGAGTTACAATGACGGTTTTTTTGTATCAGTACACTGTAGACGAGTACATAATTATCGGAAAAAATAAAAAAAATCAATTTCGGTCAGAAATAAAATACACATGAAAAACTCTAATGATTAGAACTTCAACTACTTCGGAAATCAGTTATTGAGGTAAACGTGGTATTTTTGATTGAGTTAGGGCGACGATGTTTTGTTATCATTAAACTGTACTCGACTAACTATATAATTATCGAGAAAAAAAATCACTTCCGTTCGGTAAATACCGAAGAAAAGCTCTCTACAGATTCAAGATTTGACGATTTTGGATTTCACTGGTTGAGGTAAAAGTAGTACTTATACTTATGTTACGACATTGATTTTAGGTATTAATTCAACGCCGACTAATAAATATATAATTATCGAGAAAAATAAACAAAAATAATCACTTCCGATCGGATATACCTACTAAGGAAAATGAAATAATACCTCAGTCAGTGAAATCCAAAGTAGTCGGAACTACTTATCAGTAGAGTTTTTCCTGTGTATTATACGACTGGAAGTGATTTTTCAATTTTTCTTCGATAATTATATAGTTATTAGTCGGCGTTTTATTGATACCTAAAATCAAGGTCCAAACATAATTCTAAGTACCACTTTTACCTTAACCAGTGAAATCCAAAATCTTGAAAACTTGAATCTGTAGAGAGCTTTTCTTCGGTATTTACCGACCGAAAGTGATTTTTTTCTCGATAATTATATAGGTACAGTGTACAGTTTAATGATAACAAAAATCGTCGTCCTAACTCAACCAAAAACACCATGTTACCTCAATCACTAAAGTTCAAATTAGTTGAAGTTTTAATCAGTAGAGTTTTCAAGTGTATTTTCCGACCAAAAGTGATTTTTTAAATTTTTTTCAATAATTATATACACGTCTATAGTTTAATAACACCTAAAATCAACGTCGTAACTTAATTCTAAGTGGTCATTTTACGTCCCCAAGACGAATTTGAACGAAGTGGTCGCTAATTTAAATTATTCGCCGTGTTACGGTTCAGGTTACTTTGCGACGTCATGTGACCGCGCCCTATAAATACCGTGATTACACTACACTATCCGAAAGGCCGAGCCCAAAAGTATCGTTTGATACTTTATGATCTAAACGAAAGGACAATTATATTTATAACAACGGTCACTTTAATCAATTAAATCAATCAATGTAATGTGTGTAGACAAGAGTAATGATAACTCTCCTTTTTTTCTCCTGCTCCATGATAAATTTTTTAATTTCTTAAATTTCGGGGGCGGTCCGGACCCCCTGGACCCCCCCCTTTGCTACGCCACTGTGGCCGGTGTTAGAATGTGCGAGCCCTCATTGTGGCACCCATCTTCTGTATAGTTGTCATATCATCAGATTCCCCTGGAGATACCTTGGTGCTCATCTCTTTAGAAAATATGAACATAGATTGCAATTAAATTAAACGTAGACAAATGCACTGCCCTTTATGTGGCACCAAAACCTGTAATACAGACTAATAAATAATAATCTTCCCAAATTTCTCAGAAATGTTGTTTCTATTCATAATATCTTAGAAAAACTTGAAAAATGTATTAAATCTAGTCATCAGGCAGTTATAAGATCTTTATAAATTATGTACTAGTCTACCATCATTGTTAATGTTTAGTGTTGTGACTTAAACATAGCAATTATATTTGTTTTTTTCTGTAAATTTTAATGCGAGATGTTGTGAAAACCAGTTGTAAGTACTGAGAAACAATTCAAATAAAAGTTATTTTTATTTATTTATAGGATTGATACAAACATACTATAAGCAACCAAATTAGAAGTATAAACACAGACATTATAAACTCACTTATTAAAATTTTTTATAATATCAATAGTGAAACACAGAACAAATATTTTAGATGCTGCTAAAAAATGCTGTAAAGTTTGACAGGTAGAGGAGAACATATTGTGTTATGTTAATGATTTGCCTAAAAATGGTTCTAATAAACTAGTTCTGTGCACCTGCATATAGACACATCTGCAATTGTTAAGACCAATTCCCTTAATTAACTAGGAAGGAAGAAGTAAAGTTAATGAGGCTCTGGATGAACTATCAAGGTGGTTTCAAGCCAATAGGCTAAAATTAAACTGGAAAATAAGCAATTGATGAACATTTAAGCATTTTCTTGGGGTCTATCAGACGATTCTAACTCTGGTGATCCCAATAAACTGGAAAAGCACCACCCCAGGGTACTTTTTAGATAACAAAGCATGAGAGATGGTGTCAAAGGCTTTACTCAAGTCCATCAGACTTGAACCAACAACAAGTTTATTCTCAGAACCATTGAGAATAAATTTGATTATTGCTTCTACTGCATCTATAGTATAATTTTTAGGTCTGAAACCCAATTGGAAAGTGTACAGAAATTGCTATTTACAAAATATTCATGAAGCTGTGCTACCATGCAAGATTCAATTATTTTACTTGAAATAGGCAAAATTGTAATTGGACGATAGCTTTCTGGATTTGACACATCTCCTTTTATGTAAATGGATGTAATTTTACAAACCATGAGACAACATGGAATATTTTCTTGGGGTAAAATTAAGTTAATTAAATACTATACTCACAGACAGCTCTAAAACAAAAAGTGGCACAGGCACTGGAATTGAGAGAGTGAGACCATGTAGAGAGCTTGTGGTCCCTATGGATCCATATCCGACAGTCTTTCAGGCGGAGGTCACAGCCATTATAGAATGTGCTTGTGAGAATCTTCATCTGCGATATAGGAGCAAGACGATTAATATTTTCACGGACAGTCCGGCAGCACTGATGGCGCTGGACACTTGTGTGATCAAATCCAAACTAGTTTGGGATTGCTATCAGCTGTTTCCTCCCAATGTTACCATTTGTTGGGTTCCTGGTCATGGGGGGATACCTGGGAATGAAAGAGCTGATGCCTTGGCCAACCAGGTCTCAGTGTCAATTATGACGGGCCCTCAACCGTTCTACGGTGTTCCAAGGTGCGAATCCTTTAGGGCTGTTTTAAAATGGGTTCACATGGAGCATGAGAGAAGGTGGAGGTTGCATCCGGGCTTGAAAATGAGCAGAATGTATTACAGTCGCCTTCCTCCAGAGTGGCGTCGGACCTTCTCTCATTAAATAGATCAATGTCTTCTCGGGTTATTGGTCTTATCATGGGACATGGTCACCTGACGAAGCATCTTCACAGAGTCGGCATCCTTCAGGAGGATCCGCTGTGTAGAATGTGAGATGAGCAGGATGAAACTGCTGAGCACCTCCTCTTTGATTGCTCTTCAATAGCAAGGGAGCGGTATGCCATCTTTGGTAGTTTGGACAAGGGTCGTGAGTTTCCCCAGGAGGATCTGATAGGTTGTTTTCGTCGGTTTGTGGAACTGCTGAAATCATAGACTGGTAGGCCTCATGGTGTGTTTGCGGGGTGCGCAAAGAGCCCTTGAGACTTAAGTGCATGGCAGTAGGCCACCCCAAGGGGGAAAAGAAGTTAATTAAATAAGTTAGTGGTACTACAATTACCTGTTGTGTTATTTGTGGCTCAAATTATATACAACAATACAGTACTGAAAACATTTACAAGATGCTACACTATGTGATTGAGAACTGCAATGCTAATGTATGGATATCCACTCTACCTTATAGGTATGACATGAAATGTTAAAGTTCTGAAATACATCGTAAGATATTCCTTATAATTAACTATATCTGGAAGACCTTCAGTGATAAAAGTAATGTAAAAATAATAGATTTGTATCTTTTTGAGCAAAATATGTATACAAAGCATGGTATGCATCTATCAAAGAGGGGAAAACAAGCCTTAGGAAGGATTATTGCAGATGAAGTGAGCGATATAAAACCTACTCTTATATCATCAAATGGCTCATTCAAACAGCTACTGAGCACTAACACTTTGCCTGATGATGTTTCTGCTTCTTTGACACATTTTTTGATCAATTGAGAGATAATCTCAACAATATTATATTTAATAACAACTTAATCAGTGATTACAATACATTTCTTAGCTCATTTCTTGGATGTACGAATGAGAATTTTCCTACTAAATTGATAGAAAATGTACACAATAAAAATACTGGTTGGATCACTTCAGATATTAAGACACTTGCTGAAAGAAAAAGGGATTTACATAATATGACTAAATACAGTAATAATACGTACTTCATTAATTATGTAAAATGTTTTAAAAATGTTTCAAAAGGGTTATAAAGAAACTAAAACGGAGTGCAAATAATGCTTTCGTTGAACAATCTAATAATAAGATGAGGGAATGCTGGTAAAAAATGAACTAAGTCTCAATACTAGAACTTCAAACAACTATGAATTTAGTGGAAAAGTCACAAGTGATAGTGAATTAATTGTTGAAAACTTCAATAACTACTTTTCAAGTACTGTACTTAGTCTAAACATTCCTAAAGTTAAGATAAATACTAATAACATTAATATTGATGAAACTTCAAGTATTTTAAGTAAATTCACTCCTATGACTAAAGCAGAGGTTAACCAGATAGTCTTAAGTTAAAAAATACTAAATCTGTTGGATGGGATGCAATACCTGTCTTCTTACTCAAGTTAAGAGTCAATAGTCAAGTGTGCTTTATTCATGAACATTAAGAAGTGAATTTGTATCAAAATTGAATTAAAAACAATAAATATTTACAACATAAGAACTGTGTTGTCTTCTACGAAATGTGCATATCTTCTAGTAGTCTCCATTCAAAAAATTAATTTAAAGAGTAAAAGAGATGATCTAGGAGCCAGTTCTTAATAAGATTACAAAACTGTTGTTATTTGGGCATTTTCAGGTTGGAGGGAAGGGTGTTGCACATCTTGGCTGCTGCGTAGCTGGGTTTCTTCTCTGTCATAGTACGGTGGTGTATAGGGAGTCAATATTTAGCTGAGTGTCTTGTATTGTAGTTATGGAACTGTGATGACTTCCAAGATATACAGATTAACCACGGTTAGAATTTTCAGATCTCTGAAACTTCTTCTGCAGGTTTGTTTGGGCTGGAGATTTTCAAGTATTCTTATTGCATGTTTTTGTAATAGGAGTACTCGCTCCAGATTACCTCTCGTAATGGCTCCCCAGACAGCAATACCATAGTGCAAACAGGACTCCAACAGGCTGTGGTAGGCAATTTTAGCTGTTTCAGTATTACATATACTCTTCACCCTTCTAATTACAAAGAGACTTCAGCTTATCTGGTTACAACGGGCATTAATGTGAGGAGTCCAGCTGAAGCCTTTGTCAATAATTAACCCCAAGTAGTTTGCGGTGTTAGCTATCTCAATGTCAGGTAGTCTCCCAATATCCTCTCGGTTCTTCCCAAGGACTAGTTGTTTGGTTTTGGTCTCATTTACAACAAGATTATTTTTATGAACGTACTGAACTGCCATATTAAGTGCAGTGTTGGAGGCCACTTCGAGATGTTCTGGGTTCCTATTACCTAATAGTGAAACAGTATCAACAGCATACATCAGTGACTCACTGTATTCTGAGAGATATCTAAAGAAGGCGTTAGTGAATAAAATAAAGAGATTGGGCCCAGTACGATCCTTGAGGGACTCCCCGAGTAATACTTTTCTGGTCAGATTCAATTTGTTGTATGAATCCTTGTCTGTTATGTTTTAACTTAACTAATTGTGTTCTCCCTGACAGATAGCTATGAAACCAGTTGCAGCTAGTTCCTCAAATGTCCATTACGGTTAGCTTGGCCATAAGATGTTCGTGGCTAAGACAGTAAATGCCTTGCTGTAATCTAGCAATACTGCGGTGGCAGTATTAACTTCCTCTACTTGGTCAATAAAGAAATCTACCAATAATCAGTGCAGTGGTTGTAGACTTGCCTGCCAAGAACCCATGCTGCTGAGTTGAAAGAAGTTTGTTAGACATTACAAACTCATTATCTATGAGTCTAGTTAATGTTATTTTTTCAATGATCTTAGAAAATGTCGGTATCAGAGAGATTGGTCGATAATTTGATGGTTGAGTGGGTGGACCCTGCTTAAACTTTGGGTAAACCTTTGCCAAATTTAAGGCAGTTGGAAAGATTCCTGAAAGATATGATTTGTTTATTATATCTACTATAGGGTTAATCAGTTCTTCGTTACAGGTTTTCAGTAACTTGGCAGAGATTCCATAGTATCCTGAAGATGTCTTTGGTGTTAAGCCATTTATAACCTTGGATACTTCTAGACTGTTTGTCGGATGATGAGTGTAGGAACGTTAGGTCTGTCCATAGGTATTGCCATCAATTAATTGATAACCTGTCCATTTCTTATTATTGTGTCTTCAGTTGTGTTTATGAAAAAATCATTGAGGCAGTCTGCTATTTTTGCCGGGTCTGAGGTAAAGGTACCTTGATGGCCTAATTCGATGGGTAGGTTGGGCTGTTCTTTTGACTTCCTTTCAGACTTTATGACCCTCCAGAGTGCTTTAGTCTTATTGTCAGCTTCAGCTATAATGTGTTTTGAAGCTTGCTGTCTCAATTGTCATAAGCTTAGGTCGTATTCTTTTTTTATTTGTGCTGCATTTCTTTTATACTATTCTCTATCTGAGGCATTGTATTGGTTTTGAGCCTTAACAAGCATTTCTTTTATGTAAATTGTCAAGGGGTAATTTAGTACTGGTTTTATTTGGTCTATGAGTCATTCTCAATCTGAACAAAGGGCAGGTGTCATTCAGTGTGTGAGTTAGCGTTTGAAGAAACTTATTATAGGTGTCATATATCTCAATGGAACTGTACACTTTTGCCCAGTCATGCTGGCCAAGTCGTGATTACAGTCTTAGGAGGTTTCTAATATTCATATGTCTGCGTTCCGTGGTTTTAGATGTGCGAGTAGGTACACAATTCCTCGTTATTGTGCATAGCTAGCCTGTGTGGTCCGAAATCCCAGTATTTAATATAGTAAAACTATCAAAAAGAAACTTGCAGTCTTCAACTCCACAACACACACTGTCAGTAGATATATCAAATAATTGTGATAATGTGAAAACAGTGCCTGGGACCTCACATTTAGTGAGATTCTAATGCAGAGTGTAAATACAAGTGTATTGTTGAATTGAAAAATAATATAAATGAAGAAGAAAAATATACCGCTATTAACATTGTTAATGTTAATAATAGTTTAGATTGTTTACAACAAAACAATCCTTTTTATGGCAAACCCAACCTCAAATTTAAAGACATAAAAAATTTTACTAATAATAAATGTGTTGCATTGTTTCACCAGAATATAAGAGGGCTTGAGTCATCAATTGAGTCTCTCGAAATTACTCTTGATGAATTAAATCTAGACATTTTTGTACTTTCAGAACATAAAATGCTTAAAACAACTTCAGAAAGAATAAACATCTTAGATTACAAAGTAACCAGCAGTTTAGGTAAAGAGACATCACATGGAGGGGGTGTGGTCATTTTGGCTAAACCACACTTGAATTAAAAAAAAAAAACTTAAAAGAAATTGAAGAACTGTTTAGTGAAACAATATTTGAATGCTCTTGGTTGAAAATACCCTCCCTCTCAAAAATTCAAATTTACTGGTTGCAGATTTCTTGAGAAATCCAATTAAATTAAATAAAAACGAATTAATTGACAGTTTAGGTAAAATGTTTGAAAACCTAACAAATAAATTTGCAGATATAACAGTCCTGGGAGGTATAAATACCACCTGGCGGAACAAGGCCTTGCATCCAAAAATCTTAATACCCTTTTATTAGCTAATGGTCTATGATACTTAGTTAATTTTCCAACCAGGGTTACAGAAACATCAGAAAGCACAACTGACAACATATTCACAAATATTGACAAAGAAAATATCAATATAATATGAATAAACACGCAACTTTCCAACCATGATACCCAATTATTAAGTATTAATTCCTTAGCTCAGAAAAATAAAACAAACAACTTTTAATTATGTTAAGTGTTTTCAAGAAAATTTTCTGATGCAAATATTAGCAAATTTTCCATGGTGTTACAAGAAATAATAGAACTCAGTAAAATAGATAGAGATACACAGTTTAATGTTTCTAAAAGTTAGAGAAATAAATAAATGTCCTCTGAGTTTTATGTTTTCCCTATAAATAAACCTCATAGGCGTCATCAGTCCTCAAAAAAGTTGCTAACTGTTAATTGTTAAGCAGGTTTTACTACATGATTAATAAATAATCTCAGCATTATTCTATCTAGGTAACTCAGAAGATAACACAGCTAACATTTATTAATTGAGTGACCCGTGCCCAACTACACATAGCCTATTTCTTTGGTAATTTGAGTTATTGATCCTCAATAGATTTTGTAAGATGTTAACTGAAGTTTTTCGTGATGTATACTTTAACAGTATTTGGCTTTAAAAGAACTTTAAAATCCTCTTTTCAATCATCAGTTTTATTTATTTCTTGACTAGCTGATATATCAGAGAATTACAATTGTGATAGCAATGTTTTGAAGTGGTGTAAATAGGAAAAATAGAATATATCATAAAAACACTGGTGCACAGAACAGCTATTATTATAAAACATGGACTTTAGATACTGCATGATGTAAAGGAAATCTAAATTTACAAAAACTGTCCCCTAGCAATACCAATACCGAATTCAAGCCTCAGTTTCCAATAGTTGGGCTCAGGTTGCAATAACTCAAAAAACTGTTTCTTGGCAAAGCACATGAGGGTCCTTTATATTTGGACCAATTTGGAACTGCCCCGTATAAAATATTCCAGAGTCATAATTAAGGTATCATGTTAGCATAAAGACACTGGTGCACAGAACTAACGTCAGCTATTATTATTATAAAACATGGACTTTAGATACTGCATAATGAAAGAAAATCTAAATTTACAAAAACTGTTCCCTAGCATACCAATACCAAATTTCAAACCTCAGTTTCCAATAGTTGGGCTCAGGATGCAATAACTCAAAAAACTGTTTCTTGGCAAAGCACATGAGGCTCCTTTATTTATGGACCAATTTGGATCTGGCCCGTATAAAATACTTATAAAAGTACTATGTTACAGTTAGTGAACACTTTAGTTGACAACCACAAACGGATTGTATTAGAGATTGTTCATAGTCTAACTAAGATGTGATGAGAAATAACTTACCGGTACCAACTCTGTTATCTCCCATGTCCTCAGGCGGTTCACAGACTTGTGCCTGGTTCTGACTTGTGTTTGCTGTCCCATTTCCTTTTTCATTATTCTGGCACTTCTTGCATGGCAAACCAGCATCTATGAAACAAG
This sequence comes from Homalodisca vitripennis, assembly GCF_021130785.1. NCBI lineage: Eukaryota > Metazoa > Arthropoda > Insecta > Hemiptera > Cicadellidae > Homalodisca > Homalodisca vitripennis. The sequence goes on from NC_060215.1 coordinate 119,819,309, forward strand.
TCTTGATTATCACACATGAATTTAACGATTAACCCTTCGCACACCACTAATAAATCCATTAACTTTACTATAATGCCAAGACAAGTAAACAAAGTTTGCTTCTTTAAATTCAAAGCTAATTATTACTACAGCTAAATTATAATAGGTGAAAGCAAAAAAATGTATACAACAGGGCATTTTACTTAAAATTAGCGTACTTACTGATAAACATATTAAAGAACTATTTACAAAACTGTTTTATTTAAATAAATTTTAACTTCATTGCAAAATGTAATTAAACTGAAAGTTTAACACTACACAAGATGAACAATAACAACGAGATAGGCTACATAGTAGAGGTGCGCTTGGGACAACCGAAAAAGCAGTAATACACGCCACGGATATGTTTGGTTATAGCTCTGTAGGAGATGCAGAACTGACAAGCAGACAGTCAGAGTTAGACAAAGAGCGCTCACCTCCCACCTGCAGAGTAAAGGTCGTTTATAAATACATCCTTGGCAACCGCGATAAGCACAGAGCGATCGCCAGGTATTTCGAAGGCCTTTTGTGAACTAAACAACTCTCCAAGAGACATAATCTATGATAACGGATATAACTGTATTTGGCGTTTTGGTCAAAGTCTTCCAGTATAATATATCCATCTACGGCATGGAAAGGGATAAGAAAAATTAATTGGCTGCCTCCTATCCTCAAATCTCGGATGTGTCACTACCAAAAAGGTTATACCAAAATCTCAAAATCCATTTTATATGGTGTCATACTTTTAATACATATAAAAGAAAACTTGTTAATAGGTTTTAAAACTTAAGCACATACATTACAAATACTAGACAGGATACAGGTTTACAGGATACAAGTGGAAATATGACAATGATCTTTCTGTTATATGAAATATTACATCTCGGCTAAGGCATTGCTATTGTAAGGCATTACCAATACCTCTGTATAACTGTAATGGATGGCATGTATACCCATGGAGAACAGTCATTATATTATACACCACATACTCATCTCAAGTACTGCATTGCACCTACAAATATACTGAATAGTGGTGGTACTCCAATAGGTGTGTATATTGACAACTAACTACAAAATGCATTCCCACTTCCCCCTCCCCTCACTGGTGCATTATTTTTACCTCCGTAAAGTTCCTTGGTTTAAAAATAAAATAAATAAATAAAATAAAAATGCCTTTATTGAGGAGTGACACATCAGCTCAATACTGCTTTACAGCACAACTCCTAGTCAAAGAACTTACACTAAAAATAACAATTAAAACATATTCAACACAAATTCAAAACTGACAACAAGAGTAAGAAAGTAATTAAAACACAATCAAAATAATATCAAAACTTATATGAAATAAACAAATAAATAAACTATCTATACATGTGAGACTGATATTACTTCAGTCTCTTTTTGAAAGCCGAGACCGATAGCTGCTTGAGGTCACAGGGGAGATCATTATAAAGTTTAGGCCCGAAGTAGGAGAACCCTCTCCTTCCCACCTCAAGCCTAACCCTTGCAAAATGCAGTAGCGCGTCCTGTCGGGTACAGGTTGGGACACACATATCCGCACCGCGCCCCGACACGTCAGTCGGCCGTATGCTGACCGTCATACGGTGAAAGAATTGCAGCGCAGTTTTCAACCTGCAAGTCCACACATGTCCGCACCGACACCAGACCGCCGTGGGCCGCACCGTGCCCGCACCGTCACCGATATGTTTAGTTTGAATTTTGACGGGCACGGTGCGGTCTACGAGAGGCATCATATGTTGTTTACTGTTGCGTTCTTCTTTTTAAAACTATTTAAGTAGTCTACACGTTCTATTTTAGTGAATTATTTAGTATAGCCTACTAATTCTACTTCCTGTGTTCGCGTATAAAATCATATTTATTATTAAAAGTATTACATTTTCTTACCTTAGAGTAAACTAGTCATATTTTCTTATTGTCCGTATTTTCTTATTACAACAAATTTGAAAACCATGTTGTACCTTAAGTGATTTTAAAACAACTAAATTCGAATTATGAAAAATCTACAAACATTTTTCATTAATTAAAACATAACAAGCATGTAATTATTTGCGCGAAAATCTATTTTTCTTTGATGTATTGAAGTTTACTTGATAGATTTATTCCGGTATTTTGTAAGGGTCATATTTAGAATGTTTCTATGTCATTTTTATTTTTTTATTCTTTTCACTTCAATAAAGTAAAAAATAAATATATTTTATTACAATAAGATTTTCAAGCAAGAAAAACCCATGTTAAAAATAAATAATAATAAATAATTTATTTCCCCATAATAACAAACTGAATATTACAAATAAATATTATTGCCAGTGCTTAATAATAATAATACTATGATATAACGTATTTACAATAGCAGTAAAATAACAAATAAAAAATGTTTTATACTTACTTTTTTTCAAATTTATGTACTTAGAGTAATAAAATATAAAAAGTAGGTTTACATTCCTTTTTAGATTTTCCTTTCTTTTTTTAAACTAATAATTAGGCCAATATATTTACAAAATAAGGGAAATTTAGGTACTCATAAGAGGCTGTGCCTGTGTTGGGGATACTATATACAAAAAGGGTAAAAAATAAAAAATAGCGGAATCGAGCAAGAATGAAATGATAAAAATGAGTTATTGTAGCTTATGTAGTAAATGATGTACTCTTACGTTTCAAAGTTTAAATTTAGTATAACTAGTGTGCTGTATTAAACAAAAAGGATTTACGCATGATTTACAATTCAAATATTAGGCTTTACACACATGTAACATTAAATATTATACTATAAATAATTATTTTATAATGCTCTAACGTGTCTATTTAAATATTATTATAATTAGCAGACAAGACTAACCATACACTAATGTATTATCTTAAACAAATACTCAATATCATTTTGACCGATCAACCATACTCTATTTTTTTTAGAAAATATATTTATGTTTCTACTATTTTTGACTAATTCTGGCAATACATTATTTGTCCTCGGAGCTATAAAAGAAAAACGTTTTGTAAAATCTGTTTTTTGTAAGTTCTCCAGTATATATTTTACAAATATTTACTATGTTTTTTACAAATTATTATAAAAGGGCTTGCGACATGGCAAAACTCTCTGGCATCACACTATAGCTCCTGGGTTTAACACAAAAAAACACTAAATATACTGTTCATAGTGTATTTTGACCCGAAAATTCATTGCAATGAAACACAATAAACAAGAATTAATAGGGATAAAAATATAACCAAGATAATGATATTTACAAATTTTACATACTAGCTGATTGTACAAAGCTTTACTGTAGCATTACAATGTTTCATTCACCAAAGCGATTAATAAAAATAACAACAATGATATTAACAATTTTCTCAAGCAATACTTAATCTTCCGAATATTTTTTAAGCATCTGTCACTTCGAATTCAAAAGAAACATGCTCTAGTACAAACAGTGAGATTGTTGCGCTCGGACTGCATACGGACATGTGTGGCCTCACGGTAACCGAGCCGAGCCCGCACCGACAATCGGCCGACTCACGTGTCGGGCACGGTGCGGTTATGTGTGTCCCAACCTTACCGCGGAGAGCAACCTCCCCCCGAGTCACAAGTCTATCCACCAGGTACCACGGCTCCCGCGCCGCCAGCACACGGTGGACTAGAGTGCAAGTCTGCATCCTGCATACGGCTTGTGTTGGCAAAAGTCCGGCAGCATCCCGAAATGCAGACACATGCTCCCGTCCACGGAGGCTGAAAACAAAACGGACAGCTGCGTTCTGCAGTCTTTGAATACGGCTCATTTCATCATGCGTGATGCTATTGCCGTATGCAGGAAACCAGTAATATAGCACTGACAGAATTATTGATTGTACCAGTTGGAGCTTAGCTGCAACTGGTAGGATGGTTCGGTATCTGTACAGACCCCTAAGCCTCCCCAAAGCCTGTTGAGAAACATAAGTGATATGGTCAGAGAAGGTGAGACCATTGTCAAGCACCACGCCCAAAGTCTTGACAGCGTCACTCACCCTTAGCAACTCGTCACCAAGTTTGACTTGCACAGCTGCCTCAACGACACGTTGGATCATGGTGGGAGGTGCAACATGGATTACTGTGCATTTGTCAACATTCAATTTGAGACCGTGCCTTATCGACCATTGACTTATTCTCAAAAGATCAGAATTGACTGCCACAATAGCCTGGTCGATTGAGTTCAGCTCATAAGACAGATGCAATTGGCAGTCATCAGCATACGCATGCACGTTGCAGTGACGCACACAATCGGTTAGGTCGGCTGTATAAAGGGTAAACAAAAGAGGGCCCAGACAACTTCCCTGCGGCACTCCTCTCGATTTCTCGAGGGGATGTGAGACTTCGGAACCCATCTTAGTCACCTGTTCTCTGTTTTCTAAATAAGACTTAACCCAGGCAATTGCATCGTCCTGAAAGCCCAGATATTTTAATTTCGCAAGCAGTAATTCATGGCTTATGGAGTCGAAGGCTTGAGAGTAGTCAAGCATAACTACAGAGCTACACCTGCCTCTATCCCTCGCCTCAAACAAGTCTGCAAACATATTCATCAACGCAGTGCAGGTGCTATGGTTTCTTCTGAATCCTGACTGCAGTTTAGGGAGCAATCGTTCTGCGTTTACGTATTCAACAATTTGCCTAGTTACTAATTTTTCAAGGACTTTCGACATAGCTGGTAGTATAGATATTGGCCTCAGGTCATTGACATCTTTCGGGTTAGGTTTTTTTGACAAAGGGTGAACTATACTTGTTTTCCACTCTTTGGGAAACTCACCAGTTGACAACGATTTGTTCATTAGGTGGGTGATAGCACCAATGGCATATGGACTGACGGCTTTTATCATTAAAATACTTATGTCATCTACTCCAACTGCCCTGGAGGTGATCTCATTTATAGCCGACTTTACTTCGTCCTCTAATATTCTCCTAAAAACAAAATTATTGACCAAGTCCCCACGTGTCTGTCGATAGTAATTGTTTATCAGTTCTTTGTCTGCTTCATAAAAGGATCCCATATTTGAGAAATAGTTATTTATTTCATTCACATTTATATCTGCTGGGAGGTGGTTTTTGCTCTTTTTCTTCACTATATCACTCTGCTTCAGGCACTTCCAAAACCCCTTAGAATCCTTACAGTCAGTCAGTTTTTCAACAAGGAAATTCTTTTTTTCTTTGCGTACAACACCGTTTAATCTATTTCTAATATTTTTATATTCTATCCAATCACGCTCTTGTTTAGTCTTTGTAAATTTTTTTCGTAACTTATTCTTCAATTTTGTTAAGTCAATAATTTCCTTATTTCTCCATGGTGCTTTCTTCTTCGTTATTCTTTTTGTCACCAAGGGTGCCAAAGAATCAAAAATACTTCTCACATTTGAAGCAATAAAACTATTTATACATCTCACCTCCGTCATTTCATAGGTACATTCCCATTTTACTTTACTCAGCCTGGCTAATGCACCCTCAATGTCAAACTTTGAAAAATCTCTATAAGTTACAAACTTGGCAACGGTTTTTTTTCTTTTCTACACATTAGACTGCAGTAAATGAGTTTATGGTCAGTAATTTTCATATTCCTGTGATCTAAAATACTCGAAGCATCAATCACCCCACACGTTTCAAGGTGAGTCGCTTTATTTGTTATTATATGATCTATCAGTGTGGATGATGTGGCAGTAACTCGAGTAGGTTCCGTTATGTGTTGTACGCTATTTGTCATTTTTAACAGGCGACGGAGATGTTTGACTTCTTGACAGTGACTTGACAACAAATTGATGTTAGTATCCCCAAGCATATGACTGAGTCCACTTCAACTGCGATGTCCACAAACAGTGCCTGAAAGAAGGAGTCGAGGCAGGTGCTACTAACACTAGGCGGCCTGTACACTATGGCAACGGCGAGCTTAATACCCCTTATTTTAAGGACTACAGAGATAAATTCTATGCCTGGATCCACGCTAGGTATATTCTTTCTCTCGAAAGTCAAACCTTCTTTAATGTAAAGAGCCACACCTCCTCCGGCTCCTACTATTCGGTCAGCTCTCAAAAGCGTGTATCCAGGTATCTCGTAATGGTCAGAAGGGGTGCTCGGACTGAGCCAAGTTTCTGATACTCCAAACAAATCCAAATAAAAGTCATCTATAAATGATGACATCTCCTCGAAACCCGTGTTTAAAGAGCGCATATGTAGGTGCGCAAAACACAAGCTTCGATCTGCTCGTTTCCCGACTCCGGCGCGTAACCCGACCCCGAGCTCTCCTCCAGGAGTGGAAGAGAGACCGGGTCCGGGCACACCCTCAGAGGCGAGACTACGATTTCTTGGCTGACGCTCGCCACCGAGTCCTCCATCACACGGAGACTCGCAGGGATCAGCGCTCCAAACAGAGAACTCAGCCGCGAGACGCCCTCCCTGTTAAGGTGTCTTCCATCTCGGGCGAGGTGCCTCCTCGACACCCAGCAGTTGGCCTCCACAAACATGACTCCAAAATTATTACACATTAAGTCAAGTTGAACGTTAAAGTCATGGAGGGCTTTATAGCTAATGTCGGATCGAATAATTATGCTGTTTACGAAAACTTTTGAATTTGGAAAATTTTTCTTAGTCGTAAACAGCAAATCAGCCATGTCGTGAAGAGCCTCACGCTTGCCGTGGCCCTCGTTGAATCCTGGACCTCCCCTGTAACCTCTCCTCAGATTGTTCGTGCCCACATGAATATGTATAACTGAAAACCTGTGATTCACATAGCTCAACAATACTTCTTTTAAATCAGTTATTCTAGCGCCTGGGCGACATTCCAGGATCACTTCTTCGCTAAGAGTACTTAGAATAGCGTGTCGAATCATTGAATCACCTAACACTAACACATTCTTAGAACTAGGTTTGCTAATATAGCTCAGATAAAGGATGATTATTATAAAGTATAAACTCTTTAATTTTCCCCTCAAAGGGTTGACTTTAAACACTTTTAAGGAACTAGGGTTTCAGGAAATGTTCACTAATACACAGGCAGTAAAGTGGTATATTACAAAATTTAGCTACCATCGATACATTTTTTATTTAATATTATAAGATTTTTCATAGTAAGACTAATTATTGTTTTAAAAACTTAACGAGCCATTTCATTTGCAATGCCTTAGACAAAACTTTTGAAACTTGCAAACTTGAATATGCTAACAAATCAGATTCAGATTCAGATTCAGATTCCTTTATTTGTCATTACACATTACAGAATGCAGGACAAGTGTCAACAACAACAACAATAAATTAATAAGTTACAACAATTAATAACAGTCAATAATTAAGAAAGTTTATGTCATAATACTCTTGAACACTGTACAGACATTCATCCAATAAAATATGCTTAATACTATTCTTAAATTTATTTACAGGCAGCACCTTAAGATGTTGTGGTAAACAATTATACATTTTAATCCCTTGGTAGACGAAACTATTTTGAGTGAGAGTATAACAACACCTCTTTGTCACCAGATGTGGCCTGTATCTTGTGTTGTGTTCATGTACTGAGGTGTAATCCTCAAGAGTAGACAAATTGTTTCTTATGTACATTAAAACAGACAATACATAAATAGATGGCAGGGAAAGAATTCTTGATTTTATAAAGAGAGGTTTACAATGTGTTCTAGCTGATACCCCACATATTAATCTGATGGACCTTTTTTGCAACACAAAAAGTCTCTGAGCTCCATGATAATTGCCCCAGAGGGAAGTGCCATAGGACAATAGGCTGTGAATGTATGCATAATAAACACATAATAAGGTATCTGTGCCTACACTATCTTTCAGTATCCTAAGTACAAATATACCCTTGCTAACACGAGTAGATAAGATGTTTATGTGATTTTCCCATTTTAAATTAGATTGAATATTAATTCCAAGAAATTTTAAACTACTGGTAACATCAAAGTGACTTAAACTAACAGGTAAGTCAACAACCTTCTCCATGTTAATACAAAGCTTGTTAGCAGCGCACCAATCATTTATTACTCTGGTTTGCTGGCTTAAGACTGATCTCATGACTTCAAGGCTCTTTTTTTTAACATACACACCTAAATCATCAGCAAACAGGTAACTACTAGCACCAACAGAACTTAAATTAAAAGGCAGGTCATTTATGTACAAAATAAACAGTGTTGGACCCAAAATTGAGCCCTGTGGTACGCCATGTTTAACATTTAAAGACGGAGAAAATGAACCATTTAGAAACACTGATTGATATCTATTTGTTAAGTAGGATCTAAAAAACTTCACAGTAACATCAGTGAAACCATAAAAAACTAACTTATCAACTAGAATGCTTATAAGATATCTGAATATGAATATGCTAATCATAAGATATCAGTGAGCAGAATGTCTGAATGGAAATTTGTGAACACATGCCGGTCACTAATGCCGTTCCTTAATGGTCTTTTCATTATTAAAAGAGCAAAATGAAGTGAAAAAATAAAAAACAATTATTTAGTTACTTTAATCAAGTTCAGTATAGTATGGATCACTGTCATGATTCGGTTCGATGTTAAAAAATGAAGGTGAATGGAAGAAGTAGCCTACTTACTTTTGACCAATGCAGTGAGAGTCGCTAAGGTGGCTCTGAGGCCGGCCTGCTGCTTCAACAACTGTTCTTTCTGCTCCCGCATATTCTCCATCACCTTACGCAGATCCTGCGCTACCTCTTCTTGCTCGGTCAAGTCTGTCCCCAGAGTGAAGTTACAATCCTCTAAGCTCAGCGTTCCAGTCTCCAAAGCCGACATCTGCAATCATACGTTCTAGTGTGCTACTAATGTCAAACCGAAAATATCACTACTATTTTGAAAAGCTGATTTCTTAGGGATAAAAATTTTCAGGGTTGTATTTAAAACTTTCAGAGGAGGATAGATTTCAATCCTCGAAACGTAGTGATATTCTTTTGAAACATTAAAAATGGCTTAAGTCCAAAATCCTGTTATTTTTTCAAATTTACCATCATCAACAATAAATTTTAAACGATGAACTATTCTGAATTCATAATTCTACCTGGTTACACCGCTGCTCCAGTTCAATTTTTTCTATAATATTCTTCAATGAAATTTCTTCCAAACTTCCATCTTTTTCATCTTAAAAATAATATAAAGTTACATACCAGCAGTTTTACAAACCTAAGATTAACACGTTCCCTGCGTTGTTGTTATAATACAAAACTCATCTAGGTGCGGAACGAGTAACTGGTTACCCGTACATGAACATAACCTGTGTGCGTTACGAGTAACGGGTTACCCGTACATGAACATAACCTGTGTGCGTTACGAGTAACGGGTTACTCGTTGTGCAGCAAACTTTCTGCGCATCATTTCTCAGCAACCGAATACAACAGAGTGCTCTAGGTTAGTTTGGGAGAACTAAAACGTTCTTGTTGACTGTGTGGCAACTCAGGAAGAGAATCTGACGCCATTAAACGAGTAACCGGTTACTCGCTACGCACACTAGTAAAGTAATGTTATTTATTAGTAATAGTAAATCTATTATATAAGAAAAATTAGTATTTGCGAAGTTTTGTCATGTAATCTATTTACAAATATCACATATTTAGAGGAAGCAGAATAAAAACTACGTTTTAATTTTGTTTATGAATATATTTTATAAAGATAGAACAACAATTTATTGTATACAATGTATGCACATACTAGAAACAGCTAAAAAACTTAAAATTACAGTTAAGAACATTTACTGTACAGAAAAATATTTAAATCTAAAATCAAGAGTACTGCTAAATTATCCATTTAAAGTTTAACAGGTTTCAATTTAATTTTCAAATTTATTTGTTGTCAGTCCACAATTAAGTCTGGCTGATTTATTTGTGTTTGCTGTTAAAGCAGTCTAGGCACATGTGTGGCTATCCGGGGCAATCTTTACAGTATGTGTTCACTTGTTTAATTAATTTGTCCGCCTCTTTTGATGACATTTTTTTCGCCCTGTTTAATTTGGTAACACTCTACACAGCGGCACTTAGTTTTTCGCGTAAGTCCTTCCTTTTTAAGAAAAGTGTGAGGTTTCTTTCTGTATGGGCTGGCAGTTGATATGCCTTCACTCTTTCCCATCAACTGTCTGGCTACAATTTTCTCTGAATTTGATGATGGCCATATTGTTTCCATTTGTTTTACCAAAAACTCTCCAGGAATTTACCATCGTTGTACCTGTTAATAGTTCAACAGCAACCTTTTTATACCACTTTTGGGATTTTCTAAGGGTTGTGTAGTAGGCAGCCATTTGGTCACTGTAGTCCACTCCCTTTTTTGCTGCGTTGTAATCTAGAACACACTGTGGTTTGAGGACCGGCTCATTTGTTCTGTTTTTTCCCGCTTTCTACCAATTTGCTGCTCTGATCTAGTGCAGTAGTCAACATTAGTACGTCCCTTTTATCATGCCATTTTATAATTCTGGTGCCATGCTGACATTTAAAGCCTGTAGATTGACCCTTACCAACTTTTTCCTTAACGCCTTCTGGCAATCCTCTTCGTTTTGAGTTCAATGTACCACACAATCGTGTTTTACTTTCCATCAGTTTCTCGTCTATAGGAACACCAGTATAAAAGTTATATGTGAAAAGTGTTCTACCCTGATTTAAAAAGCCATCAAAGTGTGCACCACCGTCATTGACCTCTCCCATTAACTCCATGACTACATCGTAAGTGTGTCCAAAAATACTATTTAGAGTTCCTTGCTTACCAGCGTACATGGAAGTACGCAGTGTATAGCCATCAGTTGTACATAACTTGAACAGTTTTACGCCGTATTTATGGGCTTTGTTTTTAATATATTGCCGAAACAGTAGTCTGCCTCACCGAGGTACCATTGTTTCATCTATGACGAGATCTTTACCTGGAATTAATGTGTCCATGAAAGCTGTATTCAAATAATCAACAATAGGCCTGACCTTAACTAAGCGATCCTTTGGATCCTGAACTTCTAAATTATTGGTAAAGTGCCAGAACTTGTTTAGCAAAAGGAACCATCCCTCGTCATCACATTTTTTATCAAGTGGTTTTCATACAAGATGTTTTTTGACCAATACAGATTTATGTGTGGGCATTCAACCAAACCCATACAAATAAGGATTCCAACAAACTTTTTCATTTCAGGAACACCTGTAGGCTGCCATTCCTTAACTCTAGACCTATAACCTAAGCTAGCAGTTGATATGTGTTGATAGGCGTACCTGTTGGTTTACTGTACCATGTAGTTCCAAAGTTCATCGTCCAAGAAATGGCAGTATATATATATATATATATATATATATATATATATATATATATATATACAGAGAGAGAGAGAGACAGAGAGAGAGAGAGAGAGAGAGAGAGAGAGAGAGAGAGAGAGAGAGAGAGAGAGAGAGAGAGAGAGAGAGAGAGAGAGAGATTTCTTTGCATCTTCCATGTAATCAGAAAAATAAATTGTTTCTGGAAAAGTAGAAGGTGTATCTTCCGTGCTCCAAATACACTCTCCACGGCCACCACGTATGTCTCGGTCACGCTGAGAACGGCTACTAGGAACTCCTACCATCACGACCTCTGCTGGCGTCAAAATGTCCGCTGCCATCACGACCTACGCTAGAACTCAATTCCGTAATGGCTAAGCCTGATGTACGGCTTCCAGACAAAAAATTATCTTCATTTTCTGATGACGATTCTTCACTAGAGTCATCAACATCATCGTTGTCTGGCTCGTAGTTGGGGTCCTCTATGTCACTTCCACAAACATCTAAAAGCTCTTCCTCACTGTCACTTTGCACAATGTCAGGATCGATGCTACTCGGAACGACGGAAGCTAACCCCTTGAAGTAGTTGCGTATTAGTTACAAGTACTAAACTATGCCGACTTCGTTTAGCACGTGGCGGGTTATCACCACCATCCGAACTCATGATGAAAACAAATATGTACGTAAACCCAAACACGACTCAGAACAGTACACCACGCACAAAACAATTCAGTCACATCACCGTTGTGCCGGTGCGAAGCACGTGTGTTGGAATAGACAAGCGCTTTGTGGGGAAACGTTTGAACTATACGAATAACCGGTTACTCGTTCCGCACAAAATTAAAAAGTTATAACTGCAGTGCGTCACGAGTAACCCACTACTCGTTATGAGATTTACAGTTTTAAAGACTATTTCGAAAATAACATTTCCAAAATTACAACTTTCATTTACCACAAGCTTTTGGTTCAGGAAAAAGAGCGTACGCACTGGGGTGAACACTTTGATGTTTTTCCTCTGCACGTAAATTTAAGGTGTGTTACGAGTAACCGGTTACTCGTGGCGCAGTGAACGTGTTAAATATAAATTTCACTTCAATTATTTTGCACTGAAAATAGTACCACATTGGCTCAATAGTAGCACGCTCGACTTATAATTAAAGTAGACTCACTCTGCACTTGACTCAGTCTATTCTCAGGTACCCTCTCTCAGTTGATCATTCAGTAAGAAAACTAAAACGGCGTTTGGGAATCATACATGGTTTGGAAGTTAATTTAATAAAAAGGACAGCCACACACATACACACACACACACACACACACACACACACACACACACACACACACACACACACACACACACACACACACACACACACACACACACACACACACACACACACACACACACACACACACACACATATAGAACAATAATAATAACAATAATAATAATATAGTAATGAACAATAATATAGATTAAAATGTTCACCCGCGCGCACCTTGCATGGTGCATTGGGAAAATACATTGTGAAATTATGAATTTTTTTGAATAAAGATGGTTGTGAACTGTGTGTGTGTGAACTGTGAACACACACACACACACACACACACACACACACACACACACACACACACACACACTTATATCTATATAGTACTCATACAACAATAATCATACAACTTGAAAATGTTAACAGCACTAATTTTACACATGCAGGTTATAGAGAAATCTTTGCTAAATATTTCACTAAAGACATCACAATATACAAAAATATTACTTCACAACTATACGTTATCTTCCTAATTTACCATCTATGCTAACTGCTATGCTTAAAAATACATAGCTGATAACAGTTTACGTTAATTACCGGATTTTAAATTTACATGGCTATTGGCTTTAACAGATATCTGTGGGTAGGTATTTTATATAGTACTAGCTTCATAATATTTTATCCAAAAGTAACATATATTGTAACTAGAGTTTAATTTCAGAGGATCTTTGTGCATACCAAAAAGGTTAAGTGCGAGAACACAAGTGAAAGTGAAATACGGTCATCTTACTCAACCACTTACTGTGTGGTCATCTTACTACAACCAAGATTCAGAAGCACATTCCTTATGGTTTTACTCTATATTTAGTGTCGAATGTGACCAATCGCATGTATAAACCGATATGTTATCGAGCCAAAAATGAAGAAGATTTGCCAAATGTTCCAAAACAATTGTTTGAAAAGCTCAATAAATTATCGAAATACATAGCGAAAAAATATAATTCGAAGAATATGAAACCTATGAAACTAACTGAAGAAGAAATTTTGTATCAAAATTCAAACGTTTCTCATATCTGTGAAACAGAATGTTTTGATGGTGAAAAAAGATTAAAAGTAAGAGATCATTGTCATTTAACAGGTAAATTTCGAGGCGCAGCTCATTCATGTTGCAATCTGGATTTGAAATTTCCCCAGAACATCCCAGTTTTCTGTCACAATATATCAAATTACGATACTCATTTGTACATAAAAGAATTGGCTAAACAATATGGAAATGTTGATTTGATCGCAAACACCGATGAACGATACATAAATTATTCTGCAAATTCTGGATATGGCTATGAGTTTGACAATGATAAACCTAGAAAATGTATCAAGTTTTCTTTCGTAGACACATTTAGATTCATGGCGTCATCTATTGAAAAATTAGCGAAAAATCTAAAGAAAGAAGACTTTAAACATACCAATCGTTTTATACAAGATGGTATGAATGAAATTCTAAAAAGACAGCCAAATGACGAAGAAGAAATCTTTAAAATTCTATCTGGAAAAGAAATATTTCCCTATGAATTTATCGATAGTATTGAAAAACTTGATTACACAGAAGAGCTGAAAATTCAAGATTTCTATTCACTTTTGACAGACGAGAGCATATCTGACAAAGATTATCAACACTACTTGAGCGTTTGGAACAAATTAAAAGAGAAAGATCTAGGCAATTACTCTGATTTGTACAATATCCAAGATGTTTTATTGCTTGCTGATATATTCGAAAACTTCAGAAACATTTGTCTAAATTGTTACAAACTTGATCCAGCTCATGATCTAACTGCTCCAAGTCTTGCTTACAATTGATTAGTGATTATTATATGTATTTAATGATTGAAAAAGGCATTCGTGGAGGCATTTCTCAATGTATTACACGATATGTTAAAGCAAATAACAAATATTTGAAAGATTTCGATAAGACAAAGCCCGAAAACTATTTACTTTATGTCGATGCAAACAACCTTTATGGTTATGGTCTTATGCAAAAACTGCCGTTTAGTGATATCAAGTGGATGAATCCTAAAATATATACAAAAGAAGAGTGGCAAGAAACAATTTTGGAACTCACTGGCGACGAAGATTATGGCTATATTCTCGAAGTTGATCTAGGATATCCAACAAATTTACATGGACATCACAAGGATTTACCTCTTGCTCCCGATCATTATAAAAACAAACTTTGCACAACTTTACTGGATAAAACTGAATACGTTGTTCATTCAAAAAATTTGAAATTTTACCTCGAACAAGGGATGGTGTTGAAAATGTGAATAGAGTTATAGCATTCGATCAGAAGCCTTTTATGAAAAAGTACATTGATTTTAACACAAACATGAGAACCAAAGCTACAAGTGACTTTGAGAAAGATTTTTATAAGCTCATGAACAACTCTGTTTTTGGAAAATCTATGGAAAATGTGCGAAATAGATGTGATATCAAACTAGGAAATGAAGAATTTTCAGTGAAACAGGCCAAGAAAACGAACTTCAAATGTTTCAATATCTTTGACGATAACTGTATAGCGAGTCACATGTACAAACAAAAGGCTAAATTTAACAAACCGATCTATATAGGATTTTCAGTTCTTGACCTATCAAAATTGTTAATGTATGAGTTTTATTACGATAAATTAAAGAAGTTTGACCCAGATTTGAATCTGTGTTACATGGATACAGACAGTTATTTCCTAGAATTGAAACGAGATCCTTTTAAAATTACTAAACAAAATATAGATGACTTTGATACAAGTGATTATCCAAAAGATCACGAATGTTTCACTACTAAAAATAAGAAGGTAATAGGGAAATTCAAAGATGAGTTAAATAGCGAAGTTTTAGAAGAATTTTGTGGTTTGAGATCAAAAATGTACTCGTACAAATATGTAGACAAAAATCCAGTTAGGTGTAAAGGAATTAAGAGAAGCGTTGTAAATAAAACAATAAATATCGAAAACTTGAAGAAATGTTTGTTCGAAGACAAAGAAGAATTTAGGGAGATGACAGTAATCAAAAGCTACAAACATGAGTTGTACACCGTTACTATAAACAAGTTAGCACTGAACGCTAAAGATGATAAGAGAATTATCCTAGAAAATAAGATCGATACAGTACCGTATGGCTATAAAAATGAAGCGAAATCTGATATATTAGACGAATTAAATAAACTTGGAAACTTTGATATATAAATGGAAGATGATTTAATACATTGTCACAAATGTAAGAAAAAAACTAAAAATATAGATTCTAAAATTGTTCAAACTCAAAACGGATTGTATAGAATTGCAGCAAAATGTTCAAAATGTAAGACAAATAAGAGTAAGTTTATAAAGAATCCAAATGAAAAACAAGCAAAGAAAGAATTGAAGAATAAAGATGAGATAGAGATTGAAGCTAGAGAAATTCATGCACCAGTACGAAAAAAGTTTAAAAAGAGAAAAATTGTAACTTTAGGAATTGACGATTTATGGGCAGCAGATTTAGTAATAATGTCTAACTATTCGGATCAAAATTATGGCTTCAAATATATGTTAAATGTTATTGATAACTTTTCAAAATATGCTTGGTCAAGAGCTATCAAAAGAAAAAACTGCAAGGATGTTTCAAAAGCTTTCGAAGATATAGTAAAAGATGCGATAAAAATCAGGCATAAACCTCCAAATCTACTTCATACAGATAAGGGTTTAGAGTTCAAAAATAAAGAATTTAATGATGTTTTGAGGAAAGATAACATTAAGATTTATCGTACTGAAAACGAAGAGAAATCAAGTATTGTAGAGATATATAACAGAACTCAAAATGAAAGAATGAAAGTAATTTTTGAGATTAATAAAAACTACTTTATATTCTTCAAAAAATCGTAAACAATTATAACGATTGTAGCGGTCCCAGTTTGCTCAGTCTAGGGGGTGGGAAGGGTAGGTGTGGTTTTTTCACAAGTTAACGGCGTAGTAGAGTTAACTGTTAACGGTACTATCCGAGGGGCGCCACCTTGTTTCCAGTAGTAGTGTGGTTAGGAGAACGGAGTCAGAACAAGGGAAAAGACCCGTTACTGAATGATGTTGTAAAATTAATGACCTTATAACCAACCAAAGTAAGAGTGAGTTAAATACAAGGTAAATTTAAGAAAAGGAAATACATGTAAGAAAGCTAAACTCATTCAATGTAATCATTAAGTTTAGAAAAATTCTAAAAGCCTGTTTTTTTTTTTATTGCACAAGAAACATTTATCAAATGAAATATTTATTAAAATTATGTAATTTTACATTTCATATCATGGAAAAAGGTTTGATTACCATTTCTGTATTTGGATCTCAACAGTCTGAGGGTACAGGTAACCCTTAGATTTATCAATACAATATACCCTAAAACACCAGTAATTATCACTAACTAAACAACATTACCTTGGCCGGCCACTAGTACTTCTGGTATTTTACCCATAGATATCAATCAAACAATACTTACATAAACTAGACACATATTTACACAAAGCACATTAAACATCAATATGTATCCAATAAAGAAAGATATTTATAAGTAATTATTCAACTACGTAGATCACAACCATACGCCTCCGTAAGGGCTCACGGTCAGGGAGGAAGGCACAGTAGCAGGTATGGCACGGGCACTGGGTAGGTAGTGGTACGCAGACCTATGTGGAGGCACACAAACCGCTCCCGAACAAATCCCTCGAGCACAATTCAGACAATAGAATCTACAAAAATATTTGACACTAAAAGATGTATAATAGTTGCTTCAGAATAGCACCTATAATTTTATGTTAACAATAATAACAATGAAAACCTAAATATTCCGTGAAATAATCTTATCATGAAGTATTTTGAGAGATATATAATCGGTTTGTAATGTAAATAACCCCAAAAATTAACTATTAGTCAATTACTCAATCTACAGTAGTCAATATAATGAGATATAGTTTAATTAAATTCCAAAAATAAATTATTAACTAAAATAAGCTTTTAAATAGAATTCACTTGAAAACATCTTTTCATATTTGTTTCCTATTCTACAAAATGCCTTTTTCTTACTTACATTTTGACAAAGCACGTAGCATAAATTACCAACATTTATTATCCTGAATTTTACAAACAACAGCAAAAATAAAACAGACTAACAGATAATTTTTTAACTTATAGGCCACACAACACTATTTATTACCTAAAGTACATTTTGTTGTTATTTCAAATGCATTATTTAAAATAAAAGTTCTAACCATTTGCAACAACATATGTTTGGATCTAAGAAAATATGAACCATTAAAACACTATGATAATATTTACAATCTGAAAGGATTTATATTTATGAGTACAACTTACAAATTAATAAAGGCTCAAGTATATTTCTGCTTCTTAATTTCACTAATATATTTACTCTGGTTGGTTGAGAAAAGAAAAATTAATTCCAAGTATCTGTATTCAAAAGTATTTATAATTTCTTGGTAGCACACATTATTTGACTTAAAAGAATATTAAAATACCTCACCTTGGCAACAATCCAGTAATGGGCCAGGAAGGGAGCAAATGTAGGTAAAGACATTATATATAACCCTCGTGGAGACTCAATTTCCAACTGAACAATCTTCAAAACTATCGCCATGAGAGAGAGAGGATAAGCCTCGTGAAGCCTGACAGTCAGTAACAAAGTCCAACAGGAAGTAGGAGTCAATTGTTGTTTGGCCAGCTGGAGCTGCAGCTGTTTAATAGCCAGCTGATATGGATTTTCCAGGTTGATCAGGCCTGTCTGCCAAAGTTAATAAAATCTAACTCTTACTCTCTGTTATAAAATTTAAGGTTCACAAAAAAAAATGTTTACACCACCCCCTCTCTCATGAGAAAATTTCCCCAAATTTTCATCCGTTACTGAAGATAAGGTTTTAAGTCCGAGGTATGCCAGGTGCCCATGAATTTGCCCATCTTCTGATTGGAGCTGATAGGTCACTGGAGATATTTTCTTCTTAATTCGGTAAGGCCCAACAAATTTTGGAAAGAGTTTGGATGACTTGTAGTTGACCGCATTCGCTTGGGTGAAGTTCCTCTTCCATACAAGTTGACCTTCTTTAAAAACTGCTGCTCTCTCCTCCGCAGGTTGTATCTTTTTAGCATTAATCTCATGTGCCTTCTTCATCCTTTCTTTGATCTCCTTAAAAAACTTCATTCCAGCGCGTCAGTTTCTGGAGGTGATCACCTGCATCGGAAAGCTGACTGGCAAATCTTCTTCACCAAGATTTCCCAGATCCCTCACCCGATAAGTTGATCTCATGTCCGAATACAAGAAAGGCTGGGGAATGACCAGTGGTCTCATGTACTGCCGTTCGTAGGGCACACCCTATCTGAGTGTAACTTAATATCCCAATTGCGGTGATTATCCCACATAAGATCTCAACATGTTCCCTATAGTTCGGTTCACCCGCTCCGTTGGGTTTGCTTGAGGATGATGAATAGGAGTGTAGATAGTTTTCACTTTATATTCCTTGAGCAAATCTCGAAATGGTTGACCAATGAATTCAGATCCATTGTCGCAAATCACAATGTTAGGAACCCCATATACCAAGAATACATCTTCCTCCAAATGTTTAGCAACAAGTCTCGCAGTGGCTGCTCTTAATGGAAACAGAAGGGTATACTTGCTGAAGTAATCCACCACTACCATCAGGTACTTGTAACCTCTTGATGATCTTACAAAAGGTCCCATCAGATCCAGACTTATTGTCTGCCACGGTCGGTCCACTACTCTCTGAGACCCCATAAGTCCTGCTGGCTTTAAGGTAGCCGACTTAGCTTGCTGACACACCCTACAGCGAGAGACATATGTTGCGGTGTCCTTCCTCATCTTAGGCCAATAGTACTTCTGTAAGAGTCTGTGGTAGGTTTTATACGTGCCCAAGTGCCCAGATGTAGGAGCGTCATGAAATTGTTTGAAGAGTTTCCCACGCTGATCCCCTTGGGTACAACTAGCTTCCAATCTTCTTGCTCATCACCAACCGAAGTAGATGAAGGGACACACTTCCAGAGCTGATTATCGACACAACTTTCCATGAAGAGTAAAGGTCAGGCTTTTCTTTTACTGAGTCGATCATCTTCAGATAACCACTTGTCCCCAATCGGAAAACAGTTTAGTGAGGGAATCAACGATAAATTCTGCAGGTACAGATTCTAATGGGTTCCTAGATAAAAGATCCGGAACGACGTGTTCTTTACCTTTGCGATGCAGCAAAGTGAAGTTAAAAGGTTGAAGACGTAATGCCCACCGTGCCAATCTTCCTTGAGGATCTTTTAAATTATGAAGCCATAACAAACTGTGATGGCCAGTTACAACAACAAAGTGAACTCCTTCTATATAAGGGCGGAACTTTTCAATTGACCAAATGACGGCCAAACACTCCCGCTCTGTAGCAGAAAACTTTGCTCAGTTTTGCTCAATGTCCGACTTGCATAGGCAATCACATTTTCTCCTTCCTCTGAATCTGGGAGAGTACCGCTCCAACACCAACAGCCGAAGCGTCACAAGAAATGGTAAATTCCTTCCCAAAGTCTGGGCAAGAAAGGATTGGAGATTTTACAAGGTTACCCTTATATCTTCAAAAGCATTCTGAGCTTCAATGGTCCACTTAAAGTTGTTATGTTTCCTCAGCATTGAAGTAAGAGGATAAAGACGAGAGGAAAAATTTGGGAATAAACCTCCGATACCAACTTGCAGTACCGCAGCAGAATGCACGGACTTCCTTCACTGAGCGAGGGGTAGGAATTTCCAAAATGGCTTTCACCTTTTCAGGGTCAACTCTCAGGCCATTAGCATCGACAATATAGCCCAAATAACGAAGTTCAGGTTGGCAAAATCGGCACTTGTCTTGATTTAAGGTTAGATTAGCTGCTGCTAGCCGCTTGAAGACTTCTTCCAGAATTTTCAAGATGTTTCTCAAAGGTCTGTGTGACTATTATTACGTCATCAAGGTAGATAAAGACAAAAGGTTCCAAGTCCATCCCTAATATATTATCAACCAATCGTTGCCAGGTGGCTGGTGCATTGTGGAGTCCAAATGGGAGAACATTAAAGTGGAAAAAGACCTCTTCCTTGGATTGTATAAAGGTAGTTTTCTCTTTACTTGAAGCTTCAAGGGGAATCTCAGCCATGCGCGCTTTTGATATCCAACGCAGACAAGTATTGGGCATCCCTTAAGCGATCCAAAATCGAAGTGACATGAGGTAAGGGGTAAGCATCTCTGCAAGTGACTGAGTTGACTTTCCGGAAATCGACGCAAAACCTTTGGCCACCATCAGGTTTGTCCACAAGTATGATTGGGGAGGACCAAGCACTTCTTGAAGGTTCTACAACACCCAGTTCAATCATTTTATCAAGTTCGGCATACACAAGCTGCAATCTAGCGGGAGACATGGGAATAGTAGCGTTGCTTTATGGGAGAAGCATCTCCAGTGTCAATTTTATGCTGCACTAAATGGGTTCTTCCTAATTTCTCTCCTTGATTGCAAAAGTACTTCTCCAAAAGATTATTTAAGTCTTCCCTTTGTGACGTAGTCAATACGGTAGAGTCTTGTAGACCAATTGCACATATCTGGCCCTCGTGTTGGTGGGTTCTCAGAAAATTCCCCAGGACTTCTCATAGGCGTCCATAACAATATGCATAGCATTCCAAAAATCTATCCCCATATAATTGTTTGAGATAGAGAAGGTACAACAATGACAGATAAATGTTTTGTTTTATGAGCGAGAGTAATAGGAATGTTGGCTCTTCCAATAATCTTATGTTTCTGGTGGTCAGCAGTTTCTACAAATTGGTTGGACAATGGCCGAATTTTTGCGGGAACTTATCAAAATCCACATCAGGTCTCTTCCGATCACTGTATTTGAAGCTCCAGAATCTAACAATGCTTTGCAACTAAATCCAAAAATTCGAATTGGTAGATAAGGTCGCGGATCATTAGCGGAAGTTTCAATCAGAAAATTTATACCTTTAGGCAATGAAGCCAAATCACAAATGGACAACTTATTGGTTGACGGTAAATGAGATAAGGGAGGTACTCCTAAGATGCCCGAGGAGGCTCCCTTCGTACACCCCGTTTTTTTGAACTACACTTAGGACAGGTTGTTTTGCGATAACCAGCATGCCCACAGCCATAGCAGAAAAGTTTCCTCTCTTTAGGACAATTTACTGTACATGTGGCCTTCCTCACCACAATTCCAACATTTGGACTTCCTTGGGGCAAAACTCGTAGGTTTATTAAGTGCATGAACTTGATGATTTGAGGAATTCTTGCGATTATCAGTGCGAGAGTAAGCTAGATCAGGTTCTAAGACGCGTGTCTGGCCTAGGAGGAGGCCTACTATTTGTAGTTCTCAATCTTCCCAGCTCAGCCCTTACGTCCCATTTGTCGGAGTTCATCAATAGAAGAGATCACAAAACATACAGAGTTTGTCCTGCAAATAATGATTTAGATTCTTAAGAATCTGACGAAGCCTGATGGGTTCCGGAATTGGATTTGACAAACGACCATAAAGACCCTCCATAGAAGCAATGAAAGATAAATATGCTCTTGATCGCCTTGAGTTCTGTTCATAATCTCCTGCAGCAACATATCGTCATAATCCGGCGTTCGAAAAACAAGTTTCATCTCCCATACACAATTGCTCCCAGGAATTGACTCTGCCCACGGTCGACCGATACCAAATTAAAGCATTGCCGGTAAATAAATCAACTGCTGACCTAAAAAGTTGAGCTTCAGAAACTCCGCGAGCATGACGAAGTTCCTCAACCCGCTGCAAAAATGCACCAATGCTCTGGCCAGGACCATTACTAAACTGTAAACCCCATTTGAAGACTGGTATAGGCTTTGCAGTTTCTGCCTCTATACATGACTCATCAGGTTTCAGTTTCCTATTTCCCAACCATAGTAGATTTTCCTTGTCCAGCATGTCCAAGAGGGGGGAAGGTGCTTTTCTTGTGCGATATTCTTCCGATTTACATTTCCCTTGAGAGGGTGGAGTTTCTGTATTGGCACCTTGGGAAGTGCCACCTTCTTCCGCAGTATTCACTGACGTATCTTCACTCGCCTTCTTTTCTTCAGCACCGTCCAGCTTCTCCGTTACCTTAGATGAGAGGGAAAGGAAGGTATCTAGCATGTGTTTTGATCTCTGTAATAAGTCGTCCTTTTCCTCCGCTGTGTCTTTATCCCAGTCCAGATCCACAGGTATACGCTCCACTCGCAAGTAAAGATGCCAAAGGCGGGCAGAAAGTTTTCGATGTTCATTGTCTTTGTATTTCCTTCATAATCTTCAACTAGCTCTGACAGGTCATTGAATTTTTTCCTCACATTCTTCAAGTTCGGTTTCAGCATTTTGGTTACTAATAACATCTTCCTTAATCTCAACATTATCAAGAAAAGCTTGAGAGAGCCTGGATCTCAATTCATTTGCATTTCCTGTAGTAGCTAAACCTCTAAGTTTCAAACTCATATTCATTTTCATGACGACGTAAATAATATGCATTCATGGTGACAGCAGAAACCAAATTCCAAAGTGAAAAACGAACACTCACACAATTTAAGAAAAAGATAATAAGATGTAACAGTCAGTAATCAAAACCACTAATAATTACGAGTACCGAACAAAAGTGTTGCAATATACAAGTTAACCAACCATAATGCCAATAACAATCACCATCAGAACAAAAAAATTCACAAATATATTATATAGTTCCCCACTCAAGCCAGGTCCCACGTTGACAGCGCCAAATGTAGCGGTCCCAGTTTGCTCAGTCTAGGGGGTGGGAAGGGTAGGTGTGGTTTTCACAAGTTAACGGCGTAGTAGAGTTAACTGTTAACGGTACTATCCGAGGGCGCCACCTTGTTTCCAGTAGTAGTGTGGTAGGAGAACGGAGTCAGAACAAGGAAAAAAGACCCGTTACTGAATGATGTTGTAAAATTAATGACCTTATAACCAACCAAAGTAAGAGTGAGTTAAATACAAGGTAAATTTAAGAAAAGGAAATACATGTAAGAAAGCTAAACTCATTCAATGTAATCATTAAGTTTAGAAAAATTCTAAAAGCCTGTTTTTTTTTATTGCACAAGAAACATTTATCAAATGAAATATTTATTAAAATTATGTAATTTTACATTTCATATCATGGAAAAAGGTTTGATTACCATTTCTGTATTTGGATCTCAACAGTCTGAGGGTACAGGTAACCCTTAGATTTATCAATACAATATCTGTAACATTTTTTTGTGAACCTTAAATTTTATAACAGAGAGTAAGAGTTAGATTTTATTAACTTTGGCAGACAGGCCTGATCAACCTGGAAAATCCATATCAGCTGGCTATTAAACAGCTGCAGCTCCAGCTGGCCAAACAACAATTGACTCCTACTTCCTGTTGGACTTTGTTACTGACTGTCAGGCTTCACGAGGCTTATCCTCTCTCTCTCATGGCGATAGTTTGAAGATTGTTCAGTTGGAAATTGAGTCTCCACGAGGTTTATATATATGTCCTTTACCTACATTGCTCCCTTCCTGGCCCATTACTGGATTGTTGCCAAGGTGAGGTATTTTAATATTCTTTTAAGTCAAATAATGTGTGCTACCAAGAAATTATAAATACTTTTGAATACAGATACTTGGAATTAATTTTTCTTTTCTCAACCAACCAGAGTAAATATATTAGTGAAATTAAGAAGCAGAAATTACTTGAGCCTTTATTAATTTGTAAGTTGTACTCATAAATATAAATCCTTTCAGATTGTAAATATTATCATAGTGTTTAATGGTTCTATTTTCTTAGATCCAAACATATGTTGTTGCAATGGTTAGAACTTTTATTTTAAATAATGCATTTGAAATAACAACAAAATGTACTTTAGGTAATAAATAGTGTTGTGTGGCTATAAGTTAAAAAATTATCTGTTAGTCTGTTTTATTTTTGCTGTTGTTTGTAAATTCAGGATAATAAATGTTGGTAATTTATGCTACGTGCTTTGTCAAAATGTAAGTAAGAAAAGGCATTTGTAGAATAGGAAACAAATATGAAAAGATGTTTTCAAGTGAATTCTATTTAAAGCTTATTTTAGTTAATAATTTATTTTTTGGAATTTAATTAACTATATCTCATTATATTGACTACTGTAGATTGAGTAATTGACTAATAGTTAATTTTTTGGGGTTATTTACATTACAAACCGATTATATATCTCTCAAAATACTTCATGATAAGATTATTTCACGGAATATTTAGGTTTCATTGTTATTATTGTTAACATAAAATTTATAGGTGCTATTCTGAAGCAACTATTATACATCTTTTAGTGTCAAAATATTTTTGTAGATTCTATTTCTGAATTGTGCTCAGGGATTTGTTCGGGAGCGGTTTGTGTGCCTCCACATGGTCTGCGTTACACTACCTACCCAGTGCCCGTGCCATACCTGCTACTGTGCCTTCCTCCCTGACCGTGAGCCCTTACGGAGGCGTATGGTTGTTGATCTACATAGTTAGTTTACTTATAAATTATCTTTCTTTATTTTCTTTATTGGATGTTTGATGTTTAATGTGTAAATCATTTGTGTTATGTGTCCTAGTTTATGTAAGTATTGTTTGATTGATATCTATGGGTAAAATACCAGAAGTACTAGTGGCCGGCCAAGGTAATGTTTAGTGTATAATTACTGGTGTTTTAGGGTTATATTGTATTGATAAATCTAAGGGTTACTGTACCCTCTCACTGTTGAGATCCAAATACAGAAATGGTAATCAAACCTTTTTCCATGATATGAAATGTAAAATTACATAATTTTAATAAAATATTTCATTTGATAAATGTTTCTTGTGCATAAAAAAAACAGGGCTTTTAGAATTTTTCTAAAACTTAATGATTACATTGAATGAGTTTTAGCTTTCTTACATGTATTTCCTTTTTCTTAAATTTACCTTGTATTTACTCACTCTTACTTACTTTGGTTGGTTTTATAGGTCATTCATTTATTTTACAAATCATTCAGTAACGGGTCTTTTCCTTGTTCTGACTCCCGTTCTCCTACCACACTCTACTGGAAACAATGGTGGCGCCCTCGGATATAGTACCGTTAACAGTTAACTCTACTACGCCGTTAACTTTGTGAAAACCACACCTACCCTTCCTTCCACCCCCTAGACTGAGCAAACTGGGACCGCTAACACGATACAGTTCACAGCACAATCAAAATGAAGCCCAAAGACGTAGATAAGGATGCAGAAAAGGAGTTATTAGAGACCGTTTTCAAGTATATTCCACCAGAAATTCACACGAAAACTAAATTTAAAATCAATGATCATGTAAGAATTGTTAGTAAAAAAACAACATTTTCGAACAAATATAAGAACAATTGGTCAAGAGAAATCTTTGTGATTTATCAAATTAATAACACAGATCCTGTAACTTATAGTATAAAAGATTTAAATGATGAAGAAATAACCGGAAAGTTTTATGAATATGAATTGAGAAAGTCAAAGCTGTAATTTTTTCTATATAAATGGAGGCTCAAAAGAAATGTTCCATGTGTCAAGTATTTAAAGATTTATCGAAGTTTTGTCAAGATAAGACTAGAAAAGATGGATTATACTATTATTGTAAGGATTGTAATAAGAAATATAGAAAAGAATTATTTAATAAAATGGAAAAATTAACTTTAGAAGAGAAAGAATGCACACGGTGTAAAAAAGTTAAGAATATTTCAGAATTTTATAATCACCATTATAGTAAAGACAAAAAACAAGCATATTGTAAAGAATGTATTAGAGAAATCTTTGCTAGACCAGTTCATTGCGTATGCGGAAGAGAAATTCAACAATTCTATAGTCTTAAAAGACATTTACAAACAAAATATCATAATTCGAATGTTTAGTAACATTTATTAACATTTTCATTGTGCAATTTAGATATCTTGTAAATCAGTCGAGATTCTGTCATATTTGTGATAAAATTGATTTCCGTTGTATAAAATATTTAAAGATTATTTCATTTGATTATAAAGATTTATACTATTTGGATCACCATGTCTTAATAGAATTTCCATTTCTGGGTAATCAATTTCAAGTTCTTTCAATCTTTTCGGTATTTCTCTCTTTTGAGCTCTGATAACGTAATAAGGATATTCCCACATGTGATTCTTTTTAATTAACACAAAAACATCGTATTTTTCTTATCAAAATCTTTACAAACAAGGTCTGGTTTCATTAAGTCAATATTTACACTTTGTTTTGCGATTATTTCCGTTTTTATTTCATCTTTAATTTGCAAGTGTTTAACTTCGTCCTCTAAATATTTAATCTTGTTTTCAAGTTTGTACTCACCAAATTTACGAATACTTGGCAAAACTTCTTTTGTAACCCAATTTTTGAAGATTTTTTCCTCTTTTTTATGTGATCTCAAGATTAAAGAATAAAGTCCAGATTCATTGATAAAAACAGTGTCAGGATGAAGATTGTTAAGGGGCCATTCGAATAGCCCCTTGTTTTTTAAGTAAAAATATTGAATTTTGTCATCATCATCAACATTTAATTTAATTGCGTTTTTTGTTTTTTCATAACCTAATATTTCACAAACATCTTTAGCCTTAAACCAGATTACATTGTTTTCGTCTACAATCGTTACAATGTCTTTATTATTGAATGTAAGTTGATTATTGAGTAGGTCTAAAACTGACTCCATTTAGATAGAAAAAAAATTTTAACAAGCAATTTTTATTTTGATTGTAAAGTCCAGATTCATTAATGAAAATAGTGTTTTTTTGACAGTTTGAAGGTAAGAACGATTCGTTCCCCCCTTGATTCATATCCGTTGCTTCATAAATCTTTCGACAATCTTAAATATATTGTTGTTTTACTCTTATTTTTCAATAAATTTCCTCCAGAGTCTTGAACTCAATCTTGAATACAATCATCAAAAACGATCAACGAATTGGGTTTACATTCGCTTAACGGAACTATGTCCTCAGAAGCATTATAAAAATGTGATATTTCTTTGCTTAAGTTCTTCTCAATATTTTTGATTCTTTGTTGTAATTTTTTATATGCGTCTTGTTCTAAAGATTTACTAAAAACATACAAATTGGAATAAGGAATCAACCTATTGTAGATAAAATTCAACAATAAAGCTGTTTTCCTACATCCACTTGAACCAACAATTAACAATCAGATTGGTTGATCTTTCTTATTTTCTTCAAACGTTTGAAGTTTTATCTGATCTTTTTGCTTTAAAAATTTCTCCATTTAAATAGCGAAAATGAAGTTGTTCAAGTTGACTTCAGAAAGCTCTAAATTAGTTTTAAACTTAGAACATCCTATTCATTTAGAGGAAGGATCAAATTATTTTATCGGTTTAAGTGGTTTTTATTCTGATAATTTTGTAATAAATATTAGTGAAAGTTCTCCTTATTGTATAGGATTTAGTGAGAAGAACATAACAAAATATTATGGTTTAAACAAAGGATATTATACCTTCCATCAAATAAAAAATCCCTTTAAAAATTACCTGAAAACATTCAAACAATCAGATAAATCTTTAAACTTTGACGAAAACAAGTTTGAAATGCAAAAAAATTATCTCTCTAATAAAATTCAAATAAAATCACCAGTAAGAATAATGTTTTCAGCAATTATAGTAGACTTATTAGGGTTTGTTCAAGAAACTATTGAGCCAAATCAGGTATATTTAGGAAATAAAACGCCAAAATTTAGACCGTTTGATGTAATTGAAGTACATTGTAATCTCGTTGAACCTAGTTTTGAAAATCATTCTGAACATCTTCACAAAGAATCTGAAATTTTATACACTTTTTCCCAAATGTTGCTTATGGATCAAAAATCAGTAATAAAACCGAATGAAATATACTATATTCCAATTAGAAAAAATATTAAAAGAATTCAAAAAATCATCTTAACTGTTCAAGACTCTGAAGGAAATTTATTAAAAAATGAGAGTAAAACAACAATATATTTGAGATTGTCGAAATAATGATGAAGCAACGGATATGAATCAGGGGGGAACGAATCGTTCTTACCTTCAAACTTTCATAAAAACACTATTTTCATTAATGAATCTGGACTTTACACTCAAAATAAAAATTGCTTGTTAAAATTTTTTTCTATCTAAATGGAGTCAGTTGTAGACCTACTCAATAATCAACTTACATTCAATAATAAAGACATTGTAACGATTGTAGAAGAAAACAATGTAATCTGGTTTAAGGCTAAAGATGTTTGTGAAATATTAGGTTATGAAAAAACAAAAAACGCAATTAAATTAAATGTTGACGATAATGACAAAATTCAATATTTTTACTTAAAAAACAAGGGGCTATTCGAATGGCCCCTTAACAATCTTCATCCTGACACTGTTTTTATCAATGAATCTGGACTTTATTCTTTAATTTTGAGATCACATAAAAAAGAGGCAAAAATCTTCAAAAATTGGGTTACAAAAGAAGTTTTGCCAAGTATTCGTAAATTTGGTGAGTACAAACTTGAAAACAAGATTAAATATTTAGAGGACGAAGTTAAACACTTGCAAATTAAAGATGAAATAAAAACGGAAATAATCGCAAAACAAAGTGTAAATATTGACGTAATGAAACCAGACCTTGTTTGTAAAGATTTTGATAAGAAAAATACGATGTTTGTGACGTGTGCAGTTTATGGTGAGTTATGGTATAAATAATGTAGAACTGATCAACTCTACATTATATAAATTTCAATTCATCAATGTCGTAGCGCGCCGACATTGTACCAATTATACCAATGCCCGTACGTCACTCTTGCCTGTTCTGCATAAAAGAATAGCCCATTGAGTAACCTTTTATCTCCGGTGGACTGTTCACCGCACGACCGGACGACACGCTGCGGCAGGTGAACTTATAACAAACAGCTGGTGGATTGATTAGTGAGGAAGCTTGCGAGTGACTGGATTGCGTCGGTGCTGTGTGTGTCTACGAGCCCTTCAGCTTCGCTGGATTTTTCGGGAGCCGACTAATAAATTGGCCAAGGTGAACTACTACCATATATTTTCCTTAGTTCTCGTCACTCTTACGTGAATTCAATATACTAATTTTAAAGTTTAAAACACTACTCAAGATTATAGAATCACTCAACTGAGCCTTTGGAAAAACTGTTAGGGGTTTGAATTGAACGTGTAAAGCTAAAACGTGGCATTTACTTTTAATAGTTAATAATCTTACCTAATAATTTGTTTTAAAGTATTTGTTTCAAAACCAATTACGCTAACTATGTTGACAACATTTCTAAGAGAAAGAGGTAAACTTTATAAATAGTACATATGTTGAGAATTAATGTCACAACTTGAACTGTTATAAACTGCAATGTTTTAAATGTTTTAATCGAAGAAAATTAATCTCTTTTATAGTAAAGTAAGTATTTAATTATATAAATACATACAAGTCGCATAAAATACAACCATGATTGACATATATTTTGTAACAGACCGTGTACAATCCTAATTTGATGTGTCACAGTTTCATGTTAGTACGATACAATAGTTTTCAACGTTTCTTCTTAATGTATCAATGTTTATTTGTAATAAAAGTCAAGGTAAATTATTACCTCAAGCTATTAATAATTAGTCTTTGATATCATATTAAATTTATAAATTCAATTTTGTTATTATACTGCCTATTATGTTAAATCATACTGTGTACATGTAGGGTACTTTAACTGTTTATTATTTTTCGACAGTGTTTATTAGCCTTTGATATGAACAGTCAAGCTTACAATTCTCATGATTTTATAGCCAGAAATTGCATAAATACAGGTAGATTCATTATCCCCTAGAGTATTGTTGCTTAATCAGCTGAAATATACATTCTAGCATAATATTTTCTTTGCTTCAAACTAACAAAAACCTAATGTGTTTTATTTTTAAATGTTTCATTGTTGTTTTTCATTTGTATGTAAATGTCCATTTCAATTGCTACTGAGAACTGTTGTTATCTGATGTTCTCTGTTGGTTGAACATATTAATCAGGTAATTTAAGTAAGTTAGTTTTAGTAATTTAATTAACTAACTAATAAGAAAAATGAACTGATTTTAATTGAATGGATGATACTACACTTGTCAACTTGGATAATTTCTCTGATTTAAGGTTTTATATGTTCATAATAACATTAACCAATTATGTGATATACCTATATACCTATCGATAAGAAGCTTGCTGGGTCCATAACTATTTTGCAGTGAATGTGTTCAAGGGCTTTTGGGGATTTGGTATGGGTACACTTCTGGACTGCGCCCGGAGCCTGGTGGACTTATTGCCGAGCCGCTAGTGGGTACTACTCAGCTTGCACTACCCTGACACTGGGATCTGCTCCTAGCCGTGCCGGCCTTACACCTACCACTACCGCACCGCGGATCCGCTCTCGCCGCGCCGCGCTCTTCCGCGCCACGGTCTGGACCGGACGTAGTAGGCCTTTTGTGTTGTGACTCCCAGTTGGTGAGTACAGACTTGGATTTATTTCACAGAGTGCTCTTATGGATTAGTGAGTCGGACGCGGGACTGATGTCTAATTCTGGACCAGGAGCCTTTGTATTGTGGAAGGAGCCCTTAAAATTTGGTTCAACGCTACCCTCCAGACGTTAACCGCACACCTTAGTGCATTATAGTGTATCTTTAGTATAGTTTACTTGTGTCGTCTATTATTTACATGTCTAGACCATTTATTGCATGTGTTTATTGTATTTATTTATGTATGTTGAATGTTGTTTTGAGGAAGTGGAGCGCTCCCTACCATTAAATAGAGTTTCATTTAGCCATTTGTAATTCTCTCTAATAAGTGGTAACATTGTATCTTCGCTATATTTGTTGTTGATTATTTTCTTGTCTAAAGCATTTACTTACTGTAAGGCTGGATTACTTGTGATAATGTCATACAATTCCTGCACATAAATAATTAGTTTAATTGCAAACATTTGAGTGTTTTTGTTTCTTTTGTTCAGTCCTAGTAACTGGATTTAGATAACCTCGCATAAGTATTAGGGTCTATATTTAACCTTATATTCAGAATATTTCAAATACAACTATCTGTGTAGTCCAAAGGCCTGGTTGACAAAAAATAGCTTTAGTGTATGGTAGTAGGGAGCCTGATTGGTACCTTTCCTTGGAGCAGGGGTACTGTTCCTTGTTGTAGCCCTGCCTGTTACCTGTCCTACAACAATGGGTGGCGCCCTTTCCCTCACCGAGCAACCTTAAAGAAGGAAGAAGTACTAATCGTAGGTTACCCTTTAACCCTTACGGCGCGCTGTCAAGGACCACCCCCTTTCTCCACTGAGTGATTACCGGACATTTGCACAATTCCCCTAGGGGAGAACGTTGTGTTAATTAAAAAGAATCACATGTGGGAATATCCTTATTACGTTATCAGAGCTCAAAAGAGAGAAATACCGAAAAGATTGAAAGAACTTGAAATTGATTACCCAGAAATGGAAATTCTATTAAGACATGGTGATCCAAATAGTATAAATCTTTATAATCAAATGAAAGAATCTTTAAATATTTTATACAACGGAAATCATTTTATCACAAATATGACAGAATCTCGACTGATTTATAAGATATCTAAATTGCACAATGAAAATGTTAATAAATGTTACTAAACATTCGAATTATGATATTTTGTTTGTAAATGTCTTTTAAGACTATAGAATTGTTGAATTTCTCTTCCGCATACGCAATGAACTGGTCTAGCAAAGATTTCTCTAATACATTCTTTACAATATGCTTGTTTTTTGTCTTTACTATAATGGTGATTATAAAATTCTGAAATATTCTTAACTTTTTTACACCGTGTGCATTCTTTCTCTTCTAAAGTTAATTTTTCCATTTTATTAAATAATTCTTTTCTATATTTCTTATTACAATCCTTACAATAATAGTATAATCCATCTTTTCTAGTCTTATCTTGACAAAACTTCGATAAATCTTTAAATACTTGACACATGGAACATTTCTTTTGAGCCTCCATTTATATAGAAAAAATTACAGCTTTGACTTTCTCAATTCATATTCATAAAACTTTCCGGTTATTTCTTCATCATTTAAATCTTTTATACTATAAGTTACAGGATCTATGTTATTAATTTGATAAATCACAAAGATTTCTCTTGACCAATTGTTCTTATATTTGTTCGAAAATGTTGTTTTTTTACTAACAATTCTTACATGATCATTGATTTTAAATTTAGTTTTCGTGTGAATTTCTGGTGGAATATACTTGAAAACGGTCTCTAATAACTCCTTTTCTGCATCCTTATCTACGTCTTTGGGCTTCATTTTGATTGTGCTGTGAACTGTATCGTTATAATTGTTTACGATTTTTTGAAGAATATAAAGTAGTTTTTATTAATCTCAAAAATTACTTTCATTCTTTCATTTTGAGTTCTGTTATATATCTCTACAATACTTGATTTCTCTTCGTTTTCAGTACGATAAATCTTAATGTTATCTTTCCTCAAAACATCATTAAATTCTTTATTTTTGAACTCTAAACCCTTATCTGTATGAAGTAGATTTGGAGGTTTATGCCTGATTTTTATCGCATCTTTTACTATATCTTCGAAAGCTTTTGAAACATCCTTGCAGTTTTTTCTTTTGATAGCTCTTGACCAAGCATATTTTGAAAAGTTATCAATAACATTTAACATATATTTGAAGCCATAATTTTGATCCGAATAGTTAGACATTATTACTAAATCTGCTGCCCATAAATCGTCAATTCCTAAAGTTACAATTTTTCTCTTTTTAAACTTTTTTCGTACTGGTGCATGAATTTCTCTAGCTTCAATCTCTATCTCATCTTTATTCTTCAATTCTTTCTTTGCTTGTTTTTCATTTGGATTCTTTATAAACTTACTCTTATTTGTCTTACATTTTGAACATTTTGCTGCAATTCTATACAATCCGTTTTGAGTTTGAACAATTTTAGAATCTATATTTTTAGTTTTTTTCTTACATTTGTGACAATGTATTAAATCATCTTCCATTTATATATCAAAGTTTCCAAGTTTATTTAATTCGTCTAATATATCAGATTTCGCTTCATTTTTATAGCCATACGGTACTGTATCGATCTTATTTTCTAGGATAATTCTCTTATCATCTTTAGCGTTCAGTGCTAACTTGTTTATAGTAACGGTGTACAACTCATGTTTGTAGCTTTTGATTACTGTCATCTCCCTAAATTCTTCTTTGTCTTCGAACAAACATTTCTTCAAGTTTTCGATATTTATTGTTTTATTTACAACGCTTCTCTTAATTCCTTTACACCTAACTGGATTTTTGTCTACATATTTGTACGAGTACATTTTTGATCTCAAACCACAAAATTCTTCTAAAACTTCGCTATTTAACTCATCTTTGAATTTCCCTATTACCTTCTTATTTTTAGTAGTGAAACATTCGTGATCTTTTGGATAATCACTTGTATCAAAGTCATCTCTATTTTGTTTAATAATTTTAAAAGGATATCGTTTCAATTCTAGGAAATAACTGTCTGTATCCATGAAACACAGATTCAAATCTGGGTCAAACTTCTTTAATTTATCGTAATAAAACTCATACATTAACAATCTTGATAGGTCAAGAACTGAAAATCCTATGTAGATCGGTTTGTTAAATTTAACCTTTTGTTTGCATATGTTACTCGCTATACAGTTATCGTCAAAGATATTGAAACATTTGAAGTTCGTTTTCTTGGCCTGTTTCATTGAAAATTCTTCATTTCCTAGTTTGATATCACATCTATTTCGCACATTTTCCATAGATTTTCCAAAAACAGAGTTGTTCATGAGCTTATAAAAATCTTTCTCAAAGTCACTTGTAGCTTTGGTTCTCATGTTTGTGTTAAAATCAATGTACTTTTTCATAAAAGGCTTCTGATCGAATGCTATAACTCTATTCACATGTTTCAACACCATCCCTTGTTCGAGGTAAAATTTCAAATTTTTTTGAATGAACAACGTATTCAGTTTTATCCAGTAAAGTTGTGCAAAGTTTGTTTTTATAATGATCGGGAGCAAGAGGTAAATCCTTGTGATGTTCATGTAAATTTGTTGGATATCCTAGATCAAGTTCGAGAATATAGCCATAATCTTCGTCGCCAGTGAGTTCGAAAACTGTTTCTTGCCACTCTTCTTTTGTATATATTTTAGGATTCATCCACTTGATATCACTAAAACGGCAGTTTTTGCATAAGACCATAACCATAAAAGGTTGTTTGCATCGACATAAAGTAAATAGTTTTCGGGCTTTGTCTTATCGAAATCTTTCAAATATTTGTTATTTGCTTTAACATATCGTGTAATACATTGAGAAATGCCTCCACGAATGCCTTTTTCAATCATTAAATACATATTATAATCACTAATCAATTGTAATTCTATTTTCGTTAATTTTAACATAGCGTCCCAAGCAAGACTTGGAGCAGTTAGATCATGAGCTGGATCAAGTTTGTAACAATTTAGACAATTGTTTCTGAAGTTTTCGAATATATCAGCAAGCAATAAAACATCTTGGATATTGTACAAATCAGAGTAATTGCCTAGATTTTTCTCTTTTAATTTGTTCCAAACGCTCAAGTAGTGTTGATAATCTTTCTCAGATATGCTCTCGTCTGTCAAAAGTGAATAGAAATCTTGAATTTTCAGCTCTTCTGTGTAATCAAGTTTTTCAATACTATCGATAAATTCATAGGGAAATATTTCTTTTCCAGATAGAATTTTAAAGATTTCTTCTTCGTCATTTGGCTGTCTTTTTAGAATTTCATTCAGACCATCTTGTATAAAATGATTAGTATGTTTAAAGTCTTCTTTCTTTAGATTTTTCGCTAATTTTTCAATAAATGACGCCATGAATCTAAATGTGTCTACGAAAGAAAACTTGATACATTTTCTATGTTTATCATTGTCAAACTCATAGCCATATCCAGAATTTACAGAATAATTTATGTATCGTTCATCGGTGTTTGCGATCAAATCAACATTTCCATATTGTTTAGCCAATTCTTTTATGTACAAATGAGTATCGTAATTTGATATATTGTGACAGAAAACTGGGATGATCTGGGGAAATTTCAAATTCAGATTGCAACATGAATGAGCTGCGCCTCGAAATTTACCTGTTAAATGACAATGATCTCTTACTTTTAATCTTTTTTCACCATCAAAACCTTCTGTTTCACAGATATGAGAAACGTTTGAATTTTGATACAAAATTTCTTCTTCAGTTAGTTTCATAGGTTTCATATTCTTCGAATTATATTTTTTCGCTATGTATTTCGATAATTTATCGAGCTTTTCAGACAATTGTTTTGGAACATTTGGCAAATCTTCTTCATTTTTGGCTCGATAACATATCGGTTTATACATGCGATTGGTCACATTCGACACTAAATATAGAGTAAAACCATAAGGAATGTGCTTCTGAATCTTGGTTGTAGTCGATCTTTGTGGATTGTTCTTGCATGTCGGAATTTTTTCTAATATGCTCTCAAAGTCCATATAAATAACGTACGGATGATTAAACTTCTTTTGAAAATTAGTAAATATTGTTGTTTGACCTGGAAACGGCATAATTGGTTTACAAACTTCATGTTGCTTGCAAATTTCTAAATGATCAGCTAAAGCACTATATTTGTAGAAATGACTTAAACATCTTCTACATAGCAATTTTTTATGTTCGTGTTTAGATAACTGAGAACACACTAATCTATTTAAATCTCTTATCAAGACATATTGAGATTTGTCTTCTTGTTTAACATACAATAAATCGATTTCTAACTCGGCATTATAAACTTCGGAAATTTGCAACGGTACAATGTTGAGTTTTTCGTTATAAGTATAGATATTTATAGACATTTTTGGATATTTGTACTTGGAATTGTAACTTAGTTTTTCAAATAATTGTATATCTTTTAAAGACATTGGATACTCAAAGACCGAAAATATCTCGTCATTTACAAATTTTTCATATTGTTTTGATCTTTCACAATCTCTTTCGGGTATTTCAATAGCGCATCGGATAGAATAAATAAAGCAGTAGTCATCTTTATTTTTCATATTTATACAAGCTTTTTCATCTTTGATTTTCTTTGGTAAATCGATATATGATCCTGCGTTCATTATTTCGTGTTTATTGAGCCACACCCCGCTTCCGCTCGCCCGTACCAAGCTAGCTTAACAAAGAACGTGCTCCCATTGGAGCGGAGCGGGGCCCGACTCACGGAGAGAGAGCAAGGAAAGGCAAAGAAAGAACGTGGATGGCCAGCCATAGTGAATATATATATATATATATATAATATATATATATATATATATATATATATATTTGAGAAGAAAAAAAAACAAGGGGACAAACGCAGACAAAACTACCCAGAAAGGTTGCCTACTCAGGTGCACCTGGAGAACAAAACTATAAGTGGTCAACCCAGACTTATAGATAAAATTAAAAATCTTTATAAATTTAAGTTAGATAGAATTTAGAGCGCCAAATTTCAAACAGGAAAAGCCAAAATCACCCGGAGTCCTGTGGCACAGGGCGGGTTCCTGAAAGGATAGAATTAACCTAAACTTAACTACTTAAAACTAGATAACAAACTGGATAACAATACTTAAATAACAGGCACACTGAGACAATATCACAGCAGGGTATCACAGAGAAATAATGTCCTCAGGTAGGAAAACCTTAGTAGCCCGCCATGGCACCGGTGTAAGGACCCGGCCCAAGAATCATGGGAGAGGCGGACATTGGAGCTGGAGCTCGTGAACCTCGTCAGTTGACACAGCCGTGTTTAGCCAGACATTTGGGGCAGAACAAAACCCAAAACAAAACCCAAAACTAAATAAAAGGGTAAAAACAAAATAAACTTCACTAGTAACGGTCTGAACAGAAGTGAAAGTCGCTACTCTCTCGATCCAGTCGCAGACGACACCAAAGCCACGAAGAGTCAACGAGAGCAAACACCAACAACAAAATAAAACACTATAACAAAAAAGAGTCGGGAAAACCGAAAGGGGCACGAGAATTTGACCCGGCTCAGACACCCCCCCCCCCCCAAAAGGGAGACTCCCCTCTCCAACAAGGAAACTCAAGAAGCTCTCCCCAGTTAAGGAATTCCCCGGCAAGGCTTTAGATGAGAAATATGTGCCTTTCGATAAACCTTGCCGGTTTGGGGATCTCCCAACAGAGCCGTCACCGGAGTCAGACACCTAAAGATACGGTGGGGGCCTGTCCACCGATAAGACAACTTTGCAGCCCTTTTGTCCACGGCCGAACTGGTCGGATGAGCTCTACAATATACAAGTTCCCCCTCTCGGAAAGGGTTAGCCACACGCCCCTTGTTATACTTCCTCCTCAGCAATTCCCTAGCCCTGAAAAGATTTCGCCGGGCAGCTGCCCAAGTGCTAGCAACATCAGGAGTACCAGGCGGTGGCAGAAGGTCCCCAATCCTCCAAATATTAGCCAAAGGGTTGTTGGGTGGAAACCCAAACAACAACTCGAAGGGCACCGCCTTGTGACTTTCATGAACAGCTGTGTTAAAAGCAAATTGAATCCAAGGGAGTTCTTGGTCCCACGTCTCGTGATTTTTAGCATGGAAAGCGATGAGGGCTGATCGCAGATTACGGTTAAAACGCTCTGCGTGGGAGGGCTGTGGGTAGTAAGGCGAAGTCGTCGCATGGCGGATACCGTGCCCAAAGCACATTCTCTTGAATTCATTGGACAAAAACTGAGTTCCATTATCGGATACTATAGTGGCGGGAATTCCGAAATGTTGGAAAAGATTGGTACGGAGCACCTTAGTCGTGAGCTGAGCTGTGGCGCTTCGTAACGGAAACAACCAGACGAACTTGGAGAAAGCATCTACACAGACAAGCAGGAACTTATTACCTGACTTGCGACGAGGGAAAGCCCCAACGTAGTCGATGAAAAGCTTCTCCAGAGGTCTCTCCGCCACTTCAGATGACAACAGACCCAGCTTAGCGTTCTGGGCGGGCTTGCTTAACGAGCACAGTTGACATGACCGTACTCGAGCCGCAATGTCCCGATCCATGCCCTTCCAAATGAAGAGTCCCTAATCTTCGCGATGGTTTTATGTATACCTAAATGACCGCCCACTGGGAGAAGTATGGAAATAATGAAAAACCATCGGTACAAGAAGACTTGGCAGCACTAATTTGGGCTTTCCCCCGCTGCCTAGCTCGACAGCAAAGGGTACCTTGGGACAGAAAGTACGGGGGGTGGGCACCTCCCCCTTGAAGCTCACAGATAATATTGGCCAGCTCGGGATCATTTAGTTGATGAGGGAGGATATCCGAAAAGGCCAGAGGACAGTCAAGCAGCACAGCCCCACATACCGGCTCCAAATCCTGAAGTTGGTCGCCGGGAGTATGGTACATCCTAGAAAGCGTATCGGCAATGATATTTTGCGTGCCACGCACATGTTGCACAGTAAATTTAAGGGAAGATATTTGAACGACCCAACGACCAATTTTCCCAAGCTGACGAGGATGAGCGAGGAGCCAAGATAGTGCCTGGTTGTCGGTTTTCAAGGAGAAACTCTTTATGTTCTAAAAAACCTTCGAAATTTATTTATCCCGAACACAACAGCCAAACACTCCAGCTCATAAACAGATGAACTCTTTTTTTCACAGGGTGTCAATGTGCGTGAAGCATAAGCAATTGGCTGCCTGACGCCATCCACCTCCTGAGACAACACCGCCGCAATAGCCAAGGAGGACGCATCAGTTTGTAAGACGAATTTTCGACCAAAAATCCGGCATAGCCAACACAGGAGGCTGCATAACAGCTTCTTTCAAACAATTGAAAGGACGTTCTGCTGTGTTTCACCCCCATTCAAACTTAGCACCCTTCTTGCGAAGCAGATTAAGAGGAGCGGCCAACTCTGCAATATTGGGTATGAAACGCCTGTAAAAATTTATCATTCCCACGAAACGTGCAACTCCCTTTGCATCTTTGGGAGGAGGAAAATCCCTGATCGCCTGGTCCGAGCTGGATCTATGCAGACGCCCCGGGTGGAAATAAGGTGACCCAGAAAAGAAATCTCACTTTGGGCGAAACTCACCTTTTCCGGGTTGACGGTAAGGCCAGCACCACGCAACCTAAATAAAAACTTCCTCCAGATGGGTCAAATGTTCTTCAAAGCTCTCACTGTATACAAGAAGATCATCCAAATAGTTAAATACAAATTTAAACTTGACGTCATGGAAAATAGAGTGTAATAGTCGTGTAAGAGTTTGAGCTCCCACAGCTAAGCCCATTGGAACACGGGGTAAACTGATATAAATTCCAGGGAACACAGAACGCAGTGAGAGGACGAGATTCAGGCTTCAAAGGTATCTGGTGGTAAGCCTGGTTTAAGGTCAAATATGGAGAAAAATTTGGCCTTACCGAACCAATCAAATGTAGATGCCGAATGTAGATCGGGGAGAGGTACCGAGTCAATCTCAATCTGGGAATTAAGCTTTCTATAGTCCAGGACCATTCTGGACTTACCATTTGGCTTAGGGACCAGGAAAAGCGGGACTGGCATAACCTGAGCAAGAAGGTTCGATAACTCCATTCTCTAGAAGTTCATTAATGATGCTCCTCAGCGTTTCCATTTTAGGTGGAGCAAGTTTGTAGGGGTGAGAACGAACCGGGCGGGTATCAGTGAGGCGAATCTCGTACTCAAGAAGCTTCGTAACAACCCAGTTTGTGTGAGTACTTCTGGGAAGCGGCAACAAATGCCCCTTATAGTCTCAGCCTGCTCCACGGTCAGATGCCCCAACGGATCAGGAATGGAAACCCTATCTCCCTCCGCTTCGACTGCGGCAGCCCCATGAGAATATTCATCCGAAAAAAGGTATTGAACACCCGCCGAGAAAAGCGAAAGAAACACCGGCCATTGCCCAAGTCCAAAAATCATGCCAGTCCTCCGAATAAAAATCAGCCACCCAAGATAAAAGGAAAACACAACTCCCCTGCCACCAAAAACCGCCACACCCAAGAAAAATGGTGGATTTTGATTTTAAACTGGACTTCATGAGTGATGGGCAAAGGAGAGCGAGACGCCGTCCAGCAAATTAAAGAACTAGGTTCAACCTGTCGGATGAGACCAGAGGCTGACAACTCCTGGAAAAAACGCAAGGATATCAGGCTGCGTGCTGAACCAGAAATCCACAAGGGCCTTCCGGTTCACATCTCCGACAAGGACATCTACACGTGGGCAAACCGAGCAACCCGCTCTCACACCCAATGCAGCCAAGGAAGCAATGGTCTCCTTATTGGTGGATACCTTACAAGATTTGACTTTATTACCCCCTGTTCTTCACCCTAGCAGACATCACGCTACCAGACATATTTAGTCCGGCAACTATATTATTACTAACAATATTAGGTT
The DNA here is from genome assembly GCF_021130785.1 of Homalodisca vitripennis. Taxonomy (NCBI): domain Eukaryota; kingdom Metazoa; phylum Arthropoda; class Insecta; order Hemiptera; family Cicadellidae; genus Homalodisca; species Homalodisca vitripennis. The sequence continues at coordinate 119,860,376 of NC_060215.1, forward strand.
TTCTTGCCGAAGTGACGGAGTTAACAAGGAGTCCAGTTTCCAGGTCCCGGAAGATTAAACTAGTCAGGAGGAACCAAAACTCCCACGTGCCCGAGGACAATCCCGCCTCAAGTGACCCCTCTGGTTACAACCAAAACAAGTTGGGGGTTGCCCACGCGGGAGTTGCACCCCCTGCCCTGACCCTGCTGAAACCCGAACCTTTCCAGGAGGTTCACTGGGCAGATGTCCCATCAATCTCTCCCTTAGGAAATCCGCATCCTGCACTCCTCTGGATGCAATGCAGAGACGGTCTAGATCCGCCCAAGACGTGGGTCTTGTGCAGAAAACCAAACGACAACGGTCCTCCAGGTTGATTCCCTCCAGAATAATGTCCACCAGTTTGCCTTTCGCTTAAGTCAAGACGTAGTATTTGGGCCACCCCTCGTATCTCGCCGACAAATTGACTAAGCGTCTCTCCGGGTGCCTGTGGGCGATAAATACGTTTCAACTCGCAAACGCTCCATGACACGACCAGGTATAAAATATTCAATAACTTGAGCATGAAACTCATCAAAAGGTGCTCTTCGCTTGAGACAGTCAAGTAGGGCGGTCACTTAGTGGTCTCAAGCAAAAGGGGGCTAAAATTTCCATAAGTACCAAATCGGTCATTCCAGGAAACTCCTGAATTTTGAAAGCTTCCTGAAGAAAAGCAAGGAGGTGATTTAACTCCAATCCATCGGCCTTGGGCATGCTCTGAAGTATAGGTGAGAGTGGGTGGGACAACTTGGCAAAGGCTGAACTAAATAGACCTGAGACATCATGGCCATCAACAACCGTCCCACAACCCTACATGATCCATGAACACAGGAAAATGTACCGAAGACTTTGAACCTCCAATTGCAGCAGAAATGGCAGAGGATACCAATTCCGAATCTCGGCACCCTGTAGCAACACCCTGAGGACCTGCAGCTCCTCCAAGCTCAGCAATACGAGAATCCGAAATTGACAGAGTAGGAGGCTCCTGAAAGGAGGCCCCTCTCTCTCTGACGGACCTAACCTCACCTAGACTCTCTCAGGGCTGACTTAGTTTTTCAGAAGTAGTAATGGCCCATGCACCAATATCAGCGGTGAGTCCAGGAGCCTTATTAAGCAGTTGCACCCTGGCGCACCAGTGAATAATCTGGGAGCCCAAACGAGCCTTGGCCGACCCAGTTAAAGGCAGTGACCCACTATCAATGTCATCCTCTAATTCTTCCATCCTAGTCTTGCAGCTAGCTAATTCATCTTCCAAACAAAATGATTCCTGCCATGTCCTCTCTAAGTTCAAACAGGCCCTGAGCTGAGCTCTCAACCCCTTTACGTCCTCCCGGGCCTGCTGCCCCCTAGACACGACCTCAAAAACCAGCTCCGGCTTCCGGAGATACTCAGGCACCAAAGAGACGGCCATATCAACTTCAAGACAAACAAAATCTAACTTACTAAACTTAAGTAGTCTCAACTCAAAAGGCCACCAACTGACGAGGCTCAATAAGAGTACCCAGCTCCTACTTCCCTGAGGCAAAAAAAAAAACCAGTAAAACCCCGCACAAATACAATACTATAAAACACGGAATAACTAACACACAAAACTCAACATTACATGCTCCCAGCCCGGGAAACCGCTTGGCAAGCCATAACCACGCTCTGCTACCATCTGAGCCACACCCCGCTTCCGCTCGCCCGTACCAAGCTAGCTTAACAAAGAACGTGCTCCCATTGGAGCGGAGCGGGGCCCGACTCACGGAGAGAGAGCAAGGAAAGGCAAAGAAAGAACGTGGATGGCCAGCCATAGTGAAAATATATATATATATATATTTGAGAAGAAAAAAAACAAGGGGACAAACGCAGACAAAACTACCCAGAAAGGTTGCCTACTCAGGTGCACCTGGAGAACAAAACTATAAGTGGTCAACCCAGACTTATAGATAAAATTAAAAATCTTTATAAATTTAAGTTAGATAGAATTTAGAGCGCCAAATTTCAAACAGGAAAAGCCAAAATCACCCGGAGTCCTGTGGCACAGGGCGGGTTCCTGAAAGGATAGAATTAACCTAAACTTAACTACTTAAAACTAGATAACAAACTGGATAACAATACTTAAATAACAGGCACACTGAGACAATATCACAGCAGGGTATCACAGAGAAATAATGTCCTCAGGTAGGAAAACCTTAGTAGCCCGCCATGGCACCGGTGTAAGGACCCGGCCCAAGAATCATGGGAGAGGCGGACATTGGAGCTGGAGCTCGTGAACCTCGTCAGTTGACACAGCCGTGTTTAGCCAGACATTTGGGGCAGAACAAAACCCAAAACAAAACCCAAAACTAAATAAAAGGGTAAAAACAAAATAAACTTCACTAGTAACGGTCTGAACAGAAGTGAAAGTCGCTACTCTCTCGATCCAGTCGCAGACGACACCAAAGCCTCGAAGAGTCAACGAGAGCAAACACCAACAACAAAATAAAACACTATAACAAAAAAGAGTCGGAAAAACCGAAAGGGGCACGAGAATTTGACCCGGCTCATTATTAATGCTCAAAACTAGTTGTTTTCAGCTTTTAAATGTCCATCCAGAACCCTTATTTGGATGATTTGTTTGTTCACGATGTGTTAATTTATTAAATTGTTTGGTGATAAAATCGTTTACATCGAAGATTTCGTCTGCTTTTATATTAAAATACATTGGACACGTTTGTGTTTCACCGTTCACTAAAGTTCTTTCATATTCACATTCCAAAGAGAGATAACCCTTCATATTTTTAACATTCTCTTGACATTTTTCTATTAAACTTTTAATTTCTGGCCTCATAATTGATAGATATTTGTAAATTGACATGGAATTGTCGTTCAAGTTTGTTAAAATGTATTGCTTGAAAAGACCGTGTATTGAGGATAAACTTCAACATCAATGATATTTTTAGGTTTTTTTATTAAGAGTTTTATCAATTTCTTCGATCATTTCAGACTTAGTTTTATCGTTTGTTTCAATGGACAATTTTTCAGCGATTGATTGAATTTTTTTGTCAGTAAATAGTTTGAGATCTTTTTTATCTTCCTTAAAGCTTTTCTTTAATTCACGCAATTTTTCTATATTGTACATCTTTTCATGATCGACAATTTGATTTTCTTTAGCCCAATTCCTCAAATAATTCAGTTCACTTTCGTAAAGTTGCTTGTTTTTTAAATGAATTTTTGAGCTATAATGTCGATCATAGTTATGTTTTAAGATTTCTTTCTTACAAAACGGACATGTTATTTTTTCACGCTTCATTTATATAAGAAAAATTTTAACTAGCGATTTTTTCTAAATTTCAATTTTATAGTGATTTTTCGAGAAATATCGTTCAAATTATCAACTTTTAAGCTAAAACTTCGCAATAATTAGAGATAATTCGGTAGATTTTTCAGGATTTTTCAAAAAACTCTAGTACCAGTTTGTATGTACCTTAAAAAAGTTTGTAAAAAGTATGTACCTATATAGAAAAAATTGCTAGTTAAAATTTTTCTTATTTAAATGGAGCTACTAAAGGAATTAAATGAGGTTGGTGATTTAAAGTTCAAAGAATATAAGAAATTAATGGAATTAGAAGAAAATAAGAAGTATAAAATTGTGACATTGGATAAAATGAAAGATAAATTCGGGCTTACAATCATAGCAGAATTGGAAGATTTCAAAATACATTTGCCAAATAGATTTTTGACTGTTTTGGATGAAAAAAAGTTTAAAGAATTGAATAAACATGATAAATTACACTTGGTTGTTACTGGAAAGAAGACTATTAAAGATAAAGACTGTGTTACAATTAACTTTGTATAATAAAAGATTTCGAAGACTTTACATTGATTCTAAGGAGATTTTACATTAAAACTGCTCAAGAAAGTAGAAGCAAACAGCTATAGATTCGGTAATTTTTCATTCATGAGTTACTGTTTGAATTACAGATTCGTTTATTGTCCTTTAAACAGTATTTTCCCCACACACACACACACACACACACACACACACACACACACACACACACACACACACACACACACACACACACACACACACACACACACACACACACACACACACACACACACACACACACACACACACACACACACACACACACACACACACACACACACACACACACACACACACACACACACACACACACACACACACACACACACACACACAAAATTGGATTATTATTCTTCATTGATTGACAATTGTAAAGGTGACTCCAGGAAATACTGGAATGTTTTATTAAAGGCATTGTTTAAAAAACAAAAGGAGTTCTCTTGTCACTATAAGAATTAATGGTAATTTAGTTGATGTTAGTGGTAATGAATATTTAATTGCTAGTGAGTTTAATAATTATTTATACATCTGTTATTCCTGAATTAAAAAATAAAGCATTTTGGTTATGAACATGTTTATGGAAAACTGCAATAATGAAAATGAATTAGTTGGAAGTTTTAATTGTACTTACTTGGACGTGGTCAATTCAGTCATGTCAATAAAGACAAACGTAGTACGGGTGTGGACGGTATTAATATACGTACTGTTAAAAAAAAATCTTGATGTATTTGCTCCTCTTTTGTATAGTATGTTCAAAAAAATCTTTAGAACAAGGAAGAGTACCTGATGAGTTCAAATTGGCCATTGTAGTCCCGATTTTTAAGTCTGGTGATAATCGGATAAATCGGAAGTATCTTCTTACCGCCCAATTTTCCGTTATTAGTGTAATAGCAAAGATATTTGAGACAATAATTAAAAATAAAATACTTGATTTCTTTACTCAAAGATCACTCTTTTCTAATAATCAGTATGGATTTTATTTCCTGGTAGAGGGATAGACCTAGCAGTTGAGAAACATGTGAGTTCTATTGTAAATGCATCAGATAAATATAAATATACAGTGGCTGTGTATCTAGACTTTCAAAAAAGCATTCGATGTATTAGATATTAATTTTGTTGTTGAATAAATTTGGGAATTTGGTTATGGTGGATTGGCTCTTTCATGGTTAAAATCTTTTTGTATAGGAAGAAAACAAGTTGTTAAAATTAATAATGTTATTAGTGATCCATTGGAATTGTACTTTGGCACAGCTCAAGGCGGAGTCCTGGGACCTCTTATGTTCCTTGTGTACATCAATGACTTGTTAGAATTAGATATGTATTCAACTGTGTTTGCTTATGCTGATGACACTGCACTAGTGTGCTCTGCCTACAATAAGCAATCACTACAGCTTAAGATTAAAAAAAGATCTAGATAAGGTCTCTCAATGGCTGTCAACAAACCGACTTTTGATAAATTCTACTAAGTCTAAGTGTATAGTTTTTTATGATTATCACCTCACTAATGAGCATTTACAACGGGAATTTAATTTGATGTGTCATAAGCACCAGTGTATTTAATAATGTGTGCTTGCAGTAATATTGAGGTAGTTGACTATGTAAAAATATCTAGGCATGTATATAGATAAACGCCTTTAAATGTGGGACCATCACATTAATTTTTTTATCATTGAAATTAAGAAGGGTAAATTATGTTTTGTATCATCTTGAAGGTTTTGTAAGAAGTGACCAATTAATGAATGTTTTATCTTTCTTGGTTTGAAAGTCTAATGAGGTTTGGAATTATTCATTATGGCGGAGCCTACAATTCTTGTTTTAAAATCAGTTATTATGAATCAAAGGCATGCTGTGAGAACTATATACAATGTAAAACGCATGGACAGAATGAGCTACCTTTTTTAAAGAAAAGAATATATTAACATTTGAGCAACTTCATAAAGTATTCAGTAATCTTGTATATTACCAAATTTATTTACCAATTTGACCTTAGAGAAAAGTCAATAGAGTCACTAGAGCTAGTCAACAGATAGTTTTAAGAGTTCCTTTCTTAACTAAAGAATCAAGTAGACACCAGTTTTGCTATTTGGGTCCCTAGAATATATAATAACTTCCTGCTGCACTATGGCGATAGAATTATGTTTGAAAAAAAACCCAAGGTAAAGATGAAAGCACTTGAATATTTGAAAAGTATGCCAGTTGAATAAACCTAAAGTATTGTTAAATTGTTGTCTTGATCCAAATTGTTTTTGTTATACGTGCTTCTCATATTTATTTTTTCTTGTTATGCTTGTGATTGTTATATTTTGTATATTTTATATTTGTTATGCTTTGTATATTTGTTATATTTTGTATATTTGTTATATTTAGTATATTTGATATTTATATATTTTATGTATTTGTTATAGTTAATATAGTTAAGTGTTATAGTAATTATATAAAGGATATAGACTGCTTAGCCTGTACCGCTTGTGCCTCATAGTGGTAAACATTCATAGTATGTGGTGTTGTAGTATTGAGCTTGATGTTAGCATTTAAAATGTAAGAAAAAAAAACCAACTGCACTCCCGCACGCGCATGCTGCGCATTGGGAGAATATTGTTTATTTGTATTATATGAAAATTTTTTGAATATAAAAAATGTTTTTGAACTTGAACTTGAACTTGAACTTGAACTTGAACTTGACACACACACACACACACACACACACACACACACACACACACACACACACACACACACACACACACACACACACACACACACACACACACACACACACACACACACACACACACACACACACACTTTGTGGGGTTATTAAGCAATAAAATATACATTGATTGTTTAATGTATATATTGCTGCATTGAGGTGCACTGTTATTGTATGATTGATGGTTGCTGTTTCTCATAAAATGATCATAATAATGTGTTAAGGTTATTAATCTTGGTTAACTGCCTCTTGTGACTGCCAAATTTAAAATTAAAAATTAATGCTAACTTGCCTCCCGCACGCGCCTTCTCGGGTGCATTGGGAGTGTTTTTGTGAAAGCTGCATAATGTATTAATTGATTTAAAGTAATGTACTAATTTGCTTACAGTATCTGCATGGAATTGTATAATAATGCATGTATTACTATAATATTTTTTCTGAATAAAGATGTTTGAACTTGAACTTGAACTTGAACATACACGCACGCACACGCACGCACGCACGCACGCACGCGCGCACACACACACACACACACACACACACACACACACACACACACACACACACACACAATCTCTGCCTACCACAATCGGATTGAACAATTAGAGCAGTATAATAGAAATAAAAATGTCCAGATTGATGGGGTCCCTGAAATGCCAAATGAGCAAATGAAGGAAATAGTGGAAGCTGTGGCTAGTGTGGCTGGTGTTAATGTAAACTTTGCAACTGATGTACAAGCTGTACATAGAATTCCTACTAGAAAGAGGGATAGTCAAAAACCAATTGTGTTGCAATTTTCAAGTCGGCAAATCCGTGATTCCTTCTTATCAAAGTGCAAAAAAGCTAAATTTAAATCGGCTGATGTCGTGAAGGGCGTTGGAGCTAGTACTAACGTCTATGTAAATGAACATCTGACCCCTTTTAGTAAAAACCTACTTTATCAAGCTAAGCAACTTAGGGATCATGGTTACAAGTATGTTTGGACTGAATCGGGCAAGGTGTTTGTCCGAAAGGCTGAAAATTGTCCCAAAATTCGTATTGCCACACTGGATGATGTGAAAAAGCTTATTACCGGTATCACTCATCAGTCTGGGGACAATTTGGGGGGTGTTAAATAATGCTAAAGTGCTGTGATCGTAAAATAAAATGGTTTATCCTGTTTCAGCGAATAATTTCAAAATATTTAATTTAAATATTAGAAGTTTAAGGAAACATTTTGACGAACTAATAGTCTACTTGAACAGTTTGCCTTTTTCATATAACATTATATCGTTAACGGAGGTTTGGATAAAGAGCGGCGAGGAACATCGTTATCAGCTGCCAGGATACGACATGATATTCCAACCCAGGCCGGACAACTAGGCGGGCGGCGTGGTGGTGTACGTGGATGTTGACCTTCCCCACACTCACAGCTGTTATCTGTTCGCTACATCGGAGCTCGTTAACGTTACCTTTAATCTCTCTGTTGATAATCATCTTGTTCAGTTTTCACTTTTTGCAATATATAGGCAATGTAAATTCAATTTTAATCAGTTTAAAAATGATTTCGAGGTTATTTTAAGTAAATCCTGTAATCCTACTAGTATAATAGGTGATATTAATATTTGCTTGTTGAAGGATAAAGGCTCCGGGAGGGATTATTTAAACTTAATCTCGTCTTATGGCTTTGAAAGTTTAATAAGCAAACCTACTAGAATATTTAATAACTGTATATCCTGTATAGATCATATACTTGTGAGAAACTCAAAAGAAATTGAATTTGACAGTTGTGTCTTGGAGCTGAATATAACAGATCATTACGCTTTAGATTTAAGGTTGTTGGGAGTTGACAAGCAAAGATCAAAAATAATATTTTGTTCTGTTTTGGATCAGAAAATGCTCAAAAGACAATTGCATTTGGCTGACTGGAGTTCAATTTTTGGTAATAATGATGTAAATTTGACTGTCTCGAACTTTTATAAAGTCTATTACGATTGTGTCAATGCATCGAGCACTCTGAAAAAAATAAATAGCAATAATAGGAAAAGAAAAGAATGGATTACAGATTACGTTATTAACTTAGTACATGAAAAGAACCGATTATTTGAAATTTTTAAAAAAGACAGGGACAATTTAGAGAAAAGCAATTCATATAAAAGGTATTCAAGACATGTAGCAAGGCACATAAAAAGAGCCAAGCTTACTTATTTTTCAAAATTGATTAACAACTGTAACGGTGACTCAAAAAAGTACTGGGATGTAATAAAAAAAGTCGTAAAGGGGAACAAAAAGTCTTTAAATAATATCCAAGTGGGAGATGTGGTGATGAATGTTAATGGTAACGAAAAAATTGTAGCTAATGAGTTTAACTCATATTTTACAAGTATTATTCCGAGTCTGCGATCTGAAGCTTTTGGTTGTGATTTATTTAATGATAATATTTCAGAATGCAATGTGCACCTTGAAGGCCTTGATTGTAGCCTTGATGAAGTGGTACATGCCATTAAATCACTAAAAAATAAAGTTAGTAGTGGGGTTGATGGTATAAGTAGCAGAACAGTTAAGGAAAATATGAATATTTTTGCCCCTTTGTTGTTACATATTTTTAGAGAATCGTTAAGTTTAGGAATTTTTCCTGATACTTTTAAGGTAGCTATTGTAGTACCAATTTATAAGACAGGTGTTGTCTCTAGTGTTTCATCATACCGTCCGATCTCTGTAATAAACACAATAGCTAAGGTATTTGAACTAGTAATAAAAACCAAGTTACTAGATTACTTTTTTGAGAGGTCCTTGTTCTCCAGAAATCAGTTTGGCTTTCTGAAGGACAAAGGTACAGATATAGCCATAGAAAAACATATAAGTTGCATTACTAACTCTATAAATAAAAATAAGTACACACTTGCAATTTACTTGGATATTCAGAAGGCATTTGATGCTTTGGATATTAATATATTAATAAATAAATTAAGATTGTATGGTATAGGAGGTAACGCACTAAAGTGGTTTGGATCCTTTTGCTACCATAGAAGACAGGTTGTCAGGGTGAACAAGGTTTTGAGTGATGCAATGTATTTGCGCTACGGCACACCACAAGGGGGGGTTTTAGGGCCTATAATGTTTTTAGTATACATAAACGATATGTTAAGTCTGAATTTTAATTCATCAATCTTTGCTTATGCTGATGACACAGCTTTGGTGTGCTCAGCTTACAACAGAGACTCATTAAAATACAAAATTCATAGAGATTTTGAACAAATCTCTGCTTGGCTAATTCAAAATAAGTTACTCATTAACTCATCAAAATCTAAGTGCATAATGTTTTTTGACTGTGATATTTCTAAGGAAACTCTAAAAAATACCTTTGATTTGGTTTGCCATAAACACCAATGTTTGTATTCTTGTACATGTGAAAATATTGAAATAGTCGCATCTGTTAAGTATCTAGGGCTTCATGTTGACCAATACTTAAAATGGGATCAGCACGCTAATTACCTGTCGAAAAAACTTAATAAGATTAACTACGGGCTGTACCATATGAAAAAGTTTGTTGGTGGTGACCATTTAAGAACTCTCTACTTGGCGTGGTTTGAGAGTACCCTGAGGTGTGGTTTAATTCATTATGTAGGAACCTACCCAACCATAATCAGGAACATTATAATGTGTCAGAGACTTGCACTGCGCACGGTTTATGGGTTAAGGCGGATGGAGAGCATGAGTTATTTGTTTTCTGAACATAATATTTTGAAATTTGAACAGTTATATGTTTATAGCGCTGTAATGCATGTTTATAAATTTTTACAACAATATAAGTTTAGAGAAATTAATAGAGTTACTCGCAGTACACAATACATGTTTCTTGAAACGCCATTTTTTGTAAAGGAAGTTTGTAGAAAACAACTATGCTATCAGGGACCTACAATGTTTAATTCAGTAGTGCAGTATTATGGAAACAGCATAGTATTTGAAACTAAGCCAAAGGTGAAGATGAAGGTAATATCTTTTGTAGTAAACACAATTTAATGATAGGAATATGGGATTTTTTAGGGCAAATTTGTTTTTGTTTTTAAACTTATGTGACTTATTCTCTTTGCATGTTCGTGGTTCTAGTCAAAGTTGTTGCATTGTTCGAGTTGTTCACTTTGGCCTTGTTATTTGTTATGCTGTTATTTACTATAGATATATTTATGGAGTATATAATATTTATTTTTGTGTAGGCTACTTGAGGAAGTTTATTGTTGTTGTTGTTGTTATTTGTTGCACTGTTGATAAATATATATTTGTTGTTAAACCTTATTGTTATTTGTTATCGATTATGAAGTTTATAAAATTGCTGTTACCATGTTATATATTTTATATCATATAATAATTATTTGTATATCTTGCTATAGCTGTTATAAATCACGTAATTACTGTCGTAAGGACATTGTATAAATTATTAGTTTATATAGTACATGTATAATAATTACTTCAATCCCACGCGCAACCTATGAGTTGCATGGGAACAATAGAAAAATGTATTGCATGTTATTCCTGAATAAAGATGATTTGAACTTGAACTTGAACTTGAACACACACACACACACACACACACACACACACACACACACACACACACACACACACACACACACACACACACACACACACACAATAATATAGAACAATAATAATAATATAGTAATGAACAATAATATAGATTAAAATGTTCCCGCGCGCACCTTGCATGGTGCATTGGGAAAATACATTGTGAAATTATGAATTTTTTTGAATAAAGATGGTTGTGAACTGTGTGTGAACTGTGAACACACTGAACACACACACACACACACACACACACACACACACACACACACACACACACACACACACACACACACACACACACACACATACACTTATATCTATATAGTACTCATAGACTACAACAATAATCATACAACTTGAAAATGTTAACAGCACTAATTTTACACATGCAGGTTATAGAGAAATCTTTGCTAAATATTTCACTAAAGACATCACAACATACAAAAATATTACTTCACAACTATACGTTATCTTCCTAATTTACCATCTATGCTAACTGCTATGCTTAAAAATACATAGCTGATAACAGTTTACGTTAATTACCGGATTTTAAATTTACATGGCTATTGGCTTTAACAGATATCTGTGGGTAGGTATTTTATATAGTACTAGCTTCATAATATTTTATCCAAAAGTAACATATATTGTAACTAGAGTTTAATTTCAAAGGATCTTTGTGCATACCAAAAAGGTTAAGTGCGAGAACACAAGTGAAAGTGAAATACGGTCATCTTACTCAACTCAAGATGGCAACGAAGCAGACTTGGACGGTGAATCTAGGTCTACAGTCTACAGCTAATGTTCAAGGTAAGCTTCGTTCATAATTCTTCTTAGAGCCTATTAAACATGAGAATACTAACACCGAAATATTGTGTTAATAGACAGATAAATCAAAACAAAACTATTGGACAGACCAACAGTGTGTTGAGTTTTGAGCAATAGAACCAGAGCTAGCATATGAAACCTGCAAATATGTTTCAAATTTAGGTTCTGCTAAAATTTCCATGACATTCAACCACAAAATTATTTAAAAATCGCCTTTCAAACAAGTAAATTCAATTTTCACAAAAGACCATGTAAAATTGTTATAAATGTAACTTGACAAGTTATGACGTAAATACTACAGTAAATGGGTAAAACAAAACTATACCGTTGAAAAAACTTTTACTGTCCAAGTTGATTTCTAGAATAAAATCTCAAAGTTCTATAATAATAATAATAATTTTATTGCTTTAGAACATGTACATGTTATAGCAATTGTCAAAGAAGAAAATAAGCTAAAATTTTGGATTCATACATGACATCTAGGTTACTTTCGTACATACAATTTATTCCATCCATCCTACTGCTCATTTATTCGAATTTCCCACTCTAGCACCAGCGTCAGTCAGCCAATTATGTGGTCACCCAAACATGTGCCATGAACTCGTCTGTATTGTAAAAAGCTTCTGAGAGCAATGCACTTTTCAGACGAGTTTTAAATGCCTTAGGCATTGCGGCACTTTTTATGAAATTTGGCAGTTTGTTGACAAACTGAGCTCCTGCCTGAGAAGGCAAGCGCTCATGTACTACCGTCCTGTGTCTCCCAGTTCGGTAGTTGTCCCTGCCTCTAGTCTCATATGAGTGTATATCACTACCTCTGATGAGATTGCATTTTGACTTGAAAAACATAGACGTCTCTAGAATGTAGAGGCAGGGTAATGTCAACAGTTTCAGTTTTCTGAATGCTGGTCTGCACGACTCTCTCCATTGTAGTTTTGCAATTGTTCGAACGGCTTTTTTTTTGGAGTGTAAACACTCTAGAGAAATGTGTATTTGCACAGCCTCCCCACAAGACCACTCCGTATGACAGGTGGGGGTATATCAATCCATAGTACGCCGTCATCAGTACCTGAGTTGGGCAGTATTTGGATAGCTGCCTCAAAACATAAATGCCTGAGGACAATTTTGAACAAACGTTGTCTACATGACTATCCCATGTCAACCCTCGATCAAGGTGTATACCAAGGAATTTAGTCGAGTAGACTTCTTCGATCTCAGTCTCCTCCAACATCACTATAGGACTTTGATCAGAGACGGTCGGCCGCAAACGAAATTGAACAAACACCGATTTTGACGGGTTTGTTTTAAGATTGAGCTCATTGAAATGTTGAATTAAGTTGTTGAGCTCAGTGAATGTTGTCATTTCAAGTTGTGTGTTTGATTTTTCTTTGAAACAGAGAGTCGTGTCATCGGCATACTGGACTATTCGTCCTTGGTGCAAAGATGAGCCAGCATCGTTGACATACAATAGGAAGAGTAGCGGACTGAGAATGGAGACCTGAGGAACACCACAACCCAGCTCACCCCCCTCCGACCGTACGTCAGAAATTTTTACGAATTGTGTTCTATTACTGAGATACGATTCAAGCCACAAGAGTGGCACTCCTCGTATCCCGTAATACTCCAGTCTGTGAATTAGGGTGTTGTGATCAACGCAGTCAAATGCTTTAGATAAGTCAAGAAACACACTAAGTGTGTCTCTATGACTTTCAATTCCTTCTACTATCATCTCGACCAGCCCAACGACTGCGTCTATTGTCGACTTCCCACTTCGGAAACCGAACTGGTTTGATGATAGTAAGTTGTGTTTTTCCAAAAAATTCAAGAGTCGACTGAGGAAGATCTTTTAAAAAACTTTACTGAAAACTGGTAAAATTGAGATGGGACGATAATTTTGAACTAATTTGGGGTCACCTTTTTTGAATATCGGGGTGATTTTCGCTTTTTTCAGAGAAGATGGAAATATTCCTGAGCGGAGAGAGAGATTTATCAAATGTTCAAGCGGCCTCAACAGGTGCTGTGCACATTGCTTAAGAAGCCACATTGAAACATGATTTAAATCGTTTGATTTTTTTGAAGGAAGATCTCTCATCACTCTGGCAATTTCCTCTTCTGTAGTAGGAGCCAGAGCCATAGAAGCTGCTGGGCTCCGTACCAAAGTGGAATATGGCTGATGCTGCTTTGGACTGAATCCTTGGTCAGCACCAACCGAGGCAAAAAAAATATTGAAAGCGTCCGCGACTTTGGCTGCATCGCTGACTTGATCGTTTCCAATCTGAAGCTCAATTTGTCTTTCAGTTGGTGGACTTTTATTTTTGATGATAGCCCATGCCGTTTTTGAAAAATTGTTTGACGTGAGCAATTTTTTGGTGACGTCATATGCTTTTGCAGCTCTGATCACCTTTTTATAAATCCGATTGTAATTTGTAAAAAAAAATTTGAAAGCCTCGTCACTCGAGTGCTTGTTGATTTCAGAGTAAAATCGTAATTTCTCCCTTGAAACCAAAATGCCTCTTGTAATCCATTCACATTTTTGTATTGTAGCCTTTTGATGGATTGTTTTTAGGGGACAGCTCACGTTCAGATGGAAAATAAAAGTGTCTTCAAAGTTTTTGAATTGTAATTCAACGGGATCTCTAAAATTTAGGCAGTTCCAACTCTCTCTCGAAAGAAAAGAGTTTAGAAGAGCAATGTTTGAGGGCTTTGTGTTTCTGATTGTTGTTTGTATGATTGGATCCCGTGCTGGTTTGAGACCACTCACAATGGTCTGTTGGCCATAGTGGTCTGAGATGGCTGTGTTGATCACAGACACCCGGAGGTCAGTCAAGTTTGATATGATGTTATCTATCGCAGTCGCTGAAGTGCTGGTAATCCTTGTTGGTGTGTCTATTGACCAGACAAGACCGAAGGACCCCAACAAGTCAGCGAAATGTTTCGTCAAGGGACTATCGATATCTAGGACATCGATGTTAAAATCTCCCATGACGATAAATTTTCGATCCCTCCTTGTCATGTCAGTCAGAAGTTTTTCAAATTTGTAAAGGAATTGTTTTTCATCTCCGTTTGGGGACCTGTACACTCCAATTACTTGGATTGTGCTGTTGTTTCTGTGAATGTTTAACCCTGTGACTTCTAAGTCTTTGTCAGTTGTGCTTTCGACAGAAACAGGGGTAAACGAAAGATTGTTCCGAGCAAAAACTGCAACACCCCCACCTTTGGCTGAGGTGCGACAGCATTTGTTAGCCAATTGGTAATTTTGAATGTTGAAGTGTTCAATGTTGCTGCTGTTAAATCCGTGTTCGGATATGACTAGCACGTCGGGAAGAAGCTCTTCGCACAAGAAGGGAAGTTCCATTCTCTTGTTTGTAGCCATTTGTGCATTTTGATGAGGGTAACATGGGATTATAACTAATTTCTAGAGTTCATCCCATCCATTAGCACGGGCTACCCTCTCAAAATGTGCTAGATATTCCTCAACATTATCATCAAAGACCCCCTTAAACTTGGTGGAATTGATAACGGGTCCTCTTGCCTCAGCCATAACTTCTTCACTACTAGAGTCGTCCTTATTCAAATCTTCAGGCAGTGAAATCGAACTACTCGACGAGGAACAGGATTACGCTTCAAGATCAAGTTCTTGGGCACATTCATCTAAATCTCTATCTTCCTCGATTACAGTAAAAGCCTCATCTACTTTAATCTCTCTCGGCTCAGTATTCTCTCCTAACCTAGACCTGCTACGCGTCGTGATAGCAAACTTTATATTAGTGTGACTCATTAAAAATAAAACAATGGCAACAAAATTCTACTGTCTAAAATTTATACTTATTTATAAATTATTTACTCATTTACATTTAAATAACACAAACACGATTGATATCAACCCTTTATCAAAATAATATCTAAATCTTACGCTTAACTTAATTTAAATTTCTATATCTTTTTTTATTGAATTCTTACTTTTTAGCTGAACGATTTTATTCTTATTGTAATGAAATAACTTGTACTACAACATTACTTAAAACTCTTACTTCAAAAGAAACACAAGATCTTTTAATCCGTATCTGGCTCTAAAATCGCCTCAGGATTACCCGGCGCTACCCACCAAAAGCATGTCACGTACTGCCACTTCCAAAATAACTAGAACTATTACTCACCCTTCGCAGGCGTCCAGGGGTCAGCGGGGGGTGGGGCTGCTTGGCTGTGAGAGGGAAAATCCCACGAATAGAACTCTATCAACTTAATAACTCATTTTATTAAAACATTTCTCGTTAACCCTGTCCTACTATTGCCCGTAGCAATGACAACCGCCCGCCGCGACACGCACCTTAAGGCCGGTATCGACAGTGCGAGGCTGCTCGCTGCCAATGCCTCGTGCCATCTGCCTCAGGGTGAGCTTTTCAGCTAGCAGCTAGTTTGTAACCACGAATGCTCACTGCGAGCACGCGAACCACTCGCATTCGTAGTGAAGACAGTTGGGACAATTTGTTTTTTTTTAGAAATGCGCAAGTTGCTGCCGCTGCTTTTATTGTGATGGCGACGACTATCAGGAAAAAACTACAGAAAAAGCTACGTAAACCCCGTTGGTGGGTCAAAAAATTTATCGAAATCGGTTCAAATATGTGAACAGACTCCTAGAAGACGTGAGGTTCGAAGAAGACGTGCCAAATTTCTTGCGAATGTCCAAGCAAGATTTGAACATTTAATTACATTGATAGAGCCTAATTGTCTGATCATTTCATGATTATCCATGATGACGATTTCGTTGTGGAGGTTTGTTGGTTTGCAGTGCAGAATTGTGTCTTGTACGGTGCGAGGCAGACAGCGCAGGTATCCACTTGACGCACAGCTCGGAGCGAGGCACCTTTGAGCACTGCTCTAAAACCGACAAGCACACGGCTCACCTCACATTGTGTGACGCGAACGCGTGACAGCGCGGCAGCCAGCTGAAACGCAGCTGGTAGCCGGCGCATATATACGGATGCCGCTCGGCAAGGGTTAATTTGTTGTTATTCTCGGAATCAACATTTAAAATACAGATCAATACAATGTAATGATGGATGGCTATTCGCCAGTAATTTAAAGCTAATATTGAGTTAGGCTAATACTTAAATTAATGCTAAGTAAACAATAACATAATGAATATGACATGCAAATCAATAGTAACAAATAAATAATAACGGATAATAATGTTCTAACAACAAATCGATACTACAACAAATAATAAATACACATTATAACAGTCATTTAATAATGCAAGAATTATTATAGGATGACTAAAAGCAATGGAATGAAATGGAATAAATTAATTAAAGCTGAATATTAAAGTACTCTCGACACTAGAGTTTATTTTGCCCTAGATGTTAAAAACTGATTATATACGAGTTGGTTTTGGATATTTATCAGATGGTCTTATGTCTTACAAAATAATTGTTTGAACATCCGTATATGATTATTTGCGGTATATACGTAAAATACAGTTCAATAAAGTTTAATGAGAACAAGTACTAGAAATAGTAGGCCTAATGTATTAGCAAATTTAAGTGCCGTATCAATTGAACATCAAAGAGCATAAAAGTCACATTTGACACAATTGCTATTTTTGCAGCCAAAACTCTTGAAAAATAAAAAGTTCAAAAACGACA
Organism: Homalodisca vitripennis; assembly: GCF_021130785.1. Taxonomy (NCBI): domain Eukaryota; kingdom Metazoa; phylum Arthropoda; class Insecta; order Hemiptera; family Cicadellidae; genus Homalodisca; species Homalodisca vitripennis. The sequence goes on from NC_060215.1 coordinate 119,877,990, forward strand.
TTCTTTCCTTTTTACTGTCTGGTAATTTACAATACAGTTTCATGCAGAGTTTTGTGTGCTTTAATATAAAGTCGTGTATTTGTTTCGTTTGTAAAACAGCTGTGCCATTTTGAAAAATTTGGGTATCCAAAGTAGTAAGTGATACTAATGATTTAAATACATACAATTTTTTTGGTTTGTCCTCATCTTTCTAACACAATTTTTTATAGACCAGTTCTGTAATTGGTATAAAATACTGCGAATATAATAATAATAAATTACTTATGGATTATTTACAAGCTGGTTTAGAAGCAGCATAAAGGTCACAAATTGACGGAGTTGATTGGTGGTAAAACGCGGCATTTTAGGACCTGTCCTCTCTGGAATATGTAGCTGCGGCTCTGCTCTTGGCCCAAGAAAAATTATTTATTTTAGTGTTAAAACGTCAAAGAGCTGCGAAACTACAGCAACTCCGGAAAGGAATTTTAGCGAAGACTGGGAAATGCCTCGTTACTTTTTTCGATACCCCTTGTTGTAAGGGGTTATGTTGTGTATTATATGTGATTTTGTTGCATTTAAATAGTGAAAATTGAAATTGCGTATTTCACAGTATGTGATGTAATGCACGGGTATTATTTAATCATTACCTGTAGGATGAGGCTGTGCTGGTGGACATCTTAAAAGCAAATATTAAATCATTTCAATTAATTAATTTTGTTTTGAAAGTTTAGCAGTATGTCTCATTTTAAGGTACAATGTAAACCCAAACCACTTTTACTTTCCCCGGTACGACTGGTTACACATGTTCGCACATTTTACCTTTAGTGGTGTTTAGTAATTAAGGGTGCGCTCTACCACTCTGGGGAACGCTGATGCAAGGGTTTTGGATCTGCCTCATTGTAGGTTCATTTTTTGAGCTATTACAAACATATTGATGTCATTTAAGTAACTAAATATTTGTATAGGTGTATTAGTTTTTAAAATTTCAATTTCGATTCAACTTAAGCTGCACATCAGGTGGAAAGTTTTTTAAAAAAGGGTATTTTCAACGTTTCATAAAATAAAAACGCGAATTTTTATTAAAGAATAAAATACAGACATTCGTAGATTGGAATATAGCAAGAGTAAAACTGTAAACTGTTTATTAAAAAGTTCTGAAGTTAAGGTACAATAAGGCAGACATGAAAGGTCTGCAAGCGCTATTCAACGCTCTGTCAGGTGGAGCGCGTGGCGGCTACAGCCGGAAACTGTAGGCAACTCTCCCACCACTACCTGCTGGATATTTCCCCTCACCTGCTTTCGCTAGGTTATAACATGTGGCCTTTCAGTGTTGGTGTTCCTTCAATTTGTTGATTTATAATATCTACCCCGCGCGGCGCCGGGTCTTTCCAGCGGCCATGGACGAAACACTACTTACGCGCCACCGTTGCGCGCCCATGCTATGCATGATCGTGTCGTGTGGAAGCTCTCATATACATCTTCATATCACCGAAATAGTGTTGACGAACTCTTTCCGTAACAATAAATTCGTAACGTTTAACAACTACCTCTACCTCCTGGGGAACAATAAATTATTGAATAATGTCAATATTTTCAAAATATGAGTGACATACCTCATTATGAGGTATTTTGTTTAGTGCAATAGTATAGTCTAACTATAATAGGTTTTATTTGACTTAATGTATGATTGCTTCATTTGATTGTTAAACAAATCTCATTACATGAGCAGCTATTACCCATTACAAAATAAAGGAATTAAAATTTTAACATTTTAATTAAAATTCCACTTTTTACTTTTTACTACAAATGCATATTGCCAGAACTAGTTAACCCAAGATACCCTCGAGGGCTTCCTGTGAGAGACAGACTAGATAACAGTGCAATAAAATGCACCTTAAAAACTCTAATGATTAGAACTTCAACTATTTCGGACTTCAGTTATTGAGGTAAACGTGGTATTTTTGATTGAGTTAGGACGACGATTTTTGGTTATCATTAAACTGTAATCGACTACCTATATAATTATCGAGAAAAAATCACTTCCGGTCGGTAAATACCGAAGAAACGCTCTCTACAGATTCAAGTTTTGACGATTTTGGATTTCACTGGTTCAGTGGTTGAGGTAAAAGTGGTACTTCGAATTTTGTTAGGACATTAATTTTATGTAATAATTCTACGCCGACTAATAAATATATAATTATCGAATAAACAACAAAAATAATCACTTCCGATCGGAATATACTAAGGAAAATGAAATAATACCTCATTCAATGAAATCCAAAGTAGTCGGAACTTCTTATCAGTAGAGTTTTCCGGTGTATTATCCGACCGGAAGGGATTTTGTCAATTTTTCTTCGATAATTATATAGGTATCAGTCGGCGTTCAATTGATATCCAAAATCAATGTTCTATCATAACTCTAAGTACCACTTTTACCTCAACGACTCAACCAGTGAAATCCAAAATCGTCAAAATCTGAATGAGTAGAGCTTTTCCTTGGTATTTTCCAACCGGAAGTGATTTTAATGTTTTTTCTCGATAATTATATATGTATTAGTCGGCGTAGAATTAATACATAAAATCAACGTCCTAACATAATTGTAAGTACCACTTTTATTTACCTCAACCACTCAACTATTGAAATCCAAAATTGTCAAAACTTTAATCTATAGAGAGCTTTTCTTCGGTATTTACCGACAGAAAGTGATTTTTTTTCTCGATAATTATATAGGTACAGTGTACAGTTTAATGATAACAAAAATCATCGTCCTAACTCAATTGAAAACACCACGTTTACCTCAAACACTGAAGTCCAAATAAGTTGAAGTTATAATCAGTAGAGTTTTTCAAGTGTATTTTCCGACCGAAAGTGATTTTCTATATTTTTTCGATGATTATATACACGTCTACAGTTTAATGACACCTAAAGTCAACGTCGTAACTTAATTCTAAGCTGTCATTTTACGTCCCCAAGACGAATTTGAACGAAGTGGTCGCTAATTTAAACTGTTCGCCGTGTTACGGTTCAGGTTACTTTGCGATTTATACTTTTACTCGTTTGATACTTTATGATTTAAACGAAAGGACAATTATATTTTTAACAGTGGTCAGTTTAATCAATTAAATCACTCAATTTAATCTTTGTAGACAAGAGTAATGATAACTTTCCTTTTTTCTCCTGCTCTATGCTTTATTTTTTAATATGTCTTAAAATTTCGTGGGGGGTCCGGACCCCCTGGAAGAAACGTAATCATTCCAGTGATACTGTCAGGTCAGTGTCTACCGATCTGGAATACGTGGAAAAACTGGGCAAGGCAGGAATTGTTATGAAAACCATAGAAAATTTAAATAATTGTAATGTTATCAACAAACCTAACATAATTTTATTAATTCTTTGATACATAATGTAAACCCACACGTTTTCTTGTACATATAATCATTCTTTCATGTTTTTAGAATTATCAGATCACATAAGAGTTTTAAGATTAACTAACCACGCTACCAGCAACAGTATATTACAAAATTACATATTTTATGAGCTCAGTTCATATATTTACGACTTAATACACACAGCTACATGTCACTCTCTGTGCGTCTGCCAAATTAGAATGTAATTATAACTTTGTAACAACAATAAACTTTACAGAATTGAACAATAGTAACATAACAAAATTCAGCAACAAAAAACAAAGTCACAACAAGACATTAAAATTACAATCAAGCAAAATATCACAAGACCAACATGAGAGAAATTACAGTTTTTACTTAGCAAATTGTACAGGATAAAAATTTACCTGAGTATATTACACTGAGTATATACAGGATGAGTGGCTCTTGGTGTGACAACATTTTTTGGGTTATAATGCAATGTAAATGTGATACAATGGTGGTTATAAAAAAGTCTTTGACTTTGTTTTTTGTTTTGTTTTTTGTGCGTCTGCCAAATTAGAATGTAATTATAACTTTGTAACAACAATAAACTTTACAGAATTGAACAATAGTAACATAACAAAATTCAGCAACAAAAAACAAAGTCAAAGAATGTTTTTTGTTGCTGAATTTTGTTATGTTACTATTGTTCAATTCTGTAAAGTTTATTGTTGTTACAAAGTTATAATTACATTCTAATTTGGCAGACGCACAGAGAGTGACATGTAGCTGTGTGTATTAAGTCGTAAATATATAAACTGAGCTCATAAAATATGTAATTTTTTAATATACTGTTGCTGGTAGCGTGGTTAGTTAGTCTTAAAAATCTTATGTGATCTGATAATTCTAAAAACATGAAAGAATGATTATATTTACAAGAAAATGTGTGGGTTTGCATTATGTATCAAAGAATTAATAAAATTATGTTAGGTTTCTTGATAACATTACAATTATTTAAATTTTCTATGGTTTCCATAACAATTCCTGCCTTGCCCAGTTTTTCCACGTATTCCAGATCGGTAGACACTCTGACCTGACAATATCACTGGAATGATTACGTTTCTGTTTGTTTTCAAATATTTCAGTAGACCGAATTTAAATTAACAAAAATTAAATATATTTTACTAAAACGTGTTATTGCATAATAATAAAAGTATGTTGTACCAACGAGTAACGGTAGGAAAAGTACCGGTTACAGTTTCATACTGATTTAGCCGATCTCCACACTACGTGGCGCGAGTGCGTTGTTACGAGCCGAACGCATTTTCTTTCGGCAAATAGCTGAGATTCTCCGTAGTACTGATACTCGGGTCCCTCGCTCGGCAAATGTCGGAGGCGCTCGGTAAGTTCCGATCCCTTCCACAGCAACTACTCATTGCCCTCCCTACAACCGATTTTGCCAGCGCTCCAAGCGGATTTTTGAAACATCGTACTGCGATTTCAGGCCTGTGGTAGAGCGCACCCTTAACCAACAAACGTCTTGCTCAACAATAATTTTCACTAGTATAATGAAAAGGCAATGCTTGTAAATAATTTCCCCAAGCTAAGTGATCGCTATTGATTTTTTTTTTTGAATTGCGTGTATTGGGACCATAGATTACAATAAGACCAAATAGATGGGCTATGCCTATCTTGCCAACACTGGGGCAGGTGAAGCCAGGTCCGCCATGTTGTCGTGGGATAGAAACTCAAAACTACGCTCCGATTAGTGTAAAAATTCAGTTCTCCCGTTTCAATCAACTCGTGATCTACCCTACTTAGAATAAAGAAAATACTTTGAAACTTTGTATGAGTGAAGTCAATAAGTTATGGATGCCTGTGGTATCATTCAAATGTTCAAAAAATTTAGTTTTGCAATTTAAATAATTAAATTAAGTTGAGAATTATGTTTACATTTTAAAACTTGACATAAAAAAGTTAGTCGTCTGCTACTTTTGCCGTTTTTTGGTCAGGCAAGTTTAAAAACGGTGGAAAATGTTGGTGAATAGTTGAAGTTTTCAGAACATATTTTCTTTTTTAATTAGCTATTATGGTTTGGCCAGAAAGTTATTGTTTGTAGGACGTTAGTTTACGAGTGCCGCGACCGCTTGGAGCTCAACGCTCCGTGCGGTCCGTGCCGGGCCATCTGTTTCCTCGTATCGTACATTATAGCATATTATATAAAGTGAATAGAACACGCTTTATTTGTACTTGTTTACAGTAATTACTTCAAATAAAATCACATAAGCTATGTAATTAATGAAGGAATTCATTCTGAGTCAATACTCAGAATACAAGTACAACTAAGAGTTTATTTGCTATTTATTTTTTGCATATATACTATAATATGAGCAAAGTTTGTATATGCGGGTAAATTATTACATGAGGGAAACATAACTTAAACCTTATAATCCTTCAGCTCAAAATATCCCAAAACACAATATCTAAAGTTTATGTTTACATATTATAACAAAGTTTATAAAGGTTTAATAAAATATTTTGTTAAGTCTGTAAATATTTATTATACAATTAGTAAGGCAATAAGTAAGATTTATATATTAATTATAATAAAGTATGGAAAATTACTTAAATGTACAATAAAATATAGTTTCAACTTTGCAACTCAGTTAATAGTAACTAATCTGTAATACTCAGTTGAGAAGAGGAGGAAGTTTTAAGTCATATATTATAAATGTTAGTTTATTGACCTTTTTCAAATTAAACTGCGCTAAAAAGAAAGAAAATATAGAAATAGATTTGTTTTTAGGTGACCATTTCCAACCACGATGACAAACAAAACAAAAGACAAAAACTATAATACAATTGAAAAACTTGAACAGTTTAAAATTCAATGAACCAACTATTGCCCCATGAACGTTACTGTTTGGTTTTGAGTATTGATTCATTGAATTTCTTTGAAAAATCGTGTAGTCTCAACTTAAAAGATTTCTTAGCTATTGCCTTTATAAGAAGTACAAAATGGTCAGTAAGCGGAGTGTGTAGCAGGTCACTAAGCTCGACAAGGGCGAAGTGAAGAGCGGGGGAGCAAGGCGACGCTCCTCAGTAGGGTGACTCACGCCCGCGCCGCCGCCATATTGTTGAGTATTAGCCGCTCCGCAGTGGCTTCACCTGCGAGCACCCGATGTCCTATCTATTGATCTTATTGTAATCTATGATTGGGACAGATTGCATAACAAGAATAAATTATGATAAAGGATTATTCTCTCCCCCACGTTTATTATTATAATTAAAAGAAATTTAAATAAAAAAAAGACTGTTAACCAACCAGCGCATCGAGAAATGAGACAAGAGGAAGATGCACAGCTGTCAGTTATCTAGACTGAGAGAGAAAACCTAAGATGCGCTGTATATATTGTAAGTATACTACACGCGTTAATGTTAGCGTCTTTCATTTCTAAATCCACTTTTAAATAATTCATTATATGTAATATTTTTTGCATATAACGGTTATTTTCTATATTCTGTCAACCTGAGGCATTAGAAAGTATAAGTTAGTAAATTACTACAATTGAAATTAAGTTAGAATTTTACACGGTTTTTACGCTTACCTCTCGACACCGTGAGGGAGTGAGTGAGTGAGTATGTGCGCTACCTGGCGGCCGGTTTGAATACTACAAGCTCTCGTGTCCTAGCGACAGCACGTTGTCGCGTAGGGTTGCCATCCGGCGCGGCGGGTGCACACTGCACAGTGCTATGTGCTTGTTTTGTGGAAAACCTGTTGCTCAATAAAGTCAGTCGATATTTTCTTTAATTAATTTGTTGTTACTGACGGAATCAACATTTAAAATACAGATCATTACAATGTAATGATGGATGGCTAATGGCCAGTAAAGCTTATATTGAGTTTATTTAAACTCATCCTATGAGCCAAACCTGAATTCATACAGAAATAGTTTGAAATAAAATAGAGTCTATCGTATCGAACTTTAAAAGGTGATATAAGCCACCTGACCAAATAAACATTTCCTCATATCATGAACATTGCACTTACTGATTATAGCTCTACATGTTGGTAAAACTTTTATCGTTAACGAATTATTTTAAAACAAATAAATCAGTTATTAATACAGAAAATAGAATTCGTTCACGATTTACAGAGAGTAACAGTTATAAGCGGCACTGTAGTTTAAAATGTGTTGTGGAGCACAGAACGCCTGCCGCCTGACGATACTCCCGAGGTCGGCACACACATACCCGCACCGCGCCCAACACGTGAGTCGGCCGCGGTGAAAGAAGTGCTGCGCGGTATTCAACCTAGTCCATACATTTCCGCACCGACACCGGGCCGTAGAAACCGCACCGCGCCCGCACCGTCACCGTTACACTTCGAGGACTTTAGCAGCGCGCGTGACCTTGAGAGTGTGGTGATAGTCGTGAGGGGTGGCGGGGTAGTATTATGCGCTGCGTCCCGAAAACATTTCCTGTGACTCATGGGTAAAACCTTCCTTTCAGGAATCGTATTGACCCAAATAACTCATCAAACTCGCTACAATCAGTCTGTTTTGTGACAATGATGAATGTGGTGGAATTAAATAGTAAGAGAATACCAAATAATAGCAATAATGGGACTTATCCTTGTTTTTCAGTTGTTATAGTGTTGTTTAACATGTTTTTGAAAATAACATATTTGTCAATACTAATCTGCAAATCGAAATCGTGAGTTTAAAGTCGTTAAAGAGATTGTTGCGCCTTCATCTCAGCGGCAAGCAGGTAAACGCAACCCGCCACACAGATAGCGTTTGTTGGATGGGTAGTATTTGGGACCTACGGCACAGCTCAATTCCTCCAACTGTACTTTAGGTTTGAATTTTGACGGGCGCGGTGGATATAGTAGAGAAACTGATTGAAGAAGCGAGGAAGAGGGGTTTTTACAGTAAACTAGTAATGTTTCGTACTGTGTTAAAATTACTACAAAACACATTATACGGAATTTTAATTTTTTTACCAAAATCAAATCAAATTTATTTCAGAATTTGCAAGGAAACATAGTACGCTGACATTAGTCCCACATGGGCCACAGAGGCTTGTGCGTGGTGACGAGTCTGTTTCTAGTTGCTGTGCACATCGATATTATAATAGTTATCATTAATAATAATATTAAACTATTTTGTATATTGTTAAAACAATTATTATATGTCAAATCTAAAATAGAAATAGACAACTGTAATTTGTAGGTCCAAGACCTCATAAATGATGCCACAATATTGAATAGTGTAATTAGTTTTATATAATAAATAATAATAGTAATAATAATAAATATTTATTGCATAATTTAAGTAAATTGTGTACAATCGTCAATATACATGTAGTAAAATGAATTAAACTTTATAAATCAATTTAAATGCAAGTCATTTCAGTCATTAAAATGTCTTCAGCTATGCTGATTGCAATTTAGAACAGAACTAAAGGACTTGACCAATTTATTTCAATTAACTTCAAATTCAATTTATTTCAAATACAAAATCATAAAAAATAAGGCAAGTTATTTGCTATAGAATAAATCATTGAATAGAACAAAATTAATTACTAACGTTAATTCAAGTTAAATTTAGGCTATTAGAGGTGTTTAAAACCATCGGAGATGGGAGGCGAAACGGTGCAAGGCGGCCATAGCAAAACAGTAGAACAGTTTGTTACGTGTAATAATGTAAGCTAGTCCAGTAAATAGATGTGATCATATATTTTAGTCTAGTATATAGACGAGAGCAGCGACTCAGCGTGTTCAGCGCCGACCTCCAACAGCCAGACAGAAACACGATTTTTGTATGCGGACAGCGGGACCTGCAGGTCCCTTATGTGTTGCGGAATATTTCTGAGTAGGAAATTTGCAATGTAATATGGATTGGTGTAATTATATGATTTTAATACTCGGGGAGCCTGCAGGCCCACGCTGACAGCATTCCTTGTAAATATCTATGTGTTACAGAGGTGACGATCTCCTGCATATGACTACTTGCGAAAACCAGTAAGCTTTTAATGTATAGCTGCCGAATTGATAACAATTGTGTCTCTGTATAGAGCAAGAGAGTCGGGTATCTGTTGTGTTGTTGAACGGCGCCTTAATAACTAAATGTTGAACAATCATACTATAATACTGTATTTTAAAATTGATTATGCATAGGTGTAATAAATATTTTTATTGGGATTTAATATTTCAGTTAATTGATGGAATTCGTAAATCATTTTCCTTATTTGTGATTTTAACATGGGAATGTGTGGTTCCCATTTTAATTTTGAATCCATGATTACTCCCAGGTACTTGTACTGGTTCACCCTCTGTAACACCCGACAATCACAGGAGCCAGTGTTCGTGTCACCGCAAGAGTGGAGTACCAATCCCATGTCCACAGGCGGCTCGCCCGCGCTGCGCAATGAGATCAGCATACATTTAGTTTTTGAAAAATTCGTGGTTAGAATATTTTCATCAAACCACCGTTTTACTAACGCCAATTCTCCTGCAGCAACACGGTAGACCTCCTCCCACGATCCCCGCTCAAACAATATTGTAGTGTCATCTGCAAACAGAAATATCCTACCAGTAGTTTCGAGTAATTTCCTACCAATTTTTGATGTATTGAAAATTTTCCCTGTATTTGTAGGGATCAGATTTACAATATTTATATGACATTTCATATGTATTTCATTCTTCTCACTACAATAAAGTCACTACAATATTAAATTTGCAGTCGTAATGTTTGAAAGTACGAAAGTATATATTTTACAAATATTGACTATGTTTACCAGTTATTATAAAAAGACTTACAAAACTAAGTTGCTACTTTTTAACTTGCTGAACATTATTGAATTATCCGCCACTTTAAACTCCAAAAGAAATATGGTCTAGTATAAACAGTGAGATTTTTGAGCTCGGACAGCATACGGACATATGTGGCCTCACAGTAACGGAATCAAGATTGCAACAACACGGCCGACTCACGTGTCGGGCCGATGTTTTGCATGTTTACATGTGAGTACGTTAAACGTTTCATACACGAAACCTGTTTCAAAATAAAACCAAGGGGGGTGGAGTAAGCCAGCTTTGGTTCTGAGTACCTTCTGAAAATAGAGAATCTTTAGCAAGACATACCAGAAGAACCTGCAACAATGTAAAGTCAGACTACAGGCTCCGCCAACTCTACACCTATGTGTGGACAGGTGGAAGCCATGAACTTTGGATTAATGTGTAAATCGTGTTAATTTACTCTCTGTAGTTCGCGGTAAAAAAATATATTTTTTATACAATTTATAATGAAAGACAGAGTTGTGCTTCTGTGATTGGAGACCTTGGAGTCATCATGGATTCAAAAATTAAAATTTGGGGAACAACACCCACACATGTTAAAATCACAAGTAAGGAACACGATTTACGTGTTTTATCAATTAACTGAAATATTAAATCCCAATGAAATAAAAAACTATTTATTACGCTTATCACTTATGCACAATCGGTTTTACAACATGGTAATATACGAGTAGTATGAGAAGGGACTTTCAGGTTTATTTTAGATCCGTTAATGATTGTTCAAAATTTAGTTATTGAGGTAGCGTTCAAAAACACAACAAATACCCGACCATCTCACTATATAAAGAAACACAATTGTTATAAATTCTGCAGTTATACAGGGTGTTTCAAAAAGAATATACGTATTGCAAAGTATTAGTTTATTCAAATTATCGAGCGCTGCGCCTCTGCTCCGCTATTGGACAAATGAATACATAAGTCGACAAACGCAAACGTGTGGCGTTTTGTAGCGAGATTCTTTATGCTATTGGTAACAATGGTAACACTTCCGAACAACGACTCTCTATAGTCAGTAGTCAGGTAAACAAACACAATATTCGAATTTAGGCCTACAGAACCCACGTGCAGCCACTGAAGGTGTACGAGATTCGCCCATAATCAATGAATGTTATGGTTTTTACCCGATCATTTGTTTCCGAGGCTGCACGAATACAACTTGATTTTTCAACCAGACAGGGCAACCCATACCCGGTGTAGCCAAGTGCGTGAATAACAGAACTAAACTCTACGGACTGCTGGATTGGTCGTCAAGGAGCTGGCGACTTAGCATGTCTCACCTCGGCTTACCGGATTTGACACCTTGTGACCCCACAGGGGGGGGAGGGTCCTGTGAGGTCTCGTTAAAGACAATGTGTATGTAGCACCACTCCCACAAAACCTGGAAGAGTTCAAGAACCGGATCCGTACTGCCATAACATCACTGACAAAGAACATGTTTTTTCGAGTATGGGAGAAATTTGAGTACCGATATGATATTTTCGCGTCGTTGATGGAGACATCTGTAATCTGGGCTTGAGAGGTTTGTTAATATATGCATACAGTTTTAAATTCGCATGTTTTAATATTTAACAAATACGTGCATTCGAAATACATATATTCTTTTTGAAACACCCTGTATATCTAAAGCTTGCTGGTTTTCGTAAGGAGTCACAGGAGATCGTCACCCCTGTCACACAGATATTTTACAAGCAATGTTGTTAGCGTAGGCCAGCAGACCCTCATAGTTGTAAAATCGTATGATTACATAAATTCATATTAAATTTCAAATTTCTTGCTCAGAAATATTGCAAAGCCCCTGAAGGTCCCACTGCCCGCACATAAAAATCGTGTCGTTGTCGGCTGTTGGAGGTCAGCATTGAACAGCGTTCTCATCTATACAAGTATACTGCACTAATCGCATATATTTACTGGACTAACTTACGACGCTACACGTAGCAACTGCTTGGACATAAAGTGTACTATGTGTGTTTGCAAGTTTTAGGAATAAATTTGACTTTAACAAATCAAATGAAGTTTGATAGAGTTATTTCTGGACATCCTGTATAACTAGTACGCATCCAAATAATGTGTAACTTTTATTTTTTTATTGGTTATTAAGGAAAAAATTTCGAACTTTTACTCACAACGTCATTAAAATATTATAATATTGTATGTTTTACACGAAAAAACTAAAAAGAGTTTGGATGTTATTAATAAAATCGTTAAATTAATATTAAGTTACATTACGTCCAAGAAAAAGATCCTGTTGATTTCTTAGGCAGCAAAGTCATAATAATCCTGGAAAAAGTTACGGTCCATTCGGTAAAGACTCGTCAAGTTATATCAACAGTACGTGGCATCGATTTCCTAATAACAACACTTTTTACAAATGTGTATATGTAGGATAATGTATAAACAATTTAACTTTCAAAATAACAATGAGCTAAGCAATTTCTCATTACTGGAAAACGGCAATAAAAAAATACTGATTAATACAAATAATTAGTTTGTAAACGGTGGCACATGGAGTCTATCCTTTGTCTCTTTGTGCAGATTTATGCATAACCATATTTTAAAACGTGTAAACCAACAGGAGAAATTTATTACGTTTAATAACCCAAAACAGAATAGGTGGTAATGCACAGTAGTGCATGGCGGGGGGTTGGTGGGGGGCCGCACTGTTGCTCCACACCGCACCACCGCTGCACGTCCGTTGTCACGGCCCAGCCCATGCATATCTTTTGTTGACGGCACAATGTCTCTTCCTCGCTTTCACTGCGGCGCGCCTAACAACAGTCATTATATCCATGCAAAATTCAGTCTGACCAAATTGTAGAAACCTTGCTGGCCATTTGTTATTTCGCTTGCGAATGATTTTGCGATCCATTGGAAATTTAATAGAAACACGAGAAAGGGTTCGGGTGCTGGCATAAAGAGAGAGGTCTGGTTGGAAGTGGTGGGCTAAATTAGCATTTGTTGTTTGTAATGAATCCGAATATTCTATGCTGATGCCACTTAAATCAGGAAATTGAATTAATTGTAACTTTAAATACAATAGTTTTCAATTTTTGTTCGTGTAGATCATGAAATGGATTATTCTTCAGTAATGTATTGAGGCGGCTAGGCGAACCGCGATCTTGGCGGCAGTGGCGTGCTGGTGGGGGAACGACTCTTTCCCGTTATAGTCAGTAACTCGAATATCTCCCCAAGGTCGAATCCCCCCCACCGACGAGTGCCCCACCACTTGAAATATCCCACCTCTCGGCTGAACACGACTGACCATCGGATTGAATAATTTTACGTTCGCCTTACAACCCTCGGTTGTTTTTGGATTGAAACGGGTTTTCAAATTGAATTCAAAGATGGATTGAAGATGCCGTAGATTACGATATATGTATAATTTTCAATATATGTAACCTAAGAAGCATCCATTTTTAGTTTTTTAAATATTTTTATCACCTATATATAAAAAAATTATCGTTGTCTATTTTTTTATATAGAAAACTATCCAAAAGTATATACTTTTCAAAAGAATTTGTTTTGGTGTGCACTACTTAAATTGTTTAAATAAGGTATATCACGTAATTCTATGTCAAAAAATTGTACCGTTATTACAGCACATATTTTGTAATTTATATGGAGCTAATACTTTATAAATTAAACAACTTTTCGGAAATACTTGGTTTATTCCGAAATTCAAGTTCACCCAAAAGTTTACAAAGTTTACAAACTTTTGATTCAATTTTATTCAAAAATCACTCAATCAATCAAATCTAATTAAGAGTCTGATCAAAAGGTACTGAAATTAAAATTAAACTAAAAATGTATACTTCTCCAAAAATGGTTTAAATTAACAAAACAAAATAAAAGTTCTCTTCTCAAAATACTCAAAATTAATATAACACAAAACTTGATATTTACTTTATCACCAAAATTTAATTCACAAAACTTCAAAAATTTGAATTAAATTTTCAGACTCTGAAAGATGGGAAACTTTAGAAATTTTTAATACAGTATTATAAAATAAAAGATATTAACTATACGCTGGTACGGGACTTACTACTTTGAAGATTACGGAGGCAGATCGGATCTTAAAACGCACTAAAAATTTTAAATACTTCAAATTGACTTTACCCACGAAAAATAAATTACTCTAAATCCCAACTATTGGGTTAGAGAAAGAACTTCAGCTACTAACTCGACCGCTACACGTACTCCTCAATCGCCAAGACTAGACTGACTGCTCCTCCAGCGAGCCGGGAGGAACGCATCACCCGATACGTCACTGACCGATCAGCTGATTGCCGGTCCAACTGAACAAAACAATGTCCCCGCACCGCGTCTAGTTAATAAGAGCCTACTTCCTACCGCGATTCAGCATAAATGAATTTGAACTATGGTACATATTTTCCCTAGCCCGAAGCTGCAATCACGGTAGGAACCTAAACCTTTAAACACTCATCCCGGACTAAGTACAATAATATCCCTCCACATGCACACTTTTAAATAACAATTCTTTTGTACTTATCACTACGTGGAGGCTGTGATGTGTAGTCCGAGGGGTGATGTGGTAGAAGGTGTCCGACGTCCAGTGTGGGTCCCCAGGTAGCCATCGCAGAGGGATGTGGTAGGTGAGGAGTCGAAGGCAGGTAGCATCTCCAATTCCCCCCACCCCCCCCCCCCCCCACCCCCCCCCCCCCCCACCCCCCCCCCCCCCCACCCCCCCCCCCCCCCACCCCCCCCCCCCCCCACCCCCCCCCCCCATTTAAAACATTTTTGGATAGTGAAGTAAATTGCAGAGTCCAAATCAGTAAACTTAAAAATAAAATAAACAATAATTTAAGGTATAGGTTTTTAGAGGGATTCCTTTAAACGAAAGAGTATTGCATAAGTTATATTTTTGTCTAATTCAAAGTCCCATAATATATAGCACTGTATTTTGGAGTAATACCTATGAGTAATACCTTATTTAAATCTAGTAAACGTGGAGCAAAAGCATCTAATTAAAATAATATCATATGAAAACATGTTTGAATATTCTCGACCTTTATTTATAAAAACAAATTTTTACTTTTAAAATATACTTTTGTTTTTTATGTGTTAAAACATTTTTACTCTATATTATAAGCCAGCTAAACATCTAGTAGCAGTTAAGAACAATTAAACGATTTAATAAAATAGCAGAAAAAATTACTTAGGATACCTGAATTGTCTACTAACTTCAAACAAATTTCATGACACTATATAATAAATGAACTGACTAACTTATCAACCAACTATAAAGTATAAATTGATAAATCTACTTACCGTCTCCACTTCAACCCGTTCTGAGAGAGGTATCCCGCAGCTTGGTTTTCACTCATCGTTAAAATTTGCACTATCGACTTAACAGCTCAACTGTACGACCGAGAATGAGGACGCTTGGGGAAATTACGGTAGGTTTACTGTTCAGGTGGAGGGGGTTGAGAGAGAAGGGGTTGGTCAATTATTGGCGTAGGAGGGGCGAGTACTGGGAGGGGCATTGGTGGGGTGTAGATTTTTTCTTTAAAAATACTGATCCCTTCACCACTAATGTTACCACCACCACCATTTTTAATTTATATGAGCATATCCTCACAAAACTTAATAAATTGTATTTATTCATTAGCTCAGCCACTTTCCTTGCGATGTCATTTTAATAATATTGTTCAGGTTTTACAAATTAGCTCTAACACAAGATTAGTATGTTGCATATAAGCTAATGCTGCATTATAAAAATTATCGAATTACTATATAAATAAAATTAATCACAACGAATAAAAGAACTAGTTTAAACATTTTATTATTTTTGCTAATTTCAAATACTTATTGTCAACCCCTGAATCACAACAACTATTTCATGTGTGCGATCAGAGCGCCAATCGCTTAAGATTTATAAATTGTATATTCAATATTCCTAAATTAACTGTGGATTTTTTAAAGAAATACCCATTTTCAGATACAACTTACAATCAATTGATCTATAATTTAAAAGGACTTGAATTTTGATCAAATTGTTCTGCAAGCACCATTAAGAGACCTGGTTTTTTAGTATTTATTTCAACGGTATCAAGTCGAATATGTGGGCATATTTTCTTTATTTCAATGGATTTAATTAAGTGGTACGGAATTGCTATTAGTTCTTAGTCTTTTATAACCTATCTGCTGTGTAATATAATTGGGGCTTATAACTTTAAATAATTTTGAAAATTAAGCGTATACAACGTAAATGATAATTGTGCTTCTAATTTTATTCTCGAGCTAAAATGTACACAATTGCACACAGTAGTTACTATGAGTTGAAAAGTAGAAACATCCTATTCACTCAATTTATGGTAGAACTATTATTGGATTAGGATAGTTAAAATAGACACCGCTGCAATTTTTACGGTACCAAGAGGAATGGGAGGGAGGTGAATACTATTTTCATTTTTAAACTAATTTCATTCACAATTCCAAATCATTTCCTAATTCACATGTTTTTTTTTTTATAATTGAAGCAACAACATTCAATGTTTCAGATTTATAACTGTAATTTTAAGATCATTCCATAAAATTAATTGTTCTTCAGTGAGATCAGGTAGACAATGTGTACATCAACAATATCATACTGTATCCTATCTTTCTCATCAATCCCGCTAATCATGTTTATGAAGGTAGGTTTACTGTCCTGTTGTTTCCATAGATAGACTTCATCCACCACCGTAAATGTAAGTAATTTCGGGTAATATATTCTCAAAAATATCTTTCCTGTTATTCAATCTATAACTTTTCTTTGTCTGAAAATGATGTTAATGAACCCCTTACATATTTCAACCGATATTGTCAGCAATTTTAGTCAAATCGAATACGCCTCAACCAAAACCATACATGCTGGTTTGATGGAGAACTCCGAGATTTGTTAAGAAGAAGCTCAAGACGAACTCAGTATATTGTTTTGACATCAGAGACACTACACTCCAAAATATAAAACAATGGTGTATGTAAGTGAAGAGGCATTATCAATGTCTCATCAGATGCACATCTGACACAGTACAATGGTACTAGTTTTACAACTACTACCTCACGTTATATTCAATTACAGGAGACGGTATTATTCACATTTTTTTATGTCAACATAAGCTGACCGTATTGATGGTATCCCATTACTGACCCATTACTTTGTTATAACCCCTTAACTTTCTTAAGTTATAGGCTTATAATACAATGAATTATTCGTACAGTATCCTAAAACTAATTTTTGCGAAATATTATATAGTTGGATGAAATAATTAGTATTTTTCGGAAAATTTACGGCAAAACTGTTCATTATATAGCCTTAACATTGGCAGGATGCATGGTAGTTTATCATAAATAGATTTATTGATACGCTTATATTCAGTTTAAATACGAAGCTTTGGGCAATCCGGGATTTCCTTTTAATCAGTAGAATATCAACAATCCACTGTAAATAAATAATTGTCTACATCTCAAAATGTATAACAGTAGATATAATTTTTAGATTTTATGAAACTAAGAACAACGTTATCACTTTGGATAGGTCTTCTTTTTAGAAATTAGACACATTTTTGCAGCTTTGTAACATACTATGTAAAAAGGTTTTGCAAACTGTATTTTTCTGTGGCTCATGGTTATGTTGAAGTGTAAAGCAACACACATTTAGTAACCTCCAGCTTACAAATAAATCACCAAGTAATTTTATGTATAAAACTCTTTATATTACAAAAATAAACAACCATAGGTAATTCTATATACGACTATATAGATATATAAAGGCGTCGGTGCAGATGTTTGATTTATATTGAATGCCTGAGAAATTTGATTAGTTATTCTACGATACATTTTTTAACCCTAGAAGCTAGTCAAATTTCTTTTCTTGCATATTTGCCTAGTTAAATATTCTTTTTTTTATTTAAAAACAGACTATTTAAAGAATAAACTATAATTTTTACTAAGCAAAAATTTAAAATAATGTTTAGTTTTTGGATACACTTAACACCATATTTTTCACTTTTTAATATTAAAAAGTCTTTAATATAATATTCCATTCAGTTTCCGTTATGTGGATATAGAGATTGATGTTTAACAATAGTATTCGGGGAATCTTGAGATTAGTATCCTTAAAGTATAAACATCAGAAGCATTACTTTTTTTTAATCCACGGAAATACATAACAATATTTTAACATTAGCTGTTTCTCAAACAATCAATGGTACGGTCTGCAAGCGGCTTTTTTATAACCTACCTCTGAGTAAGACGGCAACGGCCGGGGACGACCCTAAACCAATGAATACAAACCTTGTATTCATTGCCTAAACTGACCTTTGTCCCAGGGATGTTTCCAAGATTCTAATTAGGCTACACTAATCCTTACTGACAACACCATAAAAACATCCGCAGTTTACAGTGGAGGTGGCAGCTTCTCATTATTACTATTCTTAGAAATTTTACTAATGCCGGCACCTAGGAAACTGCCAGTTGTCTCTGCAATGCTTTGCTGTCTGGGAATTTCTGTCTTCTGAACAGTGCCTAACTTAAAAACAACTTTTTAAAATTGTTGCAAAAAATTACTAAATAGTACTTATAGCTACATTTAGTGATATTACGATTTTACACATGATTCATTACTATCGATTAATCATATTGGGAAAGTCAAGCCACACTCTATAGCGCTATGACATTCCTCACTGGAATCGATTGTTACATTGATATCTATTGAACTAACTAAATATATAACATTTCACAATGATCTACACCGTCTAGCTTTAGTAAATCCTTCATAAATTGTTAAGAAGTAAAACATTTTGATTGGTTAAACCGAATTCTTATTTTTATTTTTAACAGGAATTAATCGCAAAGTGTTTTGCTAAACATTAATCTAGTGAACGACTCGATCAATTAGGTTAATTATTTACGAAAAATACAAGTTTAAATGATAGGAAGTTTTATAAGAAAACAAAGATTGAAAACGTTACGTACCGGGAATATTTTATAATTCGTAAAAAATAACATGTATTATTCAAATCCAAATTTAACTGACACTAAACAGACGTTGGCACGTTAAATTGAAGTCAAGGAGGCTATAACTAGTAAGTCTAAAGTTACCAAACTTTTCACACACAGGTTATGACAAATATCATAACTAAGTTTGTAATTTCAACAATTCCAACATTGGTTCTTTGAACGAAATTCCTCAATGCATAATGGAACACAATCACTTTAGAGATATGCTTGTGCAAGCTTGAAGGTGGGGTTAAAATTTAAAAAATCATACAAGAGTGCTGTGGCACGCACAAGCCAGGATGCGTGTCTAATGCGTGTATTCCTGACTTACGTGTGACAAAGCTCTGGTATAATATGTTTATTTCAGTGTAATTGTAGTTATGTATTAGGTAAATTATTTACGTGAGGAAAAAAAATGAAATGAAAAATGACTTTATTTACAGAGGCGAAGTTAGGACTTAAAAGTCCTCTCTACCACTTAACCTCCAAACAAAACAAACAAAGTAAAATATAATCATACCTATACATCATCATACATTGTAAGTGACACGTAAACTAAATCACTTTAATAGTTAATTACATATTGGATTTAACATAATAATGCAAAACAACCATAACAACAGAAGAAGAGATCAGAAATGTAGAAGAGAAGAGACGTAGGAAGAGATCAGATTTCAGATCTTAAAACGTAGTTTTTTATATAAACGATGGGATAAACACTGAGCGATGGATAAAAGTCTAGAAATAATCCTGTTCCCCTCGTATTAAATATTCCCTCACTTGTAGAAACATACTTGAGTATGAATGATGTAAACACCTAACGTATATAATGCTGTATTCTTAATTTAAAACGTGGTCTATTCAAACATACAGTTTTGTGCAATACATTAGGCAGCCCATTAACCTGACTGGAATCAGAAGTTTAAGTATGCGTCTGTTTAAAAACATCTAAAACACTTGAAAACGATAAAGGCGAACTCTTTGCATTCTGCTAACGTCTGAGACATCTAGACTACAAAAGTGGTCTGCCTGGTTTACTCAACAGTTTACCCAGATGAATATAGGCCTACTATATTAAGTACTATAGTTCTCATGATCTAATATGTTTTTAATTGTGCACCAGATATAAATGGTTTATTTATATGGTAGGTATTGAGAACACTATTTATAATATTCAGCAACTTGACATTTTACTCATTACTGAATTTAAATTAGTACGTCACTAGTTTAGAACAAACAAACTCCCGTGACCTTCTGTTATAGGAGATGGAATTGTGACAACAGAATGGTTGTCACTAACTCAGTTAGGTATTCTCATCACAAGGTGACTGTATTATTGGTAGACCCATTACTTTCTTATTCTTTCTAACTTACTCCGGAAGTTCGTTTAATCGTGACATTATCAGGAGTGCACTGTAACGCGAGAAATCTCAATGTCTACATTCTAAAATTTATTACAGCATCGTTTACATTTCATACACTAAAATATACTTTGATCATGATTGGCGCTATATTTTAAGATATTTTAACACAATTAAGTTTGGTAACGTGGCGTGTTAGCATTTTTGTAAAGTAGGCTATAATATTTATGCTATAATGTATGATTTCGTTGAACTGAGAAACACAAAACAACTTTAGACAGTCCAGCTTACAACCAAGGCAATATGTATTTTATACATATTAAACTACTCATATTTCGTAATTCAATTCATAGTTAATTTTGCACCTGTGATCTGGATAATACACCTATTTTTGAAATAGGATATATAAATGTGTCGAAGTAATTGTTTGACGTGAATGAATAGCCTAATTTAGATAGTTACTCTCCGATATATTTTTAAATCGTAGAAGCTACTAAAATTTAGTTTGTTTATATATATTTATATCGAAATATTCATAGGTATTGTTTTAATTAACGTGATTTTCTTATAACACAAAAAACTAAGAAAATTGTTAAATTTCTCGATACAGTTAACAATTTTCTATTTTTAAGATTTCCAGTTTGGTAACCCATTCAATCACAAGTCAATTTGTTAATGCTACTGTTTTTTTATAGTCTTAATGTGGACGTGGTTATAGCGTGTTTATAGTATTTGGGGAGCCAAAGTAAATATTATAAACATAGCAATAAACATTACGGACACTAGTACATTCCAATCCAGGAAAATATCATGAAATTATTTTAAATGTTAATGCTACTGTAACTGCTATTTAAAATGTTTTGTTGCGCTCCGTAGCTCTAAGTGGGACTGCACCGACCGACTACGACCCTTTTACCAACCCTTTACCTGGGAAGTTTCCCTAACCCAAAGTCCACTAATCTTTACCGACAACACCATAAATACATCTGCAGTTTACAGTAGAGGTGGCAGCTTCTAATTATCACAATCCTTAGAAATGTGAACAATGCCGGCAGTAAACAAGTCTCACTTAAACGTCTCTCCATTGTTTTCGTTTCTGGAAATTTCCATGCCCTCTGAGGAGTGTGCATCTTTTGACGATCGTTTTACGAAATTGTTCCAAACATTACTAAGTGATTGTTAGTAACTGAATTTAATATTATTAAACAGCTATTTACGTTTTTAAACGAAAATTAGGTTTAGTAGCAGAAAGTTTAAAGTACGCAAACATTGTTTGTACCTTAATCTACTACAAGATTTACAAGGATATAATTGGTGTAATGAATTAGCCTACCATTAAAATGGTATTGTATTGACTGAGTTTATTTATTAATATTTCAATTAATGCATATCACTGGTACTGACCGTAATAAATGAACCCGGATATGAGTAGTAACTTCTCTGTCGGGTGGATATTGCCTGTTCTACTCTCCCTATGTTTCTACTTTATAATTACTAAAAAAGGGAATGAACTGGATATTTTGAGTATTACGGAATTCTGGCGATTTAAAAATTTGGACTAGGGTGTGTGTGCGCTCCATCATAACTATATTGTTTTTGAGGGGGTTTGATTCCTGGTAACCTGATTTACAAAATCCTAATTTTGTTCCGCTGAGACTCAAATTAGCTTTTAGAATTAGTGAAGCGAGCATCGACGAGTCGTGTCGTGAGGTTTTGGCCACTTATAACACCTGGTCCGTGTGTTGTAGCAGCCGCGTGTCTGGCTCGATTGTGTGGTCCAGGACGCACATCAGTTGATCTTTAAGCCGCGGCACCTCTTCTCTGAGTCTATCATTCTCAGTGGTCAGGTCTGTCACCTCTGGTTCCGATGCTGGAAGGTCCGGGACAGGTGAGTGAGTTGGCAGAAGTGACGGGCGGCGTGTCAGAGCCACACGACAAAGCTGCAGAAGAAGAGGCTGATAGGGGGGAAGAGGCGGTCGGCTCGCCGTCAGGACGAGGAGTCGAAGAAGGAGATGACAGCGTCCTCGTAGTAACCGGGTGCGGACTAGTGTGTTTGCTATGAGTCACTGTAATTGATGTTTTATCTACTCGGCCGTTTATATTGTAGCTTTGCAACTCCGACCCAGGCAGCGCCAGATGATATCGCCAGTGTTCAGTGTGTAAACTTTCTATACGTATGGTTTTAAATACTAAATTAGGTTTTTCGTTGTTATTGTAGCTTTGCAACTCCGACCCAGGCAGCGCCAGATGATATCGCCAGTGTTCAGTGTGTAACTCTCTATACTTATGGTTTTAAATACTAAATTAGGTTTTTCGTTGTTATTGTGCTTTGCAAGTCCAACCCAGCACGCCAGATGATATCGCCAGTGTTCATGTGTAACTCTCTATACTTATTGTGGTTTTCGTTGTTATTGTAGCTTTGCAACTTGACCCAGGCAGCGCCAATATCGCCAGTGTTCAGTGTGTAAGCTATAACTTATGGTTTTAAATACTAAATTATCGTTGTTATTGTAGCTTTAACTCCGACCCAGGAGCGCCAGATGATATCGTCTATAGTTTTAAATACTAAATTAGTTTTTCGAAGTGTACATACTCTATACAGATACTAAATTAGGTTTTCGTTGTTATTGTAGCTTTGCAACTCCAACCCAGGCAGCGCCAGATGATATAAAGTAAAAAAAGTAAAGAATGTCTTATTTTACGAGGCGAAGTTAGGGCTAAGAAGCCCTCTCTAACGTAAACGCTCCTTTGGTTGTTTATTTTAAACCAATCAGTTTATTTATTATTTGCGGCAGCAAACGGTATCTACTCTGCCGTGGAACCGATCCAGGAGCGGTGTCACTGAGCTACAGGCAGGACTCCAGGCACTGGTACTTGAGCCGCGCAGAAGTTCAAACAGCGAACGATGGGACGTGCTTACTGTCATGTACTTGTCTTGGTTAGCTTGTATTGAGGTTATTTATTACCTACAGCTGTCGCTTTTACTCACTCTAATGTTCCAAACTGTCACTCAATGTCCACTGTCTCGGGGCGCTTGACGAGTCTACAAATTCACTTGTTACTTAAGTTTAAAAGTCAAAATGTTGTATAAAATCACTAGTCGATTTTGCACGGCCTTGTTTTCAATGGCACCACCTACCGAGTATATTCTAAGCTCACGCACAGGGCGGAAATGTTAAAGTTTATATTGCATACTCATCAAATATTCACTCTAAAATACGTAATTTTATTTTACTTATGAGTCATTTAAATAGGTTGTCTGAATGGTTTGTGTAAGTCAACATATTTTCTAAAGATAATTCACCATCGTTTTTGAATAATATCAAAATTCAGATAATTCATAAAAATACTCAACTTTACAGCCTTTATTAATTAGATAGATAAGTGTCTTAAAGCTATTTTCTTGTGTTATTTTTCCAGTAAATACTTTATATCAAACGGTCAAGCTAGCATATCACCCACCAAAGCATATTTATTACTGACGTTTAATGAAAAGTAAATAAATTCTGATACACCAGTAAAAATAAGTGCAAAACGAGTACTAAATCGTTTTATATTTGGTTTAATAAAATTCAAACATATCCGGGCTGACATATCGCTGGTCCGGATACTACGTTTTCGTTAGTAACCTATTACTGTTATGGGTACAAATTATGATAGTACTGTACAAATTAGTCAAATATGGGTACTAAAGTGTGATATAATGTATTGTAGCCAGTAATTTATAAATGATAACCTCTTCTATTTATACTGATAACCACGTCAAAAGGTACCCGGTTTTTGGAACTTTTAACCAAATATTTCAAAATACTTAACTAGGAAACTTGCTATCCGATTAGGACCTAAATAAAAAAGAAGATATTTACAAGTACAAAGTTTTTAAGTATATAACTATTGAATATTAATATTAAGGTTGTATTCTTCACCGGGTTGGCATTGGTCATGATGCAGAGGAGTTAAAATCATTATCTTGTAATTTGCTACTACCATTGTAACTATTTTACACACCAAATTTTAAGCTAATAATATTTATACATGTATTTTTTACTCTAACTACTGTTAATTTCGTCTGTAATATTATGGAAATAAATAGGAATTAAATTCCTACATTGCCGGGCAACCGGACACTAAGTTTTTTTTAACAACGTGTTACTACGTTATATATAAATTCTGATACTCCTGTAAAAATTAGTAAAATATAGGTACTAAAGTGTGGTGGAATAGATACATACAGTACGTGACGTACTCCTCTAACGACGTTACATCCTCATATGATTAGAGGAGGTGAGATGCACTGCTGCCTGTGTGGAAGTCAGTATCAATACAGTTTCCACGAGTAACACACAACTGCGCCGCAGTCGCCATGACCGTAAACAATGAACCTCCGATATCTCTCGGTACGCGTGTGTGCAGTACGAGTTATTGACAGTCCCGACCGTGTGTGAGAGCAATCACAGAGCTGTGGACATCGCGTTCTTGTTCACAGCCTCATACTACAATTTAGGTTTTAGAGGCAGAGATTGAAAGACTTACATAGGCCTATAAATGTGTAACCTGAAGAACTCGCTAATGAAGGTGGCTGGAAAACTTATAAACCAAGAAGTTGAAAGTGCCGAGCTAAATCTAAGAATAAGTTTGATTGCCTGTCTTTAAACAAACAAAAAAGTCAACAATTCTAGTTCTGAGCCAAAAGAAGTCCACATGTAAACAAAAACATACGTGCAGTAAGAAATTTAAAGTTAAGACATTGCCTTTCGGACAGTGGTTATTCGGGGGGATAGCCATGCGTGGAATGCTGGTCTGTTCAGGGAAATGACGACTCCAAGTTGTCGGACGTTTGCAACCTGGATCGAAACTCTCCAACATCATCGACCAGAGCCCAACTCCACCGGTCTCTGGTATTACGAGGTACTAATAGTAAAGATCTGGCTGCAGGTGAACAACATAGTATATATCTGGAGAGTCACGTAACTACCAGACATTTCAACACTAGCCTAGTCATCTCTACTGTGCCGTATCGCCGCAACCTGCTCGGGAGTAATGAAGAAATCACCCTATTGGAAGCCTACATCCATCAGTTGGACATTAGGCACAACGCTCGATTCCTGGACTTTAACAAGATAAAGACGGCGTGCATCTGTTATAGTGACGCAAGAGAGAACAGGCAGGTTTGATACAGCGGAGCCTCACCAAGGTGCACAAGCTCACCTCGCGGGCCCTGCCATGTCCTAATCTGTCACATCCATCCCCGTCACCCACCATCGTCTGTGCAGTTTGCTACAACCACCACCACTTCTGAGGCACTTGCGGTGCCTAAATGTCCTCAAACCCTGTCTCAAGATTACAATGTATATGCCATGACATTTAACATAACCGGAAACAGATAACTAATTTTAAAAAGAAAATTTTAGTTTAAACTTCAGTAGTGAGACACAAATATTTGGTCCAGATTCAAAAATAACTTTTTAAAATGCAATTAAAAAATCAAAAACGTTGTTGGCAATTCAAGATTTTCTTAAAACGTTCAAAATGCTACCTATATGGTCCATGAGCTAATAACTTTGTTTAACAAGAATAAATACGATTATTTTTTCGTTTTAGAACGTGGTTAGAGTTCTGGAACACTAATTTCTTTAAAATAGAAAATTAGTCACTGGCAGCAACTTTTAATCAAACCTTGAACATTTTTCGATATTTAGTAATATTTCCGAAGTAAGATGTTAGATTAAATCTTTAAAAATAAATTATGCCTCAGAATTAAATTATATTAAAGTATATAGTGAACTCAGGATCTCTTGGAAAAAATCATTGTCGATGAACTGTACAGATCTCTAGGATTTTTTATACCACCTTTTTTACAAAGTCGAATTTTTTGTAAATGTTTTGTCTTCTAAACAAACTTAAAAATATTTTTGATCGATTTCTATTTATTGTGAACGATTTCTATTTATTGAATCACACCAATATTCTTGATTGTTTTTATCCGAATTGGTTAGTGAACTATAAGAGTAACTGTATCTAAAAGCCCAGGCATCAATAATGTAATTACAAACATTGCAAACAGTTAATTTCATGCGTGCCACATGTCTATGATCATTTTACGCAGGAAGTCTTTATTAACCGATGTTCGCTAGAACCCATATCAGTATATTGTAATAAAAATGGTTAAAAATGAAAAAAGAGAATAATATTGAATTTACTGATAAACAATATAAATCTTTTAATGATTGATTGAATTTTAATTTTAAATATTTTGCCCTTTCAGAAGGATCAGAGAATTATAAAAACCATACATATATCACTGATCACTCACGGTATACCTGTATCCAGATAAAATTTAAGGTTCTATCACTTGTTATTATTAAAAATAATAATAAGATTTTAAAAATAATAAAACGAATTTACAGGAAGGTTATAAAACCTGTGAAGGTTTATAAGATCAACTGCAATATAAAACAAACGTATACTTTTTAAAACCATTTATTTTCCATGGGTTATTATGCCACATTTAAAGGTAGCCCGGTGTCTGTAATGATGCAGTCTCCTGTTAGCGAGGTGGAGGTGGCTCATGTTGTACATTCACTGGATACGAACAAATATTTTGACATCAATGGTACATTCCATGTGATAGCTTTTCAAGCATATTTTAACACCACTAACTTAATTATCAAATCATATTTTTTTAAATCAATTTTTCCATCCGTTTTAAATCCGCTCGTTCCAAGTTATTCCAATCTTTGAAAAGTACTATATATGGCAGCCAAGCAACTATCGTCCTATTTCAATCCCTCTAGTTTTCAGTAGAGTTGACGAAAAGGGTTTTCTGGAAATACTGATTTTGAATTTTTTGGAAACTCGAACATTTTAGAGTTGGAACAATTTGGATTTATGAAGAAAGATTTCACTATATATCCAGTTACACAATTTTTGGACTCTGTTTTCAGTGGAGTTGGAATCGCATGGTATATGTGATCTGCCGAATAGATGGCTCTACTTTCATCTCAAAGACAGAAACTAGTCTGCTCAGATCGCTGATGTCATATTAAATAAAGTTAGTATGCCTTATGGTGCTCCTCAGAGATTTATCCTCGGGCCAGTCTTGTTTGTAATATATGTAAACTACCTAAAATCCTCAGGCCAAAATGGACAAATAATCCAATATGCTGATGACACGACTCTATGTATGTTCTCAAAAACATCTCAAGATTTGATTAAATCTTTTTAGAACAGAACGCTTGTTTCAGTTCTTTTCTGAAATGAAACTGAAAACGAAAGAATAAATTTAATTGTTTTTACATCCTTTCTTAACCAATATGAAAGCATAGCAAAACCTTGTGTATTTGTGGACGATGTACTTATTTAAATGACAGAATCCACTGCATTCTTGAAGATTCACCTTGATAAAGGTTTGACCTGAAGTTACTATACTGACAAACTGTGCTCAAAGATAACATCATGCAAGCACGCATTACTTATTCTTTCAAAACTCTTTTTTACATTATTTGCCCTCATTTGTCATAAAGAATTCGCTTCTGAAGAAGATGTTTCTAACAACAATGATTAGGTATGTTTAAACTTTAAAAAGATCCATTACATTAATGTTAAGACTAGGTTTAAGAGAGCCGTGTAGAAATGCTTTCAGGTAACTCTGACTACAGACTGTCCATAGCTCTATATTCACGAGTAACTGCTTCTCAAAGTGTAAAAAGAGGTCCACAATGACAAGAAACGGGATAGGAGCAACTATCAATTACGTTAACATTGATCAGCTTCTGCACAGCTCGTAAAAGATTAATCAACGGGCTTCCTAAAACGTTGAAAACATTCCAAACCTAATTCAATTTAAATCTTGTTTTAAGCGCCTTTTGGAGTCGGGTGAGTTTTATTCTGTTGGTGAATTTCCGGCGCGCCGCTGGGACGATTACACATTTACATGCAATCCGCATCCTATAATAATAGGCAAATGAGTGAATGTTAATATTACGTATATTGCAATTTAATAAGGGTTTATTATTTTTATAGACTGTAAAAAAGGTATCTGATACATAGTAAAACATTGTTTGCAATACAATGTATATTGTCCTATCGCATAACAGAATTATTATTATTACTATTACAACCCTGTCTCCCCGTTAGAATAGACCGCAGTATCCCTGTTTGTCGTAAGATGCGAATAAAATAGCGGAGCGCACTTTACGCGCATCCGTTTCAAAGTTCCATGTTCTGGCTTAATCGAAATAGCCCGGCTACCTACACCAAACAATACGGTCGAACTTAGGGCGTAGCTCAGGCTCGTTGGACATCTTTATTGGGCAGAGGGTACAGCTTAAAATCTGGGGATTTCTTACACTTCCCAGGCTGTCGGATAGTACAGGGGCCCGGGTCAGCCTAGCCAGCAATGAACTGGCTGCTCTATCAGCATGCGAAAGTCTTTTGGTTGTAGTAGTGCCGGTTGGTGACCGGAAAGGGCCATGCTGAGGCCTTGGTGGTGGGGGGGGGGCTACGCCTTTGTCACTCGGGACTACCTGTGTTTTGGGAGAAGTTCGGCGGAGATTGCAGTTCAAAGACTTTAGCTGTGTGCGTGACCTTGAGTGTGTGGTGATTTCCGGGGGGGGGGGGGGTGGAGAGATAGCATTATGCGCTGCGTCCCGAAAACATTTCCTGTGACTCATGGGTAAAACCCTCCTTTCAGGAATCGTATTGGCCCAAATAACTCATCACACTCGCTAAAATCAGTCTGTTTTGTGACAGTGCTGATTGTGGTGGAATTAAATAATGAGAGAATACCAAATAATGGCAATAATAGGACTCATCCTTGTTTTCCAGTTGTTATAGTGTTGCTTAACGTGTTTTTGAAAATAACGTATTCGTCAATACTAATCTGCAAATCGAAATCGTGAGTTTAAAGTCGTTAAAGAGATTGTTGCGCCTTCATCTCAGCGGCTAGCACGTAAACGTAACCCACCACACAGGCAGCGTTTATTTGTTGAAAGGGTAGTATTTGAACCCTACGAGCGCAGCTAAATTCCTCCAGCTGTAAGTTGTGTCTGCGGCTGACCGATCTGACTTTCACATTTGGGTACAGTACCACCCTACTATATCCTCCCCCCGCGATCAACGAAGCATAAAGTGAAACCTAGGTGTCACTGCCAAGCCTTACGTTGTTCAGTCTGACAAGTTAACAAGTTCTCTAATGTAAAAATTCAGCAAAGGTTTGGGACAATATTTAAATTAGAGCGTCAAATAAAGCTACAAACCAACATGATAAACCACATCCATGATACTATATCACTAATACTGTAGCTCCGAAATACTTTTAACTACACTGCATAAAAGCCCATATTGATCAACGCTTACTAGTTAAAAAATATCTCATATAAAACCATGAAATTACTAAAAAAGACAGTACATATCGATTTAAAAATTTGCATAGTAAATATTAATATTTATAAGTAATTAACACAATCTCACGAAATAATTAGCTTGTGTGACTAAGATACCTGCTTCAAAATGGCCAGATGATAAAGATCGTTCTGGAAATGTTATGACGTCACTGTGACATCAGTGTTAGTAAAACAAATTTCGCTACTGAAATCAGTAATTCGTTATGTTTGAAATAATATACAAGCAGTGGTGGCAGTGTTGACTTATGTACTGTATAAACCGACAAAATGGGTGCGTGTTAGATCGACATTATAATGTCGATTGCCAGTTCCAGGTCACTTAATATTTTGATTATCGGTCAAATCTACCTTTGAAATAGAACATGATGAACGATTAACCCTTCGAGTGGCGGTACTTTTTTCTCCAAGTGGCGGGACATTTTTACTGGTTTTGTATGTTCGCAAAAGAAAATCTATATAAATTACTGTGAATTATATAGGTACGACATATCATATATCAATTTAAACTACATAACACAGAGTAGAATGGTAATAATATGAAACACTTACCTTGGATTGGTGTAAAAAACAAATGGGTTGAATTCCAAAAATAAATATTCAAATTTTGTTGTTTTATGTTAGGCTGAGTAAATGTTCCTAAATTTAATGTTTTAACATAAATCCAAAATAGCCATTTTGTTTAAAATTTAATTCTGAACAAAAATATGTATAGTTTATATGTATTATTCATAAAAACAATACACTAGTTGATGATCGAAACTTTTATGTACACGTTTTTAGAGCATTTTAGTCAGTATCAGAGCCAACCTCATTCTTCCTGGTTTGAGAGGCCTCCAGTAATGTTCCAAGTAAGTGCAAACACTTCCTATGAATCCCAAAATTACAAGCTGGGCACCAGAAGTGACTTTTGCCCCCTTTTTTGGTGTGTCCACACACTGCACAAAGTCTGGTACATGAGCAATCCCGTGGGGAAGATCTTCAATTCGTCCAGGAGGTAGTACAGTTGGTGGAAGAACCGTTTGAAAGGGTTCCATTAGTGCCAGCATATCTAAATAGTATATCAAAATAAAGTTTGGAATCTGGTAACCATACCTAATATATAGCGTTTAAGTCGCGGTATAACATCGGAAATAGCGGATCAAAAGAGGCTTGCGTTAATAGACGCTAGAGCGACTCTGCAACTCGCGAACGAGATTTAATAGACGCTGCAGCGTCTTTCACCACTCGGAGGGTGTTGAGAGACAGTGTAGACTCGCTTATTTACGGAAACATAAGTTCGGGGTTAACAGAAGGTTGGGTAGAAAAGTGATCGCGCCGGCGCAATTTATACCTGTGTAATTAGAGAAGGAACTCTCTCGCGCATATTGACTACTCTCCGCCAAATACAAGTTAGGAAAATAACGTTTTATAAAGTGCGGCATCTCTATCATGGAAAGACGAAGTGGTGAGATACAACGTACCAATGAGGAAGTCGTGAAAGAGGGCTGTGGAACCCATGTCTAGTGGAACAATGATGGCGGTAGAACAACTCCAAGGCACGTGGGACCAATAATAGTTCTTAACCATGCGTGCATAAGATTCAATATTTAATCAACAGGAATCACCAGAAAGTTGCCGGCGTCTTGTAAATTCCTCTTTATTTTTAGTTTATATACATTAAGCGTACTATAACTCTGTCACTTTAACTCATATAAGCCTATAGTTCTAATATCGAGTCAAAATGAATTCCCAGAAAGTAGCCGGAGCGTTTTTTTTTTTTCTTCTATTTCTCTATATTTTTGGTTCATGTGGGTAAAAACGACCATTTTAACTGTGATATAAGAAAACTGACATGGGGGAATAAAAGTGTCGTTTATCATATAATAAAGTTTTTATATCACAAAGGCTTAATAAATAAAAACTTTAACGAATATTCTTTTTGAGATGTGTTAAAACATAACATAATCGGGTCAAATATCATATAGCGAAGCCCAGCCAATAAATATATTAATATAATTTAGATTAGATCAGGCTAGCCCAGCAAATACATATATTATAATTTTCATAGGATCAGCCCAGCCGACACAATAAATATATTATTATTTTCGTTAGATCAGTCCAGCCTAGCCAATAAATACATTATTATTTTCATAAGATCAGCCCATCCAAGTTAATAAATATATTATAATTTTCGTTAGATCAGACCAGCCCATCAATAGTATTATTATTTTCATAAGATCAGCTCAGCTGAGCCAAAACAACTATATTACTATTTTCGCTAGATCAGCCCAGCCTAGCTAATAAAAATATTATTTTATGTTCATAAAATGAGTCTAGCCCAGCCAATAAAAATATAATTTTTTTCGTTATATCAGCCTAGCCTAGCCAATAAATGTATTATTATTATTATTTTCGTTTGAGAGCCTAGCCTAGTCAATAATATAGGCCTATTATTACTTTCATAGGATTAGTCCAGCCCAGCCAACAAGTATGAATAAATTATTTATTTCCATATAAATAAGGTAAATATAAAATACATGTAATAAATGGAAATAATGTTGGCCTGTTACTAGTATATGGCCAACATGAGTTCAGTATTTTTTACAAAACATTATAAAGCTAGAGCACGCCTGCATTAGGGCCTACTATAAATACAATTTATCACAAATCAAAATAAAAAATCTGCAACATCTGTTGCAAACAACTGTGCTAAATTAACCAATTCATTGTTTACAATTTTACATTAAATGCAAGATTTACCATTTAGATGGAGAAAAACAATACCTTTGTATTGTTTTTCTATAATTTGTATTCTCATCTTGATATCCTTATCTGTAAAATGGTGTATTACCGTTGATAAATAAATAAATAAATAGATAGGCTAAGGCTAAGAAACGTAAATAATTT
The DNA here is from genome assembly GCF_021130785.1 of Homalodisca vitripennis. Lineage (NCBI taxonomy): Eukaryota > Metazoa > Arthropoda > Insecta > Hemiptera > Cicadellidae > Homalodisca > Homalodisca vitripennis. The sequence continues at coordinate 119,910,851 of NC_060215.1, forward strand.
TGCAGATATACATGGAATTTACTTGCAAGTAAATATACTTTTTACTCAACTACTTACTTTTTATATATGTTCAATTTCATACAAGTTAATATTTCCTTCACTGTGTGTGACAAACATAAGAACAAACAGAACAAATTAAGAAACAACAATGATAGCTTATGACATTAAGAGGTATACAATTTTTATCTAACTTAAGACTGAGTTCAAAACATCAATTTCGGCGTTTTGTAATAGCCAAGATTGCAATTGATTGCAGAAACCTTTTAAATTGGTACACATTTTTATATTATTTGGTAACTGGTTGAAATACTTAGGGCCATTGTACCCATAAGCCTGTCTAAAAATAATTTTGTTAACTTTTGGGATTCTAAAAAAATTTTTATGTAAATTTCGAGTTTTATAAAAATGAATATTAGTGCCTTGATTTCCACTTCTGATATAGAACAATCTCAGAAATTTAAATATATATAGATGTTGGATCGGTGATATTTTTAATTGAGAATAAATAGGAAAAGAACTTTCCCATTTCCGTTTTGCCTTAATGATTCGTATAAAATGGTTTTGTGTAACTCTTAGTTTGTCTATTAAGTATTTGAAAGCTTTGCCCCAACAAATTATTCCATATTGAATTCGAGAATGAATTAATGCAAAATACAGTAAACGCATCAAAGACTGGTCACATATATTTCTTAAGAAGTATAATTTTCTTATATTAAAGGCAATTGACTTATGTAAGTTTACAATATGTTTTTCCCATGTCAAATTTTCATCTAATGTATCTCCGAAATATTTATAACTATTCACTTTTTCAATTATTTGACAGTTACAATTAGTTGAAGTATCTGTACATTTAATAGTATGATATTGTAGCTGTCTGTGGAAGTCAAAACCTCTTAAATCAAAATTAACAAACTTGGTTTTACTTACGTTTATCTCCATTTTATTTATACTACACCAATGTCTTAATTTAATCAAGTCTCTATCAATATTTTCCCAAATAGTATTAACATTTTGACTTGAATAAAATAAGGCGATGTCATCAGCAAATGCGTTGATTTGTCCGCGAAAATTTTGAGTAAGGAGATCATTAATAAACACAAGGAACAGATTGGCAGAGAGGACTGCCCCCTGGGGAACACCTGTAGCGATCGGAAGAGGTGAGCTCGAACTGTTTCCGACTTTTACACACTGATAACGGCCACTTAGATAGTTGCGGAACCAGTCCAGGGCCACACCCCTTACTCCCACAGCTGCCAGCTTTTCAAACAGAATATTATGATTGACTAAGTCGAAAGCTTTCTTGAAATCAATGAAGAGCCCAGTTATTTTGTTGTTGTTAAATTAGAGAGAATATTGTCGGTTACTTTGATTAGGGCGTCCTCTGTAGATCTGCCCTTTGTAAAACCAAATTGATTATTGCTAATTAATGAGTAACTATTTAGGTAATTTACTAATCTGGTTTTCATAGCTTTTTCTATTATCTTAGAGAATACAGATAATTGACTTATAGGCCTTAGATTATTTTTAGTATAAATATTTTCTTTTTTTAACAATGGTACAATTTTGCTTAGCTTTAATTTATCGGGAAAAATTCCCGTAGAGAAGCTTAAATTAATAATATAAGGTATACAACTTGACCATAATAATTGCCAGCCCAGCCCAGACAATGAACACAAAACTAGTTTTCATTGGGCCAGCCTAGCCAGCCAATGGCATCAAACTGAGTATTGATTAGTCCAGTTCAGTCCAGCCTTCCCTGCTCAGGCGCAGTCAGTCCAAGGCGCCATCGATCTTCACCGTGGTCTGTTATCAGCACGCGGTAGAGCAGTTCATTTCAAGAATCAAATGTAATGTAAAAAAATAAAAGTGTATTATTTATCATGTCCAAACGAACTATCAGCGAAAATAAAATAAATTTAATATAACCTGATTATTGATCTTTTCTTGCATTTTGCTAGTTATATATTGTTATTTTTGCATATGGTTATCTGTCCAATATTTTTTTATCATTTTATTGTTATTTATTTCTTATCATACACCACACATCTATTACTGTTACTCGTTTTTGTATTAGTTTTTGTTGCTCGTAGTAGTTAGCTGCCATATTTGTTTGGTTGCAGTTTTGCTTTACTGGGGTTATGGCTACTAATAAAATGTAACCAAGTAAAATCTTTGAACAGCCGCCATTTTGTACTGGATCAATCTTTTTGAGTGAGGTTTGCGGCATTAAACTCTGGTAGATAAGCCCTTTAAAATGATGTCCATATTGACCTATGCTCCTATTTAAGATTTCCTTCTGACTCCTTGCGGGACGTCCCCATAATATTACAGAAAACTGATAGTTCCTTCAAAAAGTAGATTTTTAGGTTATCGTTCAGAAAATATTATACCCGTGCAGGACTTTATGTACACCCTGTATGTAATATATTAATAGTGTATACTCTTTATAACTTATTTATGTGTACTACCCGTGTAATTCCGTTGGAAGAAAAAATAAATAAATAAATATAACAATCAAATATGAAATACAATAGCAGATTAGAAACATTTTATAGAAAATACTTAACAAATATAAACTATGTACCGTGGATGGTATTTGAATATTTACGTTATAGTTACGTTTGTTAGTTTGTTATAAAATGTATACGTCGTTTCAGATCATATATATTAGCTACCGACCACAAAAGCTTGAAAATTATTCTTGCAGTGTTCATATTAATAAAACACTAATTACAAACAGTGTGGATGTCACATAACACAAAGCAGGCCTACAGGTTCTTGAATAGGTCGTATGCTCCACCTTGTGTGATACAAACAGTGTAGATGTAATATAACACAAAGCAGGCCTACAGGTTCTTGAATAGGTCGTATGCTCCACCTTGCGTGATACCAACAGTGTGGATGTCACATAACACAAAGCAGGCCTACAGGTTCTTGAATAGGTCGTATGCTCCACCTTGTGTGATACAAACAGTGTAGATGTCACATAACACAAAGCAGGCCTACAGGTTCTTGAATAGGTCGTATGCTCCACCTTGTGTGATACAAACAGTGTAGATGTCACATAACACAAAGCAGGCCTACAGGTTCTTGAATAGGTCGTATGCTCCACCTTGCGTGATACCAACAGTGTGGATGTAATATAACACAAAGCAGGCCTACAGGTTCTTGAATAGGTCGTATGCTCCACCTTGCGTGATACAAACAGTGTAGATGTAATATAACACAAAGCAGGCCTACAGGTTCTTGAATAGGTTGTATGCTCCACCTTGCGTGATACAAACAGTGTGGATGTAATATAACACAAAGCAGGCCTACAGGTTCTTGAATAGGTTGTATGTTCCACCTTGCGTGATACCAACAGTTTGGATGTAATATAACACAAAGCAGGCCTACAGGTTCTTGAATAGGTTGTATGCTCCACCTTGCGTGATACCAACAGTATAAACGTTAAATGGTTCGTTCATAAACAGATTGCAAAATACTATCTAGTAGTAATCCAAGCCTACTCGTGGATTGTTTATTTTTCTTAATTTGAGAACGTTCATTTATAATAAGTTGAAATTTGAAATATGTGTTTGTAACCTAATGCCTTAAAGAGACAAATTTAAATTTGGTAGTAACTTTATATTTAAAAAGGTGGCTTCCTTAAACCTTTAAACTTGAATAATTTAAAATGGCATAAGGCAAAAACCTATATACATATTACACTTTAGTTAAACAATTTAATTACAAACACAAAGGACACCATATTAAAGAAACTTGGTTGATAAATAAGGAAGATATTGAATAAGGAAGAGATGATAAATCAAAAGAAATGTAAATGCTGCTATTTACAATATCTTCCTTATTTATCAACCGAGTTTCTGAAGTATGGTATCGTTGGTTTTGCGGCAAAACCAAATGGTTTCTACTTGGGTAATTATTGAGTAATAGAAAGTTTTAATTTGATATTTAGATTTGTATTTGGTCCAAAACATTCTGGTAATCAATTCCTGGACACCCTATATATAGTATATATATATATATATATATATATATATATATATATATATATATATATATATATATATATATATATATATATATATATATATATATATATATATATATATATATATATAATTATCACCATATTATTCACCGATTACAATATTACAACAAATTACAATATTATATGGGTAACATTTTAAAATAAATAATGAATAAAAAATAAACAGCTATAATCATTAGAATTAATTTATATTTATTTTGCCTCAACGACAACGTGCTTTATTATAATTAAAATAATCTAAAGAGTAAACATTAGTATTTTAATTTCATTTTAAGCATGGTATTAAGACGTGCTTGCAGTCTTATGTACCACTAATTAGTCCAAGAAAGATTTAATTGAGATAAAAAAACTATCATTAAACACGTTTATTAAACGTTTTATTTATTACAATCACATATAGAAAAAATGAAGTATTCTATACAAATATCAAACTGGCTATTGATAAATAATCAGTTGTATTAATTAAGAATGAAAGATAATAGGCTACTTTATAAATTACCTTTGGTACTAAACTCACTGTATGTACTAGTTAAAATAACTGGACGCTAGTCTTTTTGAATAGAGCACAACATAGAAACTAATGTTACAATAATAATAAAAATGCTCACACAATGTAACTGAGTACTACTGAAAATGTTGCAGCCTACGGAAGTTTCATGTAAAAACAAATATTATTGTAATTTATTTCAGAATTCTAACACATTGATTGGCTTTGCTCTGCGACGCAACTTTATTCGAAATACTAGATAAGCTATGTTTGAAAAGAAACCCAGGGTGAAGATGAAAGCACTTGAATATTTAAAACATATGCTAGTTGAATAAACCTAAAGTATTGATTAATTGTTATCTGGATCCAAATTGTTTTTGTTATATGTGCTTGTCTATTTATTTATTTATGTGCTTGTATATTTATTTTTTCTTGTTATGCTTGTATTGGTTGCATTTTTTATATTTTATATATTTGTTATAGTTGTATAAAGCAAGTAATTGTATAAAACATATAGACTGCTTAGCCTGTACCGCTTGTGCCTCATAATAGTAAACAATCTTAGAATGTGGTATTATATTATTGAACTTGATATTTGCATTCAAAACATAAGAAAAACTCTAAAACCAACTGTACTCCCGCACGCGAATATTGCGCATTGGGAGAAAATTTGTAATTTGTATTATTTGTAATTTATTGAATAAAGAGATTTTGAACTTGAACTTAAATCACGGGCAGCGGTAGTTCCTTAGCTTGTGTTGAGCCCTTAAACAGCAGGCTGGTGAGGATATTACTATTTTTTAATGTTTGGCGGGTTTTATGAGTGGGAATATAACATTATTATACATACAAAACTTGCTTACAGAACCATCCTACTTCAATTGCCACCAAATAGATTGTAGATCCACTGAACAATGTTTCAGTACATGTACCTGCTTTAATCTCAAGTTTCAATCTTGAGAAGTATTTATCCTTTTATCAAATAGACACTTGTTCATACTTTCTTTCAAGTTTATTATTGACGGTTGATGATTTGAAAGGACAATAAGATTTCGGATGATTTCTATGGCATATTAAAAAACGTTTAACACAGAGTTTCGAAGATTGAAAGATATCTTCCTCTTCAGGTGGAAAAACACTAAGTAATGTGAGTACATGTAGCCTACATTAATATAAAACAATAAATGTAAGGCTTTTTCGCCTGAGGAATAAGGTAGATTTCATTGCTCAAAAAGTAATGTTCTATTTTTTTATATCACTTATTTATTAATTTTATTTTACAAATTTTATGTTTTTCTTGTAAATGAAGCAAACTTACTTCAAATGAGAGAATTGCTCATGTACAGTATACTCCAGGAATGTATTTACTAACTTCGCAGAATCACCAATTATACGACAGTCTCGACAATCAGCAGCAGGTTCGTGACATATCGACAGAAACTTATGAAAGAGCTACGTGACTAATAAGAAGTTCACCAAACAAGTTGACGTGTACGGTGAAATATTTGAATTGGATGTATTAGTCAGCATCTAAAGGCGTACTCTTATTAACAGAAACAAGTATATCCGAGATCCAAGAAAAGCACTTTTAGATAAGGTTTCCGGTTTATTAGTCGTAAAAGAGGAATGATATGGCGTAGGCTAGTGAACAATTGCACATAACCTCAGTGGTTCAGTAGCAAACGAACCGTAGCTGCAGTCCAGTTTTGTCGTCCCTAGTGTGCATACAGTAGGTTTAATACGTGCGATTTTGGGAGCTTCCGTATCCTGTCTTGCGGAGATGCAGAAGATTCCGTGGTCTAATATCCTTATTGAATCTGTATTCTGGAAGGGGTGGCGGTAAGTGTGGATTTATACTTATACAATATATATTAGATTTTTTCAGTCCTATTCAATATCGTATATCACAGGACATCACATAATAAGTTGGAAAATACATTTAGCCTATAACTCATTGTCGAATCTTACATTAATTGAACTAGATTTTCCTGTTTTAGCAACCAAAAGGAAAAGTAATCGTATGTAAAAGTAGGCTCTTTGGCATAGAAGTATTTCGAAAATGTTCTTGTTTTGTAATAATCTAATCACTGACCAGTGGGTGAACGATTTCTCAAACAATTTTAAAAATATAATTTCTTATAGTGAATACTTTACTGGATAAAATATAATAATATGATTGTGTTAGTTTATATATAGCGGAATGCTCAGAGTTTTAGTTTTTGGTTGAAATAATTTTTATAGATTTTTTGAAGTAAACTTTGGTCAGAGCCCTATTAGTTTCAATTTCTAAAGTCAGAGAAAATATACAAATTTCATGTATTATTTCATGACGAAAGAAGGAATTTTAATCAGAGTTTCATAACCGGGCCAAAATTTAAAATATTTCCGATAAGCATGCATACACGAAAATTGGTTGGTGGGAAGTAAATTTTATTTATCAAATGTTTATTTTCCTTAAGAAAATACTAATAAAATTTTTCTAAAAACGTTACAAATATGCCTTTCTGTTACATTATGTTCACTTAAATAATAAATTGTATTTAATAGATAACATTTTATCTATTTCATAAAATACGTTTCATTTCCTGGAGCTGTAACTTACGTATATCTTTAAAATGATTTTTACCTACAGCAGTTTTTCATAAGGCCTTATCGAAAGATGATCAACTATTAGTTTAGGGAGAGTTATTCCAGTTGCAAATTTATTTTCAATTATGTGCCGAAAATTGGTTAAAAATGGACTTGAAATAAATCTAATTAAAAATTGATGTAGTCTATATACGAGCTTAAGCCTACAAACTCTTCTACACTTACCTTAAAGGTGGGATGACGCAACTATTATTTGATTGCCCAGAGTAACATAACCATTAAAGTTCTATATATTAACATAATTTCAATAAAAATAGGCCTGGAACATTTTAATGTTTATCATTATGGTAGTTTATATTAATTTATCTTAGGCAAATAAATTTTTGTTTAGAGCCTATTTATCAGTACACAACCAGATTAAGCAGTAAAGAATTTCTATGGGAGCTTGAATTTTAAAAGTGTTTCACATAAATTAGTTATAGATCTTAAGGTTATATAAACTGAAAGTTAAAGTAATTACAATATGTCTTATAGTGTTCTCTCGAATGTCAATTTTTATTTCTAAGTTTATATTCCAATGAAATAGTTCATACAAAAACAAATTAAAATTGATCACTAATACAATGTTGATTCAAGTATAATTATCTATAATCCATATATTAGTTAATACATAAATAATAAACAGCTCCCATATTTATATAACGAAGAACCTATTCTGTTTATACAAATAAAAGCCTATGATGTTTCTAAAACTGTTAATCACGCTACATACGACAGTAAAGTTTTCTACACTTGGATTTATCGTTGTCTAGATGTTCTAGATAGACAGACAGGAAGATACACATTACTTTTTTATAAATTTAGTGATGAATTTAATTTAATTAAACTTAATCACTGAAAGGGCAGACATTAGCAACATATTTTGATTTTTATCGACACTGTAGATTCTTGTTTATAGCTTAAGAGTATATTATGGATTTCAAATTAATTTTCTTTGAAAAGATTAATTTATTTTTCCCTTTTTTATTCTATTGTACTAAAAAAGTGTAAAAGACATTTCATTATTAATGTTTTTTGTTGATAATTAAATAATGTCCTTATTTATTAATGAACTATTTTTAACGTTCAAGTCTTCAGATATAAAAATTTATTTGTGTTGATGGTGGTTTCCATGTATACTATTTCATGTTATATCTCTATTAATGTCATATATATACTTTAAGAAAAGATTTTATACTTAAATAAGGCACTATTGATTCACACAGAATGGATACAATGTATAAACGTTATACTCGGCAATTAAATAGGTCCCACTAGTCATCATAGGTTAATCATTACATTAGGAAAAACACACAGAAGAATGGACGGAAAACTATAAGTATAGATTCTGGAACACATGTCCAAAGAAACCTTTTTGTTCATTTTCATAGGTACTGTTCCGTTAAAATATGTTGGAAAACTTCCGAAAGCCCTGTATAGAATATACACTCAGTGCATAAATTTAAACTGTTAGAGCAAAATGGATAAGGATTGAGCCTTAGTTGACTAATATAAATAAATATTAATATTTAAGTTATCCTTAAAATATTACTAATCATTATTCGTTAAGTAACGTTTTAAACTATAAATAATCGTTAGAATATAAGGGTTCTTTGATAATTTATCTGTAAGTAATCTTCCATAACTATTTAGAAAAACAATTTAAAAATAATGATTACAGTAGTATACTAATAATATTTAGAGTTAAAACACAATATCAAAAATAATGTCATATATAACTAAATAAAGTATCGTGCTCAGGGTGACCAGTTTGATACATTATCTTTCGAGATTTGATAAGTGATCAAACAGAAATACAGATCAAACGTTTTTCATATTTCTTCTAATGAATACATAAAAGGTAGGCTTTTTAAAAAGAAACCTCCAAAGCAAAGCCTGACTGAATAAAAAAGATTTACCTTGAAGAAGTAATTTATTGTTGTCAAAAGGGATTTTAAATAAAAAAAACTATCTATATTTTGCACTGTAATTACCCAATCTGTAAGTCTTCTAAAGCAATATTTTATTTTTTCTGGTGGCGTACTGCTATACCTGTATTACCATAACTTCGTAGTTTGATTTTATGGGCAGAGTGTGCCTATTAGTCTGCTCCTGTTAAAAATTATTTTATATTTTAGATTATATAAAGTTATAAATTTATTATACTGTGATTTGGGGGGAAATAAAGTGTTCTCTTTAGGTAATCATCCACACATTCTTTTTAAAAAATAAAAACTATGAATTATAATTAATGTTTTCTCAAGCTATGAAATGTGCGTTTTCCAATTTAGTTTTGAATCTAACATCACCCCTAAATATCTAATATGGCCCTTTTGTTCTATTTTAGCACAATGTGCACTACATATCTCACGTGTACAGAGACAATTAATTCTTAATAAACAATTTTATAAAGAAAACTTAACTATTCTCACAGACTGAAGTTTACATAATTAGTTTTATTTACACTAAGAAAGAAAATGTTACTGGTGAACCACCTTCGCAAAGCCTTCAACTCAGAATTAATTTTTAACGTAACGTAACGTTAACGTTTTTGTTTGAACTGTCATCAACACATCTCAGTGCTGTAAAGTGAGTGAAAGAAACTACTTATCCATAAAAATTAAGAACAATATAGCCCCTAGCCACAATCCTTGTGGCACTCCATGCTTTATCTCACCCAATTGACTTCCGTGATTCTTACACACTGCTTTCTATTCCATTCGTAGGGACTCAACAACACTTATAAGTTCATATTCTGGAACAGTCTCTATAAAAATAGATTGCGCTATGAAAACCAGTAAATTGATTTTTTTTGTCGAGCGATTAAAATTTATCTAGTGTATCGTTAAATCTACTTAGTACATCATATAGTAGGGAATTTGTAGCATGATCGGTGACTTCGAGATGCGCCGTAGGCAAAGACGGAACTAAAGTGGTGGGGGGTGGAGCTGCTCAGTGTGTTGCCGTATTCAGCCTTGTGAACTTCGGTCACCAGTCTTCTATACGTGCCGCCCTAAAAACATTCGCTTGTGCCAATTCACGAGTTGTAATACAATTTGTGAATTAATTTCGTTGTGCTCATTACGTTTTAAGTAAAGAGTTTATGATGGATCGTAATGTAAAAAGAAAAATTGGAGGTAGAAAGGTTATACACACCCAAACAAGAGAAGTGATTGCAAATGTTTACCATTTTATGAAACGGGAAGCAGAAACCAACACACTTATAAATTTGAAGAAAGTTCAACAGCGTGTCGTAGAGGCAACTGGAATTTCAGAAAGCACACTGAGACGAATTTTGAAGGAGGAAAAAAATAAGTCCAATTGGCAATTCTTTTAGAACGCCCAACAAAGTAAGAAAACGCAAACATATTAAAAGTGATCTGGACAATTTTGATTTGGGTGTAGTTCGAAGAACAATAAATAATTTTCATCGACAACAAGGCGAACGGCCTACATTGAAATCATTATTAAATGTGTTAAGGGAAAAAATAGATTTTAAGGGAAGTAAGTGGGCGCTTACAAAAATATTGAAGAAGTTGGGATTCCGCTGGAAAAAAGCTACTAACAACAGAAATATTTTGCTTGCTCATCATAAAAGACCACCGTGGTAAGAACATAAGGGTCTAGAAATGTTGGCAAACACTACAATATTCGGCTCCCGCCACCAATATGAGCCGGGAGCCGAAAACTCTCAGTAGGGGTAGTAGCACCGTATTCACTCCCCTACTCTAGATTGTGCCCCCCACGCGCTCACCTCCTGCACTCCTCACGCGCATCCCACCGGTCATGCTATAAATTCCCTACAGTACTCTGATTTAAAATAACTGTTAAATTTATTTGCTACTTCACATCTACATTAGTATTGTTACATTTCTGGCCAGTCTCTGTTTTAAATATTTCCCATGTGTGTTTTAATCGTTCTTATTGTTTTCAAAGAACTGAAAGTAAGGGATAATTATGTTTTATTGACTCGAAGATCACTGTTAAGCCTATTTATGAAACTTTTGAAATATTCACTCAAATTTTTATCGTTGGGCAGATTTTTAACCTTTATATCAATACATTGCTAGCTTTTATTCGTTTACTATTATCAACGTAAATCCACGACTTCAACCTAATTATATTTTATTTTTGAGTTTAAGTTCCTCTTTTCATTCTCAAGCTAATCCATTAATTATGTATTAATTATACTTTACAAAACGTTAAAAGCACGCGAAGCGTTTGTTTGTAAATATACATAATTTCAAACAATATTACCCAGTAAACTGTCCGTTTCTTGTAGTTCGTGCGATAAGCCAAGGAGGCAACCTTGACCGACACGGCATCACCTGTTGCCCCCACCCCGCCCCGCCATACCGTACCACTATCATAACCACACAGCTGTCATACAGTGATCTTTTATGTTGCTTGCTATTATCGCGGTATCAGTTAATACTTCCAAACTGGAGAAAGTGACTTAATTTCCAAGTAGATAATCAATGTATCTTTCAGGCTGCTTTGTTATGACGGTTGGATAATTAGTTAGTGACTGAAGTCCATTGTTAGCAATTAAATACTTATATTCATCAGACTATTAAGTACCTCAGAGTTATCTTTTTTGAAGTTTATTTAAACAGATAATTATAGATAGCCTAGAAATGCGTTATCTACGGACATATAAATAGAATAATAACTAGTATTTCATATTTAATTTAGAACGTTTAAAAATATCAAGAATAATTATACAAACTAACAGATTTTTTATTGGATAGGATTATTACTGATATTCGCTATATCGCTAACAGTTATGTTATAATAAACATTGCGTTTTGAGAGTCTGTACTCTTTTAATATGCCCCATATTATGTTAATATTTTCTTACCTTGATTAACGTACTGAGTATAATCTTTGTGTTCGCTTAAAGTTATGTTTTAATATTTTCTACTTGAAGAAGAGGACCGGCTATAGTCCTCGAAATATAAAAGACAACGTTGGAAACTACTGTTTTGCCTCAAAATTCACAAACATAACTAATGTACATTATACAGAAAAAAAAGAATGTAGTCTAATAATTTAATGGACTGCTGAATATCGTAACTAAGTAGATATTTGCAATAAATTGTAAATAAAAAAATACTGTGAGAATAAAGAGCGTCACATTATTTATTGGTACTTTTCATTTATAATTTCCACTTAATTACCCATAGTCTTACATAAAACCAATTTCCTTAAAAATTATTTTAAATGATTTAGGACCTAAATAACATAATAGTACAATATCAGACAAGAGTTTAAAGGCAACGTGTTTAATTCATAATACTACCCTGTTGTGTAAACACTAACATCTTTATTTTAAAATATACTTTCTGTTTTTTACCGTTTAACGTATTTGATGATAGTATAAAAAGCAATTATAACTTGTTTTAGGAATACTTTTAAAATGTAAAACCGGTACCAATCAGAAACAACAGATCTATTTAATGAATTTATGCAGAATAAACGTGGACATTTTTAATATTTTTCTATGAAAATATGTAGTAGTACCTAACTTTCAGAATTGTAATAAATTGTCATTAGCGCCCAACATGAATCCTACAGCTAAGCTCTAGAGTTTTTTTAACGAGTTTGTTACCAATAGAGTTTGTTCATGACAATTGTAACAATAATAATAATCAACATCATCATGAAATCCTCGAATCTACAGAAGTGGAGGAAATATTAACACGTGTACGTCCTACCTCCTACTTGCTCACTACGAATTGGGTTTGAAAATTTCACAACCTAAACACGAACTAAACAGCTCTTTCATTCCTACGGACACGCCCATGACCAGGAACCCAACAAACGGTTACATTGTTCTTTCTAGCAAGGGAGGAAACGGCTTGATAGCAATCCCAAACTAGTTTGGATTTGATCACACAATCATTATCAGTGCTTCCTGACTATCCCTGAAAATGTTAATCGTCTTGCTCCTATATCGCAGACGAAGAATCTCACACGCACATTCCATGATAGCTGCGACCTCCGCCTGAAAAACTGTAGGTTACGGATCCATAGGGACCACCAGTCCCCTACATGGTCTCACTTCCAAAATTCCAGCGGCTGTACCGATTTTTGTTTTAGAGCCGTCTGAAAACTATTCGAGGTCCGCTGGTGGAAGAGGTTTCCTTCCCTCCGACCAATCATCCCTAGAGTGTATCACATTCCTAAAGGGTTTGTCAAAGGAAACCTATTGTGGCATCTGATCAGAGAATTAACATCCTCCTGAATCGGGATGCTAATTCTTCATTGCCCACTGCTGCAGCTCGACCAGAGTCCTATCTGCTGAAGACAGTAGGCACTCCTCCTGGCTATAGCCCGAATAAAAATGTCCAGGGGGGCGAGGTTGAGACAACAGTCTAGAGCTGCACCGGGCGCAGTAGGAAAAGCCCCATAGTGAGGGATCCATCCTTTGGATACCCGCCAGACGAGCTACTACCATCTTGGCCTCCGTTTTTGGCCACCAGACGACAGCTCCATACATTAGTGCAGGTCTGACTACGGAAACATAAAGCCAGTACAAAAACCTCGGCTTCAATCCCCAAAATCCACCTATCACGCATCTGCATTGAATTAAAGACCATTTCCCCCTGGCAATGACCCTTTCTAGATGAGGTCCCTAGTTTAGAACTCCATCTAGAATCACGCCTAGGTACTTGACCTCGGACTTCAGCTCAATGGAAGAGCCTCTGAATAGAAATGGACCAATGCCCTCCATCTGTCACCTCCTGTTAAGGCAACCACAGCAGACTTGGTGGGATTGACAGTGAGGCTCACCTCATCGAGCCAATTTCCCACCATGTTCGGAGCACCAGTAGTCAGTTCTGTGACTGTTGTGTTGAACTTGCCACTCACAAGAATCACAATATCATCTGCGTGCCCATGTACAAAGACACCACTACTATTCAAAGAAATTAGTAGGTCGTCCACAACTAGGTTCCACAGAAGAGGAGAAAGGACGCCACCCTGCGGACAGCCCCTCTTAGTCCTTGCACTAACACTTGCTCCCATGAGGGTTGTAACAACTAACCTGTCAGCGAGTATAACGACTTTGATTGTAGATATTAATATTCAAGAATATTAATATTTAAATTATTAATGAGACATCCTAGACGATATAAAATATTTTTTGATCAGTAAGCTCCGAGTGAATATTTGGTACAATTTATAACTAAATTGTTAACTATTAAATATTATGTGGGTTGCCTAAAATAAAAATCACAGTTCTAAATAAAAATTATGGAATTATTTTAAACTGGCAAATTAATAAGTTCAACGTTTCAGAATTTTTATCACTCTATTTTTCACAAAAAATTGAAACCGTTTAGTAAATTTAAAGGTTCCTTTGGCAAGAAATAAAAATATTAATCAAATATATCAAACGAAAATCAGAGCTCTCTTCTAAAATAAAATAATGCAGTTTTAAATTAAAATCAAATACTACTTGGAAATAACTAAAATAAAAATGTTAACTTCTAAGTACACTCACAATTCAAAAAATAAAACTTTAAACTTTTCTTTATACTAGTTAAACCTTAACTTTCAAGTCTCTGCAATTCAGATTACAACTCTCTCAAACAATTATTAATGTTCAATTAATTTCCAATTAATAATTCACAATAAAACAGTTCCAGTTAAATATTAATAAATTAATAAACTTATAACTTTCAATTAAAGTTATTAACAAAGTTCAATTTTAATTCACTTTTCTTGCAAGCATGAACCAAATGTAACTTGTACGATTCTATTATGCTCTATTGTTCCTCGAGAATAAGTTATTCAGATTGATCTTTAGTTTCTATGAATTTAATTTTTTCCAATAAAAAATACGACAAAATTAATTTAATATCAGATCAGGAAGACTATTTCAATAAAACGTACAATAAATTTGGTGCTTACCTCAAAATCCCTCGCGGAAAAAAATTTAAGAAACACGGCGCACTGTCATTAACTTAACTCACGAAAATGGTCAAAAGAAGGGCGAAAATTATGAGCGGGTGCTTAAATACTTCCCTTTCCAATCAACTTTGCAGGACATCCGCGGTGTTCTCTCAATGGTCCAGCTGTATAAAACAAGGAGAACAATAGTTGCAACAAGACAAGTTCTAATCAATTCAAGGCAGTCAACCTGCTTTCCTAACAATTTAAAACTACCAGTACTAACTTGCCAAAGGATTACATGTTCGTTGTTGTTTACCCTGACTTTTCACAATATAATCTAAAATTAAATCCCAACATTTCGATCCCAAAATTTTCATTTAATTTAAGTTTTTATAAAAAAATCAATGTAGCTTTAAAAACGCTACAGTGAGCAAGGCTCTTATCCAGTCACATATTTGACCATCAATACCACGTCTAGAGACCGCAATGATAATCGCCTGAGTGGCTGTATGGTCAAAGGCCCCGTCGATGTCCAGAAAGCCACCTATGGCTACCTCTTTTGCTGCCAGTGTCTTCTCAACCTTGCATACCAATTGATGCAGGGCCTTCCAGGAGTGTAGGCATGCTGATGTGGATGTAGAGGTTGCTCTAAAAGCGATCCCTCCCAAACAAACGTAGCAACCATCTTCTGCATGGTTTTGAGAAGAAAGGTGGTTAGGCATATCGGCCTGAAAGACTTGGGTCGATCCATGCGAGTCCTTCCCTGCTTCGATATAAACACTACTGTGGACACTCTGCAGGATAGTGGAATGTACCTGAGGGCAACGGAGGCTCCGAACTGTCTGCACAGCTGGGGAAGGGGAATATCCAGCCCCCTCTGTAAGCAATCCGGTCTCACCCCGGATTCCCCAGGAGCCTTATAGGGACTGAAAGAGTTGATGGCCAACTTGATCCTTCTAAGGTTACGACACGGTGCGCCAGACTCCATTGCAAATGAGTTGCGCGCCCCGTAGGTCTCCCCTCACTGTCGAATGGTTGATCACTGTCATGAAAAATACAGTCCGGAAAGTGTTCACATCATAACTTTTAGAACTCTTTCCGTTTCAGTAATGTAAACAGCTTTATCGTCCTATAGACCACCAAGCGGTGAGATGGGATCTTTTACTAACAGCTTCTGAAGCCTTGCACAAGCCTCCACACTATCGATATCGGTGCAGAGTTTTTCCCAGGCTAGTCACTTAGCCGTACAGACCTTGCAGTTGTACAGTGCAAGAGCCTCGTGATAGGTCTTCCAAGTACCCAAGTTTTGGCTCTCCTGAATAAAGCCCTGACCCTCTTCCTCAAAGAGGCCAGTTCAGAGATCTACCAGGCTACTTTAGATCTACTCCTGTTGATAACAGGACAGCTGAGGTCAAAAGAGCCAACAATCGCAGAAGTCAGACTGTCGGCAGATTTGTCCAGCTGCTCCGTGTTGTGAATCCGTTTCCCATTAGTAGAGTCAGATTCTAATTGTGCCCTGAGGTTTTCCTTTTATGATACCCAGATTGTGTTTCTCGGATTCCTATACTGAACTTGTTCAAACACCAATTAAAGTAGATGTGGGTATGATCAGAGAGGGAGGGCTCGTCAGACACACGCCAGCTGCATATCCGATTAGCCTCACCCTCCGTCGTCATGGTCACAGATGGAGGTAATATGATGCAATCAGCAGGGTTCGTCCTGTCCCAACTACCATCAGCATAACTGTCGCGAGATTCCTGCAACAAAATTCCAGAACAGGATTGCTGTCGACCTTGTTGCCTACAACAAAACAAACTCTGGCATTATTAACCTGGGCGCTTAACAATTCTCAACCCTTTCATAGAAATCCCTAATATTTTTCCCTTGCAAATCCAAGGTTCCTCTATCAGAGCCACATCAAATCTTTCGACAGCAAGCGTCTACATAATACAGTTGAAGCAGCTTTATTGTGCTGAAGGTTAACCTGAAGGACCTTGATCACCAATGAACACCCTCTAGTTCCTCCCTTTAAGAGTAGGTGAAGACTGCTCATCAACCAAAATGGCCATCGTTCTGGAGGCTCCCGTGTGGATTACTCCAACAACCTTCCAGTCGGACACGGATATCCCAGCATTCTGTTTTCCAATGGCTATAAGAATGGTCGCAGAGTCCTTCTCGGCCATAGGACCATCGACCCTGTGGAAGACCTTGATAGATCTTATGAATTCTCTGTAGTCCCACAGATCACACCTATCCCCCCAGGGTCACTGATCCCCAGCCCTAGATCCAGACCCCGCAGCCAATCCCTGGTCTCTTCATTGCCACACAGCATGCCGAGAGCCCCCATTTCCGAGAAGCACATCTTGAACTGCAGGAACACAACTTCCGCTGAGAGTACCTCGTCAAGGATGCGCCCCCGCAGCTCTACGGCCTCCTCCTCCGAGAAGCGTCTCTAAGGAAAGCTCTCAGGGACCAAGGCAAGCTTGTGTCCCGTCTGAACTTCCCCGAAAATGTGTCCCACTCCCTCCACCGTTGAGGGATTGGTATTCGTGCATGCTCACTCTACTTGCTCAGGAAGTGCCGTCAGGTGCCTCTTAGGCAGAGACTTTTCCGCCGCAGAACCGCCCGAGCGCCCTCTCTTCCCACCCCTGATTAGAGTCAGCGCCTGCAGTTCCCCTCGGTGCTGACTCCCTCTGCTTTCTCAATTTCTTCCTTTCATTAGCTGACATCTTGACCGTTTGCCTCCTCCATTCACTGTCCGGAAGCCAGGTGCCATCATCTATCTTTTGCTTCATCGCCCATAGCTTGCGCAATTTAAAAGGGAGCTTGAGGTTGTAATCCAGTTCACATGCTTCAGAGTCTCTGTCAATGGATTCAACCTTCGCACCTGCACCACCAACTGCGGAGTCGTCGTCGATAGTAGTTTGGTATGAGGAACAGGCAGAGACATCCAAAGCCAGGTTGCCGGATGCAACTACCTGTTGCAATCGTTCCAGATGAAGACCTGTTGGGGTTATTTTGTATTAGAATCCATAAAGGTCCCACGAGTACCGATAAAGTAATAAGTCCGTCCCGTCAGAGCCCCGCATGAAGGTAAGGCTATTTACGCTTGGGGGGCGCCCAATCCCCAAGGGCTCCGTTCGCGACCCATGCATCCTAAACCTGAAATAAATCAAAACTGATAATTCTTTTATAAGAAAACTATCTAAAAAATATTGCAGCAATATAATTGGAATAGTGTTAAAAAGAGATGTTAAAACACAAATCATAAATTTTATTTATAGAAACTATTAGAGACTATTTACAAAGCGTTCCATTTTATTCAAAAAACACTGTAAGTTTATGAGAGTTCAGAGTTACTTAATAAAAAAGTGTTTAATTAACAGACAAAAACTTCAAAATGCTTATATTTCGAAGATCAATGGCCCATTAGAAGGATTATAAATTAAACTTTTAAGTATTATAAAATCAATGGCGCTTTGTTTATAATAAATTTAAACAATTTTGAACATTTGAACTTCTTGCTAGCGTAATAATATTCGACCATGCCAGGGGATGGGTTGTTACCGGTGGTAACCCTTGGGAAAATGTCACCAATTCTATTTTATAATCATAGTCATGTTAACATGAGACGCATGAAATCAACGGGATTGTCATCCACGATCTCCACGAATTTGCTATGGTTTTAAATAACAACTTTATCGACAAATCTGCAACGTTAAAATCTAAATCATTTTATTCGAGGAAACAGGCGAGTCTTGCCGTTAATCTAAATCTTAAAAGTTTCAAATTATTAATATATTTAATTAAACTTTTTTTCCACAAAATCTTTTTCATCCTTACTTGTCTAGCGATATGTTTTTGAGCTATCCCCTTACTTGACTTTATTTTCAATGTTATCAAACACTCAGAATGTTTTTCAAACTGTTTTTAAGAACGGTAAAGCTATCATATTCATCAGGAATTGAAATTTTAACTTTAATAGATTGAGGGCAATATTGATTACTCAATTTGTTTGTTTGTTTTTTTTTTGTATTTGAGAAAATTATATATTTATGCATGACATAAAATCAACTGTGCATCTTGAAATTAAAAATACCTTCATCTCAATCGGGGTTCAATTATAAAACCTTCAGAATTTCCGCTGTTTCTTTATTTTCTCGTAAATCATTGACTTCGTTGAATAAAGGTAGCTTAATTGTACTATTTTATTGAATTTATTAAGGCTTTTGACGTTGTAGGTTACAAGAATTTTAGGGTGACTTAACTTGAAGTATTTGGATCCAGGCTGAGATATGTGTACTAAAATTTTGATTTCTTCAGAATAGAATAGAAATGTATTTCCATCGGGATATTTTTGGTCGTCTAGGTTCTCAGTCCGCGAGAGAGTTTCAGAGAATATTTTCCATCAGATTGCATCTTAAGTATCATTCCTCTCTTTATTAATGTACCAATGCATTGAATTTGTGTTGAATAACAGCAATTTGTTTAAAATTCAAGAACACAGTTGCAGCAAAAGAAACTAAGATTAGTTATAAATATAGAAAATGAAGTAAAACATGTATAAAAAATCTATTCTTAGCCCCATATGATTTCACTTCTCAAAACTAGGACGTTATCTGGTCGGAAGGGTATTTTTCTGTTTATATGGAGTTCTCGAGTTAATTTAAATATGAGCTTACCTTTTACTTTCTATTAATATATTGTTATTATTGTATAATTATATTCTATTCTTGGAATAGTGTAAACAAAATTTGTTTTACTGTGTAAAATAAAATAATAAACATAATAACAGCAAGTCAGATTCCATTGAAATCATCACAATATTTATTTACTTTGATTAAAGCCTAACAGGTTTTGTGAGCATTTTATGTTAATACATAAAAAATTAAAGTAAATGGGCTACTCCATAATTTCCATGAAAATAGTTTTATTCAGATATATCAGAAGTTCACTACCTAAGGTTTGAAAGTATGAAGGTTGTGTATGACAATGTCGATGGTACAAATGTATATATATATATATATATATATATATATATATATATATATATATATATATATATATATATATATATATATATATAAACTAATCTATCTACCTACAATAATACGGTACTAAAAATCTTAATATAAAATCTTAAAATATCTCTAACAATTAAAAATAAACAGGTGAAAGATATTTTAAGTCAAATATAAAATCGAAGGTACGGACCAGAGAATGAAAGAAAGCAACAAAAGAATTCAGACAACAAAAAAAACCACATTAAATCTCTAAAATAGTGTCAAACAATTCCCCTAAACGAGTAAAATTCCAAACTGATCAAGAACCCTTTCAGTTGACATTTAAATATCGTTTGTATGGGATCGTTTTTTATATTTCGGGGTAAACAAGAGAAGAACCTCGCTCCAGCATCGTGTGGTAAATTGTAAGCTAAAGTTGAGCGATGAGTAGTCTGAACTAAAGTAATGGTAGCTCTAGTGCTGTATTGAATGTTATTACCTGTTAATATATTTTTGATATTGAATTTGGAAAAACAATGGTTTCATAAATGTACAAAGCAGTAAATGTTCATATAAACATAAATAAAAATGCATATCTAAACCCGAAAATACGTTTCTATATGAACATCTTCTCCTGAGTCCAGCTATCAACCGAACCGCATATTTGTGAAGAACAAACACTCTTTTCAACAGCGTCTGAGATGCTGAGCCCCAGACTATCAGACCGTATCTCTTCCGAGACTAGATCAGTGCGTGGTACATAATTTTCATCAGATATTGGTTCCTATATTTTGCATACTGTGAGAGCAATAATATTGAAAAAGCCAACGAGTTATAGACAACATTCACATGAGCCTCCCACCTTAAACATTCACCAATTTGAATTCCAAGATACTTTGCAACAGGAGCCTGAGGTACAAATTCCTCATGAATATGCAGGAATATTACATTTGTATTTTGTTTTGATCAATTTGATGTATTTTTTCATGGACAGGAATAAATTCTATCAATACATTAAGAAATAAAAACTCATTTTTGAACGTCAAATGATGACTCAGAGCGTCCAGGTACGTAATAAGATTACGACTGCGAGTCGTGGGATTGTGTAGAGGCAAAAGCTTACAACTAACTCTTTAGGGGCCTCAGCCCTACGGACATTGTATAGACAAAGTCTGTAAAAGCCCTCAATCAGTAAGGTGGTATTGATTCATGTAGTATTTCTTCGACAACTAATTTTATTG
Organism: Homalodisca vitripennis; assembly: GCF_021130785.1. NCBI lineage: Eukaryota > Metazoa > Arthropoda > Insecta > Hemiptera > Cicadellidae > Homalodisca > Homalodisca vitripennis. The sequence goes on from NC_060215.1 coordinate 119,932,163, forward strand.
TTTCTGGTTTGAAACAGTTTATATTAGTCACAATATACATCTATGAACAAAACTCTATCCTCCCTGCAGCACATCTAAAAAACTTCCATAATGCTTCAGGATACAAGATTACACTTTGTTGGTTTTTCCGTGTTAATTTTTCTCGATGTTTTCCAGATCGAGCGAGTATCCCAGTTAAAATTAATTAAAATATCTATTCCGTACAAAAGTCCTCTTCAAGTACTAAGTGTGCTCTTCATACGTTTTGGGCTTATTTCAGTGCATCAATCTTTAAGCTCTTTTAAAACTTGCATTCCAAATCGACTTATAGTGACACTTCTACAGGCACTAACACTGACATAAGTTACTAGTACTGAACAACTCATATGTCTTAGCTACATTTGTACTTTGATATTATAAACACCTAGTAATCTGTCATAATATACATAATACGTACTCAAATAAGAACCTATAGATATTTAAAATTACCTGTAAATGAACGTTTACAAACTAGTTTGTACCTTTATTTGTACCACAGGTACTCAAGTTTATCGCACTTCAGGTCAGTGGTTGCACTAGTTGCCGTGGTGCTGTCAAACATCGATGAGGAAAAGCAATGTAAGGAACCGATACCAGACATAGACGAGGCAAATCTTGGGGATTTCATACGAAACGTAGATGGAGAAACAGGCGAGTCAAATGGAAATGATATAACTGGAAATGATGACACGCAGGAGAACTGCCCCACTGAACAGATCTCTGACACTGCCGCTTTTAGTGTATTTCTGGGAGATTCAGATCAGGTATGTATTTTAGTTTACCTTGTGTGTGGCATTTAGAGCATTCGAATGTCAATTGAACAAAGGCGAGTGTGTCTGGTAGTGAGAATGGAATAAGCATATTTTAATTAATTATTTACGATTGTTTGTATTAAGTTATATTTAACTTTATCTTTATATTTAGTAATTTTAATTTTCAAGTATTATCATTCTTAATGCTGTTATTTTAATAAGTTAGTTCGTTTGCCATCGCTCAGAGATACAGAAAATCAGTAACACTACTTCCCGAGATCTGCAATCTGATCTCTTGCTCAGGTGAAAAACTAACTTAACACATAACTACAGTCAAGTTTGTATGTGTTAACTTTCATCAATTGGTAACTGTTCATGAGGCACATAAAAATGTGGGAATGCTCTATTGTAGTGGTCAATAATGGGTTGGAATTTTTGTGATGGGTCATAATTAGGTTCATTAAATTTAGGTAGTCTTTTGTTATCAACCATGTGGAAGCAACTTAGCAACACTCCAAAACGATTTCTCCTGAACATTCTTTTGAACCAGGGAGTTGACTGATTAGTACAATCCGTCCAATACGACTTCATTGTTGGCTTTTTAATGAGGCCCATATTTAATATAGTTATAATGAAAGTTTTTATTTCAAGTACTGTTGTTGGTACCCAAGCTCTCAACCGACTATGTGGTGAAAGTTGGTCTCATTTGACTAATAACTGGTCACTATATCTGTTTGTTTCCCTTGAGAATAATGATAAAAGTGAATGATTAAAAAAAGGTTGATATAATCAACTGCACTAGCATTGAAAAGTGGGCAAAGTTTGAGACCAGAACATTCCACGTATTGAGTTATGTGTTAGTGGCCTAGTTGAAGTGTTATTATTATTTTTTTCCCAAACATACTGATGTTAATTAATAGGCTGTAGTTGATTAGCATTGATTAGGTCGTTAGAGTCATCTTCAGAGTCACTTGAGCTACAGGCCTACCTTGACCTATAGGTCGGGTCTGTTCTGTAGTACTTGTGTTTGGTAAATTTCACATTTTCACTCCCGTGAGATAGCAAATTGTCAGTCAATGTAACTACTACACACAATAGCTAAGCACGTAACAACTAAAACTACTAATATTTACAACCACAAAGTAAAATAATGAAGAAGAATCCAGCATACAATAATACGATTACACTGAAGCATAAAGAATAAACAACGAAAGATTGAGAACTGACTGGCAGCAGTCAGCTGATAATGTCACGTTAAAATTACGAAATAAAAATGAATAGACCTGGAAAATAAAAATGATATTCATATTAATTATCTAAAAATATACCAGTATTGATCAATAGTCTACTGTGGAGAATAAGTGAAGAATAGATGGAATAAGAACAGATGGAGTCCCATCATTTTAAAAGTTTTTATGCAAAGTTAAACATAAGGGAATACACTTCCTACCCTGTTCAACTGGAAGAGGCTGGAACAGATAGCATGTTTAAGTCAAATATTGAGATAGTTTTAATATTCCTCCTTGTGGTGCATGCAACATAGTATTTCAAAAGAAAGAGATCTCTCTTCAGTTTACTTTGCTGATCCTGAATATCTAGCAAAGTTCCATTTAGGGCTGTGTGTAATGGAAGTTCTCCTCAGCTTTAGGTCCACATATAACAAGAGCACTTCGGCAACAACTCGTTGTTTATTTTCCAAATGAGTGCTATACGCTAACTTTTTTTGCCATCATTAACTAGCGTAAAATACTCACCTATGCTTCTTTCGACGGGAATAGCTCTTGTGGAATGGTTGTAATATCTTAAATGAAATTATACCTTATATTTGGTGTATAGTATGTAGTCTGACAGAGTTTCAAATTAGGACACTATTACTGTTAACATGGCTGCATGCAGCTAATATCATACTTCATAAGTAATATAATCTTATAAACAAAATGTTTAGGAAAAGAGTATAATAATATGTATTTATAAGTTCCGTTTTAATTCATAATTTGTATACCAGTGTATCGTCAATTGGTTTTCAATATCATTTTTAACTGTTAGTATAATAAATATTATTGGCTGTGATATATTATGTACCTGTTATATATATCTGCCATTTGTAAAGACATTCATATAATTACATGTTAAAAATGCAGTATTGTTCATTGAGCAAAGTTTTATATCCAGAGGAGAAATACAATAACGTATCACAACGTTCCGACACGGGTCATATAAACACAGAAAGACTACCGCATGTACCAAGCGAGTTTTGGAAGAGTATAGGAATTTCAAACTCTCTTGTTTTGTTTGTAGATTTTATGTAATTTTAATATGGGACCTGCAAAAAACAACTTGTCCAAAACTTCCCACATACGTGCAGACTTTTGGATCCTTCATTCGAAGATATTCACGTCAATACACTGATATTTCACTCTACTTTGGTATTCATATCTGTCCAAAGTGTATTTTAGTTTTTATTTACTCTAAAAATATTTAACATTACTAAACACCATACAGGGGTTATTGATGACATCTCTATAAGTTTTTAAAGGTATTAAAATATAATACCTCATTATTAAGCAGAGTAGGGATAGGAAATATCTGAAAACTGAACTAACTCACTTAAGTTACGTTGCAAAATAATAAGTATTGATGATATGAGACTAAATATCTTTAAAGAGGCTAAATAACTAACACATTTCATATGGTCGGAGTTAGTATTATTGGTTTGTCTCACCAACATGGTGGGAGTGGTGGGAGTGAGAGGAAGTTAAATCATATTGAAGTTATATCAAGATTTTTTTATCTTTGGCGAAATTTACTAGGTGTTACACAAGTGTAAGGGTTAGAAGGGCCTGCCATAGGGACCTACCTGATGCCTGATCATTATGATGAATATTATAATAATTAATTGTGTTTTTGTCATCAAGACATAACAGATTTAGGAGTCGTCATATAATGAATATTTCCGATAAAATACCTATATATTTAGTTGTTCCTAAACACCTATTTTTCCTGGACATCATTATAGGAAACAAAATTAGTTTTATTAGTTTTTAGAATCGCCCCATCAACATGATTAATTTTCAATGTCATTCAGCGGAATCTGATATATTTGTTGCATAATAATAACAATATCAGGTGGTCTTATTACCAACCCTTAAACGTATTTGAAAGTTTTAATTCTAATGTGGGTGGAGAAGTTTAAAAAAATACTTTGGGTCTTTTATTTTTACTTGCAGAAGTCAACGTAATCAGTAACGATGATAGTGGTTATATGTGCCAGTGAACTAACATTTTGTGTGTATTAGTACACTAGTTTGATGACACAAAAATATATAAGAAATAATATTAAATGTTATTTACTTAAAATTCATAGGAGAAATATTTAAAATACATGAAAAAGTTATAAAACTTGACATTTAATACAGCATGTTCTGTGCGTGCATTCCAGTTCCAGTTTATATTAATACAAACTAATAATAATTACAGTAATAATAATCTTATTATAACAAATGCTGTTCATAAGCAACATAAACTGTTATATACTATTATAATTATGTTTCAGAATATAAAAAATAGTATAAATTAGTTTACTGAGTGCATTATTTAAACACGTCCTATAACAGCTATTAAAATATTCTCGTAAGAGTTATAAATTCTAATTTGTTCTAAGGAGTCAACTAGCAATGATGATTTTCTCCTTAGTCAATTAGCATTAGCTAATTATGACTTATGTTGTATAATTAAACTATGATGTGTTATATGTTCTTCCCCATGCTGTTATATTTATTAAAAGTTGCTGTACCATTTAGTGCATAGGGAATGGCAAGAAAAAAATTTAAGCATACTTAAGATTACTATTTTATGGCATTAAGATTATCCCTTCAAATGTATCCATCTCATTCTGAATTTAATTAAAATATTTATGTTGGTCATGTATATAAAACATCCTAAACTCAGAATCAGTACAAAACATATTTTGCTACTCTACATACAATAATAATGTTCGACTTTTTAGATTTTTGCAATTTAAGTGGTTAAAACTGAATTATAGCATTGGAACTAGTTAGAAAATGTTCCAAAAAAGAGTTAAAATACATTTTCGAGTTATAAATGTGGTACTTAATGTTTTGTGTTTTAGGTTCCGAGTGCCAAGTTCGATAACAAGGCTTCATTACGTGTTTTCGTTCGAAGATGATTCTAATCAGTTTGGCGGATTTCATTACTACAATTTAAACTCTGGTATGTCAGAGTTAGTCCCTGCATATTATACACTGGATGAAATACAAGCACAGCCATTGTGTGCTCCAGAAGTTGAGCTACAGGACAAAGAAGATGATGATATAATCGACAACTCAAGGTATGTACTTCCATATTCCCACGGTCCTGCACGCCGCCGTCACAACCGTGTTAACGTGATTAGAGCAATTGAAGAACCAGAATTACAATTTAAAGATCTGATAATAATTTTCTTTTTGATCATACTTCAAGTAGTCATATTCATTTACATCATCAGTAAGGTTTTCACCCAACCATTATATCCAGAGTACAAAAGTGAATACGCATAATCTTTTACTTAACGTAAAAGTTTTACATTCATATATTGTTTAAATTGATAGCATATATCATTGTACATTACAAACGTTATGTTCTTTATATTCACTTATATTTTTGAGAGTATCTTACTATCAAAGTCTAAAATATCATAAGCAACTCTTAAAAAAGGTGTGACATACTGCTACTTATAAATGTCCTTAAACCATATCCTTTACTGTATTGAATTGCCTTGGTGTTTTTATACATCGTGGTCACATGCTGTATAAGAGTAAAAACTTTCTCTCCAACCCACATGTTATAAGCTTTGACCGACATGATGTATGTTCATTAAAACTTAAGATACAATTGTACATACTTTACAACTGAAATAAATATAATATTTTATTTACAGAAAGTATAATATACCAACTTTCAACGTTTATAAACGGTTTCTTAAATGTATTATATATAAAAAAATTAGGTAAAATTAGGTTTTAGCTTTTAAATAACAGCAAAACAGTGTCAACATGAAAAAGGACGTTCAACTCAGTGATATGGTTGCTCTTAAACTCAGACGTATAGCACTCATTTTTGTCAGTAACTCTTCATTTCTACAAATATGGGCCTGTCGAGATTTTTGCCTGTGAGAAGGTAAATAGTTTGAAAGATTTTGTATTCTTAGTTCAAGTGTATAGTTAAGAATAAAAGTTAGTTTTTGGACATCAATACAAACTGTTTAGTGAATTTTGAGTTTAGTTACTTTATAATAATAGTTTATTATTTTAATTAATTACTGTCATTAAATATTTTTTTATATAAAATAAATTGTTAAAATATTTTGCATGTATTAAATCTCAATACAATATGTTCAATACAAATACTATTCTGTAGAAAAAATGTCTAAATAATAATTTTGTTTAAAAATAGAAAGTATTATTTTTGATTGCAATATCTTATTATGTTTGGAGAAAGGTCCTTATACAACGCTGCTTCAAAATGTTGCCCGGTTTGTCACCAAACCCGGTTGTGTACAAATACTCTGTTGTCTCACAATAGATACTTTGGCTCATTGGCTACATTTACAACAATGCCCCAGAACATTGCTGAGCAACAAAATGTTGACCGGTTTGTCACCAAACCCGGTTGTGTACAAATACGCTGTTGTCTCACAATAGAGACTTTGGCTCATTGGCTACATTTACAACAATGCCCCAGAACATTGCTGAGCAACAAAATGTTGACCGGTTTGTCACCAAACCCGGTTGTGTACAAATACGCTGTTGTCTCACAATAGATACTTTGGCTCATTGGCTACATTTACAACAATGCCCCAGAACATTGCTGAGCAACAAAATGTTGACCGGTTTGTCACCAAACCCGGTTGTGTACAAATACGCTGTTGTCTCACAATAGAGACTTTGGCTCATTGGCTACATTTACAACAATGCCCCAGAACATTGCTGAGCAACAAAATGTTGACCGGTTTGTCACCAAACCCGGTTGTGTACAAATACGCTGTTGTCTCACAATAGATACTTTGGCTCATTGGCTACATTTACAACAATGCCCCAGAACATTGCTGAGCAACAAAATGTTGACCTGTTTGTCACCAAACCCGGTTGTGTACAAATACGCTGTTGGCTCACAATAGATACTTCGGCTCATAAGCTACATTCATAACAATGTCTCAGAATATTGCTGAGCAACAAAATATTGCCCGGTTTGTCACTAAACCAGTTGTGTACAGTTACTCGGTTGTGTCATTATAGTTACTTCGGCTACTAAAATTTCATGCAATGACCCTTGAGAGTATCGGTAACCGATAATGTCACTAGTTGCGTTACTAGATACATAGCAATAGTTGCTCAGTGAAGGTAAACAAATATTATATAACATATACAACACATATTTTGGTACACACAGCGATATGTCTAACATGATTAAATGATTTCAAAATTAAAATTTACATAAATTTTACAAAGTCATCATATTCCATCGAATTTAAATTTTTAAAATGATTAATGAAAAATACTAAAGTTACTTATAACTTTTATTTTTAGACAATACGACTTTGAAAACCATATTTTTTAAAATGAAAAATGAATAAATATTACTAAAGAATTATCTATCAATAATGAAACAATAAAAATCTAATACACTACAAGTAAAATTAAATACAAATACGAGTATATTTGAATAACAAGAATAATTCAATAACAACTATGAAAAATTAAAGTTAATATGGCATACAGCAACAAGACTTAAATTTGTATGTTTCAAGAAAGAAGCCCAGTCCACCGTGTAAAACAAACGAGATTAGGATTTTTTAAAGTGTTAGTTTCCTAAATTCCTAAATAAGTCGTAAATTGGTAATAAGATTTAATTTATGAAGATGGAGAGTCATATTTTTTATATCTTGTGTGATTTGTATTCCGGCAAGAAAGATTTTGGGGGTAAATTGGAAATAACTCATTCTACAAATGTGTTCTTTTAATTGGACACAGACAAAAGATTGAGATGAATTTTGATAGAGTGACTTACGTTCGCCTTGCGGCTCTTTCTTAAAGATATAAAGTGTTTAAAACATTGTGCCCTTTTATCCAACATGGGAAGCCCCTCTTAGGTTAAAAATTAACATTTTACATTAGAAGGATTAAAAGTATTTTATTTATATCTGCCTCTATTCAAAACGAATGAAGATTGTTTCATAATTGTTCAAAATCCTATATGTAAAAAAGCAGGAGAATATTGTTAATATAGCAATGAGAGGTATGCATTGGTATATAGTAAAAAAGAACGAAGGAACGTGTTACATATCGTTTTAATAAATGTATAAGTGTTACTGGGAAGATACCAATACTATTACTTGAGTATTATAGATTACTAGCTGTTTCCCGCGGTTTCGCACGCGTCTCTTAAGCTTTGCCTGTACATTTCTTTGCCTTCAAATAATGTTTGGCTATTTAATATACGTAACTGTGTCGTAATTGCAGTTTATAATGTGCAGACGCTTTGATAACTTTTATATCTTGCAGTACAGCCTGGTGGTGAGTTACATCAATGGGCATTGCATATAAACCTTCTACATAGAAAAATACAAATAAATACAAATTTTCATAGTGATCGGTCCAATAGTTTCTGAGTCTATAAAGGACAAACACACAAACATTCATTTTTATATATTATTATTGATCATTGGTGCAATCTGAATTTAAAATTAGGCAATGACGTCTTCTATGCAACCTGCATTACACTACTGATCAAGCACTTTACAATAACAATTTTCTAAATTTTAAATGTAAACAAATGTTTCTGCCTCTTTGATGAACTTCAGCTGAAAGTATTAACAGCTGTTAAGTATCAGTTCGCTTTGTATTATGTGTCGTAGCGCAGTCTGTCGGATCCAATATAAAACACTCTAACATCAACAACGATTTATAATTAAAAAATTAATTAAATAAACTATTTAAATTGGACCAAATTTACTCTAGTACGTATGCCTATGTTACTTCCAGGAACGTGTAGAATCACTGTACAAAATTTCACGATGTTTCATGCATTGGTTCCAGAGTTATAACGGAACATACAAACAAACATTCGCATTTATATATATAGATGAATCACCTAGAACTTATCTATATTTATAATTGTGCAAAAATAGCAAAATTGCCGCTATTTAAGACGTTTAAAAATGTGAATACGTGTACTCTCCAAGTAACATCTTTCTTTATCTGGAAATCCAGGAACCTTTGAAGCAGTATCTAGTAATTGAAGAAGATAAGAGTCATCACTTCTTATAGTCCTCTGGTACTTGGAATTAAAAGTTTATTAAAACTGTCTGCATTGTACTGAGAAGCACATTTTTATCTTCCTTCCCAAACTTCAGACCTTTCATTTCCCATCACCCTCTCATCGACTAGAATCTAGCAAACCGTGACATTGCTGTCGACAGAGTAAACCGCATACGCATATACACGTATAAATGAGCACAATTACTTACATGTAAACGGACAGTTTAGAATTTTTGGAATTCCTAAAACAAATTTTTAAACAGGTTTTGACAAAACTGTAGGCAAACACAGCTACCAAGTACAGCTATATATATATATATATATAATATCTCATTCACATAAGTAGTAAAAGGAGAATATTTATAACTACAGGACATAGCATTATAACTTAGCTGTACGTGATACAATTTCTGAAGGGTGATAACGTTGGTTTAGATATTTAAGATAGGACCACAACTACGCGATTGGGAACCTTCTTTTATATAATTCCATATGTTATTGTCAAATAAATTACAAGTTTTTGTAAAATACTTATACATATTATCATCTCGTGATTACGCTCCTCCTTGTTTTTCTGATTGTTATGTAACGATTTTCACTTACGCTTGCTAAAACATCTTCATAAATATATTATTCTTTTTGTGTACTTCCAATATTGTTTGGTCTTAAAGTTTTGCACCTTCATTTCTCTCACAGAAAATAAAGTCTACGTCCATGATCATTACTAAAGATTTTATAATTATTGGAATATCCCAACTTCTATAGCATCTTCAGACCTCTTTTACTCTAAAATCAGTTCATGAGTTTTATCTACATATAATGCCAGTAGTTTAGTTCTGGTGGTGTAGGTGTGGCAAGGAAGTGAGACGCTCCATACTAGGGACTTAGGATAATGAAAACAATTAAATCCATTATCGATTCATCAAAGTGTGATTGAACTCCACGATTAAGTCCAAGTAGTTGTGTTAAAACGTGTAATTAATTCTTCTTATATGCGATATTTTTGTCTCAAAATAACTCTTAGAAATTAGTTTTTTACTAGCATAAATGTTGGAAGATTTGTAACGATTTAACGAAATTCATACCCTAGTTTATGAATTTAAATTTTTAATAGTTATTGTTTAGTATTCATACTAATCTGTTCCTAGTTCTACAGCTCACAATTAATACATTGTCCAGTTTATTAGTAGTTTTGTATTTATTATAACACCTGTGAGATGGTATTCATATTAAAAGTAGTGTAGTTATTAAACAATAAATTGTGATCTATTAGTATTGGAAAAATAATCTGAACGAATAAAATACTCAAGTATCTTTTAGTTTAAATAGGGGGTTTGAAAGGAAAACCTCTCCTAGTTTTCTAACTAGTAGCTTTACATCACATCTTTGTTTCTCTATCTTATTATTTTACAAACCTGGTACATTCGTTACGATTCTACCAATTATTATTCTTATATTATTATATAGGTAATAATAACGCAGTAATTTATATATTTTACATACTACATATTTATATTTAATAAAAACCATCGTTATGGTATTGTTATTCGAATTGCAATATTTAATTATACAATTATACAATAATAATGTACTCGGTATACCATTGAAGAAATCTGTAACTATACGGGTCACATGAGATGACGTCAGAGATAAGCTTTGTTAATTAAAACATTATTCACGCTGATTAGCCCGTATGTATTACGTTTACATTATTTTCAAAGTCAATACCACAGCAACGCCATATTCTTTCACTACATATCACAAAGTATTGTATGTAGGTAAGTTATTACAACGTATTGAACCTCAAACTTGATGTTTTTAATTAACAAATTTAATGGATCATAAGTAAAACTAGTGACCCTATCTGTAATAACAACTAATTAATTTGTAGTTCCTAATTAAGAAAAACATTGTTTATTTAAATTAAAATTGCGGGTTTTGCTTTATTAACTTAATGAAATCGTCCTACAAAACAAAACAATATAAGGTTTTTACAGGGTGTAAATGAGAATGAACGAAGTTGTAAAACAAAAAATGGAACAACTGTTCACGCGCGGAGCAATATTTCCATGTTGTACAGCCACGTCAGGCGTCACGTGATCTTTTGTGACCGTGATTCAACCTCGTAATGACGTCAACGGATACGGCGCCATCTTTGGAAACGTAAATGAAAAATAATACTGAAATGAGAAGAATTTGGGCAATTATCTGTATATATACTTAAGTAAACTTTTACAAGACCAAAATGGTGAAATATTGGTATAAATAAACTTATCCTCAATCCAACGATAGTATTTTTAAGTAAATAATAAGTAAAATATCAGAAATTCAAATAAAAATTACTTAAAAATTAATAGAGTATATTGTTAAAAGTTAAGTATCAAGCCTTATTTTCAACAGCAAGATAAGGCACTAAAAGAACCAATATAGTAATATTGTTTAGTTTTTCAAGGAATCAACAGGTAGATATGGTTTTAAAAAACACTGACAAGAAGCTACCAAACATATAACCTGGTTTGATAGGCCGATCATGAAGTTTAGTTGGAAAGAGCTTTGCCAGTTTCTGATAAATAAATCTAACTTCACCAGCTCACATGTTAGCACTCTATCATTCTTCAGCTAAATTAGGATTTTTTGTAATCAGGCCAAGTTAGATGATAAAACTATGTATTATATATAATATGTACATTGGGTCGTCTAAATAAAGTATTTATTAATTAACTTTATAATTTTACAAAATGTTGTTTTTTATTAATATATTAATAACTTCTCTTTAGTTACTTTTATATACTTATTATAACAACTTTTATCTTATTATCTGATTTTTTTAACTTGATCATATAATGCTCCTAAATTCTGTTTCCATCAAGGAAAATTACCTAAATATTATTTCCCTATTTTATATTCCTTCCGAACATGTATTATGTTAAAGGATTGTGACTAATACTTTATTTGAAACTCAAAAAAGATTACATCTATGAATGACATCCTGATGACAGGACCAAAACTTCAAAATGAAATCTGCGATATTATTAACCAGTTCCGTCTGTACAATGCGTGCAGTAAAAGACCCATGTTCCGAAGACATGAGGTGCACCCGAAAGTTCAACGTTTTCAGTTCAAATTTTGGCGTTCTAATCCCTCTTAACTCCTCTCTTTCTATCAGTTCACTACCATGGACAGTTACTGTGGTTTGCCTCTACTGTACCCCTTTCTTGGTTACAAACTCCCCCTGCCACCTCAAGACTGATGTGGTGAACAGTGTAGCACAAGCACATGAGCGCACACCAGGTCAGCTGTACCAGAGCACCGCGCCAAGAACCGACCACCCCTCCCCAAAATTCTGGAGCCCGCACCTCCAGCGCCGTAACTACTCCGAGCGGAACCCTGGTCATTCCTGCGGTCCGAGTGTTTTCACTTCTCAACTAAGGTGTTCTACTAAGGTCGCTCTCGTATTAGTGTCGTTTTAACTAGCTCACAAGTATGTTTGGTTTGTTTTGTTGAACTCCTGGGTAAGTTCAAGGGGGGCGGTGTATAATACTTGCAATTTACAGTTAGGTTAGGCTTTAGTTTATTATGTAGAATATCTATGATATCAGTAGAAATAGTTTAGGCAAATCCTATTCCAAATCAATAAACTGGCAAGTAACCTTATCCAGTGACCATTGGACCTATCGTTAGATTTAACAGTCGTCTCTTATTGATGGACTCTTATTGCGTAATCCCGTCTGATATCTGTCCACAGTCAGGGAGCGTTCCTTAGACGCCCGAGAATTTAATCTTATCATCGGAGTAGATCAGAGCACGTCATGCTTCGGCATCGGTTACTCACATAGGATTAATCCTTTGTCCTCTCGTTGGCTGTAGAATAAGTGCCCAAGGTCCCGATGCCTTTTTCTCAATCTCGTTTGTGGTAGAAGTCTCGTATAAGAGTTAAACGGATCATGAACTTACAGAATCGGTCTGCCTCTCTGCCAAGGATCGTGGGTATTGAAACCCCCTTCTGTGTCTAGCACGCAAAGTAGTGACGTTCTGAATCTTAATGCCCTTTTTCTCGTACTCGTTTGTAAGTGTCTCCTTGGATCCCGATGCACTTGGGGGGGGGGGGGTGAGTTTGGTTGCTGTAATGTATTAAACGTTATTATTATTATTATTTTATATAGTTAAACATGATTATGTTTACTGGCCCTGTAATGATTTACCAGAGGTCGCTGGATACATATATGTTTTAAATCGTATGATGCTGTGACGTCATATGGGGTGATTTGAGTTCAATAAATCTTATTGGCTGCTTCCATCACGCCACTTTCCTCATTCCACCACCACGTCCACTATCCAGCCCTGGCCTCGCGCACTTACCTTCTTACCCCCCTACGCACAGTCAATGATGTGACCAAAAAAGTCTTCATTTCAATTACCGATCCTCCGTGTCCCGTACACAACAAACGGTGACGAGGTATTTTATTTAACCAGCGTGTGCAATGAAACCAGTTCGATTGTACCCGGTTAATTTTTCCAAATTTTTAGTGGGAGGAAATGCGTCCATAGTGTGGCGTGGCGTGGACTCAAAATCTCTACATTTTGATGTCGGAAGACGAAGAAGAAATTTGGAACATTCCGTCCTTATTATACGAAAAACTATGTATGAGTGGTATTATTGGCGGGATCGGTGACTTCGACATCAGTGCGGAAATGTGGAGTTCGTATGTATAACGTTTCGATTTGTATGTGGAGTGTAACAACATTTTCCAGGACAAAAAGGAGAGTACGTTACTGGCAGTCGTTGGTGTGAAAACGTACAGTTTGTTATTCGATTTGTGTACGCCCGAGAAACCTTCATCGAAAACTATTGACGCTCTAGTGAAGTTTATTCAGGTACATCTATAGACGAAGCCATCGTTTATAGCTGAAGGATATAAATTCAGTGAACGAAACCAGTACGAAGGGGAACCAGCAGAGTCCATGGCCAGCCTCAAGAAGTTGTCATCTTACAGCGAGTTTGGCGCGGCTCTAAACGATTATCCCCAAGACAGACTGGTGAGCGGCATCAGAAGCGAGTCGACCAAGCAGAGATTGCTGGAAGAGACTACCCTGACCTTCGAGCAGGCGGTGAAAATCGTATGTTCAGTGGAGGCGGCTGAGAATAATGCGGCGGCGCTGATGGTCAATAGAGAAGTCAGCGGCGGCAGCCGGGTCCAGAGGATGGCAGCGCAGCGCAACCCCCAGGCGAGAGGCGGTGGCGGCAGCAGCGCGGGCCACAACGCAATGCATGAAGTGCAGTGTTTTGTGCTGTGGGCAGTACGGCTACTACCGGAAGCAGTGTAAATTGTTTGTTGTGTGTCATAAATGTGGTAAACGAACCCACATATCAGTGGGTGTGTAAGGTGTGCCGATCTACTGAAATCGGTAAGTCATCAGACGCTAATTTTTCTTTAACAAAGAAAATCAGTCTTTCTTTAACAAAGTTTTAATCAGTCTTATAAGGCTGATTTCCAAAAGAAAGAATAAAATATCTATTTACCAACATAAATTAGTAAATGATAGGTCTGAGCATACAGATAAGAATGATAACCAGAGTAACGAAAACCTTGATAACTGTGTAAAGGAAATTCAAAATTTATTTAAGGGGAGTGGAACTCGCAGTGAGAGAATCAGAGTTGACCCAATCAAAATTAAAGTTTTAGTTCAAGGTTGAGAAATCACTGTTGAGTTTGACACCGGAGCTATCGTCACAGTGAGCAGTGAAAAGTTTTATAAAAATAATTTTAGCACATGTAAGTTGTTGGAATACGATCTCAAGTTGAGTTCGTACTGAAAAGAATGAATTTTGGTTATGAGAACCGTGAACTAAGATTTTAGAGGCTCGATTAAGAAGGACCACTTCACACTAGGCAGTAAAGCCGAACACACTGATTTTAACAAGAGTTCACCAGGTTACACATAATGAGTTTATGAACAGTGCATATTCAAATAAAGTGCAGAAAATAAACAGTTACCTTTGTTTTCATGAGGGGTAACCGTAGTCTGCTGTTGTTGAGGGCCAGGTTGTGATCAGGAAGTGTGGAAATAGGCTGCTGTCTTGTAGGCAGGCGTGAAGACGGAAGATGTCCTTCACGGATTCACTCACGCACAATACGACCGCAAACGAATAGTTCATAACACTGTGGCCAGTCCTGTAGAGCACGGTAGACGCGGGTGTCCGGGAACAGAGACGTTCTGGTAGAGATTGCCAATCCAGAGCACTGACTTTAATTTTAATGTGAATGTGCAACAAATAGAGATAAAAACTAATATTTAAGTGAGAGAGTAACACATGGGGCATAAAGTCACGTGTTGAGTAAGTATGGTCAGCAGTGGCTAGAGTGTACTGAGCAAGCGTGCCGTCGCTTGCAAGGTGGGCAACACGGAGCCTTGATAAGTCAACCGTTGTGATTGGTTGGTGAGTGTACAGTAAACAGCTGATTCGTGAAACAATGGTTCATTGGTCTGTCACTGTATGTGAATATTTTAATCCAGTAAGGAATGGTATTGTAGGCACTAGGCCGCAGAAAGAGATATAGAATTAATGCAGTATATACAGTTTAGTAAAATAAAGGCAAATATAAAGTATAAATTGCCCAAAAAATATATACATAATTATTGTTCAATAAAAGTAGCCTTTTCATATTAGGCAACAAAAACAAGTTATTTAACGCAATAATACTTAACACGTACACTAAGGATCACATAGTAATGGTAGGTAAACACAGTGTTGATGTGTACTATGAGGAAGTACATAAACAATTAGATCTGTATGTCATAAAATATGGTTCGCATCCTCTAATGGGTCGTGATTGGCTGAAAGTACTGGGTGTTGATTTTTCATTCAAAAATAAATTGTTTATGATAAAAAAACCTGTAAACAGTAGAACTAAGTTTGAGTCAATGACATCTGAATTAATTAGAGAATTTCCGGAAGTGTTTAGTGAGAAATTATGTCAGTGTAAAGGTAAACCAGTAAAGCGTAATCTAAAGGAGAATGCTAGACCAAGATACTTTAAACGAAGACCGATACCATTCTCATTGAAAAGTAAAGTTGAAAAAGAACTAGCACGCTTAACTGATGAGCAACTGTTAATCCCAGTAAGTAGCTCTGAATGGGGAACGCCCATTGTGCCAGTCTTAAAAAAGAACGGCGAGATTAGATTATGTGGAGATTTTAAAGTAACTTTAAATCAGTACCTAGAAGTGGATAAGTATCCCATATCTAGAAAACAAATCTATTTGCTAATTTACAGCATGGAGAACGTTTCTCTAAATTAGATTTAAGTCAAGCATACATGTAGTATACATTTAGATAGTGAATCACAAAAGTTGTGTGCAATTAGTACCTATAAAAGGCTTTTCTCATACTGTAGAATGCCGTATGGAATTTCTTCAGCCCCAGGCTTATTTCAAAGAACCATTGTACAGTCGTTGCATAATTTAGATATAAGATATAATATAGGATATATAAGCTAGGTATTTAGATATCCATAATTCATGGACGACATCCTTATCACCGCTTCAGATATCGAAACTCATTTTCGTAGGTTACAAGAAGTGAAAAAGGATTTTCAGTCAAAAAAGATAAATGTACGTTCTTTGCAGACAAGATCGAGTATCTTGGTTTTACTATTGATAAAGAGGGACTGCATATCTCTAAATCTAAAATTAAAGCAATCAAAGAAGCACCTGTACCAAAATCTGTCACACAGGTGAAAGCTTTTATGGGCCTAGTAAATTATTATGGAAACTTTATCAACATGTCAACAATCTTAAGTTCGTTGTATAACTTGTTGAAAATGTGTCATTTAACTTTGATGAAAAGTGCCTTAAATCCTTTAACCATGTGAAAGATATTTTAACTAAAGCGCCAGTACTCATTATGATCCTAGTTTGCCTGTAAAACTACCGGTAGACGCAAGTTCAACAGGGTTAGGCTGCGTACTTAGTATCGTAACTTCGGAAGGCGTTGATAAACCTATTGCATATCACTCTCGTACACTATCACCAGCAGAATTTCAATATTCACAAATAGATATGGAAGCGTTAGCAGTAGTATATAGTGTTAAGAAATTCAATCAATATCTGTATGGTAGAAAGTTCACATTACCTGTACGTACAGGCCACAAGCCAGTGACGGCTTTAGCGAGTAGGCCGGGGCCGGGTCCACCCAGATTTTTTAGGATATGACGTAATCAATAGGAAGTATTATCGAAAGCGGGTTTTGTTTAGTATGTATTCATAGCAACTCGAGAAAAAAGTTCTAACCTATACAGGTTAAACATTTATTTTATGTTATAAGCATCTTTTGAACGTCTAAGTTTTCATTGTGGCTAAGGATAAACTAAACATAAAAGTGTTATTGTTACAAAGAACTTAAATTGTAAATAATAAACAATGAAAGATCACTGAGAACTTACAACTTGTGTCAGTTAAAAGTGGACACTTTTAGATAGTCAGAATTGTATAATTTATTTATTTATGTGCCACAGCCAATTAATAAGGATAAATATTTTCATAAAAGAAGATTTCCTGTAATAATAAAATTATAATTAATTAGTTTAAGCAGACATCAAATCTGACAATGACAGGCCTAAACTGAGTAGCATTTCTGAACAATTTGAGCAACAAATAAATAAAAAATAAAATTTTGATCTGCCTTGTACTTTTAAAACACAAATGGTAGATATTCATGTTGTATTTCTTCATTTGAGTTTAAATTGTGACAATGAGCCCAAACAGCCATTAGTAACGTTTCCACGCAGCAATATTACTTGGAAACAATGATCGTTTCAGAAATTGTGGTACGAAAGATGCCCTTGGATAGAATATTCAATTAAAAATTATTCGGTTTTTATTTGTTTGTAGAATTTATCTACACAGGGCCAATTACTTGAATATGTATTAGTTAAAACTGGTTATAATGAATGGAAACATTTAGGAAGTATAGTGACAAGACATGAAAGTTCCAATGTCCACAAAGCATGTTTATCTAAATACCATGGATGGAAATCTTCCAAAAAGACTGGTGTGGTGACTACAAAAATTAACTATCAACTCGCCAAAGAAATACTAAAACCATAGACATCCTTAAGTCAGTTATTGGAAGCATTATATTTTGGGGAACACAAAACATTGCATTGCGCGGGACTGAGCGAAACTAAGCTAAAGAATTATGAAGATAGGACAGAAAATAGTGACTCTAGTGAGTCAGACAGAGAAGCTGATTCCGAAAGTAATATTACAACCAAAATGTCTAACAAGGGAAGTAACGAACTAAACAAAGGCAATTTCAAAGAACTGCTAGCTTTCTCTGCATTGCAAATGAAACCTCAGACAAAAGTTTTAAAAGCTTGCCTTAAATGCAATATATACATCACAAACGACACAAAATGATATTATGCAAGCTAGTAGCAAAGTAATTACTGATACAATTATTTCTTAAATTAAAGCAGATAACGATGATTACAGTATAATAATTGATGAGTCTCATGATGAGGGTCACTGCGAACAGATGAGTGTCTGTTGCAGATATATTAACGATTCTAAAGTAAAAGAAACGATTTCTTGGGTTTTTTCTAGTGCACGAACTAAATTTACAGTACTTGGCTAACAAAATTAGAGAGCGTTGTTAATACATTTGCAGCTTAACATTGAAAACTGTGTTAGCTAATCATTTGATGGAGCCAGTGTCATATCTGATGAATGGCAAGCTCTGATTCGACAGCTAACCAAAAACCTATAAGCATACATCCATTGCCATTCCCACAGACTGAACTTGGTCCTTGTAGATGTTGCCAAAAATGTTCCTAGCGTCGGTGAAACGATTGAGCTCCTTGACGCTATTTATTCATTTCAATCGTCATGTATGTTACGGCAGGAAATATTTTCTTTCAAGAAGAAGACAGCAAATGGTAATAAACACTTACATTTACCCCAGCAATGTAACACAAGGTGTCCAAAATGAATCTATTAAAGAAACTAAATTGAACTCCATTGTAAGTTCTTTAAAAATATGTGTAGCAAGCGACATGGGAAGTGTTTTCTTCCTACCTACGTAGTAAAATTTTTATTTTTACTTATATTTTTGTTTTATACAATGTTTTTCTTTTGATCAAAGTTGAACTGCCACATTGAAGATATGATGTAAAAATATGAATATAAATAATATAAAAGTAATGAACAAATCCTCGTTTTAAAAAAATGTTTTTAATTATAGCAATTTTTATAAAACATCAGAAAACTAAATTTGACCTCAGTGAGGCCTTAAAACTCACTATTTTTAATACAAACTTTACAAATTTATCCATCTACCGAACCCTGGCCATAAAGTTACACACACACACGGGCCCACCCATATTAAAATTCCTGGAGCCGCCCCTGCCACAAGCCTTTGTTAAGCATATTTGGTCCGAAAGAAGGTTTACCTGTTTTTTGCGGCAATCAGATTGCAAAGGTACGCTTTGTTTTTGTCAAGATACAATTTTGATGTACAATATTATATTATTTTATTTTATTTTGCATTTCAACGGACATATCCATTTTTACAGTTTTGAACAATAATTAAACAATGAAAGTAAACAAACACAGTGACAAATAGAGCAATAACGATTAATAAACTATTTAAGTGACGAAACGGATATAAACTATGAATGACAATAACGTAATTAATTATTAGTGTACCGTGATTTGAACTATGGAAAACAACGAACAATAACAGCAATAAATTAGCACGAAACAATGAGAATAAAACCATGAATAAACAAGAATAGACAAGAATTAACAAGACACAATATATAAATAACAGCAATGAGAGACGTACAGGTAAAGTGTAAGAACAAGTGTCTTCCCTCATTGCACAACTCCTAGGCAGATAACTCATGCAGACCGGCGATCCTCCTCTTGAGCACTGGTATATTGTCCACAAAAAAGTCAACGGTGTCGGCGACGCTATTACCAGAACTCTGAAGTCGGTACATCGTATCGTTTGCTGCGTAGTTGGTGCGATGTTGCGATGTATTAGGTCAAATAAACACGGTCACGCAGACGCCTTACGTCACTTACCTTTAATTACTAAACACGTCATAGATAGTAACAATAAGACAAATTGGAAAGGTACTAATTTACATTGTATCGCTGAATGTTCAGTATATCAAAAATTTGAACATGTAAAAGCTGAAACCCAAAATGATCCTATTTTGAAACAAATATATAACTATGGGATGTATGGATGGCCCAATTTTTTGTCAGGAGAGAATAAGGAGTTGTAAACCTATTTCAAAAGGAAGGATGAGCTAACAGTTGAGCATGACATTGTCATGTGGGGATATAAAGTCGTTGTACCAAGAAAGTTGCGTAGCTACGTATTGAACGAGTTATACTAGTCTCATTAACAAACGCGAGAGTTCGGTATGACAGGGATATGGACAGTTTTGGGACATGTGATCGTCAAAGTTCTGCTAACAAAACCACTATCCTTCTCTGGACCCCTGATACTCAGGTATAAGTGGGGGTCCACTCTAGCGCCCGACGGTCGAACCACACGACACTCAAACGAACTGTGGATCGTCACACAGTACCCAATCTTACAGGAGCTAAATGACAATTATTTTGCTTATTAGGTGATATGTGATAAGGATCTATGGAATTAGGTGCTTTGAAGCCGCACCAATTATATGGGTATAAAATTACTCATAAATGTTAGCGAACTAGATTTTAAAAACTGAAGTGACTTTTGGATTTTAAATACGAGAACATTTTCTAGAATGATTAATGACATTTATAAAATGTCACAGGTTCTATTAGATGATAAATTGTATCCTGGAATAATTTTATTGGAATATCATCCGAAACTGGCATATATCCCTTGCTAAAAGATTTTACGAAGTAAGTAAAATAAAAAGCTAAAAAAAGAACATTGACTTTATAATGATTGATATCATTCACACTTCTCAGAAAATTCAGTTAAGCAAATTACGGTTACATCATAACACAAATATAGAAGTTGGAAAGCAGGTGTCTATTACGTCATAGGACTAATGATAAGAGGTCCTGAAGCAATGGAAAACTGGTAATAAGTAGATACTTCTTAAGAAAACTTACTTTACACAACATTAACAAGGTATAATTAAACTTACAGTAATAACCGTTTTTGCTTTGTATTTAATAAGCAGTACTCTTATGAGTTGTTAATAGTACACAGGCCTTGACGGATAGAGGTGTGGGGATCGCTCTTGATGGTGAGTTTTTGGCAGCGTGTGACCAGGTCAAAACTCTCGGCATCTTGCTTGATAGCGGTCAAAATTAGACCGCTATCAAGCAAAAAAAAAAAAAAACCAGAGAGAAAGTTACTCTGATCACGTCACTCATGCTATCCAGCGTGCTCTTGGCAGATTAAGAGGCTTGTACAGATTCAGAAGTCTGCTGCCAGAATTCGCTAAGCTTCAGCTTATGCAGTCGATGGTCTTTTCTGTAATTTACTACTGCTATCCTGCTTACGGTAACAGCATCTCGCGGAGTGACGTCGATCGCATTCAGAGACTTCAAAACTCTGCTATACGTTTCATTTTCAATTTGAGACGATTTGATCACGTATCCCCCTTTCGGGATGCTGCTAAGTTTCTGCCAATGGAATCCGTCTGCAGGATGCTGACGTGCTGCATGGTCCACAAAATCCTATCACACAAGGAACCACGGTACCTGAGTGAGCGGTTGTTGTTCCGGGAAGAGGTCTCGTAACGTAGCACCCACCATGGCTATCTGCTAAACTTTCGTAGAGTCAGATATGAAGTCGGAAGAAGGAGTTTCTCATACTTCGGCCCTAAGTTGTACAATGACCTCCCCCTTAGCCTAAAAGAATGCAGTTGTTCCACATTTAAAAGGAAACTTAAAGACTTTTTGATTGTTGACAATTAACTAAGTTAAGCTATTAGTATGTAAGAATAATAAATGTTACAGTTTTTACCACTGCATTATTTTTAATTAGCCACTAGATTTTATTGTACCTGTTTAAATTAAGTCTAGTTTAGTTTTTGTTATTTAGTTTTTAAGGCATTCAGTGACTTGAGTTGTTCTGAAAATCTGTAACTGTACTGAAAAACGCTTGTAAATAAAGGCATTTTTATTTATTTATTATTTATTTATATATTTATTTGTATTGGTTGAAAGGCCTGGGTCTATCTTGTTAACAAGCCGTCTGTAAAGCACCTTAGTTGAAATTAATTTTAAGTGATTTATAAACTTTTGGCCTGCGACAATTTTTGAAGTGCTTATTTGTAGAGCATATATTGATTCAACGCATTAATAGTGTACTGAAGTAACACTTTTTCGTGAGTACTAAATGAACAGCTAACCTCCAACGAACAAGGTTAGTCTTGGAACTCATTTTCAGGACATAGTTTTTGATGTAACTAAGGATGTGTTCTGACGTCGAGGTTCGAAGGTTCGGTTACTATCAGCCGGAGCATATTTTTGCAGTGGACAATTACTATTTTCGTGTGACTAATTCTTTTTTTTACTTGTGAATAATTAAAACTATTAAATTTTGTTCATTCTTGTTTGTTATTTCTTATTAAGTTATTTTATCTGTTACTGTTCTGTTTTGTTGAAAGTTTCTATTTATTAATTATTATAATCGAAACCACTATTTATTGTATTTATGTAACTTTTAACCTTTTTAATTCTGTAACTTATTTGTATTTTAAAATTGTATTGCTTTGTACCTATTTAATCAATTGTAGATTATAATTGTTTATTTGAAATTATGACACTCTTAGTTGATCAATCAAAGTATGACAAACCACCCATCCTGTACAATAAATACTAATTCAGAGAGAGCCATTGTCTGAAGAATGGGGATAGAGCTTGGCGATGCCTGGGGGGAAAGTGTGGAGCTACGGTGAGGACTGGTGCTCATGCAATGCTAATTGTATCATCTAGCAGTAAACACCATGGCCCCCAACCTGTTACCATGAGAACTTTGGCTGTATCTCCAACCAAGTGTTCTCCAATCGGATCTAGGCTCTCATCAGGGGCTTCAACATCGTTCGGTCAAACCAACGTGGTACCATCACCGCCGGTGAATGATGTTAGGTCACCCACATCTATCGCTTGCGTGCCGATACAGGTTGTCCCGATGACGCCTCCTGCCGAGTTACCCGTGTCTCGAGTCGGTACTTCAACTCCACTAGCTGATTCCGAGGATCGGACAACAGTAAAGAGAGTGGCCGTCCTGCTCATACAGCAACTCAATGAACGATATAAACATGTACTGGACCACTCAATTGAGTCGGTCACTCGATTGATACAGTATACTGCCCAGGTCTTCGTAGCGAACACGTTGCGGGGTGTCCCCTTTGCTGACTGCGGTTCTTGAAGCCGCAATTCGATGCTTGAAAGAGAAGGGGAAGAAAGGTGTGTGCGATAGACAGCAGAAAGAATTAAGGGACCTGCATTGCAATAAAAAACTACTTCCGAAAACCCTAAAAAAGAAACAATGTTCACCGAAAGCCTCTGCAACAGTCGCTCATCACAGTGGTGAACCGAGAAAAAAAGGGAAGAGGCAATGGTAAACACAGAATCTCTCTGCCCTTTTCATCAATTATTATTGAAGGAAATAGCCATACACGTGGTTTGACAGTTATTTTGCGGCGGATGGTGACCTGCGAAACCATGGTTGGAGATGTCTGCAAACCCGAAGCCAAGTTACTGGAAACAACATCTGACGATTCACCCACGGCCGGTAGCTGCTACGTCATCGTGGCTGGCACCAATGACGTTGCTTCGATTCAGCAGTACAATATATACCGACATCTCGAGCGCCGCATCACGTGTAAACTGAGAAGATCTAGTGTTGATGTCTCCACCCTGCCTCACAGACACGACCTGCCAGCCAGACACAAAATAAACCAAGAGACTGCGCCGATTAGCAACTACAGAGTAGAATTGTGTGAAAGGCATCGTGGGGCAGAGGTGATACAATTCAATAACATCAGAAGAGGAGCTTTTACACAAATGGGATGCATCTAAAAAGGACCTCCAAGCATCTGCTAGCCCTCCTTAATTGGAATTAATAGAGTTCCTGCGAAAGATGGTCTCTACCACTTCTCGAGCGACGTCCCAACCACCCGTCACAGCCAGAGGACTTCAAAATAATGAGCCGAAGTCGGATCAAGCCCTTGAATCTCCAACTGCATCGCTACCGACTACTTTGCAGCCACCAGCCACATCTGATCCCTGCACACTTCTGTAAGAATCCTTTGCGGAAGCAGTGAAATACCGCTCACCGGTGCGACAAGTTGGCCTATCAAGCCATTATTATCACAGTCACAACGGAACAAAAAACTGCCTTCTCCCAAAGTATCAAAATACAAAATAAAGATAACAGAAATGGTGTACAATTAGTTCTGAAAACGAGACAAAAAACGACAAGCAAAACAAAATCAAATTCCCAGAATTCCAAATTATTTAACTCGTGCAGTTTCCATCGTGCATCAAAATGCGCAGTCTGCCACCAATAAAGTTGATGACCTAATGCTAATGGCAGAAGAGCTGCACCCTGACATATGTTTTGTTTCTGAACATGGCTTCACGGCCGAGACTGCCTTTATTTTCAGAAATGACATTTATAAATTGGTTTCAATTTTTCACCACACAAATTGGTGTGGCATTTCTTGTCAAATCGCGATTGAAATTTCAACCCTTCAGGGTGGATTACTGCTGTCATCTAGACTATGTGGTGGAAGGAACAAAAATTGATACAAATTTCGCAGAAAATATATAGTGATTGGCTTATTACAAATGTATGGAATAAAAGTTGTTTGGAAAGTTTGAAACTTTACTAAATTTTCTTAATTCAAAATAGTTGATGTTCATCATTACCGGTGACTTCATCATCGATGTATTTGACCACACCAACCCTCTGACCCAGCGACTACGGGATATTCTCGCTCCTTTCGGCTTAATTTAATCCGTGAACTCGCCAACTCGAGTGACCGCTTCGTCGAGTACAGCCATCGACAACGTCATTACTATAGTCATAGACTGAATGAATGAATGAAAAATTTCTTTATTGTTGTCAGTTGTATATTTTACATACAGTAGATCTTAAACTAAAATCAACAATAAAGCACGAGGTAACAAAATACCTGTTCGGGAATTACACTAGTACACATAAAGAAACAGCAACTCGAAAAAAAGGACTGCCCTACCAGATCCTCGTAATGGTACACTCTAAAACAACTATAACTAGATTAACTTCTAAAAAATTATAATATAAAGTTACAATTTAAAAGTGTAATGATCATACTATAGTGTTGTAAAACCTGTCTACATCTTATTCCAATAACAAAACATGCCGAAGCATTTTAACAAACTTATTTTTGATTTTACATTTTCTTAAATATTCTGGTAAACAATTAAAAAACTTTGGTCCTAAAAAAAGATAGAATTTTTTAAACAAGGTTAGATGGGGTCTCGGAACTTGAACGTTTATTCTTCTCTGACTATAATGTGAATTTGCATTGTAAAAACTGCTGCTTTGATTATAAAATGATTTTAATACTTTATAGATATACAGATTTTTTTATCGGTAACACATTTAAATCTCTAAAAATTGGAGCTAAACTCTCCATTTTATTCTTAAATTTTATTATTCTTATGAAATGTTTTTGCAGAGTAACAATTGGTTTGAGGGTTGTAATATAAGTTCCTCCCCAAATTTCTAAACCGTATTCAATTTTAGAATTTATAAAGGCAAAATAAACTTGTTTAAGCAATCCTGTATAGCATACCGTTCTAAGAGAATAAAAAAGTCTAACATACTTCACTAGTTTAGACTTAACTTCAGCTATATGAGATTTCCAATTCAACTTTGAATCTACCAGTAATCCAAGATACTTAATACTATCAACCTGTTCTAAGTTTGAACAATTACACACTATATTATTATTAGAATGACAACTCAAAACATGGTATTTAACAGGTGAAATAAAGGATACTTTTCCACATAAGTTAAATAATAAGTATTTGGTTTTAGGGCTCATTACCATGAAATTATTAGAAAACCACCATCTTAAAGCATTTACATCATGTTGCATACTCAGTTGTACTTGTTCTAGTGAGTCTGCTTTATAAAATAAAGCAGTATCATCTGCAAATGCTACAATCTTGCCCTTGAAATTACCATTGCACAAATTATTAATTAATATAAATTGGAAAAAGAGGGCCAGACAAAACTGATCCTTGGGGTATCCCTATACCTAGTTTACCTACTTCACTGAAAGTTTTATTAGCTCTAGTTACTTGGGTTCTATCTGTCAAATAAGAACAAAACCATTGCAAAGCAATTCCCCTGATGCCTGCGTCATGCATTCTATTTAAAAGTACTCGATGATCCACTGTATCGAACGCCTTCATGACGTCGACAAATAGTCCAGCGCACACTTTTCCTTCATTCATGCCTGTGTAGACCTGAGACATGAAGTACAATAAGGCAGCACTTGTATTTAACTTACTTTGGAACCCATACTGTTTTTTACTATAAAAACTATGTTTTGTAAGAAAATTCACTAGTCTCACCTTAACAACTTTTTCGAGTATTTTAGAAAATATTGAAAGTAACGCAATAGGTCGATAGTTGCCAGGATCTGATCTGTCATTTTTTTTGAAGAGTGGAGTGACTACCGCATGTTTTAAAATTTTTGGGAACTCTCCTGTCGACAAGCTAAGATTTATCAAATAAACTAGCACGTCTGTAATTGATTCGGATATTTCTTTAGTGATAACAGGTGTAATATTATCAAAACCAGGAGCTTTGTTATTTTTTAAAGATTTTATTATATTGCTTATTTCTTTGTTATTAGTCGGATACAAAAACATCGAGTCTTTTATTGCCACAGTATGGAAGATATTTTGGTGACAACTATTCATACGAGTGGGATTGGTGTTTTCTGCTTCTATTGTTTGTCTCAGGTCTACTGCAATTGAACAAAAGAAATTATTCAAAATGTTGGACACCTCTTTCGGGTTTGAAGTTGTAATATCATTGTGGTTTTTCACCAGAATTACACCTGAGTTTTTAACTTTATCCCCTACTAATTCCTTTATAGTTTTCCACTGTTTTTTTGTATTGGTTTTATTTGACTCTATAACATGTGAATAATGCAATTGTTTAGTGCGCTTTATTTGGTTTTTTAAACTGTTGTTAATAATCCTGTACCTATTTCTTAAATTCACATCATTAGGCCGCTTAACAACTTTTTTGTACAAATTATTTTTTTATTTAACGGCTTTTACAATACTTGCATTGATCCAGGGTTTTAAAAACTTATTACTAACGTTTACACAATTCGTAGAGACTGAAACATAACTTTGAATTTTAATCAGGAACATTTCAAATGCATCGGATATTGAAGTACAGTTGTATATTTCCAACCAGTTTTCTTGGCTTACAAGTAATTTAAGTGTATTTAAATTTACTGAAACATGTTCAAAACAGTTTTTTGTTATACGTGATATACAATTATTTTTAATATTTAAACCCAAAACTGTCATCCAATGATCGGTTATATTTATCTTCAAAACTTCTGCTGTGTACTTAACAGAGCTATCAAACTTACTTCTACAAAAAACATGGTCTATACAGGTTTCTGAATGATTATTATCCTTGTGGGTTCATTGACAAGTGAGTTGAGTCCATGACTTGCCATTAAAATTAATAATGCCTCTACACTTCTAATAGATGTATCCAACAAATTAATATTTAAATCCCCTTTCACTATGAAATTTGCAGATTTTATACCGCTTAGTGTGTTTTGAAATTCGTCATTAAACATATTGATTGAGAACGCCTGTAATCTGTAAACTGCTAAAAGATCAACAGCTATGCCCCGTTCAAGTTTGAAGTGAAGGTGTACGACATCTGCCGTCGCCATTGTTGTTTTAACCTGACGTACACAATTCAATTGGTCGGATACAAAAACCGCCACGCCCCCCGCACGGTACTTATTATTACATTGAACATTTAACAAGAAAGTAGGCAAATTGTACTGACCCACCTCACTGTCACTTATCCAAATTTCTGTTAGTACAATAATGTCAGGCTTTCTTTTCAAACTTTCAAGAAACACTAAAAAATCGTCAAAATTAGACCTTAAACTAAGGATGTTTTGATGTACTATTATTAAATCTGAACTATCAATAGTAGTAAACAAACTATTTTTAAAACTTGTTTCTTTTAAACTATTCATTTAGGTGAACATGATGTACTGTTTGTACTGTTTTCTGTGAGGAGTTAGTTACCTGGAGCTTGAGGCGAGCCTGTTGCTGCCGGCAGCTTCCTCAGCTTCTCCACGTCGTTCCAGTTGCTCACTGCTGACACCTTGTCACCTTCTGATGGTCGGACCAGGATCTTGCCGTTCCGTATCCAGACGAACGTGAATCCTTTTTCTTTCTTGATCGATCGTACTTCGTTGAATATCCGCCGTCTTGTAGGAGTAAGGCTCTCATTTATATAGATGACACTTGCTGGGCTTGGGAAATCAATGCCAGACGTATTCAGATTTCTCTTGACTCTCCTTTTTTGTAGAAACTCTTCCTTGACTGTTCTTCTTGTAAACTTCACTACGATGCCTCGGGGTCTTTCGCCACTTTTCCCTCCAAGTCTGTGGCAGACATCCACCATCTCTTCCTTTACTTGTATGTTTAGACTGTTTCCGACTTGTTGAACTAGACTGAAAACATTTTCATTTTCTTTCTCAGGAACCCCATGGATTTCTATTGTATTAAGTCTAGAGTATTGCTCAGCTTCGTCTTGACGGGCTTCCAGCTCAACAATTTTAATTTGCAGCCTTTTATGTTCGACTGTTCTGTTTCTGTCATATATGCGGTCATCTCAGACCACTACGCAGACGAAGCCGTAATATAACACCATAATCAAAAATGTGAAACTGCGAGAAAACAGGATCTAAAGACGGAAAACATAGAGTTTTATAAGGAGGTTCTAATGAAAACATCATTGGGAATTTCTGGATTCCTTTGGGCGGGTGGAGGATGCCTTCAATGCGTTTTTCGACTGATAAATCACTGCTTAATTTAACTCGTCCATTCAGAAGTTTTAAAAAACGTAATTAGAATAAAAGTAATATCTGCATTACTCAAGGCATACTCGATTCCCGTGCAAGACTCCAATGTTCTCTTCCAATGTCTTTTACATCTGAAAATAAGGATTTCAAACGCTTTTATCAAAATTTCAAAAAGAATTACCTCAAAGCCATAAGAAACGCCAAGACAAGAGACGTTGAAATCAACTAAAACAATCCGAAAATATTTCCAAAAGCGCCTGGAATATAATTAACCTAAACACAAAACAACAAATACTTCTAAATTATCAATGCCGAAACTTAAAACTAATGATAAAATTATTGATGATCCATTAAAAGTGGCAATTGCGTTTAGTGATATCTTTTGAACTTTTGCTGGAACAGACAGTTCTTTGGATCAGAATATCCCCTGCGGGGGGTTATTGACTAGATCGGCCTCGTCCATGTTCCTTCGTCCTTTGAGTGAGGTAGAGGTGGCCCGTATCATGCAGGATCTCAAACCAAAGAAGTCTTTTGACATTAATGGAATTTGGTTAATCAAAAAGTGCTTTAAGCATATTTTGACACCACTCACAAAATTAATCAGTCTCTCGTTTGCACGTTGGTGTCTTTCCGTCCGCACTGAAGATATCCACTGTGACTCCAATCTATAAAAAATACGATCTTTGCACCTTAACTAACTATCGTCTAATTTCCATCCTGTCAGTTCTTAGCAAAGTTTTGAAAAAGCTTTCCTCAATCAGCTTGAAAAATACCTTGACCGCTTCGAAATTCTCTGTCCTGAACAGTTCGGGCCTAGGAAAAACAAATGGACCATCGATGCCGTAACTGAACTTATTTATTTATTTCAACGGCAAACGCCAATTTATGACAGAAATAACAATTTAATTATGGACAAGATGTACTAAAGTTTTCTTAGAAGCTAACAAGACAGAGAGTAAATAGTAACATACAATAAGGAGGCATGAGCAGCAAACAACACAGGTACCAATTGTACAAGACTGGATATTGTAAGGCTTGTAAACACCTTACAGCAATAGGACATAGAACATAGAGCCTAAGGAGAGCTATTAAAATAAGAAATAACAACAATTAAATGCTATGAAGGAAAAACAGTAAATAAACTATATAAAAAGGACTAACATCAGTAAAGAATCTAAGATAACAGTAGGATAAACTAGAGTGGGATTGAGTTAACAGTGTATAGGGCTATATAGACTAACAATAATAGAAATAACAGGTAACAATAACAAGAATAGAGATTAGGTGAACAGTGAATAGAGCTACTATTTCAATTGATATAACCAACAGAAAGACTATATATACTATAACAAATAAATATACAATAAACAACAACGAAGAGAACTTAAAACAGAAACTGAAGAGGAGGCACTGGCTCTATAATGAGGGGAGTCGACGGCCCCAGCATTAGGCAACGTCACACAGAGCAATCACTTTCCTTTTGAACGATGGCACAGAATCGTGGAAGAAATCCCGATGAGTTGAAGCCACCCCACCTGCGCGCATGAGACGAGACATACCGCTAAAGCGAGAATAGTTGGTGTTATTGAGGCGTCTGCGGAAGATTGTCATTGAGCGCAGACCTCTTGTAACACAAATTTCAATGGAGCTGAGCAGTTTCGGGCAGTCAACGAGGCCATTTAAAAGCTTGAACAAGAACAGAAGATCAGCGTGGTGGCGACGAAGAAGTAGTGGGAGAGGGCCAAAATGACTCTCGACATCAGAGACAGGTGCAATGCGGTAGCTGAACCCCAGTCTTGGACCAAGCATTCTGATGAAACGGTTCTGAACATGTTGCAGCTGTTCCTTGTGATTTAGTTGGTAAGGGGACCATATAACGGAACCATACTCCAGGATTGGGCGCACCAAAGATTTAAAAAGACTAACAATGGACTGAGGTGAGTTGAAGCTTCTTGTAGATCTAAATATGAAACCCAATAGAGAGCTAGCTCTTGAAGCAACATGTGCAATGTGCTCCGAAGGACTATGTGAAGGAGTCATTATTACACCTAAGTCCCTTATTTTGTCGACCCTACGCAGGACACAATCGTATAAGGTATAATTATGTTGAAGGGCTCCTGCACCACGCTTGAAAGAAACTGTAACACATTTCTGGACATTAAGCTCCATGGAGTTGTTTTGGCACCAGTTGACAATATTTATTAGGGATTGCTGTAGGGCAGCTGTACCGAACGGAGCGGAGAGATCACAGAAGACTTTAATATCATCGGCAAACATAAAACATCTTCAGTTAATAGACTCTCCAATACCATTAATAAACAGGTTGAAAAGCAGGGGCCCGGGGTGAGATCCCTGAGGTACACCACGCAGAACATGGAAGGGCATCGAGGTATGGCCATCACACTTGACAATCAAAATTCCAGTAAGGTAGCTGTCCAGCCAACTAAGCAGGAGACTCCGCACACCATAGCCGGCAAGTTTAGCAACCAGAAGACGATGATGGACTTTGTCGAATGTTTTTGGACTTATTCATAATGTTGTCGATGGCCTAGAGAGAAGAGAACGTGTAATGAGCATATTTCTAGTGGTCCAGTTATGGACTAGTGGTATTAGGGGTTTGCTGTACGATTGCGAATGCTCTGCCTAACAGGGTTGAGATGCCCTATGGTGTCCCTCAGGGATTAATATTAGGGCCAGTACTCTTCCTTATTTATGTCAACAAGTTGAATACATCAATCCAGAATGGAAAGGTGATTCAATATTCTGACACGACTTTCTGTATTAAATCAAAACTAAAAAATGATCTTGATGTGAAATCATTTATCAATTTAAATTCATGCATCGAATATTTCTCAAGACTCAATTTGAAAACACAGCTCAAAATCAAACTCAATAAATTTTTGCCTTCGGAATCGGCAAGAACGGGAGTACCGTCCCGTGGTAATTATGGATGGTGTTCTCTTGGAAGAGGCCGAATCTGTTAAATTCCTTGGAATGTAGCTTGATCGAGGACTGATATGGGACTTTCACATTGACATCACCTGTTCCAAGGTTGCTTCTAGAATTTATTTTTTGCGTAACCTTGCAAAATTTTTGTTCTATTGATGTATTAAAAATGGTCTACTTTGGCCAGATACATCCATATTTGTATTACGGTTTCAGACTCTGGGGCAGAAGTTGTTCTAAATACAACTTTGAGAGAGTGTTTGAAGTTAAAAAGAAAGCAGTCAGAATTATTTACAAATTGAATTTCAGAGAGTCATGCAAAGAGGCGTTCAGTGAGCTTGGATTGGTAACTGTCGAGTCAAATGCGAGTTGGTCCAAGGTAGTGTCGTCCACCAATACGAGAGAAGAGGCAGGGACAACTTTCGGATTGCACAACATAGAACGACTGCATTTAAACATTTACCTTCCTAAGTTGGTGTAAAACTCATAAACAAGCCACCAGAGGGAATTAAACATTTCAGTGTAAACGAAATTCAAATCTCAGTTAAAACACCTCCTGGTGTCAAAGGCATTTTACTCCGTTGAAGAGTTCATGTTGAGTTGCTGGGATGAACAGTTTTGAAAAAAAGAATAAAATTATATCCCCAGTTCTGTTATACAATTGAATAGTTATAACTGCAGTAGAATTAATGCAATGTATATTATTATGAATGTAACTGATGCTTACATGCAATCATAATAGTAGAGGTAATAAAGATTATTATTACTATTATTATTATTACTAAGCCTCTTCAAGAAGTATCTTGTATTACTCTAATGGCGACTATCACGATGACAAAGCATGTTTATATGCCTTTTTTTATTACAAATGATTTTAAAGTGCCAAATGAAATACCGCCATTTATAAATTATTCGTTTTTATTCCGTCCGATAAAATATTATCAAGACATTGTTTTGTCCTAAAAGAGGGCCGCAGTATGCATAAAATAAGTAACACTTGGCTCTCTTTCCTTTTAAAATGTATATAAAAAAGGTGTATGAAACCACGTGAAACCTCCATACATGTTCACTAATTGATTAGAATTAACAAAGCAAGTTGTTGTACTGTAGACATTTTTTGTGTGTTTCAGCCAGCGATCACATAAGACCAATGGATGGAGCACTCCTATTCCTACAACATTACTGGTGATGAAGCCAGTGGTGGCCATCTTGAGAGCATCTAGAAACGCCAAACGCGTTAACAGAGAAGATTAAAAATTGCAGTGCGCGCGCATAAATAAATCGCCACCTAGCCCACTTAGGATTAAGCCAAAATGTTCAAATTTGGTGTACGTATATCTCATAAAACACCGATTCCAATGGCGCAACTCAAATTACCAGTTTTGATCTTTATATAATTTTAATGGGCAAAAAACTTTAAAAGTTTTATACAACCCTTTTGAAATCGTAACATGAAAAAGTCGGTCTGTAAGGAATCTTTTTGTTTTTAGGACAGGGAAGTATTGTAAGCGGGAAAGTTTTAGATAAAGAGTTGAATTATTTTTTTCATTCGAAACTTTTTTGTCTAAGACCAGTCGTTTTCCTGATATTATCGGCAGAATATAGGCGAAAACCCTGACCGCATCGCCCGACCTAAAACAGATCGCCTACATTCCAGGCCGCTCTCGGCTCTTAAATTAAAACTCAACATATCGTTAATTTAAAATTCATTTAAATGTAATTAATTATTTTTAATATGTTCAATATTTTTAAACCCCATTTATAAGGCATTCGCTTATCATTTCATTTAAATAGAAACTGTCATTTAGTGCAATTAAATATTAACTAAACTTGAGGCAATATAAGGTACAATAAAGTAAACCACTAAACATAGACTTATTATGTTTATAAATAATGTATTTAATATAATGGAAATTCCAATATGAAAATTAGAAACATAAATATCCAAAGCTTACAATAAAACGTACCTCTCTACTGTCCTAAAAATGTTACAGTTTTTAATAAATGACTGCGTATTCTGCTTTTGTGTAATGAGGCACTGACATTTTTGCAGTAGTGATGTAGTCGCACTCTGAAGTATTGTTTACAAATAGCTTTTTTTAACTGATATAAGGTGATTTACCCCAGGATCTTGTTCAAAACAATGCCCTCCTGGGAACAAATTTACACCGATACACTTTCGTAACACTGAATGTACAATTCTGTCCTCTAGTTTTTTCACAGTTGTCACGTCGACTTTACTTCTGTTTCACATAACAAACAAAGTTTCACAGCACCTTCAGAAGGTTGTAAAAGTCCTCCTCGGTTTTTACAACTTATCAAACTGTTGCGGTATTGCGTTTCCTCATTAGCCTGTAACAGCTGTAGGCCCCGCTACAGGCTATTTTATTTCTTACTATAAAACCAGAAAGGTACTCCACAATATGCGTTGTTACATTTGAAGTGTTTCCTATAATATCATAGGAATAGTCGAGATCTTCATCTTCCTTCTGATGTTCTAAAACCTGCCAGACAGTTAGTTGTCTCTGTTAAAAAAGTACACTCGTATTACAAAATATGAATGTTAGTTATGTATACACTATTCTATCTAATTTCACACTGTAACAGTATAACATAAATTTCAAGCTCTAATACTTACGTTTTCTCTTTAAATTCAATGTTTATTATTTTTCCAAATCGTTGAAAACAGGTTTTAAGATCATCCATCATTGCCTCTTTCAAAATCCTGCCGATAAACAGGACCCTTCTCTCCTCTTGAGCCAAAAAACTATGTTGTGGAGAGCGTGACCTGAAATACATAAATCGTTAATTTTATTGTGATTGAGTAAAATTCTGCTATAAATCAGAAAAACCGCGTACATCGACATCCATTACCTTACATGCGAAAACAAAAACAAAACAAGATCAGAACTACACGACACTGTTCAAGCTATCCATGAGAGAACACATCTATTATTTATTTTGAGTTATCCTAAAGATAACACGTCAGAACTACGATTTCACCCACAAAACCTTATTGTGAACTAATCAATTACACATGAATTTTAAATGTAACCAGTTGATTTTAAAATAATATGTACCACAAGATGTTTTAATTTTACCTTAACTTATAAATCAGCTTATCAAGTATATGGGAAAGACACTCTATTAATGATCAAGCACTCTAACATCTACTCATTGTATTCAACAAAAATTCCAATAAATATGATCACACATAACTATTAAAAAGTACATTTGATATATTGTTCTTTCCCAAGAGTTGGCTCTCTACCCCATACAGTACTTCAAGTGGAATACAATCGATGGAATTAGACCCTCATTGACTGTATTATGATTCGCAGGGTTATGACTATGTGTATATTTTCTCACTAACATTATATATGGGAAATTAGTTTCACTTTAAGAGTAATCGTTAATTTCATATTCTTCACAAACATTAAGAAACACTATTATCACACATGAGAATCAACACAACTAAAATGATTTCAAAAACTAATTCAATAAAATAAGTTCTTAACTAGTTATTTATTACTTCACTTCAATTACTTCTGAATTTTTTAGCTCTTCAGAAAAGGATTAGAGAGAACAATATTTTCCCTTGCCGCTACATATTTCTGGATCGTTAAGTATGCTATTAAAAACGCCTATTATGTCTCTGATACTCGATTAGAAATTGCTTGTTCAATATAAGCGGATATTCTTTAAAAGTTATTAGACCTGACATATATATGATGACTTATATACATGAAGCCTAACTGCAAAAGTAATGTATAAGAACTTACCCTGATGATCGCGATCGGGATCTGGATGATGACCTCGAGCGTGACCTCGACCACATCCGAAAAAAACCGTCCTTTTCCTTTTACTGAAACAGTTGTAATCATTTTAACTATCTGAATATTGTGCTGAACAATTCAGGAAAATAATATTATATGACAAACATAGTGTTATCGTTACGAAATGTTGTTAAAAATATAATACACGTCATACAAAATCATTACTAATACTAATATATTTAATGTGTTATTTGTAAATTTTTTGAAAGGGAGCATTCTGTTGGACCTTTAAAAAGTTAATAATACAAAATAAACATAAAACAATTTTAATAAAAGTATCAACTCAAAATATTAACTGAAAAATTACCTTTTAGAAATATGCGTTGACTTTTGTTCATTCTTCAAACCCATTCTACAGATGCTCCACAGACTGCAGCAGACAATACTAATTTTAAATTTTCCATGAATGAAATTTATCATTACGAATTTAAAAACAAAACATTATTTCACACTTATTACTTTTAAACAACGCTACTCGACGTCTTGCATCCTCAGTGCCGCCGAAATGTGTTTTTTTCATGTACAAGCCGTGTCTCAACACGAACATGAAGCTCTTTTTATAGGAAATACTCGTAAATGTATTAAAATACGATGTAAAGTACACATTTCATTGTCTTCTAAACCATAGCCCTGGGGTAGTGTTTTGGGCTAATCTGTGTTAGAACAATAACTGGTCGTGGCGGAGTAGTACTTTTGTGACAGAGGAGAGAATTAGAAAATGTAGCTACATGGCGTTTTATATATATATATATATATATATATATCTGAACTTTATACATTTTCTAGGGGCCGCTGCCTTAGTAGCCCCTGAAAAGCGCAATTCCCTGGCCTCTGACGTCACGGGAAGGGGGTGCTTATTCAGTCCACGGACACGCACTAGACGCTGAATTATCACCCACGGTTTCAATAGTTCTCAGTTATTTAATTTAAGACTAATGCATTATTCCATTACAGAGCAGCTAATATGTTATCACCAATTTTATAAAGGATAACCTGATTTCGGATATTTTCCATCGATAATATTAGAAAAATAAAACACTGCCTATGGAGAATATGAGTATTCCCCCACGATAATATTCAAACAAAGACCCAACGGTTGTCCTCAAACAAAGACAAAGATGTCAAATTTGTTATGAACTATAAACAATTTTTATTTTATTTCTGGAATGAGATGTAATCATGTTAAATATATTAATATTTTAACGATTAATGATTTAAATTTTTTTAAGTTTTCAGTTAACCAGAGTAGTTATATCTCTGTATTTCCTATCAAGATAAAATATTACAAAATAGTTAATTTTACAAAACAGCGTTTAAAACAATGATTCTAATCGCTAAATATAGTATAGATAATTAATGGACTGAGTTAATTGACGTGATAACAGCAAGCTGCATTTATGTTTTTCAATTTATAGAAGCATACAAAATCAAATAACATTTATAATTGGCTGCATATCAAAGTAATCAATCCTTCTGATTTCTTGCAAACGACCTTAAAGCTGTATAATTATTTTTGTGTTAAAAGCAACACCCACTGTAGAATAATACTGTGGGATATAAACGATTGCAATGACCAATTAACCCAACATTTCAGTAATGTTTTATTTTGGATTGAATGCGGCAATGTAAAAGCATTCCAGCCTTTAGTCTTTACGGAGTTTTTATCAAGAAGATAAAGATTAGTAATAATTTAGTTAGTAGTAAATAAATAATAATATAACAGCCAATTTGTCTATGTTACATGGGAAATTTTCTTGGGTAAAAGTATATCCACAAATGATATAAACAGTAGCATCAGAAAACATTACCATGATGTTATCAGAGCGTTACTAGATTAATTTATTGAGTATAATGTAGCGGAATAACATAAATAATATGTTTGATTTAAGCATTGCTGCTACCTGTAAAATAATGTCATACATGGATACATTGACGTATAAATCATACAGCATAATCCAGTGCAGCTTATTTGACCAAGAAAATAAATAATTAATCAGCTATTTTATCTATAGAAATAAGAATAACATGTTATTGTTGGTAAGTACGCCTAGCACTAATTAATCATTATATGAAGAAAACTGAGAAGAATGTAAAGATATCACAGATTCCAATGAAATATTAAATACGGTAAACTTAGAGTACTGTAGAAAGTGTAAATAAACATTACTATAAAACTAAAATAAAAGTGCGAAATACTAAGATGATTACTTCAGGTTTTGAACATATAAAAATATAATGTATTTAATTAATTTTATTAACAAATATATTTAATTTAACCACATATAATTTCAGAAATAGAATACTGAATTTATTAAAGTTCATAAAAACTGTTATATCTTTTTCGGTATATCATGAAATAAGTATATGGATGAAACATTCTTAGATGTAAGTATTATTATTATTGAGAAAGTCCTCTAAACTCAGTTTTAGTTTCGTAATATAAACGATAAAAATATCCGAAAATTGTTTAATATTACAACCGGTTTTAATATTATTATGGTTGTTACAATTCACGAGAAACCGCTACAAGAACCGAAACGTGTCGGAAAAATAACTTTACAGTTTTCTTCATTACCAGTTATAAATAAATTGAAGTAGTAGATAGATTATTACAGTTGATTATATTCCTTAACTTGTAATTTATATTGTTAAACATAATACCTATAATGCATAAAGCAGGAACTTTGGGATCTTAGGCTGATATTTTTATAATGGTCGCCCTAAGCTCTTAGTCCCGCTCAGCACATGAGGATAATCTAAGGTTAAAAATTAGACCTATGCTACACGTAGATCTATATTGTTTGTAATATTTGTTATGACAATTCAGAAGTCATGAAATTTTGCAAACGTTTGATAATGTATGAAATTTATTTTCAATTCAAATGTTTTTGAAAAGATTAACTATTGCATATTTAGTTTTCTCTTTAGACTTAACTCGCAGTTATTCAATCTTGAGCTACTAATATAATCTTAATTGAAAATTACACCGTGAATGTCAAGAAATCATAACTTTTTAATAATCTGCAATAATTATGAAATATAGTTTAGAACTGTTTATCAATTATCTTTACAATAGGCACAGGCCAGGGCCGCCTCTCACAATGGATATAGGTAAGTGCGCCGATGGTCAATTTTACATTGCTGTCGTTACAATAGGCACAGGCCACGGCCGTCTCTCACAATCGATATAGGTAAGTGCGCCGATGGTCAAGTTTACATTGCTGTCGTTACAATAGGCACAGGCCACGGCCGCCTCTCACAACCGATATAGGTAAGTGCGCCGATGGTCAAGTTTACATTGCTGTCGTTACAATAGGCACAGGCCACGGCCGCCTCTCACAATGGATATAGGTAAGTGCGCCGATGGTCAAGTTTACATTGCTGTCGTTACAATAGGCACAGGCCACGGCCGCCTCTCACAATCGATATAGGTAAGTGCGCCGATGGTCAAGTTTACATTGCTGTCGTTACAATAGGCACAGGCCACGGCCGCCTCTCATAATCGATATAGGTAAGTGCGCCGATGGTCAAGTTTACATTGCTGTCGTTACAATAGGCACAGGCCACGGCCGCCTCTCACAATCGATATAGGTAAGTGCACCGATGGTCAAGTTTACATTGCTGTCGTTACAATAGGCACAGGCCACGGCCGCCTCTCACAATCGATATAGGTAAGTGCACCGATGGTCAAGTTTACATTGCTGTCGTTACAATAGGCACAGGCCACGGCCGCCTCTCACAATCGATATAGGTAAGTGCGCCGATGGTCAAGTTTACATTGCTGTCGTTACAATAGGCACAGGCCACGGCCGCCTGTCACGATATGGGCGGTTAGGCGCGTCAGAGTCGGTAACACGGCTCTATAGATTATAGTAGTCCGCCATCAACAGTTGTACTCAAAGTAGGAGAGAGGTTAAGTTTTAATATACTATTAAATACTTTTACTGAATAGTTACGGAGCGAAAATATTTAAATAATATATGGATCCTAAACTACCCAAAATGTGATTTAAACCTTCATTTAGCACCAAATATAAAATAAAATAAAAAACTGTCATTTTTAAACAGCCCTAGTTCTAAAAAGTAAATATTATATGTTACTTTATATGTTACGTAATAAAACTGTAGTTAAAAATTAAATAACTCGAAACATGTTTTTTACTACAGTGTAATTAATTAAATCTAGAAAATTTCAGATATATACAATTTAAATAAAATTATGTATTATTTTATTACATTTATATTACTTAGGTGCGTTTTGTTTCTTAAGTAAAAAACTGTACTAAAAAATTGTCTACTAAATTTATTTTTAGAACCAGATGAGCTTGTAAAAAATCTTTTAATGTTTTAACACACATTAATTTATAAATCTCTCAATCACAGCGAAAATTCCCATATCTAATATATTAAGTTTTCAGTGTAGAATTTTGCAATGAACGCATATAAAAATGTGATTTATTAATGTTTACTTTAAGAAGAGACCCAGCAATTTCAGTTCTCAGTTATTAAAGGAAAAATAACAAAGTAGCAGGAATAAATTCTTTACATTATTTTTTTGTAACAAAATTATTATTTAAGTACAGGATAGTGAAAAATTAAACTTAAAGTTGGTTACCATATTAGGAAAGTAGTAGATGTTTGTTAAAGTTTTAATACATTTTCTTACGTCTCTAAAACAA
This sequence comes from Homalodisca vitripennis, assembly GCF_021130785.1. Taxonomy (NCBI): domain Eukaryota; kingdom Metazoa; phylum Arthropoda; class Insecta; order Hemiptera; family Cicadellidae; genus Homalodisca; species Homalodisca vitripennis. The sequence continues at coordinate 119,972,813 of NC_060215.1, forward strand.
GGAAATATTCCCTATTTTTAGTTTGATGTCAATTTTTTGGTTTTTAAACCTCGATGGTAGATAAAGAAATTAAAGACATATGTCACAAGACACACCTCAACATATTTGCGTTGTCTTTTTTTTAATTTATCTAAACGTATTAACCATTACAGTAGTATCAAAAGAACAATGCTCTACATACCATAATATTAGTTTAAATTAATGTCTGGTACCTAATAAAGATATACCAAAAATTCAGCAAATACCCAAATATAAGAATAATTAATACCAACAATAGTAAAATGTAATTAATAGTTTAACATTTATTTTCATATTATATAAATAGTAAATAATTTAGCAATTACTCTATTATTAACAGACAATTCACAGGTTCTTAACCAATATATTATTCATCGGATTAAGTAGTCTACATTTTTCATAGATTACACATATTGAAGCGTTTAAACCCAGAGATGCCGGAAGTGAACGAAACTGCTACGTTTATATTTCCTCATCATTTATACTTATGCCAAATTTACTAGATAATATAGTGCCATAATAAAATATGTTACGATTGTTTAACTCAAAACATATTCAAAATCAATAATTTTGTAGAAAAAGTTTATTACGGTCAAGCAGCTGCAATTTAAATAAAATTACATGTATAAATAATATGTCAGGTATATTTATAATTCAGAAATTTTCCATTAATAACTATTTGTTATACAAATATTATCTGCCACTAATAGAAAAGTCGGACGGATTAAGTACAGTAAAATATTTTAATAAAGGGTTTATTTACTCTCTCATCAATTGACATTTCTTTTTAAATGATATTAGATTATAAGTTAATAGGCGCCCCTTAATATATTTAGTTCATTAATGCATAAATGATTATTCGAATTTAGATGCCACAAATGAATATAAACTAATAAAGCAAAGCTTACCTTTTTACAAAGGCAAGACAAAATGCAGGAGAGATGTAGTTAGAATAGGTAACACAGCAGACAGCACAAACTAAAAAGAACCGCACAGGTCATAGTTGTACCTGGTAAGGGAGGGGGTAAGGATTTGGAAGTCAGTCACCATGCCCACCCCAAGATAGTCCAGGAGTAATAGGGGTAGCTTTCTCTTTTTTGTTTATACCTGTCTCTACGTTGAGGTTAAATAACTGAGGTTCACATCAATATTATTCCCTTCTGTTTTAGACGTAGTTTTCTCTAGTTTATGAACAGTCTTATAAATTTAAAATATATTATTAGTAAGTATAGTAATAAAAATCTAATTTCGTCCCAACAACTAACTGACTGTAGTTATTAACGATGATAGAATAATTAATTTGTATATTGATCAAAATTAAAAGAAGTTTTACTGAATTTTGAGAACGAAGTAAGGGTTAAAGTTCCTTCATTATTACTCAACTTAGTCATAGTATAGTACAGAGTCGCCAGTATATTCAAAGGGAATACTACTCGTGTATGCTACACTCGTGTTGGTAATCATTTAAATAAGTTTAGTATATTATGTGACCTATTATAAGTATAAAAGACATTTTACCGAAAAGAAATGAATCCTCGAGAGAATTACATAAATATACATGATGAAACGGTATTTTATTGGAAAGGATATTATATTTCAATAAATCTAAAAGAATAACTAAAGAAAATATTACATATTAATGTAATGCATTTCAAAAATTAACGATATATACTTTATGCAATATATTCTTAAGAATTGGAATTAACTAGATTTTTAGCAATAACGCTTAATAGAAAATATTAATTAAGTTTAGAAATAATGCTTGAATTACACAACATTCACTCGTCAAAATGTAACATTATTAAGTAAAATTATATGCATATCTTAGTATGCAAAGTCAACGATATTAGTGTAACTCAAAAAATATAAATTATAATCATAGCATTTACCTGCATTATTGAAAGTTGTGACGAAAATTATGATTTATCGTGTTTACCAGGTAACTTTATACCATAATTTGGCAGCGCTGGAAAATTTTAAACACAAGTAGTTTTACCACATGCGGATTTCTTTCTCAGAACAAGTGACCAATCTTGTTGTAAATTCGTTTGCAGTCATTTATTGCATTTCCAAGAACTGTTTTTCGGACTAAGGTACTTTGTTTTCATGGCTGTCCAAGCGTAATTGCTCTCCCCAGAGGCACGCCTTTGTTCTGGTAAAGGGCGTCCTATTCTATATATATATATATATATATATATATATATATATATATATATATACACATTATTGAAATTTAAATTATATAACTATTAGCTCTTGAGGTTAAATATATAATAAAACTTCACTTGCATCGTTGAAATTAGCACATTTAGATACAAATACGAGAATGCATGTCTTAAAGACAGCAATATTAGTATAACTTGTAAAATATTTTAATTATAGCAATAGATTTTAATATTTATGGTAGTGACTCAAGGAATTATAATGATGTCACATACTAGTACAACGTGGAAACTTTGAAACACAATTTACAATTAGTGTCACCCTAAGCGATTGTCTTTTGCAGAATTGGTGACTAATCTTGTTATAAATTCCTTAGGCTTTAAAAGTATTTCCAAGAACTGTCTGTTGATCTAAGGAGCTTTGTATTCAGGGCTGTCCCAGTGTAACTGCCCTCCCCAGCGGCACGCCATTGCTCATTTCAAAGGTCGTCCTGTTGTCTAAAGTCATCATCGAGTCCCATAGTGACTCGATGACTCGGTGGAGCCATCCACCGGAAAACTCCTGTAAGGCTTTTGTAACTAAATTATGTTTGTCCGGTGCCGACACTGGCAGCTTAGTCGCTATCTGAAATAGAACAGTATAATTACTTAGTTAGAACGAGCTTATGTTATATAGATAATCATTACATAAGAATAGACTGATGGTAACTAACTACAAGACACATCCTTTAAATTAAATGTATTAGGAAAAAACAAAAAAAGTAATTATCCAAATATTTAATTTATCACGATATAAATAACTACATGCATAGCATTAATTTATAGTCTTCTACTTGTGTTTTTACTTTAAATTCATAATGGAAATTATTCAGGTTCTAAAAATACAAATTTGTAATTAACTTACTTTTTTATAATCAAATTTAAATTAGTAATTAATTAAATAATAAGTATTTATTAGAATAAATACGTGTAACTAATTAGTTAGCTCTGATTTTTAATTCTAGAGCCGGCCACACAACTATAAATCATCATATTCATGTTTTAACAATACGTAATATCATAAGGTTTTATAAAAAACAGAGTTTGGCGTGTAATGTATTCATTCCTACAAAACTTGGATAAGAGGTAATTAATTAATTGTTATTCTGAAGCTATTATTTGAGCGGGTATTCACAACTTGTGCTTCGATTTATTATAAAAAGTAAAATTAGAGTTAATTTAATATTTAAATGTTTTATTCGTACATAACTTAAATATGTTTCTTTTATTCCAATTTTTAAAAAGTGATCTAAATTGAGCTTTTGGGCTTTAGGAAGATTAATGACAAAAAGAAATAGAATAAAATAATTCGATGTACTGTAGGCATGCGTTATACACAATGAACTGACGGAAACTAATTATAGTAGAAAGAGTTTAAATTATGTGACCATCAGTTTAACGAGAACAAAAATCTAACAAGCTACATTTTTGATAACTAGGCAATGATATGATCCACAGAAAAGCTCTAGTAGCTTTTTTCGTATATCCTTGCGTAAGTCCGAAAAACGCTCTCAACGGCTAAACGTCGTTAATTGGTAATCTTAAGGGTTATTAAGTTTTATGCGGCCACAATTTGTGGAGTTCGATCCAGTTCGGATTGAGCTTCTACTTCAACGTAAACAATTGACTTGTATACGTTTTGCTATATCGGTATGACCTATCTGGTTGATAAATATCCTCCCAGAAAATAAACCACGCTATCTTTTAACCCCCGATTAACATTAATCCCCCCTCCCGGGAATTTCCTGTTATAACCAGATAAACTCCTGAGTAATTGAACCCCCTGATCAACTTAAAAAACTAATAAAGGTTACTGTCTTAGATTAATGACTACGTCTTAGGTAATAAAACAGATTGAGCCATAACACCCTGGTGGGCAGATTTACTCAGTACACAGAGAATAATCCACTTGTCCTGGTATGGTAGAAATTTGAAACATTGCGCAATTCTAGATTAGTCCATGAAATCACTAGATATCCCCTGAAATGCAGCAATGTCTTTATTGAAGTTACCCTAAAAAATCAGAAGGGCTGACCAGTGCAGTCTTTGTCGTACATCAAACGGTTAAGCCAAAAAACCTCCATGAAGTCAAAAATTTCGTTAGATCCGGAAAAAATTAAATAAAATAGGACTGATTTAAACTCCCAGATCTCTAATCTAATCTCATGCTCGGACTTGACCTGCACTCGAATTCCGCTTATCCCTGGATTTGAAAATAACCCAAAATCCGATTGACCCATCAGGTTAGCAAATTACGTGATTTACAGAAAAGGTCCAGTGACTTTTGGCCCTATATCCATACGCTAAGCCACAAAACGCGGTTATGTGCTAACTTTTTGTAATTATCACGTGATAATTTAGTGTCAAGGCTCGATCACGGCCAAACCGTAGCTCGTAGCTCTAAACACATTATTTCACAAGATTTAGCAATTACCATGGTTAAAAAAAAAAAAAAAAAAAAAAAAAAAAAAAAAAAAAAAAAAAAAAAAAAAAAAAAACTGGTAACTGTTTGCCCTATCCTCAATGGTTTAGCCAAAAAACCCGTTTAATTGGAAATATGTTATTATTTTTACGTGAGAATTTTGTTTCTGCAGGTGGTACCAGCCAAACCATTGGTCTTAACTTAAATGTTAAATTTTCAATAACCAGACAATGATGAGCTCTAAAAAAGGTCAAGTAGCTTTCTGTCGTAGGCCTATATCCTTACTAAAATCGCTCTTAATGGAAACATCTAGGTCGTAATTGGCAATTTAAGGAGTAATTTTGATGCAACTATAATTTGTGCGATTAATTCTTGTTCCGGATTTAACATGTTTTACTACATTAACGAGTGACTACAACCCCACATTGTCAATTGGCTGAACGTTAGCGAAACATCAATAGTAGATAATAGTAGATAGGGACAGAGTGATTTTTTATTAATTTCATGAAACAGTGGTTCATTGTCAAAACTCTTGCGTGAAGTGATAATCTCCTGAGATAAATGAACCCCCTGATTAACATATTCTTTTGATAAAAATACTGTGCGCATATTCTCTTAGCATAGATGTAAAACACCTGTTGTACTTACCTACTCATATTAACAAAGTCAAGCCTACTTCCTGGTGTACCAGAAACTTAAAATTGTGCATAATTCTAGATTAGTCCGTGTATCCACTAGAAAACACCTAAGAATCTTCCTTCAATTTCTTCGTCGTAGCTCAAATCCGAGGATAGATATACACTTCAATTTCAAATTTTCTACAAGAAAGGACTAGTCATTTATTTATTTATTATTAACGGCAAGCAGCCAATTTACATACAATATGCAATAAGATGGCAGTACAGTGTATATAGTGCAGTAAAAAGTACAACTAGTATAAAATAATACAGAGCTAGCAATGGCAGAACACAACACAATATGACAATGATCGTTTCCAAGTCCCAATAACTGTCCATCACAACAAGAAAGTTTAGTTATACACTAATATCATATAAAAATCAACAATATATTATGAAATAGACCAACGTACAATAGAATTAACAACAATGTATAAAATAGAATAGTATAACAACAACAAGTACACGTAAATAACAACAACCAAAATATAATAAATACACCAATGATGCAAAAAGTCGAAATTGTACCTTGCAGTAGAGCAAAACATAATAAAAAATACAAAATAGCAAAAGCTAAAAAGTGAAACAGTCTTAAAGTTACAAGGGGTTTACGTGTGTTGAGACAAAACATAAGTGGCCCGCTTTCTGATTTGATGTAGGCCATCAGCGAAAAAATCGCACTCTGATGCAACACGATTCCCCAGGCGAACAAATCTTGCCAGTGGACTGTTGAAGTCGTAGTTCGTGGAGTGGTACTTGCGGCTGAAAAGCCCACTAGATCTGGTGTTTACAGGGATCCTGATACCAATTTCAGCGAGAAGATCTGGGCACTGCACATGGGCGCCAACTAACTTCCACAACATGAGTACATCTGCTACATCACGGCAAGACAGAGTTGGAATATTAAGTTCTGCAGTTAATGCTTCCACGGGAACATCAGGATAGTTGTAGCCAATCCTCACACCGACCAGACGAATGAAGCGTCGCTATTTTATGTCGTATCTCTAGCACTTAAGCCACAAAATGCCCTTAAAGTCAAATCTTTCGTTAAAAATTCAATAAAATAGGTCTTCTTTAAACTCCCAGTTTCTTGATCTAATGCTAGGACTTAACCTATCCCCAAATAGGGGCCAGGAGGCGTAGTGCCCAGCTATCCGAAGGCGAATATATATATATATATAAGATATAAAAAAGGTTGAGTGGGTGGAGTCAGCCTCACACTTAGCCCCACCCACTCAATCGATTAATGAAGAGTTAGCAGCTACCAATGGAATGGACAGGTCCGGGGAGGCGACCATTATATTCCATATTATAGGCTAAACTACTGGCTACTTGGATATTTAACACACTAAAGCAACAAAATGTATTCATAATGTTAAGAAATTATACTTGGTCAGTTACCATATAAACAAGACACAACTACCATTTAGGAATAAACTATTTAAAACTTATTTTATTTGAAAATAACGTAAGAATGACTAGAAGAGTTGATTGAACCCGAATGTTGAGTTCAACATATATACAGATTCCAGGAGTGTAGTGTGTGACACCGTTAATATCAGACGCTGCATTAAGTGGAGGGTCAAATGTATCTTAAAATTTATATTTATTCCTACAGACTGTGCTGTTTTTAATTGTCTACTTGCAAATAACAAACTAGTTAAAATTATTGTGCCGTTTACCGATATTATTTGTATGTATTTAGTTTTCTAAATCTTAAAATTGTCTTTACAAATCTTCCCATATCATATCATATATTACAAATCAATCCTGACAACCCCGGCCTAACTAATGCCTTCTAATTATTAATGATTACGCTATCTGTCACCATAATTAATCAACCATCATTTTATACTAACTCACCAAGAGCGCCTTAACGGCTTATCAAATCAAATCGGACACTCGTGTTTTGATATCTATATATAAAGCACGCTAAATTACCGCTCACATACTTACAAAAGTCTCAGTAATAATAACATTCTTTTCTATATTGAACTTTTTAAACAATTAATTACAACACGAGTGTTTTTAGTCATCCCCACATCAACCTGCTCTACAGAGAAAGGGTGAACCCTCCGCCACCTCCAGTCTCAAGGAAGGTTAGTTAGTACTACTCACGCCAAAGTACTTGTATTCAATTATTTTTACATTTCTTTGGTACAGTCCACTACTCTTAAAGACTTCACAATTATAATAGTCCAATAATACGAATGTTAAGTTTACCTCCATTTTACCTTCCACTTAGCTTCTAGTGGAAGTGTAACGCTGCGGCAGGCTGGACTCCTGGAATCTGGAATGTGGAGTCACAATAGTTACTGCTCATAACTGTACCTAAAACCGATATCATTATTAAAACCTCAACACGTCTCCATAGCTTGATTACTAAATTTATAAAATTTAGGATGGTTTATATTTTTAAAAATAAATAAACTTCTAACGTTGTTATATTATTCCAAGTTAAAAATAACTAAAAACTCCTTAATCTTCCTTCCCACTGTGAAGTAACCCTCGTTTCGTATTCATTTTTGACTGTAGGGATGACAGCTACCCTACTGTTTAAACAGTAGATGCTAACAATACGCTGTGATCTAAATTCAGGTTTTGGTTCCATAAGAATTTATAAAAATGTACCCCCAAAAACAAATAATGGAATATAATAAAACATTTCTAAAATATGTATGTATAAAAAATTTGTTATGATTAGTCCTCCTGAACAAATATAGATCTAAACGTTAGGCTGCTACTATAAAATAAAATTGAATAAATTAAATACTCCATGACTAAACTATCATTAGACGTATTTGAAAGTTAGAGGTCACTGAGGTATTACTTGTGCTACAGTAACAGGTCAATATAGATTAATTTTATATATAACGAATGTTTTGCCAACCTGTCAAATGATGAATCTTTATCACATTTGTTACTATGTCAAATAATAAAACAAACCTCATATGACTGTAATCAGAGCGTTTATAGATTTATTTGATTTATGATTTTCTCGTTGTCATTGAGATTACCTATAAAACCCTATTTAAAATTTGAGTTTTTATTTTTATCTTTAATTTTGATTTGATTCCTCCCTAACCGATTTAGTTGTTCTTCGGACCGAGCCGAACCTATTTTTCAAATCTAGGGCCGTTCTATCGAGAGTAATCACACGAACTGACGGTATGAATTTTATAAGTTGTGTACTTATTATATATATTGTGTACATTATTACTGAAATAACAGATAACAGAAATAAGTATAAAATTATTGAAATAAAGGTTGATATTCCAAAAAAGTGTTATTATTTTGATATGCCGGCGTGAACTAACAGGACATAATTATGGTGTGTACATTGTTAGCGTTCGAGATATATTTTAATCCTGAAGATGGGCAGATCTCACACGTGTTACTGTTGAACGTTTAGGAGATGCTCCATGTATATGGTCAGTAGAGGGTTTAATATAGGTAGTTTAACCTTCATTTATTTATTTAATCATTTATTTTAGGATCTTATTGTGAGTCTTAGTAGAAATCTTGATCGTGTACTACAATAATCAGAATTGCTCAGAGCTGTTACTGACTCTGGCGCGCCGCACCGCTCGGGTTGTGAGGAACGGGTCTGGCCTTTACCTACTGTAACAACAATAGAAACTGGCTTATCGGTTGGGTCGGCCATAAACCGACACTAATTAAAAATTCCAACTATGCGCACAAATTATTTGCACCCCGGCTAAGGCACCGCTGTCTGGAGTGTACAATCGCCCCTGAGCAAGCCGAAACATCAACAATGTGTTTCGATTATTAATATCCCTTTACAAAACTATGCCTGAACGGTATTCGAAACTTTTTTCTCCGAAGACATTAGTATAAATTGTTTAGTATGCCATATCAAATCAATTCAAATTTAATAACCTGATGAATATAAAAATATTTAAACCAGTTTCTGTATTCACTAACCTAATAAGTGATTTTGTCTTATTCTGTTACATTGCAATGCGATAGAGATTTAATTATATAAAACGGTGGAACAAGATTTGGCTAAACTATGGCAGAAAATGAGGAATCTATTTTATTGTGTATAGATAAAGACTGTATGATAGGATCACATTTATATTTTTAGCTGAATATTGAATATGAGAATTTGTTACGTCTTGCCAATTACACAATGGCAGTCATGCATACAGACAGACAAATTAAATTTGAAATGTTCCAGCTGTAATGGTCGAGTAATCGCTACTCTCAGTTAATTGATATCTAGCTTTTTGCCTAAAGTAAATTTAGTTTGTTTGACTGACGTGTATAGTTTTTTATCCGGACGACAAGGCAAGGTGTGCTATGACTGCTTTACATGATTGTACTGTATGATTTGTTCTATATAATGTACTGTTCAAATTGATGCAGCGTGCCAGGCGATGCAGCTGATGGGCCTGTACCAACTACTCTGCGAGAGTATGGGGAGTAAGTACTGGCGCAGAACCCTAGTTGCGGGTATAGTCATCGGGGTGAAAATTACGGCAACAGTGCTGTCGACGACAACATCTATTTTGCCGTAACCTTCATCTCCAAGATTCTCTGTACAAGGCTCTCAACCTATGGCAACCACATTCACTTGGATAGTACATTCAAGATAGTGCCAAGTACGCCTAAAAGATGCCAGCTCCTAACTCTGAGTGCTGTTTATTTGGACCATGTAAGTCACTGCATTCTCTCTATTCTTTATTTTTCATGCAATAACAAAATTTATTAATTAGTTACTAAAAACTAACCATTATTGTGACCACTTCCACTAATCACAATATGGTGAGGAAATATCACTATGCATCCCTTCGGTTCGTTCATGGGTTGAAATGGTCTTATTTAATTTCCTGTATATATGAAAAATTTTATTTGCGTGTCTGGCATACTGGAAGATTTTGTAAACCTAGGTTTGTATATTTTAAACCATATTGTATTCATTTAATGTACTAGTGTTGAAAATATTTTATTTAACTATTATTGTTTCATTATATTAAAAGTGAACATTAACATGCATATTACATTGTACAATTTATAGTCTTTAAGGGGGTTTATGAACATGGTTTATATAGATATAAAACGTTGAAGGAGTGACATATACAGTATATTTAAAAAGTGAATAAAACTATGTCAAATCTTCCAAGGACATGTACGGTTTTCCGTACATGAAAAAATATATGAAATTAGTGTACTAGTCATACAACACTTAAATCCAATTTACACTAAATACTTAAAACAAAAATTTCCAATGGAAAATAAATTTTAAATTGAAAAATAACTTAAAATTGAAATACAAATCAAAATTGTCAAAAATTAAGCTAGGAGTACCCCAACGGTCTTTTTTAGTTTATAGTTTATTAGTGAGTAATATTCCAATCCTCGAAACAGTGTTTAATTTTCCTAACCTTAACGATGGAGAATATCCAAAACCGGTTATAGTTTGTAACATTGCCGTTGTTTCGTAAGAGCAAAGATATTAAATAAGAATAATAAGAGCTATGCATTTATAGGGTAAAGTTAAAATGGGTTGACAGTACCTTATTTCGGAGGACCATATATCACTCTTCTACCAGTAGTTTGAGTCCGAGTCCACACCAGGGAGAGTGTCCAAAAGAGTTGAAGATATGTATCAGGACCTGAGAGTACAACTGACGAACGAATAACGCACATTGTCAGTTCACACACAAAAGCCGCGGAAGTCTTCAGAAGTCATGTTGCTTGTAACACTTGCACAATCACTGTTTGAAGGAGTTGACAAGGGGGTTTTAGATGTAATAATGTTTAAAAATTATGAACAGAGGTTTAAGTATAATTATATTAAGAGAGAGAACTAATAAAAACTGCCTAATGCGTTGGTTTGTGAAATTGCTTACAGCAGATACATTAAGCAGGACATCTGAACAAGGACTGAGCGGTGGCGTCGGTACGCCTGATTATTTTAGGTATTGCTCCTATAGGGGCAAGCATTGCCTCATCCTCTTTCTCTTTCTCACTCTGTCTTCATACAATGAGACGCTACTACGTGTTCAGATCAGTGTCTGTTACAGTCTAACGCTAAATAAATTATGCAAATTAAATAAATTATAAGCAATATTTATAATTTAGAGAAACAGAGCTTAATTAAAATATACTAAAACTAATAATTAAATATTCTCCATCCTGGCGGCTTTGAAGTTCTCCTGGACTTCAGCAAAACACAAAGAGGTAAATAACACATCTATAAAACCTAATTATTAAATACTAAAGAGAGTTCTACCGCCAGAACGAGCATATCTTCGAGTCAATAGGAAGAGGGAACAATTTCACTGCAGGTCTAGTGAAAGAACAGTTAGAAGTTTGGAGGTCCACTACACGCACCATTCCATCAGATCCAGGATGGATGGAGGTGACACGTGCCAGAGGCCACGAGAGAGGTGGGAATGGCGAGTGAATTAACACCTTTAGGTTGGGTGCTGGGGACATCCACTTGGCGCGCTGCTGCAATTGGTGCAGATACTCCATCTGCCACCGTTTCCAGATCAGCTGATGAAAGGCTTGGACTAGTTGCCAGTGTCTGAGTCGGTTGTCGGGTACAGCTAGCACCAGGCTCCGGGACAGCGAGTGGCGAGTGGCTCAAAAAACGGCCTGGAGTGAGAGCAGTGATATCAATGGGGTCGTTGGAGAGTGGAGTCAGTGGTCTCGAATTGAGCATAGCTTCCACCTGAGTTATAAAGTCTATGACAGTCAGTACGATTTCACCCATAACTCTGCAGAGATGGTATGCTGCACTTTAAACCGCACTTTCCCAAAGTCCACCTTGGTGAGGAGCGGCAGGGGGTTGAAATAAAAATTAATATCTTTAGAGGTGGTTAACTTAAGAATCTTTTCCTGAGCCTCCGACGAGCGTAGAGAGAACTCAGTGAGCTTGTGAAGAACGGCATCAGCACCTACGAAATTTGTGCCACAATCAGAGTAAATGACTGCACAAAGACCACGCCGGGACACAAATCGAGTGAGAGCTGTCAGAAATGCTTCATTGGTAAGGTCCGTAGCAGGCTCTAAATGAACTGCCTTAGTTGACATACAAACAGACACACAGATAAGCTATAATATGTTCCACTGCCGCAGATTATGCACCTTTACAGTAAAAGGTCCGGCATAGTCAATGCCTGTGCTCAGGAACGGAGAGGCAGGTATAACCCGAGAGCGTGGGATATCAACCATGAGAGGAGGTTTATTTCAAAGTTTGTTCCTGAAGCAAGTGAGACATTTAAATATGCTTGAGGTAATGGCTCTTCTAGCAGACAGCATCCAGACGTGCCGGGAGAGTAGAGCTTGAGTTAGTTGAGGACCTGCAAGAAGGTGAATGGCACGATAGTAATAAGTTAATGTACCTACAACTGGATGCTTCTTGGGAAGAATATATGGATGCCTTGCTTCCTGTGAAGTGTTAGCGAAGCTTAGACGTCCACCTACTCGAATTAGGCCATCTTGGTCGAGGTAGGGGTTGCGTCTCTGAAGTTTGATAGAGCACATAAGCTCCTTCTGCAGAAGATGTTGATCTTCATATAAAGCAGAGGTTTGAACCAGCTTGAAGATTCTAATCTTGGCCGTTTTCAATTCAGAAACATAGAGAGGTTCGGAGAATCTACAGCATAAGTCTTGAGACGGCAAGGGGATATCTGAAGCCACGTAAGAGCTAAAGTTGAATCACTCCATAAGTGTATGGCTGAAATGAGATCTTGTTTTCGAACAGAGAGATACAGTAAGACACTAGCTGCGCCAACAAATTTGCAGCACACAGTTCTAAACGTGGTAAAGTGACACACCTGTTTTAGAGATGAGTTGACGTATTTTAAAGCCATGAGAATGCTGAATCCGAAAATACACTACAGCAGCGTACCCATTTTCAGAGGCATCAGCAAAGCCATGAAGCTCGACGCTGACGACCTTGCAGAGTTCCAGTAGTCTAGGAATCTCAATTTTCTTAATAGACCTTGAGGCCATCACGAAGGTTTGTCATTGATCTGCAAGTTCTTGAGGGAGGGGATCATCCCAGTCCAACCCTGAGATCCATAATACTTGCATAAAACATTTAGCCCACATATTGATGGGAGCAAGATAGCCACAGGGATCATCAATCTGAGTGATAACACTTGAGACTTTGCCTTTTGTAGAGGAGTGTTGAGGTATATTGATAGATGAAAGAGTCCGAGACCGGCAACCATCGGAGTCCTAGGATGCTGACATGGGGCCGAGAGGACGATTTCAAAATCCCTGGAGTCTCCAGATAATCCTTGGGCAGGTTCTGGAGCAGCCAACTCGAGCTACACGATCTTTTTCGGAGGGTGAAGCCACCACGGTCTAGGAGAGCAAGAAGTTGAGTTTGCAGCTCGATGGCTTCGACTTCAGTGTCTGCACCTGCTATGACATAGTCCACGTAGGTGTGAGAGCGTTAAATTTCGGCAGTCTGCGAGAAGTTGTAACATTCGTCGTTAGAAAACTGGTGTCGAGTCCTTATGGTCAGATATGGGGTGCTGTTCATGTGAGTGAGAAAGTTCCGGTCATCGGTGTGAGAAATAATGTTCCTGAACATTTGCTTCACATCCGTTGAGAAAACAGAGTTATGAATACGAAATTGTAACACAATGTCACATACATTGAGCTGGAGTTTAGGACCAGTCAACAATATATCGCTAAGAGAGATATCTGTGCTGCTCTTACAGCTACCATAAAAAACAGTCCTTAATTTTGTAGTACTGATGCTAGTTTCAATACCCCACGATGAGGCAAGAAGTAGTCAGGGTTAGAGAGATCAAGGGTAGAACATTTATTCATATAGCCTAGAGCTTGCCATTCATCCATAAAGTCCAACTATAGCTCTTTGAACTAGGGTTAGGAATAAAACTTGTTCCCCAAGGAAGATAGGCGTTTCCTTACAACATTATAAGAGTGGCCTAAAGGTTGGTGATTGGATTTTAAGGATAGTTATACACAGTAGCGTCCGTCCGCTTCCCTCCAGTGAGTTCGAGCAAAGTTTTCATCGCACATTTTTTTCTTTTGTCTTATTGGAGCACGATGGAAGTTCCCTTCTGTTGCCAAAAGCGTTGCAGTTCAGAATGTAATAGATTGTCATGAGTTTAAAGAAGTGAAGTTGAAAAGTTAGAGGTCGATTGGTTTTGTTCAGCACAGGGAGCTTGTCCAATTAACACGAAACCGAAGTGGGTGCCTATTACATGAGGCATACTTGGTCCAAAGAGAGTGATTTTCTTGGGTTAGGAGTGAAAGCATTTTGGAGCTGCCTATGAAAACATTAATGCCGCCTGGTAAATAGAAAGAAGGGTCTGCGAGAACATAATCTTTTACTCGACGGATAACTTCCGATGAGAGTTTGGGGTCCTTGGTAGGTCCACAGAAATCTTGTTCAAAACATGGAAGGGTTGCCCAGAAACCAAGATTCGACCCGAGAGAATTTCCACGTTGAGCGGCATCATGCCATTTGTAGAGGCAGAGAGTTGAGCTAAACCTGCTATCTTTAGATTAGGGGTATATCGACGTGAGCCTAACAGACTTGCTGCACGTTTGGTGAGAACGTTGCACATACTACCCGTATCGAGTAAGGCTCTAAAGATGTGTGAGTTCCATCAATTGTATTCAGTTTGACTAGAGTTGTGCCAAGCAACACAGTGGAGTGAGGGTGTTCAAGTACGTGCGATTTATTTTGAGCGAGGTAACTAACCGCTTCCTGAGTAGCCGCGGAAAGAGCCGAACTCATTTCTGTATTAAGAGGTTCCGGTTGACGCTTAGTCTGAGGTTGTGGAGCCTGACGTTTTGCCGTATAGAATGCACCATAACCAGTGCGAGAAAGAGGTTGAGTAGAATGCAACAAACTGTGGAGTAGTGACGTTTGTGGCAAGTATAACAGCTATTTTTAGATTTAAATTCCTTTGAATCATGGTTTCCTAAACAGGAGTTACAGCGTTTTTCCCTCTTCGTTAACTGATAACGCTCTTGTGGTGAGAGGTTTTTGAAGTTGGGACAAACATAAATTTTATGGTCTTGTTTATCGCAGGCAAAAATTTTTGTCCTTGAGAGTTACTTTGCACAGATAACATGGGTACTGACTTATTAGGCCGTTCAGCGAATTTAACAGCCTTTGTTAGTTTATTGTGAGAGGAACGGTTCGCATGACCCTTTTGCATTAAACGAAGAGAGCGTCCTCGGTCCGGTTAAACTCCGTGTAAATTGAATTACGTCCTTAACTTCCGGTAAAGTGTGAGTAGCATTGTCTCGATTAGACTTAAAGACATCTAGTTTTTACGCAGTTCACTGTCCATTTTGCGTAAAATAAAAGCTGCTAATAGAGGATTGGGTGTAGTTGAGAGGTCGCTCTCAATAGGTTTTAATGCTTCACTGTGTTCATAAAACAGATCAGCGAAATTGTGTAAACTACGAACAGAACCTGAGGTAATTTCAGGCAAGTCAATAAGAGCATTGAAATTAAGTGTGGTGAGTCGGCTACAAGATAATAAGCTGTAGTAATGCTCAGAGATTTAACCAAGTTTAAGGGTTCACCGGATAGTACTGATAACAAATATTGAAATATGGAAACGTTAGAAACATTTGCGTTGCGATGTATACTAGAATCAAAAAGATTTTGGGTGAGAGATAACTGTACCGTGTTCACTAAATGCTGAGGTAGTGCTGGGACTTTTGAGCGGATTGAGAGACTCAGTAAAGCTTTGTATCTTGATAAACAGATCGTTGATCTTATCATGGTCGTCAGAGAGTCGAGAACTAGGAGCATCTTCCGGAGACAGATTTCCCACAACTCGGTTCAGATTGTCTTAAAAAATGGCCTGTTTCCTGTTTATCTCGTTAGCATAGCCTGACAAGGCTCGAGTGTTAACTTGAGAGATTGGAGGGGGGATAGCCGCGATCACTTCAACAGCTAATATTTTAGTAAATCTATATTTTACCAACTCGGTAGAACATTCATATTAGGGAACTTGATTGGCTTAGATATGGTTTTAGTTAAACCAGTAACCAAAAAACAAGAAAATAGCAACTAAAAGAACGAATTTTCAACAGTAAATTTAATTAGTTTTCCAATTAATTAATACTATATTAGAAATGAGTTTAAATGTTAGTCAAAGTAAGAATAATAAATTGAAGTTATGACACTCTAGTAGTTAATTAATTATTAGGTAAAATGAGAATGACATCGTAAAAAATTGATTTTTAAACAACAACAATAAGTCATTAACTGAATATTGAGAACTTCAACTGTATTTTGGGTACAAATAACTTACCACTTGTACTGGGAAACAATTACTGGGAAAATCGATTACGCTACATAGACTGGGAATCTGTATTCAAACTATGTTGAAAATTGCTTGTTACCATTAAAAATTAACCTTTTCACGATTAAAGTTAATTAACTCTGAACGATTGAATGTTAATGTGTTAAAATAATAAATTTTAAATTAAGTCACATAAACAAAGATAATTAGAACTTAGCACAAAACAAGTTATCAAATCATGAGAAAACAATAAATTATAAATCCTTCAAAATAAATATTGCTTATAATCTAACAGCAGTTAATAGTAGAACAAAATAATAAATTCATTCAGCAATAGTGTTTTATCTATGGAATAACTAGGAAATATTGAAACTATGCCCATGCGCTGAATAAGCACCACTAAGACGTGATTTCAGAGCCCAGAAGGTGCTTATTCCAAGGGGTGCAAACTCAGTGTCTGCAATTGGCGAGAGCAATGTCAGGTCCGCCAATGCGGATGATCGCATGACTGTCCTATGTCTGTTGAGAGTTGATAAATTTACTCAACAATACACGAGAAAATGTAAATTTCTATGTTTATATTATACCTACTCAACTAGAAAATGTTAATTTTCGTCTAATTATGTGTGTGTGATTGTGCGCGCGGGGCGCGTTTGTTTGGTTTCACATGATAGATTCACATTTTTATTTTCGAGTTAGGTTTCATAGCAGTGTTTAAATAATACAAGTTTGCCGGAAGTAAGGAGGGTAGTACAAAGCAAGAGTGAGCTGAATGCAAATTGTGTCACCAAATTTAAAATTTGACTTTCTATTGCATTATATTGTTACAGTATGAATAAGCTACAAAATACGTCTCATGTAAAAATCTCATATAGCACCCACTTTGTTTACAAGTTTATTTATTCTTCCATTTTCTAGTTGCCATCATGGTTACTCATAAGACCAATGTCATTATATTGGCTAACGCTTAGCCATTTCCCAGTGCGTGACATGCACCACCATCATAGAACTCAAAGTTGGCTATGTAGAAATGAAGCTTAATTTTAAGTCTGTAGGTCAGTTCTTTTTGGCGATACTGTGCGGTAAAACAGATAAACAGGCCGAAATTAAATTGTTAGCACTAGTAATAGGCTTCGCCAACACTGAGCCAACGTATGTTATGGACTTAATTAGAAATATATATAAATATATATATATATATATATATATATATATATATATATATGATGGTAACAGGTCAGGAGTTAAATAATTAGCTCTATTCTGCCAAGACACATATTGTCTTCATATATTCCGGGCTTAACTACGTTCTAAATTTCAGTCTTCAGCACATAAAATATTTAAAAATATTTCGTGATGAGTCAAAACGTAAGTATTATTACTGAGTGGCACGATATCAAAATTACGATAAAGGCACATTTTTGATGTTAAAGCGAAGGAAAATGTTTGCTGGCGGGAGGACCAATGCAGCTATATGTCGAAGATATACATTTCTCTAAATTTAACACGTATGAACCCCTGTCTAAAGCATAAAATCAGGTTTAAGAAAGATCATGGGGGCGCTTAAACCTCAGCTACGGGCTTTTTTCTTCTTTTGTTAATTTTGTAATCTAATTATTTTACAAATCATAAATTAACCCGTATTGTTTTCTGAAATATTCTGATTGTGCGATAGCATATAGCCTAACAACACAGTTCAAAATCCAGTGTGATTAAGCCGTTATATAAATGTACGTATGGTCCCAAGCTTTCCCTCAGTTTACTTTTAATTAATAAAGATTATTTAGAATGTAGACGGATAAAATGATTTTCTAGAAATTTTGTTTTCCGTTAATCTATAAAAAGTTAAACCTCTACGGCTGGAAAATTAGTACGATTTGTCTATGTTAAATAAAATTTTTCTGTGACATAATTTCAATGTAAACGCACTCCAGGATCATCAATGCCTATCGTCAGACCATCGGTTGTCAATTGTCAGCCTTAAACAATAATTCAGCTCGATTATTATCTATATATTACAATTATTAAATTTCATTTAAAATGCATTGTTCCAGCCAATACTATTTCTACGATATTTCACTAAATTTGATTCACATTTTACTTTACTGTTTTGGCAACAAGAACAAGATATAATACCCCTTTTCAGACTCTTTATATTACCATTTGGACCTTTCACAGAATACTGCATTATAAAGGACGTGACATATCCTTTTTAAGTCGTATGGTTGTATCCGGCCGTATGCATATCTATCTGTATGTAAGTCTTATCGAACCTGTCTATTCTCTGTGTCCTGTCTAAAGACTCTTGACAAACAGGTCCTAGGGGCTTGAAACCTGGTACCTAGGTTCTTCTTGGTCCACGGAAGAACTCTATAGGTTTTAGAATCAAAGCGCCACAGATCAGTCCGACCGTCTGTACAATAACTGTTTATATAAAAGGTCTATACTCTTGAAACTTAATACATAGATTTCTCTTGGTTCAGGAAAAAACTGTATTGATTTTTGGGCCAAGAGGTCAAAGGACACTCCGTCCGTCTGTCTGTCTATCTCTGTGATAACAAGTTATAGAGAGGTTATTTATAGATAAATATAAACTCACAAGAAATCGTTGTAGTTTACAATAGATGTTTATTTTGAGTTTGCTGTTGATTATGTTATTGTATAAAGCCTACATAAAACATTCCTTAGCACGCAAACGTATATTTTGTGTCCTCTAAGTCGTATAGGCTTTATAGCCTAAACTTAAAATTATTTATCGACGCTACTAACTATTTATTATTTATTTGTCTACTATTTAATTTCCATCTATGCTTATGTGTCCCGGTAACCATTGTAATGTAATATTTTTATTTCCATCTACAATAATTTTTATGATGTTCATCATTAATCCCTCTGGTGTGTTTACCTTACTTGTATTTTCAAGTGCTACAATCGATGATTGTGAGTCTGAACAGATAACATAATTGTCAAAATTTAGGGTATCTATTATGTATTGCTTTGAATATTGCATACAATTCGGTTGTATAATTTGACAGGGTGGAAAAAAAGTATGGAAACGCTTTCACTAATTTTGTATGGCTTCACTTTTACAAATTAAATTTTGTACATCACCACTTGTATTAAGAACCTAGTTTTTGAGACCAGTGGGGACATTTTATCTTTTCAGGGGGACGGCCCGTGAGGAGTCGGACGAAAATCTTAAATGTAAGCATAGGCCGAGTTTGGTATCAAATTAAAGGTCTAGTAAAGAGAAACTCATTACCGCAAACCGCACTTAAAATGGTTGACCCTATCCAGAGTACGGACCGTATGAATTTCATGACAAAGAAATTGAGTAATTTTGTCTTGTGAAGTAACTAATTTACTTTCAGTAGTATGTTTTATGTCGGTTATGTAAATTTGAAAAACAATTTCCAACAAAAAATAATTTTTTTTTACCTCTACATTTGTTGGATAACACTAAATAGGGGTTTTCCTGTCTTGTCTTCAAGAAACTGAGAGTATTCAATAATACCACCGTAACTCCTTATCAACATGAGGTCAAGGTCCAGTCCCTCCAGCCCTTTTATCTTAGGCAAACATAAACTGGTTTAGGCAATACAAACAGTACTGTCACATCAAAACTCCACAGTTTTGTATTTTTAATATCAACTTGGTTTTTAGTCTACGTTATAATTTCGTCCACGTAAGTTAAAGTTTAAAGTCTTCACTAGAAGGTACTGCGATAGTTATAATTTTTTTTACTTAAGTGTTTACATTTTATTCTACTAGTTTTAAAAGCAATGTCACTTAGTGAGTTTGAGAGAATCACGCTGCTTATGATGCGTGGGTATGGGAATCTAGTTCGTCCCTATGAAGAAACAGCGCATTTGTTTAATGACACTTTTCTTGATAGACCCCCAATTAGTAAGTCAACAGTGTTTAAGATAGTAAAAAGATTTGAAGAAACTAGAACAGTCAAAGATCGCGAAAGAAGTGGCAGGCCTAAATCGGCAACAAATGAACAAAAATCTGTGGATGTACTCCAAACATTTGTTGAAAATCCCATCACCTCGGCCAGAGTGGCTGCAGAAGATCTTGATATGAGCCATAGCTCAGTGTTGAATGTTTTACACAAAAACAAGTATCACCCTTTTAAAGTAACCCTAACCCAAGAACTTGCAGAGGATGATTTTGATCGAAGGACTGAATTTTGCGAAATAATGATGAGAAAGTGTGACGAAATTCAAAAATTTTTAAGTTCGATATTGTTTTCAGATGAAGCTACATTCTTTGTTAATGGACAAGTTAATAGGCATAATTGCCGTTACTGGGCCGACCATAATCCACACTGGATGATAGAAGGCCACACACAAAGGCCTCAGAAAGTGAATATGTGGGCTGGAATAATAAACAATAACATTGTAGGACCGTTTGTGATAGATGGAAATCTAACAGGCGAAATTTATTTCAATATGTTGACAAATAACATTTTGCCAGCAGTGCGTGCTCTTCTTGGGGCAAATTTTAATGCAGTATGGTTTCAGCAAGATGGAGCACCGCCCCATTACTATTTGCGGGTGCGCAATCTGTTACATGAAGTGTTTCCTAACCGTTGGATTGGTCGCAGGGGTACCGTTGAGTGGCCGGCTAGGTCACCGGATCTTAATCCACTAGATTTCTTTTTGTGGGGCTTCTTAAAAGATAATGTGTATAAAACTAAACCAGCCAACATTGAGGAACTGACAAATCGTTTATTAGAAGAAGCAAGAAGAATTACACCCGAGATGCTTCAAAATGTGACTGCAGTAGGTTTTTATAATAGACTAGCTCATTGCCAACAAGTGTTCGGAGAGCAGTTTGAGCACCTCATTTAAAAGGTATGGTTATTTTTTGTAATACATAGATAATTTTTAATTTAATTCTTTTGGATAATTGTGTTCCATAAAGTGTCATTTTCAGTCAGAACAGTTCACTTGAGACTGTGAAATTGCGGAAAAATAATAATTAATCAAACGTTACTTCTGAAATTCAAACGGCCCGTACTCTGGATAGGGTCAACCATTTTAAGTGCGGTTTGCGGTAATGAGTTTCTCTTTACTATACCGTTAATTTGATATCAAACTCGGCCTATGCTTACATTTAATATTTTCGTCCGACTCCTCACGGGCCGTCCCCCTGAAAAGATAAAATGTCCCCACTGGTCTCAAAAACTAGGTTCTTAATACAAGTGGTGATGTACAAAATTTAATTTGTATAAGTGAAGCCATACAAAATTAGTGAAAGCGTTTCCATACTTTTTTTCCACCCTGTATATTTGTTCAGAGAAAATGTTTTCTTTGTGTTTATCTGTGGAATGAAGAAGACAGCGCCTGCACCTCTAATGTCTTTAGATCTATCAGTGTAAACAACGTGATCCTTGTAGGTTATGTGTATACAGTTATTGAAAGCTTGTTTTAACATAATGGTATTTTGATCTTTTAATTTCCTGATCATTTATAGTACTCGTACTATTGCATCTTAATGTTGTTTCTCCCATTAACAAGGGCATGGTGAATTCCCAATGCTCTATTGTAGCTAGTTAGGGTTAACCACTTCCATAGTATTGAGTGCAGATATAAATAGTGGAATTTTCTTTTTCCGCCAGTAAGGGTTGATGTTGCACATCATATTCATATACATAATTTTTCATATGCTGGATGGTTTGCTTCTGATACAATTTTGTGCACTAACCTTTCGGTTAAAATTTGGCGTTTTAAATTTAGAGGGAGTGAAGCTGTTTCCAATTGTAAGGCAAGTATTGGTGAAGTTTTTTGTGCTCCGGTGAAGATTCTTAGTGCTTGATTTTGTATTGTATCTAGTTTATTTAGTATATTTTGTGGCAGGCGGCCAAACAAGTGACAAAAATATTCCAATTTTGAACGAATCTACGCTCTGTATACTTGTAAGACTGTTTTTGGATGAGCCCCATTTCTCCAGCAGGAGATTATTTTTATATGTTCCGATCCTTTTGGCATTGTAATTTTAGGTTATTTATATGATGTTTGAATGTGAATTTGTTGTCAATTATAATGCCTAATAATCGTAGATCATTTACAATTGGTATTTCTTCTCCACCAAGGAAATATTGTCTGCTGATATCGATAGATTTTTGATTGTAAATATAATAATTTTAATTTTGATGCATTTAAATTGAACCTTATTTTCATAAATGTGCTCTCCATGATGTTGAGAGCATTCTGCATTTTATCATGCGCAATAGTAAAATTTTTGTTAAATGTATATAGAAGAACATCATCTGCATATTGTAATGTATATATATATATATATATATATATATATATATATATATACATCATAGGGCAAATTGTTATTTATGTCACTTATATATATATATATATATATATATATATATATATATATATATATATATATATATATATAGGGGAGACCGGGGCAAGTTGACGACGTTAAGGAATACATATTTTTAATAAAATATTGTGATAAAAATAAAAGTCTTACGATACATAAGAGTTAAGTATAAGTCTTTACCTACATTTAATTTTTTTTTAATTATCATAATATCAATTTTTTGTTTGTAAATTTTAGTTCTTATGAAACAATGCAAAAATGTCATCTTGCCCCACCCCCGGGGCAAGATGACTTTTGCATAGGGGCAAGATGACGAATGTTATGGAGGTTTAAATAAACACGCTACTTTGTAAAAGAAAAGGCTGCTAGTCATTTTTATTTATGTACAAAAACTGACAAACTAGCAGTAGTCACAAACAAATTCCCCACCTTCGTAGCTTGTACAATTCTCGTGCCACCATTCACTGCACTTGGAACACTGGATCCACTCTTCAACTGGAGGATCGGAGTATTTTTCTTCACACCCAGGACATCTAACTTCACTGCCTTTTGAAGTAGAAGCTGTGTTCATACACCTAGGACGTTTTTTGTAGGGTCCAAACTTGAGTTTCTTTGAAACCTTTGAAGCTCGAAGCTCTTCTCTTTTCTTTTTTAAGCGCTCTTTTTCATCCTTCATTTCTTGCTTTACTTCCAAACACATTTTTACTGGCGTGCTTGTTATAATACTAGAACTTAACTTCTGAACTTTTCTTTTCTTATCCTTTGGTTTACCTTTAGGTAAAGGCTTAAAGTCGAAGACACTTGTATTCTTCTTTACCGGGATTGGGGCACAGTCTACTAGGCCTACTGTTTCTTGGCGTTCACTCAGCTCAATGGTTTCTTCTTCAGGTTCACCTGGAGTTTCTGTTGTATTTGATGTTGTTGATTGGATAGTAGGATTTTCATCTTCATTATAGCTAGGGTCTAGGCCTACATCCAGGTTCTGATCAGTTGTTTGTGATGCAGCAAAGTCATGTTCGTCGAATACAAGTGGATTATAAGGTTCTATTCCTGTGGACCTGAACCCACTAACGGCATTGCCAACAGTTGCAGCCTTGAAATAAGCAATGGTCAAAAGCTCACCAATTTTAAAGTCACTGATGGTCTGTCCTGGATTATTGACCATGAAGTTGTCACAAGCTTGACTGTAAAAGGTTTTCAGCGAACCAAAGAATGAAACGTCCAAGGGCTGAAGACGGTGTGTTGTATGAGGAGGAAATCCAACCATAACAATATGGTTATCTCTGCATAAGTTGATTGCCTCTAGGGTTATGTGGGTTCTGTGATTATCGACAAGTAGCAGGATAGGAGAATCAACTGTGGGTTTTGCATTGAGGATAAAGTGGTTCAAAAACTTTACGAACAACTCTCCGTTGCTCCAGCCATTATCGCTGCAGTGGCCCACACTACCTGGTGGAGCTCTTTCCATGAGTTCAGGTCGCATTCGCTTTCTGGCAAATACCAAAAAAGGGGGTAGGTAAGTTCCCGTAGCATTGATGCAACAAATAATAGTGACGTTCCTGCCTCTCTCCCCAGACACAACTTTAGAAACTCTTCTACTTCCTTTTGGTGAAATTACCTTAGGTAATTTATTGGGCACAGTAGATAGTCCTGATTCATCTGCATTGTAGATATTAGCAGCGGGAAAATTGTGTTTTTCTCGCACTTCCTTCAAAATGGAGAAAAATTTATCAACACTAGGTTTGTTGAAACCCATTGCTCTTGCAACAGATGTTGCTTCTGGCTTACGCATACTAAAGTTGTGTTTTTTCATAAAGGTAGCCAGCCAATCCTCACCAGCCATTTTAGTTTCTTTATTAAACGGATGAGAAATCCCTAAGTGTTCTGCGTATTCAAAAACGAGTTTTCTGCACTGCAACTTGGTCATTCCAAAAAACATTTGGTCCATTACCGTCAAATAGTTGTGTAAATCTTGGAGCTGCTCTTCATTGAATACTTCTCTATATCTTCCTCCATGGACAGGCATATCCTAAAAAAAAAACTTGTTTAAGGGGAGCAGGAAAGGTAAAAAATTTATATTTATTTTATTTCATTATTTTAAAGTTTGGTACTTTTTAAGGTTTGGAAAATGTAAATAATAATCGTTGTAGGTTGCTTAGAAATGTTGTGATGAAGTAAATGAAAATGTTATGTGTATTTGCGTAAAAAGCTGGGGTACGGATTATAGTCTTGTCTTTGTAACGTGAGAAGTTGTTATACCAAAGTAAATTTTGTTTTAATATCAAAAACAAGGTGGTAAATAATTTAACTTAAAACAAGTTGTAAATATAAACGTGGTGCAAGGTGTAGGTGAAAATAGTTACCGAAACGTTCTTTTTCAGTCGGCGTCGAAGTGTTGCCTCTGGAACATTGTAAGTTCTCGCTGCTCCCAAGCAAGTCATTCTTCCCTCCTTGACCTCTGTGAAAGCAGTATCCATGTTGGTTTTTTCCCACTCTCCTCTAGAGGAAGTCTTTTTGTAGTTTCTCACCATCTCTGGAACCAAAGTAAAACTAAAAATCTGTACCCGCATATTAAATTAATAAAAATTCAATTCTAAAGTAAAATTGTTAAACAAAAGTGTAGATTAAATTTTTTTTAAATAAGTGGTTAAGTCTCACAGTGTCGTCAGTTATTAGTTTACTTAAATCAAAATTGTATGCATAACCATACTTCTTAAAAGTTTCAGCTTTGCACCAGTAAAATTAACCGGGGCAAGATGACGAACACGCCATCTTGCCCCACGTCATCTTGCCCCGAGCGGCCGTAATAGAGTAGGTAAATTTTATTGGCATTAAGTTTAAGATAAATATAAACAAACATGGTATTTATGAGTAGCCTAATACATAAGGTAAATATAGGTAATATTGAAAATTAACATATCTTACCTGCGTATTCAATAAACCTTACGATGCAAAGGCCGAAAGTTACAAAAACGCACTCCAAAAACAACAAGCCGCTGTAACAACACACACAATGGCGAACTTGTCTTCACTGCCAGTTATTTCAGAGGCCATCCGTGTGGAGCGCTACTGACATTCGACCGGTGCTACTACCTAGCAACTAATTTGAGAAACTAACCATTCGTCGTCTTGCCCCGGTCGTCAACTTGCCCCGGTCTCCCCTATACATAGAAAACAGTATTGGACTTAATACACTTCCTTGCGGTAGGCCTCTGCTGGAATTTCTAGATATAGTGTATTATGAATTACTTATTGTTAATACTCTGTCGGCTAGCCATTTGCTGCAATGTAAAATGAACTTAGCAGGAATACCAAAAATGTACATTTTATTGTATAGTGTGGGGGGATGGACATGGTCATATGCATTAGCATTGTCTAGGGATGCAGCTATTACATTTTCGCTTTGTGATAACGCATTATGAACTTCTGACGAAAGGTGGTTAAATAATCCGAACATCCTCGTTTCTTTCTAAAACCGTATTGTGTAGATGGTATAATATTAAGTTTATTCACAAACAATTCTAACCTATTTCTTATCATAGTGTTCATAATTTTTATGAAGCAAGGGATCAATTAGATTGGCCTATATGATGTTTCATCACTTTTATCTTTCCCTTGTTTCAATATACCAATAATTCTAAATTGTTTCCATGCAGAAGGAATGTTAGATTTTTCATTCCAAATATCATTATGTATTCTAAGTATCATTCTGCACCCATTTTCTGGGAGATGTCTTATCAGGCTGTAATTGATATTGTTCATTCCAGGTGATGTTGGAATGATGTGATATTAAAATAAAATTGGAATCATTATAATTCTTAAAAATTGAATTACCCCTTCTGCCAGCTTTAGTACAATTCCAGAAAGGGTGATGCGCATTAAAGTCTCCGCCTATCAGAGTATATCCACTATCTTTAGAAAATAATTCGTTGTACCAGAATGCTGGATTTATATGCCTATTGGTGCAATATATGTTATATTTTAATAGGAGAACTTAAATTGTTAATACTTATAGCTAACAATTGTAATACATGATTGTTGTATTCTCTTATAACCTTAAAACTTATACTAATATGTACAATAAAGGCGACTCCTCCATACGAATCGTTCCTATATAGCCTGATTAGCTTATAGTTATCATCGGTTAGCTTATAATTTGCCTGTAACCAGGTTTATTGTATAAGACCTATATAAATTAAATTTCATTTTGTGTTAAGGTTTAATTACCTCTGGCCACTTTGACTTAAGTGACCGAGCATTCCACTGAATAATATTGAGCATAATTTTATAGCTTAATTTTTATTTGTTTTAAGGTTTATTTTACCAGCCGGCTGTAACAGTCGATTATTGCCTCTATTGTTAGATTTAGTTATTGTTCCTACTGATTATTTACTGGTTTCAAGAGTGTATTTAAAACACTCTCTTATTATATCGTCAACTTATTTTATAATCTTTTCTTCCTGAATTCGGTTGAGCAACTCAACAACTTTGATGCGTAATAAATGTTTTCTTGTTCCCTATCATTTATCAGGGACCGATCTGGTAATCAAAGTTTATCTTCTACACTTGGACTTGACTGACATGATTCTCTTTCTAGATTGCGTATGTTAGGGTTAGATTTATTTCTACTTATATAAGTATGTTTTGGTTTATTGGCATATTTATCTCTATTATTAGGTCTATTACAATATATTTCTGGACTGATACTGGTTTTGTCAGCATTATCACATACCTGTGACAGAAGTGGAAGATATCTGCTATTATGACTAAATTGGTTTCGTATTTTTCTCAGTGTAGGAAAATAACTATGGTCATTTCTACTGACTTTTGTCAATTGTGCATAAGTTACTTGATTATGCCTACTCTTTGTATATTTAGTATGTTGGGATGATTAAGGGGTGATGTTTACTAGGTTCTTGGTAAGATTCTTTGTGTATGCTCATCCTCTCGAGAATACACTTTTGTCTTATATACTCTGGGAACTTTTTACTATTGCTAGCATGTACCCCATTATAATTAACTTATTTTCGTGCTATATCGCACTCATTTGAATCATATCAAATCAAAATCATTTATTTATCATTGACGTTAACATATATCGAGAATGGTCAATATGTATAAATAACTAAATGCTAAAAATATTCTTGTAAAAGTTATTGTTATATTTGGTAAAACTACAAATTAAGAAATATATTAAAACACAGTACTACTGATATTGTTACGTGTAATGTTGGGTGGGGCACAAAAATTCAGAGAGTGAGTAAAATCAGTTTTTTTACAAGAAAGTCTTTTAGCTTGTTTTTGAAAGATGCAAGTAAAGTGCTGGCTTTTAAATAATCTGGCAATCTACTATAAATTGTAGGTCCTAAATATTCTACTGATTTGCGGAATATATTATTGCTATGGTGGGGTAGTGTTAAACTATTTTTATTTCTGGTGGGATATATATGATTGTGGGTAGGAAAATCGGTAATGTGTTTAAAAGTGTAAATTGAACGGAATAAATATAAATGGAGGGGAGGGTTAGTATACGTTCTTGGTGAAACACTTGCCTACAACTCTCCAGGCCCCTCAACACAAACACTAAACGAATAGCCCTCTTTTGCAATTTGAATACTCTTTGTAACAGAGAAGATGAAGCAGTTCCCCACGACATTATGCCATATGACATCGCAGAGGAAAAGTAACCATCATATACCATTTTCAGTGCACTACTTTTCAGGAAATTGGAAAGACATCTTAAGGAAAACAATACAGTGTTGAGTTTAGAGCAAAGGGCCTCTAAATACTGACGTCAAGAAAAACCAGCATCTAGATGAACGCCCAAGAAACATACTGAATCAACCTCAATGATGTCAACCTCGTCTGAAGCAACAAAACCCTTAGAAACTATCTGAGATCTAAAGTGAAGAATGGATGTTTTGTTAACATTGAGGAATAAATTGTTGCAAATGAAGCAAGAGTTTAGTTTTTCGATTTTAGCGTTTAGTTGAAGATTTAACGCTATTGAACAGTCTGTCCGAACAATGACCGTGGTGTCATCAGCATATTGAGTGACGCGAGCTTCAGGGACACAAGAGCTTAAGTCGTTTACATACAAGGCAAAGAGAAGAGGTCCCAAGATAGAACCTTGAGGAACACCCGTGGAGACCGCAACGAAATCTGACTGTGCCGTACCAAAGGAGTTGGTAACCTGAACACTCTGGTAACGATTTGAAAGGTAGGACCCGAACCACAGCAGGGGACAACCTCTGATGTCGTAGAGTTCAAGCTTATTAAAGAATTTCAGATGGTTAACTGTATCGAACGCTCTCGTGAGGTCGCAAAAACACCAGCTACGTGATTCTGATTGTTAAAATGAGTAAATTCATATTTGGAAAATTGGGCAATAGCATCGGTGGTGGATTTAGATGGAACAAATCCAAATTAAGTGCCACTCAGAATGGAATTTCTGATTAGAAAGTCTGTTAGTCTAACATGAATGAGACGTCTGAAGACTTTGCTGATGGTTGGTAAAATTGATATGGGACGATACTGTCAAGGCGAAGACCTACTGCCTTTCTTGAAAACCGGAATGACCTTAGATAGCTTCATATCCGACGGAAACTTCCCCTGAAGAACTGAGTTGTTGAACAATTGAGTTAAAGAAGGGCTTAATGGTGAAGCAGTCCGACTAATTATTGAAGGACTCATTCCAAAAACGTCCGGTGTTGGACTGGTTTTCAAAGATGAAATAGTATTGTACATTTCAAGGAGCGTTGTTGGGACTATGAAGAAATAATAAAGAATGATTTATTTTCTCATTTTCTTACAGGCTACATACATACATCAGTTACGTAAACGGTAAATTAAGATAATGGGGTTATAATTTCCTAAATCTTGCCAGGTCTGACTGCACCATTACAAAAGACTGGAAATAAAAAATTACTTCTTCAAAATACCTATAAACTAAATTTATAGTTAAAATATAACCTACATCGAAATGCGCTTAGGCCTATACTATACAATAAATGAGAAAATATAGGGCCTCCAAGGCTAAGCCTGTTTGGAGGTTCCTTAAAAACTTGATGGACAGTTGTTTATTTTGCAAGCGCTGTTAGTGCAACTATTTGATCCGTTTATGGTTCTAGCCACTGGGGCAGTCATAAAAATTGTTAAACATTTCAGCGATTTGAGGTGGGTCAGAGAGTGCAGCTTCATCATTATCTTGTAGCTCCTGAATATGTAATTTTTAACTGTTTGCTTTCCAGAGTTCTCAGACACTATGTTCCATACATCATTCAACATTCTTAATCTTATTCAGACGGCTTTCGATCTGAGATGTTTTCAGAGATGAAATTAGTAACTTGTAGTTTCTCTTATTGACGTTATACAATATCCTACGCTGTTCAGAATGAAAGTCACGCTGCAGAATGTATAGGTCCTTGAGACGTTCTCTAGCCAAGAGAACTTCTCCTGTCAACCAACCAGGCCTTTGACGTTTTTTACGCTCGGATGTGACTAAAGAAAAGGCCTGGTTAAAGCGGGATGATAGTTGACTGAGGAATAACGAGTATTGGTCATTTATGTCCTCGTATAAGAAGATATTATCCCAATCAATTGAATCTAAAAGTTCATAAAGAACATTGATATTTCTATCTGAGAAAACTCGGTAAGGTGCAGAGTTCCACCCCTTAGATGTAATTGGCTGAGTTACGGCCGTAACAAGCTGTGCTTCGTGATCAGACAAACAGGAAGGGACCACTTCTGCTGTCACATGGTCAGGCTCGATGTTAGTTAAAATATTATCGATGCATGAACCTCCTGTTGGTGATGGGCGGGTCACTGATGAAATCTGAGCTCTAATTGAAAAACTTTGAAAACTGTCAGTAAATATTAAAAACTGCCTATCATACTGCCTATCAAATTGAACATTGAAATCCCCACAGACAAATATCCTTAGATCAGGTTTATGTAGGATTCTAAGCGATTCCTCAAAACATTTCAAAAACAATGAAAAATCGCCCTGGGGGGATCTGTAAATGGGGATGATAGTGGTGTTTAATTCAAATTATGTGAATGGTGACGGATTCAAAATTCAGTTCTGAGTTCATGTGAAAGATAACCTGCTTTTCCACAACGGTATAAGAAAAAGAATCACTGACCAGAGCACATACTCCGCCCCTGACCCTGTCAGACCTGCAGAAGCCACCCGCCACCCAATAGCCCTGAACACTCAGCGCAGTAAAGTTGTTTTTAGATAGCCAGTACTCGGTTACACAAGCAATATCGACATTCCTACTGTGTAGCAGAGCTTCTAAAGGACCAGTTTTGTTGGAAATTGATTGAATGTTTTGGTGCAGAATCTTGATAGGCGGAGTTTGGTAGATTGACTCTATAAAAAAGAGTTGCTAGTATCCGAGAACATTGGTGAGGCCGGCGGACGAGCCATGGGGCCAGTTTTCTCCTTGTCAGAACAAGAAATGGTTGTGATTGTGGTATTATAGGGACTTGATGCAGAAGAAGACAGGTCAGACAGAGGATACGATGTGTCAGGTGAAGAGCCGGGAAAGGGACTGGGACTGGAGGCAGTTTGACAATTGTTTTGGTATGATATAACCTTTGATCCGGTTTGGCCACTCAATTGCTGCTCAGGAAACAATGCATTGAGCCACTGAGATAATTTAACACCAAAACGCTCTTGCCTACTTTATTTAGATGCTTGCCACTCTTTGCAAATAGCCTACTGGCCAGGAAGTGATTTAAAGAACCGAGGGGTTTTAGATGTTACTGACAGAGAAATGTACATATTGTTGACACACTCTATTTCAAAGGTTTTTGCAGGATGCTGTCTCAGCAGTTGAGGTACTTCGGTAAGAACTATTTTACATGAAGAAGTATTAATTATATGTAACAAAATTCCCCTAACCTCTAACAATTATAACAATCTCATGTTCATTAAAAGCTTTTCTACAACTGCTTAGCTTCGAAAGAACAAATGCCATAGGGGTCCCTGGGTAACAATGTTCCAAAACCTCTGCATTTTTAAATGGGGTTCTAAAGTTTCTTTAAGATCCCTGGAGTTACTATCGCCATAAATATGAATTTTACACTTTGGTGTCAGTCCAGGCTCATTAGACAAAACAGCTTTGGCCCATGAGGTTCCGTTAGTATTACTGGTTGGCGATGCTTTGTTTAGTATTACTTTACTACAGTTTCCATTAAGAGCTACTGATTGATTGTACTCAGAGACATATGATTTGGCATTTTTTATCAACTCAAAACCACAACTAAAACTGTCTTTTTGTTGCTTACAATTTTGTCTCCAAATGAAATGTTTCGGTTACTGAGGACTTTGTCAAGGCTGTTACAAAAATCAAGAACACAAGTACTGTTGTCTCCTCGCAGGGAATCTAAGTGAACATACTTGCCCTCAGCCCTGTTCAAAACAATCAAACTCCAGTGAGTCCCCTCACTGTTACAGTGTGATTGTAGATTTTGCGTGGAACCATGGTTAGGAGGCAAAGTAGAGTTACTTATGGGGGCTAGCAAGAGTTTAAAATTAGAACCTGTAATAAAGGAGGGCTGAGACTGAGAGTAAATAAACCTAATATCAAGGCACTCAGCTGGAGACAACACTAGTACCTCGTCAGAGTTCAGGTCCCTGATACCATCCCAAACCTCTTCATCACTCAGCGAAGTGGTTCGTTTAACTCTAGAGTTCCCAGTCTTTGGCAAGTTTTTATTCTTCAAACTCATGCTTTGGGCACCATCCAAGGTTGAGCTGGAGGGAGGTGGCTGGACAGGACCTTCCTACCGCAAATGGATTAAAACACATCGCAGCTCGACAGGCGCCACAGACGGTGCGTGGAAAGGTAACTCAGTCTGCGTTACAATAGAATTCAGAGTCACTGGCAGGGGATGCTGATGCTGGCAACCATCATAATGAACCACGTTGGATTGCGGATGGAAAGGTAACTCAGTCTGCGTCACAGTAGAACTCAGAGTCACTGGCAGGGAATGCTGATGCTGGCAACCATCATCATGAACCACGCTGGATTGCGGATGGAAAGGTAACTCAGTCTGCGTCACAATAGAATTCAGAGTCACTGGCAGGGGATGCTGATGCTGGCAACCATCATAATGAACCACGCTGGATTGCGGATGGAAAGGTAACTCAGTCTGCGTCACAGTAGAACTCAGAGTCACTGGCAGGGAATGCTGATGCTGGCAACCATCATCATGAACCACGCTGGATTGCGGATGGAATGGTAGCTCAGTCTGCCTCGCAATAGAATTCAGAGTCACTGGCAGGGGAAGCAGGCAACCATCGTCATGACCTACACTGGATTGTGATGCCGTAAGACCAGCGATCATCCCCTAGGCCTTCTCCAACTCAAGAGTCAGACGCTGAATTTCGTCTACAAGGGAAGACTGATAATTTTTACCACATACTCTACATAGCCTATCTTTATCGTAGGGTGTGTTGGCAACATGACCATAACAAAAACATGTGTAGCATTGTCTCACTGGGAGCATGTAAACATCTACCATCATCCTAACATAGTTTAGGGTGACAAAATCTGGTAATTTTTCAGGATCAAAAATCATTTTCATATAATGGGTACTTACCAACTCTTTGTTGATCCATTGTTTATTCTATTTGCACTTAAAATAGTATATTCACAGAAACTTTCAACTATTTCTTCTTCGGTAACATCAGGTTCTACATAAACTACTCCCCTACACTCAACCTTATTGGCAGGTACGAATACTAAATATTGCTTTAGATATTGAGAATCTACAAGATTATTGGCAGTACAATATGTCTTACAAATAACTTTAAGATTTTTGTCCACCCTTACTATGTGATCTTGTAAGGGTGATCATCTTCACAGTGATTTTTCATTATTTTTCCTACCGCAAAAGGATTAATTTTCTTTTTGTCTCTACTTTGGATAATCACTTCAAATGGTTCACTGGAGTATGACTTATAACACCTAATGTTTTTTTGTTTTTTACTTGGTTAACTGAATTTTTTATGATTGTGTAGGCCTATTGGCGTTATACAATTTTCATTATTGCTCTTTTTCCTTTTTCTTTCGTTGTCCTCCTCTGCACAATAGGTAGTCTGATCAATCATTATTAAGTCTGTTGAACAAGGTACAAGTACTTTAGAGACCGCTAATTCAGTTTCCATGTCGGCTAATGGGGCTAGATTTTTCCGCCATGGCGTCCAGTCCAGCCCGACACACTAATATTAGAGTTGCTTAGTATATTACTTTTTCGTTATTATTAGACAGTAATAAAAGGAAATCCTAGTTTAAATGCACTAAAAAATGGTAACTAAAAACAATTTAATTTGGCAACGTCTACATATTAACAGGTTAAGACATTGACAAACAGGAATAACGAAGTCAATTAAGGCAATCACAACTTAGCTAATTTGCTACTCACAAGTCACGATACTCTCTCAATAATAGTCACTCGAACTAGCAGACGATACAATGACCGGTTCGAGTCAACGGCTGTGAAACAGAAGATCTCACGGGTCACCGATATTAGCATCTGTTTTTCTCTCACGGACAAATAATTGCTGCGCAATCGTTATTGCAATTACATTTCACTCTAGACGTCGTATTTTAGAACGAGAACATTGACGGTTCTAATTATCAATTTATGTTGAGTATTTTTTCAAGTGTAATTTATCACTATGTATATCATGTTGTATAACGATAAAGACTTTCAGTAAAAGGTTTTTTTTATCTAAGGTATTGGCTGAGTTGAGTTAATAGACCAGGCAATACATTGTTATTTGCCTTGTTCTGCTGTTGTATGTCCAAGAACTGCCTGACGGACGAGGGGGTAACGAATATACAGAGCCGCTTTCTCTGGTGTTTTTCCTTCAACGCTCATGTTATGCTTCTTTAAATACATGCAACAAATATTAGTTTTTTAACACAACAAGCCTAACTACTCTATAAAAAAACTATCGATACACAGATTTGAATATGGGGTGGGGGTTTAAGCATGTGCCAACTTTGTGAGTGCGTAAATGTAGCTACGGTATTTGAACGGATTCTTGGGTCTTTAAATGCATTTTTAACAAGCCGACCATTATTATTATACCCCTTATTATTAAAGCGAAGCCTGTCGATTCCTGCTCACCGTGGATAATACTTGTAAAAGATTATTCTGACTGTAAATTCTCTCTTAAATTCATTATGCATTATGTTAGGAATTTCCTGGAATCTATTAAAATTTGTAATGCCTTGGATTAGATGAGGAACATTCCATCATCTCGGAAATATTGGTAGTTGAACAAGAACAAGGGATATAGCTATATATCTTCTCCTGATCAGACGCAACAGCGATATATATTGGTCTTTAATTACTTGTAAGGAGTTCTTCCCAAACATGTCATTTCTGCCGAAAAATATTTTAAGAGGAATATTAGAGTCAAACGCCAGGGCATGAATTTTTATTTGTTCTTTATTGAAGGAAATTTAGTTCCAGAAAAAGCAAATTCGTAAGCACTTATTATGTCCATTATGCTTATTATGCTTCGATAGACGAAGTGTTTCGGAGTAAATAGAATCTTAAGTGCCTAGCGTGTGACTCTCCTAGTATCTGTATCTGCAACATTATTGATTACTTATCAATTTTTTTTTAACAAGGGGTTTGCGTAAAACACAACCTTTATTGTAAGGGTGGGGATGGGTTTAGGGTTTACGCATGAGGGAGACAGCTGATTTAACTGAATTCAAATTCAAATTCAAATTCTTTATTCAGCATGTAGACAGATTTAACAATGTATATGCCAAGTCAACAAATCATAACAAAATATAATAATGTCTCTCAATAAAATAATTTTACTTTTTCAAGTTTACACTATCTTATCAGCTAAAAAGTCCTTAACAGAATAGTAAGCCTTCTCGATCAACAACCATTTCAATTTTTTTCTAAAAACTGTGTAATCTTGGACTAATCTTAAGCTTAATGGAAGACTGTTAAAAAGAATTACTGCTGAATATTTTAAATGATTTTCAAAAAATGAGGTGGAGTGTGGCGGGATATTCATAATGCATCTGGGTTTACTTCTTGTTCCATACATGTGAGTCGGAAAAAATCTATTAAAAAGGTGAAAGTTTTTATGAAGAAATGATAAGGTTTCCAGAATATAAATGGAAGGAAAAGTTAAAGGTTTGTTGGAGGAAAAAAGGTTAGCACATGAGGTTCTGGATGGGACATGACAAATTATTCTTTTGAAGCTTTCTTTTGAAGCCTAAACACAGACTTAGTTTTGGTGTATTCAGAACCCCAAATGGAAACCCCGTAAGATATGAATGGATAGATGATGCCATAATAAGTAGCAGTAAGAATTTCAGTTGATGCGAAACGAGCCAGATTTCTGAGCACAAAAATACCCTGACTCAGCTTCCTACATACATGCTCTATATGGAGATAGAAAGACAAATTGCAGTCAATAATAAGGCCAAGAAATTTTACGGAGCATTCTGAGAAAACAGCTTCATCACCCAAATGAATACTGAGCAAACTTTTGCTTGAATGGCTGTTAATTGAAAATTCAATGAGTGTTTTTGAGACATTTACTTGAAGACTGTTTTGCTCAAGCCAATTAACAAGTGCATTCCCTTCTAAGAATGTGTCGAGTTCCAGGTGATCTGTGGAGGAATTAGAAAACGTTAGTGACGTGTCATCTGCATATAGACACAAGTTTGGCACAGTTAAGCCCTTACAAAGATCGTTGATAAAGATTAAAAACAGAACAGGGCCCAAAATTGAACCTAGGGGCACGCCCTTGCTGATAGTTCCTTTCGTGGAAAAACTATTGCAGATGTTATTTGACGCATCAATAGAACTAACCTTAACAAACTGTGCCCTTTTGACCAGATATGATTGAAACCACTGAAGTGCGACACCTCTAATCCCCATGATAGACAATTTATTTAGAAGAAGAACGTGATCAACTAAATCAAAGGCTTTAGTTAAATCAAAAAATAAGCCACTAGACCGGTTACCCGAATCAATAGTATCAACAATGTTCTGCACGACACAGAACATTGCGTCAACAGTACTTTTCCCTTGGGTGAACCCAAATTGATGTTGAAACATCAGCTTGTTGTGCTGTAGGAAACTCCAAAGCCTTTTTAATACTATTTTCTCTATAACTTTAGAGAAGCTTGAAACTACAGAAATCGGCCTGTAATTTGAACAGTCCAGATTGCAGCCTTTCTTGTACAAAGGGGTGACCATAGCGAGTTTAAAACAGTCAGGAAATATACCCATTGAAAATGAATGATTAATCAATTCACTGAGTGGCTCTGCCAGCTCTAAGACTACGTTTTTCAACAAAGCAGATGATATTCCATCTAAACCTGCGGAATTCTTTGATTTTAGGCTGCGAACTGACTCAGCAATCTCCATAGGATTAGTAGGCGACAAGAAAAACGAATTCAGAGGACATGTGCTCAAGGCAGAAGAGCTAATATTAGGCGGAACCTTGTTGGACTTATCACCCACATTAAGAAAATAATCATTGAAAATATTACACACTTCTGAGGGATCATTAACAACCTCTCCTAAATTATTCCTGATTTCTGGTTTTTGGTACTTATTAAAGTCATGTGAACCTCGACTCTGATTAACGATCCCCCAAAGTGTTTTGGTTTTATTAGATGACGTTCTGAGCCGCTTAGCCACACTATCAGACTTGAGTTTCAGAATAAGCTTACGATACAACTTCTTGAGGCCAAGATATCTTTGCCTAAGGGGGTGGACAGAAGGCAAATCTTTCGATTCCAAGTAAGAGGATCTTAACTGTTCCCTAACCCTTATCGCCTCACCATCTAGCTTAATCCTACACTTGTCCCTACTCTCTGAAGGGACCTTTCTCCTGACCAAGGGGAAACAAACGTTGAAATAATAGTCAATGTGACTCAAGAACAGCTCAAACTTTGCATTTAAGTCAGTCAATGAATAAAAATCAGCCCAGTTTTCCTTATTCAAGTAATATTTGAAGAGACTAATGTTTTCCTCTGAGAAAACACGGTTGTAGCGGAAAAGAGCTGGGGATGACTTTGAAGATGATTGAGAGCCAACAATTGCAGCCTGTGCATGATGGTCACTTAAGTATGACACTATAACAGAGCTCGAAAAACAGGGTTCAGGTATATCTGTGTATATATGATCAATCAGGGTTCTAGACTTCTTAAACTCTCGTATATACGAACGAATGGTTTGGCGAAGACCAAAGGACAGCATATCGTTTAGTATAGTTTTGGAGTCGTTGGAAGAACCCGCTAAATCAATATTGAAATCGCCCAGGACAATTGTATTTGCACTCCCTTTCACAACCTGTGAAAGACAATCATAAATATTTTTGTAGAAGACCTCCTTGCAATAGGGGGGGGTCTATATACCCCAACAATATAAAGTTTTCCACTGTCTAGCTCAACAGAAATGGCCACCAATTCACAGAAACCTTCAACGCAGTAGTCAGAGACATCAATAAGGGAAAAGGAAGCATCTGGTTTAATGAAGAGAGCAACTCCACCCTTTTCCATTCCGGATCTACAGAACGAACTTGCCATCACGTAACCATCCAATTGCAAAATGCCGAATTGGTTAACGTGATGCTCACTAATACACACCACCATTGGATTTTCTTCCTGAATGAAAAGGTGGAGAGTTTCATAATTAGAATTTAAACCCCGTATATTCTGATGAAGGACCTTCAGGGAGGTATTATGAAAGCCGTTGCGTAGATCACCTGGACTGAAGTCCAAGGCAGAAGCAACGGGGAAAAAGTCACGTTGTGCTAAGATGGGGGATTGGGATGAGGTGTTGAATCGTTTCCCGACGTAAGAGCAGGAGTATCTGGTTCGGGTTCAGGTGTATAAGGTTTAGTTTCAGGAGCAGTAGGAGTATCAGGTTCAGGTGTACCTGGTTCAAAGGATTGTGTTTCGTCCTTATGAGCACTTACCTTAGAAAGAATCTGATGCATTATGAAACCCAGTAGAAAATTACCTTCCTTATTCAGATGTCTACCATCCCTTGCAAGGTGACGCAGTCTTAAGCAAAAGTTTAAATCAACATACTGTACTCCAAAGTTGAAACACATCAACTCTATCTGCTCATTTAACATGCACA
Source organism: Homalodisca vitripennis (assembly GCF_021130785.1). Classification (NCBI taxonomy): domain Eukaryota; kingdom Metazoa; phylum Arthropoda; class Insecta; order Hemiptera; family Cicadellidae; genus Homalodisca; species Homalodisca vitripennis. Next base: position 120,011,919 of record NC_060215.1, read on the forward strand.
GAGTACCATACTTCAAATCACGCCTTATTGGAATACAATTTAAAAATACCTTAGAAGTAGGGAACTTAGTTTTAACAGTATACAAAAGATCTGCCATAGAATCTAGAATTAAACGTTTGCCACACCCCCGTTATAACCAGATCCACCATTATAGCACAAGGGTACATCATTAGTGCCAACATTTAAATAAATAACCTTAGGCTTTTCATTTAGATAAGACATAAGTTTTTGCTTTATTGTACGTATTCTGGCTCCAGGATTCATATCAGTTGTAGCACCTGAGTCGGAACACTGCTTGCCCGAGTATCTCAATAACGAATCACCAATAATCAAACATGATTTTAAAGGTAACTCATTACAACTTAGGTTTTCATAACATGAAATATCATTAACAGTCAAGGGGCTATCGCTAACATTACTTTTATTGGCATGTATGTTTTTCTCTTTTGGCTGATTTCGATCTGATACAGAGACAGAGGAGTGAGATATCACTGAGAGCTCCTTAGCTGGCTTAGAAGTCCCGCATACACCAGGGGTCGTGTTTAACTCTGTGTAGTCGTCAACATCAATATCACTCAGGACAGCATATTTATTCCCGCACTCGATTGACACTTCTTGCCGAAGAAGTTTTGTTTGTTTAGAACGTATACGCTTTGATTTTGATTTTACAAGTTTCCACTTGTCACCTTTACATCTAACAAGTTTTACAGTGTCAACTTTACAGCTAGTAGTACGAGTATTGTTATCTAACTGAGGGGGGGATGATTGCGACTGGTTGTGAGAAGGAGTGCTCGAAGGTATGACAGAGTTGAGGGCAGGTGATGGTCAGTCAGGTAAAGTTACAACATTACAATAGAACCAATCAGTGAATTCTTCCTTACGTCTAGGAGAACAATAGTAATTAACAATGAATTTTTCATTGACAATTACATTGAGACCACATTCAAAATCATTCGCCTGCTGTTGACATTTGATCTCTACTAGACTAGATTGAGGTACATTTAAATTTCTTAAAATGTTTACTGCTGAGCTCAAATTTACACCTAAAACAGAGTCAATGTGGTAAGCCTTACATACACCTCGATCAATAAATAAAAGGGACCAGTGTGTTCCAGAGTCAGCTCTCTGCTTATCAACACTGTTATTTACACAAAGAAATACATACTTGGCATTATTGAAAGTGGAGTTGGACAAAGTGTCATTAATCGCCTCAGGTGTACCAACTTTTAACAAATGAGAAACAGCTGGGTTAAACAATAAAATTTCATCTCTACCCTTCACACTATTAGCAATAGCTGAAAAATAATCCGAAATAATATGCTCCTCAACCCATTTGTAAGAACTACATTTTTTGTCACTAATACTATTTACACTGAGTTCAGCAGTTAATAAATCTAGCTTATAACTGAGATTTTTTATAGTTAAATCGTTTGTTTCATTGGACTCAGACGACAACAAAAGCTTGGCTTTAATACTGCGAACATCGTCAGACAAGGTGTTGTTCTCGGCGATGAGCGTTGAGATGTGAAGCTCTCGCTGCCGTAGTTCGTCAAGCAACGATTGGACTTGTTTTTTAAGGTCGACAATCTCAACGTTCGATTCGTCCAGGATTTTAAAAGAGTTGTTCATTTCGTTCCTTCTCTGTTCCTTTTCTAAGTCAAGCTTCGTTGAAAGTAACTGAAGTTCATTACTTGAATGAGTGAGATCACTTAGGCAGCGTTTATATGAGGAGTTTTGTTTATCAATTTTATTTAGAAGATCACTGATATGCATACTAAGGTTAGTGAAGTCAAGTTCTGGATAGTTAGTCATTAGAGCGTTCAGCTCAGAAGTCAAAGAAATAAGACAGATCTGAATATCGTCGTCAGTTTCGCTTGTAAACAATATCTCCTCATTGTTAATCGTCTTGCGAAAAACAAAACTCCTTCAAACTCCTTCCTGATTACAGTTTTTTATGACTTGTCAAGGATTTTATTTATTTTTGCTGGCCAATGTCTATGCCCTTTAATAATCACTTTAGGTGACGCAATGTCAATCGCCTACACATAAGTAACTGCAAGCCCAAATACACGTAAGAAATGTAGTTGCAGCGTAGAAATTGAAGGCGCAACAATAAACCTTCACAGCGGGTAGGTACAGCCGAGCTGGTCTGGCCGTACTGTAAAGCAGTTAGTCACAAGCGGGGACAATCAAGCGGCGGCGCACCTGCTGTTGGTAGCGGCGCACACTGCCTGCGCATAGGATGAAAGCGTTGACAGATAACGAGTCCACTGCGGCCTGCTGTGTTCAATCTGGTTAGTCACAGAGCGTTACATTCAACTACTTACAAATGTCCAGCGCCGTCGATAAACAAAATTAACGCACTGGATCTCGATAAAAGTACCGGACAAACACTGGTAATACAATTCACCGGTAATAACGGCGAAACAACATAAATTAGACGCAGCCATATATACGCAGTCAAACTTCAGCAGACCAGGTCTGCCACTTTGACTGCGTTTAAGTAGCATTTAAGTAGCGAATGCATTTAAGCGAATATCATTTGACTGAATGCATTTAAGTAGCGAGTACTTAATTGAATTGTCATTGTACGCGTTATTATTGTTTAAAAACCTCTTTTCACCATAAAAGCATAGTTAATAAAACTTTGTTCCCTTTCTTGTTTCTAAATTTACCATGGTACTGGCAAAGAATTAGGAAGAGCTTACAAAACTTAAAGTTTTAAATAAACCTGTGCCTACAAAAGATTATGACATTTTTAATTCAAAACCACCTTGAAAAATGATGAATTTGATGTTTCTAAATTAATTTTTAATTTGTATTAAATGTTCATAATATATATTTATTAAATTAGTTGTGAAAATTTTAAGTATAGAAAAATAAATGTAATTATTGTTTTGTCGCATTTAAAGAAAACTCAATGGAAAATATTATAATCTTACATGTTCTCAATTCCTTCTTGTGTCCTTGTTTTCAATGTGGCTATCTAAACTTGAACATCAATAAAAGGCATCCGGCTTAAGTTGTTAATAAGTTGTTTGTTGCGATAAGGAGTTTAAAATCATAAAACATGTAATTTGGGTCAAGCGTAACAATGCAAAGAAAATAACATGGTCATAAAGCATGTCAGGAATAGATAAGATCCTTCGCTTACTGCCCCTAGGCTTCATAAATAAGATAGAAATTACACTAAATTCAGAATATGCTAATTCTTATGCATCTTAATTTGAATTCCAACAATAATTGTATTACTTTAAAAAACCTATGAAAAACCAGCTTTAAAATTAAATTATTAAATTAAATTTTTGCAACTCTTTCACCTTTCTAAAAACGACTATCTTAATTTCACTTTTAGAACCTAACTGTCATTAAGGTTAATATTTCAATAAAATTATTAAAAACAATTCAAATTCCATTTCGAAATTCTACCTATATCAGTATATATAGATAAAATATGGACGCAATGGTATGTAGTGTAAGTTACAGTTAAAGTATCAATTAATTATAAGTTTATTACTAGTCTTTAAGATATTTCAATTAATTTATTATAACTTGATTCCTTTTCGAAATCTGCATATTATTCGCAGGAAGGCTTTAAAAATAAAGGCATTTTAATTTCATTGAATAACTACACACTCCGAACAAACAAATTTCAAAAATATAAAAGTAATAAATTAAAATGTAAACCCTTGCTAATGATAAATAATGTAGATTTTTTACCAGAGAGAGGAAATCGCAATCAACCAAAATATTCAGTATTATCCACTTGTAAGATATATGCATTGATTCCTATCTTATTTAAACAAAGCAATTACATACTACCTGAGCATTCCCTACTATGAAAAATTTAAAAAGTGTTTAATTTTTAATTTTTTAATTTTATTATAACCTGCAGATACAGTTTTTGTTTAGTTATGAAAAGTTTAGACCGTTAAGGGAAAGACCAGATATAAAATTAAATCTTTTTTTTCCGCTCAGTTTCTTGTTAAAGTAAAATAATAACTATGAATATTTAGAAAAATGTTTTTTATAATATCATTAAGCTGTAATTTAAACATTTCATTAATTTAAGGCAGTTCTATCAAGTCACTGATTAATTTAAACTTGGTGCGGAAAACTATTATTCATGCGTATCCTGTATGTGCTTGAATGCTACAACCGTTGAATCATGTTCAGAATTAATAAAAACCGCCGGCGAGAGAATAAAAAACACCACGCTCTGTTACCACTTGAAGCGTTGAGGGCGTGATAAAAGGGTGTAAATCAATCATTTTATATTAATAATTATATTAATTAATAAATTTTATATTGTTGGTCAAGAAGGGAATACTCCGAATCACAAGATGTTATGATCAGAGGGTGGACTTAGTTTAGTTTATTCACCAGCTTTGATTAACTGTTTCTAGACTATTATAATATATGACTTAAATAGCCATTTATATATTACTGCTATAATAATGGTATTAATCAAATATGCATATGTTGGCATAATCAGATATGACATGTTGACAAACCCTAACCCCCGAAAGCCCCCTGGTTACTTAATTAAGACATATTAAAATTACGGCATACTTCACAAAAAGACTAAAATAAAATAAAATAAATGATTAGAATAATTGTACTTCCCTTCACTGCTGCTACTGCTCGGCGAGCGATTATTATACCCTGTCTCGTCTCGACTCACGGACGACCTTTGCTCATGTAACGTCCACTCGGCTTATGGCACGGTGAAAAGAAAACATCCTGGCTAGCGCCACAGCTATATTACATGTAGTTAACACTTTCACTTTAATTGTAGGCAGGGTGGGTCTGATTCCACATAATAGTGTATTGGGCGTTAGCGATTCGTCGTATTTAACTTCTTAGTTACAGAAAACGTGCATTTAACATTAATATTGTAATTTTACATTTATATCTGTACATAAATAAAACATAAAATGGTTATTATTTTAATAACTAAATTAATATTCCTTTTAAAACTAATGAAAATACAACGACTCGTATTTATTACATGTTGATTTTTGAATTTTTTGTATTCTGTATTTTTTGTGGTGTATTGATGATAAAGACCAATCCAACCAGGATTCTCAAACACCCTGTATTACACACATTGACTTGCAACACTAATAAAGGTGGCGTCAACTTACCCAGTGATGTAGGTGGCATGAAGAATTAGAACCAGAAGCTTTATGCCAATCCTATCCTTATGGTTTTTTAAGTAAACTTGTTGGTAATAAATTCTTTTTTTAATAGCCATTAACAGTTATTTTTCTATATATATATATATATATATATATATATATTATATAATAGCCAGGTTAATAACACTCTCAGTAAGTAAGCCAGTTATATGTATAAATTCTGTTACCTTCCATTTGGCGCTTAAAATTAAAATACCTTCAGACGCTTATGGAACTTAGAGAATAATGAATATTATAGTGGCTGAAACTTACCTTATTGTTTAAAATATTTTCACTGTAATTTCTTTAAATCAGTTTAAAGATTGATGCATTAAGAACAAAACTAAAACAAATGTTATAAATCATGCAAATTTTCTGAATGTATATAATACCAAATGTTTTCGCATAGGTTATACAATTCGAAAGGATAATAAGATATCAAACTATACATAATCAGCAATGAAATTTGAAACAATGAATGATACAAATAGTTTTTGTACCATTAATCTTTCTTAGTTTTTATAATGACAATATATACATTATTAGTGTGCTTTACTTGCACTAACATTTTGCGATAGTGAACCATTACAAATAACTCAGCACCCAGATGAATGTCCGTGGCAAATAAAAACCTTGTACTAGGTACACCTTGTTCTAAATCATTTATTCTTTTCCAATCACACAGGTAGCGCCGAGACCAGAAATGGCATTATTACTTGGACTAACAATTTGTTTTGCTCTAGTGCTCTCTATTCATGATTTGGCAAATTCTACTCGTTACTTACCAACTGTTAAAGCTGCTTCTCTTTGTATTTCGATCTTCATTTTGAATAATAATAATACTATTGAGATCTTGAATATATGCATTAAAACAATCTCATATGGATATGATTACAGATCATGTCAGTTGAATTTTCTTCTTTTACTTGTAAACAGTAACAACACCTACTTTAATTGTATCGTAAAACAGGAAAATCCCTGCAATTTATCTGTAAGTTAATATTATCTCGTACAATAATTATGCATATTTGATAAGATAATTCAACATTACAGTCACACATGAAATATTTGGCTAAGATATTAGTATATTCTTTACAACAAAGTTTTCATATTGACAGGAATTGCTATTGTTACCCAGATAAATGGCCAGAACAAGGATAAACAGGGGAATGTTCTTTCTTGAAAATGATCCAAGTTCCATAATCATCCTATTGCCCTTTTCCGACCTATAAAAACTTAAACTCGACAACAGTTATTTCATATATTTAGTGAATAAGTTAGGTAAATATAACATAAGTTATAACGCGATACGGTATGTGGTATACTGTTAATTAAAACTTATAGAAATATTTATATATATATATATATATATATATATATATATATATATATATATATATATATATATGTATATATAAAATATTCAATAACAAGATCATAATTTCTTTAGTCTCACAATGAGGGTATCAACATAATTTACCTTTAGTTACCCAGGAGATAAACTATACTGTTAAATACTATATAAAATATTATAAAAATACTCTTAAATCTTTGTCCTGGAATTCTGCAATATAAAGTGTCTCCCACTTTAAATAATTTATGATTCCTATTGCGTCCTTTTAGTTTAGAATTCCGTTTATGTTGCTTCGTTAAATTCAATAATACATCAGCCACTCGTTTACACTCATTAACACAGACTTTTTGTGTTGTGCCATTACATTTAGTCCCCATTTTAACATCTATTCATTACAGGGATTGTCATTTAATAAAAGTTAAAAACTCGAATATTTACAACCGTTGCAATATTCACACATTGAACATTTTTTAAATATATTGTCTTCTAATGATTGTAAAATTTTTCTGAATTACTTTTTCTGAGTAGAAGCAACCAGTTGAATTTCGAGTAGCTTCTTTACATTTGTCATGGTTTTATTTATTCCAAAATGGCATACAAACCTTTTTGACGAAAAAATTTAAAAATTGTTTTGAATAAATTCCTTTTGTAACTGACTTACTTTTCCTTGTATTGGCAATAAAAAGGTATTTTCATTTCAATAAAAATGATTAATTTTCTCTCCCCCTTTTTTATCCGTTTTGATTTTTATAGACAATAGCTATGATTCAATCGTTGATACATCTACATACAATGGTTCTTATTTACAATCACATGAGTTCTGTACATTATTTACACTTACAAGTTCACTTAATACTAAGTTTAAATCAGAATTTTTAGAACATTTTTGTAATAATCAATCAATCAATTTCATTTCTTCACTGTGAACAGACTTGTAACATAATCCACTGTAATATTTTGTTCAGTTTTGATGTACTGCGAATTAAAATGTAAAAAGTCAATTGTTTCTACGCACCTCCCCAGTTAACCACGTTTGTTGTGGTGCGACAATACCGAACTCAGTGCACTATTGCCAGTGATGAGATTGAAGCTACGCAATCCTAGTTCTTCCCTGGATTTATTAATGGAACACACAACTGAAAATGCCTTCACATAAATTTCTTTAATAACAGGAAATCACCATCATCTGAACTATTCATTTTTATAAATCTTCTGAGAAATCTGTGTTTTATGTTTGGATTTTTACGAACTTCCCCTCCTTACAAGTGTTTTTTGAACATGGGTAAATCAAGGTGTTAAACTGTTATTGTACTAGACCGAGTTTGCATTGGCTAATATTTCAATCTACATTCATTTGCAAAATATCAAGTTTTACCACGCCTCTAAAATGTTATTGCGCTCTAACACTTACTTATTAACATTATTTTTAGGCTCTCTATTCCAGCTAGAACTGTTGAAATTTTCTCTGATAATCTGAAAATTCCTCTGTTTTGAATTATAAAGGTATTAGGATTTTTCATAAGCACTAGTCTATTCCTAGTTTCAGGATTTCAGCAAAATTTACTTAAGAAAATAATTTATTTGTCAGATAAATAATCAGATAGCAAAATAGCCCATTTCTTGATGACGAGTACATAATTATTTAAAGATTCATAAAAGTTCTGGGGACGGTGAATTTTTCAAATCTTTATTATTAGCTGTACGAGTAAGGGATGGCAGTTGTTAACAAGGATTCACTAACCAGACTACTACTTACATTCTGGCTCTTAAGTTCCAAAATTTTGGCTAATCGGAGTCCCTGACAATAGGCTAAATAAATCTCAACTATTTCACACAACAAACAAAGTCAATACATTTCATTTCCGTTTTAATTTATTACATTATACTAATGTAGTCTTACAGTTCGAGTACAATTAATCAATCAGTAACCATTAACATCTTTATAATGTTATAGTGAATTAGGCAATTTCATATACCCTATAGCCTTTTGTTCAGTTACAATTAATATTTCATTATAAGTTTCTTGATCTATCTTTGGACCCACTGAAACATTTTTATTTTGAACTTCTCCCATTTTGGCCTCTAGATTACTTTCGGAATCTTTTTTTATTCTTTCATCCCCCATGTTCTGATCCACATTTGTCCCTTCTATTTTACCCTTCATATTTTTTCATATCCGTAAAATACTATCGACAGATCTATTTGCATCCTTATCTAACTTAAATAAACGTTTCAAATTGTTCAACCGATCCTTCTAATGTGTTATTTTTATTACGCATCTCATTAATTCCACATTATTTTCATCTCGTACCAAAAACTCTTCGTACCACGTGTGTCACGACTGTTTCTGTTGGTACAGATTCAAGTTAAAACTGCAATGTAACAGTATTTCACCCAAAAATATTTACTAAGAACTTAAAATCTTGATGTAATTACTTTATTCTAACTGTCGTATAAATTCCTATTGCAAGTAACCATTAACTAATATTAACATTTTAAACTTTACTTGAACAATTCTTACAACAACATTTACTCATTTGAAAAGTTGCGTTAATTATTTAATGATATCCAAATTTTCTCAATCACTTTTTTATGAATATAACACAATAACCATTATAAGACAGAGCTAACATTAGTGGACATGAATCCTCCATATAAAAATCGTAATTCGTCTATATAATTTCTTCTTACGCAAATCCCATGCAGATTTGTAGATGAAAAGATAAACCAGAAAATAACACCGCTATACACTCAAAATAATGTCAAGATACGCGTGTTGGAGGTTTTCATACTCAACCCCTGTAGCAAATTCTACAATAACAATATATTTTTATTTAAAACTTTGGAAACATGAAATTCGAGAATTTGAAAACATGGCTTGTTGGTAGTAAGGTGGTTTATTCGCTATTATGTCATGCAAAAAGCGGCAGTGTGAACAGTATGAGTATATCTAACAATAATAATGACTGTTCATGTTTTAGTAATACAAGAGAAAGTTTAATATACTTTTTATGGCTAAAATTACCTATAAATCTTGGGATATTTAATTTGAATTGCTTGTACAATTATTGTAATAACTATTTATTATCAATATAATAAACTATGTAGATTTGAGAGAATTACAGCTTTTATAATTTAAAATATGTGTGAAAAAATTGAGAGTTTAAAATTGTCTAGACGAAGCAGTTCGTTTTGTACGGTTATCTTTAACATCATGGTTATAAATAATTCTTGATAAAATAATTCCATAAATATTTGCTATTGTACTTTAATTTATTTGAGTATTGAATATTGTTCTTTGGTAAATCGATACAATCTTTTAAAACTCCTCTTTTTCATTAGAGTAACAGAATTTAAATGTAAGTATACTATTTAATCCCACCAGATAACGTTGTTTGCCACTCTTAAGTATTGGTTGAAATGAAATTTAAGTTAAATATCACATAAAATATGTATTAAAACTGGTTTCTTTTGCTTTTTTATTTCATGTTATTTTATATAAATAAAATAAATTGTTCTTTGAATATTTGAGTTTTAGATTATATATATATATATATATATATATATATATATATATATATATATATATATACATACATATATTTCGTAACACTTCTTTACAAATTAGAAAACAGAACAGATGGCATTTACATAACACGTGTTTTATACTTATGTTCCATAGCGATAGTACATCTTTATTACTACCATAGAAGCAATAAAATTTATATTTAAAATCAAACAAAATTTGGTTTATTTACATATCAAAGCAAAACGTTCAAGTGTAGAATCAAGATGGATGAGAGGGTTGGAGTCTGGTTCTATGTGCTTCTATTTTGGCTCATCTTCCTTGTGGGGGGGGGTTCTTCATATACATTCAGGAAAGAAATATGAAGAAGGAATAAATATCTACTACAATGTAATATCTTATCCAAACTTGATAGGAAACACATGACTTGACAGTATAACTACATAATTCATGTGAAAACTTTGTGGAAATATATATCTCACATTAAACGTATTTATAATAATTGATGTAGTATTAATTCAACAATATATTGTGTTTAATACTGTACCAATTTTATAGTTTAAATGATTGGAGTTGTAGGGTTGCCGTTAGATTGTACCATGCAAAGTCTGATTGGGGTTTACCAAGTAAGGTTTACATGTGAATAAAAACATACTTCAATCTAGGGATAATGTGATAGGATTAAATTAGTAGATAATGTAATTGATCGCTTTAGGTACTTAGTGTGAACTTTCAAGTGCTTCTTGGAATTTTATATATATAACTAAACTTGGTTAAAAATGATCAAAAAGGGTTAAGTTTAATTTTGTGTGTTTACTTAAAAATACAATGTTTATAATCAAAGATAACAGTTACAATTATGGAGTTGTTACTTTGCGTGACCCTTTGTTTTATGAGATAGGTCCTAAGAAACCTTATATGTGAAATAAAAGAAGTATTTTCTCCATTATTTGATAATGGCCTTTGTAGAACTTTAATATAAAATGTGACTCACAAAATAGGTCAAAATTATAACAAAGTGAAAACACATTAACTTGGTCCAAATTAAAGCAAAATGTTCCGTAAACCATTGTTACGAAAATACATTAGTTAACCAAATAATAATTGGTAACCAAAATTCAAGGTTGCCACAATTCGAGATTAGTCATACTCACTTTAATGAAAATCATTTTGTGTGTGAAGTCATAATTGTAGAAGACTGAGAATTAACAGATAGGAAGTTAATGATTGACAAATGTTTGTCACAGTGCCAAAGTATGGTAAATTTTCTATTAATAGAAATTAATTTTTTAATAGTATTAAAATTTGTGAAATTTCTTAAATAGGAGTGACACATTGTAGTTGGTTTTGTTTCTTTATGGGTTAGTCTCAGACTATGATTTTCAGCTAAAACGTATTGTAGACGTACTTCTCTTATAAAATAAACGTAGGTGGAATTAACGAATTACTGCAGTTCTATAAATAATACTTTGCTTACGCTCTCACTCTCTGTACTTATTTTCGCCTGTACCTACGTCTATCCGCATAAATCCGATCGGTAGTATGCAAATTCCCAAATACAAATTGCTAAATCGTGTTTTGTAGATTATATATAACCTTATGGTTATATATAATATACCTTAAATGGTAAGAAAGCAACATTATAAATTGAGTATTATATGTACGTATATATATATATATATATATATATATATATATATATATATATATATATATATTTGTTGTATATGTCATATGTCATATAGTTTATATTTATGACTAAAGAGGGCTATAAGCCAGATTATAACGTAACAGTTTAAACAGAATAGGAAGAACAGATTTATCGTTTTAGATTGGAAGAATATTCCTTCTCATCTTCATAGATTGTTCTTTATAATATCTATATAATGAAGAAGATGAACATAATTCCAGAATGATAATTGTAAATGTGTTCTTCTCATCCCTCCTAAATTCTTTAGTCACTGTTTAGTTTTTAATCATTAATAATATATTAATTACTGGAATATAATTCCAGACTGCTAAATGTAAGTCTGCTCTTCTCAATATATCTAAATTCTTTAGTTATTGTTTAGTTTTTACTCACTAATAATATTTAATTACTGGAATATAATTCCAGACTGCTAAATGTAAGTCTGCTCTTCTCAATATATCTAAATTCTTTAGTTATTGTTTAGTTTTTACTCACTAATAATATTTAATTACTGGAATATAATTCCAGACTGCTAAATGTAACTCTGCTCTCAATCAATCATATTTTTATTGCTTTCAAACAATTCTACATTGTATTTTCAAACGTCAATAAATAAATAATAATAATAAATAAATAAAGCTAAATATCCTGCAGTTTGCTATTCTAAGATTCATTCACTGCTCGCATACATACATTAAATTACATTCTCCCTATCATTCATACATTCGGTACTAAGTTACGAAAAATTAGTGGTCCCAGCGGCGTAACATGAACTCATCTATAGAGTAAAACACTTCAGACACTAAAAGGTCCTTTAATCGAGCTTTATACAGGGTTGGATTGTTGACATTTTTTATGCTCTCAGGGAGATTATGAATTAATCTGACACCAGCTTGTGAAGGAAGTTATTCAGATGCCAGTGTTCTCAGATTTATGTTAAGAAACCCTACCAACACGAGACTCTCGCACCTAGACTACCGTGTGTGTCATCTGTACGATATGACAACCCCAGGTTCTCGCTCCTAGACAATGTGTCTCAGATTTATGTTAAGAAACCCCACCAACACGAGACTCTCGCACCTGTACGAGACTACCGTGTGTGTCATCTGTACGATATGACAACCCCCAGGGTCTTGTTCCTAGACAGCGGTGTATCTCAGGCGTGTGATATGAAAATTTCAGGCTCTAACTCCACCACTGTGTTTCAAGTGTATGATATAGCAGGCCCATCTCACGGCCTATAAACTTACGTGTTTATAACCCCAAACTTCCGTTCCAAGACTACTGTGTGTGCCAAGTGTGTAATATGACAATCCCAGGCTCTCGTTTCTAGGCTACAGTGTGTCTCTGTTGAATATTATTATAACTTCAGGCTTCCGTTCCAAGACTACTGTGTGTGCCAGGTTTATGTTAACACATCCCAGACTCTCGCTGTAAGATATGACACGGGTATATGATATGAGAACTCTAGGATCTCGCTCTTATTCTCCTGTGTGTGTGTCAGCTATATTGTATGACAACCCTAAACTCCCGACTCTAGAGTTCTGTATGTGTCATATGTATGATATGACAACCGAACCTCTCCTTCCAACTCTACTGTGGATGTCAGGTATATGATATTAAAAACCCAGGCTCTTAGTCTTAAACTACTTAGTGTGTCAGGTAAATGATTCCATAATCCTTGGCTTCCGCTTCTTGACTAATGTGTGTGACAGAATAATAATACGTCAGGTGTGTGATTTTACAACCCCAGGCTACCATACCAAGACTATTGTGAATGTCAGGTATTTGATATGACAACCCCAAACTCCTGCCGTAACACCATCATTGTCATGTTTGCGATAAGACGACCTCAGCCTCTCGCTTATGGTCTACCATATGTGTCAGGTGTATGATTTGACAGCTCTGTGATCTCGGTCTTACTTTAATGTGTGTGTAAGCTATATGATATGACAATCCCAGACTCACCCTCCTATACTAATGTGTGTCAATTTAATGATACGATAATACCAGGCTCCTGTTTCTAGACTTCTGTGTGTGTGTGTGTGTGTCATGTTTATGATCTGACAACCACAGGCTCTCCTTACTACACTACTACTTTTGTCAGGTTTATGATTTTGCAACCCCTCGGGTTCCACTCCTATACTACTGTATTTAAGATGTATGATAGTGGATATTCAGAGTCTTGTACATGAATTTCATAGACAGGTTAGCTTGTATTGAATAGAGTAAGTTATTTGTGCTGCCCATAACAGCTATTTCAATCATTGTTAATACATTTTTAAATTTTAACTCTAACTTTATAGTAACAATTTTTGTCGATGTGTCCTGTGACACAACCTCAATATTATATAAATTATATAACTACTACCCAGTTGCTGTTATCACTTCAACATACATATAATAAAATTACATTTTCAAAGCTGGATGCTGCAGGATACAGCACAATTAAATTGATATCATTAAACCTTGATTTTACAACGTAATTAATGACAGGCAATTAATCTTGACTACATACAAATAAACCAATACAACGGAGTATGGAAAGACCCGAAAAGACGTAAGGAAGTCTAATGTAACAAAGTAACATCGTTACTTTCAGTGGCGTAGCTAGAAAACATTCGAGGGTGGATTAAACATACAGGAGGATTAAAAAGAGCTCTACTCGCAAAATTTAGAAACTTGTTTGTTTACAAGTGAATTCTTAATCTAATTGTACTTTTTAAATTTTCTTAGTCACTCAAATGTGAGTGTAAGCATTCATGCTTGCAAACATTTAAACTTTTCAAAAGATTCGAGACTTGTGTTCTTAGCATAGTAGTTAAATAATGATCTTCAGGGTCTCCAAAATACAAAATCAACAATGAATTTGAATTTTTCTGAGCCGGGGCTCAGTTTGTACGTTATTGTGTCTTTTATTTTTCCCACCTCGGCCACTCTTGTCAGTCGGTGGGGGAGTCACTCCGTCAAGTATTGATTTTCTGCCTGGTTGGACTGACTGGTCGAGGTCAGGTGGTTGACCTTGACTAGACTATTGACCAGCTGTTCACCGGCACCGGCTACTGTTCGGAGACACGTTCGGCAGAAGCTTACTGTGTTTCTGGCTGTTCTCTGCTCTTCCCGTTTCCCCATGGCTGGCTAACTCCACTACTTTCGGCAGGTAATTGTCTCTCTCACCCTCTTAACTTTATTTTGTTGGCGGGTTTTTCTCTCCCACCCAGGCACTTATTTTCGTAGCTTAGTTAATAGTAGTTTATATATTTATTTTGTAACTTGTGTTCCTCGTGTACGTTGTTCGTGTCGCAAAGTGTTCTTTCCTTTCTATCGTACGTTCTAAGTTTGTTAATTTTTAACTATGCCAGTTAAGTTTTTATATTTTTGCGCCGTGCTTTCTAATCGATCCGTTCGGCGAACGGAAATTATTTATTTAGTTATCACCTTGTATTTATTTAGTGTAAGCGAGACGGTACAGACTTTGCAAATTTCGTTACCTCGTGTTTTGTGTTGTGTGCAAAATTGGGTGGCAACATTAATGATTTTCATTTTATTGGTTAATTAATTAATTGCCTTTTAGTAGCGTGAACGGATTATAATTTAATTATTGTTATTTGGGAAATAATGTTCTGTTATTATTTGTAAATTATATAATTATTATTAGGCCTTCCTTACAATTAATATTTAATAATAGAATGTAAATTATTATAATATTATAATAGAATGATTAAAATCCAGTGAATTATTGTTACAAGTAAATGTTATCACGCTGAATAATTTAGTATGGCTGTTCTAGCCTATAAGTAAATGTTTATATATTTCAAAATTTGTTTTGTACATAATATTTAATATTGTCACCAAGTAGTGTATTTTATAATACTTGGTGTCTTGAGTTATTTTTAGGAAATAGTCTTTGATACTTAAAAGGTACTGTTAGTTACAGATGGTTATTTTTAGTTGTTAAATTTAAATATTTTATATATACTTTGTGGCAAACATAATTAAGTTTTTATTATTTCTCGGGTTATACTAATATTTTTTCTGAATATCTACTGGTTATGTTGGGATTCAATAGGGTCCCCGTGAGTGCCGTCAACAGAATGGTGCGACGAGTCTGCCCAATGGTAACAACACTGAAACAAACATTGAATGCCCTCGCCCTGCCAGCGCTACCGTACCGGCATCCAACCGGAGCGTCCGTATTCATCTTGACAAGGTTGGATCCAAAATGTTTTTTTTCTTATTCTTATACCACTTGAGAGGATTGGCTTGTATGGAGCGCTGCCAGATGTTAGATCTGGAGGAGGGCCAGTATATTAGCCAGTATTTATTTAGTTTAGTTACATGAACTGAAGGGGAGGATTTCATCTTTAATTCGGATTCGTGGAGGCAACTAAGCCCCCGCCTCCTTCGAAAATTGGCTTAAAATATTTTTTTTAATTTTCGGCTACAAACTTGAAACCAAATTACTTTTTAAAATTAGTGGGCCTAGAAATTCTACAACCTTTTCCCTCTCCTCAGTTCATAAAAAATTACCTGTTAAAATTTTTAGATTTACTACTGCTGTACCTGAAATTGTTATTTATATATCAAATTTCTATATTATATTATATTATTTATTTATTATGTTATTATTTCTATTTATTATGTTATTGTCTATATTGGAATTTTATCTATTGTTATTTAGTTTTTAAGTTACACGGTGCACCGTGGTGCTGCAGTTAACTGTATTTTGTATAAAAATGTTCGCCACCTCTTTAATTATAAATCATGTTCTCGAAATCTTGTCTCTCTTTGTCTCTCTTCCCACTAGTGGCATGTGATTTTTTTATGGTTTGCTCCGAGTTTGGGAGGGGCGCGCTTCCGAGACCTCCTGTCTATTTTCGCTAACTCGGGACATTTCAATTGAATCTTTTGTATTAAAATGTAAACCAATACAATTATTTTGTAACATTATAATTATTTGGTTCATTGCATTTTCCAACTGCCTTAATAAAATAAATATAATTTGTAGGTTACAACACTATAAGTTAGAAATTATTCGATAATTGTCATGTACTATAGATCAGGTCAGCATTATAATTGCATACGCCAGATGACACATGACACGTATCAGGCTTGGTCGAAGTTGCACAATTTCAAGTCTATAGCTTATTTTTCATACTCGATAAATCCAACAAACAGACAGAAATAGCTATTGCTATAAGTTATATTATATGCTGTACATTCGTAGCATTAGAGATCAGTAGTACTAAATTATTTTCATCATATTGTATTATATAGATATTTCTACGCAACCATAAAAGTGGTGTTGTAAATTGTAAACCAAACATATACTAATATATGATCTTAAATTGAATTCGTCAGTTACATTACTATAATATAATAAGTGAAATGTTGTATTTATTAATGATGTCACGTGCTATGTTAGGTATATAAGTCAGGTAGTTGTCATTGATTTTGTCATATTTCTATAATTATTTTTTTCGTTGAATATTAACTCACAAGTTTCTTTTTTAATCCCCTTAGTTTATTACAGCTATTATAAAACGCTCGTTTCTTGGTCTACTGGACGAAAGTTTAGCCTGATCAACTAAACAAAGTTATATTTGCGTAGTGGCGCGCCAACGCAAACTTCGTCAACCACCAAGGAAACGGAGTGTGTCCGCCCCGACCTTGACCAGATTGATAACTTGATAGTTGTTATTGGTTACAATGAAGTAGGCTACCGGATGACGAAAGCTGAAGTTCAAGGTTCGTCCACCTAGCGCTGGGAGTGATGAGTCACGAACGGAACGTTGAGCTTAGGAGTGCCTGGTCTGTTTTAGCGGAGTGCAGAGTTGAGACAGGTGACCGACCCTCTTCAGCTCCGTGGGAGGATTTCCGTAATTTGCTATATTTTTGAAGAGGTAAGCTGACTCTACTTTTTAAGTATCTTCGTAAATTTGTTTCAAGGAAATTTAACTTTTTTATTCAACTACACCGCTTAAACACCAAAAATTCATTTAAACTTGGATCGAGCGGCCAACCGATTCCTGCATGAAAATGAAACATGTAACGGCCATTTGGCACATGAATGATATTCATGTTAAGTAGGATATGTTTGCAATTCTTTTAAAAATGTATGCTACGGTTTGTTTGACTTTAAAGTGTAAATTAAACACGTAACGGCCTTTTGGCAAATATATAATTTTCATGTTAAGTGAAATATAAATTTATTTTAATTTAAAAGTGTATGCTACGGCTTGTTTGACTTTAAAGTGTAAATTAAACACGTAACGGCCTTTTGGCAAATGTATAATTTTCATGTTAAGTGAAATATAAATTTATTTTATTTAAAAGTGTATGCTACGGCTTGTTTTACTTTAAAGTGTAAAGTGAACATGTAACGGCCTTTTGGCAAATATATAATGTTCACGTTAAGTGAAAAATAAATTCATTTTATTTAAAAGTGTATGCTACGGCTTGTTTTACTTTAAAGTGTAAAGTGAACATGTAACGGCCTTTTGGCAAATATATAATGTTCACGTTAAGTGAAATATAAATTCGTCTTTTTAAAAGTGTATGCTACGGCTTGTTTTACTTTACTTGTAAAAAAAAACTTTATATTCAGGAAAATTCTTCTTGGTTCTTAACGATTTGAACGTTATACTGTAATGTTTTGCGCAAAAACCTATTGTATGGTTTTAATTTATTTATTGGTGAAATATTGTACCTATTGAATTTGGATGAGAGTAACGTAGTAGTTATGGAATAAAAATGTCTAGGTAATAGTCACACAACCAAATGATTATTGTTTTAGGCTAATTGTTCATTTCTAATCGTAAACTTAGATTACCGTAGTTATCAAGTTGTCTGATAGCGGTAATAAGTAAATAATACATTAAGACTTAAATAAATTTTGTTTTTATTGTTAAATTGTAAAACTCAGTTTGTCTATTTATTTTATGTCTGCTTAAAACCTAATTCTTATTATTACCATTTAATTTATGTTTATCAAACGAAGTATTAGCCTATATTTCAATAAATGTGAAAGTAGAGTAATAACATACAATTCAAACCAAACCAGAATAAAGTAACAATCTTGTATAGTAATACCAAGTAGTCGAGGGCCTACTTATTTAAAGCACAAAGTAGGTCACTAAATTTCTGTAAGGTCACATATATGATTTTAAACTTATGTCAGTCAGTTCTAAACTTGTATTTCATTATTCTATTGTAATGCTTTTAATGATAGTAAATATGATTGGTAATGTGTACGGTTAATAAATCATTATTCTCATTATTCTCATTAATAATGTATTAATACTAAATGTATAGTAACATTAAGATCGAAATTAATTGGCGCTCTGTTCATATGAATATAAACTGTAAAGTCTTAATTAAATGTTAAAAATTATCTCAAGATAAAAATAAGTGGTTATAAATTTTGAATATTTTGGATTATAAAATGTCTTGATAACTACTTTATTATGTACCGTATTCATAAATACTTAAATGGATATCTTATTTTATCGAATTGTAGATTGGATCGCAATGTGTTTTTGATTATTTTATTGGCACAATATAATATAAAAACTGTATTTTATTATTGTATGTAAGCACTGTTATTCTGTTTTAATATTTATAAAGAACTGTATAGGGTTCTGGTTTTCGTTCCGGACTGTAAGTCAGGCAAACTGCACGCGCCTGGACATTGATTGGCACAGACTGTACGCGGGGTCTACTGGGAGCTTCGCTGACTTCCTTGCGTCACGACTTGACTGTTTGTGGAGTCACGGGCCTGAGAAGTGACTGCGACACGATAAGTAAAACTTTTTAAAATTCTTGTACGGCCATACTCAAATATTGAACTTGTGAACACGTTATTTGGAAGCAGCTGTGGCCTTTGTGGACGGTTGCGGGACTCGCTCGCCAGTGGATCGCCTTCACACCAGCTAGGGATTGTGCCTTCGTATTTTAGTTTAGTTGCATAACATTTATGTGTAAAATTGGTACCTACATTTATCTGTGTATTGTCTATGTTTAATTGTATG
The DNA here is from genome assembly GCF_021130785.1 of Homalodisca vitripennis. Lineage (NCBI taxonomy): Eukaryota > Metazoa > Arthropoda > Insecta > Hemiptera > Cicadellidae > Homalodisca > Homalodisca vitripennis. The sequence continues at coordinate 120,031,699 of NC_060215.1, forward strand.
TCATGGTGGCCACCTACGTCTTAATTTTCATGCCTCTTATTTATAAAATATTTTACCAAGAATTGAATGGTTTAACGGAAACTTTAGTATTTACACAATTGTTTTGTGTTTATTTGTATAACAACTAAGTGAGGTTTGGCACTCCCAGAACATACCTGTTAAATATATTCTTGTCGAGAGATAGCTAATTATTTTACTATTTCAGGTGAAATTTTGGACCTCAGATTCACATTACTTAGTTTATATAAAAATAAAAAGCGGATCTTAAAATCATGTTTTAAATTTACATCATAATCTTAATTTGATTAATAAATTCAAGTTATTGATAAGTGGAACTTGGTTTTTACTGAAGTTAACCTTTTCTTATAATTATCTAAACAGTATAACTACATTTGGCGCATGCCGATAGTATTAAGGCAGTGAGAATAGGTAACAACTACTAAGAAATTGTGGTATAGGAACTGCCAGATACTTTCTTTATTTGTTATAAAAACCAAGCCTAGGCCTACTTTAATTCTAATTGAGAAAGCTATTGGATTTTCAATTTTGTTCAGGTCCATAACTTAAGTGATTTTGTTGTTGAGGTTTGCATGAATGAATGGTTACTTGTTTAAACTAAGTCTGCCTTACCAGTGAGAGCTATAACAACTACGGGAGGGACAGGTCCCCGTATTGTCCCTAAAAGAAGTAACCCGCCACGGTGTGGCGCCCTGATAAAAACCTACATTCAGCCTACACTTGGTATTGGTAGTAACCATAACACTGCTTGCTGACTTTACTACTTCAACTCCGCCTATGCAACCGACTGGGATCCGGGACGTTACAATAACATAACTCTTATTACAGCTTTTGTAGCGCATTTATTAATTTATTTAGTACCAATTAAGGACTCCACATTATAATATGTTGCTTTTGCCCTATTAATTTGAATAGCTTTCCAATATAACAAAAAAAAATATATATATATATATATATATATATATATATATATATATATTTACCGTCTTTTTAAGCCTATATGTAAAATATGATGACATTATGACACGTTATTCGTTGTGCACCATCTCATATTTGATCAAGTTTCTTTGGAGTTGTAAAGAAAGTTCAATATTAATATAATTAATGCAATATAATTTCTAAGTTTTGCAGATATGTTCGGATATAAAACGAGTCATTAATTCGTAATAGATAATATAAAACAACAGTTCCGAACTGAGGTCGCTATCAGCCGCATGTTCAGGGTTTGTCGGAACTGCTTGGCTCTGCCTCCACTCTTTTTCTCCGCCACTTGCGTTCAGCCCATTCTGGCGTTTCATGAGGAGCTCGTCATCGTTTTGCAGTGACCCGAGGTTGATTGCTCTAACAGCATTCGTACGTTTTTGACGATCTACTGCATATCTCTTATTTTATGCTCTGCACGCCGAAGACTGCCTCTAGAAGATATTGGACATCATTAGCCGCTCTACCGCTAGGTAGCTGCACTCCGTGGACATGGTCTGCGCCTACTGCTGGGTAACGGCAATACCTGGCGTTCAACGTACTGCAAATAATGAATCTTTTTGCTGAAGGCGTTTGCTTAATACAGTTATCAAATCTGTCGCATTTTGCTACAATCATGGCAAGTAACACACAGCTTGATGTTCAGGACTTGGTTTCTAAGTATTAGTTTTGAAATAAATAATCTCAGTTCAAACTATCCTGACGTACACACAGCTCCATTAATCAGCAAAATTACAGATCTTCTAAATATAGTAGATTCAAAGCAAAAACTAATCGATCTGAAAGATAACGATTTAGATTCTTCCCATCTTGAAATCGCTGAGCTCTTAGCCAGGTTGGAGATCAAGAGAAATCATCAGAAACGGGAACTTGACCATCGCCTCACCGATGAAGAGGCAGAAGTAAGACTGATTAAGACTATAACTGAAAAACTAACCTTAATACTACCAAATCTAAGAAAAATCTATTAGTGCTAAATAATTATCCCGTTCAGTATGTAATGAATGTATAAACGCTGAATGATTCATTCAGCGATGGAAATTACATATACTAAATTTAAATTAAACATTTAAAATTCAAACTAAGCTTATTAAAGGAAGGGTTATCTAAAGCTAACCTATACATTAATGATTGGAGCAAACCAAATGCATAGACGATCAGATCCTGGAAGGTTATTTTCATTGTATGTCTGATTGTCTTTAGAACCAAAACATAGAGACTTAAAAATAGAGACTTAATTTCTTGTACACTCCTTATGTGTTACCTTGCAGGACACATCCTCTGATGGTGGTGTCAGTATGGTCAGTGAAGAGAAAGGGTCAACCTTTGAGTACTTCACCAATGCAAGTTTCACAGTATACCAGGATATATCCAATTTGTGCTCTTGTTGATGTTTGCAATTTTGGACAACATCACTGCCAGAGGACTATATGTAGGTAAGTTTCATAACTTAAACTGTTAAATGTATTGTGTTGCATAATTGATTGCAACACTGATTAAATAACTTTAATATACCTTCTATAGCACAAAGATTCAATTAAATGTTTTATAATACATTTTCTTAAATCTGGAGTAGGAGAAGTTAAATACACTAAAATTCTTGAATGTCAAGTTCATAAACTCTTTAAACTTATATTTCTATCTAATACATAAATTGCTTTTGGCCTGTTGAACCCTTAGAGGGCTAGTTATAAATTTCTTTATTTTCCCCTAGTGTAAAATTAGGCTAAGAATTAATTAAAATGTTATTAGGGTTTTATTTTAAGTAAGTTTTTTGAAATTATTATATAAGGAAAAATATTAAAACGGATTTTAAAAGGATTTGTTTCAGAAATAAATGTATGTAAAAACCAAAACAACATTTTAAAATTCACTTAAAATAGAAAGAATTTAGTTTTAAATAAAATAATTTAAATACCAATTTCAAAAGTCATCCTACAGCTGTAAACAATGTTGAGATGCAACATAACAGGAAATTTGCCATAGGAGCAGAGCTTGCTCGATTGCACTGTCATCTCACGGAAATCCACAATCGTACAGTGAAAAAATGACGTTTGCTTTCTTATAAAACTAGTTTCGGATTGATAACAGGTTGCCGGGAAAAAATAGAAATCAGCTGTTGTCTGACGTTCAGTTAACGTTCTCACCCAGTTTAGCACCAGTTTTAAGAAGTACAGATTGTGATATAGAACATATACAAAAACTTTGATTGTGACATTTCCCGCCTTACTCTTGTGGACTCATTTTACCGCGTTATGAATTCCCGTAGTACATTTGAAAAGGGTTCAAGTATTGTTAATGTCATATCAATAAGTAGAACTATATCAAGTGAAGTTGAAATTAATAAATTCAAAATGAATGGCCAAATTTTAACTTAACTTTAAAGTGACCATGCATTATAATATGTTATATGATCAAAAATTACCAAGACAATATGACGACAGTGTTGGACTACATTCTGAACAAGCATTTTATTACAGGTGTTGTACTTACGAAGGATAATTTTCGAGATATGATGTTCATTTAAAAATAATTTATATATAATTTTAATATATTTATTTTGTTTATTGGATGCGTATGAAGCCTTAGGATCGCAGATGAGCTAAACTTTAGGGATCAGAACACACACTTACCCTTTGTGCACTAATTTAAACTTTATTTTACATTTTTGAGGTAACCATAAGTTATGGCCGAATTTAGATAAATTCTTAGCTTGCTATTCTTGTTTTTTACTTTAAACCTCAATGAAATCCCATTAGTCAATATTATATTTATTGTTTATAAATATTACTTGTTATAAGTCAATATTATCTATATTGGTATAACTATAATTTTGTGCGTCGCATACATGTGTGGACCTAAAAGGTTACCATTTTATAACAAAATGGATGTTGCTTAATTTACTCGGTTATGAAAGTTTCCTGTGCTTATGAATATTTTTTGGTGCCCATGACCTACCGAACCACTTTCAATTTGAATGAGAGGATAGGAGAGCGCTTTCCAATAGTGGAAGTATGACCGCCTGTTGATGGAGTAGAAATAGGTAGTGAAGAGGAAGGTGACACGTGATGAATACATGTTTTGTGACGAGACAAACATCGTTAGTCAGTAGGAGTACGGTAGGCGCTTGCCAGTAGGACGCCCAAGTAGGCTACATAAAAGCTACACGGGTAACAGGATGTGGGTAGCGGAAAAACTATTATTATAATGCTACAACCATTTAATAACAGTGTCATTAAAAGGGATTTTCTCGTATGAAAAATGTTTTAAAGTAAAGCAAACTCTCCGCATTCAGCAAGTACTGAGTGTTAAAATTGTAGGAGAGTTTTAGAGGAATATATAACGGAGTAAACTTGTTTGTTTCCAGTTATGTACAGAAGGCGACTGTTACATTACGGCTTTGTATTCGTTCGTCAAATTTACCTATAATAATTTGTTTATGATTTTTTAAAGCTTGTAATATACAAGTTCAATATGATCAGTAAAACTTTTATTGAAACTTCACTGAAAGTAATCTTATAAGTAAAACTTAATTGCTAAATGTGTTACTTAGATCTCAAGAACGGCTAAACCAATTTGGCTAATTCATTTTTTTATAAAACTCATTGAAGTCCGAGAGAGGTTTATAATACGAGAAAGTTTGAAAATAATTTCCGGAATATTTTATAATTTGTAAAAATATACTATTTATGTTTTATATTCCAAAACTACAGTAATAAAAGTTCATGAAAAGCCTGGTTCCTTCAGTAAGGATTTAGGCAATTTATGCAGTGCAGGTCCATACTTTAATTGTGGTTTATAAATTCCAGGCAATATTTGGACACTTTATGTTGGAACTGCTAGATCAAAACAGAAACAGAATATAAAGTTTATAATTAAAAATAAATTTATAATTAACGTTGTCTTGTATGGCAAAAATATAATATTCTTTCAGAAAAATTAAAAATCAACAGTTTTTTTAGGAGAACAATGTCTTTAACTGGTAGAACAATGTAAAGCAACATATAACAGTCATAATATTAAAAGTGTAAGTATGTCAAAGGGATATATATATATATATATATATTTCTTGTGCTCGTGTGTGTGTGTGTGTGTGTGACTGAACTCCTCCTAAACGACTGGACCGATTTTGATAAAATTTCGTGTGTGTTTTCAATGGAATTCAGAATGGTTTAGATTCACAATTTGGTCCACTGGAAAATGTTCTTTTAATTAATTTGTCATTTGTAAGTAGTTGTTGATTTTGGATTGTTTTACAGTGGATCCAGCAGACTGCGCTACGGCACATAATACAAAGTGAACTGATACTTAACAGCTGTTAATACTGTCAGCTGAACTTCGTCAAAGAGGCAGAAACATTTGTTGGCATTTAAATTTGAGGAAATATTAAATTGTTGTAAAGTGCTTCATCAGTAGTGTAATGAAGATTGCAACGACGAAATCATCTAATTTTAAATTTAGGTTGCACCAATGATCTATAGACCATCTAATGCACTGGGAATACTATTTAAACGCTGTTTTAAACCTACCTTATTGTAAAAAGCTATGTATGTTTGCACATTGGAAATTGAACCTGGTTACATTGAAAGTAAATAAAAAAGCCGAAAGAAGATGCTTTATGACCGACGTTGGTTTTCGTTGGTATACATTTTATTAATCGGTGTACAAGGCAAACTCAATAACAATACTAGAAATATCTTAGACAGAAAATGAATTTAAACAAACGGAATTTGATTTTGTATAACCAAATTAGTTGACCAAATATATATGCAGCTATAGGTATTGCCCTGAATAACTTATCAACGTCCTACTAAAAAACGACGAAAGATAGAATTAGGAAATAAGGTACATACCTTGATATTGCGTTCTAGAGGCTCACGAAGGAATGACTATCGATTATCTCAGGAGTGCTTTAGAATGTGATAGAAAAAGGATACGTGAATATAGTATCCTGATTAACAACAGGCAATTGCGTGCGAAGGCGCCGGGAACTTCTAGTGTATATATATTTATTTATTTATTTATATATATATATATATAGTTTATTGAAATTATATATATATATATATAATATAATATATATATAAATAATTTAATTTAAATATATAATATATTAATTTTTTTAATATATATAATTTAATTGTATGGTTTAGTTAAATTCCTTGTCAAATGGAGTAAATGAATCAACCTACTCGTATATGTTGAAACCAGTTGAAAGCAGTGTTCGCTGGTGCATGAGGTCAGTTTAGGCTGTAGGCCCAGCAGCAGCATGTTACCGCTCCCAGTCCAAGTTAAACACACTTGCAATTATGGTTATAAATGATTAATTGATTTGGAGGCTCAAAGAACTTGTGAGTTAGCCAATTCTTATGACGTCACTTTCGTGTCTTGTAGGTTAATATGAATTATTAATTAACGTTAATGTGATAAAAGAGGTTTGTCAGATTTGATACTTCTTAGACTTTTTAGATTAAATAATGCCTATGTTTTCCTTAGATGTTTAGTCCGTAAAAATCTAAAAAGTACTTTGTAAAAAATTATGCATTTTAATATTCTACTATTTTTAATTAGGTCTGCTTTTTCTTGAGCGTTTTAAGTAAATGTAGGTTTCTTGATAAAGATTAATTAATGAGGGACTTATGGTTGTTCCTGGTGAGATTTGTGCACAAATTTGGTTGTTGTTGATCATTTCCTGTTGCACAATCACTTTCATTACTACTTTTGCAACTAAAATAGTTTTTACTTTTTATTTACTTTTAATTTTATGCAATTTAAAACTTGACCACACTGCACTTAAGTAAAAAAATTATAACATACAGACATTAATATGTACTGTCTCCGTAGTCCACCACATACGTTTTATATGCTATTGAGGGTATAATATTACACCTCTTTTTCTTAGTTGTATCAGTACCGCCTTCCAAATACAGACAGACTTAGGAAGGCAGTACTGATCTGTCACACAAAATCTAGTAGTATCTCAATATAATAATAAATTATTTATTACGTAAACGTAAAACAATGTTATAGCAATCGTCAAGTTATTTAGCTAAATTTTTCCATTCATTCTAACACTGAAGTCCTTTTCAAACGTGCAATTTTTGGGTTCACTCTCTCTCATTCATTTGAATTTATCCACTACTTCCCCGGTCAGTCATACAATTAAGAGGTCTCCTAATTGTGTGCCATAAAACTCGTCTATACTGTAGTACGCGTGTGTAGTCAATGTTGACTTTAGACGAGATAAGAAATGTGCAGAATGCAGTTGATATGCAGTTGATATGTTGATATGCACACTTCAATATGTTTTTTTGACCTTAGCATGTTCTTTCTAATTAGTTCTTTATTTTTCGTTTAAAAATAATATTTGCAATGGTTGGTAATATCTGTTTATGACGGGCTTGGAGTTTTGCGACACGATGTAGTTATTACTGTTTAGCTTCAACTGTAAAGTTGAATAACTTATGAAACTAAAAACACGCAATAAATAAAAAAGGTCTCGTTTAACTTCGAATCTTTGTAAGTACTTGGAGCAAGAGCTCCCGTCTCAACTCCACTTCAGAGTAAAGTAAAACCTATAGTCTAGAGCCAATTTTTCTTGATAAAGGGTTTATTAGAAGTTTTCAAGTAAACATATAGCGGGAAAAAACATAAAGATTAAAATTTCAAGAAGACAATTATATCGATTTGGTTTTTTGTGTTGTGGGACAACACATGTAATAACATTACAATTAGATATGCAGAGAAACAATGAGAACCTATCTGGACTAAACTTAGAGACTATTTCAACATGATCAAAAGATGGTGTAATACCAATAGAATGGTACGTAATAATGCTTCCAAAACCAATTTTACAAATTTTTACTTAAAAGTATTTATACCAAAAGTACTGTGAAACTAGTGTATAAGTAAAACGTATTATACTATTAAACTTAATTACAAAACTACTGAATAATTGCTCAGGTAAAAAATATATGATAACATATCAAAGGAAGTTGATAAGTTCACGTAATACCAGAAAACAATTTGGCTCTTTTTCCAGAAATTTTAATTACTCTAGATAAGCTGTGCAATAAAAAAATTGCTGATCAACGATCATAAGTTGAAAGCAACCCAACATAATTCTAGAAATAAATATATATATATATATATATATTTAAATGATATAGACTTCCTAAATTACATTGAAAAATTAAGCAACACTTTTAAACATTTAAATTACCCAGAAAAAATTTTAAAAAATCAAATAAACAAACCAAAACATCCAGCAAGCTTCAATTATAAAACACAACCAAAGTTTATTACACAGTTTTTTCCTGGACTACACAAAATTAACAGTATTATGAAAATTGCCCATAATGTCCTACTTTCCTCTCCAGATACCCAAACTTTTATGTCTAAAGCACCTAGAGTAATATTTCGAAAACCTCCAAATTTGAAAAACAAACTTGTCCAACCTAAACTACCTAAATTACACCAATCCGTTACTAATGGATGTGAACCGTGCAACAAACCACGTTGCGGTTCTTGCAAAATTATGAAAAACTCTAGGGAATTCAAAAGTAACGTAACAGGTTTAACTTATCCCATCATTGGCAAAGTAAACTGTGACTCTAAGAATGTAATTTACCAAATTAATTGTAAATTTTGTGACAAACAGTACATTGGACAAACATCTAACCACCTTAGAGTCAGAATAACAGGGCACAGATTTGATATTTTCCATAAAGACAAGGAGAAGCCATTGGCCAAACATGCTGCTGAGCACAAAAAAGACAAAATTGAAGAATGTTATAACCTTAAAGGAATTAATAAGGTCTTCCCTTGTCATGAAGAAAATTTAAATAGATTAAAATTAAAAAATCTGGAACAAGCACATCAATTACTTTTAAAATCAAAATACCCAAATGGTCTAAATTTAAGATAATTTTAACTTTTCCAAATTTCCATCTGTGCCATTAATGATATATCAGCTGGGTTTTTGAATGTTTTAGTTGCGTATTTACATTTTTGGTTATTTTATTTGTTGTGTTTCTTGTTTCTTGTTTTCTTCATTTATATTATGCTTCCTGAAGATGTGGGTATTAAATCCCACGAAATATATAGAAGCCTTGTAATCTTCGTTTTTCATTTCAATAAGTGAAATAGTATATATATATATATATATATATATATATATATATATATATATATATTATATAAAAAGAAGGATGTGTAACTGTGAACAGTTTTTCCCAGTAAAATATGTGTTTGTTTATCAAAAACGAAAACACTGACAACGGCAGAATAGGCCATTTCTAAGTAATGTATTGAACAATATACTTGTTCAAAACGTTAAGTTAGACATAAAGTCAAGCTTCAGTGTCAAATATTTTTATACCCCTTCAGTTTCTAATCTTAAAGTTGCTATTTAAAGCATATTATATATGTAGATTATAGGTGTATCAAAAAGGTGTTAAAAAGTTTAAAAAGTTAAGTACACACATCCTTCAAACAGTCCACTTGTTACATTACATATTTTGTAGCTACTATCCTGTCTGGCACGATAAACAGAATAAACTGTACTCTTAGTTCCTGTGTTCGAGTTTCAAGAAGAGATATATAAACATGACCATTTCAAGTAAAACATTAAAGTTTATTTGAACACACGAGTTTCCGTAAAAAAAATTAATTAAATATTAATAGGAATAAAACTTTCCATTATTTAATAAAAAGTAATAGTAAAAATTCAATCAAGTTTTGTATCGTTCCCTTATTGTCTTATGTGACCTGAGACATGCCCTGGTGTCCTTGCGTCTCTTCTCCTCGATACTTCCTCTACTTACTGTAAGTGATTTTGTTTGTAAAAAAACGCCAAACTTAAACCGGGATCGTTCCGTTTAAATATGAAACCGGTCTAAAATCCATACCCTTAAAATCCAAAGTGCTCGATATAAGGTGGCAGAGTCTTGGGCCTCCTGGATACAGCCTCCAGATGTTCTTTGTCTCAGAGCACTGACTGTGGGAGGACGAGCCACTGTTCACACCTACCTGTACTTGTATATCTAATATTGTCTAAACTCTGGTTTGTGTCTCGGAGCACTGACTGTGGGAGGACGTGCCACTGTTCACACCTACCTGTACTTGTATATCTAAATATTGTCTAAACTCTGGTTTGTGTCTCGGAGCACTGACTGTCGGAGGACGAGCCACTGTTCACACCTACCTGTACTTGTATATCTAAATATTGTCTAAACTCTGGTTTGTGTCTCGGAGCACTGACTGTCGGAGGACGAGCCACTGTTCACACCTACTTGTACTTGTATATCTAAATATTGTCTAAACTAGGGATTGTGTCTCGGAGCACTGACTGTAGGAGGACGAGCCACTGTTCACACCTACCTGTACTTGTATATCTAAATATTGTCTAAACTCTGGTTTGTGTCTCGGAGCACTGACTGTAGGAGGACGAGCCACTGTTCACACCTACCTGTACTTGTATATCTAAATATTGTCTAAACTCTGGTTTGTGTCTCGGAGCACTGACTGTCGGAGGACGAGCCACTGTTCACACCTACCTGTACTTGTATATCTAAATATTGTCTAAACTAGGGATTGTGTCTCGGAGCACTGACTGTAGGAGGACGAGCCACTGTTCACACCTACCTGTACTTGTATATCTAAATATTGTGTAAACTAGGGATTGTGTCTCTCGGAGCACTGACTGTAGGAGGACGAGCCACTGTTCACACCTACCTGTACTTGTATATCTAAATATTGTCTAAACTCTGGTTTGTGTCTCGGAGCACTGACTGTAGGAGGACGAGCCACTGTTCACATCTACCTGTACTTGTATATCTAATTATTGTCTAAACTAAGGTTTGTGTCTCGGAGCACTGACTGTGGGAGGACGAGCTACTGTTCACACCTACCTGTACTTGTGTATATAAATATTTCTAAACTAAGGTTTGTGTGGAGGCGGTGCCATGTACGTTAATAACACTCGGTTATTTTGAGGTTGTAGGGTTGTTGTAAAGACTAGGCTTACTCAGCAGTTTTGTAATGAACGTTACTTAGAATGTATAATACTTTCAATAGAACTTTAAATTACCTTATTTAAAAAACCACGGTTTCGTGCTTACTCACTGAGTTTACACCTTTTAACATTACACATTAGAATATTTCGTTTATTAGTGTGATATTACTCGTATGTCTTGTATGGAAATTCACAAAATAATTTTTTTTTCATTACAGAATTAAATCCAAATATAATCTTGGATAACAGCAATGACACCGAGATGAAGAGTACACCACTAACGGATTTCCGTGACTTAGGTATAACAGGTTGTCCATACCATATCGTGGATTACAGCCAGAACACCGAGATGAAGAGTACACCACTAACGGATTCCCGTGACTTCGACACAACAGGTTATCCATATCACACCATGTATTACAGTCATGACACCGAGAGGAAGAGTACACCACTAACGGACTCCCGTGACTTCGACACAACAGGTTATCCATATCACACCATGTATTACAGTCATGACACCGAGAGGAAGAGTACACCATTAACGGACTCCCGTGACTTCGACACAACAGGTTATCCATATCACACCATGTATTACAGTCATGACACCGAGAGGAAGAGTACACCATTAACGGAACTTTGATCGTTGAAGAAGCCCCCAGATGAAACCGCGCTGCTATCAGTGTCATTTACGAATAGTATTGGGTAGTAGAACAATCTATCTAAGCACACTTTCTTTTTGGGTATTTTTACTGATCACTAACTTTGTTTATAATAATTTCAATACGTTTGTCAAATCTGAACCAATTAAAATGTAATTTGTTTCTTAGTGAAGGAATTGATTAAACCGTTCATCAAAATTTACGCGAATCTTTTATTTAATTCCCTAGTTTTGCCTGGAATTCATGAAGCTCTTTATAGTCTCTATTTTATTATTTCCAAATATAGTTAACTGATTTCAAAATACTCTTATCTGCACGTATACAATTTGGAATACACATGAAAATAAACAGTTACCACTCTTTTCAGAAAACCTTGGGCAAACTAATTGATGAATGGTTTTGCTTGAATATCAGAGCATAACAAAGCTCTGAACCTAAAACTTAGTTTGAAATGACATTATTACAGTATTTGCCAATATTATGTTCGTCTGACATGCAACTAGTACACATGCTCGTAATTCTTAATGGTAGTTAGTAAAATACTCCAATGGTGTATTCAGAGCTTGGATTTGGGTTCCTGTAAACAAATCTTTCCGTATTTAATTAGGAGGAAAGGAGTAATCAGATATATTATTTTTAAATATTATGCTATAACATTTCTTGATTTTTGGGAAACTATAAGCAATGATTAAATGGATCAGATTAAATAAGGGTGTTGTATATCATTGTTACAACTCACTCCTCCAGGGCACTATATTATTGATGAGTCCCAACGGTGACGTCATCCCAAATATTAAAACAGCACAACTGAGCTCATTGGTAGAAACTCCTCTCTCTACACAATGCTCTGGCTGGATACTGCATGAAAAAATACTAAATCAAAATGCTAAATTTAGTTCATTCAATTTTACAATCTGGATTTCCAAAATATTTTTCAAACTATTTCCAATTTATATCTCATGATAGTGTAAGAAGCACTCGCTCTGGTTCTCGTACCTTAAGAATGCCCCAACACAGGACTGTAGTATTTGATAGATCTTTTCAAGTGATGGGTTGTCGTCTGTGGAACTCCCTCCCCCCAGAAATCACTTCCATTGAGGGAGATCGGCGGTTTGTGGCGGCACTGAGACGTTTGTACCATGAACGGTTGGTCGGGGCGGGTCCGTCCTAGGGGTCTGTGGGTGTGGTGCTGGCATTGTGTGTGAGGAGTGTGAGTGAGATAAAACACCATGTATATTATTTATGTCAAAAATAGTCTTATTATATTTTTATAAATTATTGTTATTAGGTATTATAGTTTTTGGTTCTTATTAAAAATGGAAGTTGTAATATTATTTTGTGTTATGATTGTAAAATAATTTTTTTTTTTTAGAAGTATCATATTTATAATTTTTTAGTGTTTAGATTAATGTTTAATTTAATGTATTTAGTAAGGTAGATAAGTGTTGATATTAATTTGGTTAATATTTGTTAATAATTATTGATCAGACAGGTTAAGTGTAAGAAAGGGCCATGAGGCCCTAACTTTACCTGTTTAAATAAACGAATTTTCATTTCATTTCATTTCATGAAAAGCAAACATTATATTGCATGGATGATAATAGTTTGAGTGCTTTTTCTGAGACTAAATTTAAATTAAATTGTTAAGGTTTGATTTGTCACAAAAATCCTGAAGACGCAGTTGGTTTCAGCTCTCACGGTTTCAAAAGAAATATATTAGGGATTTGTTTCATACCATAACATTAAGGGGCACTTCTGGGGATAAATGAAAAATATTTAGAGTTTGTTTTATTATATACAAAATCTTTAGGGTTCTCGCTGCATCGAAACATTACGATCAAATGCCCAAAATCACCAATACTCTGAGAGACTTTGCAGGGGCTAAGCGCAAAATCAAACAGTCAGGATCTGGTTTATCACTATCTGGAGTGGGTCCCCAGACTAGTGAGTGACTAACCGGCGCGTAGTAGTGGGTATTCGAATTGAACGATATTCAATAAATCGAACAGTTATGTTATTTTATATATATGAATACTTTTAACTGTTTTACGAATACCTAAATGAATGATTTTTACCAAAACTTTCTATTAAACAGTTTTGTAATAATGAAAATACTAATAATGAATGAATTGATCGAAATTTTAATGAATTAATGTTACTTGAAAGGATAAATTTACTGAAAGTTAGTTGATCAACCGGAAGAACAACGAATACTTATTCATCTTTAACAAATATTTTATTCATATTTATCTTGATGAAAGTTGTTTCTTGGACTGCTTGGACGAGTAAACAAGAAAGTAGTATAATTAAAATTTCATGCTAATCTTTTATTTCCCTTGCTGTATTTATAATCGAATTTGAAACTATTTTATATTTCCACATGTTTTTGTTAATGGAGAAATAATGTAAAAAATAAAATGAAATAACAAACTCGCGCCCAAAGGCTATTTAGGTTTTCTTGTAAAAATTATACTTTTTAAGTAATAAAGTGCAAGATTTTACTAAATAACCGAAATAAATAAAAAAAACTGAAAATAAGTTTTGTGGGTATTAATATTACCTTTAAAATTATACACGTCCTATAATTGTGCGTGTAAAAGTAAGGTCGTAAAAGCGTTTGACGTTATTTTTAAGGGGCTAAAGTCAAGCACAGTCAGTTCTTAACTGTACGCTGTACTGGAGATATCATTGGTGTTTCCAATGCATACACACCTCGTGCAATTATTAGATTGCTAATACTAGACGATTTTGGATTACGATAATAACAGCATAGGCATGTGGTACTGTTAAGCTGTAGACGCCGCCCCAAGGCCACTGGAGCGCAAGACCCAGCTCCATGTCATAATTGGCCGTCAGCATACGTACTCACTACTGGTAAGTAAAATATCAGTCTGTTCCTCTACAACAACAGCCACAACTGCCGAGATTGTAATAGTGGTATTATCAATGATAGTTTATTTCTTACACTTACGTTGACGTCTTCATTTTATAGCTCTGAGTACGGGTAGCTTCCAGATATTATAGTAACTCTAACCTGTAGCGTTCCTCCGGATCTAATAATATCTAGAAACAACTTAAAACTGTGAACAGTGCACAAACCACAGTCTTCATTTTATAGCTCTGAGTTCGGGTAGCTTCCAGATAGTATAGTAACTCTAACCTGTAGCGTTCCTCCGGATCTAATAATATCTAGAAACAACTTAAAACTGTGAACAGTGCATAAACCACAGTCTTCATTTTATAGCTCTGAGTTCGGGTAGCTTCCAGATATTATAGTAACTCTAACCTGTAGCGTTCCTCCGGATCTAATAATATCTAGAAACAACTTAAAACTGTGAACAGTGCATAAACCACAGTCTTCATTTTATAGCTCTGAGTTCGGGTAGCTTCCAGATAGTATAGTAACTCTAACCTGTAGCGTTCCTCCGGATCTAATAATATCTAGAAACAACTTAAAACTGTGAACAGTGCATAAACCACAGTCTTCATTTTATAGCTCTGAGTTCGGGTAGCTTCCAGATAGTATAGTAACTCTAACCTGTAGCGTTCCTCCGGATCTAATAATATCTAGAAACAACTTAAAACTGTGAACAGTGCATAAACCACAGTCTTCATTTTATAGCTCTGAGTTCGGGTAGCTTCCAGATAGTATAGTAACTCTAACCTGTAGCGTTCCTCCGGATCTAATAATATCTAGAAACAACTTAAAACTGTGAACAGTGCATAAACCACAGTCTTCATTTTATAGCTCTGAGTTCGGGTAGCTTCCAGATATTATAGTAACTCTAACCTGTAGCGTTCCTCCGGATCTAATAATATCTAGAAACAACTTAAAACTGTGAACAGTGCATAAACCACAGTCTTCATTTTATAGCTCTGAGTTCGGGTAGCTTCCAGATATTATAGTAACTCTAACCTGTAGCGTTCCTCCGGATCTAATAATATCTAGAAACAACTTAAAACTGTGAACAGTGCATAAACCACAGTCTTCATTTTATAGCTCTGAGTTCGGGTAGCTTCCAGATATTATAGTAACTCTAACCTGTAGCGTTCCTCCGGATCTAATAATATCTAGAAACAACTTAAAACTGTGAACAGTGCATAAACCACAGTCTTCATTTTATAGCTTTGAGTTCGGGTAGCTTCCAGATATTATAGTAACTCTAACCTGTAGCGTTCCTCCGGATCTAATAATATCTAGAAACAACTTAAAACTGTGAACAGTGCATAAACCACAGTCTTCATTTTATAGCTTTGAGTTCGGGTAGCTTCCAGATATTGTAGTAACTCTAACCTGTAGCGTTTCCTCCGGATCTAATAATATCTAGAAACAACTTAAAACTGTGAACAGTGCACAAACCACAGGCTTCATCGTTACTCTGCTGCAGCCCAGTCTATCTTGACAACTGAATGTGTCAAATCTTTCTGTCACTGCGCGTATATCAGAAGAGTGCACGCTTCGACAGGAGTGTAAGTGATAAACCCAATGGAGAGAGAGAAAGAGGGGAGAGTTAGAGTGAGAGAGAGAGAGATTAAAAATAAAAAAAAATTATAAATATAACAAAGTCGCAGTGTAGAGCGATTTCACTGAGCTACTCTTTGTTATACTAATTTGAAAAACTGACTGTTTCCTTTTGTTTGTATGGTAACTAATAAACATACTGTGATTTGTTAGTTTGTGAATATGACTGTTTTTGTTTTGATTTAATTGTTTTATTTTGAAACTTTTTGTAGGACACCTATCAATGTATGTAGGTTACCAAACGTATCAATGCTTTACTTTCATATATAACAAATTACTCTCTAAGTTCTCCAAAGCAGATCACCTTGTCGTGAAAGGGCTTTTTTTTGTTCATTTAGTGTCCATCTTTATATTTAGTGTAAAATAAATCCCAGGCATGTTTGGCGCGTTGTCGTAGGGTTGCCCTCGGCCCTTTCATATGTCCATTTCAGAAAGTTGCAGAGCGTCTGTGGCAAGAACTTCTGAAATCTCTCAACTGGCTCACCACTGTGCTTCACGTAGCGTATTACAAATGACAACTGATCCACATGCAAAATGTCCGGAGTAGAATCCATAAAAACTGAAAGGTATTGAGAGTTTATAACCTCATTGAAAATGTAGGTTAGTTCTTGTTTTCCAACTAGCTCAATGAGAATTTATCGCACACGAACTGTTCCCTCTCTCAGGATTTTCATATTTTATGTGGTCAGCTAAAGAAAAGCAGCAGATACTTCAGTAGTATCATCATGTAGTTCCCATTTGAACTGGAACAAAATATTTCTTCTGACCCCCAAAAAGGCAACCCGCGAGAAGCTAAAGCCTTTATTACAACGAAGAATCGTTGCAGTAAAATTTACCAGTAAACTTATTTCTTGATCAATCATTGCAGTAATTCTGGAATCAACTTTACCCAATTTTTCTATTTCTTTTAACATCATTGTATTGTCTCCACGATACATTTTCCAGTCACTAAGACCTTCTTTCTAAAGAAGGTTTGTCATCTTGTTGTGATAACCTGCTTTTCAAAGTTTCATTGAACTTTCTGGCCTCTTCAGATTTTATTTTAGCTGTCTTCCTGAACTCAGCCTTAGATATACATTTTTGGTTGGCTCATTTAAGAAACTTAAATTTTAGGTGGTTAAAAGCGTTTCGAGAAACAACAGTCTCTGAAAAAATTTAATTTGGTCATTACAAAAACAATATCATGGGCTTACAAGCCATCGTACAGAAAGACTGTGTCAGGCCTGTTGTGAACCGCGCCCTTAAGTACAGACAATAGTATAGCCTATTTTAACAAGTTTCGTAACTGAAAACAAGTTTAAACTTAGCGTGCTATAATTATTTTATAACACAGAAATCAACATAACCAAAACCTAATGTTACGGTACGCATTATTTATAATATTAATCAATGCGAATGTTAATAACTATCATAAATAGTGATGCTAATGAATATCATGCCATACAACTTCAAATTCACTCAGATAGCTCAATACATCTCAGTTTATCAGTAATATCCAAATAAATCAACAAAAAGCTAGCAGGAAATGCCAACGATCCACCAACGTAAAAATAACAGTGAAAAAACAATCTGTGAGGTAAGGGGCTCGTTGAGTCTCCTGTATCAGCTACCCCCCCCCCTCCCAGTCATACCTGCAGGCTACGACATTAGAGTAAACTGCGTAAACTTCTTTGCAGACATAAGGCAATTTGTTCACACTTAAAGGTTTATTCCTCATTTCCATACACTTTCCGTATTTATTTGTTTCAACATTTTTTTCCGTGATTCCCTTGGCTTGCGTCTCTAGGCCATGACCTAAGTTGGCCTTATGGGTTATCCGAGCCTGCATAACCTTTCGCTTACCATTCTACAGAACAGAAGTGCCTTCCTTAACTAGATTCTTCGGAAAAATAACGTTACTTGTTGAAAGTGGAGTCTTAACAGGAAATTAAATAGTGACAAAATAATCACATGTTGGAGATTAATACGGGTTTGTACAAAAGTGATATAGTGCACAGTGATCGAGGTAACTTAAATGTTTCAAACACCGACAAATATTTTCTGAAATAAAATGAGCCCTTAAACAGAATAATGTATTAGGGTTGGTGTCTTGTGTGAAGTGATATTTTCAAACACCATATAGTAGATAATAATAAATTGAAGCATTCTCAGTAGTATGGTGTAAACTGTTTTACCACACTAAAGCATAGTTATTACAAATTCAAATTTCAAATATATTGTTTATGCTTGAATAAATTTGGTAGCCTTTAATACTTTACTTTTGACACTTTTCATCTTTTGTTAACACCTCAATACGCTGGAAAACACAGTCATGGAATAATCGCAAATACAGCTCACAAATAACAGATCACGCTCGCTGTAAATAGATCACTGACAATTAGCAGCAGAACTCCTCCCAAACCAAATACTTAAAAAATACGCCAGCTTATTACGAACTATAGTCATAACCAAGTTCTAACATATTTTTTGCGAAAGATGCAACCGTTTTGGCAATACAAATAAAATAAAAAATAAGTATTAATTAATGTATACCTGAGCTAAAGAGTAGGAGGAATAATGTTTTGTGAGCATAGCAAATGTATGTTTTGTATAGAATATTAAATATATGAAATACGGATAACGTTTCCAAATGTACTTGTTGTAATAAATATATAAATGGACTGTTGGTGGACACGTTTGGACCTCAGTTCATTGTTAGACGAGGCTCATCAGTTACATATAAATTAGGGACATATAAATTAACTTTACCTTTTGCCACCAGAGTGCGAGCATGACTAGTTCGTAAAGTATACGTCAGGTTGCGTCACTGTCCTCGATGTTTCTTCAAAGTTACAACAAATATTTAATACTTTAAATAAAAATATAGAGTATAATACAAAATGTTACTGCACAATATTGCATTATGAACGCTAATTATAAAAATATACCTTTTAAATGTTACAAAGCAAATAAAACGACAATTTTCACACTATCCTAATAAGCTAGAGTATGTGTATTATTATATATAAATAATATTACAGACTGCCTGACATCTTTTCACCATTTTAAAGCAGATTTTAAATAATTATATTTTGGAATCTATTTGTCATTCACTCTTACCTGAGTGTTGACTAATAGCTCATATCAGATCAGTATTGATTTCATAGATTGTCAACATATATGTGAGTCTGTGATTCACTTATATTATCCTTACCTAATGAACGACAGCTTTTGAATTCTTGCCGTCTTAAGCTGGAGTCAGAGTAATCAGTTGTGACCAAAAATATTAATATTTTTTTTATTTTTAACGCTTTACAATACATAGCAGAAATACCTAAACAACAACTGTCCATATACGGTCTTATAACGCCTGCCATCTGTCTGGAATCCAATAAACTGTCAGTCCTGTAGTAAAATTGCCGTTGTTCGAAATCAGAGGAGATTGCTGTTAATTACACGTACATTAACATTACGTAAATAACTATATATTTGTAATGAAAACTGAATTAAGGTAAAAAGTTTTTATAACAGATTAAGATTATTAGGGAAACAATGTCTTTAATTTCTTTTCATTCAGTCAAATTATTTATTGTCATTACACATTATAATATAACACATGGACACCTTCAAAAGTTAAAATTTAAACGTTTATTTACAGTATCAATTCAAAAGTACAAAGAAACAACCAGTTAACCATCCGCATTCGTATTAAAAATGAACCCCCACTCCATTACTTCTTCTGTTCGACTTTAGCGGACTTCCAGTGAAATATCAAACATTTTTCAACAATAAACTTCTTGGAATGTTAAGTTGCATTTCAGACGGGCGTTCATAGATTTTGCAAAAATTCTGAAGAAATGAACACCTGCGAATACGCTAGATGTGCCTGCCTTGGTTTCAAATTCGTGAACGTAACAGCAATTGTGAGCAATTTTAAAAAGTTGTCTAGAACAGAGTGTGGGTCCCAGGGGTCGGCTAGCCCATACCAGGGAGTCCGCGGAGCTAGCCTACAAAATGTGGAAAAAATATATAGATCACTGTTTATAGACGTTTTGAATGAAAAGTACTTTCTATTTAGAATAATAATATTTCACCAAATCGAGTATGAATTGACAATTAGTTAACTCCATTAACGCTAAAAAACCCATAATTGTATTGGTCAATCACAATTTAGCGCTAGCAAGTTTGCAGGAATAGGCTGCAGCTTTGTCTTTGAGAGTACACCGTACATAAACGATTGGAGGACTAGGTCAACGCCTAGTTTTGACGAGGGTGGCTAACGTCAATTTTCTGCAGGGTAGGTCAGTTAACAACAACACCCGTGGACTAACTGTCCTACTTTTCTAAACTGACCTGGCCGTGCATTAGTTTTTCTACACGCAATCATTCTTCATTCTGATCTGTGATGCTTCCACTAAGGCAGTAAATATTACCAACTCAAACCAAACCAGCTATCACATATGAAGTGGATTGATTACTAATTGGGATTATATCTGAACAAACTCAACATAGCATTATATTACTATCTGAGTAATTCAGCACTATCCTAATGAATCATAAACATCTACAGCAGGTTTGTATTAATTATTCCTCCTCTTGGTCCATCGTTTGTCAAATACTGTATATGCCAGGAGGCACGTAACTAGCAGTACTCATTAATTGAAACCGTTGATTTATTGTTTTATTAACACTGCTAATGATTAAAATAAACATTTACTTCATATATATATATATATATTATATATATATATATATATATATATATATACATAATGTAATGTGATATATATATCACATTTACAGTTGTATCAAATTACGTTAAATAGATAACTATAAGAAGAAAAATATATTGTATTACCTTAAATTGTGGTTCTAGGCCTATAAACCAAAAATTAAACGTAAATTATCTGCGTACAGAGACATACTAACTTACATAATAGCGATCGTATGCCGCTAACGATATAGGTTGTAAACATCACTCAAACAGCAATTCCATGAAGACCAGATCAAGAAATTATGTAGTTTCATTCAAACTTCCAATTGCTATTCATCGCTATATCACGCTGTGACAAAATGTAAAGATAATTCTAATAGTGTTCCAGGAACGACTTAATGTAACGATAATATGTTCAACAGTTAACAGTGACTTCGAACGCAACAAATTCTTAAATGTTTCTTAAACCTTATTACTTTTATTCCCCTTTAAAATAAACAGTTAAACGTTTTAAAATTTGAAGTTTAGTTAATATAAAAACAAGTGGTGTAAGTTTTTTGAAGGTATTCGATTACAATTCATGTTAAAACTAGTAGTTCCCCGATGTTTTGCACGTAATTTCTTAGGCTTTCGTATGAGCACTTCTGGTTCGAGTGAAATATATATATATATATATCCGACTCCAATGTTGAGATTTCTTTAATTCTATGATCAAGTAAATATGTCTTAACGTGTATACTTATGGCAATTGTAATTTATTTTAGTCTTAATATATGTTGTGCCTTAGTTGATGTTGCTTTTTTCCCTCGATCAAGGAAATGTATATACATGCAAAGGCCTGAGAGGCCTACTTCTGTCAAGTCAACTAAACTATGCATTTTATAACAGTCTTTAAATTTCTAGTAAAAGTTATGTATTAAAATTTCCGTTGATGTCTGCATTATAAGTACTCACCAAGCCCTGCATACTCAATATTTGATAAAGTGAACAGCTAAAAATAGATTCTTTACTAAAACTTTAATTTTCTTACCTAAATATTTTTCTTGCTCTGTACTCAACAGTGGTTGCGGAAAAAGGTTAAAATAAAAAGTGTTACTATCAACTATGCTTTCAAGACCAAATATACACAAATTAAAAATAGTTGTTAAATTAATTACACACACGATTGTGCTACTATAAAACAATGTTTACACAGAACAGTTGACTAAAGTTAAAAGGCTGTTATATTATTATATAAAAGTCTTGTTCTCTTTACCTGCTTTCTTCTGTGCAATTTTACGGTACTTTAGTCGTTTTTCTGCTAGTCGGGGCGATAACGTAACCAATAAAGCAAAGACCATTGTAATAGGTACAGCCATTCATCGGGTTATAATTCGTTACTAATCCGACTTTGTTTTATGTAAAAAGATTTTATTTAATGCCTTCTGTAGCTTTCTTCTTCTGTAGTTCACTGAAAAATATTTAGCAGATACATAGATCATCCGTTCAAGTGCGGCAGAGTGAGTACGACGATCCCTTGTCTACCCCTCGACGAAAGATACCCGTGAGTCGGACAGTAGGTCGAAGGCCGGGATCGTGGACCTACTGTCCACTCCTTAAGAAGTAGGTAATAAATGGTCCCCCAATGGTTTTACGACGTGGGCCTACAGTCCGTTTACCTACAGAAACGGATTGAGGGGGTGGGGGAAGAATGAGTCATGCGGGATGTGACCAAAACAAAACATCCACATCAATCCCTCACCACTAGTGACTAGTTGGCGTTAAGAGGGCGCAGTACACCTCGACAGCCGTAAGTTTAGTCCCATATGTCCAATGTTAATTTTAAAACATTATCCTGACCTTATTTTTAATCGGGCTCGTACGTTTGTATTTTACTCGATAAAACCCTGTCTGGGGGACCCGTGATTGTTTTTCCAACAAACAACACTCAATATTTATTAAATTCAATATTTTAATATCGTTATAATTAATTTTAATTATAATTACGTAGTTAAAAAATCTAAATGTTGACCACTAGATTCACTTTTTACATACATTAACTTCAAATTATTTTGTTTAATTACGTCAGGAGGACGATTAAATTTTTAATTGATTGTCACTAATCGGAGCGGTGACTGGGAGGTTAGATTGAAACTACTTGAGAAACTCACCAAATCATTTATGGCGCTTAAATTCAAATGTCTTAATATTAGCTTTTTTTAAATACATCGCATCAACTATGCTTCACTACCCGTGGGGGACTGGCATCCTCATCGGCATCAGCCACTGTCCCAGATGGGATCGTGGGTGATGTACCATCCTCGTCTTGTGCTGCAACTTCTAAGGGAGTGGCAGGGCAAGGGGAGGAAGCCACCTTCCCTTGTCACTATTCAAGTGACAAGGGTAGAAAACCTTTACCCCCTCTTGGTTTGGCCCTGAAATTGAGAGTAGTTACCTATCCCTTCCTTTCCTGATGGTCCCACCCCTACTTTACCAACAACCCCACACTAAGGTGTTATGCGACCCGTGCTGAGAGTCTCGTGGCACTGGGGGTATATTCAGTGTCTACAACGGAGCCTTCTGGGAACCAGGGGCACCCAGTCGTAATTACCCTTATCTTCCTAATCGGGTCACTGGGAAGATGGACTGCAAATACCCGGTTCTCGTGGGATCAGAATGGAGAATGAAAAACTAAACAAAAACAAAATTGAAACTCAAGAGGTAAGCGAAACTCAACCAGAAGAGCTACCGATTGAGCAATTAAGAGTGTCTGAGATGACCCCAATGGAGGAAGACAGACTTCTCTTGTCAGAAGGCGAAGTTCGGCCGGAAGAACCAAAAAAGAAGCGGCTCTCGAGAGGCAAACTACGAAAGCGGAGGATAGAAGAGGCTATCGCTAGAGGTGAGCCGATAATCCCCCGGAAAGAAAGGCAGAAGTAGTGGGAAGAGAAAAACCGAGCTCTGATGAAACTACACAACGAAGCCGGTTCCACAAAAAGGGAACTTGGTTGTTGTTGGGGCCTCAGAGCAAGGGAAAACTCATTCCGTACCAGCCCAAAAACATCAAATCCCAAGCTATGCAGGTGTGAAGAGGCTGTGATCGCAGCTGACACCTGAAGAACAAGCAAAGGGAGGGGAGAAAAGAAGGAAGGGGCATGATGGAGGTGTTACTAAGAAGACACCCGAAACATATGCCGAAAGGATCTCTGTGGAGAAGCTGGCTATTGTCCGGATCGAACACCCAGAAGAGAAGCTATCGACGGAAGAAGCTAACAACCTGAAGAAAGTGCTGGGCAAACGCGCCTTTAAGGGCAAAAACGTTAGGATGTCCAGCTGTCATGTTGAAGGTGGAGGGATAGTGGTTGGCTGTGTTAACACAGAAACAAAGGTGTGGCTGGAGAAGCAGGTCCAGGAGCTGAGTCTTTTCCTAGGAGTTCAGCTGAAAATGGGCCCAGCTAAAAGCCTGGTAAGGATGTTCAAAGTATCCACTTTTATCCCTAAGGACATCGAGGTGGACAGCAAGCAAGAGCTGTTCGAAGCCCTCAAAAACCAGAATGACCTTGACATGGATCAATGGACTGCTGTTGGAGGGAAATATAGTACCAACGGCGAATTCCTGGTCCTTCATGTGGACGAAGACTCACTGAAGAAGCTGAAGACTCTGGCGATGCGCCCATTTTTGGGTAGCGACAGGATCACCTTCAAGCTGCAGGGAGGTAACGATCAATAGTGGATGACAGCGGTGCTCCAGATAAACTTACACCACAGCAGAGCAGCTACGGCAACACTCTGCCAGAAGATCCTGGCTGACGATATAGGCGTGGTCCTGATCCAAGAACCATGGACCGTTGGCAGCCGTGTGATGGAGATGAGCACCGCTAAAGTTAATTTGATATATGATTCTGGCAGTAACAACCCTAGAGCATGTATATATGTCAGTAACATAATCAAATCACTAAAAATGGCACAAATGTGTTCTAGAGACACAGTCGTGACAAAGGTTCACTTGCAGACAGGTGATGGCAACATCAGAATCCTGTTTGCATCGGTTTACCTCCCATACGATTCTCCAGAACCACCGCCAACTGCGGAGATGAGGCGGATTGTGGAGTTCGGAACCCTTACGCGGAAGCACCTGATTGTCGGTTGTGACGTGAATGCCCACCACACCGCTTGGGGGAGCAGCAACATCAACAATCGGGGTGAGTGCCTCTTGAATTTCATAGTAGAATCTAACGTAGTTATTATGAATCAAGGCCGTAAACCAACTTTTGTACAAAGAAGAGGTACAGGGGTAAGAGAAGAGGTCTTAGATATAACTCAGACTAGCAACTATATTGCAACTAAAGTTTTAAACTGGAGTGTGCTAGATGAAGCATCTGCTTCAGATCATAAGTATATCTTCTTTGACATGAGGTCGTATAAAATAAAGGAGACCTATAGAAACCCAAAGAAAACAGATTGGGTAGCTTCCAATGCAGAGCTAAAAAGCAATCTAGTAACGGAAAATGGGTATCAGTGGCAAGGGGTCGAGGACATGGCGAACTCTTTGCAAAACGCCATGATAGAATCGTACCACAAAGCCTGCCCCGAGATTGAGAAAAACTCAATGAAAAAGGATGTTGGTGGAACCAGGGGCTGGAAACCTTGAGGAAAAACCTTCCCAGAGCATATAATACATGCAAACGTGCAGGGAACTGGGATAGGTAATCTGCTGCCCTAACAGAGTACAATAAAGAGGTGAGAAGAGCTAAGAGAAACTCGTGGAGAGAATTCTGTCAGAGTATTGATAAGGCTCCTGATTGCGCAAAACTCCAAAAAGTCCTAGCTCGAAGCCCCACAAATGTGGTGGGTACTATACTTAGGGAAGATGGGACTCACACCAAGGATCCTGAGGAGACTCTTGCACTCAGTGTTTACTGAATACACACTTCCCAGGATCGTTTCAAACCAGTGAAACAGTTGTTAGTGAATGGCGGCGAGAACCTAGAGATAGCTCGTCTAAGGAGGACTGGAACTGTGCAAAGACCGTTATCAACTACTTAGGGATAAAACGGGCCCTGGAATCTTTTAAGCCATTCAAATCACCAGGTACCGATGGCATTTTTCCCGCTTTACTGCAGAAGAGTGTGGACTTGGTGATACCTCTGCTCCTACGACTGTTTCGAACTAGTCTAGCGACAGGAGTCATACCCTCATCTTGGAGGACCTCTAGGGTTATATTTATCCCGAATCCAGGCAAACCCTCCTATGAGGTTGCAAAGGCTTATAGTATTGGCCTAACATCCTTCTTCGTCAAGACCATGGAGAAGGTTCTGGATAGGCATTTAAGGGACACAGTCCTCATCAATCGTCCCCTACATCCAAATCAACATGCCTATCAGAAAGGTAAATCTTGTGAAACATCCCTACACTGTGTGGTTGGCAAGATTGAGCAAGGTATTGAACAAAAGGAAATAGCTTTAGCAGTGTTCCTGGATATAGAAAGAGCTTTTGATAATACGAGTACTCACTCTATAGCGTCTAAGCTTACATCCAGGGGTACGGATAAAACTGTTGTTAGGTGGATAAGTAACATGCTTAAGAGCAGAAGAGCACAGGCATCTCTGTGCGGAGTCACAAGAGAGGTCAAAACGCAGCGAGGATGTCCACAAGGAGGTGTATTATCACCAAGCCTGTGGAACATAGTAGTGGATGACTTACTCTGGACTCTGAATGAACAGGGTATGTATGCTCAAGGCTATGCAGATGATGTTGTCATACTCATAAGAGGCAAGCATATGGTTACGTGTCTGGAAATGATGCAGAGAGCACTGGCCATTGTGGAGCGATGGTGTGACGAAGAAGGACTTGCAGTAAATCCTTCGAAGACCGTCATGATACCATTTACAAGAAGAAGGAAACTGGAAATCACACAGCCAGTCTTATGTGGGGGCCAGATACAGTTAAGCAGGGAGTTCAAATATCTAGGTGTCAAACTGGATGTTAAACTCACCTGGAATTGTCATCTGGAATACATAATCAAACGATCTCAGACTACATTGATGATGGTGAGACGTGCGGTAGGATGCACATGGGGGCTTAGACCCGACATGTCACATTGGCTGTACACCAGAGTCATTAGGCCAATGATGGTGTATGGCTCAGTGGTATGGTGGCCAAAAGTCCAACAGGTGACTGCCGCAAAAAACCTGTCAAAGGTACAGTGGTTGGCATGCTTGGGGACAACGGGTGCCATGAGAGGAACACCAACCGCTGCTATGGAAGTAGTGCTAAACCTCCCACCCCTAGACATATTCGTCACAGGAGAGGCTAGGATGGCTGCCTACAGACTGAAGTGCAATGGGAACTGGCATTATCACCATGCTAGTAAGCACTCCAAGATCGTTGACATTCTCAAACTGGATATTCTAGAAATGATGTCTGACAGAATGGCAAAGGTTACGGACTGGAAAAACCATTTCAAGTCAACATTGTTGAAAGGAAGGAATGGTCAAAAGGTGAGCCTGACTCCATGAAGAAGGCTGTAACCTGGTACACGGACGGGTCAAAGACTCTGAAGGGTACTGGGGCAGGGGTCTGGGGAGCCAGACCAAGGGTTAACTTAAGCTTTAGCCTAGGTAAACTGGCAACTGTCTTTCAGGCTGAAGTTACAGCCCCTGCAGAATGTGCAAGAGTTAATGTGGAAAGGGGCTGCAAAGGCAAAAACATCTACATTAACTCGGACAGCAGGGCTGCTCTGCAGGCCTTGGCCAACCATGACTGTAATTCGAAGACAGTCTGGGAATGCCATAAGGTCTTGAAATTGCTGGCGAAAACCAATAAAGTTATTCTAACTTGGGTGCCTGGACATAGAGGAATCACAGGAAATGAAGGGGCAGACAGTTGTGCTAACTTGGGAGCGAACTGTCTTCTTACCGGTCCTGAACCAACGTGTGGGGTCTCATATAACTTAGCACGTAGATCAGTTACCAAGTGGATGGCTAACAAACACCTACAACATTGGAGAAATACTGAGGGGAATGTACAAGTAAAGCGGATGCTCAGGGGACCATCAAGGAACATTGCAGCAGATGCCCTTAGAATGAGTAGAACGGAGATCAGAAAGGTGACTGGTTTTATTACAGGTCATTGGATATTCCGAAGTCACCTGAACAGAATAGGTATTCCAGTTCAGGAAACACTGTGCAGGAAATGTGGCGAGGCTGACGAAACAGCCAAGCACGTCATATTTGAATGTCCGGCATTACAGAGCAAACGCTCAAGATCCCTAGGTGTTCTTATGCATACGGATGAGGGGTTGAAACAGGAAAGCATTGTTCAGAAGATCTCATGGTTTTGTGAAGGCCTGAGATTTGATACAGCTTAAACCTGGGAGAGGGTGGACAATAAGCCGGATGGCTGAGAGGCAACTACCAGGCCTAGGAAACCTGGCCCTCTGTTACAAAAAAAAAAAAAAAAAAAACTATGCTTCACTATAGATATAAACATATCTCAATAATAATCATAAATACGTTGTGAGGCCTTTTAAAACATTCAAAGTAGTATACCAATAGTATTTTTACATTTAAACGCTGTTTTAAACACTGTCACAAGTGAAACATTTGATCAACACGTCTTTCGATCAAGGCATTTTTCCTTCCACCCTGAACACAACGAATTCTTTTTCGTTTCTTTACCATTCACTAAAATTCTTTTGTATTCGCATTCTAAAAATGAATATCCTTAAATATATTTAAATGTTCTATGAGTTTTAAGTAAAGAGTTATAACTGATTTGTTTATTTAGAAAACTGTAGGCCAGCCGCACTTATAACCGCAGAAACTAACGGTTCTGTAAATTATAGGCATTATACTAATAAATATGTTTCTATGAACTTTAATAGCTTACAGATTGATATCTTAGAGTAGGTTTCCTGCAATATAAGCTTTAGTTACATTAAACAGACCTGCCTACATTTTCACAATGAATAGAGTATATAAAGCAAATTATTTCCAAACAATTACCGTTATTTTTTATGGTAATAACAACGATAATAGTAGCTTTTTTGGCTCTGTTTAGTCAAACTGATACTTTCAAAATAAAACTGCGCAGATAAATGATGCAATTTTAACAGAATATAAGTGCACGAGTTCTACTTTCAGATAGTGACATATTTTATATTCATTTTAGTAAGTACTGTACTTATATTTTTATTTCAATATAATTTAATAACATTAAACTTTACGTACATATATATAATATAAATATTAATTTAATTTTAATAAACATTGAATCACAAAAAGTTCTTGCTCCGCCGGGACTCGAACCCGGATCTTTCACTTGTAGAGTGAATGTGCTACCATTACACCACAGAGCCCTTACTTTTTATGATTCGCCGTTTCTTTCACATATGTGTTTAAATTATTATTGACAGGTATTTGGTCTTAAAAACCACACAATCAATTATTCTACTTACAATATCAAATATAATGTTCATAATTTCCTTCACGCTAGCGCCAACAGTGGTTAGTTCTTACATTCGCACACAGTAAGAAGGATCACCTATATTTGGTCAAATACAACTAATTTTACCTACAATGTGACAAGTTTACGAGCCCCGCCAGTTTACGATAGCCACTCATTGTGATGTGTTGGCCGTGGGCTGTGAAATACTGTCGGCTGATCCTGTTGAAGTCGACCACGCGAGTTCCGTCTCTCACAGTCAACTCCTGAATGGGATTATCAGGCTCCAAGTCGTTATGGTGTGGGAGTGTCACGGTAAGACCATCTCGGTATTGGTGGGTCTAGCCGCGATTTCCTTCTCTAAGTGAAGATATATGTTCTTCTCCTCGCCGTCTGCTAAATCATTGCTTCCCGCAATTAGCACCTCGCAATGTGAGTTGTGTGTTGGGGAGGGCCTCAGGATGTTGAGCAGCTTGGCCCCGGGCTTGCAGATGCCACTCACAGTTGTTGCAGGAGCCACCAGTTTTCCCACCAGTCCGGCGAGATGACGAGCGTGGCTGTCACCACTTATCCCCACTGTTTTGAAGTGCACTAGAGTTTTTGGTGTTTGTGTTATCTGATTCCTCATGTTCTTGTTTTTTATTCGCCTGTTTTTGGGTTTATTAGGCTTATACTTCGTTGCAGAGTGAGTATTTTGTACCTTTTTGTAATTTTTTTCTTTTGCTGATTTTTTGTGTACAACCCTCATCCAAGGCTGTTCGCTCATGCTCTCGTCCTCGCAGGTGATACTTTGAAGTTTCAGGCACTGCTGTTCCGCTTCTAAAATATCAACCTCAACCGTCGGTCCGAGCAACTCGCACTGCACCACCGAGTCTGTAAGTTAGCCTGACGGTTGCGACGAAGATTCGTTCTGGACGGCAGAGTCCACTGTCGGAGCTCGGTCAGTCTGAGTAGCGCGATGTACCGGCACAGCAAAGTCCACCGCAGTAGGCAAATGATCCTCTGGTAAAGCGAGATACGGCTCGCACTGGACACCGCAGTTTACTGTCGCGGAAGCGCGGGCGGTCTGGTCGACGTGGGATGTGCTCACTTGAAATATTTGGTCCGTGAATTCTAGCAAACGAGTGTCCGACTCTATAGTATGATTGAGTAACTTTTGATATTCACTCTCCAGGCGCTCAATCTCTTTTCTGAGGCGAGAAATCTCCGCTAACGGGTCTTCAGGAATTTTGTTGGCTGCATCTAATTCTTGCCTAAGACCAGGCAGATCGTCAGATAGTGAGAGATCCGTGGCAGGTGTGCAACAGACGGTTATTGCACAGGAATCCAGCGCAGGTGGTGTACAAGGCACAGGAGGCACCGCAGGCGATGCAGCAGTCACAGTTTGGGATTTCAGAAGCAGTGATAAGAGGGTACGCATTGTGACAGGATGTATATATAAATTAAATTTGTATAAAGTGGCAATAGCCTAATTTAATTTCAATAAATATTGAATCGCAAAAAGTACTTGCTCCACCGGGACTCGAACCCGGATCTCTCACTTGCCGGAAGAATGTGCTACCATTACACCACAGAGCCCTCACTTTTTACGATTCTATTTTGTATTTGGCCGTTTTTTTTCACATATATGTTAAAATAACGAAACTAACAATATTTATTGAAATTAAATTACGCTATTGCCACTTTATACAAATTTAATTAATGTAAACAGAAGTCATTTGACAGGTATTTTGTCTTCCGATCATATGTTAGTTTCGTTATTTAAACACATATGTGAAAGAAACGGCCAAATACAAAATAGAATCTTAAAAAGTGAGGGCTCTGTGGTGTAATGGTAGCACATTCACCCGGCAAGTGAGAGATCCGGGTTCGAGTCCCGGTGGAGTAAGTACTTTTTGCGATTCAATATTTATTGAAATTATGTGTGTGTGTGTGTGTGTGTGTGTGTGTGTGTGTGTGTGTGTGTGTGTGTGTGTGTGTGTGTGTGTGTAATATAAATAAAATAAATAGATGGTTAAAATGCAATAAAATATTAATAACAGAAGTAGACCTCCCGCGGATCTGGCCGTAACATGGGCTCTTATGGAGTTATTCTGGACCAATGAGAGAGCAGCAATGGCGGCTAGGCCACGCCCCCTGCACCCCTTCCCACAACCACCATCGTCTCTGGATCAATGAGAGGGCAGCAATGGCGGCTAGGCCATGCCCCTGCCCCCACCCACCCCCTCCTACACCCCCTGTCACCTCCTGGTCCCTCCCCTAGCCAATGGGAGATTGTCTGGGAGGTACATTTCGGTGTTTCCTAACCACAGACTTCCTGTTTTCCGACGACTTATCTCAACCTAGACTTCCTGTTTGTCACACACCTCTGACTTTCTGTACTGCTTAACCACCCGTCCACAGGTCCCGTGTCGAAGCCTATTGACACTCACCTTTTTGAGTACCTGAGAGTCTTAACACCCGCACCCGCGTATCTGATGGCTCCTACAGGAGTCCGACACAGTCCTACTGCCTCCCGCACTCCGAGCCTGGCGTAATGCCCATACCCGGATTTTGACCGCCTAACCTTTACCGGCCATGCACGACATATTCCGTCACCCATCTTTTCGAGTACAGGAATGCATGAAAAACCGCACCCACATTTCTAACGGCCCTTGCCCAAACATTTCGAATGCCTCCAATACTCTTAACCACATATATTGCCCACACTGTTTATTTATAACACTCCACTCCAGGACCTAGCCACCCATCTATACCCCCGGTCTCTTACAGACCCACACCTGAACAGTCCCTCACAGGGTTCCAACTTATACCCAAATCGGTACTCTGATCGCCTATCTTTTATCGGATGAATGATGATCTTTTAACCGTGTACTCGTACCCTACCGAGACCCTACACTTTTCGATTGCCTCCAGTACTCCTACCCGAGCGTATCGCTCATATACCCGAATTTTGACCAATTTACAGTCCAATGTACCACATAGGCCTGCAATCGCCCGTTTCCCGGACCTACACCTGTATTTCTAATGGTCGCTACAGAAAACTCACACTATGCTATTACCTCTCATACCTCGGCTCTTAACCACGGATATTGCACATACTACGATTTCTAAATCCCCGACCTTTACGTGTGTATACGCCTACAGCCTCCCACCTCTCTCGTGTACCCAAGCGTCTTCGGCCCTCATCCGCACCCTACCGAGGCCCCACACTTTCCACTCCTAGTCAGGCATAAAGCCTATACCCAGATTTTTACAATTTTACCGACCAATGTACCACATAGGCCTGCAATAGTCCGTCTCCTGTACATGCTAAGACCTACTTTTCTAACGGATCCTGCAGAGGCTTCACACTTTCCTATTGTCTCCCATACCTCGGCTCTTAACTACGGATATTGCACATACTATGATTTCTCACTCCCTGACCTTTACGTGTGTATACACCTACAGCCTCCCACCTCTCTCTCTCTCTCTCTCTCTTCTCTTCTCTCTCTCTCTCTCTCTCTCTCTCTCTCTCTCGTGTACCCAAGCGTCTTCGGCCCTCATCCGCACCCTACCGAGGCCCCACACTTTCCACTCCTAGTCAGGCATAAAGCCTATACCCAGATTTTTACAATTTTACCGACCAATGTACCACATAGGCCTGCAATAGTCCGTCTTCTGTACATGCTAAGACCTACTTTTCTAACGGATCCTGCAGAGGCTTCACACTTTCCTATTGTCTCCCATACCTCGCTCTTAACTACGGATATTGCACATACTATGATTTCTAACTCCCCGAGCTTTACGTGTGTATGCGCCTATATCTCGTGTACCCTAGCGTCTTCAGGCCCTCACCCTCACACTGACGGGACAACAACACTTTCCAAATGCCTCCCGTACTCTTACCCAGGGGTATCACCCATACCCAATTTAGACCACCTACACATTACCGACTAGTATCCACAAAGTCCAACAGGCATCCATATAATATGTCGTACACCACGTCTCTTAGCCCTTACACATACTCCACGACTCCACACTCTAAAGTGTTTACTACGCGTAGCGTCACATTCGAAAATTGTCTTCCCACCATTAATACCCTGTACTGGTTCCCACACATATAGTTAACACCTTTACCGTATTAATCTCCATATACGAGTATTTACCGAGCACATCGCACAATCTTAGTTAGCCTTACCTTCGTAGGGTTCAAAACTTGCATTTCGTTCAATTTCTAACATACCGAGGTCCCCATTAAAAAAAACCAGGCCTAACACGGGACTCTCATTTTACTGACAAATATTCATACATTACCTGAAAGTGTAATGCTAATATTTACCGAGTACTTTCCCCAACAGGATATTCTCAGCCCGAGGTTCCTAGTCTCAAGCTAACAGCTTATAACACGAGGCGTACCTTCTGAGCGACTACTATTTGCCGATCAATGCCCGTGCATATGTTTCAAATACCTGGACACCTAATGTCTACGAAGTACTTCATATACTCTTATCCCACGCAACCCATCACGGGACCCTAATTTCTGTTACCTTTCACTTGGATGTCTATCACTTCATTCCGGGACCCAACTCTCAAGCAGACTTAAACCGGTAATTAAAAGAACCGTATTTCATTATTAACAAAGCACCATACATTTATTTCAACTACTGCTTAGACATTTAGTTTTCCATATTAATCAAGTATTTTGTTTTCACTTAACCCACGCCTCCCTTTACGGCACTCCAACTTTTTATCCACGTTAAATCCACCATCACTTTCTAATGGCCAGGCTCTCATTTTCATAATATCAAGCGGGCGTAGCTTAATACGGAATACCATCCCATACAATTTAAGCTTTACCGTGTGTAATTATATATGTCGCTTATACTTGGACATCTAAAGACCCATCATACCTCACTCTGGTTTCCTAGCTGTTCCCTTACTTTAATTTATTTATAAAGAGACGCATACAGAGGTATTAGTCCAATCGTCTCGAGACCGCGTTATACTAATGTTTATATTATAATCTATACTAGCACTTTATGAAATCTCGACCACAGTGACTTACCCATTGCACCGGCTCATGACACTGCTCGTAACGGACAGTTTGCGGTTTGCGGTTACCTGCATCCTCGGACTCTGATAATTCATTTTCTACAACAATATTAAAACTAATAACTATTATAACATCTTCAGTAACAGCACGGGATATCTGCCATCCTGAATACAGTCGGAATAATACATAGGTACTGCATTCGGTGTGTAATAAGTTTTAATTTTTCTCCCGAGTGTGATGTAAAGAGCTTTAACTTATTTATAGTCTATTTTCAAAAAAAAACGTATACCGCTTCGTATACTTTGAATTTAGTTAATCATACAGGATGCGATGATTGAGGTTTGCGGTTACATGTAAAAACCCAGACGAGTAACGGTACAGCTGCAACCGCAATTTTAAGAGACCTCATTGGTCAAAATAAGCGCGTCTCTGATTGGTCTAAAATAGCCGCCAAGCACTCTGATTGGTCGGTGTTCTACACAGGCGGCAGAGATTTCCCTGTCTCGCCAGTCTGGAGGTGGACGTCAAAGAGGTAAGACCTATGTCGCTCTGTTCCTTGATATTGCACAACATTGTGTATACAGAGTCGATATCAAGACAAGAAATTTTATAAAAGTAAATTAGCTTATAGGAGTTTTATTACATTTTCAGTTTATTAAGTGCTTGTACTTTATTTAGCGATCACAGACATTAAACTCCTTTACACTGTGTGTGTTTCTTAAAGTGTTTATACTATTGCTTCTTTAAATCTAATACAGTGTTATTGTGTTTTTATGAAAGTGAACAAGTTAATTCGTTGTGTTACTGTGTTTGTATCGTAGTGACAAATCCAACATAGATTTCATTAATTTATTTGTGTGTCGTATTTATAATCAAGTTTTGTGTAATTGATTTCGGTTATTACATCATACCACAGTGCACTGTAAAAAAGTTTACTGCGCATGCGCACCTCCTACACTTACTTAAATGCGTGACGTGGTCTTCTTGTCATTCTTAGACGTGACGTTGAACAGTCAACACCCATTCCAAAAGCTTGTATCAAAGCTGCTTGCTGTATTATTTTAGAGCTAATTACATACAACATGGATCCCGTAAAAGTTTTGCATACCGGTGAAACCTACTGTAGGAAGGTTTAGAACATATGGGTCAGAAACAGTTTTCAAGTTTAACCCAGTACCCGAAGGAGTGTCCGAACTTGATTGGATTAAAAAGGGTTTTGGGAGTATTGTCGAAAAGGCGAAAGCCGGTACTACCGAATATGACTACCTAGGCTTCACTTTAGATTCTCTGAAATTTTAGGACCAAAGATTCCGGATATATCGCTTATAGACCTGCAAATCAAGTTCACGGGGATATAATTTGGGATATATTTGGAAAACTTATCCAAAGTAATACGGATTCGATTAAGTCCATGGACACATTTAGAGTTAAGTGCACCCGCACCAATATTCCAGTAGGTAGTGGTGGCCTCAGAAGACCAGGTTTTGTACAATAATTTCCAAGAAGAATGTAAAGCACGTAATGGTATCGTAGTCATTAAGAATAGTGATAATCTGTGTCTGCCCCGAGCTATAGTGGTAGCAAAAGCCTATGCCAAAAAAGATCCTCAGTTCAAAGCAATAAGGCAGGACATGGGTAAGCGACAAACTTTTAGAGCCCAAAAACTGATGACTAAAGCCGGGGTCCAAATTTCTGAACAGGGAGCGGGGATCCCGAACTTAATAAATTTCAAGACCACCTCAAAAAGTACAATATTACAGTTTATAACTACGATAATAAGGGTCGAGATGTTTATTTTTCAGGTACTAACTCCGATGCTCAGTACAAAATAAACTTGCTGTATCACGAAAACCATTACAACGTAATAACTAGCTTAACTGCAGCTTTTGCATGCCATTTTCTATTGTGAAGCATGCCATGTCCCTTATGACCACAAAGCTGAACACAGATGTTCAAATATCTGTCCTGCATGTCAAACCGTTTCTCCACCCTGTAAAGAGGAGCATGGGGGAATTTTATGCCCTGACTGTAACATGACCATGAAAAATCAGATCTGTTTCGCAGCCCACAAGAGTCAACGATGCAAGTCCGGTAAAAAAATGTTTACAGTGCCAAAGGCTTGTCTTTCTCAACAGTCGTAAGTCAAAACACGTGTGCGGGGAAGTTTTTTGTAAAATATGTAACGATTTCATGCCCCCGAACCATCAATGTTACATGCGGGTCGACACAAACAAACCAAAAACCAAAGACTTTCTTTTCATTTTCTTTGATTTAGAGACCCGTCAAGATGAAATTTTAACGGAAGAATCTAGAGTTCATAAAGTTAAACCTTTGTGTTTCTCAACAATTTTGTTGGAAATGTATTAATGGTAAATCTTTGTGAAATGTGCAAAGACCGAACAAAGATCTTTGATAGTGATCCTGTGAATCAATTTATGAATTACGTAATGGAGGAGAGAAAAAAATTCAAAAAACGTATGTGTAATGGCTCATAACGGTCAGGGTTTTGATTTTCAATTTCTGTTAAAGTACGTTCTCGAACAAACAAAATTCACTCCAGAGCTAATTATGCGTGGCACTAAAGTCATTCTTATGGAACTGGATAACGTTAGATTTATCGATTCGCTAAATTATTTCCCCATGGCCCTCTCTGCACTACCCAAAGCCTTTGATCTCCCCCCGGAGAAGAAGAAGGGTTACTTCCCTCATCTTTTCAACACTTTGGCAAACCAAAATTATGTGGGCCCCATACCACCCAAGGAGTACTACTGCCCTGAATCAATGTTTGAAAAGACTTACAAAGATTTTGAAAATTGGCACAACGACCAACTTAACCAAAATGTAGTTTTTGACTTTCAAAAAGAGTTGGTCGAGTACTGTATCTCCGATGTGGAGATACTGGCGCAAGCGTGTATTAAGTTTAGAAACATGTTTCTGAAAGAATGTAATGTAGATCCATTCATGGAAGCCGTCACCATTGCCAGTGCCTGTAATTTGGTTTTTAGACGGAATTTTCTCAAAGCCAACACTATTGGTCTAGTCCCAAAGAACGGATACCGTATGGTTGATAACCAATCGCCTATTGCTTTACAATGGCTGAGCTGGGAGGAAGAACAGCGTAGTGTCCGCATTCAGCATGCGGGGAGGGACAGAGAAGTTAAAATCGAGGGATTAAAAGTAGACGGTTTTGACGGAGAAACGAATCTATGAATTTCAGGGCTGTTATTTCCATGGGTGCCCGAAATGTTTTCCATTTAATAGAGAAGAACCACTCAAAGAGGACCCTTCCGACTCCCTGCACTTAAGGTTCGAGAGAACCAAAGCTAAAATGGCTCGTCTCCGAGCATCTGACTATGAAGTAATTGAAATGTGGGAGTGTAAATTCAATCATTTAAAGAAAGAACAAAAATTGGATTATCTAAATTTTCTCCCCATTCTAAACACACTCCCACTCAATCCCAGAGAGGCCTTCTTCGGGGGCAGAACAGGCAATGCAAAATCTTATCACAAGTGCGAGGGACGGGGAAACAATTCAGTATGTAGACGTTTGCTCCTTGTACCCGTTTGTCAATAAGTTTTCTCCTTATGTTTTATCCCATCCAAAAATATATGTAGGGGACAAGGAGTGTAGAGAAAGAGGCATGGAGGCCGAAGGTCTCATGAAATGTAAAGTATTGCCTCCACTAAATTTGTACCATCCCGTCCTTCCAGCACGCATGAACAATAAATTAATGTTTGTTTTATGCCGTACATGTGGTCTAGAAATGCTAAACACAGACTGTAACCATAACATCGAAGAAAGAGCATTGACAGGGGACATGGACAATGCAGGAAATGAGAAAGGCCGTAGAGAAGGGGTATACCATTTTAGAAATGTACGAACTTTGGGATTATAAAATTATTACTTACGAAGACGGTGGTCTTTTTACGGATTTTATTAACAAATTTCTCAAGATTAAACAGGAGGCATCGGGCTACCCCTCTTGGTGCCTCACTGAAGAGGACAAGGCTAAGTACGTTCAAAATTATTATGAACACGAAGGTGTCAGACTTGACCCTTTCAAAATTGAAAAGAACGGAGGTCTTC
Source organism: Homalodisca vitripennis (assembly GCF_021130785.1). Classification (NCBI taxonomy): domain Eukaryota; kingdom Metazoa; phylum Arthropoda; class Insecta; order Hemiptera; family Cicadellidae; genus Homalodisca; species Homalodisca vitripennis. Next base: position 120,070,133 of record NC_060215.1, read on the forward strand.
GCTCCCCTTGCTAAATTGATGTTAAATTCTTTCTGGGGTAAATTTGGTCAAAGGGAAAATCAGACAAAAACATCAATCATAAGAGAGACCCCTTTGAATACTTTCAGTTGCTGTCCAACCCTGAAATAGATGTAAATACTACTCAAATTATTAACGATACTGTACTAATTGTGAACTGGCAGCATATTGAAGAAGCCGCAGAAGCCCTAAGGACAGTGAATGTTGTGGTTGCAGCATTTACAACGTCACATGCTCGATTAAAACTGTATGAACACACTTAGAAAAGTTAGGGAGGCAAGTTCTTTACTATGATACAGACAGTGTCCTTTACGTACACAGGGAGAGTATGCACAAGGTCCCCACAGGGGACTACTTGGGCGAAATGACCGACGAGTTGGCTGACTATGGTCCAGGGTCATACATAGTAGAATTTGTTTCCGGAGGCCCCAAGACTTACGCCTATCTTGTCTGGTCAACAATATAAAAACGCACTAGTTGAAGTTTGTAAAATAAAAGGCCTTACTCTAAATTTAAAAACTAGCGAAAAATTAAATTTCGAAACATTGAAAGCATTAGTTCTGAGTAATTCATTTGACTCAGTGGACATAGAAGAGAACAGAATAAGACGAACCAAGGACAAAGACATTGTTACAGTCAAAGAAACAAAGTCTTTTAAAATTACAGGGCCCAAAAAGGAGACTTGAAGGACCCTACGATACTGTACCGTTTGGATTTAAGAAACAAAAATTAACACTCTAACATGTTTAAAAAAACTACATTTTCACCAATCACAACGTTAAAATTTCATTACAAATCCTGAGAACATACATAGAGAGAGATTAAATGTAATTATAACCCAACCACATCCGTTGGTTGTGGACCGAACGTTCGTTTAAAACCGCTTCCTTCAGATGTGTACTAGTATTGAATTATGTTATGAGAGCTGACAACGAGTAAAAATTTTTAAATTATTTTATTATACAGGTATTTCAATTACGTACAAAAGAACTTTTTTAAATACTAGATAATTGTACTGTATTATTGCAGCCATTACATATAATTTTGCACTCCAGACCCTTCTTTGGGTGGTTGGCCGAAAGTGCAAAATACAAATGTTTTGAGTGTATATCTCCCCCCGTCATCTTTACCTTCAAATGTCACATAAGTGTGAATGTTTTGATCACCCTCGCGTCAAGGGAGCTTCTGCTTCTAAGGCCGGCGTAAAACCTGTAAAGTCCTGGAGCAGTTCGACCCTCTTTTCACGGCCGGCTTAAAACCCGTAAGCCCGGGAGAGGTTGACCCTTGGACAGTGTGGAGGGTGAGACTGATTTGAAGGAGTGAATGTGGGAACTCAGTAGGATGCGTGGACTTGGGCATGGAGATGAACAAGTCTATGCTCCGAACGGCTCAGCATGAACGAGGTCTCTAAGGCAGGCCTAAACTCTGTAAGTCCTGGGACCGTGATCGTGTAATATAGTGACCACATTGAATGTGTACTGATGACGGAGCCGATAAAACGCTGATTTCCCTCTTCTTAAGCCATCTGATACAGCAAACTGTTAGATACGTCATTACATAGTTATTTGCTCGAATGTTAGCATTTTATATTTGTTTATTGTTTTTAATAACATAAATACCTTCCAGTGTATGGATAAAGTCAATTATCACAAACATTTTACCATACTGATTTTTCTACGTCACTTAAATATGCTCTTATGTGTGATCTCAGGTCCACTTCAATACATACACGCTGACATATCCATCAAACACTATTCACTCTGTTAATTTCACCGCAAAATCAGAATGTCTAGGAGCTTTAAATAATTATGCCCCTCAAACACTCACATTGCACTACACAGGCTTACAGGTGGATACCAACAGTTTTATTTATAAATTTGTAGATGACTCGTCTCATGTTCATTCGCAAATGAGCACTCAGAGCGTTAACATGGCAACCTTCCTTAAGCTTGAATCTAGAAATGTGGTTAACAGAAGTGAGAGGTTTCGTACCACACGTGAAGAACTAACGTTTATACTGACCTTCTCCCATTGACTCAATAGATTGGCCCCTTAGCATTTTCAGAGTACATTGTCGATCATATAAAGGATGGAGCCTCACCTACTGATCACTTTGGAATTACAATTAAACATCAAAGTATAGCCAAAGAAGGGATTTTACCTTTCATGGCAGCATCTAAATTAACCTCTTAGGTGTTTGATGATGCGCTTGAGAAGACATTCGTTAATGTGGAAACATTGATAGGGCCTTTAATTGTGACAGCAACTATAGTAAAAGTACCTGAGCAGTTTCTTCAGTAATAGGCATTTAGTATATCTCCTTGTATTATTAGTAAAGAGACAGAGAGAGAGGTTAGGCATTCAGTTGAGGATCACTTTGTGTTTGCTTTGAATGAGGTACACGGAGGAGGAAATAAAAATAAGTACAAAGACCCATTTTACGTTTTTTAGTAGAGTGAATTGAAAGACTTTCCGAGTATAGTGAACTGTTGAACTTGCAATGGATAAAATAAAAAAAATAAAATAAAAAAATAAAGTATAAAATCTATCTCACCGAGAGGTGAGGTACAAAAAAAAAAATATGTTGGGAGGTAGCCAGATTTTGTCATGGAATGGCTACCACCGTAAAGAGCGATGGTTGGGGCTCTTTACACACGTGGATAGGCCTACTGGGGAAGGAGCCACGTAAAAAAATCTCCTAACGCGCCATGGTCCTACGCCCTGGTCACGCGGCAAGCAACGTGTGTACCTAGCGTGGTGGGGAAATGTGACACACTCGTCACAACACGGTTGTTAAAACATATAGACCTCACCGAATACATACGAGTATTTCTAGGACGTCAGATTAACATATATAGTGACACCATTTAATCTACATACCAATAGCATGACTTGACTGGTTTCATCTGAACCCTCATCTGCACCCTGCGCCTAACACTGTTGCCAAGTTTTTACTTGTAGTGAAAATTATTGGTCTCTCTCTAGCATATGTTGCAATAAACAAACGTTATCAATTGTTACCGTAAACAAATAAATGTACATTTTATTTCACTCATCTATTTTACATTCATATACATTAAGCAGAGCCAGTATATGACCATATCCAGGTCATAACGGGATCAGCTGGTGATCAGCATCGATATGGTAACACCGTCTCAAATGTCATTGAACTATTTTTAGTGCAGACTGTTTTAATTGTTTAAACAAATGGGTAAATAAAACAAAAATTTCAGGAAAATCTTTTGTCAGTAAATAGGTCCATTACCCGCAGGTTAGTGAGGCGGTAGGAAGGCATCCAGCGAGACGGTGCAGTTGTTCATGTGCAGCTCCTCGAGTGTACTCTCCACAGGTTTGAACGTGTTCATAGACAGTCGGATTTGCTGTAATGTTAAAATATGTATTTTTTAACTTAAAATCTATGAAAACAACTTTATAAAAAGGAAATTTTACTCTGGGTGATTTAGGTTAAGTTGGAGTATCCTAGTAGTCCTATTCCTGGTAGCCCTAACATTCCTACTCCCTTATATCCTAGGTAGTCCTTAATCAACCTAAAACCCTACGCTCCAAACTTAACCTAAATCACCCAGAGTAAAATTTCCTTTTTTAAAAGTTGTTTTCATAGATTTTAAGTTTAAAAATACATATTTAACATTACAGCAAATCCGACTGTCTATGAACACGTTCAAACCTGTGGAGAGTACAACTCGAGGAGCTTGCACATGAACAACTGCACCGTCTCGCTGGATGCCTTCTACCGCCTCACTAACCTGCGGGTAATGGACCTATTACTGACAAAAGATTTTCTGAAATTTTTGTTTTATTTAACCCATTTGTTTAAAACAATTTAAAACAGTCTGCACTAAAATAGTTCAATGACATTTGAGACGGTGTTACCATATCGATGCTGATCACCAGCTGATCCCGTTATGACCTGGATATGGTCATATACTGGCTCTGCTTAATGTATATGAATGTAAAATAGATGAGTGAAATAAAATGTACATTTATTTGTTTACTGGTAACAATTGATAACGTTTGTTTATTGCAACATATGCTGAGAGAGACCAATAATTTTCACTACAAGTAAAACTGGCAACAGTGTTAGGCGCAGGGTGCAGATGAGGGTTCAGATGAACCAGTCAAGTCATTGCTATTGGTTAATGTAGATTAAATGGTGTCACTATATATGTTAATCTGACGTCCTAGAAATACTCGTATGTTTCGGTGAGGTCTATATGTTTTAAACAACCGTGTTGTGACGAGTGGTCACATTTCCCCACCACGCTAGGTACACACGTGCTTGCCGCGTGACCAGGGCGTAGGACCATGGCGCGTTAGGAGATTTTTTACGTGGCTCCTTCCCCAGTAGGCCTATCCACGTGTGTTAAAGAGCCCCAACCATCGCTCTTTTACGGTGGTAGCCATTCCATGACAAATCTGCTACCTCCCAAACATATTTTTTTTTGTACCTCACCTCTCGGTGAGATAGATTTTATTACTTTATTTTTTTATTTTATTTTTTTTATTTTATCCATTGCAAGTTCAACAGTTCACTATACTCGGAGAAGTCTTTCAATTCACTCTACTAAAAAACGTTAAAATGGGTCTTTGTACTTATTTTTTATTCCTCCTCCTGTGTACCTATTCAAAGCAAACACAAAGTGATCCTCAACTGAATGCCTAACCTCTCTCTGTCTCTTTACTAATAATACAAGGAGATATACTAAATGCCTTATTACTGGAAGAAAACTGCTCAGGTACTTTTACTATAGTTGCTGTCACAATTAAAGGCCCTATCAATGTTTCCACATTAACGAATGTCTTTCTCAAGCGCATCATCAAACACCTAAGAGGTTAATTTAGATGCTGCCATGAAAGGTATAATCCCTTCTTTGGCTTATACTTTGATGTTTAATTGTAATTCCAAAGTGATCAGTAGGTGAGGCTCCATCCTTTATATGATCGACAATGTACTCTGAAAATGCTAGGGGCCAATCTATTGAGTCAATGGGAGAGGTCAGTTATAAACGTTAGTTCTTCACGTGTGGTACGAAACCCTCTCACTTCTGTTAACCACATTTCTAGATTCCAAGCTTAAGGAAGGTTGCCATGTTAAACGCTCTGAGTGCTCATTTGCGAATGAACATGAGACGAGTCATCTACAAATTTATAAATAAAACTGTTGGTATTCCACCTGTAAGCCTGTTGTAGTGCATGTGAGTGTTTGAGGGGCATAATTATTTAAAGCTCCTAGACATTCTGATTTTGCGGTGAAATTACAGAGTGAATAGTGTTTGATGGATATGGTCAGCGTGTATGTATTGAAGTGGACCTGAGATCACACATAAGAGCATATTTAAGTGACGTAGAAAAATCAGTATGGTAAAATGTTTGTGATAATTGACTTTATCCATACACTGGAAGGTATTTATGTTATTAAAAACAATAAACAAATATAAAATGCTAACATTCGAGCAAATAAACTATGTAATGACGTATCTAACAGTTTGCTGTATCAGATGGCTTAAGAAGAGGGAAATCAGCGTTTATCGGCTCCGTCATCAGTACACATTCAATGTGGTCACTATATTACACGATCACGGTCCCAGGACTTAACAGAGTTTAGGCCTGCCTTAGAGACCTCGTTCATGCTGAGCCGTTCGGAGCATAGACTTGTTCATCTCCATGCCCAAGTCCACGCATCCTACTGAGTTCCCACATTCACTCCTTCAAATCAGTCTCACCCTCCACACTGTCCAAGGGTCAAACCTCTCCCGGGCTTACGGGTTTTAAGCCGGCCGTGAAAGAGGTCGAACTGCTCCAGGACTTACAGGTTTTTACGCCGGCCTTAGAAAGCAGAAGCTCCCTTGACGCGGAGGGTGATCAAACATTCACACTTATGTGACATTTGAAGGTAAAGATGACGGGGGGAGAATATACACTCAAAACATTTGTATTTTGCACTTTCGGCCAACCACCCAAAGAAGGGTCTGGAGTGCAAAATTATATGTAATGGCTGCAATAATACAGTACAATTATCTAGTATTTAAAAAGTTCTTTTGTACGTAATTGAAATACCTGTATAATAAAATAATTTAAAATTTTTACTCGTTGTCAGCTCTCATAACATAATTCAATACTAGTTACACATCTGAAGGAAGCGGTTTAACGAACGTTCGGCTCACAACCAACGGATGTGGTGGGTTATAATTACATTTAATCTCTCTCTATGTATGTCTCAGGATTTGTAATGAAATTTTAACGTTGTGATTGGTGAAAATGTAGTTTTTTAAACATGTTAGAGTGTTAATTTTTGTTTCTTAAATCCAAACGGTACAGTATCGTAGGGTCCTTCAAGTCTCCTTTTGGGCCCTGTAATTTTAAAAGACTTTGTTTCTTTGACTGTAACAATGTCTTTGTCCTTGGTTCGTCTTATTCTGTTCTCTTCCTATGGTCCACTGAGTCAAATGAATTACTCAGAACTAATGCTTTCAATGTTTCGAAATTTAATTTTTCGCTAGTTTTTTAAATTTAGAGTAAGGCCTTTTATTTTTACAAACTTCAACTAGTGCGTTTTTATTTGTTGACCAGACAAGATAGGCGTAAGTCTTGGGGCCTCCGGAAACAAATTCTACTATGTATGACCCTGGACCATAGTCAGCCAACTCGTCGGTCATTTCGCCCAAGTAGTCCCCTGTGGGGACCTTGTGCATACTCTCCCTGTGTACGTAAAGGACACTGTCTGTATCATAGTAAAGAACTTGCCTCCCTAACTTTTCTAAGTGTTCATAACAGTTTTAATCGAGCATGTGACGTTGTAAATGCTGCAACCACAACATTCACTGTCCTTAGGGCTTCTGCGGCTTCTTCAATATGCTGCCAGTTCACAATTAGTACAGTATCGTTAATAATTTGAGTAGTATTTACATCTATTTCAGGGTTGGACAGCAACTGAAAGTATTCAAAGGGGTCTCTTATGATTGATGTTTTTGTGTCTGATTTTCCCTTTGACCAAATTTACCCCAGAAAGAATTTAACATCTAATTTAGCAAGGGAGCGAAGACCTCCGTTCTTTTCAATTTTGAAAGGGTCAAGTCTGACACCTTCGTGTTCATAATAATTTTGAACGTACTTAGCCTTGTCCTCTTCAGTGAGGCACCAAGAGGGGTTAGCCCGATGCCTCCTGTTTAATCTTGAGAAATTTGTTAATAAAATCCGTAAAAAGACCACCGTCTTCGTAAGTAATAATTTTATAATCCCAAAGTTCGTACATTTCTAAAATGGTATACCCCTTCTCTACGGCCTTTCTCATTTCCTGCATTGTCCATGTCCCTGTCAATGCTCTTTCTTCGATGTTATGGTTACAGTCTGTGTTTAGCATTTCTAGACCACATGTACGGCATAAAACAAACATTAATTTATTGTTTCATGCGTGCTGGAAGGACGGGATGGTACAAATTTAGTGGAGGCAATACTTTTACATTTCATGAGACCTTCGGCCTCCATGCCTCTTTCTCTACACTCCTTGTCCCCTACATATATTTTTGGATGGGAAATAAAACAATAAGGAGAAAACTTATTGACAAACGGGTATACAAGGAGCAAAACGTCTACATACTGAATTGTTTCCCCGTCCTCGCACTTGTGATAAGATTTTGCATTGCCTGTTCTGCCCCGAAGAAGGCCTCTCTGGGATTGAGTGGGAGTGTGTTTAGAATGGGGAGAAAATTTAGATAATCCAATTTTTGTTCTTTCTTTAAATGATTGAATTTACACTCCCACATTTCAATTACTTCATAGTCAGATGCTCGGAGACGAGCCATTTTTAGCTTTGGTTCTCTCGAACCTTTAAGTGCAGGGAGTCGGAAGGGTCCTCTTTGAGTGGTTCTTCTCTATTAAATGGAAAACATTTCGGGCACCCATGGAAAATAACAGCCCTGAAATTCATAGATTCGTTCTCCGTCAAAACCGTCTACTTTAATCCCTCGATTTTAACTTCTCTGTCCCTCCCCGCATGCTGAATGCGGACACTACGCTGTTCTTCCTCCCAGCTCAGCCATTGTAAAGCAATAGGCGATTGGTTTATCAACCATACGGTTATCCGTTCTTTGGGACTAGACCAATAGTGTTTGCTTTGAGAAAATTCCGTCTAAAAACCAAATTACAGGCACTGGCAATGGTGACGGCTTCCATGAATGGATCTACATTACATTCTTTCAGAAACATTGTTTCTAAACTTAATAACACGCTTGCGCCAGTATCTCCACATCGGAGATACAGTACTCGACCAACTCTTTTTGAAAGTCAAAAACTACATTTTGGTTAAGTTGGTCGTTGTGGCCAATTTTCAAAATCTTTGTAAGTCTTTTCAAACATTGATTCAGGGCAGTAGTACTCCTTGGGTGGTATGGGGCCCACATAATTTTGGTTTGCCAAAGTGTTGAAAAGATGAGGGAAGTAACCCTTCTTTCTTCTCCGGGGGGAGATCAAAGGCTTTTGGGTAGTGCAGAGAGGGCCATGGGGAAATAATTTAGCGAATCGATAAATCTAACGTTATCCAGTTCCATAAAAATGACTTTAGTGCCACGCATAATTAGCTCTGGAGTGAATTTTGTTTTGTTCGAGAACGTACTTTAACAGAAATTGAAAATCAAAACCCTGACCGTTATGAGCCATTACACATACGTTTTTGAATTTTTTTCTCTCCTCCATTACGTAATTCATAAATTGATTCACAGGATCACTATCAAAGATCTTTGTTCGGTCTTTGCACATTTCACAAGATTTACCATTAATACATTTCCAACAAAATTGTTGAGAAACACAAAGGTTTAACTTTATGAACTCTAGATTCTTCCGTTAAAATTTCATCTTGACGGGTCTCTAAATCAAAGAAAAATGAAAAGAAAGTCTTTGGTTTTTGGTTTTGTTTGTGTCGACCCGCATGTAACATTGATGGTTCGGGGGCATGAAATCGTTACATATTTTACAAAAAACTTCCCCGCACACGTGTTTTTGACTTACGACTGTTGAGAAAGACAAGCCTTTGGCACTTGTAAACATTTTTTTACCGACTTGCATCGTTGACTCTTGTGGGCTGCGAAACAGATCTGATTTTTCATGGTCATGTTACAGTCCAGGGCATAAAATTCCCCCATGCTCCTCTTTACAGGGTGGAGAAACGGTTTGACATGCAGGACAGATATTTGAACATCTGTGTTCAGCTTTTGTGGTCATAAGGGACATGGCATGCTTCACAATAGAAATGGCATGCAAAAGCTGCAGTTAAGCTAGTTATTACGTTGTAATGGTTTTCGTGATACAGCAAGTTTATTTTGTAACTGAGCATCGGAGTTAGTACCTGAAAAATAAACATCTCGACCCTTATTATCGTAGTTATAAACTGTAATATTGTACTTTTTGAGGTGGTCTTGAAATTTATTAAGTTCGGGGATCCCCGCTCCCTGTTCAGAAAATTTGGACCCCGGCTTTTAGTCATCAGTTTTTGGGCCTCTAAAAGTTTGTCGCTTACCCATGTCCTGCCTTATTGCTTTTGAACTGAGGATCTTTTTTGGCATAGGCTTTTGCTACCACTATAGCTCGGGGCAGACACAGATTATCACTATGCTTAATGACTACGATACCATTACGTGCTTTACATTCTTCTTGGAAATTTATTGTACAAACCTGGTCTTCTGAGGGCCACCACTACCTACTGGAATATTGGTGCGGGTGCACACACTTAACTCTAAATGTGTCCATGGACTTAATCGAATCCGTATTACTTTGGATAAGTTTTCCAAATATATCCCCAAATTATATCCCCGTGAACTTGATTTGCAGGTCTATAAGCGATATATCCGGAATCTTTGGTCCTAAAATTCAGAGAAATCTAAAGTGAAGCCTAGGTAGTCATATTCGGTAGTACCGGCTTTCGCCTTTTCGACAATACTCCCAAAACCCTTTTTAATCCAATCAAGTTCGGACACTCCTTCGGGTACTGGGTTAAACTTGAAAACTGTTTCTGACCCATATGTTCTAAACCTTCTACAGTAGGTTTCACCGGTATGCAAAACTTTTACGGGATCCATGTTGTATGTAATTAGCTCTAAAATAATACAGCAAGCAGCTTTGATACAAGCTTTTGGAATGGGTGTTGACTGTTCAACGTCACGTCTAAGAATGACAAGAAGACCACGTCACGCATTTAAGTAAGTGTAGGAGGTGCGCATGCGCAGTAAACTTTTTTACAGTGCACTGTGGTATGATGTAATAACCGAAATCAATTACACAAAACTTGATTATATAATACGACACACAAATAAATTAATGAAATCTATGTTGGATTTGTCACTACGATACAAACACAGTAACACAACGAATTAACTTGTTCACTTTTCATAAAAACAACAATAACACTGTATTAGATTTAAAGAAGCAATAGTAATAAACACTTTAAGAACACACACAGTGTAAAGGAGTTTAATGTCTGTGATCGCTAAATAAAGTAAAAGCACTTAATAAACTGAAAATGTAATAAAACTCCTATAAGCTAATTTACTTTTATAAAATTCTCTTGTCTTGATATCGACTCTGTATACACAATGTTGTGCATTATCAAGGAACAGAGCGACATAGGTCTTACCTCTTTGACGTCCACCTCCAGACTGGCGAGACAGGGAAATCTCTGCCGCCTGTGTAGAACACCGACCAATCAGAGTGCTTGGCGGCTATTTTAGACCAATCAGAGACGCGCTTATTTTGACCAATGAGGTCTCTTAAAATTGCGGTTGCAGCTGTACCGTTACTCGTCTGGGTTTTTACATGTAACCGCAAACCTCAATCATCGCATCCTGTATGATTAACTAAATTCAAAGTATACGAAGCGGTATACGTTTTTTTTGAAAATAGACTATAAATAAGTTAAAGCTCTTTACATCACACTCGGGAGAAAAATTTAAAACTTATTACACACCGAATGCAGTACCTATGTATTATTCCGACTGTATTCAGGATGGCAGATATCCCGTGCTGTACTGAAGATGTTATAATAGTTATTAGTTTTAATATTGTTGTAGAAAAATGAATTATCAGAGTCCGAGGATGCAGGTAACCGCAAACCGCAAACTGTCCGTTACGAGCAGTGTCATGAGCCGGTGCAATGGGTAAGTCACTGTGGTCGAGATTTCATAAAGTGCTAGTAATAGATTTATAATATAAACATTAGTATAACGCGGTCTCGAGACGATTGGACTAATACCTCTGTATGCGTCTCTTTATAAATAAATTAAAGTAAGGGAACAGCTAGGAAACCAGAGTGAGGGTTATGATGGGTCTTTAGATGTCCAAGTATAAGCGACATATATAATTACACACGGTAAAGCTTAAATTGTATGGGATGGTATTCCGTATTAAGCTACGCCCGCTTGATATTATGAAAATGAGAGCCTGGCCATTAGAAAGTGATGGTGGATTTAACGTGGATAAAAAGTTGGAGTGCCGTAAAGGGAGGCGTGGGTTAAGTGAAAACAAAAAATACTTTGATTAATATGGAAACTAAATGTCTAAGCAGTAGTTGAAAATAAATGTATGGTGCTTTGTTAAATAATGAAATACGGTTCTTTTAATTACCGGTTAAGTCTGCTTGAGAGTTGGGTCCCGGAATGAAGTGATAGACATCCAAGTGAAAGGTAACAGAAATTAGGGTCCCGTGATGGGTTGCGTGGGATAAGAGTATTTGAAGTAACTTCGTAGACATTAGGTGTCCAGGTATTGAAACATATGCACGGGCATTGATCGGCAAATAGTAGTCGCTCAGAAGGTACGCCTCGTGTTATAAGCTGTTAGCTTGAGACTAGGACCTCGGGCTGAGAATATCCTGTTGGGAAAGTACTCGGTAAATATTAGCATTACACTTTCAGGTAATGTATGAATATTTGTCAGTAAAATGAGAGTCCCGTGTTAGGCCTGGTTTTTTTTTTTTAATGGGGGACCTCGGTATGTTAGAAATTGAACGAAATGCAAGTTTGAACCCTACGAAGGTAAGGCTAACTAAGATTGTGCGATGTGCTCGGTAAATACTCGTATATGGAGATTAATACGGTAAAGGTGTTAAACTATATGTGTGGGAACCAGTACAGGGTATTAATGGTGGGAAGACAATTTTCGAATGTGACGCTACGCGTAGTAAAACACTTTAGAGTGTGGAGTCGTGGAGTATGTGTAAGGGCTAAGAGACGTGGTGTACGACATATTATATGGATGCCTGTTGGACTTTGTGGATACTAGTCGGTAATGTGTAGGTGGTCTAAATTGGGTATGGGTGATACCCCTGGGTAAGAGTACGGGAGGCATTTGGAAAGTGTTGTTGTTGTCCCGTCAGTGTGAGGGTGAGGGCCTGAAGACGCTAGGGTACACGAGATATAGGCGCATACACACGTAAAGCTCGGGGAGTTAGAAATCATAGTATGTGCAATATCCGTAGTTAAGAGGCGAGGTATGGGAGACAATAGGAAAGTGTGAAGCCTCTGCAGGATCCGTTAGAAAAGTAGGTCTTAGCATGTACAGAAGACGGACTATTGCAGGCCTATGTGGTACATTGGTCGGTAAAATTGTAAAAAATCTGGGTATATAGGCTTTATGCCTGACTAGGAGTGGAAAGTGTGGGGCCTCGGTAGGGTGCGGATGAGGGCCGAAGACGCTTGGGTACACGAGAGAGAGAGAGAGAGAGAGAGGATGAGAGAGAGATGAGAGAGGAGAGAGAGAGAGAGAGAGAGAGAGAGACGAGAGAGAGAGGTGGGAGGCTGTAGGTGTATACACACGTAAAGGTCAGGGAGTGAGAAATCATAGTATGTGCAATATCCGTAGTTAAGAGCCGAGGTATGGGAGACAATAGGAAAGTGTGAAGCCTCTGCAGGATCCGTTAGGAAAAGTAGGTCTTAGCATGTACAGGGAGACGGGACTATTGCAGGCCTATGTGGTACATTGGTCGGTAAAATTGTAAAAATCTGGGTATAGGCTTTATGCCTGACTAGGAGTGGAAAGTGTGGGGCCTCGGTAGGGTGCGGGATGAGGGCCGAAGACGCTTGGGTACACGAGAGAGGTGGGAGGCTGTAGGCGTATACACACGTAAAAGGTCGGGGGATTTAGAAATCGTAGTATGTGCAATATCCGTGGTTAAGAGCCGAGGTATGAGAGGTAATAGCATAGTGTGAGTTTTCTGTAGCGACCATTAGAAATACAGGTGTAGGTCCGGGAAACGGGCGATTGCAGGCCTATGTGGTACATTGGACTGTAAATTGGTCAAAATTCGGGTATGATGAGCGATACGCTCGGGTAGGAGTACTGGAGGCAATCGAAAAGTGTAGGGGTCTCGGTAGGGTACGAGTACACGGTTAAAAGATCATCATTCATCCGATAAAAGATAGGCGATCAGTAGAGTACCGATTTGGTATAAGTTGGAACCCTGTGAGGGACTGTTCAGGTGTGGGTCTGTAAGAGACCGGGGGTATAGATGGGTGGCTAGGTCCTGGAGTGGAGTGTTATAAATAACAGTGTGGGCAATATATGTGGTTAAGAGTATTGGAGGCATTCGAAATGTTTGGGCAAGGGCCGTTAAGAAATGTGGGTGCGGTTTTTTTCATGCATTCCTGTACTCGAAAAGATGGGTGACGGAATATGTCGTGCATGGCCGGTAAAGGGTTAGGCGTGGTCAAAATCCGGGTATGGGCATTACGCCAGGCTCGGAGTGCGGGAGGCAGTAGGACTGTGTCGGACTCCTGTAGGAGCCATCAGATACGCGGGTGCGGGTGTTAAGACTCTCAGGTACTCAAAAAGGTGAGTGTCAATAGGCTTCGACACGGGACCTGTGGACGGGTGGTTAAGCAGTACAGAAAGTCAGAGGTGGTGTGACAAAACAGGGAAGTCTAGTTTGAGATAAGTCGTCGGAAAACAGGAAGTCTGTGGTTAGGAAACACCGAAAATGTACCTCCCAGACAATCTCCCATTGGCTAGGGGAGGGACCAGGAGGGTGACAGGGGGTGTAGGAGGGGGTGGGTGGGGGCAGGGGCATGGCCTAGCCGCCATTGCTGCCCTCTCATTGATCCAGAGACGATGGTGGTTGTGGGAAGGGGTGCAGGGGGCGTGGCCTAGCCGCCATTGCTGCTCTCTCATTGGTCCAGAATAACTCCATAAGAGCCCATGTTTACGGCCAGATCCGCGGGGAGGTCTACTAACAGACAACGAATACAAATTAAAATTGCGATAATAAATAACAAGAGGTTAAATTATAAAGATTAAAAATATTTCTAACAATAATAAACGATATTTAAATTTATAGCAAGATCCACTATTAATAAAATGTGGATAAAATAAAAAACAAAATTTAAAATAACACAATAAAAAAAATAAATAATTAAAGATATAGAAATGAATATATGTAAAAGAAGATAAAATCTTAGACAAAAAGATATTTCATCAGCTAAGATTCGAACCGGCGAACTTTCGTTAATAAGACTGTGACACTGCCGCCTTAACCAACTAGAATGGGGATAAGATTTTAATGTTTATGTTTCATTAGTCGCGGTGCTCCTAGTTACGTCAAACGTGGATTATATTGCAGTAAACACGTCTATAAACCTTGTTAGTCTGAATGTTAAATTTACAACTTATAATTGCTTACGGGAAAAAAATTAAACTGTCCTATTTTCTGTCAGTTTCCTAACTATGTAGCTTTAATAAATATATTTCCTGAGTCAAAATTATTCGTTTATGTCATAAAATCAGATATTAAATTAAATTAAACTAGGGAGTGACGTAAAGTACGTGTCTGTAGGGTAGGACCAGGTCTACCAACACTCATAATATATAGTGTGCTAACTGTCTTATTTACCAGGGAGTTTTTGGGACGGTTAAATGTACTGTTGTAGAAAGAGCGGAATACATAAATTAATTTAGGTCGTTTTGACGAACAAATCAAGTGGAAAAATCCATATTAATAAATTTAAAAAAACTATTTAAACAATATTTTAAGATACTTTGATTATTTAAGAGAAATGTATAATGAGACATTGTTACGAATGTTTATATTTTGTTTTGGGTCCAAAAGTTAGATTAGTATATGGAATAGTTTTTTTGGGGAGAGACATATTTTACAAACATTGAGCCATTATACATTCTGCAAAAACATTTCATAAGATTAACATCCTTTAATAAATAAAACTGAGTGTTCACATCCTTTTTTTAACATTAAAAATACTCCTATTACAGTATACGTTTGTCTGCAGTGTAATGAGACTGTTATCTATAAGAATGGTAACATGCCTTGTGATAATGTGATGCACACAAACATAGACTTAGGAATAGAAATGCATTTTTGTCCCAAAATCTTGTACAAACCTTTTTTTAAAAAAATCTATATTTTTGTTGCAACTAGGATTTATAATAAATTACCAGACCGTATTAAAACTTATAAAAATGCAAATATATTTGTAAAAAAGACTTAAACAATTGTAATTTAGTATGAAAGAGATTGAAACACATGCTACAGATTCCTGGATGAAGTAAATTAAAGTTGTTAAGTAGCATACATTGCAGCAAGGTAATTGTTAATTAATTGTTTGATTTCCTATGTTTTTATATTAGTAATGACTGTATTAAAATTATTTTATTATTATATGTAGTAATATGTAGTATTTGTGTGCATGCATGATATT
Source organism: Homalodisca vitripennis (assembly GCF_021130785.1). Classification (NCBI taxonomy): domain Eukaryota; kingdom Metazoa; phylum Arthropoda; class Insecta; order Hemiptera; family Cicadellidae; genus Homalodisca; species Homalodisca vitripennis. The sequence goes on from NC_060215.1 coordinate 120,085,864, forward strand.
TTACAAGGAGTTATTTTATTTTACATGACATGGCACAATTTAAGTATATTAAATAGATGTTTGTTTTGGTTTTTAAGCGAAAAGTTGAATTTTTATTTATTATTTTTTTTTTAATTCTGAAGCTGGAATCTTGTATACCATTTTGTCATAATACATTGATGGAACCTCCAAACAGGCTTAGCCTTGGAGGCCCTATTATTTCCTCAAACATATTAATACTATTTTTTTATTTTGTTTCTTAATTAACTACTAAATTAAACGGACATCTAATTTAATTTAAGTTTATTCTTAAAGTAGGGCTTATATAGCCTAACAACAAATCTGGCACAACAAGACATTTGAGTTTTAGTTTAAATTTTCTTTTTCTATGTAAAATGAACCACATGTAAATATTTTATTGATTTTTGAGGAAATAAATATATGTTCTACTTCTACATCACACAATGGGAATGGGACAGCAGTAATGTAATAACAATGACCTTGTTTTTTAACTCCTCCAAGACAAAACTTATAGCATTTAGCAAGGCTAAAAAAATGAAATTACTAAACCTCAAATCTACAAAGGGTTGAAGCAAACAAAGCGTCTAGATATAATATTAAATGAATAACCTTGGGAAGCTTCACATTCACAAGCTGTGTTCTGAAACTCATTCTGCTATTTTTTTTTAATTGAAAAATTAAACTAAATTATTATTTAGATAATTAAAATCTTCTGCAATAAATTACAGTTTTATATATTAAATCGTATTAAATTAAAACAAAATTGAATCATCATAACATTAACAAAATATTAGGGGGGACAGAATCGTCAGTTACAAATACAAATTCAGACCAAAACTAAATCTTGATGTCTACCTAAAAGAGCTACAATAACGGGAGTTTAAATTATAATATATCTTGTTTATTTCTGCGTATAAAACTATGTATTGTATACAAACCTGTTAACTAACAATAAGCTCTAAGGTTTATATCAATAACAACGAGAAATACCGACGGTTATGGATGGATTTTTTCAAAACGAACTGCAACTTGGAAGATTCATAACTCAGAAGCTTGTGATCCGAATTAAATACCAAATATTTATAAAAGATAGATGCACCCCCCCCCCACCCCCCCCCCCCCCCACCCCCCCCCCCCCCCACCCCCCCCCCCCCCCACCCCCCCCCCCCCCCACCCCCCCCCCCCCCCACCCCCCCCCATTTAATATTATTTGGAAGCTGCTGAACCGACACCTTTACCTAGGTGCGGGGAAGCGGCTCATTAAAATGAATTAATGACTGAGAACGAAGAAGGTTGTTTGTTTATGCTCAAAGTGTATCAGAGCATAATACATACCAGACAATAAGTGTTTAACTAAAATTCATGAAATTGTCAACCTGAGTAATTGATAGCTTAACTGAAGAGATCAAATTGAGGATTATTGTTTACGAGAGGTTTACAGACAAGTTTAGAAACTAAAAATCCACTGTCTCTTTGTAAACGGCTTAAAGGAAGTGGTCTATAGGAACTTTATCCTAATGTAGAAATATTACTGAGGATGTTTCTCTTTACTTAGCGACGAACGCATCAGCTGGGAGGTATGTATCAAAATGCAAACAGCCTAATTTAATACTTAAATTAAGTTTAGTTCACTATGTAACACAATTATATGTTTCATGAAAGTGAAACTATTACGTAACATATTATTTACTGTGATTAGTAACATGTTTTTAGAAATAGCATATAAAACTAATTTCATACGTGTTTTAATGTGAATGGTATCGTTATTATAACCTTCGTTATTCGCGTATTTGTAACGCTTTCAGTGCCAATAGTAGTAAACCCTCTGCTCCCTGTACTGTCACAGAGCTAAATACTGGTACTGTGAGGGTTAATAACAACCTAATTGCCTAGAATATTGTTACTAACTATTGGTTTCTCTCAATGCAAAAAACATCATCAGCAATACGCGTTTTGAAGAGTAAAGAACAATATAAGGTTTTATTTTTAGTGTGGGTTTGAGTGGTGTGTGTGCGGTACAGTTTGGCTTAAATGGGCATAATACAAAAGTGTGGTCTAGGCCGCAAAAGGTGTTAATCGGGGCCTTATCGTATGTTCTTATCGTGCTAGAATACCTGATTCTAACATGATATCTAAGTTTTGAAGTAAAAAACGCTGAAGGTATTATTTATATCAGTGAAATTTAAGGTCCAATAGTGTCATTAGATTAAAACTTGTGGCATTCCTGCTGTGGGGAACTATTATACAGTTTTGATATCTGTGACCATGATGTGTAAAAATAACCATCGTTTACCAAAAACTAAATGTCCCTTTAAATTATTTTGACATATCACAACTGTCAGAGAGCCACGAGTATTATTGGATTTGTTCAATTGGTATATTTTAACCAAGTCTTCTTTCATGATAGTGATCCTGCAGCCTGTATTCAAGAGTAGGGTAAGGTGGTTTAGAAGTCTGATTCGACATAACATTTATTGTTAAAGAAAGCGTTCTACCGTAGTTTCAGTAACTCTCAACAGATGGCACTGATGGCAGGGAGGCAGGCAGGTTGTGTCTGGGGGGGGGGGGGGTGAATCCCCCGGTAGGCACTTAGTTTTTGGTTCAAAGGTGGTTTAAAATTACTATATATTCTGCAGTCGAGATGCTTTTTAACTAATACAATACTTTGAACATTTCTTTATTAAAAAATTACAGCTAAAGTATACATATATTAAGTACATGCTTGTACTATTTAAATCTGAACTTTTATATAATTTTATTGCTTAAAAGAGTAATTATTATGTAATTACATCATATTGTAACCATGCTGCAGGATGCATCGCAATTAAATTTATTTCATTAAACCTTGATTTTACAACGTGATTAATGACAGGCAATTAATCTTGTCTACATACAAATAAACCAATACAACGGAGTATCGAAAGACCCAAAAAGACGTAAGGAAGTCTAATGTAACAAAGTAACCTCGTTACATTCAGTGGCGTAGCTAGAAAACATTTGAGAGTGGATTAAACATCTAGGAGGATTAAAAAGAGCCCTACTAGGAAAATTTAGAAATTTGTTTGTTTACAAGTGTATTCTCAAGTTAATTGTACTTTTTTAATTTTCTTAGTCACTCAAATGTGATTGTAAGCATTCATGCTTGAAAACATTTAAACTTTTCAAAACATTCGAGACTTGTGTTCTTAGCATAGTAGTGAAATAATGGATCTTCAGGGTCTCCAAAATACAAAATCAACAATTAAGTTGAGTTTTTTAATTGCATCTTTTGTATTAAAATGTAAACCAATAACATTGTTTTGTAACATTATATTTGGTCCATTGCATTTTCCAACTGCCTTAATCAAATAAATATAATTTGTAGGTTACATTACTATTAGTTAGAAATTATTCGATAATTGCCATGTACTATAGATCAGGTCAGCATTATAATCGCGTACGCCAGACGACACATGAAACTTATCAGGCTTGGTCGAAGTTGCATGCACAATTTCAAGTCTATAGCTTATTTCTCATTCTCAATATATCCAACAAACAGACAGAGAGCTATTGCTATAAGTTAAAACTTGATCGTAATAATTTGAGGTTATTAAAATATTGTATTTATTAATGATGCCACGTGCTATGTTAGGTATTTAAGTCAGGTAGTTGTCATTGATTGTGTCATATTTCTATAATTATGTTTTGGTTGAATATTTACTCACAATGTTTACTTCAATAAATTATATAAATCAGTGTAATTGTAATTGTATCATAAATCAGTATATTCGTAGCATTAGAGATCAGTAGGACTAAATTATTTTCATCATCTGTATTACATAAATATTTCTGTAATATAAGTGTAATATTTCTTACATATATATAAGTGTTTAAAATTGTAAACCAAAAATATACTCATATATGATCTTAAACTGAATTTTTCAATTACAGTCATATAATATAATTAGGAAAATTTTGTATTTATTAATGATGTCACGTTCTATGTTAGGTATTTAAGTCAGGTAGTTGTCATTGATTTTGTCATATATCTATAATTATGTTTTTGGTTTAATATTTACTCGCAAGTTTCTTTTTTAATACCCTTAGTTTATTACAGCTATTATTACAGATTTTGTAGCGTAATTATTAATTTATTTACTAACAATTAAGGACTCCACATTATAATATGTTGCTTTTGCCCTATTAATTTGAATGTATTCCAATAGCACAACAAATATATTTACCGTCGTTTTAAGCTTATATGGAAAAATATGATGAGATTATGACATTTTATTCGTTGTGCACCATCTCACATTTTGTAAAGTGTCTTTGGAGTTATAAAGAAAGTTCAATATTAATATAATTAATTCGATATAATTTCTATGTTTTGCACATATGTTCGGATATAAAACGACTCATTAATTCGGATATAAAACGACTCATTAATTCGTAAGATAATAGAAATCAGAATCGTTCCGAACTGAGGTCGCTATCAGCCGCATATACAGGGTTTGTCAGGAATTTTCGAAATTTATTGGTACTGCTCGGCTCTGCCCCCACTCTTTCTCTCCGCCTGGCTTGATCGCCCCATTCTTCCACTGCATGAGGAGCTCGTGCCGCTACCGTCGCTGTCATTGCCGGTCTCATCGCATGTTGCATCGACAGTTCAGACTGAGCCCCACAGCCTGGCCTTAGACACTTGGTACTTAAAGGCCAACTTTCAGCTAACAACACTGGACATTCCTGAACAAAAAACTGTATGTTCGTAAAAAATGTAAAAACAAGGTAGACGCAGAACTAAAGTGTCAAAATAAAAAAACCAAATTCCAAATTCGAACAAAAATTTCTCGGTGGAGAACAAAAACAACTAACAACAAGTCTACCACAAATAAGGCTGACTACTTATGGCAGGCGAGTTGAATGCTGATGTTTCTGTCATTTCAGATCTGAATTTCTGGATTGACAACTATGAATTGGCAACGTCTTTCAATCGAGCCCATTTTAAAGAGGAAGGTGTAGCTAATTTTCGGTGTGGAATTCCTTCCCTTCACAGTCGATCACAGCGGTGATTTCAATTTTGAAGAGGATAGAGTAAAGTTCAGCCTGAATTCCGAAAACTAAATTACCATAATTGGTTTATATCGCTCTCCAAATGGATACGGCAAAATATTTTATGAAAAGTTTGAAATTCTAAATTCTCTTACTTTAAATTCGTCCAAGTTTATTATAACTAGCGATTTCAACATCGATGTTTTGGACCACACTGACCTATAAACCCAGTGGCTAGATGATTCATAATTCTTTCAGTGTGATCTGGTCAGTAAACACGGTAACATGAGTGACCCACCACATCGAGCACAGCCATCGATAATGTCGTAACAAACATTGCAAACGCCACAATCTCTTTACTAGATGTGGCCGTATCTAACCACTTTACTCAGGAGACCATAATTGATGCCCAAAATTATAATTCCATCTTACAAAATTAAAAGGGACTTGAGTTTGGAAATCATCGCCGTTATAAATTAATAAAATACAGTCATGTGAGTTTATAAATAACTTTGATAGTGTTGATAAAGCATTCCATGCATTACACGATAATTTTTTTTTAATGAAGCTTGTCCGTTTAAAAACTTTAGAGAGCGAAAAAAAACAAAATCGAAGTCGTGGACGACTCAGGATTTCCTGAATTACGCTAATATTTGAAATTGTACGTTGAAATTGTACTGTTTTAATTGTAATTCCATCTACGTGCAAACCGAGAACGAACTATTTTAGGCGTTTTATAGAAACTTCAAGACCAATTATCGATAAGCAATAATAAAAGCACGTGAAATATAAAACTTACGACACAGCCCAATGAATCAACACTCCAAAATTCCGAAACTCAAAATACAGAACGAGTTAATTACAGACCCATTAAGAGTAACAGGCGAATTCAACGCCTTTTTTCGTCTGTTGCGTTATCGGAATAATTCTTCAAATGCTCCAACCAAGTGTCATTGATGGGATCGGTCTCTTCCATAGCACTGTCTTCAGTGAGTGAGGAGGAGGTGTGCCGTGTGATACAGAGACTCAAAGCAAAACAACCATGTGACTTTAACGGCATATATATATATATATATATATATATATATATATATATATATATATATATAAACAATGCTTAAACAATGTTATAAAAACAATCTTATTTGTCTTTGAAATAAATAAGCTTCTCAGACCTGTGTATGTATACATATTTTCTTGATTAGACAATGAGGCAAAATCCGGTATGAAATAAAACTACTAGGACCAGATAAAATTAAATAGTCATAAATATACACTTTTTGACAGATGTTTGTGATCGTGACAACAAGGCAAACTCAAAATTGGCGACGGGAATATAATTCATTCGAACCAAAAGTGCAATACACGTGCAACACCTGCAATATGCGTGCGAATCCGCAGTTAGCTGCTGCTATTAAAGAAAGAAATATACCTTTAACACAAAACTGTAACTTTTTATTATTAAATGTTTACAAACACATCACCTAGACCACTCATATGATAAAAATATGATGAGTTTTTCATAGAGTATTATAAAAATGTATTTATAACAAATACAACACTAGTATTTTAATGTTTATTGCATTCCAATTTTAAAATCGCATCACGTCAAGTATTTCAATAATCTCAAATGTCACAGCAATGCTAAGTGAGAAAAACGCAATTTAAAAACGCAAGAACATAGTTCGCTCTGGCCCTGTTAGGTAGTTGAGCGAAACCAGGTGATAACTGCCTCGACGGCTTAGTTGTAAGCGATATGGCTATCAGATTGGCCCGACCATTGAACATTTGTATTGATTGAAATATGTATGTTAATCTAAACTTTATATCGATTGAATTATGTTTCCAAAATATTTAACTCCGTCCCAACGATTATGTTACCTCCATACTACAACATTGAATGATGATATTTACAGGCCATTGCCACTCAAATCAGCGATAGTACCACTTCTTCTTGAGCCATCAAGAAACAATAAGTAAATAAATTAGTATATGCGCACATCATACTGTATCATGCTGTCATGTGCGTGATACTGTATTATAGCAGTTAAGATGATACCAGATATCGGGTTCAATGCAAGTCAGAGCAGAAGAGAAATGTCTCAACGTGTTCTGTTGTTGCTTCAGATGTAAGCTAATAACAATATTAGCCACCAACTGTACATACAAAAGTTGAAGTGGCTTTCAAAATGTAAAGAGTTTACAGAATTAATACTAGAATGGTTTATGTATTGAGTTGAAAGTGAAAGGAAGAGTATTAATAGAACAACACGTGTTGTTTTAAAGCCGCAAAGTTTCTTGCTTGAAGTGATAAATATTACACAATCAGATTAGGTTCTGTCTATATTATAGTTGCCAATAATTTCACTAATTGATTTAATTCAAAATATATTTATTTTTAATCAATATAAAAACATTTGTTTAGTTTTTAAATAAATTATTAGTTATTTTTACCTTATGTCTATGGACAGGATCCTAGTGTCAAATAGCGGAACTAACATAGCATCTCAGTGCTTTCTGTAAACATATGTGTATTATATCGAGTTTATCTATAGTTAACTATTGAATAGGTTTACTAATTTAAAATTAAACATTAAAACTAATATTTTTGTTACTTATTAATACTCGGACATACTAATTTTAACATTTGTAGTAATGGTACAACGTACAATAGTATTTTTTCACAATCATTGAATTTCAATTTTCAAATCAAAATACGTCAAATATTCCAATAAAACTGAAATATCATTGCTCTGCTTAGCTAGAAGATAGGAGGAATAAATCCAAAGTAAAGAAAAGAGCACAATAATTCAAGTTCGATCTGGCAGTGTGATGTGGTTGACCGGTGTGAGAAAGCAGGTGATAAATGCCACTACACTCAACACTTTAGTTGCTTTTAAGTAGGGAAATGCGCACATCACTACTTGACAACTCATTATGGCAGACGAGGACGATGCCGTAATAACGGGTCTAAGGCAAGGCAGTATCAGGACATCCCTAGGTGATATAGCAAGAACATTATTAACCACCAACCGCGCATTAAGCATTTAATGATAATATACTTGAGGGGCATAGGCTACATATTCTTGAACAAATAAATTATAACTAGAGTAATGTTATGATATTTTAATCTTTGAAATTAATAATCAATTAACATAATTTGCGGCAGTATTCTAATTTACTTCTAATATGTTAGATATACTTAATCGTTAGACTGTTTAGAAGTGTTTTATCACTTAACCCTCCAAACTTCCATCATCAATATTTTTGACGACTCGGACATTCACTAAACGCCATCATGAGTGGCTAAACAACATAAATAACCAATGTAACATTGAACAAAAACGTCAAGTTCCAGTCATCACCAAAACGTTGTCTAGGCAATTCCCGACATTCGTAATAACATTATAAAAACGAAAGTGTAATTGTTTGTTTATTTTGCTTTCACGTGTAAATTATTCCATCAATTAAACTAATATTTCATGTGGACATTATTATAGTCCATAATGTAGATATAGAAGGGAAAGTTGCTATTTAACTTTAATGATTTATTTTTATGATAAACATTCATGTCTTTAAACTCATTTTGCAGACGCTAGTACCGATCAAATGGCATTATAACCTATACCGTTTGAAAGCCCATGAGTTTCTCTTTGTTTTTAGTGGTCTTTCACTTTATCGTCCTCTGTACCAAATATTAACCTACATCATTTTCATCAGTTGTGTTTTCCAGCGAAGTATGTTTACATGTTTGTTATTTCTCAGATAAGAACGTGTGAATTTCGCTATTTACAGTCTATTTGACCTTGCTATAGTTTCAATTCGTTGTTATGTAGTTACTAACTGTTAATGATATTATTGCATGTAAATATTTTTTATGCTATTCATAAAAGATAATCACTATTTTCCTCTATATACGTAAATATTATGAATTACTAAAATGAATTTACAGCAATGTATATTTCTGTGTTCATGTCAAAATTCGCTACAAGTACGTTATTCTAAATGTTTTATTGTTACTATATTTAGTACAATATAACAATAAAAACATTGTTATATTTATGTGTTATATAACTACCGCTAGTAAATATAAATTTCAAATGTGCACTTATTTGGAAATAAAATAATATACACAGTTCAATATTATACATACTATCTTTCTTTAGGACAATATCTCCTACAATTTGGCTATTCTGAATTTTGAATATGTGTAATATTTCAAATACATGTGCATACTTTATTTGCATACATGTGCATTATAAAATTTTGTTTTTTAACTTTAGTTTAGCTTTTTTAATTTCTAAATCAAGAAATTGGTTTCTATAACTTCATAGTTACACAGTCTAAAAACACAGTTCTTTGCAAAAAAAGATGGTGTATAAAACTTTATATTTAAGTCGATATTTAGATTTATTATCAATTTTACAAGAACAGTCTGCATAAACTCACTAAACGGGTATACATTTTATAAAATATGATGGACGTTCAAAGGGTGAAGAAAAGAAGCTAAGAAACTTTCAGTGTCCTGTAACCTGTACGCTTGCTTCCCGAGTAACAGGATATTCAGGATTAGTATTGGATGGAGGTAGGGGCATATCTCGACATTTGTGGTCAGTGATTGTGGACACCTATAGTGTTGCCCACATGTAAGTGACACATCCGTTTTTGGTGTGTCCATTGTAGGTTCAACTGGAAGGTATGTACCACCCAGAATGAACCCTCTTTGAGTTTAAGCTGTCGTAATAAGCCCAATTCTTGAGTACGTCAGGCCTTTAAGGGCGCTCTTCCAAACAAAACAAAATTGAAAATACATAGAGCTTCACTCTCGTTTTCTTCAATTATTGCAATCAACAAGCTGAGGCAATTGCTAATGAATTCTCAAAGAGCTTGAAAAGCTTTGTTAAATCTCATAGACTACCAAGTTAGGAAATGTTACGCTGCAAGCACAATTAACGTAGCATCATTAACTTTGGTAGAATTTTGGGATCCATAAACTCTTTGTGTTTAATATTTTCCCACCAAATTAATGGAGATCTACTTAAGACTTGTTGTGCTCCTTTAAGAAAGTGGAGCAGGAATTTGTATTCATTTTTCACTTCAATACCTCATATAGATCTAACAGGTCAAATATTTGAAAGTAGTAGAAGCAGAAGTTATACCTGCTACTGTAAAGCATCTACTAGCAAAAATCACTAAATTACAAAAAGAAATGTAATAACAGTAGGAAAACCACGTTGTTTTAAAATCACGAGGTATCTTGTTTAAGATCGTAAATATAACACAATCAAATATACTTCTGTTTATATTTTATTTGCCTACATTTTTTTAATTAATTTATTACCAAAATTTACTCACATGTATAATAGTTTTGTTATTTAATTAATAAATGTTAAATTATTTTTACCCGATGTCCGTGGAACAGACACTGGTGTCAAAGCATGGAACTAGCATGAGCGTGCTACCTGGTGTCCATTATCCAAACTATAATCACACCTCAGCTACAGGCCGAACTATTGTAAACCGTGAGATACAAACTTGTATACAATTGCACTCAATAATAATTACGGAGTATGTTTATTAACTTACTTGAAGTAATAAAGAATAACTACGATATGATGCCTATATTATCAGACAACGGTAGTTACAGTAATATTCTCTTAGGCTGTACACCACAGTCACACAGTTGCATGGCGTACATCAATAAAGTACCATTACACAAAATACTAATAAAGCAAGTTGAGACAGAATCTTAGTTTCCTATGTCATAACTAGGGTTTTGTTTTGATGATTAATCAGATCTCTATTTGAACGTCCCACTATGACCGTTCATCAGAGTGAAATTTCGTTTATTTTATGAGGTATTTTAGTTGAAGTTTAAACTAGTTTGAGTCATTCAGATGTTTAATACCCTCAAGGAACACACAGATCAGTTACAACGACTTCCAAAAACAATTTATAAAATGAATGGATAAATGATCTTGTTTGTACAATCGCAGATTCAGAAGAACCAACACTACATAATACGTTTCATTGATATTACTGATAACAATAATATTCAGATGTTACACGCTATCTGAAAAATTGTTTAATTTTGTAGTTAATTCCTTTAGTTACAATAAATTTATATTTTTACTAAAGTAGTGCAGATTTTATATTAAGTAGATGCAGAATTTTTACTTGTAAGTGCTTATACACATAGAACGTGTTTTTATAGGCTTTGTAAGAAAAAAGTTCGTCATTAGTAATATACTTGAAACTAATATTGTAGCTATGAAACATATTGCTCAATACAATGCTGATGTTATTTTATCTGTTCAATCGGTCAATAGAACTTTTGAATAAATGAAAATGTATTCTTTTATGATAATAATGGTGGTTATTTTATCTTTCTAATTAATCCTAATTGTAAAATACATAATTGTTTAAAAATATTAAATATTGTTTATAAAATAAACAATATGTTTATACTTGGAAAATTATTGAAATTAAAATGAATACTAAATACATAAAAATTTTACACATAGGCCTATAAATACGTATACCTACCATTTTGCGAGTTACTATTTACTTGAATTTCAATAATTCTACAAGTATGACTTTACTTGATAAACCACATTTCAGATTTCATATTAAAATATACTACATGCATATACTATGTGCAGAAGCAAGAACTACTATTCATTTTACACTTCAATGGCTCTTAATAGAACCAACAAGTTAAATCGCGAAGTAGCAGATAAAAATCGCAGTTATTTAAAAGTAGCAGGTAAGCCCATCACTAGTTTCAGCCATGACCTCCTTGGGCTGCTTGTTGTTGTCTTTGAGCTGCACGGCGGTAGGCAGACGGCCACGTAGTACGTACAGGAATAGTGTAATTGTAATTCCTGTAATAGTGGAAATATTACTATGATGCTCCATCACAACAATGTTAAAGACTCGTATAAAACGCTTCTTGGTGTCTCAGGCATTTTATAACGCAGGTGAGTTTTTGGCTTTCAACTGGGAGGCCGCCCAATTAGAAGAGTGACACCGCTGTTCGAAGTGGGTTGCATTGGCGATGAATAAAAGATCCTAATTGTAAAGAGTGTATGTATGAATGTGTATTGTAGAATGAATGACAGAAATTTAGGATATCCTTATTAATTGACGTTGGCATTACGATGCGATTATCGTCAAAGCAATAAAACAGATTTGATTTGATCTGCATTATTGAGGGAATAAAATTGTATCAATTATTTCCAATTACGACTAAGCAACTAATTAATAATGACAGTTTAGTATCACAACAGAGATTATATGATAAATATATTTCTATTCACATGTTGTGTTGCTGACATTTTTTAGATTGTCTCTTATCTTTTTTTTAAACTATGTAGTATGTCTTTAACATTCGTTGTATAATTTTTTATCAGTATGTTGAAAAATTAGATACACGCCTTTTTAATAAAATCAAATGAGATATTTCAAACGGGAAAAGTTAGTTAAATGTAAATTGCAGCATCCTTTATGTTGGTAAACACGACGCTATATTTGCGTATTCTTTTTTATAACATTCTAAACACTTCTGAGACAATTTCTAGACACTAAATGCTATTATTCCGATATCCTGATCCATTTTAGATTTAAGTTTAAACAACAGTGTTTTGGAACCCTGAAGTCTTCCAGTGAAACAGTGTTTATAAGATTCGAATTTCCCTCCAACATTTCATGATAATGAATTAAATTACTCCGACGATTTTAGTAATAATTGAACTATTTTAGGCCAGTGTGGAGGATCCTTAAGACGAATACAATAGCAATTAATGGTATAATGCATGGTGGGGTTCTGTGCAGCTTAGGAATGGTAAACCTATCTTAGATATATATAACTTTTGTGTCCATGGTTAACAGCTTCTAATGATAAGCAAAATTATTAACGGCTCTTATTTTAGGATCTGCGTGTAAGTAAGTACATCTGATTTAAATGGATGATATTTTTACCCCATGGTTGTGTTTGCCACGCTGCTACGATCAAGAAAATATGTTAAAAAGCGACACCTATTCTTTGTAGTTTAATCCGGCCTAAAGTACTTCTAGTGATATATTCGATTTTGTATTGTTTCTCTCTCTCTCTCTCTCTCTCTCTCTCTCTCTCTCTCACACACACACACACACACACACACACACACACACACACACACACACACACACACACACACACACACACACACACACACACACATACGCGCGCGCACGTGTTGTAAAATAATTAAAATTTACTGAGTTGAGAATACAAATTTAGCTACTAATCACAATAGAGTAGATCTCCATTTATGTAATGTAAATTCACTGAGAGTATCTTGGATATAACAAACTCAAGGTTAACAAAATTAATAATACGATTACCTATTGCATGATTAATTCAAACGTAGCATGAAACGTACTGAATAATTTTTACAGATAATTTACCTAAATATGTTAATTGTTTTATATTTTAGGGCTGTGTTTAACATAGAACTTTGAATCAATGGGATTTGGATTAACAGAAATTAACCTCCTTTACTTGATTATCCTATTTAAATTTTACTACAGATGGAAACTGAAAACAGGCTTCGGGGTTTAATATTGAGTAGTTGGCTGCTGAATTAAACTGAACAATCTGGGCTAGGGAAAGTGATAATATTGTGTATCTTTACACACACAGTTTAAAGCTGAATTGCACTCCGGAATCATAACGTGGTTTTGAGCTAACATGGCAAAGCTAACATTACACTACAAAGATTTAGAAATATGGTGCAATATTGTATAGATTTCTAGCGGTCAGACATTACATAAAAATACGTAATACCCATTCACAATATTAATACCAATATTTATGAAATCCAATGATAGAGAGATTCTATAAAATCCTTTTACTGTTTTATTATTTTGTATACAACACTTCTAAGTACAATTTGTATACCGGTTTATTCAGTAACTTAGCATGTGCGATAACTTCTGTTTGAGAGATTTGAAATGGGTAATGGAAGGAGCATTATGCAAGATCACCCAATAAGTAATAACCATTATTCATGTACTAGTAATATCCGTGTACTTTCAACATTCTTTCATGGATTTCACTACTTTTTACACTTTTTGCAACTAAAATTGTAATCACTGACGGTCGTCTTCCATCGTGCAAAGCTTCAGAGATAATAAATTTAACAATTTATGAGGACAACACATAGATTGAAGACAAAAACACAACAAATAACGAGCATAACAGAATGAATTAAAATAATTGTAAGTAAGCTTATAAAATTCGACACATTGTATTAAAATAAAACTATGTGTTTGTCAAATGGCAATAAATAATGGCATTAATCACTGTAGCGGTGGGCTCTGCTTCAAAAATAGTAACTATGGCCAATTCTAGATTAAACATTTTTTATAGTGCCGAAAAATATAAAATGTTAAACTTATGAAGATACTCCCCTTAACGTAGGACATTTTTGAATAAAGCAGAGATATAAACGTAGATTATGCTCAATATCTTGGCTGATTTTCATAATAATTTTCATTAAAATACTCATAAAGCTCAAAATAAATATGTCACAATATTTCATTACATAATCATTTTGTGTGCTTAAAATAATTATTTAATGACATCAGGCAACAAAGAAACATTGTCCATCCAGTGGTTACCTTTGCTGTTCTCAGCTGTCATTTTCCCACTAAACACAGCTTCCAGTTACCATATTACTAACCTAAGTACTTTTATGAAGACTATTAATTTTAAATACAAACTAACAAAGAAACCTGAGAAAGAGGTCAGATTGCAGATCACGAAATGCAGAGTTACCAGTGTTTTGTGTTTCACCGAAAGATGTGAAATAACCGGAAAAATGTTTCCTTCATTATCCTCCCATAGTAAATCCTTAAGCAAAAGCAATCTTGATGTTACATGAAGGCCTGGATCTGTGTTATTGATGGGAATTCAAGCAACTATCACTTTGACAATGTGCTCATGCCTTATCTTATCTAACCTTACAAGAAAATAAACTTGGAAAGGTTCACGTTTTTATCATTCCACAGAGTGTATGATATCTGCGTTTCTGGTCATTTCGGGTTACATGTAAATAATATATTAAAAATACTCGATAGTCCGAACTGGCGCATGTAATTAATTCATAGCATATTTAGTTTTTTCATGCAAATAGCGGGGTAAAACTCTACGACAATACAATTATTTGGCCGCGGTGGTAACTAACTTGTTGTTATTCAGTCTCTATTTTCGAATAAATATATCAAAAAGTCTTTGGTTCGTATCGAGGAATACTAATATAGAAGCCATCTTACTCACACCAGAAAATCAAACAATACTGCGTAGTGTTTGTTATTGGAACCTGACTCGCTGATTTGTACTATGTTATCCCTGAGGAGGCTTTCTATCGGCATATATACGACTCTTAAGTCCTTTTGGTTCTTCATTATTAATAACGAACAGCAGCTGTAAACTGCAGAATATACTTGTTATGTACAGGAAATATTTTTTTGGAGTCGACTTACCAGTTCAGATTAATTACCGGAGTATATACCATAACGGATATCCTTTTCATTCATTATCTTCGTCACCAAGAAAGTATGCCTATTGAAATGAAGTTGCTGTAGCAGATGCTCTTGCATGAGGCTCCATATTCAACGATATACCTGTCGCTGAACGTTAAATTTTGACATGAAGTTGTCTTCTTTCACCTCTATAGTGTCAAACGGCGACATTTAGGAGTGTCTATTGTGTTTCTGGGCAGCAGAAAGAATGATCTGCCATTAGATGCTGAAGGGTGAGGGTATTTCCACTACCACAAATAATTCAATGGGCCTCGTCTCTCCCTTTCAATGCATAAAACTAAATACAGAGAGAGTAAAGACCAACCTTCTCTTTGTAATATTACATCTGCAGTTCAAACGTATAAACTGATCAGAATATCAATTAAAAATAGATATATAGTTATCCATATATTTATCTGTAGCTGCCAGATTAAACAATGTGGTAGTTTTCATAATATTTTAAACATATCTTCTGTGTACCTCAGGGTGACGTTTTATATAATTTTGAAATGTATAAGTTTTCGATGCGCTTTATGATTAACTCAATATTTATTTTTAATTAGCACCATTTTTAGCTTTTTAAACTTAAAATGTTCAACGTTTTTCATATTAGAGATACTGCAGAAGGAACTGGTTCATATGATTAAGTTTAGGCAGTGATGATATATAGGAGGAATTATATTTATATTCCATATTAAATTAGGCGTTGCGTTTTTGCTGAATGGAGACTGGTTTTCTTGGAATAAAAGTATCAAAGTGCTCTCTATTAAAATGCCCAGAGACCTACTCTTTTGACTCCTTGTGTAGTTCTTAAAGTTCTGTATACTATTAAAAACTAAACATTTTTCCTCCAGACAGCTGCCAACTTCTTTCTTCTGACAAAGTGCTTGGCTCTCCCAAAGAGGAAGTGAGATGGTTGTTGGTATACACAGGGCCAGACTGCAAGCGAGTGGAAATATATGTTGCAATCAGCTTCTTGTTTTATATGTTGCCATCAGCTTCTTGTTTTCTAGCGACCGCAAGCCACATATCTCTGGTGCCACAGTGTATCAAAGCTGCAATGATAGTTGGGTGTCAGACGTTGGCATACGGTAGACCACATTCAAGTTACCCCTATTGTACGGCACGTCTATTGTATGTAATGACACTACAAGAAACATAGTGAGAGAAGTAATTAAAAAAATTAAATTAAATATTTCAATTTGGGTTAGTGAATTAAGAAGAGATGAACAAAAATTCCAATAAACTATATCGTAATTTTACTCTTGTGATATAGTTTGGTAAATTAAACAAATTTAAATAAAAGTGTCGAAAAAAGAAGAGTGAATAAATATAACTTAAAGTAATACATTTCTAAATAACCAAAATATCAGAATATTAAATTGGCTGTATATACCTTCAGTGTTGTCAGGATATCGTAATAGGACAGTATTTCAATAACGAGTAGTGGTCTAATAATAACTTACATGTTCTAGTATTTCAGTTGTGATAAACATTATTATTAAAGATACAGTGGAGTTTCCGCAGTAATGCTGCACAAGTTTTAAATCAATAACGAGTAACGATCTAATAATAATTAATTTACACGTTCTAGTAGTTCAGTTGTGATAAACATTATTATTAAAGGTACAGTGGAGTTTCCGCAGTAATGCCGCACAAGTTTTAAATCAATAATGAGTAGTGGTCTAATAATAATTTACATGTTTTAGTAGTTCTGTCGTGATAATCATTATTATTAAAGGTACAGTGGAGTTTCCGCGGTAATGTTGCACAAGTTTTAAACAGTTTCTTAGCGATCACCCTAAGAGGTAAGGAAATATGTGTAGAATGTTTCATATAAATCATTGTGGTAGTTTCGGAGGCATGTTCTAGTAGTTCAGTCGTTATAAACATTATTGTTAAAGGTACATTGGAGTTTCCGCGGTAATGCTGTACAAGTTTTAAATCAAAAGCGAGTAGTGATCTAATAATAATGTACATGTTCTAGTAGTTCAGTCGTGATAATCATTATTATTAAAGGTACAGTGGAGTTTCCGCGGTAATGTTGCACAAGTTTTAAATCAATAACGAGTAGTGATCTAATAATAATGTACATGTTCTAGTAGTTCAGTTGTGATAATCATTATTATTAAAGGTACAGTGGAGTTTCCGCGGTAATGTTGCACAAGTTTTAAATCAATAACGAGTAGTGATCTAATAATAATGTACATGTTCTAGTAGTTCAGTCGTGATAATCATTATTATTAAAGGTACAGTGGAGTTTCCGCGGTAATTTTGCACAAGTTTTAAATCAATAACGAGTAGTGATCTAATAATAATGTACATGTTCTAGTAGTTCAGTTGTGATAATCATTATTATTAAAGGTACAGTGGAGTTTCCGCGGTAATGTTGCACAAGTTTTAAATCAATAACGAGTAGTGATCTAATAATAATGTACATGTTCTAGTAGTTCAGTCGTGATAATCATTATTATTAAAGGTACAGTGGAGTTTCCGCGGTAATGTTGCACAAGTTTTAAATCAATAACGAGTAGTGATCTAATAATAATGTACATGTTCTAGTAGTTCAGTCGTGATAATCATTATTATTAAAGGTACAGTGGAGTTTCCGCGGTAATGTTGCACAAGTTTTAAATCAATAACGAGTAGTGATCTAATAATAATGTACATGTTCTAGTAGTTCAGTCGTGATAATCATTATTATTAAAGGTACAGTGGAGTTTCCGCGGTAATGTTGCACAAGTTTTAAATCAATAACGAGTAGTGATCTAATAATAATGTACATGTTCTAGTATTTCAGTCGTGATAATCATTATTATTAAAGGTACAGTGGAGTTTCCACGGTAATGTTGCACAAGTTTTAAACAGTTACTTAGCGATCACCCTAAGAGGTAAGGAAATATGTGTACAATGTTTCGTATAAATCATTGTGGTAGTTTCGGAGGATTTGAAATTTTAAGTATTTTCATTAACAGTAATCTATACACAAATATATAAATGAATTTTTCAAATGAATTGCAATAACCCAGTATCACACTGACTAATTTACCGATTTCTCCAGGTCTCCTTAACCTGGTAATGAATTGCCTCTCAGCTGTCCGGCTTATTTTGCGCCGTGTCCAGATGTAAGCTATGTAAAATCCCAGGCCTTTGCGAAACTATCTTCTGTACAATGCTTACCCGCTCCAATCACTTTTCAGTATGACTATATTTAGGGATCTTGAACGTTTGCTCTGTAACTTCGGACATTCAAATATGACGTGCTCAGCGGTTTCATCATTTCCTGCAGAGCGTTTCCTGAACGCGAATGCCTACTCTGCTCAGGTGGCTTCGGAATATCCAATGTCCTGCAATAAAACCAGCCATCTTACGGATATCCGTTCTACTCAATCTAAAGTCATCTGCTGAAATGGTCTTTGATAATAATTTAAGCAACCGCTTTGGTTAGATGTTTCCCTCAGATCATTTCCAATGTTATTGGTGTTTATAGGACTCCCACTTCTTAACTGATTGCCGTGCTAAGAAATATGAAACTCCACACTTTGGTTTCCTCAATCAGGCAGGCCATAATTTGCTATATACAATGAAACTCATAACGCACATATGGTAGGAAGGGTTCATTCAATTTAATTTTGAGTTTAGAGTTCACCTTCTTTTTATTGCAGCGTCTGGTATCTGACACTGTCCCAGACTTAGTTCCTGGAATCTGGAGTCATTTTCTTCTGAAGAGATCCAAAGAAAATCGACGACGATTTTTTGAAGGTTATTTTTGACAATGGAAGGATTGTGAAGGAAAAAATTAGCTCTCATCTTTGTTTTTTTCAGTATTATTTGCGGCAATTCTGCCATTGCCAATAGTCTCCATTGTTAAATAGTCTTCTAGTCGGCTTGAAACTTTCTGAGTCCGTAAATGGAATGCTCTTGCTGTCACTTCAATTTGGTTCATATTTTCAATTTTAACTGCTTCTTTGTAGCACTCTTCAAACTGGTCGTCAGTCTGGAAGGACATCAGTCTTGACATGGTAGCTTCAATAAGTTTAAGGCTTTTCCCGATGCCAATTGTTGAGGATTGGAGTTGGATACAGAGTATGTTACCACATTGAGGTATTTTGTCTAGACAGACTAAAATGGTAATGTTACCAAAAGATGTAAGCTGGTACAAAAGACCTCTGCAGACTTCGTTTTCTTGTCGCCTACTTCACATTTTTTTCAAAGAACTTACAACAGTGTTGAATTCAGTTTTAAAACATTGACTCTCTTATACTTGGAGATCCACCTTGTGTCAAATTGCTGGGGTACATGTAACTGCTTATTACCAGTTGCTGTCTTCTTCTTGAAATAAAACATTTCCTGCCGTTAAACAGATGACGACTGAAAAGAGTAAATAGCTTCAAGTAGCCCAATTGTTTCATCGACGCTATGAACATTTTTTGCAACATCCACAAGCACCAAGCTCAGCCTGTGGACATGGCAATGGATGTATGGGCATGGGTTTTGGTCTGACGAATCAGAGCTTGTAAGCCATTAAACTCACCATCATCTTTCGTACCACGATCTCTGAAACGATCTTTGTTTAACTAATGTTTCGGCGTGGAAACTTTACTACTGGTTGTTTGGGCCAATTGTCACAGCAATATGGTGGTATGAGGGTGGCCCAATGGAAGTAGTAAATGAATGTAAATACTTGGGAATAGGCTTTACAAAAAGGTTACCTTCGGAATCTCATTTAAAATAAATAACTAGGGGTGCGAAAATGGCCATTAACTTGATTAGGGGAAATTTACCAATTAATTTCAGGGTCCCTCTGAGTGCCAAATATAGTTGTTATAACACCACAGTGAGAGCGATGTGCGCGGTATTGGGGCTACGTGGGAAGGGACAAGCGGAAACGGTGCAAAATATTGTATTAAAAGAATTTTTCGTTTATATTATAATATTCTAAATTACGTTCTGTATTTTGAAACTCAATTTGACAAAATCAATTGTTTATATTAAAAATCAACGCAAATGTTTAGCAAATTTTCTGCCACCGGACAGAATTCCCTTGTTTTTAGTAAAACTGGTTATTAAAAAGGACGTGTACTGGATTCGGGAGTGTAAATCATTAGGTCGGAAATGTGGAATTAAAATAGATTTTGCAGATGAAAGGGAGGGGCATTAGTGCAATCAGCTGATGAGTAGTAAAGAGGACGTGGCTGACTGTACAGGGCGCGAGCAGCATACTTCCACTAGCAGTACTTGACCTCGATCTTGGTGACAAGACTTTCGTTCCTGATACCAATGACGGCGCATTTATTTCCTGAACCATTACAGCGAGAGCAGAATAAGTTGACCTTAATTATAATTCCTGGCTGGGAGACAGGAATCACAATTGTTCCCTTTGTAATTTTTGAGAACCCGTAACAACATATCATAAAATAGCTAAGTGTCCTATTCTTAGAAATATTAGAAAACAGTTTTTTGGAGAATTAGAATTACTTAAACAGAATATTAAATGGAATTGGGAAGCAAACCACTTTATTTACTATTTCATGGCAGCTGCTTGGAATTATTGATAGGAATTGATAAAAGGAATTTAGTTTTTATGCTGTTTGTAGTGGAGTTCTGACTGTACAGATTTTTAAACACATTTGGTGAAACGTAAATTTGCTGCAAATTATCTTTATCTTTTTTCTTACAGTCAAACGAATAAAATCAGTACATATTTTAAAGAATGGTCTATTGTCTATTGTTCATCATAGAATGGTTGATGAACTGTCTATCCACCACATTTCCTCGCCCGATCGGTTTGTCTTTAGATCGTATTAAATCTTTCACGAACAGTGAAACTTTATAGTTTAGTCTACCGAAGCCTAAGATTCCAGATACATCTGTAATTTTGTCAAAACGGTTATAAATGACGTACCAGTAGTACCTGATACAGGGTGAAAAATTCTGCGGTGGCATATTTGAGTGTATGCTTGCACCATCTACCGACGGCTAGAGATAACAGCTCCAGATAACGCGCCGCGCTGCCCTGTTATACTAAGATTCGCTATACCTGGAATTGTTGATCAGCCTGCAATATTTGAAACGCAATACAGGGACATCCTACTACAGTTAGCATGCTACTGTTTTCGTAGGCGCTGTACTGACATGTATGGGAAGCTAATTGTCAATAGACGCCTTTCCTTTTGATTAAATATGTATATATTTTTCTGTGTCTTTCTGTTCGCTGTAATTTCAGTATAACTATGGAAAATGAATTATACCATTAAATATACACAGAAGGGAAACAATTTTTGGTCTTTGTTGATCATAAATACCTAGAACCTAGGACTATGACAAATGGTGAAATCTCTTTGCAAAGGTTTAGAAGGCAAAGGTGACAATCGTTAACAGTACACAAACAATTCGCACGATGCCTCCGATTTTATTCTAAATTCAAGTCACTCAAGACTCACGCTATCACTACTTTTGTCTCAGTTCAAAACGGCAGACACGTGTTGAAAATATTAAGGATGTAAATTTATAGTGACACGTTATTTTACATAAAATTTTTTCGGCATTTAGCTTCTGTCTACAATTGAATGACCTCTAAAATGAATAAATTTCAACTTGTTGAAAATATTAAGGATGTAAATTTATAGTGACATGTTATTTTACATAAAAGTTCTTCGGCATTTAGCTTCAGTCTACAATTGAATGACCTCTAAAATGAATAAATGTCAAATTGTAGAAAATATTAAGGATATAAATTTATAGTGATACGTTATTTTACATAAAAGTTTTTCGGCATTTAGCTTCAGTCTACAATTGAATGACCTCTAAAATGAATAAATGTCAACTTGTTGAAACTTTTACGGATATTAAATATATAGTGACACAGTTATAATTTTGATTACTTTCCTATGTTAAATTTTTTTAAATTCGTGATTGACTCGTTTTTAGGTTGTTATTTAGAATATTTGTAGGATATTTACTATATTTTATATAAATGAGTAATTCTTATTTGTGTTAAGTTTTTTCTTTTTGTTCAATATCCAAACTTTCCATGTTCTCTACAAAATGATTTTAACTTTTGTCAGTTTTTAATACATTTTTGGCGAAGTCTAATTTTTTATAGACATGTTATTTGTTTTTTGTATTGATTTTATATGTGCAATAACTAATAATTACTGACAACATTTATGTAGGTTGTTACAAGTATAATGTATCCTTTTGTCACTAAACAATTAATTCCATAATTACGCTAACGTTAAAGAAATAAAAGTAAATTTTACAGTTAGGATAAATTACATCAGGGCTAACAATATTAAGGTGGCATAGATTGCACATGGTTCAGAACCTACAACAACGCAGCATTTGGTTATAGAGAGAGAAAAAACACTTTTCATTTCAAACTTGACTGTTTATTATACGAAAAATGATGTAAATGAACCAAAATGCCCCTCCATGGATCGTATACTAATTAATGAGTTATTAAAAATAGAAATATGATGGAAATGATAAATGGGTTAGATGTGGGCTAGGCTAATTGATGTAAATGATTTAGTATTGCTATTAAAACTCGGTATCATAGCCTGGGATATAAAGATTTTTTTGTAATCCTAAATCGAGAGAACAACATGCAGAACGGTCACAATCATCTGAATTTTTAAAACCACTTCATTTTCTTTGTAATTAACTTGAAACAATGAGTGCAATTTTTTGTGTACTCGTAAATATGCGAGAATTTTTAACTGAAATAAGTGTGGGATACTGTAATTGAAATAAGTGGTTTGGATACAAATGATACTGATTACTATCTTTATATAAGATTAGTAGATTATGTAGGCCCGTTTTACACCCCGTCAGCTGATTACGACCATAACGCCTATACCAAGTAAATTTAGATTTAGTCTGAAATGCCAGGTTTGGTTCGGGAGGGGATTTAGACTTAATGTCCCTTAACTCTACTTTACAAATTATCCTGATTCTTTTCGAGAGCCTTCCCACTATCCACCACCTATGTACCCGCCGTGTCCCGGACTGGCAACCGGTAGCTGTGAGGTATCTACTGGCCTCCGGTGGGAATGCTTGTAACATACCTCACGGCATCACAGACCACCCATCCTCCCTTCTTTACATTTGAAGTATTTACATTATTTACAGTATTCGTTTAATCATAATTTCTTTGGATTATTTTTGGTTTGTTGGCTTACCACTAGACTGACTAGAGGTTCATACAATAGCTTTTTCTGGTTGTTCGTGGTGCAAAATCGTCAATAACGTTTTTGCCTAATTGTCTTTTTTGTCTAATATTAAAATAATGTTGTTTTAGTTGCACAGCAAATAATATGCCATTAAGCTTTTCATAAACCATCGACGTTCTAATTTCTGACTTCACTCTTTTCAAAGCTGAAAAGCTACATTCAGCTGTGTAGTTCGTCACAGGTAAGGTGAGCGACCTCCAAATTGGGGAAAGTGTTCTCTAATCTATTTGATTTTATGTAGGCGTACATTTCTTTGATCTTAGTAAGTGTTTCCAAAACCGTGTATGGTTTGAAATGGTTACATTCCTAGGCAAATTTTTGCCCATAAATATCGTTCTTGTATACTTCTCCTAACAGTTTAGCTTTACAAGCCACCTCTTTGTAATTTTTCTCTTCTAGATTTTGTAAGATCTTAAATCTTGTGTCGGGATTTGTATAAGGCCTCCCTTCTTTTGTTGAGCTGCGAGGCTATGTTGTCAACAATGGCAATAAACGCCCCAGTGCGAAATCTTTCTCCAGGAGATGTTTCTTCCATGCTTCTGTCCTTCATTCATCGGGCGATAGCTTTCTTTTTCTTACTTTGTCGTATACAGCTTCTTATTTTTCTGCAAGTTTCAACGCTTTGGACTCAAAATCATCAAATAAATCTGTCTTGTCACTCAAAAACGAGGAAAGTGTTCCAAGTTCCATTGTAGCACCAAATAGGTCTAAACCTTGATTTTGAAGAGTCTTACTTTTTTTATTAACTCTGTCAAGAATTTCGTCTCAGATCACAGTTAATAACGTGGTTTGGAAATGTACAAGTGTTTTTAGAAACCCAGCGGCTGTGAATTGTGTTTGGTGTCCGAGTACCGTCTGTATTTAGCTCTTCAAAAGCATTTTTTAATTCATTTCGTCTTAATTTCAAAGCTCGATTGGCGTCTGTCCTAGCAGTCCATCTTGTGTCACTCAGGGGTTTTACCATTAGATTTCTCTGATCTTTCTTTGATTTCCCTTCGTTACTCTTTTTAATGTGACTTTATAGGATGTTCTACCTGTAAGTGGATGCCGAGAAAAAAGCATACAACCCTTGTACGAATATAAAACATATTGTGGCTGCTGGACACGCCTTCTCGGCAGCAAAACACCCGGTAAGGTTTAATGAGTGAGCTGCACATGGTACATAGTCAGCAAGATCATTTTTGCTGTTAATACTTGTCTGAAGACTTGAGTATATGCCCGACATGTTTGATGCATTGTAACTTTGTCCACGACAGTTATCGACATCAAGCTCAAATTTCTCAAGTAAACTGAGGGTTGCTTCTTCCAAACTTCCAGATTTTTGGAATACACTTGGTAAAAGGTGTATCAAGCGCTCGTTGGCGCAAGCATTGGGCAATGAAACATACCGAAGTACTACAGCCAATTGGTCTGTGTGCGAGACGTCAGGTGTGGAGTCTATGATTGAAGAGAAATAGCGAGCTTGCTTGATTTCATTTAACATTTGTTTCAGTATTTCTTTGATCACAATCTCAATAAATTCACTGTAATTGTCAGACGAAAGGTATGATACACACTACTTTTCCTTTGTTACCATGTGTTGCTATGCGTTGGGTGAGAAATGGATCAAATTCACTTATCAGCTCAAGACAGCCTAGAAAAGTCCGTTTGATGTAGATCCAAACGCTTGTTTACCACCTCTAAATGGGAAACCTCTACTGGAAAAGAATTGTACAACAGATACAACTGTTGTCAATATTTCCCGCTAATATTTCACTTCTTCCTGTTATTAGTTTTGAATTTGTTTGTTGACATTAGATGTGGTCTTTTTTCTTAAAATAAATTTCAAAACATTAGGCCCATTAGGCCTGTGGTCGTCAGACTTTTCATGTTTTTCAGCTAACAACGCTAACAATGCAAAGTAGTTTTTCCAATCAATTAATCCTTTGCTAAAAGATATGGAGGATTTGTCCTCTGGTTGAAACATAAAACAGAATTTACAAAATACCTGCCCTGTTAAATGCGAGTAAATAAGCCAGTCTCTTTTGATCTTTTCTCCGTTCGGAAGCGTGACAAAAAATAAGTTGACCGAAAGCTTTCACCTTACTTTTTCCATCGCCGTGGTGATCGGACACGCAATATTTTCTACATTTGTTTGCGCCCCCCAAAAATGCAAATTGCCTAGCGCCCTAGGCACATGCCTACAGTGCCTATTCGGTAAAACGGACCTGAGATTATGTAAAGGATCGTCTGGAAAGAAAATTGTTTTGGGCATTTCCCATACAAGTCCTAAGTTGCTTGGTTTTTGCTACATAAATAGAGAGATAAAAATATACAAAGAACGCAAAATATTATGATAGTTCATACAATACATATGTGAATAAAAATTTATTGCATATAATACTTTTTCTTGTGCATGAATAATTTTGTCGTTTTTAATAATATTGTATTTGCATGCGCTGTCTAATAACTATTATTAATATAACTGTTCTCAAATAAAATAGTTTTCTATTTACTAGATGCATGAATATTGCTATGTGTTTTATTGATATTTTACTATTCTATTTTATTGTCTGATGTATATGTGCTAAAACTTCCTTACTTATCGACTTTTTTACATAAAGCGAATACCGTGTTTAACGAATAAATTATATTAAAAAATTTTTATTTCAAACGACTCAACATTTTTGTATAGTAATTAAACTGACTACAATAAAATTAATGTACGGTAAGGAATGTTCGGATTCCCGTTCATAGGAGCTTTCCGGCAATATCTCTGGAACCTTCGTTTGACCTTGAACCAAAAGACTAACTTATTATACACTCGAGTTATACAGTTGCAGAAGTGGAAATGTGTCCTACAATTTATAATTACTACACGTACGGCAAAAGTAAGTTTCTCTTCATGGCGAATCACTTATTGGTAGTTGCCGTATTGAGGTATGTTATATATCAGCAGCTACCTTGAGCTTAGGTTCTGAATTCAACCCCTAGGTGTTAACAATAGGAGTTCTGAAACAACAGTTAAAGAGTAGGACCCGAAAATGCTTAGTAAAGGACTTGGCTTGTGTTGAGGTAATGTTTAATGTATGAATCATACAGTATCTGAATAAGGAATCCATCTTCGTTTTTTTATAAAGAAAATCATACTCTTTCCTCATTTCAACAGAATAAAAATTATTTCATTTGTAGAAAGACGTTCATTAACTGTGCCAAACAGATGCAATCAGTTAGAGTAGATTGGAGTCTTCGCATGACAAAAATATCATACAAGTTAGTTTAGATGTTTGCCCTCCATCATACATTGAAGTTTGAATTTTAACACCACCCAGGTTGGTAAGAGAGTATTAACAAGTTCAGAACGGGACTTTTCATTTTTTGCTTCACTACACCGTTCACTACGGCCTGACTATCTGTGTGTCGCGAGACATTTCTACCTCTGTCTGAGACCGCGCCTCGTCTCCTAGAAATCTTGGATTCCTTCGGCACTAACCAAATTTATTAGGTCTCGAGGCAAACTGAGTAAATTTGTAAGAAAACCGTGCTTCAGTTTGTAATTAAAAATTATTATAAAAATATCAGCAAACAGATTAGTAGCTCTATGAAACGAGCGAAAAAGATTATCATCGTGGTAAAATGAAATGGTCAAAGAATCATCCCAAACTACTCTGGACGGTAGTCACTGAAATATGTAGATTAACTAGCAAATTAGCAAGCATTAGTAATTTTATATAAAAAATATATACCAGCAGTTTCTGATTATTACCTGTGATGTAATCAAAGAATCTGTAATCAATAACGGATACCAGTAATGAGTTCTTTAATGTTGCAGCTTCGAATAATGTGTACTAGATCCTAGCAGCAGTTTTTTCCTTTCTGATTTTGGCGATTGTATGTAGTTGTTTTATTTGGTTCAAGTAAAAAAAGCTGTATGACTCAGTTTCCATGAGATTCTAGTTTGTCAAGCAGTGTTTTGAACACAATCATATGCGTTAGAGATGTCAAAAACATACAAAATATGTGATTATAGCCTTTAATTCTTTCTACAACCATATCTACAAGACTCACTATATTTGGCGTCAATTGCCGATTGTCTCTGTCTCATACCAAATTGGTCTTCTGTAAGCTAGTTATGTTTGTTCAAATATGTTAGCAATCTTGACAAAAACAGTTTTTCGAATATTTGCTCAGTACAGGCAAAGTAGATACATGCCAATAGTTATTTACTGAATTGGGGTTATCTTTCTAATAAATTGGACGCAATTTAGCAACTTTTATGAGAGAGGGAAAGACTCGTGTTTGAAGAGATACATTAACTAACTTAGCCAGTAGTTTTATGACTATATGCTGTGAGCATGTTTTATGACCCACATTGATATCAGATAATTTTTATTAGACATTTTGTTTGGCAGTTGTAGAATTTTTTTATTAAACAGCATTATACCGCTGATTATTTGAATCTGAACACTCATTAGACGTGCAACATAATTTAATTCTATCCTTATATATTCTATTTCAAATCGAATAAAAAAATTAATATAAAATATCCTGTAGATAAAATAGTAATAAAAACAGTGTTTTCGAACAGTATATTTCTTTTAAATACCACCAAGATACATGATCTTATACGTGGAAATTATTTTCCGACCTGTCCTTTTCCTTTTTTAACTTTCACGACAATCACCTTCACAACTAATTGACATCAGTGTTTTTAAATCAATTCTATATATTCCAATCGTGTCACTACATGAGTTTCCCCTTTCACCGACCCCTAATCAGTGAAGTGTGTCTGAACGGTTTGTTGTGACATTACGGACGACTGTGGTGATTTTGTCTAAGCCTAACTTGTAGACTCTCTCTGGTACTTGGCTGCCTACTCGTACTCACACTTACTCTTACTCTTTCCTTTCCGACTTACTAGAGTGCCACGTTAAAGGTAGGTGAGTACGTGTTAAACCATACTAAACAAATTAACAATATTTTGGTATCCGCATGAATTTTGATGTCATATCCGTTACACTATATACTAGTAAGCTATATAGCTTGTACTGTAATATCATTTTGCCGAATCTCCTGTTGTATATCACACTATTGTGGAAGCCCGATTCTAGAAATTGCGTACATGGTGGATAGTTTTACTGTATATAAAGAATCATATAGCTGGGTAAATACGTATTTTTGTTGAAGACTAATACACCAATGGATACAGTGGATATGTATAGAATGGATATTTGGTGGATATGCTAAATATCCATACAAAATCCAGTGAATATACATGTTCTATGTGGTGCAAGTTCATTGAACTTGAGCTTAATGATCACATATGCTGGTAACTGCAGAAGGCATGCACGGTTTTTTTTAATTTAGTACTATACATGGTGATTCGGGTAGTGTTACCGGCACTTTCTCAGCTTATTGTACTATAAAAATAATGAACAAAATTAATACAAGCATAGGTTGCTTTGTTACTGAGTAATGGCCAACAAAAGATTTCACCAACAAATTAGTACACGAGGTTAAATGATCATTTGCTGGGAGTTTGGGAAGAGGGATTAAAAATCGAATGCAGTTTTTCTAACGGTTTATTTACATGATAAACTGAATAAAATTTGTTCCATAACTGTATCCCTCCTTATTATTTTAAGATGTACTATGTAAAGCACAAATAAGAGCATTCGTAAAACGAATTTTATGTTTAACGTACAATTAATTTTTAAATAGGTAGTAAAACCATACATTTTTACAGAGAAACTTGTAGAAAATTTAATACTGAAGAAAATTAAGTACAATAAGGCATATTACAATTAAATAATAGTTTTTAAAATTAAATTTTACTACCAACACTCATTGTGTAGAAAACATAGTTATTTCTCTCATTAGAGTGTGGAGATACGGCTCCAAAGTAAATTTTTATGTCGAACATCTGCACGATAGTTGTTCATATGTTAATCATATATTCATTACATTTCTTTAAATAGCAATTAATAGCCTGATTTAATTTTAATAAAGACTGAGTGAAAAAGTACTTACTACGCCAATACTCGAACCCGGGTGAATGTGCTTCACTGCAGCACGATGTATGTTACACTGTTAACCGTGTAACATACAAGTAAAACTGTAAATATTATATCTGATTAAAGGTGAAATATCGTGCAGATGTTTGCAGAAGCATGCGTGAACACTGGGAAACTGAAATGTAAGTCCTGTGTTTTTATCAGAATTACCAGTGTTAAAAATCTTTGGCACGAAATTGGACCTTCTGGTATTTTTAATGGCACGTGCAGACTAGAAACTACATTTAGGAACGTGTCACCTTACAGGGAGAGACAATTTTAAAGTGAAAACATTTTACGTTATAATTGACAGACTTAAAAGTAAACTACTAAAAATATTTTTTCATAATAGCTGATTGATTTTCAGATTGTTCTGACCTTTCAAACAAACAACCATCGGTCATTGTAGAACATGCAAAAAAACTGATATTTTGAAAGTTGCATTAGGTTGAAACTTCTTCACTATTAACGAATGTAAAAGTGAAGGCTTGTACTCAGGGAAACGTGCACGTGATGGGGCCCGACATCAGCGCCCCTAGCAGCCAACGGCTGAGTTACATACAGGTACGCATTATGGGTTCTTTGTGGAATAAACATATATTTAATCGTATTTTAAATTCATGAAAATTATGAATTTCATGACAGCATAAATCAATATGACGCAATAAAATATACTAATATGTATTTCTGTATCAGTTTTAAATATATTATGTAAGAAAATTCTTGAATTTAAGCGTTTGAAAAATCGTTCTCATTTAAAAAACATCGTGTGGCAAACTATATCTTCTTGCCGGCACCATGTAGATATTAAGTAGGTATGGTAGATTAAGCCCATGTTTGAACCTTTTGATATTATTTGGAAGCTGCCTCCCTGTCATCCTTACCTGGATGCAGATGATGGCAGCTCGCTATACCTTAATTAACCTTCTAATAGGAGGTTGAAATTACTACGTAAGGAACAACTGCCCGTAGTAAGAGTAAACTACTAACTCTGCGAGATGTCACTTAATATTGCGGGAATATAAACAGAAACCGTTCTAATGTGTTCCATTTAATTCCAGAGTAAGTATAATTGATATTTTCTAGGTACCGGTATAAATAATTAATCATTAATTAATTTGCTCAAAATTATCCAAATCCAAAAATTAAATCACTTACAAATTTGAAAAAATTGCTAAGATTTAAATTGGATAGTACCAAAGAGGAAGAGTTCCATAAATATATAGAACAGCTAGGTGTGGCTGAAACAAAATTTAAAACCCTAGAATTTGAGAGTAAGCTAAAGGAAGTAATAGAAGGTTAAGTGAGACAAATATGGAGGAAGAAGACTTAAGGGGTGTTTTCGAAAATAAACTTACTTTCAGTGCAAGTAAAAATAGTGATAAAACCCCAATAGTCACTTCAACTCGTAGAAAAGAGAGGGAGTAAGGTAATGCTAAAGCTACGAATACTTCCTAATCTGGCTGAGACATTTAAAAAGCTTTAAATTACCAGTGGCTTAAATATTAATGAAATACTTAAAATTAAATAAAAAAATACATTTATTGGATACAGGCTCAAAATGTGGTATATTCAAATTACCAAAGGAGAAATGTTTATGTTAAAAATGTTAATTTTAAGCCAAGATTTGTCAGTAATATTCAGGAAGTTAAGAAATGCTACAATTGTAATCGAGTAGGTCATATTGCAAAAAATTGTTTCAGACCGAAAAATAATTTAGGAATTATAAACGAAAATACGTTTTACACCCCCTCAGGATGCCCCTCCCCAATAAACAGTAAACTTGTAAATATTAAATGCATGCATAATAGTAATAAATTTAGTGCTTTACATAACAGTATGTATAAAACGCGAAGTTATGTACATTTATTTATTGACAAAGCCAGAGATGAAAGGAAACAATTTTAAAAGCAAATTTATAAAGTAAAAATAAAGATAACTAATTAAAGTAGTAAAAACTGGTTTAAATCTCAAAATACAAGCTGTACTTTACCTAGTGCAGTAGTTGAATTTATTAAAGATTTTGTAGAAAATGCCCTTATTGACACAGGGAGTAGTGTTAATTTAAATAACGAGACCATGTTGAGTATGTTAGTTAAGGAAAAAGTTGTAAAACATTTGTATCCTTCTGACAAGGAATGTTTTTCTGCTACAAATGATCGCTTGTTGGTAGTTGCATTGTTAAAATTAAAATTAGAAATTTTACTTGGTATGTTAAATTTAGAATAGGGAAAAATATTGATTGGAATATGATATTAGGGGCAAACTTTATGAGAGATGTTGGATTAGTTATAGATTTGAGCAATGATGAATATAATTTTAAATTTATAAACATTTTAAATATTATTAACAACAATAACGTTATTAGTAAAAATGAAAATATCCAAATTGGCTGTTTTAAGGCTAGAAATGTGATTTGTAAGCAAACGTGATATATTGTAAAACCTTAAGGAATATGCTTCTGTATCTTAGTTATAGTAAAAGTTATAGGATTATTTTTACTAAAATAATCTGAATTTTTTCTAAAATACTTTTGAAAATCATACAGCCTTTTTAACGGTACTATCTCCAGGTAGATCAAAATATGATTTTGCATTAAAAAATTCATGTCAGAATCAATTGTAAAATACATTGAATTAGTTTATGTTTAGCTATTCACAAACATTTTTTTCATATTCGAATTTTAAAGAGAGATATAACCCATGATATTTTTATTATTTCTAAGAATGTTTCTATCATATATTTATTATCAGGTCTCATTGCAGAAAGGTATGTAAAGAGGTATACCATTTTCGATTGAACAAATGAATTTGTTTGAATATGTTGTTTAAATATTCCCTTAATCAGTGATAAAATCTCGACGTTAATTAGGTTTTTGTTTTTAAACATTTCAACCGTTTCAGATCTTAAGTTTTGTAATACATAACTTATCAGCAGTTAATGTATTTTTCATTACTAAATAGATTTTCAACTTTAAAAGTTTACTTTAATTCCCGTAATATTTCTGTATTATACATATTTTGGTAGTTATTAATTTGATTTTCTTAGGGCTAAATTTAAATAATATAAATAATTGTCATAAATCTTTTCCTTTTTTCAATCTTTCAATTTTTGAATCTATGAATAATTGTCTATTATAATGATATTCAAAAACTTCTTTATAATAATGGGTAGAATGAAAAGTTTTAATTGGTTATAACAGAATGTTTATTAACATAAATTTTATTTACTGTCTAGAACAACAGGCAATTATTTTGTTATTTATTTGTTACATATCTTTCAATAAAAGAACATTAATTGTTCTGTCCGATTTAATACATTATTTATGGTGTATTACACAGAACATTTAAATTAATTATTTATCTTTCCCAAATATATATATATATATATATATATATATATATATATATATATATATATATATCAAACTTGAAATTTAAATACAGTTGTGTGGTTAGATATTTTATCAGTTATTTTATTGTATGCATTTCATTGTAGAATTATTTGTGTAGAATTATTTGTTCAAACCGTTAAAATATTGTGTAATGCAGATGATCTTTACAATGCATTAATATGAAAATGTAAAAATAAGATCAATAAATTATAATATTTTACGAGCTTATATATTTATGCCGTATATACATGTAGTACGAGTTAGTTATAACTGCGGCTACTAGGAGCGCTAGACTTCTGTTTTAGTTCTGCAGTGAGCCGAGAGGTGTAGTGGTTATAGTGTGTCGTTCCGCTGTCCA
The DNA here is from genome assembly GCF_021130785.1 of Homalodisca vitripennis. Lineage (NCBI taxonomy): Eukaryota > Metazoa > Arthropoda > Insecta > Hemiptera > Cicadellidae > Homalodisca > Homalodisca vitripennis. The sequence goes on from NC_060215.1 coordinate 120,119,476, forward strand.
CATAAATAAATGATATATTTTAGTATATTGAATAAATAATAATTGATCGCTGCAAGATAAATAAACTGTGAAAAACAATGAAAATCATTAGTGTTTAAAATAGTTGTGCACAATGATATTCAAATTATATAATATAACCGTAAACATAGACCCTAAACTATTGTACCATACCCTCACTAAGTCGTGAATGTAAATATACATTATGAAGATATATTTATTATTTGGAAGCTACTGACCCATCATTTCACCTAGGTGCGGGTCAGTAGCTCATTAAAATCGATTAATGATTGAGAATGAAGGAGGTTGTTAGGTTATGCAAAAACTGTATCAGAGCGTGATACATACCAGCACATAAGTGTTTAAAATTCAAGGAATTGTCAACCCAAGTATGATACTCTGTTGTATCATGGAATACAGGCTGACTGATATTGATTGAGAAATATATTTAGACATTACAACAAGTGATGTACAAAACAATGCTACTCCTCATCGATATATAAATTCTAATATTTTTAACTGGCTACGTTCATGCTTGTTTTTGCTACTGTTATTTTAGAGCTACCTTTGTTATAGTAATGAATCAAATGGGGAGTTATCTCCAAAAACAATTGGTCAAAATTAAGGTAGAAGTGATCAAATTTCTTGTGTAACAAATGGGTTATTATAGTATTATTATGAATAGTAACAAAATATCACATACAATATAACTAAAATTTTAAATCTGCTATTCAAATATTTAACATCTATATAATACTTTAGTGTATGACTCTAGTTATTATGTTCCTGAAAGAAATATTAACTAGTTTTAGGGTTTTAATTTTCTATTTTGTCTCTAAAGTAATTAAGTGAGAACATATCTGTTAAAATCCTTAATATTAGGGTGTAAGCGTTTCTGAAGATGTCGTTAGTACAATCTGTTGTACAAGGTCTTTCTTGGGCCAACAAAAAAAGGCTGAGTTAACTTTAGCTTTTGCACCAGGTGAACGAATTAGCTCGCCCTGTATCCAGTAGGTTTCCCTTTGTTCTCAACTCTTTCTAAAAAGTAAATACATTTAATTAATTTCAATTTCTTTTGTTACCACACCAATGGTTCTTGTCATGGTAAGTGCATCCCATGACTGTTGATGCATCTTTCTCTTTTATTTGGAAACCATTTCTCCAGATGAAATTAAACAGGTTACAGTGCATAGTATATTTATACTTATATTCATTATTATTTTATTATAAAAAAATAACCTATTGTTTGGCGAAATGGTTACTTTCTGACGCACTTTCGTGACTTTCATTTCAGCATGCCAGTTCATGATTTAAATGTTATGTTCAGGCCTGTGCCTTGCTAAATACTGAAAATATAATGTTTAAATAGCGGTAGTAAGTATTTCATAACAATAACCTTAGATGAGGAAGTTCTAAAACACCAAAAAACTTTATAACGTTTTCCAAAACAATCCCGTTAGCTCAATACTCTTCCATACTGTTCTTTGTAAATAGAAGCAGTTGATACTTTTTCCGCTAGGTTACAGAACCACGCGACAGAGAAACAGCAGGTGGCTACTCTTTATTGCCGATTGCTACATATTTTACTAATATACTCGTATTTTGCGTCTATGTTCATTATTACATAATTAATTTAAATTGACTTAAATTGTAATTTTTTTACTTAATTCAGAACCGAGGAAACCTGTTAAAATTAATGTTAAATAAATAACTATGACGATTCAATATGTTCTGTAAGACACTTAACTATAGTTGTTTGTGAATGATATTAAGAACTAAAAAACTGGATGCTGAAGAAAGTTGGCAAAACCAATACTTAAACTTTGTTTAAAGCCTAAAAGGATATAACTATCGTGTATAATAATGATTACAAGTAGACGAAACTCATTTATAACATGACTAATTCAGTATATAATCACGAAAAAAATTTTATAGTAAAATATTCCAGATCACCACACAACATTTATAATATTTTGACGTTATAACTGATATTACATATACGAAAAACACGTTTAAATGAGAATACTTCTTCAGGCAATTCAAATTATAATAATTAGCTATGATAATAATTAATTATGTAGCCTAATGGTTGTTTTTTATATCAAGAACTGAAAAACTTGAAATAAAGTATATATTTGATAAAAAATACTTGTAGTTTGCGCTATAACACGTTTAAAATCTAAAAAGGATATGAGTATTGCTTTTAATACTAATTAGAAGCAGATGTAGTTCACTAGGTAACTTTATACATTTTATTATAAATTATGATGTCTTAATAATTTAACTTTGTTTGTAGTTAATTATTGTTAATTTTCCTTACTGATATGAGGCTGAGTGATTGAGAGGGCTTGATGAACATAATTCCGCCTCTTTAATAGAGGCATATTTTTCTGTTTTTCAGTTACATAATATTAGCATTAATGCATATCATTAACACTTGGAACAATTCAAACCAAGCTAAAGTTTATAAATAAAGTTTAGCTATAAATATAAATTCGGTATAATACAATAATAATACTGTTAATTATCTAACAATGTCTCCCTTCTTAACCGACAAATAGGACGAACTTACTAAATTCAGTTGTGTGTTCTTTTATGATTATCTACCGATTTTTTTTTTCAGAACTACGAAACAAATTTCTATTCTTTTTTATTAAAAGATGGGTGCCCCAGAGCTGTTCTCTTAAATATTTTATAACGATTAGACAAGTACCGGGTCAGAATGTCACTTTGGAAGATTCACGTATGTCCCGTATATGCCAATAGTTAACACAATGTTTCATTTAAATAAATGAAACATTTAACCAAAACTTATTGTATGTAGTAAGCTTTTTTTAATAAAAAATTTAATTTAAGATCAATATCATCTTAAAACTAGTAATCCCTGAAGTAACTTGAAATGGACACATACAGCTCGGTACATTAAAAAAATAGTATTCCATTGTAAATAACTAATGTTTTGATTGGTTCAGAGGTGTGAAACTTGTTGACCAATCGGAAACCTAGTTGGTTACTTGTGATGTAAAGCTACAACAGAACTACTGGGAGCTCTACTTACGTTCTAGTATAGTTTAGCCTTGTAGGCACAGAGTTAGATCCGGATTGAAAGAAGACTCCAGGTTACGGGGTTATCAGTGAACCCGACAAAAAACCAAATAAAAAGTTGTTAGTTCTTTTAGTTTATTAAAATAAGAAGAATTTTTTATATATACCAATTCAAGCTAAATTCAGAAACTATAAAATGATTTAAGTGTTCAAAATTTATAGTGAAATGGGATTTAACCAAAATTATATAAAAATAATATAAATTACTAACTGAGCTCAGTGTGTACAGAAATAAAATTGTAAATTGAATTATACGAGATTAATAATATTTTTTATCTGTTAACACGACAAGACTAGTCATTTGCCAGAACACCGACTCCATTTAAATATTATTATTTATTAATAAAGAATAATCTGGTTATAGTTATTTGTCATGGAGTATCTCCACAAGAGGATACAGTACATAACTAATAAATATATTTTATTAGTCTAACTATGTTATAAATAAATTACGCTTAGGAGCGCCCTTGCTTTGTTCTTTACTACTAGTTCAGTTCCTGTCCACCAGGTTACGGGCTGAGTTAGTTTACACTTGGCACGTTAGGGGCGTCGTTGTAGTTAGATATTATTCTTCTCTTGTTAAATATTATTGGCATTTTATATAAAATTACAAAATGTTCGTGAAATAAATCAAACGTCATTATATTTCTAAGTTTATCCCCATAAATATAAATTCGGTATAATACAATATAAATACAAACAAAACAATACAATCTAGCTTACTTTTATACCCTCTCGTCTGCAGATTTAACTGTATCATTTTTAAATACAATCATGCTACACTAATACCTCAGCAAACATTCTATGTAAATCTATGTGTTTATAATTTGAAAGCTGCAATCAGTCATTCTTACCTGAATGTTGATATGCGGCTCATCTGCTAATCTAGAATAAAAATTAGTTTTCTTCGTCAACGACTGTATAATATTTTCAGTAGGTATATGCTATTAATAGCCACAACAATATAAATCAATATCTAAACAGTTTAATTCAGTGTTATTAGAATACAGCGATCCCATAGTAAAAAATGTATACTTCAATTTTACCATACTTTTATAGTTATAATTGTCACACATGACAATACAGCAACAATATCAGATGAAATATTCATAAATAAAGAAATGAGATACTTAAATAATACAAGGAAAAACAAATGTGAATTTATTATTATGGTGTCAATATAGTAGTACTATTAAGGCTAGGTTATTAAAATGTAGGCCTATATGTTAGTGCTTCAAATTAGATTGAAAACACAGTTTAAAACAATGAGTTATCTATACCGTAATTATAATTCTGGAACATTTTGCAACTTAGTTCTCTTTTCAACCCCTTGAAACGGTATATTGCTTTGTTTAGCTTTTCCCATGATTAAAAAGACATTTTTTGTTTGTTTTTTGTAGATCTGTTTGTGGTATTTTATATAGTTCACTTGATAGTATGTTAGCTCCAATAGTGCTTTAAAAGTGACATATATCGATTTACATGATTTTGATAATAACGTCAAAATCCAAAATTTGTGAAATGAAAGTAATTTTTTTCTTTTTAAGGTTAAGTGTTTGTTGCAATTTGTAACTCTTCAAAAGTGTAGATGGATTTATCTAGAGTCAGATTCATAGTCGTATTTTTAAGATCTTATCCGGTATCTGGTATCACCTTAACTACTATAATGCAGTATCACGTAATGATGTGCGCACACACTAATTTACTTTCGGTTTCTTGATGGATGTAGCGTATATGTCAATAGTTACAATAATACATTGTTAAAAAATGGAAAATTTAACAAACAATTATTATATGTGATGAGTTTATTTTAATAAATATAAAATGTAAGATTGATATAATGTTAAAACAAGTAATCCCTGAAGCTTGAATTGGACAAGTTGAATTTTGTACATTTAAAACAATGGTATTCTATTGTTAATAACTAATCTTTTTATTGGTCCAGAGGTCTGAAACTTGTCGACCAATAGGAAACCTAGTCGTGGTGTATTGCAACAACAAAACTACTGGAGAGCTCTACTTATTTTCTAGTGTGATTTAGCCTTATAGGCGGAGAGTTAGATCCGGATTGAAAGAAGAACCCAGTTTACGGGTATGTAGCCTACATTTACAAATGTGTAATTCATAAACTAGTTCTTCTTTTGTGAAAATATCAACTTTGAGTGACATTTTCAAATTTTACACTTCATCAATGAAACTAATTAAACTGTTCATCTATTTTCAAAATCCCACACTTAAATTATTGTATATACACAACTTCATGTTTCTTTTCAAAATCGAATGAATTAATTTTTACAGCAGAGTTGCCCAATTTATTTGTAACATGGTTGGACTAATAAAATATATTTATATATAATTATAATAAAAATATAATTATAACCTTTTTATTGTTCATTAATCAATAATGATATTTAAATGGAGTTGATGTTCTGGTAAAAGTTACGTAAAAATTATATTTTGCATTATTTTAACTCAGTTGCTCTAAATTACGTATCAGATGTTACCCAGATGTTTCGTATCATATCCTAAAATGCAACGGCTTGGGCATCACGGCAATTTTGAGTTGGCAATGTCACTGTCACTGAGCGCCGACGTAACGTTTCTGATTGTATTCCCTTCCATAACCGGTATTTCCGCGTTTATTTGATGTGTTGTGTTCTAGTCGGTTCAAGACTAAAAAATCTTACTTTCATCAAAGATTTATTAGGATTTTGAGGTAAGTTCAAGTCTCAGTAATTTTTTCCAATAGACTAATATTGTTATTGTTTATCCATCCAATATTCATCACTGTTTTTTTACCTAGCACTACCAAACTTTTTCTAATAAATTTGTAAAACTAAACCAAAACTGAAAATAAAAAGAAACCGTTAATAAATTCTAACGATTTGTTCTTGCCACAAAGGAAGTTAATATTAAAGTCACAATTTGTAACATTGTTTTTTACAGTTAATTCAATAACATAATCAATATGTTTTTCAAAGGCTAGAAAAATCATTGTTTTGAAATCCTGGTAAAAGAAATAAAACATAAACTAAGCTTACATGACGGAGTAGTGTTTCAATAACGTCAGTCGTCCAAGATTCTTGAAAGTAAATAACATCCGGAACCACGTGTGAAAAACTGTAAATTCGTTTATTTTATTTGGTATACTTCTGATATTATATCATAACAGTCAGAATATCACCATTATTTCTCTTTCCAAGATCTACTTGTGATCAGCGTATCCCAGAACTCGTCTTGTGCCACACACAACTCCAGCTCCTGACAAAAGAGAAACGGTTTATATTTTCTCCTAATAAAGAAGTACTGAAGTCAATAGTCGGGTATTCATGAACAGTGTGTTGGCTCAACGCTAGAAATGCTATTTCCACAGTCTAGCTCTAGTGCAAGTACCCCGCCGCTCTGACCATGCACCGCACAAAACAACCAGCAAGAGCCGCACACAAACACATTTAACCAAAATTGTTCGTTTGCAGCCCTTCAAATTAATATTGTAGTTAAGTATAGCTCTACGGCCGACTTTTCAGGATTACTGCTAGTTTGTCGTAACCCGTATCCACTCAGTTCTGTAACGGCTGCCAGAATCGCTATTAAAGCGCCATACCTGGAAATATTTCTTTACTCTTACCACGCGCCCTACTTGTGTACGATATGATGTAATTACATAATAATTACTCTCTTAAATAATAAAATTGTAACAAAGGTTAGATTTAATTAGTGCAATTATGGCCTTAATATATGTATACTTCAGCTGTAATTTTTTAATAAAAAGTATTGTATTAGTTAAAAAGCATCTAGACTGCAGAATATATAGTAGTTTTAAGTACCCCTGAACCAAACGCTGCCATCAGTGCCATCTGTTGAGTGTTATTAAAGCTATGGCAGAGCGCTTTCTGTAACAATAAATGTTATGTAGAATCAGACTTCTAAACCACCTTACCCTACTCGTGAATACAGGCTGTAGGATCACTATCATAAAATAAGACTTGGTTAAAATATACCAATTGAACAAATCTAATGAACTCGTAATGATTTAAAGTCAATAATACTCGTGGCTCTCTGACAGTTGTGATACGTCAAAATAATTTAAATAGACATTTAGTTTTTGGTAAACGATGGTTATTTTTACATATCATTGTCACAGATATCAAAACTGTATAATAGTTCCCAACAGCAGGAATGCCACAAGTTTTAATCTAATGACACTATTGGACCTTAAATGTCACTGATATAAATAATACCTTCAACGTTTTTTACTTCAAAACTTAGATATCATGTTAGAATCAGTTATTCTAACATGATAAGAACATAAGTAACATGGGTAAGAAAATGCTATGCTTACTTACCTACTTTCTAATTGAAGTACCGTATACACAGCAATTACATGTATCTGTATAATTTCTTAGTGTAAGAAAATAAATTAAAAATGGAACAATAATTGAATTTGACAGATTGCTAATCATTCTAAGCGAACATTAACTCAGGCCCCGATTAACACCTTTTGCGGCCTAGACCACACTTTTGTATTACGCCCCTTTAAGCCAAACTATACCGCACCCCGCACACACACCACTCAAACCTACCCTAAAAATAAAACATTATTTTTCTTTACTCTTCAAAACGCGTATTGCTGATGTTTTTTTTGCAAATGAGAGAAACCAATAATTAGTAACAATTCTAGGCGATTAGGTTGTTATTAACCCTCACAGTACCAATATTTAGCTCTGTGACAATACAGGGAGCAGAGGGTTTACTACTATTGGCACTGAAAGCGTTACAAATACGCGAATAACTAAGGTTATAATAACGATACCATTCACATTAAAACACATATGATAATAGTTTTATATGCTATTTCTAAAAATATGTTACTAATCACAGTAAATAATATGTTACGTAATAGTTTCACTTTCATGTAACATATAACTGTGTTACATAGTGAACTAAACTTAATTTAAGTATTAAATTAGGCTGTTTGCATTTTGATACATACCTCCCAGCTGATGCGTTCGTAGCTAAGTAAAGAGAAACATCCTCAGTAATATTTCTACATTAGGATAAAGTTCCTATAGACCACTTCCTTTAAGCCGTTTACAAAGAGACAGTGGATTTTTAGTTTCTAAACTTGCCTGTAAACCTCTCGTAAACAATAATCCTCAATTTGATCTCTTCAGTTAAGCTATCAATTACTCAGGTTGGCAATTCCATGAATAGTTAAACACTTATTGTCTGGTATGTATTACGCTCTGATACAGTTTGAGCATAACCAAACAACCTCCTTCAGTCTCAGTCCCGAACAGGTAACCGGCAGCCATGAGATATCCTTGCACGGGAATTTTGGCCAGATAAAATGGTTTGGAAATTGCCTAGGTAAATTGGTTTGGAAATTGCCCATGTAAATTGGTTTGTAAATTGCCCAGGTAAATCGGTTTAGAAAATGGCAAGGTAAATTGGTTTAGAAACTGTCCAGGTAAATTGGTTTGAAAATTGTCCAGGTAAATTGGTTTGAAAATTGCCCAGTGTTTAAAAAAAACTATCGGCTGTGAGCTGTGTCGCTGGAATCTGATCCATCTTGACTCAGGGGGTCAAAGTTTATTTTGATTTGTTACTAGAGGTCGTAGCGCGTCTCTCTTAGTAAATCAAATCATATCACTCAAACGCTTGATTAATAGTTTTCACTGCTCGGTTTTCGGATACCATTAATTACTCTTTTCAACATAAGCTTTAAGCACCTTCCACCTGTGACTGGATTCGAAAAAACCTACACAGGCTTTTGAAGGAATGAGAAAATCTGGTCGCTTCTGGACATGCCTTTTCAGCAGCAAAACAGCTAGATAGGTTTAATAAGGGAGATTTACATGGCACATACTCTGCAAGATCATTTTTATTTTTGATTCTCGATTGAAGACCTGTGTATGTATTTGGCATTTATCAATATTTATCTCAAGTTTCTCAATTAAACTGTAGGTCTTGGTCTCCACACTTCCAGATTTTTGGCGTACACTGGGTAAGAGTTGTACCTGTCGTTCTTAGACGCAAGCATTGGTCAGTGAAACATTCTGATTTGGTCTTTGTGACACGTTAGGTGTGGAGCCTATGATGAGAGAGTAACTGGTATGTTAGATTTTCTTTAAGGACCTCTTTGCTCATAATATCAATAAATTTACTGCAAATGTCGGATGTAATGTATGATACATGAGCTTTGCCTTTGTTTCCATATTTACTAAGTGTTGGGCAAGAAAAGGATGAAATTCACATATCAGATCAGTAAAAAATTCGGTTTTATGTAGTTTCAAGTATTTGATTGTCACCTCAAATTTAGAAGACCTCTACTAGATAGAAACTTCACAACGAACACAACTCTAGTCAATATTTCTCACCAATATTTGACTTCTTCTTGGCATTACCTTTGAATTAGTTTGGTGATATTATAAATAGCCTTTCTCCTTGAAATAAACTTCAAAACATAAGCCCTGTGTTCGTTAGATCGTTCATGTTTCTCAACTAATGAAACAAAATTTTTGTCATTAAATATTAAATGAAAGATTTAGGTCTTCCCTCTTTGAGCGCGTGTGTGTCTATGTTTTAATTCATATTATATATTTTATTAGTACAATTTTGTTGTGGTCGAAAAAGCTTTTGAGAACATTTTCTGAAAACGTTACTTATATAATTCAAATTACCAGTGTATACACATATTTTAAGTACAACAAGAACATGCTTTTGAAAGATTTTAGCGTTAAATTAGACTATTTGGGGATAAATAGATGTAAACAATAAAATATAAATATATTTACTAATGAAATAAACAAATATCTGGTTTTAGTATTCTGTTTCGCGCCACCTTCCCGACAACGTGCTGTCGCTAGGAACAGAGCGCGCTTAGTACTGAAGACGGCCGCCAGGTGACAGGCCATAGATTCCATCCAAAGAAAGAACGAGTTTCCGGACTTAGTTCGTAACTGAATCCTAACCTAGTTCTTCTACAGCAATACAACATACATATTCATTTAGTAACGTGAAGATAACTACAACAAATAAAAATTTTAAGTAAACAAAAACTACTTTTATTATAATAATCGCCATTTATAACGGCCATTTTCAGGACTATTCTAATTTAACAAGACAAGTTCTGAGAATCCTGATAGGTGGTCTCGTACCTCAAAAACATACCAGCCAATTTTGATCAGACTTTCTATACTCATTCATTACATGGTATACTATACTACAATATAATCTTCATTCTTAGACCGCGCCTATTTTTGGGAGATATATCGATTTTACATGTCAAATACTGGAAAAAAAACATGGATACCGTTCGTAACAAACATACAAGCCGATTTTTATAAAACTTTCTATACACATTCATTAAGTAGACTACTACAAAACATACAGCCCTCATTCTTATGCCGCGCCCTTTTTGGAGCCACACCGATTTAACAGGCTATGTGCTGAAGAAACCAATCTATAGATGGCCGTACCTCAGAAAACCGCTATTTTTAGTTTTAGAATGCCTGTTGTAGATTCTATAGATTATTTTTTTGTATTTGATCTTTTTCTTTTCGAATAATAGAATTCATTTAGTTTTGTTATTTGAACTAGTTCAGGATCTAGGTTAGTGGTTGTACAGGAACTAGGTCAGGAGTAGTTCATGAACAAGGTTTGCATTCGTATCAGAGGATTAGTTCATTTAATAGATGGGCAATTTCACACTGCTATCCAATCTTGTGTGAGACGAATCAACACGAGGAATTTACTAGCTGTACTGAGTAAAGCCCCAGTTTGTAATTATGCTGGAAACAACCACTACATAGTGAAAATAATACTTGTACATAATTATTTTACCGCGAATTCAAACATGGCTAAGGTATATACGATTTATAGACTGAGAATATATACTCCAGAGTTAGACTCTTACCATCGGGGTGTCAGGCCTAATATTAGCCTAGCACCCCACTTTTTTGTGGATTAAAGATAAAACTCTACTTTTAGAAATTATATTTTGCGTTTTTTTAGAATATAGTATAATGTTTGTTATTCTATGTGTCACAAGTTAACTGTACAAAGACATGTGGTATAGGTTACATATTAAGAATAGTTAAAAATGAATAAAAAAGTATCTATAACTGAAGTTTAAAAACATGCAAACAATCTTTATTTGCAATTAATATAGATAAATGTAAGAAATATTAATACCTAGGTAATACAAAGGATCATCCAAATTGACATACGGTACAGAATTACAACAACGACAGACGCGTGAAGGAGTTTTGTATCGTTTTATTTGCTCCAATCGAGTCTCCCCAAAAACAAACCAGAGAATCTGGAGAATATTCGGTCTTTGTGACACGTTAGGTGTGGAGCCTATGATGAGAGAGTAACTGGTATGTTAGATTTTCTTTAAGGACCTCTTTGCTCATAATATCAATAAATTTACTGCAAATGTCGGATGTAATGTATGATACATGAGCTTTGCCTTTGTTTCCATGTTTACTAAGTGTTGGGCAAGAAAAGGATGAAATTCACATATCAGATCAGTAAAAAATTCGGTTTTATGTAGTTTCAAGTATTTGATTGTCACCTCGAATTTAGAAGACCTCTACTAGATAGAAACTTCACAACGAACACAACTCTAGTCAATATTTCTCAACCAAATATTTGACTTCTTCTTGGTATTGCTTTTGAATAAGTTTGGTGATATTAGAAATAGCCTTTCTCCTTGAAATAAATTTTAAAACATTACCCTTAGTTCGTTAAATCGTTCATGTTTCTCACGTAGTGCAACAGAATGTTTGTAATTAATACCTGAAATGACAGATTAAACTTTTCCCTCTTTGAAGGTGTGTGTGTATATATTTTAATTCGTATTACATATTTTATTATTAAAAATTTGTATTTTTCGCGTTTTTGAACGTTTTCTGAATAAATAAATTAAAGTTGCATAAATAAATTAAATAACATGTGTGTTCATATATTTTAAGTACAATAGGAACATATGGTTTTCAATTTTTAAAGGAAAATTTAAAAATGAAACTGGTAACTGGACAACAAAAACAAAGGGAACCCCTTTCTATGTATATAACTGAGGTTAGAGAAATCTCAAATATTTTAAACTGTAACTACAGTGAAGAAGAACTAGTGGAAATTATTAAGCTTGGAATATATCAGGAAGATAGGACTAGGTTACTATTCATGAACAATCAAACAAATTTTGTGGACCTTGATAGGTTATGTATACAAGCTAAAAATGTGACATATGTAAATTACCAAAGAAGAAATGTTTATGTTCAAAATGTTAATGTTAAGCCAAGATTTGTCAGTAATATTCAGGAAGTTAAGAAATGCTATAATTGTAATCGAGTAGGTCATATTGCAAAAAATTGTTTCAGACTGAACAATAATTTAAGAAATTATAAAAACAAAAATTGATTCGAGGGAGACGTTTTGTAACCTCTCAGGATGCCCCTCCCAATAAAAAGTAAACTTGTAAATATTAAATGCATGCATAACAGTAATAAATTTAGTACTTTTTCAGTACTACGAGCGCTCTATTCCTAGCGACATCACGTTGTCAAGAAGAACGGGGAAGCTGGCGCTGGCGCTAGACAGAAACTTAAAATAAGTTATTTGTTTGATCGATTAATACATTTTTATTTTATTGTTTAAATCAATTTTTGTCTTCCTTGTACTTTACATAAACCAAGTTCTTGCTGTATTTAAAATATATTATTTGCACACATGTTATTTAAATGATTTAAGTGAACATTTCAGGAAATGAACACACAAGTTTTTGAGAGATATAAATATGTAGCACCATTAAATGGCCTTAATTTTAGCCAAATAAATGTTTAAATTTTAAACCAAATTGTTTTACAAGATTTATAATTTTTAAAATAAATCTTACAAGCACAATCAATTATTTTAAGATTTTTGAAAGGACGCAACCCATATTTATAATAGAAGTTTTACTTTGTAAAAGTTTTCATTATTTTCATGATCTCGTAATTATACTGGGAAAAGTAAATGAGTTTTAGATGTAGTTTGCGCCTTAGAATGAGACATATCGTAAAATTCAAGAACAAAGTGAATTAAATTAAATTATTTAATGTTTGCTTATGTGACAAAATGAAGATGGCCACTAGGACAGCCACCTATCAACATCTCATGCTAAATGTGATGATTTAATTACGACCACTAAACTACGTCAACAACTGTCAAATAATTATATGTATAGCTAACGCGACATAAACTATTTCTTCACTAATGGAATAATCCCAAAACTGAATCATCCTATGATATGTACTGTGCACTGTATATTTTTACTGTGATGCTGCATACATATGTGAACATATTTTGCACTTTTAGTCTTCTTGAGTTCATTTCAATATATATATAAGTAGATATGAATATGGGGTTCCTAGACCACTTTTGGGACAGACAGAAAATCAATGTAAAATACTGTTCATTGAACCATAAACGAATCTATAAATCATGAACTAAAAATAAACGAATCTATAGCTGTTTGATTCTACTTTCTTAAGCTGAAACTTAGTCAAATATGCTTCGAATCAATCTAATGATCTCATATCTGCTTCAAATCAACGAAAATTCTGTTGTAAATATATTAAAATCTTAATGAAAAATCTTGGAAAAGTTAAAGAAAAAATTATTGAAAAAATAGTATAAAGAATTTAAATTACCTCATACCAACCAATATAGTAATAAAAGTACTATTTTGTCCTATAACTATACTATTTTTTCAATAATTTTAAGTCTTAGTTTACAGATTTTTCTATAATAAATAGAAGAATCTATCACTGTTTCACCAGAAATTGTGCTGATTTCTGTCAAATTCAAGTAAAAATCATTACTTTTTCAAATTCATAGTTAAGAAATTTTCCCTATTTAAATGGAGAGGAAAAAGGTATCATGTCCATACTGCAAAAAAGATATTTTTGAACACCATTATACCCGACATTATAATTCGAAAAATCATCTAAAAAATAAAGATATTTATGAAAAAGAACTAAATTATTTGAGGAATTGGGCTAAAGAAAATCAAATTGTCGATCATGAAAAGATGTACGATATAGAAAAATTGCGTGAATTAAAGAAAAGCTTTAAGGAAGATAAAAAAGATCTCAATCTATTTAATGATGAAAAAATTCAATCAATCGCTGAAAAATTGTCCATAGAAACAAACGATAAAACTAAGTCTGAAATGATCGAAGAAATTGACAAAACTCTTAATGAAAAACCTGAAAATATCATAGATGTAGAAGTTTTATCCTCAATACACGGTCTTTTCAAGCAATACATTTTAACGAATTTAAACGATAAGTTCATGTCAATTTACAAATATCTATCAATTATGGGGCCTGAAATTAAAAGTTTAATCGAAAAATTTCAAGAAAATGTTAAAAATATGAAGGGCTATCTCTCTTTAGAATGTGAATACGAACGAACTTTAGTAAACGGTGAACGACAAACTTGCCCAATGTACTTTACTATAAAAGCAGACGAAATCTTCGACGTAAACGACTTTATTACTAAGCAATTTAATAAATTAACACATCGAGAACAGACAAATCATCCAAATAGAGGTTCAGGATGGACATTTAAAAGATGCAAACAACTAGTTTTGAGCATTAATAAACACGAAATAATGAATGCAGGATCATATATCGATTTACCACAAGAGATAAAGGTAAAAAAAGCTTGTATAAATATCAAAAATAAAGATGATTATTGCTTTATTTATTCTATCCGATGTGCTATTGAAAAACCCGAGACACATGTTGACAGAGCAAAACAATATGAAAAATTTGTAAATGACGAGATATTTTCAGGTTTCGAGTATCCAATGTCCTTAAAAGATATACAATTATTTGAAAAACGAAGTCACAATTCCAAGTACAAATATCCGAAAATGTCAATAAATATCTACAGTTATGATGAGAAACTCAATATTGTTCCGTTGCAAATTTCTGAAAAATATGATGCCGAGTTAGAAATCGATTTATTGTATGTTAAACAAGAAGACAAATCTCATTATGTTTTGATAACCGATTTAAATAAACTCGTGAGTTCTCAGTTATCCAAGCATAAGGAAAGAAAATTTCTTTGTAGACGGTGTTTAAGCCATTTCTACAAATCTGGAGATTTAACAGATCATTTAGAAATTTGCAAACAACATGAAGTTTGTAAGCCAATTATGCCGTTTCCAGGTCAAACAACATCATTTACTAATTATCAAAAGAAGTTTAGCCATCCGTACGTTATTTATATGGATTTTGAGAGCATATTAGAAAAAATTCCGACATGCAAGAACAATCCGCAAAGATCGACTACAATCAAGATTCAGAAGCACATTCCTTATGGTTTTACTCTATATTTAGTTTCGAATGTGACCAATCGCATGTATAAACCGATATGTTATCGTGCCAAAAATGAATAAGATTTGCCAAATGTTCCTGCAAAATTGTTTGAAGAACTCAATAAAATATCAAAATACATAGCTACAAAATATAATTCTAAGAACAAAAAACCTATGAAATTGACTGAAGAAGAAGAAATTTCATACCAAAATGCAAACGTTTGTCATATCTGTGAATGGTCTGCTTATGATGTTGGGTCAGTTCAGTATGGTTTTACTCCTGATAGTTGGAAAGATAAGAGTTATAATAAAGTGAGAGATCATTGTCATTTAACCGGCAAGTTTCGAGGCGCAGCTCATGCATGTTGCAATCTGAATTTGAAATTTCCACAAAACATTCCAGTTTTCTGTCACAATATGAGTAACTATGACACACATTTGTACATAAAAGAATTAGCTAAGAAATATGGAAACGTTGATTTGATCGCAAACTCAGAAGAAAAATATATAAATTACTCTGTAAATTCTGGATACGGGTATGAGTTTGATGGTGACAAACCTAGAAAGTTCATAAAATTCTCTTTCGTAGACACATTTAGATTCATGGCATCGTCTATTGAAAAGTTAGCTAAAAACCTCAAGAAAGAAGACTTCAAACATACAAATCATTTTATACAAGATGGTCTGAACGCAATTCTAGAAAGACAACCAAATGACGAAGAAGAAATCTTTAAAATTCTATCTGGAAAAGGCATATTTCCTTACGAATTTATCGATAGTATTGAAAAACTTGATTACACAGAAGACCTGAAAATTCAAGATTTCTATTCACTTTTGACAGACGAGAGCATATCTGAGAAAGATTATCAACACTATTTGAGCGTTTGGAACAAATTAAAAGAGAAAAATCTAGGAAATTACTCTGATCTCTATAACATCCAAGATGATTTATTGCTTGCCGATATATTCGAAAATTTCAGAAACATTTGCTTAAAATGTTATAAACTCGATCCGGCACACTATCTAACAGCTCCCAGTCTTGCATGGGACGCTATGTTAAAATTAACGAAGATAGAATTACAGTTAATTAGTGATTATAATATGTATTTGATGATTGAAAAAGGTATTCGCGGAGGCATTTCTCAATGTATTAAACGATATGTGAAAGCAAATAACAAATATTTGAAAGATTTTGATAAGACAAAGCCCGAAAACTATTTGTTATACGTCGATGCTAATAACCTTTATGGGTATGGCCTAATGCAAAAACTGCCGTTTAGTGATATCAAGTGGATGGATCCAAAAACTTACACAACTGCAGAATGGAAAGAAACAATTTTGGAACTCACCGGCGACGAAGATTATGGCTATATTCTTGAAGTCGATCTTGGATATCCAACAAATTTACACGAACATCACAAGGATTTGCCTCTTGCTCCTGAACATTATAAAAATAAGTTGTGCACCACTCTATTAGATAAAACTGAATACGTTGTTCATTCGAGAAATTTGAAATTCTATCTGGAACAAGGAATGGTGTTAAAACATGTGAATAGAGTTATCGCATTCGATCAGAAGCCTTTTATGAAAGATTACATTGATTTTAACACAAACATGAGAACCAAAGCTACAAGTGACTTTGAGAAGGACTTTTACAAGTTAATGAACAACTCAGTTTTTGGAAAATCTATGGAAAATGTGAGAAACAGATGTGATATTAGACTAGGAAATGAAGAATTTTCAATGAAACAAGCTAAGAAAACAAATTTCAAATGCTTTAGTATCTTTGACGACAACTGTATAGCGAGTCACATGTATAAACAGAAAGTAAAATTTAACAAGCCGATCTACATAGGATTTTCAGTTCTCGACCTCTCAAAATTGCTAATGTACGAGTTTTATTACAACAAATTAAAGAACTATGATCCAGATTTGAATCTGTGTTACATGGATACAGACAGTTATTTTCTAGAATTAAAACGTGATCCTTACAAAATTATTAAAGAAAATTTGAATGACTTTGATACGAGCGATTATCCAAAAGATCATGAATGTTTCGGTACTAAAAATAAGAAAGTCATAGGAAAATTCAAAGACGAACTAAATAGCGAAGTTTTAGAAGAATTTTGTGGTTTAAGATCAAAGATGTACTCGTACAAATATCTAGACAAAAATCCAGTTAGGTGTAAAGGAATTAAGAGAAGCGTTGTAAATAAAACAATAAATATCGAAAACTTGAAGAGATGTTTGTTCGAAGATAAAGAAGAATTTAGGGAGATGACAGTAATCAAAAGCTACAAACATGAGTTGTACACAGTTACCATAAACAAGCTGGCACTGAACGCTAAAGATGATAAGAGAATTGTCCTAGAAAATAAGATCGATACAGTACCTTATGGCTATAAAAATGAAGCAAAATCTGATATATTAGATGAGTTAAATAAACTTGGAAACTTTGACATGTAAATGGAAGATGATTTGATTCACTGCCACAAATGCAAGAAAAAAACGAAAAATATAGATTCTAAAATCGTTCAAACTCAAAACGGATTGTATAGAATTGCAGCAAAATGTTCAAAATGTAAGACAAATAAGAGTAAATTTATAAAGAATCCAAATGAAAAACAAGTAAAGAAAGAATCTAAGAATAAGGAAGAAATCGAGATTGAAGCTAGAGAAATTCATGCACCAGTACGAAAAAAGTTTAAAAAGAGAAAAATTATAACTTTAGGAATTGACGATTTATGGGCAGCAGATTTAGTTATAATGTCTAACTATTCGGATCAAAATGATGGATTCAAGTATATGTTAAATGTTATTGATACTTTCTCAAAATATGCTTGGTCAAGAGCTATCAAAAGAAAAAACGGTAAAGATGTTTCAAAAGCCTTCGAAGATATAGTAAAAGATGCCATAAGGATCAATCACAAACCTCCTAACCTACTTCATACAGATAAGGGTTTAGAGTTTAAAAATAAAGAATTTAACGATGTTTTGAGAAAATACAACATTAAGATTTATCATACTGAAAATGAAGAGAAATCAAGTATTGTAGAGAGATATAACAGAACTCAAAATGAGAGAATGAAAGTAATTTTTGAGATTAATAAAAACTTTAAATGGATCGATATTCTTCAAAAAGTCGTAAACAATTATAACGATACAGTTCACAGCACAATAAAAATGAAACCGAAAGACGTAGATAAAGATGCAGAAAAGGAGTTATTAGAGACTGTTTTCAAGTATATTCCACCAGAAATTCACACGAAAACTAAATTTAAAATCAATGATCATGTAAGAATTTTTAGTAAAAAAACAACATTTTCGAACAAATAAAAGAACAATTGGTCAAGAGAAATCTTTGTGATTTATCAAATTAATAACACAGATCCTGTAACTTATAGTATAAAAGATTTAAATAATGAAGAAATAACCGGAAAGTTTTATGAATATGAATTGAGAAAGTCAAAGCTTTAATTTTTTCTATATAAATGGAGGCTGAAAAGAAATGTATAAAGTGTCAAGAATTTAAAGATTTGACGAAGTTTTCTCAAGATAAGACTAGAAAAGATGGATTATACTATTATTGTAAATATAACAGAGAATTATACGATAAAATAGAAAAATTAACGTTAGAAGAGAAAAAATGTTGCGTTTGTAAAGAAATTAAGGATATTTCCAAATTTTACGATTGGCATTATAGTAAAAATAAAAAACATGCACATTGTAAAGATTGTGCTAAAAGAATTATTCAAAAAAGTCAAAAGAAACCGACTCTTTGCGAGTGTGGACGAATCATTCAATGGTTACCTCATCTTCAAAAACATTTACAGACAAAATATCATAATTCGAGAGTTTAACATGTTCATCGTGTAATTTAGATATTCTATAAATCAGTCGAGATTCTGCCATATTTGTAGTAAAATGATTTCCGTTGTATAAAATATTCAAAGATTCTTTCATTTGGTTATACAGATTGATAGAATTTGGTTCGTCATCAATGAACAAAATCTCTAATTCAGGATAATTTATTTTTAGATGTTTTAATCGGTTTGGTATTTCTCGTTTCTGAGCTCTGATAACGTAATAAGGCCATTCCCACATGTGATTCTTCTTAATTAACACAAAAACATGGTGTTTTTTCTTATCAAAATCTTTACAAACAAGGTCTGGTTTCATTAAGTCAATTTTTACACTTTGTTTTGCGATTATTTCCGTTTTGATTTCATCTTTAATTTGCAAGTGTTTAACTTCGTCCTCTAAATATTTAATCTTGTTTTCAAGTTTGTACTCACCAAATTTACGAATACTTGGCAAAACTTCTTCTAAAACCCAATCTTGAAACATTTCTGCTATCTTCGTTTTTGATTTCAGTATTAAAGAATATATGCCCGGTTCATTAATGAAAATAGTGTTTTTTTGAAAGTTTGAAGGCAAGAACGATTCGTTCCCCCCTTCTGAATCTATATTATCGTAGTTTTTTATATTTGTCTTTAACGTGATCTCTAATCGCTTTCATCGTATTTTTTAATTCCAATATTTCTGCAATATCTTTTGCTCAAAATTCATTATTTTCGTCAACAAATGTTAAAATTTCTTTATTATTGAATTTGAGTAGATTCACAGCTGACTCCATTTAGATAGAAAAGAAATTTAACTAGTAATTTTTATTTCGAGAATAAAGGCCAGATTCATTAACGAAAATAGTGTCAGGATGAAGATTTTGAAAGGGTCTATGGCATAGACTCTTGTAATTTATATATTTAAAGGCTATTTTCTCGTCATTATCAATATTATTTATGATAGCTTGTCTAGTATTTTCATATTGTAAAATTTCTGCAACATCTTTAGCCTTAAACCAGATCACATTGTTTTCGTCTACAATCGTTAAGATATTCGTGTTATCGAATGTAAGTTGATTATTTCTTAGATCTATGACTGACTCCATTTAGATAGAAAAAAATTTAACAAGCAATTATTATTTTGAGTTTAAAGGTCGAAAATAGTGTCTGGATGTAATTTTTGTAAGAGTCGCGATTCGATACCCTTGAAAATGTATATCTTCTAGTCTTTTCTTGAAAGTTTAAAGGTAAGCTATTCAATAGCTCCCCATGATTCATGTCCGTTGCTTCAACAATCTTAAATATATTGTTGTTTTACTCTCATTATTTAATAAATTTCCCTCAGAGTCTTGTATAGTTAGAACGATTTTTTGAATTCTTTTAATATTTTTTCTAATTAGAATATAATCAATTTCATTCGGTTTTTCACTGATTTTTGATCCATAAGCAACATTTGGAAAGAAAGTGTACAAAATTTCCGATTCTTTGTGAAGATGTTCGGTATGATTTTCAAAACTAGGTTCAACGAGATTACAATGTACTTCAATTACATCAAACGGTCTAAATTTTGGCGTTTTATTTCCTAAATATACCTGATTTGGCTCAATAGTTTCTTGAACAAACCCTAATAAATCTACTATAATTGCTGAAAACATTATTCTTACTGGTGATTTTATTTGAATTTTATTAGAGAGATAATTTTTTTGCATTTCAAACTTGTTTTCGTCAAAGTTTAAAGATTTATCTGATTGTTTGAATGTTTTCAGATAATTTTTAAGGGAATTTTTTATTTGATCGAAGGTATAATATCCTTTGTTTAAACCATAATATTTTGTTATGTTCTTCTCACTAAATCCTATACAATAAGGAGAACTTTCACTAATATTTATTACAAAATTTTCAGAATAAAAACCGCTTAAACCGATAAAATAATTTGATTCTTCCTCTAAATGAATAGGATGTTCCAAGTTTAAAAATAATTTAGAGCTTTCTGAAGTCAACTTGAACATCTTCATTTTCCCAAGCGTTGCTTCAAGATGAAAATCTTCTATTTAAATGGAGAAATTTTTAAAGCAAAAAGATCAGATAAAACTTCAAACTTTTGAAGAAAAAAAGAAAGATCAACCAATCAGATTGTTAATTGTTGGTTCAAGTGGATGTGGAAAAACAACTTTATTATTGAATTTTATCTACAATAGGTTGATTCCTTATTCCAATTTGTATGTTTTTAGTAAATCTTTAGAACAAGACGCCTATAAAAAATTACAAGAAAGATTTGAAAATATTGAGAAAAACTTAAACAAAAAAATATCACATTTTTATAATGCTTCTGAGGACATAGTTCCGTTAAGCAAATGTAAACCCAATTCGTTAATCGTTTTTGATGATTGTATTTTGGAAAATCAGGACGTTATTAAGGAATATTTCGTAATGTCTCGTCACAAAAACATATCTTGTATCTATCTTTCCCAATGCTTTTCAAAGGTTGATAAACAAGTTATTAGAAATAATTTGAATATGTTGTGTGTTTTTAAGCAAGATGATCACTATTCGAGAAAGATTTATAACAATTATGTTGGTTCTGATATGAGTTTTAACCACTTTATTGAGTTGTGTGATAAAATTTGGAAGGAAGACTACGGATTTTTAACAATTAATCTAACTTTGAAGCCTAAAAATGGTAAATATTTGAATAAATTTTCTGATATAAATGCTGCTTAGTGGTCTGACAAATTTACTCGATAAAATATTTGTTACAATTATTTTTACATTATCTTTACTTTTTATTTACATTATGAAAACAACTGAAAAACGGTAAATCTGTTCACGTTTTCACGCTTCGTGTTCACGTTTTACGTTCCACGTTCACGTTTTCACGCTTCGTGTTCACGTTTTACGTTCCACGTTCACGTTCTCGTTCTCGTTCTCGTTCACGTTCACGTTTCAAAATTTTCCTAAATAAATGGCGAACGTAACTTCAGAAGAAGCAAAAAAACTTGATCAAATAGAAAAGAAATTAATCAAAGAATTTAAAGAACAGATTCGAATGGATGAAAAAGAACAAGAATTTATTCAAAAAATTAATCAACCTGTAACTTCTGCAATAAAAAATGTTGAGGGCAAAATTGAAAATGTTTTAAGCGATAATCAAAATTTAATGAATTTGGTTCCAGTTGTACGACAGTTTGCCGATATTTCGATACCAGAATCTGAGTTTGAATTGCCAAAATTACCATCGTCGACACCATTTAGACCTCGAATCATTGAAGACTCTACCATAGTTGAACCAATAAGTCCTGGAACAACGGATATAATAATTGGTGAAATTGGTAAAAAATTTCTTCCTAGAGCAAAGGATGATAAATTTGGTTTGTATTGGGACAGAAAAAAGAAAAGTTTTATGATTGGAAATTTGCCAGTGAATTTTGAACATAATGATATCATTATTAATGAAAAAACATATGAAGGAACTCAAGGTTTATGGAGATTATTACCAGACCATAACGCTCCAAAAGATAATTTATATTCTGAAGAAGATTTGAAAAAGTATACAGAAATTTTATGGGAATCTGACTCAATTTACAAAAATAATGATCCATCTACTAAGAAGCCTAAGTCAAGTAAAGGTAAAAAATATCTCAATTTGATTAAACCAATTTGGGAAAAACGAATCGAAGGATCAGGTGTAAGAAAATACAGTGATAATAAGATTGAGTACAGATATATCAACGATTTGACAAAACTCGATGGAATTATTAATTATATTTATGCTCAAGAAAAGGCTGGAAACAACAATTTTTTGAACGAAAAGAAAGCAATTAAAGATTTTATTTCGAACAAACTTGACGAAATGATTGAAAAACCTGATGGAATTAAATATTTAAAACGAATTTTGCCGGCAATAAGTTCATCTATGATTGAGGGTAGTGGACTTTTGAATGATTTTATCAACAATTTACCTTTTGAATTACACGTACCAACTTATCAGTATCTGGGGCCTGGCACAAAACTCGAAAAAAGACTAAAAAGAGGAGATCCTGGTATAAATAAATTAGATCAAGCTGCTATGGAACACGATATTTTTTATGCAAAACATAGAGACACAAATTCCAGACATATAGCAGATAAAGTTTTGCAAGATAAAGCAATGGATAGATTTTTATCAAAAGATGCTAGTTTAGGTGAAAGATTTGTTGCGCTTCCAACAGCTGGAGCAATGTTTTTGAAGAGAAAACTAGGAATTGGAATCGAAGAGAACTTGAAATTTTAACTATATAAATGGAGGTGAATGTAAATTTCAGCAAAAATCAGAAAGAAAAAATAAAATCCGCTTTTAAGAAGAAAATACCCGTTAGTATTCAATTTAAAATAGATCAACTAAAAAATGGCGAAGATAAGATATTTTTAACAAATAGACAATGCAATAAACTCGAAAAACATAAGAAAAACAATAAAGGAACCAGAATAGAATTTTCTTATAATCAGTTGAAAGAACTTAAAAATGGTGGACTTTTGAAAGATTTATTAGATTTTGGAGAAAATATTCCAGTTGTTAAAAATGTTGTTCCTTATGTTCGTAAAGCTGCTCCAATCGTTAAAAAGGATGTGATTCCTATTGTTCGAAACATTTTAAATTGGTTAGATAAAGAGTTGGAAGATGTTACAGGATCTGGATTAGATGAAAAAACTTTGAATTAAGTGAAATCAAACATTGAAAAAAAAATTTAAACCTTTAACATTCGGGGAATTGGAAGAAATCTGCAAAAATATTAAACATTTTAGAGGAATCTTCATGAGAGATACATTACCTGAAAAAGTTAAGAAATTTGAATGTGGAATTGTGAATTTAGACTCGATTATGGGAAGTGGAACGCATTGGATTTGTTATTATAAAAATGATAAGAATGCATGTTATTTTGATTCGTATGGAAGAATTGAGGACAAACCACCTATAGAATTGATTAAATATTTGAAAAAATCAAGCGTCTACTACAATGATTCTCAGATTCAAGACTATAAAGATCCCCCAATTTGTGGTCATTTATGTGTTTTTGTGTTGAATGAACTGAGTGATGGTAAAGATTTTAAAGAAGTTGTTAACAAATTATTACTTAATAAATATGGATTCACAAAATATTTTTGACGTATTTGGAACACAAATTATTCAAAATGTAGATAATAGTTTGAATTTTGATAGTTTGAGAAATGAGTTTGATAACAAGTTAGAAAATGTATTACAAAACCTTCCAGATTCAGATATGTTTGCTGTCGAGATTGAAGATTTTAAAGCAGAATATGATAACAAACTTGCAAATTTCATGAGTTCAAATGAAGTTGCTGATAAAATAAAAACATTGAAAAAAGAATTTGAAGATGGTGCAAAAAAAATATTTACCAATTTAATGTCTCATATCGAAAAAGCTGATAAAATTACTGAAGCGATCAAAGTTGAAAAGAATTATGTTAGTTTGGCTAATAAAAAAAGAATTGTCGGTGTTCGACCTGGTATTGACAAACATGATGTTGTTGTTAAAGAACAAATTTTAAAACCTCTAAAATTATCAGAAAACATCGATATTGTTGATTTACATGATCCGAATGTTAAAAATGCCTTAGATTTTAAAGGAAAAAGAATTAGCAGTGTTAGTAAAGGAATTAATCCATTTGATGTTGTTGTAATGATTCAATTAGAAGATCCTATTAAAATGTTTAATGAACTAAAACAAAATTATGAGAATCATAAACAGCATGTTAAAGATTTTACAACAGAAGTCTATGAAAAACTTGATGAAAGAAGTAAAAGATCAGTAGACGATGTTGGTGAAATTAATGAAAAACTTACTAGATTTAAAGAGTCTTTTGATAAGTTTAGTTTAGATGCTACGAAAACTTTTGAGAATATTGGTCATAAATTTGTTGAATACAATGATTCTTATGCTGTCAAATTTCAAAAATTAGAAGAAAAAATTAATAAGTTCGAGGAAGATCTTACTGAAATAGGTATTCTCGCAGGGTTTTATGCATGATAAAATTTCCTTATATAAATGGCGCTCATATACTGTGTGAGATGTAAAGAAAAAACTGCAACATGTGATATAAAATACTATGCAAATATCAATGGAGTTAAAAGAGTTTCTGGAAAATGTGCTGAATGTAACGCTAAAAAGAGCCAATTTATAAAAACTTGAAATTTTTTCCTAATAAATAGAGATGGCGGGACATTACAGTGCTTTCGATCTTTTTATAATGCAACACGAAAGAGATTTGAAAAAAGAACATTGGGATGATATTTCTCAAAAATATGAATTATCCGAAGATATGATGAGATTATACGTAAACAAATTGAATTGGTATAACATTGCTAAATATCAAAATCTGTCCCCAGAGTTCATTCAAGAAAATATACATTATCAATTAAAAGATCATATGTCTGTTCTTTGTCTCTATCAACACTTGAGTATAAAATTTTTGGATGAAAATAAAGATACAGTTGATTGGAACAATATTATAGATAGCGGTTACTATCCTGTGCAAATTTTATTGAAATATGTGGCCGAAATTGCAAAATTTAAGGAAGAGAATCCCGAATATGACGAAGTAGATCATTAATAATGACTAAAATTTATATCTTTTCTTATAAAAACGTACATTAGATCGATGAAAAAATGATATCTTTCTTATACATGATGTTTAAAATTTCTAAATTTTCTCTTATTAAATGGCGGACTACAGAAAATATGCTAGTGATATTGAAAGGGCGGAGTTTAAAAATTTCTATCCAAGTAGTAAACAACATTTGAATGAACCGAATAAAAGAACTGAGTTTAATATTGATTTTGGAGATAACTTTTGCTCGTCTAACTTCCAGTTTTATATTTCTGGAACTTTAACAAAACAAGATGGTCAAGCATATCTTGGAACTGATAATGTTAGATTAATCGATAATTTTATACCGTTTTTATTTTCTAAGATTGAAGTAAGAAAACACAATAAATTGATAGAAGAAGTCGAAAACTGTGGTCAGTTAAGCACTATTAAAGGAACTATTTCGTATTCAAAAAGTGATGTATTTTCAAACAGTTTTGAATCAACTTTTAAATTTGGACAATTTGAAGCGGTCGGTGATTTAGCACATTTCGGCTTAGGATTCTTTGAAAATGTAAATTTTCCAATCTATAAAGGTGGATTTTACATTAGTTTCATAAGAGCTGAAGACGATGATGTGATTCTGAAGACTGCAACTGGAAATGTTATGCCTGTTGATGGCAAAATTACAATTAACGAGTTTTTCATTAGAGTTCCGATGATTTATTACAAAACCACGAGTAAAATTCAGTTGATTGATGAAATTACAAAATCTCAAAACATTATGTTTAATTTTCTAGATTGGCAATGTATTGAGCAAAAAGGTATTTCCGGAACAACTTATTCGTTCGATATCACAAATATTTATAGAAATATCTTCAATCCTAAGTTTGTTATTATAGGTTTTCAAACAGATAGACAGAATAATCAAGAGAAAAATCCTTCAAAGTTTGATAGTTTGAATGTAAAAAATATCAGAGTAAAATTGAACGGTTCTTATTATCCAGATGAATTACAAAATTTAAACATTTCAGGAGGTCTTTTCAGAATCATGTATCAGATGTATCAAGATTTTAAGAAAGTTTACTACAAAAATATGGAAATGTATTATAATCCTAAAGAATTTTTAGCGAATAGACCTATTTATGTCATTGATACCACAAAGAGTTTGACAAATATTTCTGCTTCAAAGAACGATATAATTATCAATAT
The DNA here is from genome assembly GCF_021130785.1 of Homalodisca vitripennis. Taxonomy (NCBI): domain Eukaryota; kingdom Metazoa; phylum Arthropoda; class Insecta; order Hemiptera; family Cicadellidae; genus Homalodisca; species Homalodisca vitripennis. The sequence goes on from NC_060215.1 coordinate 120,146,593, forward strand.
GGATTTTCAAAATGCTGTTACAAACGCGATTTGTTATGTTGTTGTTGTTTCTGAGAAATTTTTATCATATGACGTGATTAAGAACGATATTAGAGAAATCCAGTAAAATTTTAGATTTCTTGATTTTTCATTCCATTTCAGAGATTTTTTATTAAGATTTTAATATATTTACCACACAATTTCCGTTTATTCGAAACAGATATGAGAACATTGGCAATAGATTTTTCATTAAGATTTTAATATATTTACAACAGAATTTTCGTTGATTTGAAGCAGATATGAGATCATTAGATTGATTCGAAGCATATTTGACTAAGTTTCAGCTTAAGAAAGTAGAATCAAACAGCTATAGATTCGTTTATTTTTAGTTCATGATTTATAGATTCGTTTATGGTTCAATGAACAGTATTTTACATTGATTTTCTGTCTGTCCCAAAAGTGGTCTAGGAACCCCATATTCATATCTACTTATATATATATATATATATATATATATATATATATATATATATATATATATATATATATCATTTGACTTTAAGTTAATTATATCGTATCAGTTAGGCAAATACGAGTATGTTAATATGTATTTCAAGTATAAGTTACTAACTCATCATACCTGCATTCAACTATCGTAAATTTTCTGTACACGATATGAGCCTGAGTGGTACAGAAAGCTTGATAGCCCTAACTTCGCCTCTTTTCATAAAGGCGTTTTGAGCTTCTTCGTTGAAAACTTTTGTTGATCTCTTCAGACGAACATGGCTCCAAACTCCAAGAGTCAAGTCAGTAACAGCATAAGATTCCAGACCCTGCACTAAGAGGAAAGTGAAGTGGGGTTAAACTCATATTGAATCAACCATTCCCACCATAGCTATCACTCTGATTATCAAACTTAATATCTAATGTATGTAAACAGCTGTTATTTAAGCAATAAAACCTGACAGTTTTAAAACTTTTATAGGTATCCTAACCTGACCTACTTAGAAATCTGAGTTTAAATCGTTTATGTAAAATGATAGCCCTATTTCTAACAGTAATATTTAAAATTCTTGAGAAATACGTTAACAATCAATTAAAATATATTTTATTTTCACTAAAAACACTTGAAACTAAACTATGATTATCGTTTTATTTCAAATTATTATCACTACAAACAAAATGTGTAGGTTACTTAATTAACTTCAATTCATAATTGTACTACTACTCAAAATTTCTGTTAACATCCTTTTAATAGCATTTACTACAGTTATTGCACAATTTTAACTTTATTTTGTTTATTAAATAATTCAGCACATTATTTTGGTTGGCACAAAAAATGGAAAAACAAATTGCCGTGGTTATATCTTCATGCATAACCATCAAACGGACTATTTCTAGGCTGTCTTGAGCTGATAAGTGAATTTAATCTATTTATCGCGAAACACATAGCAACACATGGTAACAAAGACAAAGGTAGTGTATCATGCTTTTCGTCTGACATTTGCAGTGAATTTATTAAGATTATAACCAAAGAAGTACTGAAACAAACCTTAAATGAAATCAAGCAAGCTCGCTATCTCTCTTTAATCATAGACTCCACACCTGACGAGTCACACACAGACCAATTGGCTGTATGTAGTACTGCGGTATGTTTCATTGTCCAATGCTTGCGCCAACGAACGCCTGATACAACTCTTACCAAGTGTATGCCACAAATATGGAAATTTGGAATAAACAACCCTAAGTTTAATAGAGAAACTTGAGCTGGATGACGGTAACTATCGTGGACAAAGTTACGCAATGCATCAAACATGTCGGGCATATACTCAGGTCTTCAAGCAAGGATTAACAGCAAACATGATCTTGCTGACTACGTACCATGTGCAGCTCATTCACTAAACCTTGCTGGTGTTTTGCTGCCGAGAAGGCGTGTCCAGATAACACGCAATATTTTTTACATTCGTACAAGGGCTGTATGCTTTTTTCTCGGCATCCACTTACAGGTGGAACATCCTAAAAAGGCATATTGAAAAGAGTAACGAAGGAAAATCAAAGAGAGATCAGAGAAAGCTAATGGTAAAACCCCTGAGTGACACAAGATGGTCTGCTAGGGCAGACGCCCTTCGAGCTTTTAAAAAAAGTCGACATGAATTAAAAAAGATGATCTTCATGAGCTAAATAAAGACGATACTCAGACACTAGAAACACAATGCACGGCCACTGGGTTTCTAAAAACACTTGGATATTTCCAAACCACGTTATTAACTGTGATCTGGGACAAAATTCACGAGACAGTTGATAAAACAAGTAACAAGTTTGACTCTTCAAAATCAAGATTTAGACCTATTTGGTGCTACAAAGGAACTTGAAACACTATCCTCGTTTTTGAGTGAAAAGAGAGATTTATTTGATGATGTCGAGTCCCAAGCATAAAAACTTGCAGAAAAAGAAGACGCTGTATACGACAAAGTTAGGAAAAGAAAGTTATTGCCCGATGAAAAGAAGGACAGAAGCATGGAAGTAACATCTCGAGAAAGATTTCACACTGGGGTGTTTATTGACATTGTTGACAAATGACAACATAGCTTCGCAGCTTAAAAGAAGGGAGACCTATAAAAATCTCGACACAATATTTAAGATCTTACAAAATCTAGAAGAGAAAAATTCCAAAGAGGGGCTTGTGAAGTTAAACTGTTAGGAGAAGTATACAAGAACGATATTGATGAACAAGACTTTGTCCAGCAATGTAACCATTTCAAACAATACATGGTTTTGGAGAATCTTTCTAAGATCAAAGATATGTACGCCTACATTAAATCAAACAGAATAGACAACAATTTCCCCAATTTGGAGGTCGCTCTCAGGATATTTCTAACCTTACCTTTAACGAACTGCACAGCTGAACGTAGCTTTTCAGCTTTGAAAAGAGTGAAGTCAGAAATTACATCGTCATTGGTTGATGAAAAGCTTAATGGCTTGTTGTTGCTGTGCACCCAAAACGACATCACTTTAAAATTAGACTAACAAACATTATTGATGACTTTGCAACACGGAAAACCAGAAAAAAGCTATTGTATGAATCTTTAGTCAGTCTAGTGGTAAGCCAACAAACGAAACATAATCCAAAGAAAATGTGATTAAACGAATGCTATAAATAATGTAAATACTTAAAATGTAAAGAAGGGAGGGTGGGTGGTTCGTGATTCCATGAGGTATGTTACACGCATTCCCACCGGAGGCCAGTAGATACCTCACGGCTACCAGTTGCCAGTCCGTTACACGAAGGTGGTGGATAATGGAAAGCCACTCGAAAAGAATCAGGATAATTTGTAAAGGAGAGTTAAGGGACATTAAGTCTAAAGTCCCGCCCAAACCAAAACTGCCATTTCAGACTAAATCTAAATTTACGGGTTATAGGCGTTATGGTAGGGTTGGTGGGGGGGGGGGTTGGCGTAGTCAGCTGGCAGGGGTATAAAAAGGGGCGCAACTCTTCGTTGTGCCTAGGGCGATGGCAGGGTGTACAACGGGCCTGTACTGTATCCTCTGGTGGAGATACTCCATGACAAATAACTATAATCAGATTAATAAATAATAATATTTAAATGGAGTCGGTGTGCAAATGAAACTAGTCTTGTTTAACAGTAAAAACATATTATTAATATCATTATCTTCAATTTACAATTTTATTTCTGTACAAACTGAGCTCAGTTAGTAAGTTTTTATATAATTTTGGTTAGAGCACCAAAATTATATAAAGGACCAATACAAAAATTTGTAATTTACAATGGAATACTATTGTTAATTTACAGAGGTGAACTTGTCCAATTCAAGCTACTTCAGGGATTACTTGTTTTAAGATGATATTGCTCTTAAATTTTATTTGTATTAAAATAAGCTTATTACATACAATAAGTTTTGGTTAAATTTTTCATTTTTAAAAATAAAACATTGTATTATTGTAACTATTGGCATATACGACACATATGTAAAACTTCCAAAGTAATATTCTGATCCGGTACTTGTCTAATCCTTATAAAATATTTAAGTGGACCGCTCTGGGGCACCTATCTTTTAATAATCCAAATTGGTTTCGTAGTTCTGAAAAAAATCTGTAGATAAACATAAAAATACCAGAAACACTTGAGTTGTATAAGCTCGTCCTATTTGAATTCGGTTAGAAAGGGAGACAATGTTAGATAATATTATGTAGCTGAATACAAGTTACTAATCTTTATATTTATGCTCTAATGTTTAGTTAATAGTAGATTAAATTTAATTAATAAGAAATGTTTTAATTGTTATTTGTTCTTTATGTTTATATGGCTCTTTATTTACTGCCTTAGTATTATACACCATAACAAACATCTCCATCTGTAATAATCTAAATACAGAAAATGCAATGTTATTATTTTTTTTAAACAAGACTGCTGAGGTAAAAGTTGGTATTGAGTGACGTGTGGTGTATGCTGACCTCAGTACTTGGGTAAAAGTACGTAGGAGTGGTGTCCTTCCCTAAGATTTGTGCTCTAATATGTACTGTAAGTATTGTGATTGTAAGATGGGCGAGGAGAGAGCACAAAATAATATTTCATGTCTTGTATTTGGTTGCGATTCATGTTAAATAGGTGGAAACAAAGTAAAGTTTTGAGTTTTCCATTCATTTATACGAGTAGCTGTTATACGTATAGTCTGGGGTGCCAGCCCCCCCCCCCCTTATAAAGGTCTATGATTCCGATCCTCCCCGAAATAACTAATTATCCCCCTGCTATCCTTTTCTTTTACACCTGTTCCTGTTAGGCAAGTGGGAATGGGATTATTGACTATGAAATAAGCTGGACATCTTAATGTAGAAACTAGTTTATTTTAGTAGAAAATTTATCTTGTACGATGTAATAAAGCAATAAGAGGTGAAGAGGTGATAGTAAATCAGAGAAGAACTAGCTAAATGAATTTCAACATATTGATAACCACTCTTTCCTATATTTAGTGATTATGGAAAACTGATCAATGATTTCATCATGCGATAACTGGTTTAAAATATTAGTCTCGCTGCTTAAAATTAATAAATTGTTCAACCAAATGTCACTCGTGCTTGTTCTGAAGCGTTTATTTTCTATATTGATCCTACTCATATTGCTAAAGCTTTTATAAAGTATACAACAAGTATTACACAAAGTATATCATAAGAATATTTTTTACTATCGAATGCTAACAAGTTCAAGATATATGAATCAAATGGGGTGGTATCTCCAAAAACAATTAGTCAAAATTAAGGTAAAAGTGATCGAATTTCTTGTGTAACAAATGGGTTATTATAGTATTATTATGAATAGTAACAAAAGATCACATACAAAATAAGTACAATTTAAAATCTGCTATTCAAATATTTAACATCTATATAATAAGTTAGTGTATGACTCTGGTTTTTATGTTCTCCAAAGAAATATGAACTAATTTTAGGGTTTTAATTTTCTATTCTGTCTCTAAAGTAATTAAGGGAGAAAATATCTGTTGCAATCCTTAATATTAGGGTGTAAGCGTTTCTGAAGGTGTCGTTCGTACAATATGTTGTACAAGGCCTTTCTTTGGCTAACAAAAAAGGCTGAGTTAACTTGAGCTTTTGCCACCAGGTGAACGAATTAATTCGCCCTGTATCCACTAAGTTTCTCTTTGTTCTCAACTCTTTCTAAAAAGTAAATACATTTAATTAATTTCAATTTCTTTTTTGCCACATCAATGCTTCTTGTCATGGTAACTGCATCTCTGACTGTTGATGCATCTTCCTCTTTTATTTGGAAGCTATTTCTCTTGATGAAATTAAACAGGTTATAGTGCATAGTATATTTGTACTTATATTCATTTTTATTTTATTATAAAAATATAACCTATTGTTTGGCGAAACGGTTACTTTCTGACGCTCTTTCGTGACTAATTTCAGCATGCCAGTTTATGATTTAAATGTTATGTTGATGACTTGCGAAATACTGATAATATAATGTTTAAATAGCGGTAGTAAGTATTACGTAACACTTACCTTAGATGACGAAGTTCTAAAACACCAAAAAAACTTTATAAAGTTTTCCAAAACAATCCTGTCAGCTCAATACTCTTCCATGCTCTTCTTTGTAAATAGAAGCAGTTGATACTTTTTCCACTAGGTTACAGCACCACGCAACAGAGATACAGCAGGTGGCTATTCTGTATTGCCTATTGCTACATATTTTACTAATATACTCGTATTTTGCATCAATTTCCATTGTTACATAATTAATATGACTACATTTGAGTGAAACAATTGTCATAAGATTCCATTATATTACATAATAAACTATTTCACTAAGATGGACGCCCTTAGACCTTGAAAATTGAGTGCGAGGCCGTGGGTAACTAATATTAACAAATATAATAATAATTGTTAAGTACTTCTGGATTATTTACATGCTGATTTAGAAGCAGCAAATAACAGTTTGGAGTGGTAAAAAAGGGCGGCAAATTTAGGGCTTGCCCCTCCTGGAAAAATATGTAGCTGCAGCTTTGTGTCTAATGGTTGTTTTTTATATCAAGAACTGAAAAACTTGAAATAAAGTATATATTTCACAAGAAATACTTGTAGTTTGCGCTATAACACGTTTAAAAGCAGAAAAGGATATGAGTATTGCTTATAATACTAATTACAAGTAGATGTAGTTCACTAGGTAACTTTTTATATTTTATTATAAAGTATGATGTCTTAACAATTTAACTTTGTTTGTAGTTAATTATTGTTAATTTTCCTTACTGATATGAGGGCGAGTGATTGAGAGGGCTTGATGAACATAACTCCGCCTCTTTTAATAGAGGAATATTTTTCTGTTTTTCAGTTACATAATTTGTGATAATTTAAACCAACTCTAAAAATTATAATTTTTAGCCCCAACAAAAATAAACATTTAAATTGAAAATTATACGGCTGTTAATAGTTTACTGTTTCAATTTACATTTAAACTAATAGTATCTATTCAAATGGAACAGAAAATAATTTTTTAGATTATTGCAGATGGATATGTTTATTATGATATATAATATTAAGGCAATAAATAAAGGTGCCATATAAACATGAAGGACAAATACCAATTAATAAATGTCTTATTAATGAAATTTAATTTAATATTAACTAAACATTACAGCATAAATATAAAGATTAGTAACTTGTATTCAGCTACATAAAATAACCAAAGGTAATTTATAGTTACAAAAATAGACTAACAGTCTTGTAGAATGTTAGATTCAGCCTATTAAGTTTATTATTACAATAATAGTTTATTGTCTAACATTGTCTGTCTTCTTAACCGACTTGAAATAGGACAAGCTTATACAATTCAACCGTTTCTGGTATTTTTATGTTTACCTACCGATTTTTTGATCAGAATATCAACGAAGTGTTACATATGTACCGTATATGGCAATAGTTACAATATGTATACTATTGTTTTTTTAGTTTACAGAGATGAACTTGTCCAATTCAAGCTACTTTAGGGATTACTTATTTTAAGATGATATTGATCTTAAATTGTATTTGTATTAAAATAAGCTAATTACATATATTTTTTTTTAATATTTAGATACACAATTATTAAATTACATAATTATTGGACACAGACACAAGACACTTTTACGCCTAAAGTATTTTCCCGCACCCCCCCCCCCCCCCCACCGTTTGAACATCCCCCTCCATCTCCTGGACCAAGCCTATTCCGAATCTCTAGTGGTGAATGGTGAGTACATATATTTTGGTTTCCGCATGAATTTTGCTTTTCTAATAATGTCATATCCTTTACACTATATACTAGTAAGCTATATAGCTTGTACTGTAATATAATTTTGCTGAACCTCTTGTTGTATATCACACTATTGTGGAAACCCGATTCTAGAAATTGCGTACATGGTGGATAGTTTTAGTGTATATAAAGAATCATATAGCTGGGTAAATACGTATCCTGTGTATTTTTGTTGAAGACTAATACATCAATGGATACAGTTGATATGTATTGAATGGATATCAGGTGGATATGCTAAATATCCATACAAAATCCAGTGAATATACATGTTCTATGTGGTGCAAATTCATTGAACCTGAGCTTATTGATCGCATATGTTGCAAACTGCAGAAGGCATGCACGGTTTTTTAATTTAGTAGTATACATTGTGCTTCGGGTAGTGTTACCGGCACTTTCTCAGCTTATTCTACTATAAAAAATTATGAACAAAGTTTATATAAGCATAGGTTGCTTTGTTACTGAGTAATGGCCAACAAAAGATTTCACCAACAATTTAGTACCCGAGGATAAATGATCATTTGCTGGGAGTTTGGGAAGAGGATCTAATGCATGTTTAACGTACAATTAATGTTTTAAATAGGGTAAATGCTTACATTTTTAAAGAGAAACTTGTAGAAAATTTAATATTGAAGAAAATTAATTACAATAAGGCATATTACAATTTAATTATAGTTTTTAAAATAAATTTAAAATTAAAGTTCATTCGGGGAGGATCGGAATCATAGACCTTTGTAAGGGGGGGGGCTAGCACCCCTGACTATACGTATAGCAGCTACTCGTATAAATGAATGGAAAACTAAAATTTTACTTTGTTTCCAGCTATTTAACATGAATTGCAACCACATACAAGACTTTAAATATTATTATGTGCTCCTTCCACGCCCATCTTACAATCACAATACTTACAGTACATATTAGAGCACAAATCCAAGGGAAGGACACCACTCCTACGTACTTTTACCCAAGTACTGAGGTCAGCATACACCACACGTCACTCAATACCAGCTTTTACCTCAGCAGGGCACCTCAGCAGTCTTGTTTTAATATAATACTAACATTACATTTTCTGCAGTAATAACATGGCATCTTATGTTACCTTATCTAGCGTAGCTGTATACCCTTGTCTACCCTGTAGTATTATAGACTCTAGCAATTTTCCAAACACTCACAACTGGTCACCTTACTTCCAAATTTGCTGTTACAGTATTTCAAACATGTCAAAATTATTCAGCATATACGGTTTCAGCCATGCTTAAGTAAAATATCTACTACTATTATTTTAAGACATGGTTGTATCGATTACATTTAAATACACACACACATCGCAGTTACCGCTACAAATACTGAACTGAAGTAGTAGGTAAGAAATCACAGTAGTTGATGTTAATTTCTCCGCACTCTCACAATCAATATGAATTTTGAATGAATGAACATGTACTCTTTTATGTTAAGAATTGTGGTTATTACACTTATGAATCAATCCTGATTGTTGAATTAATACTTTTGTAAGTATTTAAAAATTATATTTTTGCACACAAAAAACGCGTGTATAAGTTTCCAAGAATGAACTTTGTCATTAGTAATATACATTAATATTAGTATAAATTGTAAATTTGAAAGAAAATTCCACTCTCTCTTGGTCCTGTCTCTTGCGAGACCAACATATGCAAAGCATTGATCTAAGCTTTCAAGAACCTTAGGTGAAAATGTATTGAGGACTGTGATTGCATTCTGGCTGTTCTTGAAAATTAGTTTGAGAGGTCTGACATCACCCAGCTATTTAGACCTTACACCCAATCTAAACATCCTGATATTATCTACCCCTACTTCAGGTTCAACAGCTAAAATCAAAGCCTTTAATTTAGATGCATTTTAGATTCATCCTAACCATTTTAAATAATCTTGAAGGATATGAAATGGTTTTGCCCATGTCTTTTACAACCGTTAGTTTCGGCAAGCGCTACTAGGTGGTGTTGCAATGCAGTTCCGTATTCTGCTACCAGAGCGCTGTACTGCTACACGTAGTTCTCCGCTCCTATGTAACAATTTTTACATTTTAGGTACAATGTATAAAACTAATTATTAAAAAGCGATCGTTCTCCAAATATATACCGTTTTTCGTATTAAAAATTTGCACAAAGGTTTCCTGTTGACAGTAAAATAAAACCAAATCCCAAATATAAAACTCGACCGTAGAGGACGTATCGATAAAGTAAATAAACGTTAGATGTGCGTTCTCGATTAATTTATGTTTTATACGAACACTTAAAAAATAATTCCTATTTGTAAAGATAGTACGACCAATTAAAAGAGTTAATCGGCATGATAATTTTTGTTGCATGTATTTTTTCAATGTCGGTAGGTATAAACGTAAAACTTGTAAAATTACGTTTAAATGTAAGGCCCTTATTATATTATAAAAAAGTCTCGTTCTCTTTACCTGATTTTCCATGCACTTTTGCGATACTTTAATCTTTGTTCTGCTAGTCGGGTCGTAAATGTATCCAATAAAGCAGACCATTATAATCGTTACAGCCATTCTTAAGTTATAAATGTTGTAACTAACCCGTCTTTTTTTATATATAGATTTTGTTTAATTCTTCCTGTAGCTGTCTTCTTCTGTAGTCTACTGATAAGTATTTGGCATTATAGAGTATAGTTTTCGAAACATTCATTCAAGAGCTGCAGAGTGAATACAACTATCCCTTGTCAACTCCTCGTCATAAGAAACACGTGAGTCGGACAGTGGGTCCCAGGCCGGGACCGTGGACCCACTGTCCACCCCTTAAGAGTAAGAAATTGTCCCGACAGTTTTACGACGTGGACCTACATTCCGTTTACTAGCACACAGATCAGTTATGAGGGCTTCCAAAAACAATTTTTGAAAATAATGGAAAAATTATCTTGTATGCACTATCGGAGATGCAGAATAATCTACACTACATAACACGTTTCATTAATATTAATGATAACAAGAATATTAGGTGATTTCATAAAAATAAGTAGAATTTAATATGTGCATAAGTTCCTGAAGTGAATAAAGTTTTTATGAAAAGTTCTCTATAAACATGTTATGTTTTCAAAACTTTGTATTGTATTAAGTAAGCAGGAGGTAAGTTGTTGTCAAAAACGTGGAGGACACAAATTACATTTTAATACACATCTCTGGACATACTGCTTGCAACAAAACTAGTTTTTTGAAACTATTTCAAAGAATATCATACCAGTAGTCATACCTTTTTCCATGTACCATTAACATTGTTACAATAATAACTCTACATTTATTTGTTGTGTGTGGTGAGTGAAGATACATGAAAAAGGTCTAGGAAGCCTGATTTTGGATATTGGAACGGTTTTCAACAGGTTAGTATATGCTTCCATTGAGACAGCAATGAAGAGAAAGTGTTGTGGAATAGAGACTCTTTAGAGAACCTCACCCAATCACCCCGGCTTTATAAATAACAGGTTTTATAGTGAGGGTCATAGAATCGACACAGTTATAACATGCGTGGTAAACTTTAGCAAGGTAGCAACATGGAATCATCATTTAGAGAATATTATATCCAAAAGTTCATGACGCTAGTAAGAGACTCTGGGGTATAAATGGAATTTAAAACCCAACAGTCACATATACAGCTGTTGTGTGTTCTTATAACCACAAAACATTGTAAACAAAATAGCAACTTCTTTTCACAACCACAGACCAGATCAAAATTAATTAATTGCGAATACATTGTATAGTTTATATCGTTGCCTGTATAAGCAGTCGAGTGTATCAAAATTAAAACGTTACTATAACAAAGGTAACGTCCCACAATAAAGAGAGAATATCTATAAAATAACAGTAGCAATAACAAGCATGAACGTAGCCAGTAAAAAATATTAGAGTTTATATATTGATGAGGAGTAGCATTGTTTTGTACATCCCTTGTTGTAATGTCTAAATATATTTCTCAATCATTATCAGCCAGCCTGTATTCCATGATACAACAGAGTATCATACTCAGGTTGACAATTCCATGTATTTTAAACACTTATGTGCTGGTATGTATCACGCTCTGATACAGTTTGTGCATAACCTAACAACCTCCTTCATTCTCAATCATTAATTGATTTTTATGAGCTACTGACCATCACTTATGGTGAAACTAAGCGTCAGTAGCTTCCAAATAATAAAAATTTGTTTTATATTGTATATTTACACTCACGTATTAATGAGGGTATGGGGAGGTACAGTAGTGTAGAAGACAATAATATCTTATGGAAACGAGAGGGTCTATGTTTACGGCCATATTATATAATTTGAATATCATTGTGCACAACTATTTTAAACACGAATCATTTCCATTATTTTTTACAGTTAATTTATCTTGGAGCGATCAATTATTATTTATTTAATATACTAAAATATATAATTTATTTATGTGGACAGCGGAACTACGCAAAACACTACCACACCTCTCGGCTCACTGCAGAACTAAAACAGAAGTCAGCGCACCTAGTAGCCGCAGTTATAACTAACTCATATGTCCTACTACATGTGTATACGGAATAAATATATAAGCTCGTAAAATATTATTAATATTAATTCATGTTCTTTTATTGAAAGATCTGTAAAAAAATAAAGAACAACTGCCTGTTATTCTGGACAGTAAATAAAATGTATGTTAATATACATTCAGTTATAATCAATTAAAACTTTTCATTCTACACATTATTATAAAGAATTTTTGAATATCATTATAATATACAATTATTCATAGATTCATTTGAAAAAAAAAACAAAAAGATTTATGAGAATTATTTAAATTTAGCCCTAAGAAAATCAAATTAATAACTACCAAAATATGTATAATACAGAAATATTACGGGAATTAAAGTAAATTTGTCAAGTTGAAAATCTATTTAGTAATGAAAAATACATTAACTGCTGATAAGTTATGTATTACAAAAATTAAAATCTGAAACGGTTGAAATTGTTAAAAACGAAAACCTAATTAACGTCGAGATTTTATCACCGATTAAGGGAATATTTTAAACAACATATTCAAACAAATTCATTTGTTCAATCGAAAATGGTATACCTCTTTACATACCTTTCTGCAATGAGACCTGATAATAAATATTTGATAGAAACATTCTTAGAAATAATAACAATATCATGGGTTATAACTCTCTTTAAAATTCGAATATGAAAAAAATGTTAGTGAATAACTAAACACAAACTTATTCAATGTATTTTACAACTGATTCTGACATGAAGTTTTTAATGCAAAATCATATTTTGAACTACCTGGAGATAATACCCTTAAAAAGGCTGTATGATTTTCAAAAGTATTTTAGAAAAAATTCAGACTATTTTAGTAAAAATTATCCCACAACTTCTACTACAACTAAGATACAGAAGCATATTCCTTAAGGTTTTACATTATATCACGGTTGCTTACAAATCCGACTTCTAGCCTTAAAACAGCCAATTTGGATATTTTCATTTTTACTAGTAACTTTAATGTTGTTAATAATATTTAAATTGTTTATAAATTTAAAATTACATTCATCATTGTTTAAATCTATAACTAATCCAACATCTCTCATAAAGTTTGCCCCTAATATCATATTCCAAGCAACATTTCCCCCTATTATAAATTTAACATACCTAGTAAACTTTCTAATTTTAATTTTAACTATGCAACTACCAACAAGCAATCATTTGTAGCAGAAAAACATTCCTTGTCAGAAGGATACAAATGTTTTACAAGTTTTTCCTTAACTAAATTTCTTGTCTAACAAATGGGTTATTGTAGTATTATTATGAATAGTAACAAAAGATCACATACAATATAACTAAAATTTTAAATCTGCTATTCAAATATTTAACATCTATATAATACTTTAGTGTATGACTCTAGTTATTATGTTCCTGAAAGAAATATGAACTAGTTTAGGGTTTTAATTTTCTACTTTGTCTCTAAAGTAATTAAGTGAGAACATATCTGTTAAAATCCTTAATATTAGGGTGTAAGCGTTTCTGAAGATGTCGTCAGTACAATCTGTTGTATAAGTTCTTTCTTTGGCCAACAAAAAAGGCTGAGTTAACTTGAGCTTTTGCCACCAGGTGAACGAATTAGCTCGCCCTGTATCCACTAAAAGTAAATACATTTAATTAATTTCAATTCATTTTTGGCCACATCAATGCTTCTTGTCATGGTAACTGCATCTCTGACTGTTGATGCATCTTCCTCTTTTATTTGGAAACTATTTCTCCTGATGAAATTAAACAGGTTATAGTGCATAGTATATTTATACTTATATTCATTTTTATTTTATTATAAAAAATAACCTATTGTTTGGCGAAACGGTTACTTTCTTGCGCTCTTTCGTGACTTTCATTTCAGCATGCTAGTTCATGATTTAAATGTTATGTTGAGGTTTGTGACTTGCTAAATACTGATAATATAATGTTTAAATAGCGGTAGTAAGTATTACATAACACTTACCTTAGATGAGGAAGTTCTAAAACACCAAAAAACTTTATAACGTTTTCCAAAACAATCCCGTCAGCTCAATACTCTTCCATACTCTTCTTTGTAAATAGAAGCAGTTGATACTTTTTCCGCTAGGTTACAGCACCACGCAACAGAGAAACAGCAGGTGGCTATTCTGTATTGCCTATTGCTACATATTTTACTAATATACTCGTATTTTGCATCAATTTCCATTGTTACATAATTAATAAGACTACATTTGAGTGAAAAAATGGTCATAAGATTCCATTATATTACATAATAAATTATTTCACTAAGATGGACGCCCTTAGATCTTGAAAATTGAGTGCGAGGCCGTGGGTAACTGATATTAACAAATATAATAATAATTATTAAGTACTTCTGGATTATTAACATGCTGATTTAGAAGCAGCAAATAAAAGTTGGAATGGTAGAAAAGGGCGGCAAATTTAGGGCTTGCCTCTCCTGGAAAAATATTTAGCTGCGGCTTTGTGTCTAATGGTTGTTTTTTATATCAAGAACTGGAAAACCTAAAGCTGAAAAAAATAGGACAAGCTTATACAATTCAACCGTTTCTGTCATTTTTATGTTTATCTACCGGATTGAAAAAAGACCCCAGTTTACAGGTATGTACATTTTATTAGAACTTCGAATCAATCAACTAATTGTTTTAACTTAAATACATATTCATATATTTTTACTGTGTTATATTTTAAGTATCAATAAAGCTTTGTTAAAAAATCTTTAGTAACTGAAAATTAAATTTGTTATAACAAAGTAACAAACATTTTAAACCATAACAAGATTTGTAATTTGTTTCTTAATAGGGTTTTCGGTGAGCCGGACAAGTTACCAATAAGAGGTGTAAGTTGTTTTAGTTAATTTTAATAAGAAGTATTTTAGTTTTTTGTTGGGATATACAAATTCAAGCTAAATTCAGGAACTATACAATAATTTGAGTTTAAAAATTATTCTGAAATGTGCTTTTACTAAAATTTATATATAAAATGTATAATTTAATAATTGAGTTCAGTTTGTACAGAGATCAAATTGTAAATTGATTAGTACGAGATAAATAAAAGTAATAAAAAAGGAATTGCTAACATCATGACGAGACTATACATTTATTTACCAGAACACCAACTCCATTTAAATATCATTATTTATTAATGAATCAGGTTATAATTATTTATATATCTAGATATTGGAGTATCTCCACCAGAGGATACAGTACATAACTAATTAATATATTTTATTAGTCCCAGCATGTTACAAATAAATTGCACAACTCTGCTGCAAAAATTAATTAATTCAATTTTTGAAAGAAACATGGAGTTGTGTATCTCCAATTGAAGTGTGAGATTTCGAAAATAGGTGAACAGTTTAATTAGTTTCATTGATTAAGTGTAAAATTTTAAAATGTCACTCAAAGTTGGTGTTCCCATTAAAGAAGAACTTTTAAACCTACAAAATAATCTTAAAATTGCTGAGGAGTTTCAAATAATAAAATTGAACGCATCAACCTTTTAGAGTTCAGTGGAATATATAATAATAATGAAATCAACTATCGACATTGTTACGTCGGAACAAAAATGAACTCACATTCAAATTAGAATAAAAATTTGCTAAGATTAAAATTTTATAGCTCCAAAAAGGAATAGTTATATAAATGTATAGAAAAATTAGGTGTGGCTAAAAAAATTTTTAAAACCCTACAATTTGACAGTAATATAAAATAATAAGTAGAAATTTAAGTGACACAAATATGGAGGAAGAAGACTTAAGGGGTGTTTTTGAAAAAAAGATACTTTCAGTACAATTAAAAATAGTGATAATACCCCAATAATTAATTTAACTCGCAGAAAACAGGGAGTGTATGGTAATGCTGAAGCTACTATTACTACCATATTATCAAAACTTCCTAATCTGGTTGAGAGACATTTAAAAATCTTTAAATTACCAGTGGCTTGAATATTAATTAATTACTTGAGTTTATAAAATCTTATTAAAATTAAATAACGAAATACATTTATTGGATACAGAATCTATAGAATCGTGCTTATGTTATGCGACCGAACCTTTACTTTCCAAAATAATGGAGTGTAAATCGGAAAAAAATACATTCAAGAGTTACATAGTGAATTGTTACATTATTGTGTACCACTAGGTTTAACATATAATTGGAGTATTAGGGGATATATAGATCTAAACAAGAAAATAAAAATGTATTCAGCGATCAAACAGTTAACCGGTTTAATTATTCTGTTTCACACGGTGCCGTCCTCCTTGACAACGTGCTGTCGCTAGGAACAGAGCGCAAGTAGTACTGAACACGGCCTCCAGGTGACAAGCCTTATCATCCCTATCCGGTTTTGTGTGAAGGGTATCGAAAAACATTTTAATAAGTCTAACTTATTTTCATCTCTAGAAATTTACTATCTACTAGATAAACAACCATTACATAGTGAAAATACTACTTATATTTAATTATTATACCGGGAATTCGAACATAAAAGACGCTAACGTATATACGTTTTATACACTGAGAATATATACACCAGAGTTGGACTCATTCCATCGGGGTGTCAGGCCTAATATTAACGCTAGCATCTCACTTTTTTGTACATTAAAGACAAAACTTTACTTTTAGATATTCAATTTTGCGTATTTTTACAATATACTGTAATTTTTGTTGATCTTTGTGTCCCAAGTTAACTGTACAAGTAAAATATCGCTGTGGTCTGAACATAAAGATTTGTAAGAATAAAGGTGTATAAGTTTGTTAAAAACTATTCTTCTAAGTAGTTAATTACATATCTTTTATTCCACAAAGATGCTAGGATACTTTTATGATATTTTTTATATATTCAGAATTGTTACATCCTTTAAATTTATATCTACATGAGTTATATAGATACGAGTGTTGCATGTTTCCAAAACCGTAGCGAGAACTAATGAAAAACCTTGATAATATTTACGTAACAACTAATCACTAAATCTTAGAAAATATCTGGTGCCGAGGCCTGAATGTTTGAAGTATAAATATAAATCAGATCTTTTCATCCAGAATTTCTTTAGAAGACTTTTAAAAATTTCAATAGATCGCTCAACCATACCGTTATACTGGGAATGTTGAGCATTAGGCGTTGCTCGGTTAAACTCTGAGTACAACACTCTTTAAAAGTTAAACTAATGAAACAAGTATAGTTTGTAGTAACATCATTTTTTGGAATTCCATGCTTACTAAATATAGACTAAACAACATGAGGGCTTGTCATGTTATGTAAAGTTACAAGTTTAACAAATTTTGAGAAATAATATACACAAAAAACTGCAAAAATTATTCAATCTCAAGGAAGAATACATACATCTATTTCTACCTTTTCCCATGGTAGCATTGGTATAGGATGCGGTAACATCGGTTCCTTAAATTATTTCTAGAATTTACAGCACAAATCTCACACCGATAACATCTTCAATATGAGAATTGATGTTGGGCCAGTAAATTAAGTTTTTTTGCTGTTAGCTTTATCCTTGTAACACCTTAATGAGTATATTGCTACCTCAACATGTGACATTTCACTTATTACTCAATTAGGAATTACAATAGCAGTTCAAACCAGTACAATAGGGTAATTCATCGTTACACACCATTATTGCCTAATATTTAAAGGTTATTTTTTTGGCTGGGTCATTCATTTCCAACAATAAATTTTACAGCTTATTTTATTATCCAAAATACAATATCATTTAACTTAGTTAAACTAACAGAACTTACATAAGTAACTAAACCTAAAGACCCTTGTGACTTCTTTTCACTAAGGTGGCTGCACCTTACTATTATCAAAGCCAATTCCATTCTCAATAAATTTAAATTCCAGGTATGAAATCTCATTCATGACAAAGTTACACTTTCCTTTAGTAAATTTTACGTTTTCTGGTCTCGTTTTATTAAGAACTCAAGCACAAAAATGTTGAGATTTATTGCGACCCCCAGACTATTAACTCATTCAAATAAATCTCTACTCACTCTAAACTATCAAAATCTGTTTAATTCTTTGATGAAACTCTTCAAATACAGAATATATCTTATATGGCATTAAATAAGGGTGTGTTAAGGGTAGTCAGATCTGAAGTCTAGTTTAATGTGCTAAAGCCCATTTTTACTACCTAAGGTGCTAAAATATTTGGAATTTGCCACCGTGATTGAAATTTCTCCAAAGGACGGTATTTGACAGTGAGGTATAATTACACCTGCATTGAATTCTATGGAATCTAATCGAAAACGTAGTTTAAAATTTTGCTTGTAAGCAATTACTTGTGACTAGTGTACCATTTCGATAATGCCAAGTCTTTTGAGTGCCTCAAGTTTATTTTTAAGTTTAGGACTAATAGTAACAGGTACCTTTCTAGATGCAAAAACTACTGGGACGTCATCTTTTATCAAGATTACTTAGTGATGGTCTCTAATAAAATCCATTCCATACATTAAATGAGGATATTATCATTTAATAATAATCATTACTGTCAGAACCACCCTTTACATAATCTATGACTAAGCCTAGCACTTGGGCTACTTTAATTATGATCTGACTGAACCCCAAAGCCTTTTTCAGAATTTTTCTTTAGAAGTTTATTCTCTTAATCAAATTAAGTTCAACTGAGCCTGAAAGGTCTAAAATGCATGAAGTCATCCTGGGGTTTTTTACCACGTAAAATTCTAAACAATGATTCATGTTATTAAGAATTACATTTAAGGTACATTTACCTGAAGTATTTAACTTCTGTCCTGTATATAAAGGGTTAGTCTAACATCAGTGTTGGCTAGTTTGATATCAGTACAGAGAACATGAAACAAATTTCGATTTAGAATATTAATTTCAGCACCTGTATTAATATTACTCCAGGGATGCTAAGGAATATCTCACTTTAAGCATACAGGTTTATGGAAGGCCTCCTTTTGTAAGACATGGATTTATGTAGCAGCGATCTTAAAATGTATTGTTTACATTACAAGAAACTAAAACTCACAGTACCAGGTCACTATATAGTTTTATTAAATTAATACATGTGTCTCTGCTGTCTCTGAGGTTAATGAGCATAATAAGCTTAGACTTAAACATATTAAGGGAATGCACATTTTGATCAAACCGTTTATTAGTTTGAGATAGGTCATTATGCGCATTTTGGATACCTTCGTTCCAACTGGACCCAAAATACGGCTGTACTATCAGCAAAAAGTGAATCTCTAATTTTAGAAAAATGATTTATGTAGATAAGCAGAATAGGTCCCAAAGTGCTATCCTGGATTAACCCACAATTTATCGACGTCAGAGAACTATTGACTGTGTTAATTGTGGCTATCTCTCCACGGGTTTGAGGTAGGTGTTATTCCAACTACACCAATAATCTTTTATTCCAACTAATTTTAATTTTTGTAATAATTTGTACTCATGTAAATACTGTCCAAATGTCACGTTTTTCCATACAACCGTTTTTATTTGGGCCTATTTATACTTTAAATGTACCTGAATTCCACACTTTAAATGTATGTAATTTCCCGTGCAATGATAAAATAATGTTTGTACTCTTTCTGTACTCAAGGAATTTACCTTAAAAAGTTATAAATTTAATTTACGTTAAAAAAAATTTTCGAATCTACCCTTCCCTCGTTATTTGAACATCTGATAGTCATCCATGAATTGATTGGAGGTTATATATTTACAATCCATGGTTATCAATCTATCAAGATTAACATTGTCTCTAATGACATTTAGAAATAATTTGAAACACATATTCGTCTGAAGAAATCTATTTCAGTGTAACTTTTAGGTTGCATGTTTTACTGGATTTTGCGAATGGACGTAGGACGTCAAATAGTGACTATATAATACATAATATAAATATCTAACTTTAATTAAGTATGTATCAAAAAAAATTTGCTATTATAGAAATATTTTAAAAATATAGAATAGAATAATAGAATAGAAACATTTTTTATTTCCAAATCATATACACATAGATATTAGATTTATTTACGTTTGATAAATAGTAAATTACCCTTTTACTATACTTACTAAGTGGCGATAAAATAAAACAATTTAATTTTAAGTACAGTAGTTAGATAAATATTATTTATATAATTTAAGTAAACTATTTATTTTATATTAACATATATTCTAAAATGGAAATTAGCCTACATGGGCAATAAGCCTGTGCGTAGGCTAGAGTCGTACTAAAATGTGTATGTTATTTAGATGTCGAAAAAAGTGTTACTGTTACGTGTCGGTGTGTTTTAAGGCATAAAATGTAGAAATGTACTTGTGTGATGAATGAGATATGAGATAATACTGTTGTATTAGACAAAACCATCGGTAGAATTAAGACCACATACACAAGACCGTGATATGACGAGCGCCGGGGGATGAGGAGGGGTCAAGGTCAGGTTGGTCCCCAGTCTGAGTGAATGAAAGTCTCGGATCCTTGGACTCCAATTTGTAACAACAGCTCTGTGCCATTATATTTAAATTTTGTAATACTACCTGTTTCAAATAAATTTAAATGCTGAAATTTGTTACATATGTGTCTAAATATAATATGCGAAATATAGTGAGAATTGGTTTTTGAAAAGGATTGATCTAATTTAATTACATTAATACCAACATGTTCTGAATATCTTGTTTGGTAAGAGCGCAAAATTTCGGGTAATATTGTATTAGCATTTTTGTAGATGTGAATTAGTAAATTTTTTATATATAACTGTCGTAGTGAAAGTAGGAAGGATTCCTGAAAGAGAGACTCAGTTGGATAACGCATATTTTTCCTCAACCCTGCCTTTAGTAGACTCTTTTGCGTAATGAAAAGAGGTTCGAGAAGCATTTTACACGCACCGCCCCACGCAATGTTACCGAAGGAAAGCAGAGTGACTGAACGTAAGCATAATACGCTAATTTTATCTCGTTTCCGTTTAAAATTTCACTTAGTTTCCTAAATGCATAAATATATTTTCTAATTTTGTTAAGGACATAATCAACGTGCTCAGACCATTTTAAGCGAGAGCCAAAAACAACTCCCAGGTATTTAAACCGTTTTACGAGCTCTATTTCTTTGCACCCACATGTCGAATTCGAGTAACTACCGCACTGATGAATTATTAGATCTGTCAAATTATATTCTGTACTAGAATGCAGAGAAATAGACATAAATTTTGTTTTGGAAATATTCAATGAAAGAATATTTTGGTCAAACCATTTTTTTAACGTCTTTAAGTCACTCATTGCATTTAATTTAACATCCCGCCAGTTTTTACATGAAATGAAAAACAACTTTCGTCGCCAAACAAATAAAGCTTCCCAAATAAATTAATCCTGGAAATATTGTTGATAAAATCAAAAATAAAACTGGTCCTAACGTACTGCCCTGGATTACCCCGTAATCGATAGTTTGTTCGTCACTATTATGTCCACAGACTGAAACCACCTGACGCCTTTCTTTGAAATAACTACTAAACCAAGCCAAAGCAGTGCCGCGGACGCCTATAGCTACTCATTTGTCCAATAAAATTCTGCGATCAATTGAGTCGAACGCCTTTTTCAGGTCTAAGAATATGAGCATGCATCTATTGTTTTTAGATAGATTGGTATTTAAATCTTTATTTATGTCAAATAAAGCATCATTTATACATTTGTCACGCCAAAATCCATACTGATTTTCACTTAAAATGTTATTGTTTTCCAAGTAAGATACTAGCTGACCTTTAACTATTCGGTCTAGTACTTTAGAGAACACGCTTAGCAAAGAGATTGGACGGAAGTTGCTTTTATCTGTAAAGTCGTTAGATTTGTATATGGGAATAATTTTTTCCAATTTAAATTTATCAGGGAAAATTCCTGTTGAAATACTGGTATTAATTAAATGTGTCAAAGGTTTTAAGATAACGTGAATATTATTTGTAAGAAGGTTAGCCGATACTCCATCCAGTCCCGGGGCAGACCCTTTCCTAAGTGCCGTCACCTGTCGTAGTACATCTTGTTCCGAAACAGTACACAGTGTGAAGTGCGTGTCCAGTGTGTAGTCAGAGTCCCTCACTACTAGCTGCCCTCCTGTGTCTATCTCTGTTGCCAGGTTACTTCCAACAGCGGAAAAAAATTTATTAAAATCATTGGAAACTTTTTTTAAAAGCATTGGTTTCATGATGGCTCCTGGAAGATGCTTTGTAATGGGAAACGAGTCCTTGGTGTTGACTCTTCTAGCTAACTCGTTTATAATGCCCCAAAATAATTTTGGATCCCTTTTTGTCTCATTTAATTTTGTTCTATAATATTTTCGCTTTTCAAATTTTACAGAGTTGGTTTAGTGTTGTCTAAGATCAATGTATTGTTTTTTCAATTCACGGTTAAATTGTTGCCTTTTCAAAATTTACTCATTTTATCCCGTTTACGTATCAGGGTTAATAAATCAGTAGAAATCCAGGGCTTAAGCTTTTTCTTTCGGGTGGACACATTTTTTTATTTCTTTTTTTGCTTGTGAAATTGAATTATTTATAATAGCATAAAAATTAGTAGAGCACTCATTGACATCAAAACTGCCCAGGTCGGTTTCCCAGTTTGAGTTGGAGAGAATGTTAGTGAGCAATGTTTGGTCAATGTATGTGATAGGTGCTAGTGGAGTACCGGTATACATAGTGACAGCCGTGTTGAGTGTTATGTTGAGTCCTGTACTGTAGTGGTCTGTGACTGTAGTCTGTAACACGGCTGCACGGACCCTACTCAAGTCGTCGTAACTCACAAAGATGTGGTCGATGCAAGTCATGCTATGTTCCGTCCCACGTGTGGGTTTGTCCACACACTGTACAAGTCCGTAACCGTTAAGACAGTATAAGTATATGTTTCTAATGTCGTCATTACATGTAAGCAAGTCTATGTTGGCGTCTCCCAGAAAAATGCACCTTTTCCTTCGTTCTAAGTTATTGTAATAATTGTGTAGAGCGTCAATAAAATTATTTACATTACTATCAAATGTTCTGTAAAAAGCTAGTACGTTAAAATGTTTGTTTGAGTGAGTAAAGTCTAGTGAAATTCCGTATTCCCCCAACGTCCCCCAATGTGGTTTGTGTTGCAGTTACGGATAACCGCTTGTTAACCAAGATAACCACGCCGTCATTCTGGTTCCTAGTCTTAGGCCTCTTTCACACACATCGAATTTGGACGTCCGATATTTTATCGACCGTCCAAATTCCAATAGTGGCGCATAGCAGTAAACGGGAGCTTTCAGACTAGACGATCTCTGAACGGCAACGATAAAATGCCGTTTAGCAGCCGTCCACTGCCACTGCAGACCAACGGCACCGTGCCGTTGCCGTCCTTACAGTGGCGTACGTGTTCATTCTTGCGCTTCCAGACATCGATATTTTACCGTCCGTCCTCACTCCTCACTTCTCACTGCGCCTTCTCTCTGCACAATCGCTGTTAAACTGTAACTGTGCCCAGCTTGTTAATATGGATGAAGAATTTGCTATTGATAATGACGTGCTTATTTCCCTAGTGGAAGCCAAACCATCTTTTAACATCTCGTGAAGTTCATCAAACAAAACCGTAGACATTCTAAAGAAATTAAAAAACTTATTTCCATCATGTCGAAGTTCTTCAAAAAGGGTGTAAAAAAGGTTCCCACCTGTTCCCTTGACTTATTAATTGGATGTATCCAGCACTTCCGCTTAATCCTACGACGCTTTATACGGCGGTATAGGAACCACATAGCCACAACACGTTTTTATTTATTAGAGAGAAGCAATTCAACACTCACTACAGCACACCATATACTCGAATAACTTTCTGAACGGTAAAAAATCGATGTGTGTGCAAGCGGCACCCAAACGATAAAATATCGCCCGTTATTTTATCGGACGTCCAAATTCGATGTGTGTGAAAGAGGCCTTATCAGTGCGTACAAGGTCAAATCCGTCAATGTTCAACTCACCCTCACCCGCCCTCAGCCAACACTCGGTCAGAACAATTATATCTAAACATTCCACCATAGAATTCAAGTAAACAAGCAACTCGTCTATATTTTTTGTACTGCTCCTAATATTAGTATGGAATAAATTAATATGATCTAATTCACTATTTAAAGAAAAACTATAGAATTCTTTATATTCCTCCAAGATATTTATTTCTAAGCAGTGATTCGCATAAAAGCCATCATCAATTTCAAAAAGCATTTTATTTACTGGCTGCTTGCCCGTCCAGTACAAATTATAATATTGCAGTAATAATATGTTCGTAAGAATAAACTGACTATTTTATAGATCGAAAGTTTAAAACTTTAATAACTGAATGCACCGTATCATTGCTTTCATTGGTACAACTTAGTTGGTTAAATATTTAACTACCCAAAGGATTGCAATTTGAATTTTTATAAATTACATTCTTACATTGCCAATTTAAACTTTATAAACGTTATGTAAAACAATGGTACAAATTAAAAATGGTGAGCAGATATGTTTATTTTTAAGAAACTCAAAACTTCTCCTCAAAACTTTTTCCAATCAAAAAAGCATAACAGTATTTGCCATCTTATTTGATTCCTTCTTGCTGATTGGTATTTTTTTATCAACTTAAAGGCCCATGGGAAAAAAATTAATAATGTCAGAATACAATACAAGAATAAAGACTTCTACATGTATACATGACGTAGTCTATGGAGAGAATGGTTCATTCAATGTGAATGTTGAGTTTAGCTCCATTTTACTTTCCTCTTAGTGCAGCGTCTGTAATCTGACGGTATTATAGAACTGACCCCTGGAATTAGGAGTCATGTTTCTAGAGACCCACAAATAGCGGTGTCGAAGAAGCCTAAAATGAACTCTTTTTGGATCTCTTGAGACAAACATGACACTTTTACTGGAGCTTAACTCAACTATAACAACTCATTAAAATTTAAATTTAAAATCTTTGTTGTCATAGTTTAAGACGGTGCGAGTTTCAAGAATGGTGAGCAGATATGTTTATTTTTAAGAGACTCGGGTAAATCTCTTAAATAGTTCAGCCATGTCTTTACAGATTTACAGTATTATCATGATAACAGAATGGAAATATTTAGATATAAATTACATTAAATAAAATTTGTTCAATATTATTTCCTGATAAACTTATAAATAGCATGGTATTTATCATATTTATTTTTAGACTATTATTAAATATTACTTTTATGTTAAAAGGTTTGGTTTTCTAATTACATGCAATCAAAACGTTCACTCCCACATCTTAAAACGGTAGGTTGTGCTACTCGTCATTTCAGTAGACAGTGTGCAACTTGGGAGCCAAATGTTTGTACGGTTCCTCTGCTAAATCCATCTGAACTTAAACTATCAAACTTTAAAACATATTTTTAAACTTCAAGATTTATTTAATTGTAGTCAGTTGGTATAACATTTTTTAATTAACACTAATTTAAAACTGATGTTAAATAACGTATTTTGCATTTTCATCTAAATCAAGTCTATCTAAAGGTGACCAAGATTTTACAAAATTATCCTATAAATATCATTCACTCTACGGCTGACTTATAGCTCTATAACTCTGCTATGTGCTCCATAAGTTCAGTAATATAAGAATATTTAGTAAATAATGAACTGTATATTAGAGATGTAGCCTCGAAAAGTGTTTGATAAATATGTATATAATTATAAACCTTTTAACACTTCTTTAAACTTTTATTTTCATACTGTGTACATTTCGAATTTTGGGAATTCATCTTCAGGAACTAAGGATAAGTTAAATTATGAAAATAAATAATTAAAAGCAAATTGTCGTGTTTTTTCACTACCTTGGTGGCAAAATTTGTAGTATTTTATTTTATGTGTGATTAATGTATATAATTTAAAAGTCTATCGAATAATAATTCTTTGTTAGAAAATCTTTGTCATGTAATAATATATTATGATTAATTTTGGCACTTTTGTAAATTTCAAAATGGTCTAAAGTAGATAGATAATAGGCGACTTTTCTTGCTTGTGTGTAAAATTTCATGATTGTTTTCGATGTTAGTGTATGTATGGCCGGTTTTACTTAAATGGTCTCCACATTTTGAATTTGATGATGGTTTCAATGCTTATATGTGTTTATTAAATCTAATTTTGAAGAATCGGCCGGTTTGTCCAATATAGTGGGATTGACAATCGTTGCTATTTAATTTGTATACTCCACTATTGTTGAATTTTGATTTAGGTTTGTTGAATTGCTTTTGTTTTTGATTAAAAGTCCGAGCTTGTTCGAGGTTTTGAAAGCCAATTGATATCCTTGTTTATAAAATGATTTGTTAATTTTGTGACAATGTTTGCCAAGGTAGTCTGATTGAATGTATTCGATATCTCTTTCTTCTTTCTTCTTATTTTCTTTCTTTGTGTGGTTCTTCGATAATACATCAATCATGCTTGGTTTATATCCATTATTTTGGGCTATGTATTTAATAATGTTTAATTCTTTATATAAATCTTAAATTTTCATTGGAATTTTGTGTAATCTGTCGATCATTGATTTGAATGCAGCCTTTTTTTTATGATGTACGTGATTCGATGAGGAAGGAATAACTAAATCTGCGTATGTCGGTTTTCTGTAAATTTTGAAATTGTGCTTTCTGTTGATCTTGGTTATAGTCAAACCAAGGTAGTTTATTGCATTATTTTCTTCAATTTAATTGGTAAAATTTAGAATATGATGCATTTGGTTTAAGTAGTTATTGAACAAGTCTATTTGTCTTTCATTTCCTTTGAATAGACGTATTATATCATCAAAATATCTGTAATAACAAATTATTTCTGTTAGATGTTTGTTTTTATCGCTTAGTATTAATTTGTATTTTATGTTGTCAAGGAATATATCAGCCAATAATCTGGATAGTCCCATAAGTAATCCTTCATGTTGTTAAATGTAGTAATTTTTTTTAAATGTAAAGTAATTTTGTCTTAGAGTTACTTTTGTGAGTTCAAGTATTCCTTCAATTACTTTTGTATTTAGACTGTTCTGTTCTGTTAACTTATTTTTAATCATAAGCATTGTTTCTTGGATCGGAACATTTGTGTATAAATTTATTATAAATATGAAAATATAATTTTATAAAGTATGAAATGTATATACTATGAAAATAAAAGTTTAAAGAAGTGTTAAAAGGTTTATAATTATATACATATGAACTGTATAGTTTCAACAATAAATTTGTAAAAACACATTAGTTTTGTCTCAAAATTACTAAAACATAATCTAGATTATAATAGATTAAAACACTGGTAATTATATAAATTAAATTCAATGATCGAAGATGTTTCACATTGCAGCCAGTGAAATATGTGTAATAAAACATTAAACAGATGATTATAAGACTAATATTATTTTCTCTGTTAGACAGTATATGGTTTTTTAGATAGTCTTATGTTGTTTTAGGTTCGTCGATACAGTTTTCAGCTTTTTTTTAGTAAAATCTAAATCGTTCAATCTAACGTAGAGTACATTTATATTATTTTATTTGTGTCATTTCCAAGGTTAAATTAATTAAAACTGTAAATCTGTATGAATAAAACACTCTCCAAAACTTCTTTATAGACCATTGTTACTCTAAATATGTTACGCACATACTCTCTATAATTTGTATTTTTCATTTTTCAATTAAGGTCTAAAATATGTTTACTCCAGTTTAATTTATAATAAAAAATTTTCCTATGCATTTTAAAATATATCTATTTATAAACAAACAAAATAAGGAATGGCTTATATAGTTTATTTTGGCAACATCATTTCAATTATTCATAATATTTTATTTGTTTTAGTACTTTTTTATTATACGTTATGTTAAGCAAACTTACTTTTAATGAAAAACGTATACATTTAGAAAAATTGTATATTTGACTTTTTGTGATGTAACTAAATGAAATTGGAAGTACTTACACACTTTCATTTTATGTAACGTCAATTGATAAGACAAAAGTTTCTTCGAAATTCTTAAAATTTAAAATATCTTATGGAAAGAAATTTAAATCTTTACAATTGGTTGAACAGTTGGTAAAAATAAATACATATATGTGAGTCTACAGAATATATCATAGGTTTGCTAACAGATCCCTTACAGTACATTTTAATGGATATTTGGAGAGTATTTAAAAAGTAGCTATAGTCAAAAGAGATAACAAAAAGAATAATATGAAAATTGAGATTACAATGGTTTGGTAGACTACATTGTATAAACTTATTCCACTTACCTGGTTCGAGTAAAATGGAAAAGGATGTCTATTTGAACTTGCAGTGTTGAACCTTCTCTGAGGTATGGGAAGGTTCTTCTCGATTGGAAAGAATCAGAACCCGAAGTAATAAACTTTCAAATAACATTTATGTACCGTAACATTTGTGTTCTGCTGTTTCTGTTGAGAACAATGAGTAACCATTGTTAACCTGTCAAATAAGTTATGTAGCGTAACTTTAATCAACTTTTAATTACAGGAACAATACCTAATTAACTAACGCTATCTATATGTGGTTATTTGTGAATTATTGCTTGCACACCAATCAAAAAAGTAAAAACCAATACCAATTCAAGGAAAAATTTAGAATGACCTGTTCAATTAAAAATCTCGCAATGATTGCAGACTATTGATTGCAAATAAAATTTCTTTGAATACGTGGCATGATCACATCAATGCTGCCTGTTACAGGAACAATACCTAATTAACTAACGCTATCTATATGTGGTTATTTGTGAATTATTGCTTGCACACCAATCAAAAAAGTAAAAACCAATACCAATTCAAGGAAAAATGTAGAATGACCTGTTCAATTAAAAATCTCGCAATGATTGCAGACTATTGATTGCAAATAAAATTTCTTTGAATACGTGGCATGATCACATCAATGCTGCCTGTTACAGGAACAATACCTAATTAACTAACGCTATCTATATGTGGTTATTTGTGAATTATTGCTTGCACACCAATCAAAAAAATAAAAACCAATACCAATTCAAGGAAAAATGTAGAATGACCTGTTCAATTAAAAATCTCGCAATGATTGCAGACTATTGATTGCAAATAAAATTTCTTTGAATACGTGGCATGATCACATCAATGCTGCCTGTTACAAGCTATCCTCAGGCATGTATGTTCTTATATCGAATTCAGGTGCTGATGACGGTGTATTATGGGCTCATTTGCTCACACCTCTTTTACGGAGTAGTGCTATAGGCAAACACAGAATTCTTGAGATCATTCCGGCTTCGGAAATATCTGTTCGAAGTATTGCATAGTTAAAAGTCGTGCAAAGAGGCTTCCAAAACCCTGCAACTTTTAACGCTCCCAATTTATACATTTTTGAAACTACATTGATTTGTATGACTACATCCGCCTTGAAAAGAGGCCAAGGCATTCATAAGTATAATACTAGGGGCATAGAAGGCTACCGAACTGGAAGACAGGACTGTAGTTTCGGAACACTTTCCCCCGCAAGCGGGTGATCACTTCATTAACAGGTTGCTAGATTCTATCAAAAATGCCTAAAACGCTCTTTAACTATTCAGCATGTAACTGAGCATGACTCCCAGCCCATTTGGGTGACTAACTCCGTAGCTGGGACTTGGATTGGAAAATTGGCGAATGGTTGAGTCGAATGAATGTACTCGTACTATCCTTGTATGTTGGTGTGCGTGTCCAAATTATCAGTTTATAATGCAATACATGATATTTTCTCTTGCAATAAAAGAATTCTATGTATCTAGATAGTTCTCACTACCCATTCGTACCCCCATGGCCACTTTAGTACTAGGTATTATCAGTACGGGAGACAGTTACAAACCGAGACTTTGGCGCATCTTCAATATTTTGTCACCCCAAAAACTGCGAAGAAGACATTTCACGTAAAGGTGCAGAAGAAGTTTCCTCAGCTTCATATGTCAGTTGAAAAACGGTTTCTAGGTTTCATTTTTTATTTTTAAACTTGGGGAATCTGGCGTTAGAGGAACTGTGAAAGATTATTGTAATTTTAAAAGAGTAATTTTCTTTAGTCCTGGATTAAGTATTAGACCCTTAATCAGACCCATACGCGGACCGAAATTTTTGGGAAATTTCACTAAGGCCACCACACTTGTAGGGGGGAGGGGCTGCAGTACATGATGAGCCCGCCAATCCTGGGTACGGCCCTGAACTTAGAAAAAAGGGCTCTCATATTATACATTAAATCAACATAATGTTATTAAATAGTCCTTCCGGCTTAGTCGGAAGAAGTAGGTAGATTTTTTAATCATTGAAAGGTATATTTATTCTCAGTTGTTTTGAAAATCGCTTGAGATACAACAAAATTTGAATTACAAAATCTTTTTGAAATGTTATAAGCAATCAAAATCCGTTTTACCCAGGTTAACAAATATGGGAGTTGTGAATTTTGCAATTTAGAATAGCAGCGGTATTGAAACAAAATGCAGTATGAAACTGGCCGAGGAATATACCCGAGATATTTATATTTAAGTTTCAAGTAAATTGTGCTCTTTTTGAAGCAGTCATTGTTTCTACACACTTTTTTAAAAGGAGGTTTTTGGGTTCTGGATATCATGTTTGGTGATGAGATGCAGAAACGTTTTGGTCCTGCCATTCGGAACATAAAATTGCAATAGGCTGATTTTGTATATAAGTCATACTCAAATATAGACACGAAAAATAACTATAGCGGTCCATTCCTAAATTCTCCACCTCTGGTTTTCTGGTTAACGACTCCAACGAGTCGTCGTTTCTGATAGGTCTGTAGTTCGACAGTTCTGA
The DNA here is from genome assembly GCF_021130785.1 of Homalodisca vitripennis. Taxonomy (NCBI): domain Eukaryota; kingdom Metazoa; phylum Arthropoda; class Insecta; order Hemiptera; family Cicadellidae; genus Homalodisca; species Homalodisca vitripennis. Next base: position 120,177,690 of record NC_060215.1, read on the forward strand.
TGATGTTTTTTTATAGTAAAACCACGAAGAGGTGCAGCTAACCCAAACCTCATATGAGGACAGCTAAAGAACTTAATATTTAGAACTCAAAATCCCTTAGTCGGATGGCACATAATCAAAGACATCAGACCAACTTTCGAATTGAACAGGTCATTCTACATTTTTACTTGAATTGGTATTGGTTTTTATTTTTTTGATTGGTGTGCAAGCAATAATTCACAAATAACCACATATAGATAGCGTTAGTTAATTAGGTATTGTTCCTGTAATTAAAAGTTGATTAAAGTTACGCTACATAACTTATTTGACAGGTTAACAATGGTTACTCATTGTTCTCAACAGAAACAGCAGAACACAAATGTTACGGTACATAAATATTATTTGACAGTTTATTACTTCGGGTTCTGATTCTTTCCAATCGATTAGAACCTTCCCATACCCCAGAGAAGGTTCAACACTGCAAGTTCAAATAGACATCCTTTTCCATTTTACTCGAACCAGGTAAGTGGAATAAGTTTATACATTGTAGTCTACCAAACCATTGTAATCTCAATTTTCATATTATTCTTTTTGTTATCTCTTTTGACCATAGCTACTTTTTAAATACTCTCCAAATATCCATTAAAATGTACTGTAAGGGATCTGTTAGCAATCCTATGTTATATTGTGTAGACCCACATATATGTATTTATTTTTACCAACTGTTCAACCAATTGTATAGATTTAAATTTCTTTCCATAAGATATTTTAAATTTTAAGAATTTCGAAGAAAATTTTGTCTTATCAATTGACGTTACATAAAATGAAAGTGTGTAAGTACTTCCAATTTCATTTAGTTACATCACAAAAAGTCAAATATACAATTTTTCTAAATGTATACGTTTTTCATTAAAAGTAAGTTTGCTTAACATAACGTATAATAAAAAAGTACTCAAACAAATAAAATATTATGAATAATTGAAGTGATGTTGCCAAAATAAACTATATAAGCCATTCCTTATTTTGTTTGTTTATAAATAGATATATTTTAAAATGCATAGGAAAATTTTTTATTATAAATTAAACTGGAGTAAACATATTTTAGACCTTAATTGAAAAATGAAAAATACAAATTATAGAGAGTATATGCGTAACATATTTAGAGTAACAATGGTCTATAAAGAAGTTTTGGAGAGTGTTTTATTCATACAGATTTACAGTTTTAATTAATTTAACCTTGGAAATGACACAAATAAAATAATATAAATGTACTCTACGTTAGATTGAACGATTTAGATTTTACTAAAAAAAAAGCTGAAAACTGTATCGACGAACCTAAAACAACATAAGACTATCTAAAAAACCATATACTGTCTAACAGTAGAAAACAGTCTAACAAAGAAAATAATATTAGTCTTATAATCATCTATTTAATGTTTTAATACACATATTTCACTGGCTGCAATGTGAAATATCTTCGATCATTGAATTTAATTTATTTAATAATTACCAGTGTTTTAATCTATTATAATCTAGATTATGTTTTAGTAATTTTGAGACAAAACTAATGTGTTTTTACAAATTTATTGTTGAAACTATACAGTTCATATGTATATAATTATAAACCTTTTAACATTTCTTTAAACTTTTATTTTCATAGTATATACATTTCATACTTTATACAATTATATTTTCATATTTATAATAAATTTATACACAAATGTTCCGATCCAAGAAACAATGCTTATGATTAAAAATAAGTTAACAGAACAGAACAGTCTAAATACAAAAGTAATTGAAGGAATACTTGAACTCACAAAAGTAACTCTAAGACAAAATTACTTTACATTTAACAAAAATTACTACATTTAACAACATGAAGGATTACTTATGGAACTATCCAGATTATTGGCTGATATATTCCTTGACAACATAAAATACAAATTAATACTAAGCGATAAAAACAAACATCTAACAGAAATAATTTGTTATTACAGATATTTTGATGATATAATACGTCTATTCAAAGGAAATGAAAGACAAATAGACTTGTTCAATAACTACTTAAACCAAATGCATCATATTCTAAATTTTACCAATTAAATTGAAGAAAATAATGCAATAAACTACCTTGGTTTGACTATAACCAAGATCAACAGAAAGCACAATTTCAAAATTTACAGAAAACCGACATACGCAGATTTAGTTATTCCTTCCTCATCGAATCACGTACATCATAAAAAAAAGGCTGCATTCAAATCAATGATCGACAGATTACACAAAATTCCAATGAAAATTTAAGATTTATATAAAGAATTAAACATTATTAAATACATAGCCCAAAATAATGGATATAAACCAAGCATGATTGATGTATTATCGAAGAACCACACAAAGAAAGAAAATAAGAAGAAAGAAGAAAGAGATATCGAATACATTCAATCAGACTACCTTGGCAAACATTGTCACAAAATTAACAAATCATTTTATAAACAAGGATATCAATTGGCTTTCAAAACCTCGAACAAGCTCGGACTTTTAATCAAAAACAAAAGCAATTCAACAAACCTAAATCAAAATTCAACAATAGTGGAGTATACAAATTAAATAGCAACGATTGTCAATCCCACTATATTGGACAAACCGGCCGATTCTTCAAAATTAGATTTAATAAACACATATAAGCATTGAAACCATCATCAAATTCAAAATGTGGAGACCATTTAAGTAAAACCGGCCATACATACACTAACATCGAAAACAATCATGAAATTTTACACACAAGCAAGAAAAGTCGCCTATTATCTATCTACTTTAGACCATTTTGAAATTTACAAAAGTGCCAAAATTAATCATAATATATTATTACATGACAAAGATTTTCTAACAAAGAATTATTATTCGATAGACTTTTAAATTATATACATTAATCACACATAAAATAAAATACTACAAATTTTGCCACCAAGGTAGTGAAAAAACACGACAATTTGCTTTTAATTATTTATTTTCATAATTTAACTTATCCTTAGTACCTGAAGATGAATTCCCAAAATTCGAAATGTACACAGTATGAAAATAAAAGTTTAAAGAAGTGTTAAAAGGTTTATAATTATATACATATTTATCAAACACTTTTCGAGGCTACATCTCTAATATACAGTTCATTATTTACTAAATATTCTTATATTACTGAACTTATGGAGCACATAGCAGAGTTATAGAGCTATAAGTCAGCCGTAGAGTGAATGATATTTATAGGATAATTTTGTAAAATCTTGGTCACCTTTAGATAGACTTGATTTAGATGAAAATGCAAAATACGTTATTTAACATCAGTTTTAAATTAGTGTTAATTAAAAAATGTTATACCAACTGACTACAATTAAATAAATCTTGAAGTTTAAAAAATATGTTTTAAAGTTTGATAGTTTAAGTTCAGATGGATTTAGCAGAGGAACCGTACAAACATTTGGCTCCCAAGTTGCACACTGTCTACTGAAATGACGAGTAGCACAACCTACCGTTTTAAGATGTGGGAGTGAACGTTTTGATTGCATGTAATTAGAAAACCAAACCTTTTAACATAAAAAGTAATATTTAATAATAGTCTAAAAATAAATATGATAAATACCATGCTATTTATAAGTTTATCAGGAAATAATATTGAACAAATTTTATTTAATGTAATTTATATCTAAATATTTCCATTCTGTTATCATGATAATACTGTAAATCTGTAAAGACATGGCTGAACTATTTAAGAGATTTACCCGAGTTTCTTAAAAATAAACATATCTGCTCACTCGCACCGTCTTAAACTATGACAACAAAGATTTTAAATTTTAATTTTAATGAGTTGTTATAGTTGAGTTAAGCTCCAGTAAAAGTGTCATGTTTGTCTCAAGAGATCCAAAAAGAGTTCATTTTAGGCTTCTTCGACACCGCTATTTGTGGGTCTCTAGAAACATGACTCCTAATTCCAGGGGTCAGTTCTATAATACCGTCAGATTACAGACGCTGCACTAAGAGGAAAGTAAAATGGAGCTAAACTCAACATTCACATTGAATGAACCATTCTCTCCATAGACTACGTCATGTATTCATGTAGAAGTCTTTATTCTTGTATTGTAATCTGACATTATTAATTTTTTTCCCATGGGCCTTTAAGTTGATCAAATAAGATGGCAAATACTGTTATGCTTTTTTGATTGGAAAAAGTTTTGAGGAGAATCTGCTCCCTGCTCGGACCGATTTCTTTGAGTGACAAGTGTGAATATTACCGTTTAAGTCGAGCTTTTCACTGTGATTGACCCAAATAAGTTATTGGTGTATGAGAAATGAACACTTATAGGTGAATGTCCGATTGGGGGTTTACATTGGCACGTCTGAGACATTCAAGATCACAATTCAGGAAAACACATAGAAACGATTATATTAGGCCTAATACAGACACTTTATAATGGATGTTTGTTTAGTATATGAGAGTAAATTATTGACAAACCAGTGTCAGTGGTAATATGATTTGCTATACGTTTATTCTCCCCTATTTTTTTATTCCAGAAACATTGTTCAATCATGTGGATTTTTGTACCTTTGACAATATTGGTAATCGCTACTGCTTCCGGATATGTGGCAACAGTGGGCGCACAACCTTATTGGAGTTATGAGGTGAATCCTAACAATATATTTACTATATTACAAGACATACCAGTGCAATCCTGGCCATTTGGCTTCATCATTTACTAATAATATAAATAGATCCGAAGTAACAATTTTAATACTGGTGTTATCTCAAGAAATATATCGTGTTTTGAGTTTCTTAGATTCCAGGAGTCAAATTTCAACACAGTAATAGTTGGGACATTAGAAACTAGGCAAAATAAGTTTATATTTTAGTCCCGTAGTAAAGCACGGTTATTCAACTAGTAAGTAATACTCCCATTTTCTATAATTTCCGATTTCTCTTTCGATGAATACCTAATTTGGATTATTACGAACATTTTATAACAAAAAAGGCAAATCGGTGCGGGTATTATCGAGCCATACGATTACCAAAGAATAACAATTTATTAACAATATTGCTGAGGAAATAATTTAAAAATAGTTCTTGGACTCGATATGTATTAATAACTATTTATCATTCCTACATTTTAATCGCCATTTCCAGTTATGCCTTAACGTTGGCGGTAATAGTTATTTATATATTAAACATTCCCATTATTTCACGTTTTACAAAACAGTGAGCCGTGTCCAGGGAACAGCAAAAATAAAGTAGATAACACACACGCGCGCACACACACACACACACACACACACACACACACACACACACACACACACACACACACACACACACACACACACACACACAAACACACACACACACACACATCGGATTAATCATTGGTAATTTAGTACTTCGTAATAGCAACTTCCTGTTTTGTACGCAGGGTTATCCTGGGAGTCCCTCCTACAACAGCTGGAGTGCTCCAACTGGGAATGAAGATCTTGGGTTGCTACAAATGGTTTCCAGTCTGTGTCCTAACTGCCTACGTTCGGGTGGAATTGATGAGGTCTCCGGCATTCCAGGATTAAGAAATGCCATTGAATATTCATATTTCAACACGATAAAGCCATCCATGAATGAAATGTTTCACGATGTTGCCACATACAGACACGCTGATAATCTGTGTAACAGGAATTCACAAATGATATCATTCCTACCCGGCAATGACGTGGTGAACATGCTTTGCTCGGATATCCATCAGACAGTGCAGCAGGAACATTTTTAAATATAATATATTAGAGTTTTGTTGTTTTTGTATTTTGAAAAATATATATTTGTAAATGATTTCCTCACATAGAATTTAAACGTTATGTTTGTTTGTATTTCCCTCTCCCATAGTTTAATATAAGTGTAGAATAGTGCGCTGATAAAAAAGTCAAAACTGGAATTCCGAGACTACGTATGCGTCCGCGGCTGCATTTTAAACTTTTAGGACTTATTTATTGCATCATAAGCTTTCCATTTTAGTTTAAAATTTTGTAATTTTTACCTTGAGATTTCAAGTTTTAACAACTTTAAGCATATAGTGCTAAAAAGCTTTTAAAGGAAATTGGTTAGTTAAATTAAGAAAGGTTAGTGGTACTGTTGAGGGAACAGTATATAATTCATTTTCTAAGGGTGCAATACACTTTTAGAGTTTGCAGTATACTAGGAGAGTATATAACCGGTTTATTAGGTGGTGCCTACTACGTACTCGTATGATCTCCTGGTCGTGGAGGGTTGTTATTTCATGCAATCTGAGAGAAGCTGATGGTATGACAGTATACAAACGGTTTATTAGGTGGTGCCTAATACGTACTCGTATGATCTCCTGGTCGTGGAGGTTTGTTATTTCATGCAATCTGAGAAAAGCTGATGGTGTGACAATATACAACCGGTTTATTAGGTGGTGCCTACTACGTACTCGTATGATCTCCTGGTCGTGTAGGTTTGTTATTTCATGCAATCTGAGAGAAGCTGATGGTGTGACAGTATACAACCGGTTTATTAGGTGGTGCCTAATACGTACTCATATGATCTCCTGGTCGTGGAGGGTTGTTATATCATGCGGTTTGAGAAAAGCTCATGGTAGAACAGTATACAACCGGTGTATTAGGTGGTGTCTAATACGTACTCGTATGATCTCCTGGTCGTGGAGGGTTGTTGTTTCATGCAATGTGAGAGAAACTAATGGTGTGACAGTATACAACCGGTTTATTAGGTGGTGCCTAATACGTACTCGTATGATCTCCTGGTCGTGGAGGATTGTTATTTCACGCGGTCTGAGAGAAGTCGATGGTGGGAAGAGAGAATGGCTGATTTGGCTGAGCGTTAGCAAATAATTTTACATCGGCCTTATAAGTAACCATAATGATAGAAATAAAATAAATTTGTTCATAAAACAAACAGTTCATACAGTAATATGAAAAATAATAGATTCTAGTCAGTAATATGGAATGCTAGGCAAGTTATGTTTATGGAATTAAACTGAAATAAACATGCTTTAATAGAATATATTAATATTATTGTAACCCTTCATAGCCAAGATGCTAAAGTGAGAACAATAAACTCAGGTGTAAATATTGCCCGTACTACGCTGGCCATATGTCTACACTGGTTTAAGAGTAGTCTGGCAAGCACGGATTGAATAAAGAGATAAAGGGTTTAATAATATAGCTTAGTAGTTATGATTTCTTTTAAACAAAACTAATTATACAAACACAAATATAGAAAAGCATTTAAAGGCAATCCAACAACATGGGCTTCGTTGCAATCAGTCAATAATAGAATGTCAGAATCCAGATACACTCAATACGGAAGAAACATGGCAAAGAAGCTCTACTTTCTTCTTGTTTTAAAAGTAAAATTCCCGTTTGTAAGCAATACATTTCCATTGTTGATAAGTTTTTATATTTTAAGATTATATTAATTTGTATTATGATTTTCGCATGGTTATACGAATCTAGAATTCTGTCCGAACAACCAAATATAACAAAATTAAAATGACAATTTTGACTTAAAACTTTGAACAGATCGACAGTCTGAAATATACGAGTTTATTGAAATAAACTCTACATAAGTACCTGTAGAGCAATAATTGAATGTGAAAATTCTTTACAAATTGTGGAAATAGATTTCAAATGTGAAACTTAGCATACTAATTAGTTCAATCTTCCATAATTTCAACGAATAATTCCCCATATAGACTATAGGTCTGTGTCAGGGGAAGAGTCCATAAATCAGTCTTTTCTTGATTTACATTTGTGTAGTATAGTTTTACATTAAAATTTACAAAAGATTAGCTTAAGACTGTACAAAATACATTATTGTAAAAATTATATATACATACATACATACATATATGATATGCATACATATGCATACATACATACACACAGACATATATACATATACCCATCCGTCTCTATACAGTTTAGGCACCGCTTAACCACCGTATTACTATTAGATTGATGAAAACAATCCAACAGCACCACCAAACCACATCTCACAATAATAATTCTTATTTACCCAATATCTCCAAATAATTTTGTTAACAGGCTTCTGCATAATTAATTTATTGGTAACGCGAACGGATCAGTGTCCCTGCAGCAGCATCACCCTGGCTGAGCAACCATCGACCCACCCTACGCTTGTACTCGGCTACACTTCCACCCTCTGCCTCCAATATGTGGACTGGTAGATTTTAATAAAGCACGTGAGCTATGTAAAAAGAGTTAAATTTTTCTATGGAACAATTTGGTCTTGGTATCTGATATCCAAAGTGTATTCTATTTCTGGTAATATAGTTTTAGTGAAGCGCTATAAAGATAAAATCTTTGTATTTTTGTATATGCAGTAAAAGAGATTTCATACATCATTGTCATACACTTACAACAGGAAACTCATTACATAACAGATTAGAAGGATATCTGCGGCTTCTCCTCAAAATGATCCGTATTATACTTCTCTGTGTGACCGCAAGTGGTTCCAGTACAGCAGACGACACTCCTCCCCGCGCGAGAATATCATACTGCAGAACTGACTCAATAATACTGTAGTTTGTGTAACAATATGTCATGGTTCACCACATCAAAGGCCTTACTAAGGTGTAAGAAAATCCCAAATGAATGATGTTTTTGGTCAAGGGCCATAAACATCTTAACTCCATTAATTGAAAAAAATTGCTGACGATTATTAAATAACTGACAAACCAATTGAGCGTAACGTTTTTTACTCCGGCATATTTTAATTTTGATGGCTGTTTTCGCATACCTAAAGAGTCTAAAGCTTTAGCAATATCAAGAAAGGTGACTAGGACTCGCTTTTTAGAACCAATTCCAGACGATATGAATTTAGTTATGTCATAGAGAGCATCTGATGTACTTTTACCACTCCTAAAGCCATATTGATTATTTGAAAGGAAATTTCCGCTCTCTAAATAATTCATTAATGGGATAAATTTTTCTAGTAGCTTCGATACAACAGCTAGCAAAGAGATTGGCCTAAAATTATTCATTGCTGATTTAAAGCCTGACTTATAAATGGGAACGACTTAAGCAACTTTAAACGCATTGGGGAATTCTCTTGTTCTGATACTACAGTTAATGATACGATAAAGTGTTCCGACAGTGCTTGAACATTATCTTTAATTAATTTTGTAGGAATGTTATCTCATCCTGGTGAAGAGCTTCCTCTTAGACCAGCCACTACATTAAAAATTTCTTGCCGAGTACAGTTGGAGGAATTTAGCTGTGCTCGTAGGGCCCTAATACTACCCTTTCAACAAATAAACGCTATCTGTGTGGCGGATTGCGTTTACGTGCTCGCCGCTGAGATGAAGGCGCGACAATCTCTTTAACGACTTTAAACTCGCGATTTCGATTTGCAGATTAGTATTGACAAATACGTTATTTTCAAAAACACATTAAACAACACTATAACAACAGAAAAACAAGGATAAGTCCTATTATTGATATTATTTGGTATTCTCTTATTTTTTAATTCCACCACAATCAACACTGTCACAAAACAGACTGATTTTAGCGAGTGTGATAAGTTATTTGGGCCAATACGATTCCTGAAAGGAGGGTTTTACCTATGTGTCACAGGAAATGTTTTCGGGACGCAGCGCATAATACTACCCCGCTACCCCTCCCGCCTATCACCACACACTCAAGGTCACGCGCACAGCTAAAGTCCTCGAACTGACACATCACTCGCGGCGTGGTCCGCGTCGTCCACCACCGCGGGGTCGCTGGGGTGTAAAGCTCCCGCTAGCCTCGGTCCCACAGGGCAAAGAAGTTATTGAATGCATCGCAGACATTTTCCACAGATGGCGATGTATCAGAGCTTTCCGGATCACAGAATGCCTCAACAGGAAATCGCTCCTTATCAGATGTCCTACCAGCCACCTCATTTATTTATTTATATCGTTTCAACAGTCAAAAACCAATTTACATTTATAAACTTATGATAGATGATTAAATAATACTTAAAGAAAAGGGCCAAACCAAACATGCAACTGGACTCTAAATCAAATCTAGTCATAATTAACGTATAATTAATGTAATAAGAATGTATAAATTATAATAAAAATTAGTGGTAGTATATAATAAATTAGTGATAGTATTAACTTAAATACACTACTGCATAAGATGTGACAACATAAGGCGAAACAAAAAAGATACATAATAACAGTGCAAGTAAACTAAAATTATTAATAACAATGAAAAATAAACTATAAATGAATAACAAGAGTAAAAAAATATCAATATTAAAGAGTGCTAGTGGTAAATAAAAACTGAAAGAAAAATATTAAACTTAAATGCATGCACATTACTGTCTAAGACGTGACATATGAATAACTAAAATGATAAATAATATCAGTGCAAGTAAACTATATAAAGTAAACAACAATGGGAAACATTCTGTAAATGAATAACAAGAGTAAAATATATATAGATGCCAACAGAGAAACAAAAAACTATAAAAACAACAAATGCAAGCAATAAATGTAAATATATAACCAAGAGGCATAGTCGTAATTATAAATATATAACAAAAGACCAGCAGAACCAATAACAGAGCAACAACAACAGTTAACAACACAACAAGAATGATGGGAAAAAAATTATCAGAAGATATGTTAGTCATGACAGGTATGAAGTCGTAATTCTCTCTTGAAGGCATCACAGCTAATATTAATGAAGTCCAAATGTCTGGGGAGGTTTTTTGCCAGGCGTTAAAGATGTGGAAAAGCACTGTGAAACATGTACTGTGTTGTGTAGTGCCGCCTTGCAAACATCTGGGGGTGACGAAGATGACGTGATACCCGGAAGTCCAGCAATTCGAGCAGATCAGGTCCATCAATGTCAGAGCAGATCAACTTCTTCAGAAAAAGCAGATCATGAACTATACTTATTGAATGGAGAGGTTCCAAGTTAAACTGAACTCGAAGGTCATAAATCGGTACATTACGGTACTCAAAGCCCATCTGCAGCCCAATCAAACGAATGAAGCGGTTCTGTATGCTCTCAAGCCTATCAATGTGACCAACAGGGTAAGGGTTCCAGACAGTACAAGAATATTCAAATACGGGTCGAACAAGGTGGACGTAGAGGATGTTCAGAGCTCGGACAGAAAACATGTCACGACTGGTCCTAATAACAAAATAGAGTGCTGTATTAGCCTTTTTAGAAATGTGATTGATATGCTCATGAGAACCTAGGTCGGAAGCAAGTATAACACCCAGATCCTTTATTTTAGAACATCGTGCCAGGGGTTGGTTAGTAAGGTTATAATGATAAAGAATAGGGGTATCTGACCTAGAGAATGTCACTATAGAGTACTTGGAAATGTTTAGAAGCATATCATTAACGTTGCATCATTCTGCTAGCAAATCAATACTCTCCTGTAAGGACACGCAATCCTCCACAGATGTAATTTATTTGATAATTTTAGCGTCATCAGAAAAAAGTAGAACATTTGAACCCAAACATTGAACCAGGTCTTTAATGAAGATCATTAACCACGGACCAGAACTTTTTCATGTTACCTGCAGTTAATTATTATCATGCAAGTAATTTTATTATTGTAATAAACAAATTTAGCTCGCTTTATTGTCGAATATAACGTGTTACGGTACCGAATAAATTTATTTCGCCGTTGAGTATTAAATGGCTCTTTTGTTAACGATTTACTGAGTTTATCCCAATAGTTATCCATGGTTTTAATTTTTAATTTTTTGTTTTTATCTTTAGTCTTCTACATATTACGATTAATCACCGAGCGAAAAAATTTCAATAAATGTATCAGCAGAAGTATTAAAACAAGCGCTCTCTAAAAAAGATTCCCAATTCGTGTCTAAAAGATCTTTGCCAATATTTGCCCAGTCATACGTATTATAAAACGATTCAGGCATTGAGTAGTGAGTATGTTTTTGTAAATATAGCTGGGCCAATACTGGATAGTGATGTCACTGTAGTTTCTAGAATTATAGAATTAATTTGACTCAAATTATGAAATTTTACAAAAATGTGATCAATACAAGTGTTACTAAACGTTCGCGTTACTCTATCTATACACCCCACGAAACCTGCATCGCTCAGAATATCCATGTACCGTTCTTCCTGTGAATTCGAATTAATATTAAGAATATCACAATTATTAATATCCCCTACCAAAAAACAATTTTTTTTATATTAATATTATTATACTCATCCAAGACGTATGTTTGAATTGGGATAATGTTTGAATTGGGAGTGCGGTAAATAGCCAATAATTGACAAGGGAGACCGGCCCAATTGAAGTCGAGAGATAAGGCGGTGGCCACCCCTCCCCCCTCTGCTCACTGCAGAGACACCGATAACGCTAATTCATTTATATTTTTATTGTAACTTTGAATATCTGAAGGATAATAACGGATATTCACTATTAAATGTTGCGCTAAATTTGATCTAGACTTTTTCCACAGAACGGTGTTTCCATTTTATGGCCAGAAAAATCTCATTTTGCTACTAAAAATGACGCGAGTTCCATAGACAGACAGCAGACTGGTTGTACTTGTGTTTGTTTTGAAGCATACAGACACAAAATTGATTTTCATCAATCTATTCTTAAGCGGGTAATAAATTGTAAAATAAAGGCACTCACCTATCTATACATGTTGTACGAAAGGATATCGTGGAGTATTTATGGTCCTCATGGGGATGTCATGGGGCACGTGGCTTTAATTCTAAGGAGAGTATTTAGCATTTCTGCAGCATTTTTCCACTCCAATAATTATAACCAATCAAAAATAACTTCACTAACAAAAATAAAATGTACCTGGAATATCCAAAAATTTCAATGGGGCTAAAATGTAGGGCAAAATATTTTGGAACAATTAGACTCAATTTTTCTAAACCGGAAGGATTAGAAGACCGAAATATTGTAGGGCTAGTTATGTATATGTGTGTAGTAAAAAAGTCTCTTAAAAAGCCGTCCCTTGAAGAGCGATACGTTTGAAAATTTTGAACACAAGGTACTCTAAGGGCTGTTTGTAAAAAATATTGTATTATGGTTGATTATTAATAGGTATGTAATCAAAAAAGGCCTACTGATCCCAGTATACGAGTGTTATGCCCCGGCCAAAAAACCAACAACATATAACTAAAATATACTCATCCTCTTTCAAACACCACAGATAGCCAACAAGGTCACCGGACACCGTCCTGCTCTGGTCTCCACCTGACGAGACGACTGTCCCTGCACGACTCCGCCGCGTTACCCCTGCCGACCTTATCATTCCGCTGCCCTTTGCCTGACTCCTCCCTCTCACAACTCATCCGCTGCTCCCTGTTCAATAGGTTGCCCGTCAACAGAAATAACATGTGGTGAAAATCACCACACGGGAAATATTAAAATATGTCAACACTAATATTTTTTTGTGTAAAGAAAGTTTTGGACGATGGAGGGTTGTGAAGGAAACTGAACATCTTCGGATATTTTACCTCCGTTCAGTAATATAAGAAATCAGTACCACTACTTTTCAAAATCAGTAATCCTCTCCTTTTCGGGTGAATAACTATCCTAACCTAGATAGTATTATGTGTTAGGTTACGGTTGTCACCTGAGCGAGTGATTAGACGGCAGATCTCGACACCTAATATTACTCAGGTCTTTTTTATTGAACGACGGCCAATGTCAGAGAAAATCATGTTTCTTTAACACAAATATTATGCTCTTTGAGATCGTTGGTATAGTAACAAAATCAAAATGTTTGTTCAAATCGGTAAATTCGTTCTGATGATACGCTGAAATGGTTACTTCTGTGCGCTTACATAAGTTATAAGTAATACATGAATTTGAGGTTTATTAAGAGTGACACAAAAAGTACTAAATAACTCAAAAAAATAAATTAAACTCAGAAAGTATGACGTTCCTCCAAAACCCAAGGAATAAGGAATTATAGAGAAATGCCATCACAATACTACTCAGCTGCACCTATCGACAATACATTATCGATGTCGTACTTACAATGAATGTTGCAGAATTAGATGGAGTAACGTTGTGGATAGGCAAAATAATAAGTACAGTTTGCACATTTATCGATACCTTGTGATGAAACTTCAGAAAGTTCCATAGGGTAAATAGTTTACTCTTTTACTTGCATTTTATATTTCCATTAGAACCATTTAGATTATTTAAAGCGTTCACTTGGTTTGGAATATTTAATTTGGATTTTTGAATATCTCATACAAGCCCATTCCTGCAAATTACAGTCAAATATTGTGGAAAGTGACGACGCACATTGATCAACAATAGTAAAGTTGACTTTGTTCCCTTTTATTTAATCGAAAAAGGAAGCAAAGAAGTTACTCGAGCTTTGGACGTTAGTAAAGAAAACAGACTGGTTAATCTTATAAGACAGTGCGTTTCTGCTTATACAGCTGGGTATAAAAGTACTTTCACTGTATTTCAAGAGAAACGCGTTCTTTTAGTTTAGTTCACTTACCTGTTGAATCATTTATTCTTTACTCAGTGGAAATAAAAAATCCAACGTAAATAGCGCGGTTTTTCTAAGAGTAATTGTTTACTCTATAATTATTTTGTCATTATGTTTTTTTTTTATTTGAAAAGTAGTTGAAGTCTACTTATATAATTGAAAACCTTATTAATACGAAGAGATGTGCTTTTAGCGTTGAAAAGGATACTCTCTTTATTTAAGACTCTGTTTGATGTAAAGAGTGTTGTTCGTAGGTGAATGAAATTGGAACATTCACAACTAAGAGAAATCAGGAATTGCAAATTTAGAAAGAAATATAACGTAAATATTAACCAACTCAGATGGTAGCACTGCGTTAAATTATAACTTAGATTAAATGGCTTGTAATAAAAATTATACCAGATGGTATCTTTTCTGCCATGTGGTCTTCTTCTCCTTCTCACACTCTAGGAAACGTATATATGCAAGTTTACCCACGAATATTACGGTTACGGTTTGAACTGTGGTAGACAGGTTGAGTATGCTGGAAAACAAAAGTTTAAATAAGAAGGTCGCTGATCTTGAACAGAGGATTGATGATATGGAACAATACTCCAGGGCAAATACCACAGAAATACAGGGAATTCCGGTGCAGCCGAACGAAGACGTCGTCAGCGTTGTGAAGGTGGGAAAAGCTCTGGACCTAACCGTTACGGACTCCATGATTGACGCCTGTAATCGTCTTGGTAACAAAGTCGGTCACAGTGGCCCCCCGCCTGGCATCATTGTCAAGATTTTTAGGCGCATGGACAAGGAGGAGTTCATGAGGAAGCGTCGTGTCAAGCGAAACCTATCTACCAGACACATGAACATGCCCATGGACCAAATGGTGTACGTCAACGAGGCCCTGACACCAGCGAGGAGGCGGCTACTGGGGGCGGCGCGGCAGATCAAGAGGGAAAAGAACTTCAAGCATCTCTAGGTGAGGGGCGGCAAAATCTTTTTAAGGAAAGACGATGGAACCAATGTAATTCAGGTGACTTGCCAAGCTGACTTAAGTAAACTGTAATTTTTATTTTCCTAAAAACGAAAGAAGGATACTTATAATTTTTATTTATCTTTGTATATGATTTTTGTTTAAGTTATATATATTTTTATATTACTATATGTGGAACAAATATTTTATTTTGGCTATATATTTATACATATGTATTTGCATAACACTTAACAAATATTTTATATAGAAATGTGAATTATTTTTATCTTATAATAAAGTATAATGCAATCATTTTAAAAGATTGTGTAGATTTTTGTAAAGAAATCATAAAATGTTCATTTAACTGCCTGATTGAACAATATGATAATGTGCAAGGATTTATAAATACATGTATATTTTGATACAGTTATAGCTATGTTTGTGAAATACTTAATTATTACTTTATAGATTTTATGTAGCATTTATAACTATGAGTTTTGTTTTAATTTAATTTTTCTTAAAATATATGGATAAAAATGTCTTTTTTATTGTTTTCTTTAGTTAATGAACGATAAAATTTTAGTTGTTCATCAAAATGTTAGAAGTATGAGACAGAATTTTGATATTTTCATTTCTGAATTACAGGCAAATTGTATCTTTCCTGATATTATCATCTTATCAGAAACATGGATAAGTACAAACGAAGTTGACTTTTATAAAATACCAAATTACTATAATTTAATAACTCAATGTAATGATAATTATAGAGCTGGAGGTGTGGCGGTTTATATTAACGATTTAATCAACAATGTAGATTGTATCCAATTTGAGTTACAATCGGCAGATGCGTTATTGATATCTTTTGTTTTTTGTAAAGAAATATTTTATTTACTTGCTGTATATAGGTTTGTGTTTAATGCAGCTGTTTTTCATCGATGAGTTGAGGAACCAATTTAATAAGTCAAATTGTAATTTTAAAAATATGGAAAACTTTTTACTTATTGGAGACATTAATATAAATATATTCTGTACATAGTTAATTCTGTGCGTCTGTAGATAGTTATAAAACTCTGATGGCTATAAACGGGTTTGGGAGTTTAATACGGGAGCGAACACGAATTAAAGAACAGTCTGAAAGTTGCATCGATCATGCTTATATGAGAGTATCCAGTAAGAACAGGATTATTGTAGACGCGTCTGTGATACACGCGGACATCACAGACCACTCCATAGTCTGTGTGGGCGTGCAGGTGTGCGGTGCGCGGGGAGGGAGGGTGCCGAGTCTGTGCTGTCCTCTCCCCGCTACCGCACTGATTACGCTCGGCTCGATCAGCTGTTGGATAGCGCAGACTGGTCTCTTGTCTATAATCAGGCAAATGCGTCTTTGGCGTTTGATGAGTTTGTGGGAACTTTACAAAGTTTATTAATACAAAGTAGAGTGGAATTACGACAGATAAATCAATATAAATTAAAAAAACCGTGGATTAATAATTTCATTGGTTCAAAAATATTGATCGAACATTATTATTATGCCCTCGTTCCCGGAAGCCAGCTTATCCGTGTGGCCTTACACTTACTTCCTGGCCTATGTGCTGTTGTCTTGTCTTCTATATTAATCGTCTCTTCTTCGTTTGATTTACAGAACATGTCATCATCACAATTTATTGGTGACTAAGGAAATACTTCAGTTTCCTCGATAAACGGTTCCGTGAACTCGTGCACAAACGCGATGGAAATATTAAAAAACAAGATTTTTGTATTAATTTGTGCTTTAAAAAATAATTCTGTGTTTTTAATTGTAATCAAGTCTATTTAAAAAATTTGCTTATAAACATATTTTTTCGTTTTCATAGTGGTTACTGATAATATAAATATATAAACATGTTTTCTAACGCTCAGGCAAATCCCATGGCATGCATCATCGAACCAATGTCCCTTATGCAGAAATGAGGATTCAAGCAAAATTTCAAGTCAATAGTTAAGTTAATCCTCACAAACATTTATACACCCACTCCCATTGGCATGCAGAGGAAGTTGTCCGAAAAACATTTATGATCGTGAACTACGCCCCTTGTCTCCAAGGGAAAGGGAATTAAATAATTATCGTCATTTATCCCAAGGAATCTCCATGTCAATTTTGGTTAAAATCCAAGGGTCCCTAAATCCTCTATAATTGTCGTAAAGAAATGTGGAGTTGGCCCTAGAACTTCGTATCTGTAGTTCAACATTTGGGCCATGTCAATGTTGGTTAATATCTAAGGATCAGAAGACCGTCCAGCCAGCAGTATTGTTCGAATATGGATTTAGTTAGAGGGATTTACTATACTTGAAATAAGAAATAGGCTTATGATATTATATATGTATGTGACAATAGTTCCACATGGTTCATGCCCCGTAACGAGGACCGTTGTTACTATAAAGACAGTTTACTTTGTAATATTTTTAACAGTCTATCAATTATACTCAATAAATACACATCTCGTTAACCTAAGGTAAAGCGAGGAGAGATTGCGCACAATTCAAAATATCTAAATAAAACGAAAATTTTTAGTTGAATATACAATTTTTTTTAGTGTTATATTTACATTGTATGGTTGTCTATTCTCTGTAATTTTTCCAGAATTTATATTATGTTTAATAACGAAATAATAAAAAAAAATCGTAAAATGTGTTTTTGCGCAATCTCTCCTCGTAGGGTAGTGAGTTTGCGCACATGGGTAGGAGAGATTGTTTATGGGAATAACTACTGCAATTCACACTTTAAACATATTTAATTAATGTAAACTAATGAAACCTTCAAACTTGATGTAAGAAATTGAAAAATTAAACATTTTAACTTGGGCACATTTTTAAAAACATTATTACATAATAGAGCATTAAAATCATTTTTTTTGACGTTTTTTTCACGGCGTCCACAGTCAATGCACTTTCCTTCATAAATTGTACAGCTCTCGTGCATCCATCTTCCACAGACCATGCACTTGATCCAGTCAGATGTCGAAGTAGTCTCCTGATATAGTTCAAGACACTCTGTACACTCATCATCTTCATTATCGCTGACATGATCGGAAAGAAGTTCAATGTCTGCGTCAATCTTCCTCAGATGTAGAAGATTGCTCAAACATCAACCGTTTCTTTGTTTTAAGTCCTTTTTTTTGTATCTTGCAAGATTTTGGTTGTTCTTTCCATGCAGGTTTCTTATTTTCATCTGGTCGCTTTTTCTTGTTTGATGCTAACTCTTTTTTTATCTTGATTTTGGTTATGTTTATTTTGGATCTGTAACATTCATGGCACTTTGCTTCCTTTTTTGATTTTGAAGGCTCCCAAACTTTTAGGAATCGGTGAAAGTTTTTTTGTAAAACTTTTGTTGGAGTTTTCTACAGATGCGGCTGAACATTGTCTTGAGGTTGATGGTTGACAGATTGGAGGGATTAAAATGATTTGATTGAGATGATTGGGATTGAAATAGGTGGTTCAGTGTTTTCAGATACTGGATTATTAACTGATGTCAAGGTTGGTTGGAGTGTTGTGGGATCAGGAACAATCTGGTTTTACATCTTGGTCACAATGTAAAAGATATGCATAGTCTGGTATCACATCAATATTTAGAGGATGGATTCCTGTGGCAACGAAACGCAGCAACTCCAAGTTGAACAGTGGCAGCACGAGGCCAAGATAAATTCAATAGATGGCCAAAATCGTCCCTTGAAATTTTTGCCAGTACCACAACGAGATGTGACTAATTTGTTACAAGCATCTTTAAAATAAGTTTTTCAAAGGCTTGAATACTACACGATCTAGGGGTAGTAGGTAGTTGGTGTAGTATGACTAGGCAGACATAAGATAATGATGTCATTATCATAAGCCTTTTTGCAACATATTGGGACAGTTTCATGTGAGTGAGGCATGGCCATCTAAAATTAGCAAATGCTTTCCAGGAGACTTTCTTGGATGAAGTGTTTCAGAAATCCATTCCATGAACAGTTCACTATTTATGTACGCACTTTCTCTTCTCATTTTTAAAACAGTTCCAGGGGGAGCATCTTTGATATATTGTGGTTTAGCGTAAACTCCCTTAAAAATACAAAAAGGTGGTAGGAACTGTCCCTCTGCATTGCAGCAGGCCATAATAGTTACAGTTTCTCCCTTTTCATTTCAGCACTTGTAACGACGTGAACGTCTTTGCTTCCTTTTTGGTGCAATAACTTTTCCAGCTCATTATTAAGCTGCACTCCTATTTCGTCGCAGTTCCAAATACAGTTGGGCTTATCTAAAAGGTTGTTTCTTTTAAGGTGGAAGTGAGAAGATTGAAATAACTTTTTACTTCTTCCCTATTCATTCCCTTCTGTTCTTGCTCTACTAAATGCCTTGAGCTTTTCTCCCACACTTAAATTAGGATGTCGCCGCATGAATGACGAAAACCAAACTTTTCCAGCGGTTTTATGGTCTTTGTTGAAGGTGTGTTTAATACCCAATGTTTCTGCTAAATTGTAAGCTAACATTCTAACATTCTTTTGTGTAGGTGCAAACCCTACAGATTGAAGTTTTATTATGTGCAAAGCCAATTTTTTCTCGGCTTCCAATCCTAGTTGGCCATCTGGACCCAAATTCCGTTTTGCAAAATCATTCTTCTTCATTCGATGTCTTAATGTAGACTCTGGTATTTTAAACCTCTTGCTTGCTGCTCTTATTGATAATGATCCATTCTTTATTGCTGATACAGCTGATGATAGATCATCTTCTGTCCAGGATCCTTTGTTTGTTTTCCTCTTGTACACGTTAGGCATGTTAGCCTGTAAAAAATAAATAAATAATAGTCATCTTGGTAAATAATATGTTTTAATTTTTTTTTTAAGTTGTTTTATTAAGTTGGTAATATGCAATTCATATTAATAAAATAAATAAAGATTCATAATATACATTTAATGAATTTCTAACGAATATGTAGATTCACAAATAGTTAATATTAAATTATGAAATCCATGCGCAATGTCTCCTACCATTACATTAAATGGAAATAAATGCGCAATCTCTCCTCAACATGAAATGCGCGTACTGTCCTAAATCGGTAGAGAGATTGCGCAGGCTTAAACTAAGATGGCCGAAGCGAGATTTGACCAACCACTATCTGTACAGTTTTGCCTATGTCATTACCTCTCTAGAAAAAATGGTAAATACCGAATAATGTATCGTAGCATCGTACTGATTTAAATTTTCATGCATCCTGCAGACAAAATTCAGCCACTTACCTTTGAAATGAAAGTTGTAGGTTTAATATATATCACTAATAAACAGACTTAGCGTCTTGAACTTTTTGACAGAACACTCAACTAATGAAGCGGATCGAGGCACTGAGGGACGCTGCGCGCGCACCCCAACTCCAACCAGCTGGAACAAAGAGGGCGCAATCTCTCCTACCCCGCGCAATCTCTCTCCTCGCTTTACCTTATATACAAGTGTTATAATAATATTTTAATAATAATATTATTATAATATATTAAATATATTAGGCATCAACCTAACCTTTTCCAGATCAGCAGGTTACGTGTTTAGACCACGTCGAGGTCACCAATATAGGAAAAGGTTGGGTTGATTCCTATTAAATAACAAAACTTGTATATACAGTACATGGTAACAAGATGTCAGTATAAATTGATATACCTGTACTGTTAAAAATCTTACAATTTAGATAAACAAACTGTCCTAGTAATAACAATCCTCGTTGCTAGGCACTGAACTATGTGAAAATAAGGCTACGTATATATTATTTTTAATATTATATATTTCCACTGTACTTTTCATCTGCAGCTCCGCTCTCCCCTCCACGTTTTACTACATTTCAAGAGCCCGACAACCCTACATATAAACAAAAACACAACAAGAAGAGTAATGTTCTTAATAGATGTTTCTCTACACCTATTTAGGTGAAATTTCACATATAATACGAAAAATACCATTTAAAGCAAAACTAGATGCTCAAAGATTAATTTTTATATTAATTTGTTTAAACAATAAAAAAACCTAGATTAAGAATTTGATAAACATTGCAATTTATAGTCTGAAAAACAAAATACCACATCGACCATATACATGCATTCACTGTAGTTGTAATCCGAGGTCAAAACCCTCAGGCGTTTCACTATAAAGTCGGTTTGTGGAATGAAAGACTATCAAATAAAGTTTGAGACAAGTCAAGTGCCTATTTTCCATTCAATTTTTGCTCCATGTTAAAAATAGAGCAGGCGGCAGCTACTAGCGTGTCCTCTTACGTACGGGATGCTCGCATAATCAAGCTACATTAGATACAGCTAATAAAAACTACACAGTGTCGATAAAAAAAACCCTCAAAACTAGCCTAATGATTGATTGATCCACTGACTTGAGTAAAGGTTTAGACAAGTAGTAGTAATGGGGTTATAGAAGCGATGCGACAATATGATTTTCCAGGCCACATCACGCCCAACCCCGAACACAACACTAACACGGTTGCTGTCTTCACTTTTACATAGAGGGTAACTACAAAGGTTTCTTGTATTATAGTCAATTTACTTAAGGTTTACGCTGACACTCTAAGTAATGTTTGATATGATAAAGGTTGAGTTTTAAAGTGACACGAGCCTGTTTTATGTATTTTTGGCTCGGTTTCTGTAAAGTAATTTATACACATTTTTTAATTTTTCTTCTTTTAGCCGCCCGTCAAAAACCTGCCGTTCTCGGTGGCCGCCTAGTTTGCCTAATGGGCACGATTGATTCTCCTTCTGTACAGGTCCACTGCTTCACTATCTAAGTCATACTGGACAATAATATAGAGTAAAAGTAAATAATGTACACAAATTTGAGGGTTTTAAAAATGTCATAGAACACTTCTCAGTAGTTGTTAATATAATTATAATAACCTTAAATACTAAAAGACGAGCTATATGATTTGATAGCATCTAAGTTGTGCAGTTCACACTACGTCGAAACGATGCTAACCCAATTAAATTCTTACAATGTATCGGTTTTTATGTGGAGAACTATCTTAAACAACAGATATTAAAACGGAACTATATTGTGACTGAGGGTAGCTTTCCACGGTTAGGCCGAAATAGTTGGTTATGACACCGGCCTTGTAAACCGAAGAACTAATCCGTTTACTATATTTTATGATGTAAATTAACTGTAAAAGAAAACCACCAGGCTCAATAAAAACTGAATACAATCATGTAAATAAACTCGTTGACTGCGACTACATGTTACGGTCGACAGTTGTCACTCTTCACATCAGCCATCACAGCGTATAAAGCTACAATGAAGACGCCAAAGAAAACTTTTACTTCAGATTAAAACTATTAATAATTATAACACGAAACATCAATTCAAGTTTGCATGTTTCAACTTGGAAAGAAACTGAGGAAGACACCATCAAAAGAATAATCTTGAACTTATGGGAAATTTAAGCTCTAGTTGTGGTTAGTTGCATGTGAAACTTGAATTCTTTTAGCGACATCACTAATAACATTGTATTTATAATATATTACCACAAATTGCACTATTCTACTTATAACTAAGAGTCTAACAGCTGCATTACGGTTATAGATTACCTCATATAGAATACCCGTTATAAGATAATATAATGCCTTCTCTCACATCCCATTAACAATCAACATTACTTCTTCAGACGCCTATATTTTAAACTTGGCAACATATTCTCAATTAAGTTTTAATGATTGATAGTTTTCTTTAATATGTACTGTAAATGTAGTTTATATCCATCTGAAGAAATGTATCAGATACACGAAAATGTTTAAATGCTTCAGAACATTATACAATGGCTTTTTGAAGAGAATTGGCCAGTTCTTTTACTTGTACATGTATATGATCAAAAATCGATACTAATGTAGTTTCAATAAGATTAAATCACGCTTTTGCCGTATATATATATATATATATATATATATATATATATATATATATATATATATATATATACATTTTACCAACTTCTTCTTATTGGAAACTAAATGCTTAATATATCATCAAATACTCCAATAAATGACAAATTTTTATTTTTGTGAGGCCTTTCGTGCTCAATGAACACAGAAGGTGCTCAGTTGTGTGGGTCTGACGATGTGTTCATTGAGCACGAAAGGCCTCACAAAAATAAAAATTTGTCATTTATTGGAGTGTTTTGTCATATATTAAACACATACATATTAGTCACGTCAATTACGTAAAGAAATGGGGAAAAATATATATTACGTTTATATTAACCAAAGTAGTTCTTTCTTTACCGACAAAAAAATAATAATGTACAAGTTACCTCACACCTGCATTTAATTAATAAGTAATTTATAATAATATTTATAGTTTTATATATATTTTTTTTTTCATGAAATGTATTCACGTTCATAATGAAGATAAAATTACTACAGTACAGGAGGAGCGGCTGCCGTGCCGCCTGCCTGCCCTTGACCATAGTGGACTAATCGGTCAGTGGAGTAATCGACTCTTTTCATTTGAAATGCAATGTTTTATTTGATCGTGTCGTTGCCCCAACGACCCAGTGGACCAATCGAACCTCTATAAATTATAAAACGGGTCGTTGGCCCAAAGAACAGTTGTGTAATCGAACCTGCATTCTACAATTTAACTTGTTACTGCAATAGGGTCGTTGGCACAACGAACCATATACTCTATTAGTACCTGTATGTGTAAGTAAATGTGTAAGGGCCAACGAACCTTGATTGTAAATTTACTGTTTAAATTGTAAATAAGGTTCGGTGGCCAACGACCCATTTTAGTTATGTTTTACTTTATGAAACAAATCGGTCCGATTACACCACTGATCGTTGGGCAAACGACCCTCTTATTTAAAACTAAACTAATGTTTGGGTCGTTGGGCCAACGATCACTGGAGTAATCGAACCAGGCCCCACGAGAGTTACAGTCAGGGTGTACGACATTCTTCTACAGGCAGTTGGCGTTAGACTCCGTTGATTTAAAGTTTGTCAGGAACCCTCTTCTCTGGCTATTTAAAAACCCTGTGGATTTTATTAAGAGGTAAGGCAGATTTTTTCAGTTAAAATCATGATTTTGTAACTATGTACAGTGAAAATTCATGGTGATATTAACTTATTGGCAATTAATGATATTTGAAATTGGTTGACTATTCATGCCTCGACATTCATTAATAGGCCATTTGCAAAAGTTTATTCTTAAGTAAATTTAATAAATTGGGCCTATAGCACTCCATTAATATTTTTATACTGGCATTAATAGTATCCTAATTATTATTATGTTAAAGCAATGTTCTGATTTATCTGTCATTTCAAATTTGGGAAAAATTAAGTGCAGGATTAAAATAGTCCGTGGAATAAAGTTGCAGATAATAAATAGTATGTAAATAATTTGTGTACTTTTGGTTAGTAAATTGTATAAAATTTCATGTTTAAAAACGTACAGTCACTATTTCTTTTGTATTATGATCTAAACAGGGAAATTGTAACTAGCTATCTGTGGACAACTTTGTAAATTTTATGTTTGTTGGCTTAACATTTTATGTCTATTGTCCAAAATAGTTGAAACTAGACTATCTCAGCCAGTAGTTATTTTGTAAAGATTAATATAGTGTAAAATAAATTTATGTCGATAAGTGAAAATTTTGTTAGGAATGTACTGCATGTATTGTATGTCAAGTCACAACAAAATAGTAAGTTATTTCTGTAATTATGTATGTATAAGGTAAAGCGAGGAGAGATTGCGCACAATTCAAAAATATCTAAATAAAACGAAAATTTTTAGTTGAATATACAATTTTTTTAGTGTTATATTTACATTGTTATGGTTGTCAATTCTCTGTAATTTTTCCAGAATTTATATTATGTTAATAACGAAATAATAAAAAAAATCGTAAAATGTGTTTTTGCGCAATCTCTCCTCGTAGGGTAGGTGAGTTTGCGCAACATGGGTAGGAGAGATTGTTTATGGGAATAAATAACTACTGCAATTCACACTTTAAACATATTTAATTAATGTAAACTAATGAAACCTTCAAACTTGATGTAAGAAATTGAAAAATTAAACATTTTAACTTGGGCACATTTTAAAAAACATTATTACATAATAGAGCATTAAAATCATTTTTTTTTGACGTTTTTCACGGCGTCCACAGTCAATGCACTTTCCTTCATAAATTGTACAGGCTCTCGTGCATCCATCTTCCACAGACCATGCACTTGATCCAGTCAGATGTCGAAGTAGTCTCCTGATATAGTTCAAGACACTCTGTACACTCATCATCTTCATTATCGCTGACATGATCGGAAAGAAGTTCAATGTCTGCGTCATCTTCCTCAGATGTAGAAGATTGCTCATAACATCAACCGTTTCTTTGTTTTAAGTCCTTTTTTTTGTATCTTGCAAGATTTTGGTTGTTTCTTTCCATGCAGGTTTCTTATTTTTCATCTGGTCGCTTTTTCTTGTTTGATGCTAACTCTTTTTTTATCTTGATTTTGGTTATGTTATTTGGATCTGTAACCATTCATGGCAACTTTGCTTCCTTTTTGATTTTGAAGGCTCCAAACTTTTAGGAATCGGTGAAAGTTTTTGTAAAACTTTTGTTGGAGTTTCTACAGATGCGGCTTGAACATTGTCTTGAGGTTGATGGTTGACAGATTGGAGGGATTAAATGATTTGATTGAGATGATTGGATTGAAATAGGTGGTGGTTCAGTGTTTTCAGATACTGGATTATTAACTGATGTCAAGGTTGGTTGGAGTGTTGTGGGATCAGGATAACAATCTGGTTTACATCTTGGTCACAATGTAAAAGATATGCATAGTCTGGTATCACATCAATATTTAGAGGATGGATTCCTGTGGCACGAAACGCAGCAACTCCAAGTTGAACAGTGGCAGCACGAGGCCAAGATAAATTCAATAGATGGCCAAAATCGTCCCCTTGAAATTTTGCCAGTTTTTTTAAAACCACAACGAGATGTGACTAATTTGTTACAAGCATCTTTAAAATAAGTTTTCAAAGGCTTGAATACTACACGATCTAGGGTTGTAGGTAGTGTGTAGTATGACTAGGCAGACATAAGATAATGATGTCATTATCATAAGCCTTTTGCAAACATATTGGGACAGTTCATGTGTGAGGCATGGCCATCTAAAATTAGCAAATGCTTTCCAGGAGACTTTCTTGGGATGAAGTGTTCAGAAATCCATTCCATGAACAGTTTCACTATTTATGTACGCACTTTCTCTTCTCATTTTTAAAACAGTTCCAGGGGGAGCATCTTTTGATATATTGTGGTTTAGCGTAAACTCCCTTAAAAATACAAAAAGGTGGTAGGAAACTGTCCCTCTGCATTGCAGCAGGCCATAATAGTTACAGTTTCTCCCTTTTTCAGCACTTGTAACGACGTGAACGTCTTTGCTTCCTTTTGGGCAATAACTTTTCCAGGCTCATTATTAAGCTGCACTCCTATTTCGTCGCAGTTCCAAATACAGTTGGGCTTATCTAAAAGGTTGTTTTCTTTTAAGGTGGAAGTGAGAAGATTGAAATAACTTTTTACTTCTTCCCTATTCATTCCTTCTGTTCTTGCTCTACTAATGCCTTGAGCTTTTCTCACACTTAAATTAGGATGTCGCCGCATGAATGACGAAAAACCAAACTTTTTCCAGCGGTTTTATGGTCTTTGTTGAAGGTGTGTTTTAATACCCAATGTTTCTGCTAAATTGTAAGCTAACATTCTAACATTCTTTTGTTGTAGGTGCAAACCCTACAGATTGAAGTTTTATTATGTGCAAAGCCAATTTTTTCTCGGCTTCCAATCTAGTTGGCCATCTGGACCCAAATTTTTTTTTTTTTTTTTCCGTTTTGCAAAATCATTCTTCTTCATTCGATGTCTTAATGTAGACTCTGGTATTTTAAAACTCTTGCTTGCTGCTCTTATTGATAATGATCCATTCTTTATTGGCTGATACAGCTGATGATAGATCATCTTCTGTCCAGGATCCTTTGTTTGTTTTCCTCTTGTACACGTTAGGCATGTTAGCCTGTAAAAAATAAATAAATAATAGTCATCTTGGTAAATAATATGTTTTAATTTTTTTTTTAAGTTGTTTTATTAATGGTAATATGCAATTCATATTAATAAAATAAATAAAGATTCATAATATACATTTAATGAATTTCTAACGAATATGTAGATTCACAAATAGTTAATATTAATTATGAAAATCCATGCGCAATGTCTCCTACCATTACATTAAATGGAATAAATGCCGCAATCTCTCCTCAACATGAAATGCGCGTACTGTCCTAAATCGGTAGGAGAGATTGGCGCAGGCTTAAACCTAAGATGGCCGAAGCGAGATTTGACCAACCACTATCTGTACAGTTTGCCTATGTCATTTACCTCTCTAGAAAAAAATGGTAAATACCGAATAATGTATCGTAGCATCGTACTGATTAAATTTCATGCATCTGCAGACAAAATTCAGCCACTTACCTTTGAAATGAAAGTTGTTGGTTTAATATATATCACTAATAAACAGACTTAGCCGTCTTGAACTTTTGACAGAACATCACAAACTAATGAAGCGGATCGAGGCACTGAGGGACGCTGCGGCGCGCACCCAACTCCAACCAGCTGGAACAAAGAGGGCGCAATCTCTCCCTACCGCGCAATCTCTCCTCGCTTTACCTTATGTAAATATGTATATGTTTATATGTATATTAAGCCCATAGCTATGTGATGCTATTAAGATAGGAATTTTGTAGGGTTTCAGCTACGGCTACGACCGGCCCTGGAACGGTCACCATCACTGCCGCTCTGCCAGAGCCTGCACGGACGCGCACCGCCCCTGGACGCCCCCGCGCCCTGCCACGGCCAACTGACCGTACACAGGGCTACCACGAGCCTCCCTACCGTGGATTGCCACTGCATTGTTGCGGGATCGACCACGCATTCCTCGACCTATAAGTCTGACACTCTATGAATAATTTTGTTTGGGACAATTCTATACCGTTTAATTAAACATTGGCTAGCCAATAAAATCATAGACTTTTCAGTGTACTACCCGTGGAACGTGTAGGGATAAGCCTACGGACAATTCGCGCCGCGCTTCCATTAGGAGATATCCAATTGGACATCTAGGTTGATTATACCAATGATTAGTACTTAAGTTGTACCGTATTTTTAATGTGTTGTGTGTCCTTGTTAAATATAATATGTTAATATTTAAGCATGGTGGCCACCTGCTATTATTCTTTTGATGTATTTGGGTATTAATCTATCATTCTCTTGTAGTGTAATCTTAAGCCAATTTTCTTGGTAAATTCCAGTTATGTATTTCGATAGTAATTGCCAAATAATGGTATGACTTTGACAAATTTTGAAATTTGTTGTGTCTCTATCAATTGAATAATAGGTTCTTAGAATTTGTCATCATTTTGAAGGTGCTAGTATATCTTGCGATAAAATAAAATTGCCTTCACTTAATTACATTGTTTTATTTTCTTATTTACCTTTTTTTATTAATTTCACTGAACCAGTAAAACTGAATTAGCGAATGCGAATTTCAATTGGATTGCTAAGTATAAAGTATGTATTGATGTAAGTAAGTATTGATTGTTATGTTTAAATACACATAACAAGGAAGGTCAGATAACCCTGACTCTTATCATAATGCTGGAATCACATGATCATTACTTACAGTTAACAGTATCACAGTGGGTATTATGTATTGAATGGCAATCACTAGGCTTTCAGTCATTAAGTATGTGTGTCTATATCTATTAACAATCGGATAAGCATGAATAGTCAATAGTGTACTTTCCTTGGGCTTGATCTGCCTTACTGTTGAGTCACTGTCCACCTGGGCCGTAGGATTAATTCCCCATTGTCGTCCTACAGGTTCATCTACATAACTACAAATGGGGTGGCGACCTTAAAAAAACATTATTAAATACCCTTGCATTCCACCAGAGCTTAGCTAGTGACATTACAGTAGGAGTAGATCTCAGTGAACTTAACCCAACACCCTTCTCCACTGAACAAGTCGGGACATATAAATTTGGGAGGTGGGGCGTTACAACATACAAATCTTAATTCACCCAGTATTCTGTTCAAATAAGTCGACAAACTCCATTATCTACCAATAAATCAAAAGGTATTCATTTAAAACTATAACTACTAAATGAAGTTAATTATTGAACTTTTTGAGATAACTAATCTAATCAACTCTTTGCGAAGTCAATCACTGGATACACAGATTTACCTTATTAAAGGTAAAATTAAAAGGTAATATCATTCGTTAATGTCCTATATAGGATAACTCCCACCCTCTAACGTTTGAAAAAAGTGCTTGAATTTAAACTAATACAAGGCTGTGTTATATCTTGTTGTAAAAGTTCATCGAAAACACATTTCATTTGTATTAATTCAGTCGGATTGATAAGTTTAACTCTTTAATTATCACTCAATTTGTGTTAAAATCAAGGGTTACACTAATCTTATCAGTTAACACACTGGGAAATTCATAGACTATTTTAACCCTTCATTTATTACCTCAGCACAACCAATCTTATAACTATGATTCATATTTCTAATTACACTGAAATATGTCCAGTTTATTGAATTTTCGCGTTTTAAGTCAAATTTGCAACAATTGTTTTGTACATAAATTAATAGCTGAGAGCGCATCATAAAATTAGCCTTTTGCACTTAGTCTCTAACAAAAACTTGAATGAATTTTTAAAAATTTTTATTTTACATTTTACAGTACCAACAACTTTTACCTTTGCGTTCTCTGCACTCATACAATGTACATATGACACTAGAAACCCCTTATATGTTTTTATTATAACATATTAAACCAATTTTCACTAATTATGTTACGCTACTACGTCCAAAAAACATATAACAAGTTTTTATCAAAGATTACTGCCATAGTGGGCAGGACCTAGATTTTCAAAAAAATTCATTTGCAACAAATGGTTTAATTTTGCCGAAACGTCATATTTATCTTGAATTAAATTAGAAAGTTCTCTGATCGATTTCTATTTTGTTCTTATATGCGTGGCTTAAATAATTAATAACCGATGCCCTAACTGCAATCTATGTTGATTTACTTCGGTGTACAAAATAACTTTAACTATTCAATTAATAACAAGATACCATATCTCGGCAAAAAAGAATGCCACGACCGATAGTTAGGGCAGACGTTGAGGTTGAGGAGAGATTCGAACGCGGGGCGATTGCATTTCGAGGCGGGAACAATTGCTAGACTTCAGGTTCAGTGGTGAAATTGGACGCTAGCAATGACTTTAACTTGGAAAGTGAAATCAAGTGCAGTGAACTTCACTATTTTCAAGGGTACTAAATAAAAAAACTAAATTAATAATAGAACATATCAATTTATAAGAAAATAATAAAACTATCTAAGATTTTAGTTACCATTTGATACACTGGAAAATTTATTTCGAAGATATAAAATAGTTAAGTTTAACCCTTGTAGTTAATTTTATTCTTACATCATATTCTATTAATTAATGCAAATACAGAAACAACTATTATGAGCTGAATTACAATATTTGTAAAGTAGCTGCTGTATTATACTATTTTAAAAGTGAGTGACATATTATAATATAATTGGTCATTCTGACACTCGTGTTGGGAGTGATCAACACTCCTTTCCACTTTGTAAATACGGAACAATTCTCTTTCGTCGTCCAGCCACATGTGCTGAAGATCTATGTGCTGCTGCTCAACTCAAATCTAGTACATCAAAGGATGTTTACGGTATTAGCCCGTATTTCCTTTTGTTCATATCTCTTACAACGCTCTTTACTAACTCACTCTCCCAGGGTGTCTTTCCATTGGCTCTAAAGTGCTCAAGAGCACTACCCATCTTTAAGAAGGTCAAAGAAACCTCCCTGAAAACTACAGTCCCATTTCCATGAATTATCTCAATTCAAAATCTATTTTTTCAAAATCCCAATTTGGATTTCTAAAAGACAGTTCAACCTCGGGTGTAAGAAACAATTTTCTCGTATCTGTGCTACCGAATCTTGATTCTAGGTGGCCATAATCTGTGATCTTAGTAGAGCATTTGACACCGTTGGCCACCAGCGTCTCCGCGAAACGTTGGAGGCTTGTGGTGTCAGAGGCACTGCTCGGAACTGGTTTCTTTCTTATCTTTCTGGCTGAATCCAGAGCGTCCAAAGTACAAATTCGAATGAGACAGCCATCTCTTTATTTTTGTCTGTCACAAAAGATGTCCCTTAGGACTCGATAATTGCTCCCATTATCATTATTTTTAATTTATTTTAACGATCTCCAGAACTCAGTTACGGGTCAAATTGTTCAATATGCCGACGATACAAGAGTTGTTGTACATGCTAAATCAGTAACTGCACTCAACCAGAACATTCCTCAGTCCTAAATATTAAATGACCTTAGCATTTGGTTAAAAAAAACCTTGTTTTAGAATATTGATAAAACAAAAATAGTGCTTTTTCGTCTAAGGACCAAGTCTGATAATGCCGCTTCCCGAATATCAATTCCAGGATGAAATCAAATGTCGTCAGTTTCTTGATAACGTAAACGTTCTCTGCTCCAAACTCAGAAGCTGTCTATATTCTTTGAGTTACTAATCCACATCCTTGACCTAAACATTTTGCTGGTAGTATACTTCAGCTACCTTTACTCTCTTTTAAGGTAGTACGGCATTATGTTCTGGGAAACCGCTGCTGTCTTCACTTGAGAGAGTGTTTAAATTACAGAAGCGGACAATTCGAATCATCTGTGGGCTGGGATGTCGTGACAGCTGTCGACCTAAACATTTTGCTGGTAGTATACTTCAGCTACCTTTACTCTCTTTTAAGGTAGTACGGCATTATGTTCTGGGAAACCGCTGCTGTCTTCACTTGAGAGAGTGTTTAAATTACAGAAGCGGACAATTCGAATCATCTGTGGGCTGGGATGTCGTGTCAGCTGTCGAGATGTTTTCCCTGTCGAGGGTCTGTTGACTATTTTCATATATTCAGTCTGTTTGTTCACTTTTAATAATCTTTAAAATTTTCCAACTCTAGACCCAGATTCTAAACTAAGCATAAGCGTAATCTTGTAACACCTGTGTTTCGAACTAGCACACTTAAAAAAATCAATTCAATACCTTGGACCCAAATTGTTCAACAGCCTTCCAAACACTTGAAATTGTGAAAGTGCAACGTCGTTAAAAAAAATCTCGTGTTATCTTAAAAAAATCTTATGATGCGTTATTTTAATTCTAGTCTGATGAAATAGAATCTATACTCGGCGCTACTGAAAAAGCGAATCGGTTGTTAGTTCTACCGTTCATTAACAGAATTCGCGACCTATGACGACGAGCCCATCGTAGAGCGCTACTGGTAGTGAAAAACTGAACTAGCACTGCTAGCTGGAAACAGTATAACACGCCTGCTATCGGATATTTTATAGAGAGACCGGACTCACAATAAACGTTTAACTTATCCTAATCACAAATTTGTTTTCGTTGTTATACACTTCAGTTCCAATCGAAAAGTTATAACTTTTATTATTTCGTGTTCCTATATAATTGAACTATATATAAGCCACCTAGTTTCTAAAACAAGTGGCAGAATTAGTATAACAACAAAATAATTACAGATTAATTCTTTCTTATAATATGTGTTATTACATAGATAATTATATACTGTAATTTAATTTTACAATAAAAAGCCGTTACTGTATTATAACTGTGTTTGTAAACCATTGTTATCTTTAAAGTGAAGAAAAATATCGATATTCAGACGATTCCTTTCATCTCTGAATCTGATTATTTAATAATTTTAATAATTTAAGCAGATAAAAACTAATACATAAACTATAACTTGCATCACACGAATTTGTGACTCCATTGGCTGTACGGATACTTTACATGATATTGTTTTAATCTACAAACCTCTCTTCCCTGGAGAGGTAATTTGATATTAAACCTATGACTATTGCTAACTAACTTGCTCTACGTACGGTATGTAATGATCTATCAGTCATATTGATTGATTTTTGTCATATTATGAGAATTGAACACATTTATGGATATTTAATTCTGCTTTAACTACCTATTGAAATAAAGTACTGTCTTTTCCAATGTTAATAAAACAAATAAGCAGAATACTGGGTTTTTTTTCTAAGTACAAATAATGTAGAACTTTTAAACCGCTAAATAAGAAAAACAAGACAAACGAACACCCAGATGGCACAACTTACTTTAAATCATTTATTAGTGCATGATAATGAAATGAAACTGCTATTGATTTATTAACGATGTTTAAAATGCTCACAGGCAATTTTAAATGTAGTTTTTGTATAACTGATATTTTGATAAATATGTTTTGACTTTAGAAACCTTTTCTAAACTAATTATAATTCCTAAAATATATAGTAAGAAATAATTAGGATACACAATTTGGTAGTTTTTTATGGTTTAGTGAAAAATGTACTTAATGCATTTTATTGGATGGATGAATTTTTGAACTTCAGTATAAATGATTTAACACGAATTTGGTTTACCTCCGTTATCTGTTCCCAAAACAAAAAAACTGATTCTGAAACTGACCTATTCTATAATCAATTTTAAATACTGATTTTGAAATGCATACCAAGAAAAATAGTCTTAATAGTTGAACAGAGTTAGGAAGTATTTCTGTTTCTGAACTGTTATTCTATGGAATCATAATTCACATGGGACTGACACTGATACCTCCACGTTGATGGCAAAAGAAATAACGTTTGAGATAATGCCGATAACATGACAGAGTCTAGTTACGAATAGTTTCCGAACTGTTAAAAAATTCAGTTTTGGAGACAGATAAGATTCAAGAATAATAGGTGTTTTGTAAATAAACTGGAATTTACTGTCAACAAAATTTATTCATTTTAACCAAGTAAACAATTTCAGCTTTCAATGGATTAGTATATCACTTTACAAACTGCTTAATTATAAAGTTTAAATGCGAATCTATTGGAAAGGTAAATTTATGAAGTACTCGGGGCTTATACTAGGTGAGGATTTTGGTTCAGGAAAATCATTTGATTGATTGCACTTAATAATAAAATAAAATCGGCAATCAAATCATTTTATTGTTCAAAAATCATTTGCTACTCTAATTTGTTAAAAACATTATATTACGCCCTAATTCACTCTAGACTTCATTATTGTATACGATATTGAGGTGAAACTTTTAAATTATACATAGTCAAGTTAATAATTTCACAAAAGCATTTTATTACACTAATGCTTATCCATCACAGAGGTGAATATGCTCATTTGCTATATTTTGTCATTTCAAATTTATTCGCCTACAATATATTACAGTTTTTTTATAGGCCTATATATAGCAAAAGTGGTACCAGTGGTCTTTTCTATAAAACAAGAAGTAATAATTATTAAGGAGTATACAGACTACCAAAAATTGTGTGCGTTAATTTGTTTCTAAACAATCATCTCCCTTTCTTATATTCGTGACGTAAATAATTAGTTATGGGGCTCTAATTGTAATTTGCAATGCAGTGTAATATAAAAAAAGTTAAACAAATTAATTAATGACAACCCATCCTGATCAAAAAAGCAAAAAGGGAATCTCATGACCGACGCGGATTCCACACCGTTTAGAAGCGAAGACGACTGATTGTGATAACAGAAAACAAGAAAGAGGAGGGAACATTGCCTTGTGAGGCGAGAACGGTACCACTGAGCCACTTTGATTCCCCACCAGTCCTCGTTACTTTGTAGCTCATAGCGTGCCAAAGGCGTAGGTTCGGTTCCTTGCCGGGACAAACTCTTTTTGCTTCAAGTTGGCCCTCATTTTATTGGCTAGAAAATTATTAAAATATAAAAATTTCTGTTGTTGTTTATTTCTGCGTTTAGAAATATAAAAAAGTTACAAACAATAACTTCAGGTTTTTATGGGCTAAGAACGAAAGAAATATTGGTTTTTGGCGCTTTTCAACCAAACTGCAAAGTTGAAACTCAAACTTATGTAGTTTGTTTACAAGTGTACTGTTTTTTGTTTGTGTAATTTTAGATTAACCAGTGTATTTATATCTTAGCTTTCTCAACAGTTGATTCGACTTAGCCCTCGTTATGGAGCTCTTATATCAATCTTGGGCGAGTAATGTTCCAAACCACTACTACAAACGTCTGACATTTACCACAGAATTTATCAAGCAGCTTTTGTTAACGTGCCAGCTCGTTTGGTTTTAACGTGCCAACAACCGCCATACTGCCAAGTCGTTTGTAAATTATTTGCTGTATATGTCTAAACATAGAAATAAAAAGCTTAGACAAGTTTTCATGTAACTCGCGTTATTGTAGCTTTACTGTTTATTTTGTAGTCACCTTTCAAACTTTTGTATCTATGGTTTTTGATCCGAGAAGAGGAGCCAAGGCCAGCCCAGAACAGAAAATATCTTACCTAAAACCATTGTCAATTGAGAATTAATTAACTATTAATTATAGTGGTTCCTAAAGTATGCGCAGCATATCATAAAACATGGGCTATCTCACTGAAAACACACGAAACATTATTATTTGAATTATCACAATTATTATGTATACTTTTCAAATGTTAGTAGAACCTGTATATACTAATTAATTAAAATAATATTTTTATTGGACTATTTAAATTTAAATCTCTAAAGGAACGTGTACTATTTGCGCCGATGGTCACAATTTTAATTAGGACAGTTTCCTAGTCAACCCGACCGATAAAGCAGAAAGCGCACTGAAATGTCAGTTTCTATTGATATAACAATAGGCCGGCGAAAACCCCGCGTTAAAATTAAATAGTTTATAACTATAACTATACTAAAGTGCAGAGTAAACTTCATACTGAAGGTCAACAATGTATGTTTAGTAATATAGATCCTTTAACCTCCTGGCGTTTTAATAAGTTCAAATACGTCATCAATTTTTAAGTATAAATAAAAATATATCTTGTGTTGTTAGTTTTGAAACTGAATTTTTTTCAAAAATAAACAAGTCGACGATTTTTAAGTATAAATAATAATAAAACCCGTGTTGTTATTTTTGAAATGTTATAAGACATCACGATTTAGACGCATTATTAGGAGTTTAAACAGTGCGAATTTACTATGACATTTTAATGGCCTCTCGTATATACAAGGTGTTTGAAAAGTCTGGGTACGGCTTGATATTTTACAAACCATAGCAGATAACATCTATAAACTTTGCACAGTGTCATATGGCTATGTAAACTATTTTTCCTTGCTATTACCATGACATGCCAACCATGGGGGGACGGCCCACAGAGGGAAACATGGAAATCTTAAATTAAAGCATGGGTCGAGTGATACCTCATTTGAAAGAGCTCACTTAGTAGAGTTGAATGCCGCAAACCGCATCTCAAAAGGTTTATCCAATCAGAAATGGCGGGTTGTTTTAGGTACACATTGTGAAGTACATTATGCGCTGCCATTTCTGACTGGATTGTCGTATTCTGATGCGGTAGGCGACGTTTCATAAAATAAAAGGTTGTAAATAAAAGGTTAGTTGCAAATTATTAATAAGTAAGTACTTTGTTCTAAGATTGTATTTTCACATAGTGAATAAAATAGCATTGCTAGTGTGTAACTATGTTAATTCATACACATAAAGACGACGAATTCATTTTAGTTTTATTTATTGTGTTATAAATTTATGACATAATTTGCTAATTAAAAAAAGTCAGTGAAAACACATCGGTTAGTAGAGTGACTAACTAACTATTATTATCACTATTATTTTGTTCTTAGTTCCATTTACTGATTGAAGCGTAGGCTTAAAAAACCTAAATAACTGTAAGACAGTACAATAATAATTAGACGTTTTATCATATTACATAACACAATATAATACAAAGTGTTAGTATCGACGACCGAGACAATGTGATTAGTAATATGCAAACATAACAAACATTGTTACAATTAAAGAAAATATATGGTCAAATTTTAATATTTTTGTAACCTAATGCCAACAAAAAAGGCGACAAGTTGTAACACTAAATATTACGCTTTCCTGCTACAAATGTACAAATCACCTTCCTGTTTCAAATAAATGTTGCTAACAGTTAGGACAAGGTTCTTAGCTCGTTACCATCAAACATAATATTAATTAAAGTCGCTTTTTGTGTAGGTCTGTTTGTGCATCTCAACTACTCACCTGATTTTCACACAATTTTTACTGTCGACTTCGCTATGGACTAGGGCAGGTTTTTAGGTATGATACATGAACATTTTAATCATAGAAATTAGATAAAAGTTTGTATAATGCGAAAATTTATGTTTTTGAGTGCTTTCATTGTCAATACTGACTAAACGTTATGGCTTAGATAGAATACAACAAAGTACTATGAAATTGTACGTTTCAAATAGGCCTACAAAAATGTCTGCAGTGGCATATATCCATCTCCAAATAATGACCTACAACAAACATTTTCCTCTTTTAAAGTATACATTTTATGAGCATTTCCGAAACTATTTAAATCAATAACATATTCTTATCACTGCATTAAGATGCGTAAAGATTAGGTCAAATTATCTTTAAGCAAGCGATAAATATTTTGGTAGATAGGTATTAGCCTACGTGTAAAAGCCCGCGTGTTTTGGTTGCGCGACTTACGAGGAAAGAACGGCGCCTGTGGTCGAGTGGGCCATACCTCACTTGATTGTGAAGTATAATAATGAAATCGAAGATTAAACGGTCTTTAATAAAGTTAAACCCATCGAGTAGTGGAATTTAGACCTTATACATTTAGATCCTCAAATTTAGCAGCTATGGTTTTTTTATTGTTGGATTCAAAAAGCGTATGCGCCGCAAATGTTTCTTGGAGAAATTGTTTCGATTACTGGGATTCCTTTAATCCCTACATACCCTTTTCCCTTTTCAATTTAAACTGCTGCAATTGTTATTTTCAATGACTTTCTGTTTCAAACACGCATTGTTGCAGGATTAGTTTAAAGAATTCAATGTGTTTCACATGGACAACTAAATGTTGACCTTTGCAGAGTACCTTCCAACAATAACCTATTTATGTTGTGCAACGAAACGACTGCTGTAAATATTGTTTACAAAGATATTTTGTAGGTATTAGGAGTAATATTCTAATGTTAGATAAATTATTATGAACTCATATAATTTCATAATATCATTGATTGATTGATTATTATTAGCCAGATTCGTGCATTATATTATTTTTAGGCTTTTTGGGAAGATTCTGATCAATATCAGAATATTGAAGTAAAAAGAGAATGATTGTTTATTTTTATTATTGAATATAGAACAGCCATCATGGCAAAACAATTTCAAGGCGCAACAACAGTTAGTTGCACTAAATAAAATGGAATAATTCTAGGTATTTTCTAGAAGGTAAAATAAAAGCTGTTTCACCCACCTCTTGGATCACATTAGAATATTTTCCAGTAACCATCACAGGAGTGTCTGGTACGCGTTTAAATATTATATGCCCATGGCGTCTCTGTTATTCAGCAGGAAATTTCGCGTGAAACCACGGGCAAAAAGAAAAGACGGAAAATGCTGAGAGCATTACTACAAAGCACGCGAACCAAAACAACAATATAAAATATTTCAGAATAAAATTCTTATGAAGAGAAAAATTGCCCAGAAGTATCGATAAAACTAAAAATAATTATTCTTAGCCAAACTGGTGATAGCTGACGGTTAAGAAACTTATCAGTTTAATATTAAAGTCAAACGCGTCAATAAGAAAAAAATATGTGTTCTAGTCTACAACGATACTAGATTTTATTTTGCCCAAGTAAGACGTTCACAGATATGAGGCAAAATATATGTGACTCAAACCAGGAGTTTTATAATACTCGTAGACTAATTCCGATGGGCCTTATATAGTTTGGTTTGACCCACATAACTATCTGTTTTAAACAATGATTAAGCTCCACTACATTTCTTGATTAGGCAACATGGCTGCCTGCCTATAGCAAAGCACATGTTTTAAAAATCTGATTTTTGAGTAATTTTGTTGAATGTAATATTATTGTTGCTTCACAATGGACAAACACGCTCCTCGATTTCTTTATTCTATGTGAATTGTTTTATATTTTATTTCAAGACTATGAAGCCAATAAGACGCGGGAGGATTAATTTACATCGAGGAATTAGAAATGCTTCAAATCCGGCAAATTGTCTGTCTTCGGAATGTCCAGCAATGTCAGGATGGAAATGAACTTGAAATGAATCGAACATCACAGAACTGTGGGGAACGCTGCTTTAGCACCCCCTGGAATAAGCACCCCCTCGGCCTCTGACGTCACGACAGGGGGGTGCTAATTCAGCGCACGGACACGGACCAGGCACTGAATTAGCACCCCCCCAACTACAAGGGGGTGCTTATTCAGCGCATCGACATGGTCGTAGCCCTGAATTAACACCCCCCTGTTCCAAGGGGGTGCTTATTCAGCGCATGGACATGGCTCAGTCACTGAATTAGCACCCCCTAGCATTCAACCAGCAAAAAGGATATTTATATTTTACATATTCAATTTAATCATAAATATAACAGTTGTTATCTGGATTGTTGTGACGCTGCCACTTATAAGCTACTATCTATGATTGTTTTGCAATTTCCGATACACGATTAAATACTATAATAAGCAAATATGGCTACTTTGTCTTCAAAATTACCATAGACTTAATATTACATAATAATGCTCCGACTATCAAGGCTAATAGACCTTAGCACTCCTCCCTCTCATACGCATTGTCATATTTGAGTAATAATTTTCACTCATGACTTTGCTTTCTTAATTTTTTCGAAATATCACCTATTACAATAATTAATTAAATCATGTCCTTCATTTATTCTATTTCAGTTTATTCTTTCAGTTAATACGTTTGTAGAATTAATTAACGAACTGCTAAATATAAATTAAAAAGAAAACATAAAATTCTCTACGCACAGATCATTAAAGCCCGTGTAGGCTCTTTTCCCTTTGCTTTTTTTAATTACGAGTAAACAGTAATTAGAGACAAATTAAAACCATGATAAATGCTACTTTTGTTTTAATTTTAATTAGCTGTCTTAATTTAGATGT
The DNA here is from genome assembly GCF_021130785.1 of Homalodisca vitripennis. NCBI lineage: Eukaryota > Metazoa > Arthropoda > Insecta > Hemiptera > Cicadellidae > Homalodisca > Homalodisca vitripennis. Next base: position 120,218,284 of record NC_060215.1, read on the forward strand.
ATGGGTTCATTCTTTTGAGATATAAGATTTGTATTATTGTATATTAATTTCTTTCATATCAACTATAAGAATACTATAAAAATACCATCATTTGTTTTCCTCTTGAATACAAGATATTTACTGCTGAATCTACGGTTGTAAAGTTTTGTGAAAGTAAAAGCTATTTTTGAGTAGATTTTTGGAATATTACGGAAGGTAAAATGTAATTATGGTTTATATACACAATTAGTCTAGTATCTATTCTGTGTCATTTTTATTGTACAGGCATTGCGTACTGGGCGTTCATACCAATGGAAAATGTACTCATAGTCTAGTTAAGGGTATTCACTGAGCTTTTAACAGTTGAAGCTTAATCCAATGGTGAAAACTCAATGAAACATGTTTCTAGATATAATTAAAACTATGTTATTTGTATATGAATCCATAATTAAACTATTTATTTCATTTAATAGCTTCACGGAAATGGAGTGTTCTTTTTTTAGTTTAATTAACTCACATTAAAAAAAAACTAATATGATTTTCTAAACAATTTAGGCTCGTATTTTAGGCGAAATAGTTCACTGTCACAGTATAGAATTTTTCTTTGCGGCATTTTTGATTCATATTTAATTTTAATTAAATTTTAAAATTAGTTTTTATGGAATTAAACAGATGAAGCATGAAAATTACAGTTTTTGACTTGTCATTTATTACAGAAATAATTTTTCAGTACCTGCCCTTAAATTAACCATCTGCAGTAAAAAACTAGATTATATTTTTTATCTTATGCACTATTAGGCGTACCGTGAATCATCTGCACAATGGCACAACAGCTCCGTAGACTTGGAACACTACACAAAAGTCCGTAGAATGGCACTCACCAAAATATCTCCAGGTTACGCCCATAAGTATTACTATTGCTTACGAGCAAAATATCCTCTATAGAATCATGCCTAACTATTCTTCATAATTAAAGGAATATAATATAGAAACATCAAATACAAAATATCCCTTCCGGCTGAGTCGGAAGAAAGGTATATTTCACATGATGCTACAACTTGAAGATGCAGTATTAGTTTATGAACTTAACACTGTGATAAAAAACTTATGGATGAGGCATTGGTAGCTAAGGATGAAGTATATTAATCCACAAAGGTTTCTTCCTAACTAGTTATATAAAAAAAATGTTTGGTCGACTTCTGTCCATCTTACCTCTAGCAGATATATCCCTCTGGTAAAGGATTATACCCTCGATTATATTACTTTTTCTAACCCTATCGATGATAATTAGTGTCATATTACGAGAATGAATAATAGAATTCATATTGGGACTTTCATATTAAGTGTTATCAACTATTACACTTAAAATATTCTCACATATATGTTTTATTGCTCCTTTTATGAGTAACCCTATTTTCAAATGTGGATCATGTCTTTTATTACCTACAGTACTATAGGAAAGGAGGGATCGTGATTTGTAATTACTTCAGGACATCAGTTCAAAAATCATGGAATGTTGCATTGAAATTAAAATTGGAACATCTTCCAATGACTGTAATTTATTTCATCAGCAGTATGCCATATTTTAAAGACATAAAGGAGATGTCTATGACGTACCAGTTATTCTACAAAAATTCCGTACGAAAGGGCGGGTATCAGCTAGTAAACATTTAAAAACTTGAAACTCCTTATTTTTGCCTTAACATCGTTGCTCGTTGTATATCGGCCGTCTACCAAATATGAAATATACAGAGTAAAATCAACCTGCAAATATCGATTGTAGGACTGTAGGTCCACACATAATTTTGACGAAGCTGATGAAACCCGTCCGTGCACTACCGACCCTACTGTCCAAAACTGATCTGGCCGCATCGAGTGGTCGAGTAATAATATCGATGTTATTCTCAGTTGTTATTCCTATATTAATACAGAACTTATTATGTATAGTGAATTTGTTTGATGAAATTTCGTAAAAAATATAAGAAGAAATCAAACAATGTTTGAGTGTACAGGCCCAAGGTGTGGCATATTATACTCTCTAGGTAACGGATACTTTTACACGAGTAAAGAGAAAAGATACACTAGAACACGGTAATTATATATGGACAAAAACTGAAAATGTCTTATTTTAAATCCGTGACTTTTCCGGGATTCGCGTGACCGGTGGACATCCAACAAGAATAACCAGATAATTGTCGCGGTCTATCGTGAAATAATCTTATTTTTCCGTGAATTTCCTATCCATGTTTAAGTAACGTGTTCTTCAAAACATCACTGCTTTGTTGAGTTTTATTATGTATTTTATATTGGTAGAAGACTCAATTTTATACGTATATTTAATAAATTAAATTGAAATTTGTTTTCGAATTAAACCCCTTCACAAAATATGATCTTGTAATCATATATGATTTCAATGTGTAAATGGTATTTTTACTCATTTATTATTGATACGATAAGTGCTATTGAAATATCCATTGAACACCAACGTTATTAAGTGCTACGGGACAAATTTTTTGTCTTATAAGTCTGAAGATCTTGTATATGCTGAGCCTACAAATTGTCCTGTACATTCTCGTCCTATCTGATACGGTTAGGTCACAAAACGTTCGCATATCCGAAATTCCATTGATATCACGTTACAATTTAGAATAGAAAGAATAACTTTTTTAATATGTACAATAACCTTAGAAGTAATTAGTTTTAAGTTCCGAGTATAATAGGTATGCAAATGTAACAAAACTTCTTTTTAGACCCCAACACTTTTTAATTTAATTTTTCACAACTTTAGCACTGAGGTAGCGCATCCTAGTTCTAGCTATTCTCAGTTGGGTTCGTGCAGTCATAAATGAGTACCATAACTTTTATTTTTGTATTTTAGTTCAGAAGTTATTAGGCCTTGGGGTCCCAAAAGAACCCTCCATGGTATAAGTGTTGGTGTTTTTTTTGAAGTGCTAATTTTGTGTTTTGGTTTGTTAGGTCTAATTTTGTGAATTACTGACATAAATAGATAGAACTGATTTTCCATGATGGATGGTAATAATGTTTATGGTCAAGAGGACATTCTTAACGATTTATTGAATACATCAATGATAAGTGACTTGCCAACTGAGGGCTCAGATGCGGAAGATCCTGTAATTGAAAGTGTTTTAGATGAAGATGAATCGTCTATTATCAATTATGATAGTGCCGATGATACGGATATGGACCCTGACTGGGAACCTACGGACACGGAAGAACCAGACAACACCACATCATTATCTCGAGTTAGAAGCAACTTAATTGTAGGTCGTGATAAAAAAAACATTGTGGCAGAAAGATCCTCCACCAACCACTAGAACACGAGCTCTCAATATAGTGACAAAACTTCCAGGCCTTTGTGGACCAGCCTTACAAAACAAACCTACGACACCTAATGAGGCATGGCGCCTATTGATTAATAATATGATAAATCAAATAGTAAATTTTATCAATGAAAAAATCACTGAAAAAGTATCCAAGTATGGTGAGACTAATTTGTACTGCCAATACACACAACATGTTAGCCATGAAGAAATTACTGCATTCCTTGGCTTACTTTATCTATCAGGAGTATATAAGTCGAATCACGAAGATGTACGTTCATTGTTTGCAAATGACGGCACAGGCAGGGATATTTTTAGAGCTAAAATGAGCAAAATTCGATTCCTATTCTTGTTGGAGTGTATAAGATTTTATGATAAATCTACACGAGAAAAACGAAAGGAAACCGACCTCGTTGCTGCAATATCTGAACTCGCAAGAAAACTACACTTGCAGCCAGAATATGACAGTAGATGAGGTGATTGTAAGTTTCAGGGGTAGATTCAGCCATCGCGTCTATATGAAGAACAAGCCAGCAAAATATGGCATAAAAATAATGGTACTTGCAGATTCAAGAACCCATTATTTTTATAATGGTTTTGTGTACTGTGGCCCTCTAAACACCCCAAATCTAAATAAGCTATTAGTACCAACAAGCTATATTACTAACAAAACCAATGTTATTTGTATTACAACAAATAAAGGATTTTTTAACTTGAACTTGACCATTAAAATTAATGATTGAGCCAGGTAGCACCTGAATCACTAAGCATAGCTCAAATTTAAATAGAACCACGTGTGTCTTAACCCCCGGTAACATAACCCCCCCCCCCGGAATTGTCTGGTACGACCAGATAATATCCTGTGAAAATTAACCCCCCAATTAATTTGGCTGAGTGTTAGCGAAGCATTGCGACCCGTACGATTCTCAAAAACGGATATAACTGTGAATATGAAATTTGGTAACTCATGTCCGAATTTAATCAATCACCAACTCCATCTAATCCCCGAATGTTTAAGCAATTGCTTTAGGGGTCTGGGACGTAGCCCCCAGCGACCCGAAGCAAGTATATATATATATATATATATATATATATATATATATATATATATATATATATATATATATATGTGTGTGTGTGTGTGTGTGTGTGTGTGTGTGTGTGTGTGTGTGTGTGTGTGTGTGTGTGTGTATAAACATTAAAATAGTTGTTGTTTAATTGTTGATATTTAATTAGATGAAATTAAGTAACGCTGAATTTTGAAAAGACCCAAGTTCATTGGTTAGTAGATTATTTGGGTTCTTCTTGTGAAAAGTTTTTCCACGTGTACTGAGGCATTTTTTTTATTCTAATTTCTTTTAATAATTTTCTATTTCAAAAAGAGTGTCCAGTTTGAAGTGTATGTTTAGCCATGTTATTTTTTTGTATGGTCAATGTATTTAAAATCATAATTGTTACAATATTGATTTGATAAATTCAATATTTTTTTCATTTAATATTTTTTTGGAATTTCCGTAACAGAGTCTTCAATGTAATTTTGAAATTTGTGGATACATTAATACTGGCATGTGTTTTTTTTTTAAACTCTTTGATTAAATCTCTAGATAAATTGTTGTATCATATTATTGTACTTGTGCTGGCTTGTATATACTTTCGGAAAATAAATATCTTTTATTCTATTATATTTACTTTTCCACACATAAAGTTTCTTAATGGCTATACATAAAACCTACTCGTTAAAAATAACATTGTTAAACTGTTCTGGTAATATCCTTTGTCTACAAATTGCTCTTTCCTGAAAAAATATTAAAATCTTTAATTTTTTTAAACATTCTTTAAGTTAACAATTATTAACAAATTTATTGAACTGTCCCTGTACAATACGCCTAGCATATAATTTACTAACTGTTTAGCTTACTAATTAGTAAAACTTAACCATCTATCACATTGATATACAAATCTAAAACTTTATAAGGCTATTGGCAAACTACTTACAAGTATAATTGGCTTTCGAAGCTTATTTTTGCTTATACAATTTTAACGCGGCCGGCGAGTGATCTTTTCATGGCTCAGTTCCGATCTGAATTGGATACAATGCATTTACTAGGTCCATTGGTGTTTCCGCTGCCTTAAAAGCCCCAGAGATAACAAAACAAACTTCGGCACTTGAAAAGGCGACCCTTACACACCCTCACACGTGCAGCTCTGCCTACCTGTCATCACTATGCTGATATCTCACATAGCGGATCTTAGTCTGCAAAACTGATGTATGCTATCATTGATAGTTAGGTTAATATTTTTATAATTTTTTAAATCTGCATGCTACCTCATGAAAGAAGAGATCCAACACGAAATGATTACGACTCCTTGATGTATCGTAGAAATAAAGTAGTCAATGATCAATTCAACTGATATTTGTGTAATATCAGTTACTAATGCTTTATTAAAGTATATTGGTAATAAAGCATAAAATTATATACACCACCAGTTACATGCGACTTCGCACGCACTTTTCAAAACCGAAGAAGGACGCCTTCTTTGTAAAAACATATATGACAGTAGGCCTATTTGATAGTGCCCTAACAGTTTTCAAGTAGAAGTTGGTAAATATCCGTCACTTTTTATTTAAGTGACCATGTTTGAGTGATTCATAGGTTAAATACAATGTTTACCGGTTTAAAGTTGTTCGCGAGAGAGGAGCATACATTTTAGGTTCTAATCGATTAAATATCTGACACCACAGTAGAGTTTACCTGTATCAATTCCTCGATCAAGAAAATAATATACATATAGACTAACGGTTTTGGAATCCTACTCTATTCAAAAACGTTTTACCTTTGGTAATTATTATCTACGTCCGGTCTAAGATATCTCTAGAGTTATTTTTAGAATGTGGCTTGTCCCAAAAAAGAAAATAAATACATACACACATAGGACTAAAAAGCTCTTTGTCTTGTTATATATAGGAATATAGTCTAGGAAATAACGTTTCGTTGACACATTTTTCTCTTCAAGGACACTAAAAATACCGTACATAACATGAAGGGAACACGCCATTGTTGAGGTCCATCCATTTAAAAATTTACATTTATAGTTTTATTTATCTACCGATAACTGCAAAATATATTTGGCCTTTCTAGTAACTAATCGTTAAATTTTAATCCTATGCATATTTTTACGTGACTGTTGCTCTAAAAGATGACGTTTTTTTCTTAGAGCGTACTTCTTCAAAACATAAAATTAAACGCAAAACAAAGGATGCAATGTATGCACGTATGATAACAACGATAATAATACAGAGTAAACTATAAGTATTTTTGCAATAGTTGCTAAACCGTCTTATGTTAAAATAATACCGGTGTTTATTGGACAACGGAAGATACGAGCTATCTCTTGTGCATGGCTGATCTGTTTGTGCGTTTTGAAAATAAAATATTCTCCACTGATGTTATATGTAGGCCTACTTTAAAACACCTTTTTTATAATTATTGTTTATGTATCTTATTAGCTATAAAAGACAATATAATTTTAAAATCTTTGTCATTTATTTGTTACAGGTCATAGGATTCTATATTAAACCGAGGTACAATTTAATGTTACCTTAAATACTCCTTCTCTGCCCTCCTGATACTCAGGTATAAGTAAAACGTAGAAAATGCAGGCCCCGCCCTCGCTCAATTCTATTGGTTTCTTAAATCAATAAAACTCTATTATGGAAGGGCAGTTTTTTTATGTGTCGGGATGGTCGACTCTAGGCCGCTTGGGTGGACCCCGCTGTGGGGCTGCGTTACCACAAGAGTGGACGTAGTTCGCTGAAACACCCACAGGTAGCAGCACTGCCTGGGTCCAGCCATTCACCCTGTGGGTTTTTGACTTTATGGCTAATGTAAAGTATACATAAGCGAAGTTATTTTACAAACCTCCGCTCGGCAGCGCCCCAGTATTCATTACACGTTTCTGTCAGAATATTGTTCATTAGTATTGAGGTTATGACAGTGAACCCAATCAATGTTATTAGTTAATTAATGAACTCATGTATTATTAATTAGTATTGTATCGAGCTAAGAAACATAACAACAGATTCAGTGCACCAAGCGGAATTAAGACTTTACAGAACTATTTTGTACTATCTCAATCAAGCGAAGACACAAAAGTTCGAGCAGCCGAGCTTACATTAGCATACCACACAGTAAGACATCACCAAAGTTTTAGATCTAGTGATTGTACAAATAAACTTAACAGCGTTATGTTTGATGATTCATCCATTGCAAAAAAGTTTAGTTCGGCAAGAACCAAAGTTTCAGCTTTAGTTAAAGGCGTCATTGCTCCCCAGAGTTTAAAAGAAAGTCTTGAAAGTATCAAAAAGTCTAACTTTTATGGAATATCTACTGACGCTAGCAACCATAAAGCTATTAAAATATTTCCGCTTGTCGTTCAGTTTTTTTATATCAGTGAAGGAATTCAGTCCAAACTGTTGAGGTTGGGTTCCCTACCTAATGAAACATCTGACGAAATTTCATCATTTTGCTTGAATTCTATTGAAAAATATGGTCTTGAAAAAAAAATAAATGTGTTGCCTTTTGTGGGGACAATACGAATACCAACTTTGGAGGTGTGGAAAGAAGGGGAAAATGTAATGTGTTTACTAAACTAAAGACAGCATTAAATGAAAATATTGAAGGCATAGGTTGCCCTGCTCATGTTCTACACAACTGTGTGCAGACAGCTGCTGATACAATGAGCTGTGATGTTGAAACCATCATTGTCAAGATTTTTTCTTATTTTTCTATATACACAGTGAGAACTGAAAGGCTCAAAGAGTTCTGTGATTATGTGGGAACCGAATATATGAATATACTGTGTCACTCAAAAACTCGCTGGTTATCTTTATTTCCAGCAGTTGAACGAGCCATAAGGCTGTTTGATGTCTTGAAAGATTTTTTCCTAAGTGAAGAAAAAGCCCCAAATATATTGGTACAGTTTTTCAGCAACCCTTTAGGTGAAGCCTACTTATGGTTCATTCACAGCCAACTTAGCACGTTCCAGCATGGAATAAAAAAAATCGAAGGAAGCAAAAAGAGTGTAATAGAGATAGTGGGATGTACTGAACAGTGTTTTAGAAACTGTAACCAAAAGGAAAGAACAGAGGTTCATTCCGTTTAGTGTTAAATCGGCACTTAAAAAAGCAGAGGTAACATCACCAGTTAAAAACCATTTCAAAAATGAAGTTGACAAGTTTTACGAAACTTACATTCAATACCTGAGCAAGTGGAATGCCTCGTTTTCTCCATTTGTGGTATCCAATTGGATGCTGTTGAAGAAAACGCCAAAATGGGAAAATGTTGAAGAGTCAGTGTCGTATTTAATGGCGAAACGAATTGAAATTGATGATTCTATCCTTTTTGATCAATTCGGAATACTAACGAATTTTGTCCAGGAAAAACTTTCAACTTGGAATGACGAAAAAGAAGCACCACTTCAATGCCATGAAAAATGGGTGGAGTTTTTTTAAATACTGTGATAGTCCTCAACAGTTCTCCGAGTTGGCAAAAATTGCAGAATATTTGTTCTCAATACCCGCCCACAACGCCAACACAGAGAGAATATTTTCTTTAATGAATATACAGTGGACGGACGAAAGGAACAGAATGGAACTAGACTCTCTGGAATCAATACTACAGATCCTTTACAATTTCAAAATGGATTGTGTGGAGTTTTATAACTACAAGTAACAAGGAAGTGATCAAGAAGGCTGGAAGTAGTGATAAATATCCTTTTCTGCAAGGCCGATCATTACCCTCCACATCAAGCTGTGTTGAGTAATGTATAATGTAATACTTAAACTTGTGAACTATACTATTTAGCTATTTTTACCATTACATACCTACCATGATATATATAGTCAATGTTATGTAATAATCATGATGTTGTCAATTATTGTAATATCTATTATATACTATCATTTGATAACAAGTTAAATTTTGAACACTGCTATATGAACATAGAGTCTTGGAAGTTCATGAAACACATTGTTTTGTGTGAATCTAATTAATTAATTGTAATTAAAGACATAAACTATGAATCAAGTAGTTCTTATTAAGAATAATTCTTATCCACTAAACAACTTACCAGTTGGCTAGTATGCGGCCTGGTGATGATGGGGAGGGAGGAAATGGTACATAATTCGAAGCCAAGGCCGTACTCGGGAGGGGTTCAGAAGGGTTAAAAGTCTTTCCCTACTTAAAATTAAAAGGTTATAGCTTTCAACGTTCAAATTCTTTGGTCAAATGGTCAGATGTAAAATCCTTTTACTTTTTTGTCAAAATTCTTAAGTCAACCCATAGTTTTTTTATGCTAAACTCCGGTTGATCAGAGTTAAAATCGGCCTAAAAATGCGTCATTTTACACTTAAATTTTGAAAATTTTCCGGGGGAGGACTCCCGGACCCCCCGACTTACTGGCGGGTACTCCGTACCCCCCAGACCCCCCGGTGCTCAACCACCCACTGGAGCTGTCCCGGTTTCTTCTGTGAATGATTTGGTCACCCTAGGTTAGTACCACAATATGTATGTAATTTGGGAAGGGACGCTGATCGCACCAGTGCACATTAACTGTCTCTGAAAAACGGTCAGTACAAAAATTTGTATGTAATTTAGGAAGGAACTCTGATCACACCGGTGCACATTGACTGTCTCTGAAAAGGGGTCAGTACCACAATTTGTATGTAATTTTTGATGTGACTCTGACCATCGGTGCACATTGACTGTCTCTGAAAAGCGGTTAGTACCGCAATTTGTATGTAATTTGGGAAGGGACTCTGACCACCGGTGCACATTGACTACTCCCAAGGCGGCTTGCCATGAAGGTTCCAGGTAATATACTCATCCTCGTACATGACCACTGCATCGTCATAAACCGATAGAGGCACTTCAGCAGTGGGATTTAACCTACTATAACTTGTGCGTTTGCTCCCCAAGACGATCCGGCAATATGAAATTATAGATTAAAGTTTTGTATATATAAATACAGTACATGCATTTTTATATAAAACCATACAAAAACTAAACAACGCGAGAGGGTATATGTAAAATATGCACTTATTAATACATCAGTTTAATTTATAAAAGAGCCACATAAAATATTCATAATGTTTTCAAAATAAAATTTTAAGTACATGAATGATAAGTATTTTAGGATTTTAAAACATCACAACTTTAATGTTTAGCTCAAGAGTGCATTTAATTCAATCAATTAAATGTAACAAAAACATAACAGTTGTAGTATATTTCACTCAACAGATAGGTATTCTGTCAAACGAAAGGCATTTTATATATACATACATGACGAGTAATTTGCGGAGTGATGCATTTGGATAAAAACACAAAATAATTACTAACATAATTAATTTTCTTCTCCATTTAATTATTTTTTTTTTTGTTATATTATGAAATAAATTATAGTAAAAAGTTACATTAGTATAAATTTATCCGTTAAGTTAGGAAATAATAATGATCTTCAAGACCAAATGAAAAAGATTCAACATAACTTTTGTATACATTAGATCAGTAAAAATAGGGAGCGGTTATCTAAGACGTAGGGGTTACTCACACGGTCTAAAAAATTGCACAATAAATCTCTCTATGGCCGTTGCCATTTTTCGTACTATACTATCTATTACTATATAATACTATCGACCTTGTACTGACCGATTTTCCTATTTATTCTGTTTGATATCCTCGTACAGAAATGAAGCTAAAAATGGGATCAGTTCCTCCTTAAAAAGGAAAATAGAGCTGGAGCATTAGACTACACAGCGCTTTGGAAAGGTCTCATGTAACTTGAATTCTGTACCACCCAACTACGATATTCTCTCGATCCCAATATTCGATATTCCAGGAGCCCATTTGCATCGTATAAGCACACAACTTAGTTTATCGTAAAATCGATAGAGTAATCTCATCAGACACAAAAATTGAAGTTAAATGACATTTAGCGAACTCTATAGAAAGAGAATTTGTCATTGAAACTGGTGAATTTTATTCTCTTTGTCTCATAATCTGACGCGGGTATAATTATTATTTGTGTGACGGTTAGTTCACTTACAATTTTTGAAGCTAAGAAATATTTGCGTGAATATTTTCCCTTTCGATACCTCCTTATTTAGACTAAAACTAGTGTGGCTGACGAATTATCTCTTTCTTACGTTAAATCTCTCTGTCGATTTAACAAAATACTCGTACCATGTCGGGTGCTTGGAAAACGCGAATTGGCCCTCACCGTGGACGGAATTGTACTGGTACTGATACCACTATTTGAACTAAAGATTTAGAATTTTAAATTACCACTTTTGATGAAGTTTTATACCTGCAAAATGACGTCTGAGGATTTATTCTCACACGCTCATTAGATTTTACAAGAGTTGGCGCCGGTGTCATCGTTGAATTCGAGGATTGATGAAGTGTAGTTATAAGAACGAAAAATGTCATAGTAAAAATATTACTACTCTACCTACAAACTAAACCTGTGTACAGCTCTGAGGAAAACTGTCCTTTTACACATGCTATTTAATTTTGTAATTAATAGGCAACATGTCATTTTCAATAGTTAAAACATTGGTAATAATCATGTAGTCTACAGGTTTTATTTTTAAGGAACAAAAACTACTTTCAGGGCGTATTTCAAATAGTCAACAGTTTGTTTAAACGAAAAGACTGTCTGTTTATAAAAACTGTAGCTTACAATCTTGTATTTGAACTGCAGAGTAACAATAAGAGGACAAATGTAGCTATGCAATCTTATCTCCCAAGGTCAGTTTTCCTTATCTTCGACATATCTGTAAACAAAATATCAACTTGTTTCATGTTTACAATCCGGTTTTATAAATACACGAGATCTAGTTTTGGTTCTGAGGTAATGGTCTCTATTATAAAATTATAACTAACATACCTTTGTTGTTTAGTTGGGAACTCTTAGGGACAATTTAAAAATAAGCTGGCGCTATTCTTATACCTAAATACACGCCAGATGAAGGAATCGAACCAGCCAACCAAGAACAGAAGATGTATGTGTTACACCGAAAGTTTTACCGTAATTAAGACATTTACCGGAATAAAAATCTAAACCGGGCTACATATTGTTATTTGGTAAAGTTTCCTTCGTTGGAACAATATAACTAACTCATCCTTGATTTCAGTGAAAGGATGAATTGACAACATCCAGGATGAGTATATTCCAATAGATTTATGGTTGGAGTTATTTTATTCCTGTTTTTCTAAAGCCATAGCCCTTTAATATATTATCCTTGAAAGCAGAGAAAGTAGAAAGTTTTTTTATCAAGTCCGAATAGAATTACGGGTAGTTCATTGCAGGACATTTCATCAATTTTATAACAAGAGGCAAATAAAGAGTCAAACGTATCTAACAACTCCATTGCGGCGGATTTCCTAATGTTACCTGACCCCGGGATTGTAAGCCAAACGACGTTATAAATATTGTTTTTCTACGAATAAAAACACCGATCACAAGGCTCTGCGCTGCCCTATTGATATACAACTGTCGCTTCCACTTTCTCTGAGAACAGAACTAAGGCTTAAATAAATCTGGAAGGCATCGTGATGCATATAATCAAAATAGTGTTATACTAAATTCGCACAAACCACAGTTACACAACGTCACACACATATCACATCATTCCTCACACGTTTATATTGAGTAATAATAAAGTTATTAAGTTAATGAATTCGATATAATTACTTATTCTTTTTATATAATGGATTCTGTATTTCTTAATGATAATCACGGCATGCGCAACCATAATCCTTTTTGTGTCGTATGCAATGAGTTCTTATTAGCCAGGATGATTTGTTATAAGATTCGAGACAGAACTCGATGACGACACCAACACAGTAGACAATCGACACCTACACAACATACGCTAAATAACTACACATACGAAAATGACACGATAGCAATAATCCGGACTGTTAAGAAACGCTGATATACAGAAGAGCTAACTTGTAACCAACACTAAATACAGAGACCCTCACTCCCCCTCCCAACATGGGGGTCCTTACTCTGACTGAGCCCCTAGATGAAACTGATGAACAGTTCGTCATTGCTTACTAAATAAAAGTGTGGAAACAAAACATTATACCGCATATCCTAATAATCTGAATACACTATATGGTCTGACACCATAATAAAATAATCTCAAACCTCTAATGGGACACTCCGAAGTGTTGAATAACTGTTAGAAGTTCTACATTTTTTTGTAATAAACAAAACAGTAAATCCGAAATACCACAAAATCATCTTTGTGACAGTAGTCGACATGTGAAGTTTTCTCAAACAGCTTGGACTGGGCTTCTAATAACATGTGAATGAACAGTTTATACTGAGTGTGATTACTGAGAAGTGTTTAGTTGACTAGGTAGGATTAGGTTCAATTTGAAAATAAATTTACTTTTGAACAGTTTGATGTGGCATTTTATTATTTGTTGTTTTTAACAATGCTCAACACAGGAACGTCCTCAGGTTTTACGATGGCAGATGCTAATGAATATCGGTGATTGCATTGGACAGTGACACTTTGAACAGCTCTTCACACGTTGACGGGTGGTGTAGGTTCAGACGATAATGGTGTTGTAGACTTTCAGTTATCTAGTTGAAATCATAACCATGGCAGGCTCGTAGACATCAATCTAGGGTTTTGATTCTACTTTCGGTGGTGTAAAGCTGGGTGACTGAGAAACATGATATCCATTCTGTTTGTGTGCAAGTCCACAAAGGTTTCCTTCTTTTCCCTGTTTTATTCCATTCCAGTTGGTTGAAAGATCGGTGAGCTACTGATAATGATCTTTATGAAGTTCTTTTCTGTGGGTGAGGGGAAAGAAATTTATTACTTTGTAGATTACTCTCACCTTATCTTCACGGATACTACGTTTTTGCCACATAAAATTATAATTTATTAATTATTTTGGTGAAATTATAAAAACAGTAAAAAAGAGGTGGTTAAGGAATAGGAAGTGGCGGAAGTGTAAGATGTTGTACAGTAATGTTGTTTGACTCACCCCACTGTACGATATCATATGAATAATAATAAAATGGGCTTTTGTTAAATTTAATCAAAATAATTTAAAGGGATTTATAATACCTTGTTCAACAACGAACTAAATCTATACATCCTAAGCGTAAAAGATCAAAATGAATTGCTATACTCTCAGTTTGAAATTGAACACCTCTGGATGCGACATTGGCATCCCAAATTTGTCACATTAGCTTCCTAAAACCTTGGACTAAAACTAATACAAGACCAATTTGCAACAATACGGTCACATCAACTCAGTTTGGCTGGTGTAATTAGTATAAGGTTGTAACTGATAAGAAGCTCCATTATTATGATAAGTACAAGTGTGCTGGTACAGAACAAGGCTTGTCAAATCCGGGTCATGAAGGACCCTACGTTTCGCGATCTGTAATCTGATCTCTTACTCAGGTAGATCTGACCACCAAATGTCCGAAAAATCCTTTTACCTTCCATCGTAAAAAACAAACTTTCAATAAAGTAATCCGGGTCCTTGTTTCTCAGTACATGTTGTATCTTAACAATAATATAATACTTTGCATTAGGGATAAAAACCTACACCATGTAATAAACAAGAGGTTCAGCTATACATGATCTGTTGAAAAAGGGAGAATAACTCTTAGTCATTGTAAACTTTATCTGTTGATTAACCATATCATGTACTCGTAGTAAATACTAAACAGCTATTACACTTACACATGTATTTCACACTAAAACAGTAAGTACAACGGCACTCATACATTCAATTAACACTAATTTATAAACCTGAATTGTGGATTAGGAGAGAATATGGATGGAATTCAAGTGTTGGTATTTGTGCAGCTCAACCGCACCGGTGGAAGTGCACTTCCACTGATGCAGACCCGACAGGATCTGTGGCACCGGTGTGTCCATTATTGTATACAAAATAATGAATAAAATATAGTTTTTAGTATATTGATTCATAGTTGTACCAAAAAATTTCATCGATACCATAAAATCTGAGGGCCGTTCATTCCTGGAATTAAATTACATAGGTTATGAAAGGGAAAAGGAGCCCTCACCCTCTCCTACCGGAAAGAATATAATACGGCTGTACATAAATAAAGATGTGGAGCGCCTACATTATCTACGTGAAGCAATCATTTCACACTTCGCCGGAAATGTTATCTTCTATCGAAGTAACAGCTACAGTCGCGTGAAAACCCGGATGATGCTTCTTCTGTCCATGTTGTTTCTACCATGATTATTTAATTAAACCAATATCACTTAACTGTATTTTGGTTGGCTGGCAAAGACCGTGGTTGATAGTAGTATGGTTTTAGTTATGAAGTTCGAATACAGTATTGCATACAATTTTTCTAACGGGACTGGCCAAGCTGTGATACCTCATGGTTCCGACAATCTCATAATCAGTTTATGAATAATTATATCCGCAGTATAACTTTTGTTGAAACGCCGATACAAGGCATTATGGTCACCCTAAATTAATTGTTTATTCTGTCTTTATAGAATGGGGCGCCGTTTAGACAACGGCGGGCGCTAAAAAGTAACACATATCGGTAAATGTTACTTATACAGTATTATAGTAACATACTTTAATATTATACACATAACTTGAGTTGATTGTATATATGATATCACTAATTTAATGAGTCTGAGAAATTTCCTGCTTTACGAACTAAATGTGTTTTTGCTTTCAGAAATACAATCTATGTAAAACTGATGTTATCATATGTTTGCATTAGTTTCTTTTGGACCCTAGGACTAAACAAAATTCCGATCTGAACTTGCGTTAAACTTAGTAAATCCATTGTATCTAAATTTCGAAAGATTCTCTAAGCTAAGATTGTCATAGGTATCAAGATCAGGAAAGGTTAATATGTTCGTGAATCCACATTATCCGTTGTTATATAGTAGATATGAACACATAGCTTCATTCACTTATGAACTACACATAATACATGAAGAGATACGCTGTAACACAGTATGTTGTCTATCTGTGTCTGAAGAGACGAAACAACGTCGAAACCGCTTCACTAAGCATAGCATCTACTCCTTTGCTCAAGTAAGTTTTGCCTAAGAAAGCCGAAGCGCTTAGCACAGTGGTGGTACAACGTACTTCTCTTCGACTACCATCCCAGCCAGTGTACGAGACTAAACTCAACTACTAAGTATAATGGTTGAACAAGCTCTCCAAAGTTAATATTTGGTAAACAAAAATAAATCCTAAACGAGCCTCTTAAATTCCCCCCCCCCCCTCCCACCAATTGCTACTCATAATAAATGCTTGCACTAAAATTATGTACAACCGCCAGGCGGAGTTAAGGCTGACAAACCCTCTCTAACACTCAACTTCATATCATATACAGTTAATCAACAATACTTGGATACAGACAAAATAAATGTAAACTTTTATCATACTTAACTTTATAACAAAATGTAAACCAAATTGCTTACTTCATATAAAATAACTCATGAATTTAATTATATAATTGTTTATGAAAGGTAAAGAAACAGGCTAACAATGGACAAGAGAAAATAAAAAGGATAATAACACATTCAGCCGCTCCAACACATTATCTGACCTCATACACATACCGCAAGCACCACCGCCCGTCACCCCACAGTCCCCCCAGACTGTGTTCTCCTTACCTTTGACTCAAAGCTTCACATTTGTCGAATGTGAAATATAGTGCCACGATAATTTAATCTTTGTTATTCAAGTTAAATACTCGGGTCTTCTGTCTGTTTTCTGCAATTTTCATAATTCAGTATTTATTGTAGTGAAGTGGCAGTTCATATACTCTAAAATACCGTTATATAACTAACCGGCCAGGCCAAAACTCAAGTTTCTGCTCTATGCCAATTTCTCGCAGAAACGTTTGCAGAAAACAGGATTAATCTTCGAACGATCGTCATAGAAAAACATGTTAGTTCCTTGACTCTGACTATAATCAATTTCAGTGTAGAAAATGATTAAGAACAAACCGACACGCCAAGTCTAATGATTGTGCCACAGCAGCGACATTAAAAGATAAATGCTTAAAGATGTCTTATTTTGTCTGGAAAGTTAGGGCTAAGAAACCCTCTATGGCACTTAAAGTTGAGTTTCGAACCACCAAAAATGCTTGCAAGGACAAGGTAGCTCAGCGGTCACCCATCAGCAGCGACGCTCGACGTTGCTTGACTTGGTTATCTAACGGTAACCCAAAACACTGCGCCCACATGCTTCGGGGATTTGAAGGTTAATGTTTGTCTGTCTCTACGTGTGTGTGTTATTTTTTTTAATCGTATCTCAGAAGCCATTGAAACAAATAAAATAAAACTTAGCTGTTTTGTTAAGCTATTTAAAGTAAAAAAAATTAAATACCTATTATCACTTTCAATTTCACAATGACGGCATTTCAAATTATTAAAACTTTGATATCCCAAAAATTTCTAATCCCACGTATAATTTCAAGAATATTTATGTACTGCAAATAGAATGAAAAAAACTAACAATATAAATTTTTTTATCGGTTCATAAATAAAATAATTACATCCATTTTAGTTGGTGAGTGTTAATGATTTTTTACATTAGAAATCATATTTTGATGTACAAGTCATAACTGTTAGTTATTTATTGGTTTTGGCATTATTAAATCAAATCAATTCAAATTACTCTTTATTTTCAAATATAAAATAATATAGATAAGCAGCTAACAAACTGCTGTTTTGTGTGTGTGTGTGTGTGTGTGTGTGTGTGTGTGTGTGTGTGTGTGTGTGTGTGTGTGTGTGTGTTTTCAAGTTCAAGTTCAAAAATCCTTTATTCAATACAATACAGAACACAGTTTACATCAATCATTCCCAATGCACCACGTACGGCGCGTGCGGGAATACAGTTGGCCATTTTTATTTGATCCTAATTGTATTTTGGCAGTAGTCTATAGTCACTAAATATTTCATACCTTATTTTTATAATCATAAACATAGATAATTTATCATTTAAATGTTTTTTTTTTTAATATACCACCTGAACCATAAACAAAGCAAATAACAACAAAGTAATAATTATAAGAAAAATACAACAATAACATTTAACTTTATATAAATAACTATATAAATTCACAACAACAACAATATAAATTATTAACGATAAAAATATAACTTCATAACAATAACTATATACATTACTAACAATAATAATATAAATTCATAACAATAACAATATAAATTAAAAACAGTATAACAGCAAAACAGCAACAATACAACATGATAATAATAAGTTAATTTGTGTGTATAAATAAACATTAAATATGAACAAATTCTAACAATTTCATTTTTACTTTATGTTTTTTCTCAAAAATAATATCATTCCCACAAAATATTATAAACTTGTTATAATTGGCCGGACCCATGTTATAAAATTGATGCCTGCTTACTTCTTTGACTAAAAACGGAACTGATAGTGACATAAACTGACCTGATCTAGTAAATCTATTTTGCTGTTTAAACTCAAAGTTTTGTAAATATTTCTGAATTTACATAACCACTGAATATTTATATAACTGTTCAAATGTCAAAATATTTTTCTCAGCGAATATATAGCTTAATCTATCATTATGTCTGATATTATAGATAATTCGTAAGGCGTGCCTTTGATTCATTACAACTGGCTTTAAAATGGTTGGGTAGGTACCTCCAAAATGTACAATTCCATATCTCAATACACTCTCAAACCAAGAAATATAAATCTGCTTTAATTGATCTTCTTTTAAGTATCCTTTTAAATGATATAGTGCATAAGTTATTTTTCTAAATCTTTTTGATAAAATATTCACATGCTGTCTCCACTTTAAAAATTGATCAATGTAAATCCCCAGATATCTTACAAACTCAACTACCTCAATACTGGAACAAGAACAACCGTAAATACAATGATGCACGTGGCAAAACAGTTTGAAAACATTTGTAAGATTTTCCTTAGTCTCACAGTAGTCAAAAAACATTATACACTTTGATTTACTGGTATTTATCAATAATTTATTGCTAATTAGCCATTGAGATATTTTATCTAGATCACTGTTTATTTTATTTTGCAGTGATTGCCTATTATAGGCAGAGCATACAAGTGCTGTGTCGTCCGCATAGGCAAACACAGATGAGTGAAGGTCAATATTCAAAAGATCATTAATGTAAATCAAAAAAATAATTGGTCCTAATACCCCTCCTTGAGCTGTTCCGTACCGTAGCTCCAACACATCACTATAACATTTATTTATTTTCACAACCTGCCTTCTACCCCTGCAAAATGAATCCAACCATGCCAGTGCTGCACCCCCAATGCCATGTTTTCTAAATTTATATATTAAAATGTCTATGTCT
This sequence comes from Homalodisca vitripennis, assembly GCF_021130785.1. NCBI lineage: Eukaryota > Metazoa > Arthropoda > Insecta > Hemiptera > Cicadellidae > Homalodisca > Homalodisca vitripennis. Next base: position 120,238,033 of record NC_060215.1, read on the forward strand.
AATACATCAAATGCTCTCTGGAAGTCCAGATAAACAGCTAATGTATACATACTTTTGTCTGTAGATGCCACTATACTATTGACGTGCTTTTCTATTGCTAAATCCGTACCTCTACCCGGCAAAAACCCAAATTGATTACTGGAGAACAAAGATCTATTGTGGAAATAATTTAGTAACTGCTTTTTAATTATACTCTCAAAAATCTTCGCCACAGTGCTTATAACAGATACAGGGCGGTACGAAGAAAAAAGTGATTGATCACCTGTCTTATAAATCGGCACAACTGATGCTGTTTTAAACTCTATAGGAACTATTCCCTGATCCAAAGACTTGACAAATATACTGTGGAGTAATGGCGCAAAGAGATTTACATTTTGTTTTATTGTACCAATGCCGATTCCATCAACGCCACAACTAGGCTTATTTTTTATTTGTTCAATGGCTTTTTATAATTCATCATATGTACATTCGAAATTAACAAACAGGTCCTCAAAAATATAATCATTGTTCTCTTTAAACATGTCACATCCAAAAGCGTCATGCTTCAGAAATGAAATAATATAGTTGTAAAATATGAATTAAATGCGTCAGCAACAATTTTTTCATTATCTACCACCTTTACCAAACTATGTGTGTGTGTGTGTGTGTGTGTGTGTGTGTGTGTGTGTGTGTGTGTGTGTGTGTGTGTGTGTGTGTGTGTGTGTGTGTGTGTGTGTGTGTGTGTGTGTGTGTGTGTGTGTGTGTGTGTGTGTGAGAGAGAGAGAGAGAGAGAGAGAGGAAATTACCTAGAAAACAGCTGTGTTCTAGCTAATAATACAAAGTTATCAATTATTTCCTTAATGATAGTATTAAATGTGGTTTCTTTTTAAATTTATGACGGGTTATAAATAATCTTTCGAATTTGGTTTTGATTGCCGTTCACTGGCACTATTTACTGCATTACAATATTAAACTTTTATAGGTGGCTATGTTCAGGAAGGAGGAGTACGCTTTTTATGGGCTATAGCTGTAGAAATAATAATATTTTGTTTTGCTGTTAATCATTTAAAAAATTGTATTGCAAAAGGCATTTCTAAAATATTATTTTAAAAATTATTGCTATCTTAGTTAATCATAGGTACACTCAATTACAAACACAGGTGTACGAAACAGAAATTCAGATGTACAAGAATTGCTCCATGTGCAAGAAGGATGTAACAACATCAGAGCTACTCCAGGGATCTTTGAAAGACAAAGAAATTCCTTAAACCGCCGAACTGAAGCATGCATTGTTGAAAGAAAAGAGCAGCATTAGTAAGTTTAAATCTGTGTAAAAAGAAAAATTCTTATTTGTATACATGTCTCATTAGATTTTGTAACAACTGTTGTAATGCAAAAACTGATAAATAACAAACAATTAGGAGTTGTACTTAAGAATATACGTTTCACAAGTAAGAAAACATAAACACTCAGCAACTAAAATGTATATAATTATTTTATATTCAGGAAATATCTTGCATAATTTCATTCATTGTAAAACTTAGTCAATAAAATGGTTATTAAACCGCCCGATACAGCTAGAAAAATCAACGATATGGGAAAAAATTTAATTTCACGATCTAGCATATATACTGAGATTACAACATGTATCACCGGAGCTATTATGTGTGTTGTTAGGACGTTTGTTCTGAAAAATAATTGTATTTTGTGTTATGTTTTACAAGTTAATTTGAATTTTTTTCATAACAAAGTTTAATCAAACACCAGCAAATCACTAATACCATACATCTGTAATATACATCTGTGTGTAATACATGTAGTATTAAAAATCTTCGGGTAATGTAAAACGCTATTTTATAGATCAGTAAACATTCTTGGGTGTTTTGTGAATTTGTACTTTTTAAATAAATTTCAGGAATTTTAGCATTAATTCATATTTTCACGAAATTGTTTACTTTTGTTATTTATGTATTGCTTTATTTTTCTATGTTTCTATATACTTTAAAGGTTTTTGGTAGGAAAATTTTAGCGTACATACACCTATAACTATATATTTTAATCTTTTTTCTATTAAGAGTCTACAAGGATATTGAGATCAATTAATTTAATTTAAATCATTGATCATTATAATGCTTTTATAATTGGAAAGGTGTGGGCGGGAAAATTGTCCAAAATATCATAAATAATTGATATGCAAAATGTATAGAGTACATTTAAAATCAAGTCTGGATTAATACACCAAACTAATTGAATTAATCAGATTAATAATATACAAAAATAAGTAGATGTTACAATGTTCAATCATATTGACTATTAGTTCTCAGTAAAATTATATGTTGGATATGGTATTTCATAAAAACTATGTAGGCAATGTAAACACCTCAACGCAGAGTCTAAAGTCCCTCCACAGCCATTTGTAATTTCCGATAATGACAAGACTTTTACTAGGAAAACAACTAAAAATGTAAAGGGTAAAGATGAGATATTTTAATAAGTTATGACTGATCAACTATGAAATAATATTTGCATCTCGTGGTGACCAATGCCTGTTGTGACAAGACGCAACTTGCACGATTCGTGGGAATTATTTTAAAGCACAGCAAACATTTGGTTTGTTAAAACAGTAAATTTTACCCAATGTAGCAATTTTCTCCCTAAAATTTTCTCATTTAAAATAGTATTCGATTGAAATATGTAAGTTTATTTACCTGATTTCGATAATCCGAACTTAGACCAGGTCTTAGCCTGCACCACTATCGAACCAGGTACTTGAAACTGTCGCGAAATAAATCCAAGTTTTCTTAATTGCCCGTATTATAATACCTGAACGCTCTGCTACCTTATGGGAAGCTTAGGCACAATTTTTGAAATAAGCTATTAATAGGTATTCTTGTAAAAAAACTATCAGGAGCCCAGGCTAAATTGTACCAGCTGACACGGACAAATTTACCGTAGGCTATTTATAAAATGTCCATAAGTCGAAATCACAATAATTAAGCTACATGTTATAATTATTTCGTCCTAAGTTTCCTTAGTTGAAATATTAGAAAGAACTCATCCTTATCCTTGGTGAAACCAGGCAGGCGTGCTGCAGTGGGTCCGAACCTTCCGTGTCCGTCGCGGCGGGCGTCGAGATGTTACCGACCCAGAAAGTGGACACTTACAGACTGGGCAGTCAATCAGCTCGGTGAGTTACCCGTTGTTCCACTAGTACAAACATGTCTGGGGCTCCGTTGGTACAAACAAGTGACCGTAACTGCACTGCACTGCTACTGACAATGTAATCGTCGCTTCCTAGGTTTCGACCTGAACAGCCAACAGAGCGTGCTGTACAAACAATATACATTACATATACTAATTTACTGTTTGGAATTTTGTACTTAAAATGATAATATATTTATTGGAAGCAGACATTCAGTCACGATGTCTACTACTTGAATGCTTTTAGCAAAGCAAGCGGTGGCACATGCTGAACAAAGTGAGGGAACTAATTTTTTGAATCTTCTATTGAAATATAAAATTCCCACATTTAGGACAGTCGGATATTGAGAGGTGCAAAACGTACGAGGAGTGTGGTCAACATTGGCAAGATTTTGTCTTAGTATTTTCTGATATTTTAATAGATTGTAACTTTAAAAGATAGAGTGCAAGGGTGTGAAGTCAAACTACATAACATTTCATCGAACTGTAATGTAATGTTGACTATTACAATATTGTATGTATCAATAATCACTGAGTACTTTTTTACATAAAGTGTAGGAGGCATCACATTTCGAGGTATGTTTGAGTATATGCCAGTATTTTAGTAGTTTCCATTGACCATTTCAAGGCCAATGAGTGGTCATACACTAGACAGGACACTGGACACTAGATATACACATAGCAGGTGATAAACCTGTTTTAAATTCATGGTCATTGATTGGTTCAGTAGTGTGCAGGGATTTTAGTTCTGTATATAGTGAAATATTCATAAACTGTACACCCTTCCGGCTCTGTAAACCGATTGTACTGAAATTTAACACTAACCTCCTTAATGCCTCTGGTTAACTTACAGGCATATTCTTATTTGGAATATCCCTCCGGGCTACGCCCTACTGGTCTTTAAGATTGAGAAAACCCCATCTGGGTGTCTAAAATTTCATTATAGGAAACAAAAATTATTAGTTGAAACAGACTTTTAAATGTCATCAACTGTTCTGTTTAAACTTGTTGGTCTATTGTATAGCTGTATATTTTCACAGCATGGATATAACCTTTTTTGTACTTAGGTTTATTTTATACGTTTACACAGTTCTTAAACTTATCATACATAACCATTAACATATTACATTACATTTAACAATTACATTTTACATTTACGCGTACACATACACACACACACACACGCGCGCGCGCGCGCACACACACACACACACACACACACACACACACACACACACACACACACACACACACACACACACACACACACACATTTTTACATTTATTTTTTTATTTACATTTGCTTTAGTTCTAGAGTAAACCAGTTTATTTTTTTCCCAGATTTGGTTGATCCCCGTTTCACAAGTTTAGTAGGACAATGCAAATTAAAAGTATCTGTTAAATATTCTAGAAATAAAGCAAATGCATAATCTATATTTGTGAATTCTGTTAAATAATTCCAATCAGTTAAAAACAATTCATCCTTACAATTATTAATATCATCTAACCTTAGGTTTCTTACAGTACCAAAGTAAAAATTTTCATTCTTGACACCACTATTGTTAATAAATTTTGCCAACACTCCAACATGGTCTGAAAGTTGGGCTGATATACGATACAATCCCTGTTCTCTTCTCCATGGTTAGTGATTACATTATCCAGACACACTCTCTTTCGAGTTGGATATAAATTGAGACAAACCACATATTTATTAAAATCACCACAGATTATTAGTTTATCCTTATGTTTATTTTTCGCAAATTTAATAAAATGTTCAAGTTGATAAAGTAAAAAAGTACCTCGGAGTCAGGAGTACGATAGATGCTAGCAACAACAGTACTATTATTAATCATAGCTACAGTAATTTCAAAATACGTTCTCAATAAAAAAACTATTTACATTGAAACTTTTAAACTCAATACCACCCTTCACAAATATACAAGAACCTCCTACAGTTAGGGAAAGATATCTACAACAAATGTAGGCTATTTTGTAACCAGTAGGAACATATAATAAACTTTCATCTTGGTGCAACTAATGTTCATTTAAGGCTATAATAACATCAAAATTTAACCTGTCTAATGTTAGTTCTAAAGGAAAAAGTTTACTTCTCAAGGACTGAATGTTGAGATAAACACTTTCAGGAGCCTGCAGTCGTCTGTGATGACTAATGATGGTTCGCCACTGTCATCAGCTGATCGTTCCCCGCAGATGTAACTACACTTTCAGATTAACAGTCACCAACATCCAGTGCTTCACATCCTCTCCGCCAGCCAGCCACCGTTTGTCATTCGGACTGAAATGCATTCCATGAGCGGCATGCAAATTTCGTTCTACACTACTCGATTTCACAAAGGTCACGTTTAAGTAGTCTGTGCTCATGATTTTTAGAGCAATATTTGTTCTTCTTATCTCAACATTAATACAAGACCATTCTAATAAATCATACCTGTTTGGCCACCAGTTATGGACTCAGATTCATCAAATTGCAATCAAAGTCATTTATTGAGCTACACATGGTCCTTTTCATACGTTTTTCTCATACATGTATTGCAACACCATTGTACGTTTAATTTGTCAATTTTATTAAATTCTTTAGCGGTGAGGGTTGTACATCGAAGATGAAACCAAAACAAACAAGTTTTACACTGTATTGCTTTAAAATTACCAGTACTCTTTTTATATTTCCCACAAGGGTATTAACTTTTCACCATATTGAGAAAGGATAAGAAATATACTTAAAATATTATGGAGATAATAAAAACAGTTCACTTTTTAATATATAAGTAAAAAAAATAAATTATAAGACCCTTATTTATAATTTCAAATTAAAATTTATTCATATAATCTTAATAACATGAGAAGAAAAATAAAATAATTTTGTTTTATTTAAAATAATATTAGTCACTGTCAGGATTTGAACCACTGGTCTTTGGCTTATGAGGAATGCATAACAGGAGGACTTAAGAGGAATCATTAGTACAAAAATAGTAATGATAAATAAATAACAGATTTTAATAAAAATAAATATATTACTTACAAAAAGTTGTTGCCTTCAGTGCGAGTTTGATAAAGGTACCACAGACTACTGTTCCCAATCTTATCAACTGAGCTATCATAGAATGCAAAAAGTGAATATCCACACTCCTTAATACATACAAACTCAACAAGCATGAACCAGTACAATTTTTGACATGTACTGTTTTATTCAAATCCAACTGTTATGGCAGAATATTAATATTACTTTGTGTCATAAGATTTTTGTATTTGTTTAACTGATGAAATACTAAAAAAGAACTTTAGTGAAAACTAATGAAATTCTATTCAACAGAGTACAAAAAATTAACAGAAATTGTCTGAAGGTTTTAGGTACTTAAAACACTTGTTTCACTATTTGAAACTCAAAATAACACAGCTCACTAAAAAACTTCCTAACTACTATATAGCAGCAGGCGAATCTTATGATGCAGACGTAAACTCAACATTGACATCGGAAATTCAATTCACTGGAATACAATTAAGTAGAAGTGCTCATACATGTGTATTGCCTATGGAATTTTGTGTAAAGCCACGGGTAACTGCTATTAACGTAATAAAACTGCCAAATCATAGTTCTTTAACTTTTGAAAATAATATGTGAATGGTGGTCAAAATCTCTAACCAAATTAATGAAATAAGGCGTTGGAGCTGCTACTACATTTTAATGATAGCAGATAATTGTTTGAGTTAGCTAAAGACCTAGCAATATTAGTAAATAGTAATAAAAATATATGTGAGTCAATCTATTTATAAAAAAATGGGCAAATTGAAAAAAAATCATTAATTAGGAATATAAAATTTAAACCACTTGAAAATATTAAAACCCAGGTGCATTAAGAGTTTTAAATGCAGATAAATTCTTTAACAGTCTTAATAAAATCCAATATTGGAACTACTGCAGTTTTATTTTACATGTCAGCTGATTAACAGAATTAGTTCAAAACCTAATAACTATAAATAATAATAGGCATAGGATTCATAAAGTCAGTGGTTTTGTTGTATTTGGGAAAAATAACATTAGATATTCTAATTAATAAATTAGCATAAATATTGCCTTTTATTTAGATTATAATCATAAAAGTAAACAGATACAAATAAATACCAAAACGTAAGAATAGCCTTACCAAACACAATAACTTCGTTACACGTGTTACTACTTTATTGTAACATATGACTATTATATACTTATTATTATATACTTTATTGACTATTTATATAATAAACACAGTGTCCAACTGAAGAAGGCAAGTCAAGTATTCGAATGTTGAAAAATATTGTTTGTCCAAAACGGATATACCCTGCGAGAGATAGGAAAGAAGTAAAAGATGTTTCATCTACTAATAATGCATTGCGCAGGATACATAAATAAAATAGCAGTATCAATAAAATCAGTAAAATAATAGCAGTAAAATAATAAATCTTAAAACTCTAATAATTAGATAGGTTCAGAGCCGTGTTGTTTGTAAATAACATCATAATTTCGAAACTATTTTATATCTTCTGACGTAATGGTCTATATAAAATGAAAAGTAATTTGTCACATGCACACATAATTTAGAAATTAATTATCAGTTTTATATTATTTTCATAACAATACTGGTATCCAAATTCCTTTCTAACAAAATATGTGAGAGTTTCTATTAGGAAAAGTCTAGAAAATAATTTTAATAAGTAGGATACTACATTTATTATTTTCTTTAGTGGTAGCAAGTTTACCAAGAATATCCTGGCACTTTATTTATACAAATTTTGGAAATGGAACTAACTACTTAACTTATATTTTGTTGGCTGATAATTGCATATTTTACTATAAACTTAATTAATAAAATAAATTGTAGATTACATATTTTTTAAGTAAAAAATACTCAATACAAATAAATATGCTGCCTTAGGAATTATAAATTAGCATTGCTAGTGATGAAAAGAAAAAAATACATTAAAGGTGCCTACCCCTACATGCCACTCACAGACAGAGAGTTTTACAGTGTTCTTTTTAAATGAGAGAGCCTTTTTATCACTATATTTGACTACTTCTAATAAAAGCAATAACTAATTTTCTTACCCAAACTAAAACTGAATAAAATATGTAAAGTTCAAATAAAATTAATTGTTTTTTAAACTGAGTTACAGCACTTTTTACCTTTCTCTCAATATTTAAATATTTAACTGCTATTTTGGTTTGATAAGGGTGTGCAGATACAACCTTGTCATACCCAAATGAGTAATGTTCGCTATGACAAGGTTCTAACTGCATTTATATGTGTTTAAAATATAAGAGAAAACAATTAATTTAGGGGCTGAATTATTATTAAAAGTATCTATAACTATGTTCTAAGTAATTTTAAAAGTTATTGCAAAAATAATAACTTTAAATAATAAAAATAAATACAATAGAAACTTTACAGGTGTTTTTCTCCAAAGTAGGTGCAGCGCAGGTAGAACCTTGTCAAACCAATGCCACGAAGTGGCCAGGGAAGCTAGCTTCTCTTGACGGAGACATACGAGTGATCCCGACTACTAGCGAACGTTTCATCCGAGTTTTACCGAAGGGCAGAATGCTTACCGCGCGACTCGCTCAAGGTCTGGCCGCCAGTCCGGCCCTATCTTGACTTCGGTTATGTTATAGACCACTTGCGTACATCTTTCCTTGCCGTATGTTGTATAATGTTGTCGGTGTCGCTGTTATTAGTTTATGGGTCATGTAAACTATCGGTTATATATAGTACCTTTCTAGGACGTTGCAAATTTAAAATAAAAGAATAGTTCCTCTGTGTATTATTTATTCACGATGACGAAGCCGGATTGTATTATTAAACGCCGTATAGTCGTAAAGTAAAGATGTCGTACCCTTTCATCTACACCTTTTGAAGAAAAAAAGGAAATAATAACACTTGAAAGGCCTACTCCATATTTACCAAATTTAGTGAAAAGTTTACCCGACATTTTCAATCGATCTCTTAAAAAATGTGACTGGTAGGCTGGTAGTACAGAGTTGAATGCTTATTTTTGTAACTGAAATTATTTTAATTGTTTATGATTTCGTAAAGATCGGAATACTAGCTGGACTAAAGGTGTATTCACCCACTAATGGAACTTAGTAACATCAATTGCAGGAAACGAAATTTCAGTAAATAATTTGCTATCGCCTTTGAGTGTTTCATAAATTTTCCAGAGCAGAATAGAAACCGCTGATCAATGTTGTATGCTTTTTTGGTAAACAGGAGTTAGCGTTTCAAGATCACGATGAGATTGAAAAATCTGTTAATCGGGGTAGTTACATTGATTTTCAAAATACACAACAGATTACTCTTTTAGTAGAACACCTAGAAAACGCTACTGTTTTTAAGCGATTTTCAAATCCCATTCAACATTATTTTATTGAAGCTGTGGGGTCCTCTCTTCTGTTAGCAATAAAGGAAGAAATGGATTATGCACGTTTTGTGGCTGAGATGTTTGATGAAACCACAGATTTTCTAACAAAGCTCAATCCCCTATTGTATTTCCATAAATTTATAATGGGTAAGTTAAAGTATGTTTTTTGGGTTTCAGTGATGTAATCTGCTGCTATTACAAATCTTATCAATTATTATTTAAATAATTCGGAATGCAATGCAAAACTTGTTGCTCAAACTTATGATAGCGCCAGTACAGTGTCTTGACGTTTATCTGGAGTACAAGCCAGAATAATACCCAGAAGCACCTTATTGTTAATAGTTATGCACATGTCTTAAATGTAGTACTATTTCGAAGTGTTAGTGATATTCCTGAGTGCAAAATATTTTTCAGTACACTTAATAAAAATGTAGCGTTTTTTCAAGATTGTAAAAACGTGCTGCCTTTCTAGATAGATTTATGAAAAGGAGATTGTCCAATATATGCCTTACACGCTGGAACTACTCGCCAATTCTAGATAACACAGTGTGTAACAATAGAGTTTAACTTTTCGAGGTTTTAACGCAATGTACATCCAGAAGAAATTGAGACTGACATTTTGGCTCCAGTGAATGGGTTTCTATCGTTACTGGAAGACTTTCACTTTTTTACTCTGTGTTTTTGACTAAATCTTTGCTTTTTTGTGTTTTTGATGTTTTATAACACCAGTCAAGCAATATAGTGTACTCTAGGAAGAACATTGACAGTACTCGTCAAAACATTGTCAAACTTCATAATGACTATGATAAAACTATGAAGAAGTTGAGGAGGACGTTGGACCACCTACAAAGAGGAGGTATACCAACTACAAATATTGTACTGTGAAACGTTTGAGAATATAGATGGATATATTCCAGTCACGCTCTGAAGACTATTCAAAGTTGGACTTTTGCAACTACTTGCAACAGAAATATTTTCGAAGCATGAAGATGTATTTCCGGGAACAGCTTGTTGGGTGTATATAGCAAGTTTTTTCTACCACGTTCGGTTAAAAATGAACTATTAGTATTCCATTACAATGAAGAGATTAAAAGAAAACTGCTGAAAGGTCTGTGCAAATTATTTGACTCCAACCTTATGCTCAGACCAGCTTTGCCCCAAATTAATTTATTGGTGAGCTTAATTTACAAGATTCCAGTGACTACGGCCTCTGTCGTACGGTTCTTTTCTGCACTGAAAAGGATAAAGACTTATTCGAAAAAATCCACTCGTTAACAGATACTCTCTCTCTCACTTAGGCCTAATATCCATTGAATGTGAGTTGCTGGCAGAATAAAAATCAAAGGAAAGTTTCTTTTGACGAAGTAGTAAATATATATGCTGTTAAGTACAGAAGAATGGAGTTCAATTTCCGTTATTTGGCCTACAAACAATTACGAGTTTTCATCTCTGAAGTACAAAAACAATTCTTCAACTGTAGAAACATGTTTCTGTTAATCACATCATGTAACTTAAATGTGAAATCATAATCAATGTGTACCGTTTTACTGGCACATGAGGGGTTAGCCTTGCATTTAAGTTTTGTGAAGGTTCAAAAAGGAAACGAAAATCTTCTAAAATTAATAAAGTTCCAACTAAAATAAAACTTCTTCTTCAAAATAATCACTGGATTTAAAATTAAAATAAAAACTTCTTGATGACTTTTAAGTTGAAACTTGCAATATATTAGTCACTCAAAAAAAGTACAAAGTTCTCACAGCTTGTCTTTTATTCAATTTTCAAAATTCAATACTTTCACACTATAATCTGATCTGGCAATTCTTCACCTTAATTTATCTTCAAAATTCAATTTTATACTGTTACTAATTTCTTTAATTTACTTTAAATATCAACAATATGTGTATTATAAAAATTCTTCTGTGTTAGAGAATATCAGATATTCTTCAGTGTTAGAGAATTAAATTGCTGAAAGCATCTATAACAACCACAAAACTTTTTTAGTATTTTTTTACATAAACTTTTATATACATGTGCTCACTGCACCAACAAGTTTTATATTGCACAGATCAAAAGGACAAGTTCCTAAATTCCCATTAAATTTAATTTTCACAAATTTCTTTCCCAAAAATTATTCAAAATAACTAAGAATGAATATTGACTGGACTCCAGTTAAAAGTTCACTTAACCGCAGGTTCTATGACGATTAGCAAGAAACAACTCTAAACACTTTCAAAGGCTTTAATTGTTTCCACTACTACAGATCAACTGAGACGGGAGGTATGGCACGTCTACCTCACCCCACCTCTCAATTTCATTATCAAACTCTCCCATCTGCGATGTGCGCCTCGCTGATAGAAGGCTTTTTTGTACTGTCCAGTCCTTATCATTCTTTTGGGCCTACTCCTTCCACCGGTAATCCAGTTACCCCAAAATTAATATTTAATACAATCGGTACAGTAGGTTTATTTTAATCAGAATTTGTAGATACACAACGCTTATTAACTTGGAAAGGGCTACGTTATATAGATGTTATTTTTTCATCTGGGATCATAGAGTTAATTTATTAATACTATTTCTTAATGATATACAAGAAGTCTCTTCTTTAAAATTGTTATGGATCTATGCAAAATCAAATGTTACGTTTCTAGATTTAGATCTTTTTTTATTGAATCCGAATTTCTCCAAACTAAAAAAGAGACTAACACTATGGATAATATACATTTCCCCAGCTGCCCTCTAATGTATGTATGTATGTCTAAAACTCAACTCCAAAACAATTTTCAGTAAGAGCTAAGAAACTATGCAGCAGCCAATCTGATTTCTTAAACTATATTGACAAATTAGGTAAAACACTCAAGGATTTGGATTACCCTGAAAAATTGTCAAAAATCAAATTAACAAACCAAAATGTGTAAAGGATTCATGCAAAAGAGTATGCAAAACAACGTAAATTTATTGCTCAATTCTTCCCTGGTCTAGGCAAAATTAATTCTATTATAACAATTCGTTTTAACTTACTTCAAAGTTCCTCTGACACTTCAAATTTTGTTTCAAAAGCACTAACATTAATTTTTAGAAGATCTCCAAATTTTAAAAATAGGCTGGTTTACACATGAGTTCCAAAATCTATTAAATATATGAGAAATGGGTGTGATCCGTGTAAAAAAACCACGATGTGGAACGTGTAAAATTATGAATTCCTCAAGAGAATTCATGAGCAGTAATACTAAAATTGCCTATACTACAATTGGCAACATGGAATTTAATTCAAAAAATCTAATATACCAAATTAATTGCAAGTTTTGCTCCAAAAAATATATTGGCCAAACATTTAACCATTTAAAAATTCGTATGACAGGACATAGGTTTGATATGTTCCATCAAGATAAGGAAAAACCATTGGCAATAGATTGCCTAGAAAAGAAACAAGACAAAATTGAGGAGGGTTTTACATTAAAAAGAATACACCAAATAATATCATGCTCTGATGAGAATTACAATACAACTAAAGCACATTGAGCAAGCTCACCAAATCATGTTGAGAACAAAAACTCCATTTGGTCTGAATTTAAGATAACGTTTTAAGTAATTTTAAGACATTTACAATTTTTCAAATTATTCCATCCTTTTCAAAATCATAATAACACAAGCTGTTTCGATTCCAGTATATAAAAGTAGATAAAACAATGACCAATAAAATCAGACCGATTGCTCTTCGTTCAACATTTTCCAAAAGTTATGACCAATTAACAAGAAACAAACCTAAATTTTACTTGAAATTAAAATGTATTTAGTATAACAAAACTTAGATTCAAAACAGGAAAACATACTTAATAATCGTTACAAAATTTAATGGATACTGTCTGTAATTTTATATCTTATACGCAAATAGGAAGTAAGTGGACGCAAAGCTTTTGAACATAATAATGCCAGTTTGACTTATTTTGCGAATGACAAAGTATTGCATTATATCAATGATGATTTGACTGAATGTAGTCAACATATTAACAAAGACTCAAATGTCTCAAATATCTGTCATGTCATAATATCGCAAATAATATTCTATATAGATGTGCTGATTGTTTGTTTCAACAGACACACTTCAATTTCCAATGTACTAAGGTTGACCAGACCAATAAAATTATACTCTATAGAATTATTGTTGATCTTGGAATAAATAGCAAAGAGAACAAAATTAAAAAAAAAAACTATTGTCTTAAGATGTTTATGTGTTTTTCAAGCTTTCTGCTATGAAACCTCAATATTTCGAAACAGTATATAACTAGTAAATATTTTTGTGCTAACAATAACTATTAAAGAAAATTAAGAGAGCAAGAATATTTACCTGATCCAAAACTACTTTTACTAGCACACTTTATCGCTTTTGGGGGCTAAAACCTAATAACCTGATTCTAGCTGTGAAACAATTTAAAAATTACCATTTATGAATTAAAATTTGGTTCAGAAATATTAATTATGTTTATTTTTTTTACAACGTATAAAGATAGCTATTAAATCAATTCTTCTTTTACTATAGCGTAACTATTGTTTTTCAAGTATGATTTGTGTTAATTTTAGAAATCCATGTTCATTTAGTGTTAAGATCACTTTAAAACCAGGTTATGTATTTTAGTTTATTTTTTTTCTTAGCTAACAGTTATTATAAAGTGGATAAGATGTATTCGTTTTAATTTGTTCGTAGGCTCAAGATACAGTGTAGTTACAAGAATGTAACATATAACCTGGTATATCTCTTGTGCAATACAGAGTAGCTCAGTGCTACAGTGTTGCCATGTCGCAGAGTAACAGCCAGACACAATTAATGAACGCAGTTAAAGGCAAGTCTCTCCTCTGGTGCTTTGTTATTGAAGGCTACCGTTTTGTCTAGTCTCAGAGTAACAGCCAGGCTCTGTGGTGACACAATTACTGAGCGCAGTTAAAGGCAAGTCTCTCCTCTGGTGCCTTGTTATTGAAGGTCTCTTGATTAGACTCTATAACTCCTAGAGTGGACCAGTGCTACCGTTTTGTCTTGTCGCAGAGTAACAGCCAGGCTCTGTGGTGACACAATTATAGTAGATAATTTATAGCATGACCGGTGACTTCGAGATGCACCGTAGGCAAAGACGGAACTAAAGTGGTGGGGGGTGGAGCGGCTCAGTGTGTTGCCGTATTTAGCCTTGTGAACTTCGGTCTCCAGTCTTCTATACGTGCCGCCCAAAAAACATTCGCTTGTGCCAATTCACGAGTTGTAATACAATTTGTGAATTAATTGCGTTGTGCTCATTACGTTGTAAAGAGTTTGAGATGGATCATAATGTAAAAAGTAAAATTGGAGGTAGAAAGGTTATACACGGCCAAGCAAGAGAAGTGCTTCCCATTTTATGAAACGGGAAGCAGAAACCAACACACTTATAAATTTGAAGAAAGTTCAACAGCGTGTCGTAGAGGCAACTGGAATTTCTGAAAGTACGCTGAGACGAATTTTGAAGGAGGAAAAAAATAAGTCCAATTGGCAATTCTTTTAGTACGCCCAACAAAGTAAGAAAACGCAAACATACTAAAAGTAATCTGGACAATTTTGATTTGGGTATAGTTCGAAGAACAATAAATAATTTTCATTGACAACGGGGTTTTGTTATGTTAACTATTGCGTGTGTATCGTTGGCGTTATTGTTATTTAAAGTATACATCATTAAATTAACTTGATACAAGTTGGTAGATAAAACTGAGTTTTTTTTCTTATTCTACTGTGTATATTGACAAATTAGTTTAACCAGGTTTATATTATTTTTTAATTTAGCAGCTAGGCTATGTCAGTTGAAAATTTTGTAGTGTATAATTGTATCTACTATCGTAAATCCTGAAGCTTACACGGTTAGTATATGATAAATTGAATTTTAATGGCTAACAAAGCGTAACAATTACAATTCTGAACTGTTGTCGTCGTTGGAGATCAAGAATAATATAAATTCCTACCCTTTCCCAATTTATGAGAACCCTTTCTTACCACCAGGTATCTCTACTGCGAGCTCATTAAGAAGGGTGAGCTATGAACACAATTTCGGCAGAACATAGTCATTGTTAAGATCACGTACATCCGGTCCCAATATTTCCAAGATTTCCTGTATTGAATTCCCCATCATAAAAGTCCGTCACCGTAACTTCAAAAGAGTCTAGAAATGTTCAAATATTCTCAAGGTTTCCTATACTAAATTGCTCATCATAAAAGACCACCGTGGTAAGAACATAAGGGTCTAGAAATGTTGGTAAACACTACAATATTCGGCTCCCGCCACCACTATGAGCCGGGAGCCGAAAACTCTCAGTAGGGTTAGTAGCACCGTATTCCCTCCCCTACTTTAGATTGTGCCCCCACGCGCTCAACTCCTCCACTCCTCACGCGCATCCCACCCGTCATGCTATAACTTCCCTAGAGTACAAGTCTCTCCTCTGGTGCTTTGTTATTGAAGGCTACCGTTTTGTCTTGTCGCAGAGTAACAGCCAGGCTCTGTGGTGACACAATTACTGAGCGCAGTAAAAGGTAAGTCTCTCCTCTGGTGCCTTGTTATTGATGGTCTCTCGATTATACTCTATAACGAAGGCTTTAATGTATACAGTTACGCAGGTGACTTTACAAGGAAACCTAAGGGAGCCAAATTTACATCCTATAAGTCAGAGGTTCCCAAACTTTTTTGGTCCACGGCTCCCTTTGAGTACAGACATGGCTTTGCGGCGCACCTAGTATAATTTATCCGTTTTGCATTGCGCTTACAGTACAATAATTAAATTTTTAGTATAAAAATTTAATAGTTATTTGTTATTATACTTTACGTAGCATTGTTAATAAGATTGTTATTACTTTTTTAACGACACACCAGGTTTACCTTGTTCTTACAACGGTAAAAAACATCATTAAACACACAAAAGTTGGATTGTACTTGATTTATTGCAAAAAAAATGTAATAATAATAACTTAAAACAACCATAAGAAAAACATGACTCCCTTTATAAGAAAATTCTATATTAGAAATGAAATGCTAACTTGAAAAATATGATACATAAATAACAAAGTCCATAAGTTTCTGTTTCAATGGGACGGATGCGCTTGTTTGTCTTTTATAAGCTCATTGTACCTGGGTGTAAATTTTGATATAGCAACCCGAATTTCCTTTTCAATGTTAAGCTTTGCTCTATACTTGGATTTTATCACTGCAACAGCGGAAAAAACCACACTCGCAAAGGTAAGAACTTGCAAATGGAATAACTGCACGCAAAGCCTTTTTGCTCAACAGTGGAAATTCGTTTTTAATACCATTCCAAAACTCAAACAGGGATTGGGACTGAAATTTTGATTTCAAAGACAAGTCCGTTGAAATGTCAATTAGCTGTTCTACTTCTTCATTGCTGAAGTTTTCAGGCATTTCAGTTTGAAAAGGGTCGTTTACCCACTGCTGCGCTTTGATTTCATCTTTTGGCAGGTAGTCTTCAAAATAACTTTGTACTCTAGACAAGTGCTGAGTCAACATTGTTTTCATTTCTTCTTTCAGAGTAAGATCGTTTTCTTTAAGAAACTGATTCAAAGTTGAAAACATCGAACAATCTCCATTCTTCAAACTTTTTTCCCAAAGCATAAGTTTCTTCTTGAATGCTTCAACTTTACTGGTCAATTGAAAAATATCCGTATTGTTCCCCTGTAAAGACTTATTAAGAATGTTCAAACGTTCAAAAATATCTGTCAGGAACGCCAGTTTAAGGAGAAAACTTTCATCAATAAACATATCAGCAAGAGCATTATTGTCTTCACTCAGAAAAATGTGGATTTCTTGCCTCAGCTCAAACAATCTTAGCAGAGAATTGCCCAGAGATAGCCATCGAGCACTGCTATAGTACAAAAGCGACGAGTGTTGAGCGCCTGTGTCATCACATAGTTTAGAAAAAAACCGGGCTTTCATTGGTCTTGTTTTGATAAAATTTATTACTTGGATCACGGTTTTTATAACTGCACTCAACTCTGAACTGAACTTTGCTGCTGCCAGTGCTTCTCGGTGTATAATACAGTGTGTCCAAACAGCGTTTGGGGCTTTTTCCCGAATGCGAGATTGCAGTCCTTGGTAGTGGCCCGACATTGACCGGCCTCCATCAGTACACACCCCAACACAGTCTTCCCAGTTAATATCATTCTCCGCCATAAAATTGTTAACAATATCAAACAACTCTTTACCAGAGGTGCCTCCTTCAATTTCCTTACAAAACAACAAATCTTCTATCAACTGGTTTTCATTCACATACCTAACGTAGCAAATTAAATTAGCGTCTTTGTGACTGTCAGTAGCCTCGTCTAATTGAATTCCGAACTCTTTACCTCTCAAACTATTTATAAGCTGGTTGTTAATGTCCTCAGATATGTCATCAATCCTCCTGCTTATTGTATTGTTTGACAGAGGAATTTTAAGAAGCAGCTTCCCTGCATCCTCGCCAATCATTATCTTAGCCATGTCAACGGCAGCTGGTAAAATAAGCTCTTCCGCAATTGTGTGAGGCTTTTTGCATTTTGCAATGTGATATGCCACTTTGAATGAAGCTAAAAGTGCATCGCTGTTAGCTTTGGAATGTTTAGAAAAAGAAGACTTTTGTTTTACTGCCTCAGTTTTCTTTCTTATAAAGAACTCTCTTGGTTTCCCTATCAAATTTGAGTGGACAGTTTCTAAATGCCGTTTTAGTTTACTAGGCAGCATAGATTCGACTGATAAAACCTTCATGCAAACAACACATTGCGGGCGCTCTTCATTATTAATTTCAATACAAGAAAAACCAAAATCTAAATACTTATCGTCATATTTTCTGTATTTTGGTTTACGGCTTCCCTCAGCTGCCTCGGCATCGCTCTTTGCAGAAGTTGACGCGGAATCACTACTTTGTTTACTTCCTTGTTCAGTTTTATTTGAAGATAAGAATCTTTTCATTTTAAAGAACAATATAATAACCAACACTAAATAAACTGAACAAAACTACAACTTCACTACTTTGATTATTTACTTCACTTGTGCGACTGTCACACTGTGTAAACATAAACTCGCAACTTAAATCTAAAACATAACCTCAACAGAAGCTAGACTGCAAGTAGTAGACGAGCTCCTCCCGTTTGTGTTCAATGGGGTGATCGTGACAGGCGGAGAGAAAAAGTGGGGATGGAGGGGCCCCTCCTGCCAACTAGAGATAGCCCGCGTATTAGAATAGTGGAATAAGCAGTCCGCGCGTTCTCGCTCTGTACTCCTCTGAATTTAATAGAGCCTGGTGGTGTAATATGTATATGTATGTATATGTATAAATGTAATATATATATTACATTTTCAAAGCTGGATGCTGCAGGATGCAGCGCAATTAAATTTATTTCATTGAACCGTGATTTTACAACGTAATTAATGGCAGGCAATTACTCTTGTCTACATACAAATAAACCAATACAACGGAGTATCGAAATACCAAAAAAGACGTAAGGAAGTCTAATGTAACAAAGTAACTTCGTTACATTCAGTGGCGTAGCTATAAAACATTCGAGGGTGGATTAAACATCCAGGAGGATTAAAAAGAGCCCTACTTAGCATAGTAGTTAAAGAATTTATCTTCAGGGTCTCCAAACACAAAATCAACAATTATGTTGAGTTTTTTAATTGCATCTTTCGTATTAAAATGTAAACCAATAAAATTGTTTCGTAAACATTATATTTGGTTCATTGCATTTTCCAACTGCCTTAATCAAATAAATATAATTTGTAGGTTACATTACTATTAGTTAGAAATTATTCGATAATTTCCATGTACTATAGATCAGATCAGCATTATAATCGCGTACGCCAGACGACACAAAATGACACTTATCAGGCTTGGTCGAAGTTGCATGCACAATTTCAAGTCTATAGCTTATTTCTCATTCTCTATATATCCAACAAACAGACAGAGAAATATATTGCTATTGCTATAAGTTAAAACTTGATCGTAATAATTTGAGGTTATTAAAATATGAATACTTAACAAAGTGTTTCAAATACTAAAGTTCTCAAAAGAAAATACGATAAGATATCAAAGGACATGCCACAGAAAGGAGATATGAGTCAACCGATACTGCAACCCTGCACCTGGCGTAGAAACGCTGGCTTGACTTATCACTAGTTTATCATATATACATATATATATATATATATATATATATATATATTTAAACTAAATAATTTGAAGTGTTTCTCATTAAATGTAATGTTAATCTACGGCCAATAACTTCCAAAGGTAAGTTGGAGAAATTGATTTTGTAATGGGTACTGTAAAGATGAAATTGCTTTCAGATTAAAACGTATAAATACCAGAGTTTTAAATAACCACAGAGTAACCACTAGAGTTACAATAACAGGAACCACATTTTCATTTAGCTGGTTTATTTTGTAGTTTAGGCATATAGCTGGATGGACATATAAGCTTAAATGGCTATAGCCAATTTCAGCAAGTTTCAGGGAGCGAAAACATTTTACAGAGAAATGAATATCATGTTTGTGGAATAGTTGATTTTAGTAAATTATGGAATGATATTAATAATCTATAGACAAATTTTGAATCTACAAAAATTACTAACAAAATTATCTTAAATTTAGTCCAAATAGAGGGGTGTTGGGGCTTGTAACACCCACAGTGGTAAAAACATTCGGGGCAAATTTCAACTTGAATGTGTTAAGCTGAAATCATATTCGTTGTCGACGCAAGCTCTTAGTTCAATTTCGTGTTTATTTGATTTTATATTTTATCTACAGCAGCTGACAGACAGACAACACAATAAATTCAATAAATTGTATAAATTTGTATAATTGTATCATAAATCTGTACAGTAATATAATATAATTAGGATAATTTTGTATTTATTAATTATGTCACGTGCTATGTTAGGTATTTAAGTCAGGTAGTAGTCATTGATTTTGTCATATTTCTATAATTATGTTTTTGGTTAAGTAATTATTAATTTATTTACTACAAATTAAGGACTCCACATTATAATATGTTGCTTTTGTCCTATTAATTTGAATATATTCCAATATCACAAAAAGATAACTGGATATGGTTATAATTTATATTTATGGCATTTTATGTATACTGAATTAGCTTTAGACTTTGAAAATTATATAATGTGTTTTTTGTTCAAATTTGTTTTATTAAAGCTTAGTTTAAATGGGTAGATTTATCGTATTTGAATTTATTTGTTAATTTCATTTGCTTGAGTGTTGTTTTCTTTTGTTTTTCTAAGAAAGTTGGAGCCTCTACACAGGCAGTTCCTTGCCTTTTGAGGTCCTATTTTGTTTTCTTGAATTTTGTTTATTGATGTACCCTAGCTGTATTAAAATAAAAAAAGACATGTTCATATTTCTTTAATAAAAAGTAACATTGTTTTATTTTTATTCTCATGTCAATTGTGTCTACAACTAAGGAGCAATGTTTGTGTTTGTGCTTAAGGTATAAATGATGTTTATATAATTTTACTATTGTACATATTTTCAAGAAAATAAATAATTTTTCTATTCTATTCTAGATTATGACATTTTATTCGTTGTGCACCATCTCACATTTTGTAAAGTATCTTTGGAGTTATAAAGAAAGTTCAATATTAATATAATTAATTCGATATAATTTCTATGTTTTGCAGATATGTTCGGATATAAAACGACTCATTAATTCGGATATAAAACGACTCATTAATTCGGATATAAATCGACTCATTAATTCGTAAGATAATAGAAATCAGAACCGTTCCGAACTGAGGTCGCTATCAGCCGCATGTACAGGGTTTGTCAGGAATGTTCGGGATTTATCGGTACTGCTCGGCTCTGCCCCCACTCTTTCTCCCCGCCTGTCACGATCACCCCATTGAACACAAACGGGAGGAGCTCGTCAAGTAGTAGTAGCAGACTGTCCGCCGGGAACGTACGACGATTTCCGAAAATACACGAAGGTAGTTCCGTTGCCTAGCAACGAGTTCCAAGAACAGAATGACGTACCGAGATGCAAAGCTCTGTTGTCTGACCTTGCCTAATTGTTTTGTTTGTGCAACCGGCCGCCTGGGCCAGTAAGTAAGGTTCGGCAGGGGGAAGACTCCAGTAATCAAAGTAACTCCAAAGCCGCGCGCACAGACTGGTCCGCACTGTATTGTAGTATGATGACGTTTAGACTCTTTGGTAGACAACGGCGGCGCACCTAGCACTAGCTCGCGGCGCCCCGCGGCGCCGCGGCGCACACTTTGGGAAACTCTGCTATAAGTCATTAGAAAACAATAATTTAAATCGTAAACTTTTTGAAAATATTAGAGGCTTTATCCAATTTTAATCGGTAACAATAATGAATTTCTTTTATTTATACTCATTATTAACAGTTTTATAAATACGAGGTTTTTTATTACAATATAAATAAATTGGATGTTCTTACATAATTTATTTTATTTATCCATGAATATGATTACCGTAATCAAATCCTCCGTTATTCAAGGTTTCAGTTTTTAAAGTCTATATAAATGAACGTGGTATTTTTTAAGAATGTAAAGAGTTAATTCTGGTACAATGGTTGGACGAACAACTGAAGTTATTATTACAACAGTGAATGAGTAGTGTATGGATTATGTATGTTTACACCACTGTAGCGTGGTAAATGTGAGTGTATCACTGATTGTGAGGCAGTGCTGTAACGATCTATGACTTTTGTCTGAAACTTGGCGGATTTTATATGATCTAGGTCACTGAGTGCATTGCTGAAACACAGCCTCCAACAGGTCTAAATGCTTTCTGCAATCGAATTTCTTTGTAATAAATCAACAATTATTAACATAAACCGGTATAAGGAAATAATATAAATTTTATTTTGATTTATCGATATTTCATAATTGTCAATGAAGAAATGAGTCAGGTAAACCACAAATAGGGGTAAGGGATTTATTCAAAACTTGAAATGCGACACAAGGCCGTAAACCGTTAATCGAACCTCTCGAACTGGCTACCGCTTCTCCCTTGCAAATTTAACATTACTACAACTAAATCACAACACATCCAAACTTCAATAATATATTCAAACATTCAAATATATAGAAACTCTCCAAAATTGTATCATATGTGGGCGTATTAGTGTATAAAATAAGCAATATGTCACTAACATTATTGTTAATATAATAATCGGTATAGGCCTAATGTTTACTTACACTTATTATAGTGATAAAGACCACAATAAAGCTATCACAATCAGCTAAGCACAGTATAGGTCTATGCCACTCTCCGCCATGCCGACTGCCCCAAATCAAAATATTTTATATTTGCCTATTGAACGTTTTATAACAAACAAAAAATAAAACCAACTTTACAATTATTTCTTGAAATACGTATTTTATGAACTGTTCCTTAAACTAATACTTCTAAGGTATAACTATCAAACAAAGTTCGGTATAGCAGTAGGACAGAGGATTTAGCACTAAAAGGGTTTAAACTTGAAACCATATATTATAGAACACGTGATATAGACCAGCAATATCATAGAGGCAGACTGAGCAAAACTACGCTGAGTTGTGTCATATAGTTGGAGGTGTTGATAAGGGAATAATATTGCAGACGCATTTTAATGACTTGTGTACTCATATGTTTGTTTTATTACACAGTAGGCCTATAATAAATACTAATTTCTCCTATCTACATAAACATTTCTAAAAGAATTGTTTTTGTAAAAATTAATCAGATTGTATGACAATGAGTTTAATTTTATAACTTTTGATAGTATATTAGATCAGTTATTTTATTACACTTGCAGAAATACATTCATCAATTTATAGTCAAGTTTGTTCTAACATATAGTAACGAAATTGGGTTATCACTATTGCACAGACGAGTATTGCAATATGTTAATGCTAAATCTGTTAATTTGAATAACATTGTATTCAGTATTTTAAACAGAGTCAATATCAAAACAAATACATTCAAATGCAATATCTTGCTTGAAATTAACCTTACATTCTCTCGAAATAGAATGTGGCGTTCTGCTGTCATATTGGCAGACTCCATACTGGAAGAGTTGAAATTTCAAAATTACTTGATACACTTTGATCGAAGGTTGAATGACGATATGGATCATTTTTGCGCAGGACTATCCTCAATCACTTATCTTTTGGAGTATGTAATGAAATACTGCCCTACTCAGGATCTGATCACGGCGTATTATGGACCGATTGATCCCCACCTCTGAGATCGTGTTTATCACATCGTAGTGCACTTAATTGCATACCTGATGAGACAATGAGACTATCACTTCACCTACTTATATGCGTCTCTCATGTCAAAACGATGTAAATCCTTCGTTTTGACCTTTTTCGTCGTCGACTTTCGTTGGATCTGTTCAGACGAACATGACGACAGAATCCGGGAGTCAAGCCTGAGAAAAAGTCAGATACCAGACGCTGCAATAAAAGGAAAGTGAACTGGAGCTAAACTCAACATTCAATGGATCAACCCTTCCTGCTACAGCTACGCCTCATCACGCTAGAGGGCATTTTTTAAGAATCTTAAAGAAGGTCTGTGTAGGTTATCGATTCTGCTGTGGTGCGAACGGGAGACAATATTAAATGCAATGACACTTGCTATACATGTTAACCACGTCTTTCTCACGTCTTTACAATAAAGAGTCAATTGACAATTTACTATTTTACTACCGGCCAGTGCTAGTGGATCGTCCTGTGACTAGTGACGTAGGCAAGATGTATCCCCAGTGTACAGAAAATATTAGTTTTTGAACTACAGTAATCATGATTATAGTTTGTGCATAGTATGTGCCGTTACTAACAAACGCCACGTGACAAACGTCATGCGTGTGTAGATTGCGAATATGTACCTGAATACTTAATTTGTTTGAAGAAAGCAGAATGATTTTTTATTCATCATATTGTTAGTGAAATAATTACAAACATGTTTTATACAGAGGCTTTTATATTAGTCGACGCATTGTCTATTACAAGACAAAAAAGCTCAAACTATAATTTTCTGAAAGTTATCGTTAAAACGAATTAAAAGTCCAATTGTAATCGTTTGTGTAATATAGTTGAAAACGTATGGTTAAATTAATTTGATTAAATTTACAGATCATTGAAAAAATCATTGACAAATTTTAAAACTTAAAAACATTATAGTGAATATTTTAAGAAATATTAGTAGCGATTTGTAAGTTATTTAAAATATTAGTACTGTAGTAGAGTTGTAAGTTATATTTTTAGCAGAAAGTTTGTAATATAAAGATTACGAATAAATAAAATTAACTATTACATGTAAAGTATAACAAATATATGTATTTCTTCATATGGAATGAATAATGTGCTGTAGATATCAAATTATGAATGGATATTAACGTAGATAGAACCAAACCTAGTAACTCAGAAAAAATGGAGTTCTTATAATTATAAAAGC
Organism: Homalodisca vitripennis; assembly: GCF_021130785.1. Lineage (NCBI taxonomy): Eukaryota > Metazoa > Arthropoda > Insecta > Hemiptera > Cicadellidae > Homalodisca > Homalodisca vitripennis. The sequence goes on from NC_060215.1 coordinate 120,263,088, forward strand.
TGTAAAGTTTCAACCAATGAACACCTGCAAACCTCATAAATCATGACATAGGACCTACTGTAGACGAAACAAGGCCATAAACCCCTGCACGTGGTCCTCCTTTGTCCACATCACGCCGCGTCCGCCGTCTTGGGCCTTGGCTGGGTTTGGTCTCGCAATATTCACACAAATGTGTTGAAGTGTGTGGATGTCGATATATTATACATCTCCTTTTCGTAAAATATAGAGAGATTATTGACTGATTCAGAATTATTTACCTGTGTTTTTAATCAAAGCACTAGATTTATAAATTATATGAAATTACAAATTATTTCCTAATTAGAACTGGCAAGATCTGTGGAAGGTTAACATTTTACGATGCCATTCTCTATTGTCTTCTTATCATCTAATTATTGCTCTAAATGCTTTATGCTTACCTGAAGGACTTTCAGATAATTACCACTAATGGTGTAAGTTCTCTCGTTATTTTTTATCTAAACCTCATGATGGGTTCATATAATCGATTGATTGCTCGAGCAGCTTGCTCTATTCATACCCGAATAAGGTTTTTTCAACATAGTATCTATTCTTACGTTGTCATCCAATCACGTTGAGTTTAATAATGCTCTGAAATTTATGAAGGTTATCCATTATCTTGAATTTACGTAATTATATATAATTGATTAAAAAGTACCCATTTATAATTCTTTTATGAAATGTTATAGTATGCAAATTACAAAATAGAAATTTGTATACAGCTAGGTTGTTTCATGTGTTTTAGAATGTTCAATTGCATGTTAAACTATAAGTTCTTTACTTACACTATGCACACTACTTACAATTAATTAACTTTAAGTGATAAATACTCATAATATTCATTCCCTTGAGGTAAGACGTAATCCATCGGTGAGGAAAACCGCGGATGTCATACGCCTCTAGCTGGCGGAACAATATCTCGTGATGTACGCAGTCAGAAGCCTCAGAAAGGTCGAAAACTACTCTGAGCACACTCTCGCACCTCTACAGATCACCAACAACTGTTTCTAAGACATTTGCTACGGCATCAATCTGCTTTATTCTTGCAAAATCCAAACTATTCATAGCTTAAAATATAACATTTGTCCAAAATGTCATAAGTTTTTCAAGGAACAGATTTCCATATACCTTACTGAAACCTGGTAAAATTTATATTGGACGATAGTAGGCTACTTGAAAACAGGTATAACTTTAGCCGCCTCTATAGTCCGGTAAAATAAGGATGCAACCTCGGAATTAAAGATAATAAGCTAACAATTTGCATACGTCTTTATTTTTATGGTATATAACTTACCTCAAAATTCTCATATAATCACGTGTACGCGACTTAAGATATTTAAGGTCAAACTTCACGAAAATCAGTTTTTTTGCAAATATCTCGTTTCCCTTACGCTAATGACTTTGAAGGAGGTTAGAGAAATTGTAGAACGGAAAATTCTCTTCAACTTTTGTCTGAAATAATTTTATGTACGTTCAACCCTTTTTGAGATACAGCACAAAGAGTAGGGGACCGCTTACCTATATATACGATAATGCGAGGTCAGCCAGTAGAATAAAATTTAAAAAAATTAGTTATATTGTTAATTATTCACTTACTATTATTATTATTACTTAATACTATTATAATTATTACATTTTTATTATTATTTATTATTTAATATACCAACCATATTTATAGATATGAATTATAAATTATATAATGTTACCAAACATACAATATTAAAAGAAATACTTTTCGTCCATATTACTATGAATATTATATCTCGAAATACAAATCTCTTGTTCGACGTTTGCTATTTCTGCGAAGCTGTAGCAGATGCCACAATGCTTACAAACATTACAAACTGCAAGTCTTATCCACCTCCAAATAACTGATTATTGATTATTATCAATAAATAAATATATAATTAAAATTCATTAACAATATTTCTTTTAATATTGTATGTTTGGTAAAAATAAAATAATAATTATTTAGAGAATATATAATTTATAATTCATATCTATAAATATGGTATATTAAATAATAAATAATAATAATAACAATAATAATAGTATTAAGTAATAATAATATTAAGTGAATAATTAACAATATAACTAAGTGTTTAATGTTTGTAAGCCACGCACAACACTCACAGAAGCACTTTCTGATATTAATGTATTACAAATAAAACAACAATCAGCCATTTCAATTAAAAGATACACTCAAAATCGTACGTCTGTTAATGCTAAGATGTCGTTTTCAACTAACGGATAAAATAAATTTTTATCGGTATAGAAATACTAACACAGAGAAATACCCTACCATTCCCATCATCAAGTAAACTATCTCACCACCACTACTGTACTTATACATAGAAATTCCAAACTTATTCGTTACGGTGTGTAGAAAGTAAAAAAACCGGTAATATATAATAATGGGGCATCTGCTACAGCTTCGCAGAAATAGCAAACGTCGAACAAGAGATTTGTATTTCGAGATATAATATTCATAGTAATATGGACGAAAAGTATTTCTTTTAATATTGTATGTTTGGTAACATTATATAATTTATAATTCATATCTATAAATATGGTTGGTATATTAAATAATAAATAATAATAAAAATGTAATAATTATAATAGTATTAAGTAATAATAATAATAATAGTAAGTGAATAATTAACAATATAACTAATTTTTTTATTTTATTCTACTGGCTGACCTCGCATTATCGTATATATAGGTAAGCGGTCCCCTACTCTTTGTGCTGTATCTCAAAAAGGGTTGAACGTACATAAAATTATTTCAGACAAAAGTTGAAGAGAATTTTCCGTTCTACAATTTCTCTAACCTCCTTCAAAGTCATTTAGCGTAAGGGAAACGAGATATTTGCAAAAAACTGATTTTCGTGAAGTTTGACCTTAAATATCTTAAGTCGCGTACACGTGATTATATGAGACTTTTGAGGTAAGTTATATACCATAAAAATAAAGACGTATGCAAATTTTTAGCTTATTATCTTTCATTCCGAGGTTGCATCCTTATTTTGCCTTATTTTACTGAGTTACTAAGAAAGATGGAAAAAGGGAATTTTCGAAAGAGTGTTTGATTAGTATTGTAAGAGGCACTAATATACGGCAATAGCTTTTCAGAAACCACATTGATATACCAGTAATTAATGTCAAATAACATTTTGGTTTGAATTCCTGAATGATCCTAGCCACTCCGACCTCGTCAGCAGGAGACAGCATGAAGAAGATCTCTGGAGTCCACTTAGGACTTACACGTTTTTTTAAATATAAAAAATGGGTTTTCTATTCAAACTCCCGTTATAAAATATGCTTTAAAATGGCTTGAAGCTTCGGAAGTGCACTTAATTAACCTGTTCCGTTCTATTATTATAGCATAATGATATTCCAAAACTGCCTTAAAAATATTGATTTTGAAGGAATTTCCAATATGGCGAGCCTTTGTACCTCTTAAGACTACGGTATATGTCTATATAACAAATGTAATATTTTTGAACGTTTCATTATGAAGCATATGTGGAGAAAGTAAGGGTGAATGAAAAAAATGTAACAAAGGAATGCATTTCAAAATCCAAAATAACAAACATAAAATTAATTGTAAATTAGTTAGAGGTATCGACAGTACTGACAGCAAATCAAACAGGAGTTCAATAAAAAGTGAATAGACTCATACGGCAAGAATCTGCATAGTGAATCGTGGGCGGCGGACATATCAATAAAGAGTAAATAGGCGCATACGGCCAGAGTCTGCATAGTGAGGCGTGGGCGGAGGACAGTTCAATAAAGAGTAAATAGACGTGTATACGGCAAGAGTCTGCATAGTGAGGCATGGGTGGAGGACAGTTCAATAAAGAGTAAATAGGCGCATACGGCCAGAGTCTGCATAGTGAGGCGTGGGCGGAGGACAGTTCAATAAAGAGTAAATAGACGTGTATACGGCAAGAGTCTGCATAGTGAGGCATGGGCGGCGGACATATCAATAAAAGGTAAATAGGCGCATACGGCCAGAGTCTGCATAGTGAGGCGTGGGCGGAGGACAGTTCAATAAAGAGTAAATAGGCGCATACGGCAAGAGTCTGCATAGTGAGACGTGTGCGGTGGATAGCTGATAGCCATGAACACTAAAACTCGTTTTGCTCATCACTTATTGTATACTCGCGTGTTGATTATCTTATAAAGATATATTTCTGTATCAAAGAAAAACGTGCTTAATATGAAGTATACAAGAGACCATTTATAACACATTTTAAAGTTCAACTTATGTTGAGAAATCGTTACCATATTATTCTCCTGAACCCCTAGGACCTCGTTATAACTCAAGGCTAAACTACGTTAGACATTTAAGGCCTCTGCACCTCATATTTATCAAAATTGTTAGGTGAGTTGATATGTGAATAATGTCAAGATTCTTCAAGAGTTCTTGCAAACTGTTTTGACAACATGTCAACACTCGAGTGGGGCTCTAATGGTAATTTAAGTGTTGTAACAATTATAAATTTGATCACAGTTTTTATTAAAAGTATCAAGTTTTATGCGGGTTCCTGCTGTTAGGCTACGATATCTTCTAAATAATTTATTAGCAAACGCCTAAGAGGTAAGGTTTTTAAGAACATGCAAAAAGCTCCTTTTTAATCCGTTCTGTGGTTTTGGAGATTTCAAAATGATAACAATTATCATTAACAGCTTCACGGTTTTTTCGAATTTTTGTGAAATCTCGAAAAAAAAAACTTATCTTGAACTTCTCTATAGAACTCATGAGAAAATCTACTGGTCATTTTAACGTGTTAAGACTTGTAAACAAGATATGAATTATTATTGAAATTATCGTCGTTATTTGCAAGTTTTCGTGGTTAAACTGCCAAATTTTCAACTCGTTTCTTAGCGAGCACCGTGAGGAAGCAAAAACATGTGTACTAACTTCTGTGTTTTTTCGTTTAGCAGTTCGGAGTTCTTATGACGATGACAATAGTCTTTATAAGTATTGTGGAGTTTCGTAAATTTCTACAATTGGTTGTGAAATCATGAAAAGCATTCTTCTTGGACGTATCAATAAAACTTATGTGGTACCCTTGCGGTAACTTTTACATTTAACAGTTCTGATAGCGACAAAAATTTCAATTAAAAATATCGCTAATGTCGTACATTTAGAAAATGTGTGTGTAAGGTTACTTTTACGAACCGGTAGGGACATGAACCTTCAAATAGTAAATTGGTGGACAAGCAACTCACATTTTCATAAAAGCTCCTGATGTTTTAGGCCACGCTTCAAACTGCAATATAACAACACAACTGTCAAGAAAATTTACACGAACAGGCCTGACCACATACAATTGGGCCTAGTTGGCTAATCGGATTTAATTAATGATATTTTAGATAGAAAAGCTATTATAGCAAAGCCTTTGAAAATTGTTAATTACAAAACTTTTTTGATGCTTCAAACTACAGTCGTCTAGATCTACGAAGTTCCGATGAAATCGTATTACGCAGAAGTACCATGATAGCACCAACTTTAAACTGATGATTGTGAAATGGTATCTTTGTGAATTTGAAGTGAAGAGAAATCTCTGCAGCATAGTAAACTTTGCTCTCCAGTGTCACAAAATATTCAACACATTATTTCAATATTTCAGTTGGAAGTTGGCCCTATAAACAATGCTTGCTGTCATGTAATTGTTTAGTGTAAGAGGAGCTCCCACCTTCAATTATTTAAGCTACTCCGCTCAAAATATGCTTAAAACGTGATAAAATGTTGCATTTGAATGGCTTAGGTTCTTGATTGTTTATGTATAATTTTTGTAATGTTTGGTTACCATTTTTTTAGTTAAGGTCGCATCTAAAATTTTAATAAGTAGATTTCATAACTCTTCTGCCTCATTTTCGCCTTTGAGGTGCACACTCATGTTTATACGCAAGAACAGGACTTGCAATTTAGGCCACATGAAGGAGGGCTTTAATTTATAAGGAATAATAACTCTGTAAAACAATGGGATTACATTTTGTATTACAATAATTTACTAAGGTATTGTTTATGTGTTTATATAATTAAAACTTTTACTACTATCAGATGAATATAATACCTTAAGTTTGAGATGTCTTTAGAACTTAATTCTTTAAAGGAAGCCTTTTGTCAAGCATTTATGGCCTTCATATATAAGAATAGTTAATAAGGTACTATTCTATATGACTATGTCCGAGGCTTTAACAAATCAAGACAAATAATAAATGTTAACTTTTCAGAGTTTCAATCCAGAAATAATTAAATAATTAAATTATAATTTTTTTCGTCTTTTATGTTTTTAGCTTCATACACTAATAACCGACCGACTGGTACATAAACATGTGTGGCCATTCATTATTCTAGAATATTAAATCTAGAACTTTGTAAAATATTATTTGCAGCAAAAAAGTTTAATTTTGTCCTGTAAATCTGCATAAATTGAACTGTCATTCTTTTAAAATTGTAAAACTTAAAGACTGTGATTTCACCAATATCTCAGAGATATTATTCCAATAGATTTTGTACTTTTTAATGATTAACTATGATATTTTAACGATGGTTGGGGTAGCATTAAGGTTGTAGGAAACCAACAGTTCTTTCACAATTTTAACCAATTTAGCACAAATTTAGAAAAAGGTATGAAATTGTAACTTATGGGGCAAGCATGAGAGCGATGGAATACAAACCCCTTCTCTCTTTACGATTACCATAGTATTAGTATAAATGTAGTGCTATTCACAGGCAGAAACTTAGCACAAAATATTATTATACAATTTTAAAACCAAGAAGTTGCCAAATAATGGCTGGGGACAGCATTACGGAGTTGTAATCAACAAAGTTCCGATGTAGCAAAAGTTTTAAAATACGTGATACTCGCTATATAACATTTAGCACAACATTATTTAATTAAATTTTTAATTAAATTTTACTACTTTGAGAGTTAGGGACTTTTTGACATTTTATATCCAATATTTTAAGCCACCTTTATGACACTCCCTAGACACCATACATCTTGGTTTTTTAATGACACAAATTCAACATAAAATAGCTATAAATAATTCAAACCCTTTTTCTTTGGCCCGGCCTCCACTTGCGATTTGTTGTCGCGCGATTGTTTTAGTCGCAAAAAATAGAACTATTGTTTTAAATGCAGGCGCATCCACATGCGACAGAAATGCGACTGCGATTTAAAAAAACGCAACTGGACCTATTTTGACCGCGACGCGACTGTCGCGGAAATAAAAATGAGTCACACGGACAGGCATCGACATGCATCCACTGGCGATTATTTTAGTCGCATTTTTGACTGAGTACTGTCGAGAGCGGTGGCTGTTTGTTAACTAAATAAATATGTCTGACAGTGAAACCTCTACTAGTAAATTAGTATTATCAGTCATTGATACTGATTTGCTAATTAGTGAAGTAGAAAAGAGACCGGCTCTTTATAATAAACAATTAAAAGAGTACAGTGACCGAATATATAAAAAGAAAAACTGTGGACTGAAGTGTGTGTGGTAAAGTGATAGAAAACTGGAATGACCTTTACATCAAAAGAAAAGAAACATAAAGGTGAGTGATTTAAATATGATAGCATTAATTTGGCTAAAAAATACCACCTACAGGATATCTAAAAAATGTAGCCTACACTAACTTATAATTTATATCTTATCGGATTCATTGCAGTTCTATATGTTCCCGATTATCAATTTATTTTTCGTCTTTGATATATGTATTATCTTATAAATCTATTATATTATCGTCTATTAAAATATTGTATGCTTTTTTTAATTTATTCCCAACAGTTTTGTTTATTTTTTATTATTATTTCACAAGAAACATTTTTTCAATATTTCATTTTTAATAGGGTCCTACCTAATAGGTTTCTGTAAATAAAACATCGTTCATAGTTTTATTAGCAATTTATTTAAACCAAAATGTAGTTTTGGCTAACAAGATATGGGTTGTATAAATGATTAATAATGAAATTATTAAACTTTAGTTACTCTTAACATGTATTAAAACAATTTTTAAACAGAGGTTTCTTCTGTAAATCACTTCCATGTTATTATTATGCCAACTTCTTCTTATTGATTTAAACATGGTCGTATTGCCAAGGTAAGAGCCTTGAGGTGAAATGAAGTAATCTGCCAAGTAGTCTCTTGCTTCGATACCTGAAGAGGTTACCCCGTACACCGACTTGTTGTATACATACCAGCGGACACTCATAGCATTCATCTTCAACTCGGAACTCGAATACCATTTTTCTTCTTACAAAGTTGTTGAGAACGCAGGATGATTTAATAATGTCATCCGCTAAGTTCGTTTTGGACATTCAATGGACGATGGAAAATTCGCCATTTGTTGGCTAAAATACCAAACGTGCATTCCCACCATTCTTCGAGCACGGCACATTCTGTAGTTGTATACTCTTTGTTTCATGGATAAATTCTTCCTGGGATAAGGCCTCACTATATTTCTTGATGTAGCAAATGCTTCATCTCCAACTATAACAAATGGCATAGGTTTTCCATTTTCGTCATTAGGAAGAGTTTGAGCTTGAGGGATGTTCAGTTTGCCATCAATTCAACTTTGCACCTAGTGCGGAGTTTTTCAGAATATTTGAATCACTGTTACTACCGTAAGATCCTACATCGATTGCTGTAAAACAATAGTCTGCGTCTACTACAGCAAGTAAACACAAATCGAAAAGTAATTTTTATAATTGTCAAAAAAGAGATCCAGAGTGATTTGGCTTTCTGAATTCTTATATGTTTGCCGTCAATGGCACCAATGCAATTTGGGAAGTTCGTTTCGCAAGTAAAATTGTTTTGCTATCTCTTCCAATCTTCCTCTGATTTGGTAGGCATGTGTATTGGTTGTAAAACATGTCCACAATTTTGAGCAAGTATCTTTAAATGATGTGACCAATTGTGCTGGCACCCAATAAATATTCAAAGTGTAACGAAATGAAAGCTGTTCCCCAGTGGCAAGGTACCTGAAAATAATAAATTCTGAAAATAAGGAGGTACTATATCAAAAGTGTTATGATGAAGTTATGGCATAGGTTTTACATTTGAAATCAATAAAATATAATTTTTAATTATTCTAGGGGGGTTAATACTAAATTTGTATTCCAGGTACAGACGTTCAAAAAAAGTGGAAGAATTTAAAAAGGACTGCTTTTTGAGGGAAATTGCAGCACAACGAAAAACCACATCAGGCCAAGGAGCAACAAAAAGAAGAAAGTATATCCATTTTGATGCGTTGCTGTTTTTGGTTCCCTTTGTAAAAGGAAGAGAAACTATTAGTAATATCTCCCTCAATGAAACGGATGGATATGAACCAGAGCAACCACATGATACATCTGATGACATTCAAGAAGGTAATTCTACTGCAAGATGCTCACTTGGCATTAATTGCACAGACCGAGCGTGAAAGGCGTAAAAAATAGTAAGAAACAAAATGCAAAACTCATATGAGACATCTTTATTGAACATTTTGAAAGCAAGACAAAGTGACGAGGGTAATGAAGATATAAACACTTCGCTTTTAATGTTGGTTCCAATGTTAGGAAAATTAAATGAAGAGCAAAAGCATTATGCTAAGATAGAAATTTTAAACGTCATGAGGCAAGCTCGAAACATTAATCCACGCCCTGGTTACATCAGCTCTTCCCAACATACACAACAGCCACAGCATAGCCATTCTGCTTACGGACATAATTCTAACCAACCTGTGTATCCACAAAATACTGGGCCAATGCAGAATTTTTACAACGATTTTGCAGGAAGTGTTTTGTCATCACCTCTGCAAGTGGAAGTGATCTTTTTGATTTATCGTAACTTTTTAATGGGTAAACTACTAACCCTTAGTTATTCCTATAACATTTGATTTTTATTAATTTGTACTTGTGTTTTTTAAAATGTTTTGATTTAATAAAGAGTTTTTAATAAGATAAACAAATAAGATAATTTGATTTTCTGTAATTATTACTCACCTCAAAGTCACTGATAGACGTTCTTCTGGTGGTATAGACAATCTCCATTTTGTGTTTTTATATGTAATTGATGGACCAATTATTCTCAAAAGTTCATCAAAACTATTTTTCGTCATTCGGTAATACTGAAAAGAATTTTATAGGATGTTCACTCAAATCTTCAATAACTTGTGAAACTGCCCTTTTAGTAATCGCTGACTTGTTATTGGGTGAACCCAGTAATTATGTTTTCGCCGTTTACGTCTAGCACGAAGTAAAAGCGCGATTCACAACACTTGCTTCGATGTCATCCATGATCAAAATCTACAACGATTCTGTCGCAAGTGGATGCACCTCAATTTAAGTTTTGCGACTGCGACAAAACAATCGCGCGACAACAAATCGCAAGTGGAGGCCGGGCCTTTTACTCAGTAAGGATATCTTTATTCTGCCCCAACGCACTACTAATACTAATTTATTCATTTAACAAGCAGGCATACGTTTTTTTCTATGTTGCTGCTAACTTGTGGAACAAATTTAACACAGAAATAATATAGTACATGCTCATCAGTCACGGTCATTCCTTCAGTCACGGGACATAAGCCACGCGGTCCAATCAAGTTTTATTAATAAGGTGCCACTAAATACTGAAGAAACGTTTTTTGTAAATAACTTTTTATAAATAAAGTTTTAAATAAATTATCGACATGCATGAACTGAGGCAACGAAATTCACGCATTGGAAATAACACTTAATTAGCATTGGCTCTGTACAAAATTTAGTATTTTATGATGGGAAATTTTAAAGAAGGGATATCTCAAGTCTAGGACTGTTTTACTCTGAGGACTTTACATTTTATAAAGTAAAGATAAAATAAGGAGGACTCTGAATAAAGGAAATGAAACAAAGACTTTTATTCATCTGAGGGATTAGTCTAAGAACCTGTACTTAGTCCTACAATGGCCTTCACACCACCTTTGCTTATTTTCACCTCTCTATAAACTGAGACTTCAACAAAAGTAACAATCACTTTAGTGGGTTGCCTTCTGACAACCTTCTGAAGAGGGTTGTCTTCCTCTAACATTCCCAGAACCAGTCATACATCCCCCTTGCTTTGGTCAAAGACCCTGGGCCATCCTTTATGACAAGATTAAATATTTTTTTCATGGTGTGAGTTCTGAGGTTTTAAGTTCTGAGCCTCTTTCTCACGCATCTAGTTACTGTTTCATTATGCTCTGGTGCTCGTGAAAAGCAGCCTCATAACCCAGCTCCGTTCTTACCATTTCCTATCCATACAAGGCTTGCGTACAAATGGATTAAGAAAGGACTGATATTATTTCAGGTCCGCAGGACAAGGAAACTATAAAGCTTGTAAATTTAATAATACGGCACGCAAATAATATTTACAGCACCCAAAAAACGTGTTTTTACTTCACCGTAAACTTGTAAAGAATCAAAATAATACCCCTAGTCTGTCATGTGTTCCAGGCCTAGGAGTAACGAGGCAGAAATTTATCAGCTAAAAACCACACTATCACTGACTGAATTCGTGGATCAAAACTTGAAGCACGGAATTTCTGCATGTACCAGACACATATCATTACAAAGTTATATCTCTGATACACGTAAACAGTTTCAATTCAATCGCAGTATTTGTTTTGAATGCAGACACATTTTTCATATACAGGTAAGTATCTCAGTAATGTTGAATGACTTTTTTACAAGGATAATCTACGATTCCATTGTTACGCTATGGGGAAATATATGTGAGCCATTTTACTTTTCAGTTGTTTCCGGTACAAATATTAATCATTAAAAAATAGCCAGAATCATTACATTTCTTAAATGTTGTAATGTTTTCAGAGATTTTAAAAACATGTAACTGAAGAACATAATATTCAAGTATCTTAATAACTAAATTTAAATTGGTTCTCAAGGAAACATTACTCCATATTATTTTCCATCGATATATACATGTTCATATGCTCAAGTACTTACATGGATATATTTATAAAGTGCTAAATTTTCAGAGGGTGCGATAAAATTATTTGGTGTAAAAGTGCGGAGATAATTTTGAACGGTTCCTTCACGCATATTTAAATATACCGTACTTACACAATGGTAAAGGATGCTAAAAGAATTTTTTTGTTTAAAAAGTTTTAAGAATTCATTATTCTGAAATTTAAGTCCGTTTTGATGAAATTAATAGATATCAGTAAAATCGCAAGTCACTCACAGTAGCTGGTGAGTTTACGATTGGCGTTTTGTATTCTAATTTTATTATATTTTTTTGTAACTAATGTTTTGTATTGCGACATTATAGTGTTTGATTATAAGAACTAAAATAGTGTACAAGTGTTGAGATTTGTACTAATACTTTATGTACACATTGCATACTTGGCGGGAATGGTTTTTAAATCTAAACTACAAATTTTTAATTACGTTTCTTTGTAATTTGTAGACATTTATTGTTAAATTTACTGAGAGTAAATTGTTATTTACTCTCATAACATTACGAGTGCGTGTAAAACATATTAAAATAAATATTATAAAATGGTGTGTTTAGATGGTTTTCAAAGATTTATGGTTTGATTATACGTGTGTAGCACAAGATGAATTATGTTTATAGTTTGTTTTTCTAAATAAGATCCCTGTCGGATCCGAGTACTCAGGCGCCTCACTTTAAACATCTACCACATTAAAATGTACAGCTATATTATAATATACACCCATAAATACATTTTTACTGTTTGGGTATTTACCTATGTAACTGAGTAGAACTAAAATAGTTTATATATTATTGTGGATTGTAATTAAAACATATGGAGCAAAACGTGTTTTTCTGTGTAAAATTTTAGCTTTCTCCACTTATTCTAAAAGTAATGATTAAAACGATGCTTATACAGCATTTTTTCATGTCTCTTGAAGAATGGCAGGACAAAAATTAAATTTCTAACTGAATCAATGATTAAATTTTTTGTAAACCCTAACGAAACCGGTTATTAGTTACTATTTTGTGATTTTTAAAATATTGTATGTTACCCTCCATACTGGATGTGGATATTGATTTGGATTTATACTCATTAGGCTTGTATTTATTTAGAAATCAGGCAATATTTATTACCGAATGTCTACTTGTGAGTGCAGATCAAGCGAAGTACAGTCACAACACTGAATTCTAGACATGCCAAGTTCTCCCGACCCGCCCGCCACCACTGCACTGCTACATTATGCCATAATAATGAAACACATGTACACATCCTGTGAGTAAAAAAAACACAACATAAATGATTGACAATTTCGTTTTCACACAAATCGAACGGCGAATTGGCTATGTAAGCTTTAAAAAATGGCATTTAAATATCCAAAAAAATCCAAACTATCCCGCTGGACGAACTGAACAGACGTAGTCTCCGTATCCTGTTTAGTGACAAGGTACTAAATTATTCGAAAGCCTATGAATGAATGAAAGAGTAACTACGTAGATGGACCCTTTTGTGAAACCATTAAGAACGTGAATTTCTTAGAAGCGGCATTCCTATCTGGACAAGCAAGCAACACTCTGTTTAGTTAATGTGCTTAATGGCCTGTAATGCCTCTCACCCTCAATAAAACACATCCGATGTTCTTCTTAAAATATGCTTTAAAACCAAGTAAACTTTAAAATGACAATTCTGGAAACCCAATGTTTCCCAACATTTGCCAACCATTCTCTTTTGTCGTCTTTTGATGAAAAGGCGCTAATGATTTTCTGATTTTATTCACATAAACATATAGGAAATACCAAGAGTCTAAACATTTATAAATTTATGGCAGAAGTATCGTTATAAATGTTAAATTTGTAACTGTGAAATTGGACTAGCCACTTTTAGAATTGTCATATGTTTATTGTTTTGTGGTAGTTTCATGAGAACACAGGCAGTGACACACACTAAACTGCTTATAAACTGAAGCCCTAATTATGATTTTTCACTATCGGTAAGCTACTTTTACGCTGTGAAATTGGCTTTCCACATTAAGCTAAAGCTGTATTATGATCATTATTGAATGTCGGTAATATAGGCAATTTTCATACTGCGAAGTTGGATTACACATTGAATTAAGCCTGTAAAATGGTTAATATTGCTCGTGCAATAATTTATTCATTAAAATTTACGGGAACTAACGATATACATACAGGGTGTTTAGTAAAAGTGTTCCAATACTTTGGGATGTTGTTCTACACATAAAAATAAGCAAAAAAATTCATATGAAGGTTTTATTATTACAAAATTTATATCTTTATTACAAAAAAATGAACCACTTAAGAGAAAGTTATGAAATTTAAAAATTGTATTAAATTTGGGATTCATTTTTGAAAATAAAATAAAATAATTGAAAACAAAATCCTTTTACCCGTTTCAAAATGGCGCCTGTTAATTTTTTTTTAATTCAAATTATAAAACAACCGGTATAGTTATAAAAAATGCATAGAATACAAAAAAATGTCCTAGATAAGAGGTAATAGTTGTTTGTTGTTCCTGGCTTGTGCAAACGTATCTTTAAAGTAGCCGAGCTCGATTATGCCTTGATGGATTTCGTTGGAAAAAGTACCATCTGAAAAGTGTCATAAACAACATAGTTCAACATAGTTGGTATCTTCTAAAATGTGTATAACCTATTCAAAACAGTTGATGCCTATCATATATATATTATAATGTATGAATGATTGAGCTAATAGATTACCGTTTACAGTTCAGAAATTAAAATTTATCGCAGTATGGCAGAAAAAATTCCAATGTCAAACGCTTCGATCGTGTTTCATGATATAGGCCATGTATCATGAGCTTATAGACTAAAATTTACAGTTCAGAAATTAAAATCTAACACAATATTACATAAAAACAGATACCTATATCAAACGTTCATAATACATTTCGAGTATGAATGATTGAGCTAATAGAATACAATTTACACTAAAAGAACTGAACTGTCTTTTTGTATCACTAAAAATGGTAACTGCGAACCTCCATAATAGTAGGGGGGGGGGGGTTGATCAGGGGGCCCTTCGCAGGTTTTGAAATTTAAGGTCCTGAAATAGTTATCTTATAGTAATTCTGAACTAATAAATGGATGAAAAAGATCAGGTCAGAATTATAAAGAAAATAAATCTACCTCCAATCACCAGATAGCTTATACAGGGATAAATAGAATGTTCTGCAAGAAATAGGCTACAATTTATATAAAATGACATTAACTAAAACAATTATTAATTATGGCAATTACAAAATACTGAACAAATTAGTTAAGTTTAAATCACAAATCTAGACCAAAGCTGATTATTGATGTTAATCTCGGATCAAAAAGTACAGATGTACAAATATGAAATCTGGTCTCAAACTAAGTGATAGAGCTACAATAACGGGAGTTGTATTAAATTTGAGCTTGTTTATTTCTGCGTTTCTACATATAAGACAGTTATAAATCTATTTACAATAATGATTATATCTACAACGAAAAACTAGTTGTTGGGTGTGCTGGTGTTTTGGCGTTTTTAAACCAAACTTAACTTTGAACAATTGATAACTAATACTCGATGTTTATACAAAGATAAATAGTTGTGTACTGTAATGCAGTATGTAATTTTTTAACTTTAAAATATTATGAAAGTAAAGTTCCTTTTAATTTACCATCTTAACTTATTTTGACCAGGTGGTCCATAAACTCGGGCATGGTCACTTTTGAGCTCTATCTTGAGCGTGTAATTTTGTAAATTAAAATAGTTATACAGTTACATTTATTTACGATTGATTCAAAAGTTCTCACATAAAAGTTAGTTTTTGTTCCTTTTAAGCAATCGGTTATTTTAAAATAAAATGCTCTTGGTGGGACAGGTCCCGTTCGCCCTTCTCTGTCGGTGCGCCCCTGCTATGGATACAATAGTTAACGGTTTTATGGTTTTAACGGTGGATAAAATGTTTATTGGTATTTGTATTACATTCAGTAATCACTCATGAGAAAATCTTTGAAATACGTACTAGAAACTCCACGTGCCTAAAAATAACAATAAATAAAATGAAGATATGTAGGCTAAACGAAACTTACTTGTTGAAGACGGCGCCGGTTCCAGGACAAGACAACTCACGACTGCCGCTGACTGCTGAGAAGCGCATACGACACACGACACACGACACAGGACACAGGACACAAGACACAGGACACAAGGCACACGACACACGACACAAGGCACAGGGCACACGTCACAGGGCACAGGGCACAGGACACAGGACACACGACAAACGACACACGAGCTCCTCAGGCGACTTTAACAGGACTGAGAGAAAGAGTGGGGATGGAGGGGCCCCTCCTGCCAACTACATCTAGTCTGTGTATTAGAATTGTGGAATCAGCTGCCACACGCGTTCTCGCTCCATACTCTTCTGGATTCATTTAATACCTGGCAAACCTTTTAGCCATGCAGAAGCTCCTTGTAACCTTACCGCCAGCCTTTTCGAACGCAAGCTAATGGGATTTTCTGTTATTGTAGTATGATCCGCTTACCGTTAAGTGTATGTATAAAATAACTAAAAATAATAAAACACTAATATATATATATATATATATATATATATATATATATATATTTATTTATTTTACAAGTATAATAATATTGCGTTCTGAAATGCTAATGTTATATAAGTTTTTATATAATACTATAAAGTTGCTCACCGACTCTTATCTACACCAATGAATACTAAAACTAGTAAAAAAGTATTATTTGCATACATGCCACTCATAACTAATTTTCCACATAATTTTCTTTAAAAATTTGATTGCGGGGACATCAATATATACAACTAACTCTGCACCCCACTGACGTTGTTCAATATACGTGTTTTAATTGTTGTTTTCTATATAAATATTCTTTCATTTTAAACCAAACCCGTTCACCAATATGACAAGACACAACAAAGTTTAAGCATAACTTTAATTTCCATTTTAAAACAATGTAGAATATTTTACCTTTAATTTTTTGTCTTGAGCCACTACAAAATGTGTGTTTAAGATCTGACAAGTAGTAAAGCACAACAGTTTTGGTAATACATGACGGACATACACATACCGGATAACGTATGACTTAAAGGTTTATAGTTTACCTACGGAACATAAAAGTGGTGTTAAAAATTGTATACTACACATGTACTCGTACTTTCTCCCTAAACTGAATTTGTCAGTTACATTAAATACATTTCAATAGACAAATTTTGTATTTATTAACGATGTAATGTGTTGTGTATGTAAATGATGATTTTTCTAGTGAAAAAAACTAATAATTGAATAAAATTTTATATATACTTTTTATGTGGTTAAATATAAAGTTCGACAGTAATAATTCGTTTTCCTTAATAAAAAAATAGTAAACCCCTAGTATCGTTATAGAAAATCTATTATTCAATGCATTTAGTTTTAATCCAAATGCGTAAACCAATAAATTAGTAAAATAGATTGTCTTTTAGATGGAGATAAAAGTATGTTTGGTAAAGAAATACATATTTAATTTCAAAACATTTCATTATTTTAATTTTTTATAAAACATTATTGTCGTCAATAGCCTACAAGTAACGCAACATAAGTAACAAATCTTATTAACGTTAAATAATAAGTTTGTTTCTCATCTTAAAACTTTAGTTTTTATAATAGTATTATTATAAAGGGTTCTTACAAAAAGAAACTGAATTTTCCATAAATGAATCAAATAAACAGTTACAAAGCTCACCTTCTATAGTTGAAGCAGGTATATCTGACCACTCTGCCCAAATAACCAATGCACAGTTTAAAATATGCACCACTTCCCTCATCAATGTTAAGCAGATAAAATTCAAAATATAAAACATATATGCATTAGAGCTCTGCTAGATAAAGGAAGACTGGAATAGAATGTACAATACTTCAAATGTCGATGACGTGGTCAATTTCTTAACAATGCTTGAAATAGACACTGGTAACAAGGATTCTCCAGAAAACTCCAAAAAAACAAGACATTCTCAGATAAAGAAGCCCTTAATCTCAAGATAGAATACACTACATGTCTTAGACATTAATGGAGTTACCCACATGCTTTAACAACACCTGAGAGTACTTCTGAATTAATTGATTCTGGGTCAGATTTAACATTATTGGTTGTTTTATTGGTGTTGTGCACCATTGCTGAGTTGTTGGGGATACTTTCTTTGCACACAACTGCTTATTTTGGGTGAAAGCTAGCATATCGGATATAAAATGTATCTACTCCATGCTAATTGGTAAATTCAATAAATAAAAGGTTAAGGATTTGGTTGAATCTCCATGGAAGGCTGGGCCTGCTATGCAAAAAATTCCTGTTGCAACTAATTTAGTTATTGTAGACACTTAAGCATTGTTTAATAAATTTATTCTTGCGGTTTCAATTTGTTTTTAAACAAGGAATGCTGCAACAATTCTTTGACGGATGTTTCTTGAGTTGCTGTCATATTCGGTTTAGCCTGTTATGAGATCAAGTTGTAGTCCACAGGAAGTGCCATAATTAAATGTAGATTGTGAGTTAATATTACATGTTAAGTTTGATGCTAAAAACACTTCAGTCGAGCATGCTGATGTTGGAAATGCATTAATGACTTTTTCCTAATGAGTTTGATGGCCATTAGGTTATCTAGGGTGATATTACGCAAGACCTGGAATCTGGCTTGTTAATGGAGGCTTGAGTACAGCATATCCTGGAGGAACGCCTGCAGAAGCAGAGAGGTTGGCTTGCAGCAAGTTTCAAGACTTACAATTGCCTCCGAGCAGGCAACTTGGAAGTCTGTAGGAATTTGGAAAGTATCACTGTATTCCCATTTAGATGTTTTCTTTCAGTAACATGTTGTCCAAACATACGTATGCTGATGTTTATTGACTAATTAGATGTGTTGTGCGTAATTCTGACACTTTGACAGACCGGGTGGGCTATCGTTGACTTATGATTGGATTGGAGATAACCGATGGTTCTTGTCGAATAAAAACAGTTGTTTAATTACAAAAAATATGTTTAAGCAGATATACTATTTTTCAGTCTGTATCGTTGCTTTGACGGTGAGCAGAACTTGATGTACATTTTTCAGCTCATTTTTCTTTACCATTGGTTTTTGTCACTTCCATTTTCTTAATTCTAAACCAGAAAAATATAAAATAATATTAAACACGTCTTCAGTAGTTTTCTGTAACCCAGCAGTGTACAAACCTAACACAAATTGTGGTACATTCATAGTAGTAGTATAATAGTGTATAATAGTAATCCTTTCAAGTGTAATTGTTTATATCAATATACAAGGTGTAAAGTATGTAATTAGTTTAAGTTTAGAGTGTTGCCAGTGGCTTTGATAAAAATTATATTTCAAGGTTCCACCAGGAGGACTGAGGGTTTTATATTTTTCACTCTCATTAAAATAGTACACTAAAAATATTCATTTCAGCTATTTAGAAAACCAAAAACTTACTATATTAAACAACTATTTTTACAATTAATTTTTTAATGGTCTGAGAATGAATACGTGATTTTTTCATAGATGTAGCTCACTGTAGTATTTTATTCAGCTGACTCATTTTTTCAATATAATTAATAAATTGTAATGTTTGAAACCATTGTCTACCTTATAAGAGATTGCCACACATCGATAACTATTTTTATATGTCAATCTAATTAAAAATAATAAAATAAATGTAATACATATTTATTGTTGTAAAAAAATAGCACAGATATTATATTAACCTCCGTTCTTGGATAAAATAGACCGACTTGGACGTTCAGTTCATATTCCTTATAATTTAGTTTGCGATGATATTTATACATTTATATTTTTAGTTATAATTTTATTTTTAACTATTTTTCTATATTAATCTATTTGTACAAGAACAATACAACAGTACATTTAAAAGTTATTGAAAAGTATTTAGCAAAATATTTATAATGGATTATTTTCTAAATTTTTCAATTATAAACTTGTTTTATGCATTTTAACTAGATAGTATGTATGGTCTAAATAAATTGGGGTTTTCAGCTAAATTTATTAATTACATAATTATATTGGTAAACATCAGAGATGTCTGATTCAACGTGATTTCAATAAATTTGACCTAAACCTTCTCTTGTTTGAACGGATGGGCAGACGATGACGCATGATTGAATTGGAGATTACCAATCGTTGGTTCATGTTGAATAAAAACGTTAAATTCAATCTGAAAAATCTATGTTAGCAGAAAAAAGTTTTTTTGAGTGTCGTTGCTTGGATGTTCAACATCACACTGTCCTGAACTTGATGTGTATTTTTCAGCCCATTCCTCTTTACCATTATTAGTCGCCACTTCCATATTCATCATTCTAAACCTGAAAAATATACAATGATATTAATAAAGTACAGCAGTGTTCAGTAGTTGTCTCCAATCCAGTAGTGTACCCTCTGGCATGTCCAGCAATATAAAGTCTGGTGAGAATGTATTAGCTGTACGGAACTTGATGTGGATTTTTCAGCCCATTCCTCTTTACCATTAGTAGTCGCCACTTCCATATTCATCATTCTAAACCTGAAAAATATACAATGATATTAATTAAGTACAGCAGTGTTCAGTAGTTGTCTCTAATCCAGTAGTGTACCCTCTGGCATGTCCAGCAATATAAAGTCTGGTGAGAGTATATTAACTGTACGTTCTCATGTCTCCGGTAAAAGCATTACGCCTGTCTAGTGTAATAGTTTATATAAATACAGAAAGCGTGATTTAGATAAATAATTATGTTTAGAACTGCCCATAGGCGTTGATAGAAATTATGTTTCCAGAGTTCCTGGGGGGGCTGAGGGGTTTTTATAGTTTTGAAATTACATTAAAATACCACACAGTGTAGGAGAAATTATGCATTTTTACTGGCACGCAAAATTCGCTTGCTTCTGGCAATAACAGTAAAAAAGTGCCTAAATATTTATCTTTATTTATTTATTTTTGTATGGGATGTTAGTGATGCAATACAATGCAAAGTAGTCTACAAATAGACGCATTATAAAATCAAATATTGTTCAAAATGCATTAGGTAAGTATTTATTAAATAAAAGATTCTGAATGCTTATTAATATACGTCATGCTTTTTAGGGTTTTATTATGTTTAGTAAGTATTCTGTAATGTTAGTATAGACAATATAGACCGTTATACTGATTTTGAACTGCACGATTTCGGGAGTATTGATGCACACGTAGTAAAGATGAAAACGACGCAATAAAGGTCTTGCCAAATAGTACAGATTATTTACTGAATACTGAGCTTAACAAACTTTCAAAGAATAATAGCCAGACTATACAATGGTATTCAACATATACCATACCTACGACTATATACATATTATTGTTTTTAGTGGAAGTTAACTTTTTTAAATTTATATCAAACTCTGTTAGAACTGACAGTACATAATCCCTCTGATATACCTGTATAGATAGGAGACTACCAGCTATGTACTGTATTAGTGACCAAGGATATCTAACAATAATAATAAATAATACATTTTATTTTCCAAATAAAAAAAATAATTACAACAAATCCAAAAGTAATACAATAATTCAAAATAAAGTAAAAATTAGATGGCATATACAAAACAAAACATAGCATACACAAAACAAAAATTATTTGCTTAGGCTGACCAAGTTTACACTAACGAGTTAATGAAATACCATGAACATGATTTTTGTTGGTTGTTTTTGGAAAATGAAACCTCCATTAGAGGAAATAACGAATACTTATTAGATAAGAAATTGCCGTCAAGTAGTAAAGGGCTCTATATTCCAGTATTATTGGTCTAACTCCCTAAGAATTAAAATAGTTAATGAAATTTGAATTCTTATAAAAGACATTATTATAATTTAAAAAATCTAATGTAAGTAAGTAGGCCTCATTGAACAATATAATATTAATGACTTAATAAAAAAGCTGTATATTGAGTTATCAAAATTAACTGCTTTAACTAAACTTAAATATCTAGAATATTAACATTAATAAAGAAAAGCTCCAAACTATACTCAAGCACAAGAATTTTAGCAATATGCATCCTTATATTCACTAATACAACTATGAACATGTACACACACACACACACACACACACACACACACACACACACACACACACACACACACACACACACACACACACAAATAGCACAGAACAATTGATATAAAATCACTGTAATTATAGAAGTACTTTTTTTAAACTTTGGATTTCAAACAACAATGCATTTATATCTTGTACTGTGATTAACAAATCTTTGAGTTTTCTAATAAATTTGTGTAAAGTATCTCAAGTTTTTATTTCGTTAGGCAATCTATTGAATATCAGAGGAGCTAAAAAGTTATATGATTTAGTGGAAAAGGTTTTTGATGGTCTAGGTAAAGCTACATTATCAGAATTTCGCAATTTTCCTTCATATACATTATAATAATCATAACTACTTCTACTTCTGTTAAAAAACCTTCATAACTTTATAAACATACATATTTCTTATTGGTAATACCTTTAATGATCTAAATATTGGCCAAGATGAGTAATTTATTTCCTTTAGCTACTATTCTTACAAAATACTTCTGTATTGTTATGAGTGGTTTTAAATTGGTTATGTAATTTCCAATCCAGCACTCTATACCATCTCTTATTCGACTGTGAACTACAGAAAAATAAAGTGTTCTCATTAGGACATATTTACACATCCATATTAAAAATTAAAAGATCCTAAGAATATTTATTAACTTAACGCAAAGCTTCCAAATTAGAATAGATTTTTAGTGCAATTTCGTCTAAATTGTCACCAGCATAGCTCAGAGCTGTATGATCAGCAAAGCAAACTACTTGTCCATGAAAGTCCCCTTAACATAAATCGTTTATGTAAATTAAGAACAATGTAGCCTCTAACACTGAACCTTGAGGAACTCCATGTTTAATCTCACCGAACTGACTAATATTTCCATTGATTTTAACACACTGCTTTCTTTTGGATAACTAACTTTGAAACCAGTCATAAATCAATCCCCTTATACCAGAATTGAAAAGTTTTTAGAGCAATATTGAATGATTTACTGTGACAAACGCTTTCTTAATATCTAAAAATAGACCACTAACCCGTTTTCCATCATTTGTACCTCTAGATACCCTATCCATAAATTCTATCAAACCAATATCGGTATTTAAACCTTGTCTAAATCCAAATTGATTTTTACTGAAAAATCTGATTTTATCAAGAAATTTAATTAGCCTGACTTTCATTAATTTTTCATATTTTGAAAAGGATGATAGCAAGGATATAGTTCTATAGTTATTGCAATCTGTTCTTTCATTTTTCTTATGTATTGGAATCACTAATGCTTGTTTTAATTTGTCTGGAAAAACGCCTGACTAAAAACTAAAATTAATAATTAATTAATAATAGTAAAAAATAAATTATTAATAAATAAATTATTAATATACAATAAAGCAGGCAGAAACGGTTTATAGGTTTTCTTAATTAATTTGGAGCTAATACAATCAATACCAGGAGATTTTCTGTTTTTTAATAACTCAATAGTTCTTACAAGTTCATTCTCTATAATAGGTTCTATAAAAATGGATTTTGTTATAGAAACTTCCATAAATTTATTTTTTATGTCAAGCGAATGAACGTCTTGCTTATCTCCATAACTGCTTAAGGCACCAGCCACTGATAAAAAATAGTCTTTTAATTTATTCACTACTTCACATGGATCACTAAAGATTACACCATCAATTTGTAATTTAACATCTACATTAGTATTATTAAACTTCTGACCAGTCACTTCTTTCAAAATTTTCCACGTTCGTTTTTAATCTTACTTACAGGTTTTAAATAGTTGAGAGTAATAAGTAATTTTCAAGTTTCGGATATCGCTGTTGAGCTTATTTCTATAACCTTTAGAATATTCATTCAAAACTGTATTGTTGGGCTGTCTTTTGATTCTTTTTAATAATGTATTCCCAATTTTAATTCATTGTCAATCCACGGCTTTAGTTTAATTATTTTCTGTTTGTTGAGCTTAATTTCCTCTTTTTAGATCGTAAAACTACATTATTAATTATTTTATAAAAAACATCAAAAGCATGTGAAGCGTTTGTTTGTAAATATACGTCACACCAATCAGTCTCATTCGGTAAGCTGTCTAGTTTAATGTAGTTACTGCGGTAAGCGAAGGACGCGACCTTGACCGCCACTGAATCAGCTGTTACCCCCTCCCCTCTCCACAACCATTCAGCTGTCATGCAGTGATCTGTTATGTTGTCTTCTATTATTGCAGCGTTAAATTAATACTTCATTTATATTGCTTATTTTTGCAAGCACATGATCAATGCAGGTTTCTGAATGGTCTGTTATTCGGGTTGGAGAGTTAATTGGTGTCTGTAATCCATTTTTAGCGATTAGAAACTTATACTCATCTATTGCATTATTATTTTGAATCCAATTTAGGTTCATATCACCAATTATTAACAAATTTCTACACGATTTTATAAAATCTCTAGAAAGGTATGTTTTTAACTTATCTATAAAAAGAGTATTACTATATTGATGTAATTTATATACAGCTAATAAGTTGAAACTATAGCCTAATTCAAGAATATTTATGTCTAATACATCTGCTGACGTAAAGCTAACCGGTGCAGTTTGCATTTTACTGATAGTGTAGTGGAAAAGCCAGCTACTACGCCTGCTCTTTTGGTTTCACTTGTTTTAATATAAGGATTATAGTTAGGGATTTGATAAAATTGAATTTCAGATTCCTTAATCCATATTTCAGACAGAATTATTACTTTGGGTAGGTTTTTTAGTGTTGCCATTTCTACTATAAATGAGTCAAAATTTGGTCCCATATTACTTATATTCCGATGAACAATTACAAAACCAGTGTCCCTACTTAAAAAGTCAATTGTATTATACTCAGAAATTATTCATTATTTAAAAGCGAGCAATCCAGTCAAAGTAACAGGCTAACATTATCAAAATATAAACAATTGTAGCTATATAGTAATTTAATAGTCCTGCCTTACAAGAGTGGTAGATGTCAACCATTGAATCAGTTATTTCCATGCCTAATGCTTTACCTACATTTTTCACTTTACTTAATACATCCTTAATGTCATGTGGCACACCTTGAATTCAATCAATGAATCATCAGTGAATCAGTGAATCAATGAATGTTGGAATAATGTAATGTTATAAAAAGAACACCAATGTTCTTAGCGCTAAGAATACGAATTCACATGCAAAATCACTTTAAATAGAACATGAAACACAAAATTCACGTTCATGTTACGTTCGTGTCGTCATGTTGTCATGTTTACGTTTTTGTTTTCATGTTTACGTTCTTGTTGTCACATTGATGTTCTTTTTATAACATTACATTATTCCAACATTTTAATACATTTATCCAACAAAAACAAATCTTCCTTTATTTTTGCTTGAAGTGTTTTTTTTCATATAATTTTATTTTTTACGTTTTAAAACTTGTAAATATTATGTCTAAAAGTGTAAATATACAACGAATTATATTAAAATTGTAGGTCAGCTGAAATTTTTTTACTAAAAATGTTCAAGTAAATTGCAGTTATTTTAGTAAAACCTTGCTAAATTTAATATATTTCTAAGGAAATTTAGCAAAAAAGATAGCTTAGCTGAAAAGTAGCATAGCAACCCTCCTTTCTTACCTATTTGATGATTTAAAGTTCAAAGAATATAAGAAATTAATGGAATATCTACTGATACCTTTTACATCCGTTATGCTAGCTTTAGCCTAAAATAAGCAGTTGTGTGCAAAGAAAGTATCCCGAACAACTCAGCAAGGGTACCCAACACTAATAAAACAACAAATAATGATAACTCTGACTCAGAATCAAGTGACTCAGAAGTACTCTCAGGTGTTGGTAAAGCATGTGGTTAACTCCATTAATGTCTAAGACATGTAGGGTAGTCTGTCTTGAGATTAAGTGCTTCTTTAACAGGGAATGTCTTGTTTTTTGGAGTTTTCTGGAGATTACTTCATACCAGTGTACAAATATCATAAATGAAGATTTCAATCGTTGTTAAGAAATTGACCACATCATCGACATTTGAAGTATTGTACATCCTATTCCATTCTTCATTTATCTAGCAGAGCTCTTAATGCACTGATGTTTTATATTTTGAATTTTATCTGCATAAAACTGATGGGGAAGTGGTGCATCATTCAAAATGTCCATTTGTTATTTGGGCTGTGTGGTCAGATATACCTGATTCAACTATAGAGGATGAGCTTTGTAACGGTTTAGTAGATTCATTTACTGAAAATTCAGTTTCTTTTTGTAAGAATCCCTGTGAGTTTGACAACAAGTTTCTTTTTTAACATTGAAATGGTTTGTTTACTGTATATATTTTTTGTAATTGTTGCAAATTAGTTGTCCTAATTTAAGATCATGTTCTTCAAAACAATATCTTGTGTTTTTGAAAAAGGTTTTCTTCTTATCTTATTTTTTTATATTTATATTGTTTATGCGATTGTTGCAACAGAATTTCTATCCTGCTAATGTGTTATCCTTAATTGATTTCCATTTCCTGTAATTTTCTTTTCACCATTTTTAATTTAGTTTACATTTTTATTCTTTTAGAAGTTAGTTTTTCTCTAGCAAGGCCATCTCTACACACTTTACTTCTTCATCCTCATTTTCATAAAATACAATATTTCATTGATTGCGATTTAAATATTTGTAAATTTCTGTGAGAATATAGCACCGCGCTGAACTCCATGTGGATTTTTCAGCCCATTCCTCTTTACGATCGGTTTTCGTCTCTTCCATATCCATCATTATAAACCTGAAAATTATACAATAATATTAAAAAAGTACAGCAGCCTTCAGTAGTTTTATTTAACTCAGCAGTGTACCACTCTAGCATGTTAAGAAATAAAACTCTGGTGAGAGCTTGTCAGCTATTTGTATTCATGTCTCCGGTATAAGTGTTTATATCAGTATGGAATGTGTGGTGTATGTAATTAGTTTATAATTAGAGTGGCCAATGGCTTTGATAAAAACTACATTTGGAGGTTCCGACAGGAGGCCTGGGAGAATTTTCTATTTTGGAAATAATTTTTTGAAATTTGTTGGAAATCGTACGCTACAAACATTTATTTTCTCTATTTAATAAGCGTAAAGCTTTGTATAGAAACAGGTAATATTACAATTTTTACTAATATTACAATTTAAATTTTATTTTCTTAAAAAATGTGGTGTTTTTTTTAATAGTTTTGTGGTCTAATAAGCTAACATATGTATTCAATATAATTAATATAATATACCTTATCAGTATCTTTTCAACACATCTATAACCCTTATATATTTTAATCTGATTTAGACTAATCAGATGAAGATTATACAAATTGTTTCGTGTTTAAAAAATACAAACAATATATTAACCTCCGTTATTGTGTGATATTTTTGCCGAGCCATTCTATACTATTATATCAAAATATTATTCTACTGGACCGAATATACTGAAATGTTATATAGACGTTCTTAGGTTCCCTATACAAGCAGGTTTCTTTTGCTGCTGGTGTCTGGAGATGACAAAATGTGCTTTTAGGCCGAGTCGTATTGTCAGATTGGGGTTTTCATAATTTAGTTTGTGATTTTATAATTTTATAGTTTAAGTGATTTATTTATTTAATAGTTAGTTGTTACTTTAATCAACTTGTACAGAAATAAATTCAAAGGTTATTAATAAGAATTCTCAAAACTTATCACAATAATATTATTATATACATATTTCAATTATAAACTTGTTTAAATGAATTTTTCCTAGAATCCCTACTTTTAAAAGAATAGGGTTTATTGTCTACATAATTTTATTTTTTAGCTAAATGTATTAACCAACATAAATATATTAATAAACATCAGAAATGTTTGAATCATCGTAACTTAATACATTTGAGTTAAATCTTCTATTGACTCACCGGATGAGGTGACGCAGACGAATGATTGGATTGGAGATTACGAATTGCAGCGGTTCAAGTCTAAAACTGTTGTCTAATTGGTGAACCTCACACTGAGCTGAACTTGATGTGGATTTTTCAGCCCATTCCTCATTACCATTGGTTTTCGCCACTTTCATATTCATCATTCTAAATCTGAAAATATACTATGATAATAATAAAGTACAGAGTGTTCAGTAGTGTAGTATTTAATCCAGTAGTGTACCCTCTAGGACAAGGTCCAATAATAACAACTCTGGTGAGAGCACATTAGCTATATGTTCTCACGTGTCCAGTAATAGCATTACACCTGTCAAGTGTAATAGCTCATATAAGTATATTAAGCGGGAATTAAAACATTTTTTTTAAATATTATAAAAGTGCAACATTCTTTAGTACTCATATTTAAATCACTCTAGCATATGCAGTAATAAAAACTTAATAAAATTAGGTCCTCAGGACTGTAAGTATAATAACTTGCCTTAAAAACAAAAAAAATGTATTGTGTACATTGTCTTCGTTTGAGGTATTATAATTTCATTAAATGGCTAAAAAATGCATAAAAGCCATAACTAAAATTTAGAGAATTTAATTCTAGGAAAATTTGATGTTAAGTCAATAGAAAAAATTCTAAATGAATGAATTCAAATATTATAAAACTTTTATTATACTAAAAAGTGTAACAATACTGCATTATTATAATAAACTTTTTTTAATAAGCTGATACGAATTTAATTTACCATCCTAATACTTCTCTAAATAAAACATAACTAATTCCATTACATTTTAAATAAGGTTCATAAGTTCCGCTATTACAGTCTAAATACACGCTTCTGAATAATTTGTTTCGCTGTTGCAATAACATCTGTTAAATAAAGGAAACTATGAGGGCAGCAGCATAACAAAATTGAGTAATCACATCATCACGTGTATTAACTTTCACTTTGTAAACTTCACTTTTCATCCAACCCCTAGTGCAAATACAAGTAGATTAGTGGAGATCCTGGCGGCTAGTTAATAACTCTTTCAGAACAAATCAGTTTGTCTGCAAAGTGTTAATTTAAAAATTAAAATTACATTAAACTTGATGAGCAGTATGCGGAGGAGCGCCGTCAGGTTGAAAATGCATATACATTCGTGTTAAAAGTGGCAGAAAACAAGGCAAATCAACAATTAATTACGTAAAAATTACATGTATGTTTCTTCTAAAAGTCGTTTCTCTAATATGAATTAATTCATCAGCTACACAACTACGTCACACATTGACTGAAAATCTGCGCTGAAACTTGTTGTCCGTTGTAGCATGAGGATTCTCATCTGACCACTGATGTAAATTCCTGCTGTTGTTGACACTATCATAAGTAAATGTAGCTTCGTCAGCAAAAAAATATACTTGAAACAATACAATGACGCGTTTTAATCCATTTAGAGAATTGCAGACGCGCAGCATTGTCTAATCACTGAAGATGTTGCACTTGTTTACAAGAAATGAATACAATCTATGTAAGTATAAAGTTCGCTACACTCGAGTTTGTGGGATATTAAGTTGCATGGATATTCTCTGCGAACTTGTACTCGGACTACGTTTAACTGCTTGTAGAATACTTTCAGCATGATTTTCATGTTAAGTATTTGATCAGATGAAATTGTTGCGGTAGGAAAACAACCAGTCTCACGAACATTAATAACAATCATTATAAATACCTTATTATTTACTTCTCAAAGTTGAGGAAACCAACATTGATATTCTGCAACTGAACCTGTAGCATTGCCGTTACAAAACTCATACACATAAACCATATCTGCATACTCGGTGTAAAAACATAAGTTATGTATTATTAAAGGAAATGCGAAGCGAAACAAAAAGCTTCTAATAAAAATTGAATTTTAAATAATTAAGTTAAATTATTGATAAATATAGTAATTGGTAAAAGGATTTTTTATAATTTTTTTTCTTACGGATTAAAACGCAATAACACTAATCACAACTAAAGTAACGAAGCCCCTACGAATAAGCCCGTCTGAGTTTAAGCAGCCAACATACTTTAACAACGATCAATAGTGCTACCAACTTAATAGTAAAGTAATAAAATAATAAATAATAAAATTTAATTGAAGCTGTTCAGCTGTCATGCTACGGTAAGAGCTGTTGTTATTGCATTCAGTCTGTTTAAATTGCATTTGCTTCAGTGTTTGTTTTCTTTTCAAATTAATTACATTTGAATTAATTAATTTCGAATATTAATTGTTTGCTATTGAATTTCTTCATATCAATGTTCTCATAATTGAATTCAGTACAACGCTTGTTCATGGATTTTACACATTTGTTAAACATATAATGAAATTTATCGCTTCATACGTAAAAGACATGTTCTTTGACAGTAAATATTTGTTTAGCAAGTTATTTAACGAAGGGCTTACAGTTCTAGGACTTAGTTTATTCAATTATTCAAGTTAAAATCCATATGAAACGATCAATTGTTTCTCTTAATTATCTTTCTAATGGCTTCAATCCAGGTTCATGTAATCGTTGGTGTGGAAATCTAGGGGAAAATCTTTCGGTAGCCTTATCTCACTAACGCAGCATTTCAAGACATATGTTTATATGAACTGGTCTGCAAGTTTTGTGATACCACCCTGTATATACACTCACTCATTCTGTTGCACGCTCTTTTAAATACAAATTGTCCCAGTTATCTTTCAAACAACTTTCGATTTATGTCTGAAATAAGTGAACGAAGTACAAGGAGGGGTACATCCTTATTATCTATTCCAATTCATCGAACAACTACCTTTAGCAAATCGTTTACAGTTTCTGCCTGTTGATTGTGGAATGCTTTACCTGAGAACATAAGAGCCATCGATAAGCGTGCTCGCTTTGGGGCGGAGGTAAGGGCCTTGACACTGGGGGCTCAGGGGGTATAGCGGTTGGCAGCTTTGGAGTGCGGTACTTAGGGCAATTGCATGCAAATTGAATGAATGCGAGTGTGTGTCTTGCGATATTATTGTAAATTTGTGTAAAGTTACATTAATTATTGATGATTGATTTTATTTTAAGATTCATTTAATATTTAATGTAAATAAATAGACTAAATTTGAGTTATAAATGTATACATATATATGTTAGTTTAATTTTTATGGTGTTAAGTGGTAGAGAGGACTTTATAGTCCTAACTTCGCCTCTAATAAAGACATTTTTCATTTCATTTCATTGTTATATACAGAAACTGCCATGGCCTAGGTAAATTTTTTTGAAGTTGTTAATAAAACATAAAAGTGACTCAAATACTGAAATAAAAAGTTTTTATTACTCACACACACAGAGAGAACATTTTTAAACTTGAAATAAAACCATGAGTATTTCGTAAAAACTTCCAGAAATATCAATTAAATTGACTTAAACTGAGGAATTC
This sequence comes from Homalodisca vitripennis, assembly GCF_021130785.1. NCBI lineage: Eukaryota > Metazoa > Arthropoda > Insecta > Hemiptera > Cicadellidae > Homalodisca > Homalodisca vitripennis. The sequence continues at coordinate 120,294,525 of NC_060215.1, forward strand.
TCATATTTTAATTCAAAGAAAAAGCTGACATTCACTATTCTTTATAAAAGTGCTAGAAATTAGCAAATATCATAGAAACTGCTTCAAAACCCAAGCTTTCACAAAGTATGGTACAGTTACTGTATGTGAGTTTCAATAGTGTAAAAACAGTTTAATTATAAAAATTTTGCTTTCAAATACACATTAGATACCTAAATACTGATAATACAAATTAATAATTCAGGCACAGTGTTTTTATTATGGATTGTTAGCATTTAGCCAATTTCGAACGTCAATAGTAAAGTGAGCGGGAGCGCCATCCTGTTGATAAATAATATCTTGGCGGTGTATACGTTCAAACATATCCCACATCTGAGGCAAATTGTGTTGCAAAATTTCAAGATACATAACTCCAGTTAAACTTCCTTGAAAATTTTGAGGTCCTAAGGAACGATCGCCAATCGCACAGCCAAAGCGTTAATACTCTGAATAACGTCAAAAAATCTTTAGCACTCTTTCGGGTTTTCGGTATTCCACAAGTGCATGTTGTGAATGTTACCTCCTTGTACTAAAAAGAAACTTCCTTTGTCCATAAAACTGGTTTGATAAATTTATATTGTTCAATGTCAGAATTTAATAAACAGCGACAAAGATGTCGTCCAACATCATAATCATTCGGTTTAAGGCCGTGCACTTTTTTTCAAATGATAAGGGTAGAATTTAATCTTCTGTAAAATTTTTAAATTTGTACTTATACTGCCTCCAATGTCACAGGCAAGATCTCTGCTATTAATCTCCGGGTCTTGTCTAACTCTGTCCTATATTTATTATTCTATCCAACGCTGATGCTGACAAGTCACTTCACCCCTTTGGGACAAATCATACCACACGCAGCCTTGTAAATACTTGTGTACTGGAAACTCGCCGACCAGAATATCGGACAGCGTACTCCCTGTGAGCCGTACTAGCATTGCCGTCACAGACAATATACAAAACATGTATTTATGCGTATTCCTGATTTGTAAAGAACATATTGGAATCACCGCGAACTAGTAAATAACCCGTATCCACTAAAAATAAACATTATCCAAACCAAATATATCATTGGTGTCAGACCTTATCTCATGATAAGATGTGGTAGTCAGATATGTTTAAGTAAGGCATTGCATGTTGTTTTTAACAAAGTAACTACTGCATACATATGTTTTATTTTAATCAGGATCTAATTGAAAAATATGTCTCAGTGTCAGTGTAAGTCGTGACGCAGTAAAAAAAATCTAAAACCTGTTGAGCTTTGCTAGATATACTTGTGTTCTAGTGAAACGTTACATAAGAAATATCCCATTTCTGTAGTTTTGCTAAGTAAAAATTTCATCATGATGTATTTATTATATGTGTAAGAAAATGTTTTATGCGTCTTAAAACTCTAGAATTTAGCGTCCTTTTAGGTCAAATAGTAAAACATATTCTTCCATGACACACTAATGTTGATATAAAAGTTACAACAAAAAGCAATTATATATATATATATACATACGTGATTCTTTTTTAGGATCTAAGGAAGTAGGTAACTTCTGTAAACCTATCACCCCTAATTCAACATGAAGAAATATTTGGGTTTAGTACTAAGAATTCATATAATTTTTAGTATATATAAATTCTTTGTTTCAATCCTTGTTGTCTGACAAACTTTAGTTTCTTAAACTCAGTACTTAATAAAAAATCTTTATAATTTGGCAATACCTAATAATTTTGCAAATTTTAAACATCCCTTCATTAAAGTTTATTTTTTAGTACTATACAAGAGAAAATAAAATTAAAGATATTAAAATATAAGAAGTTTAATAACAATGTTTACGATTTCTTATTTTTTTAATAATATATAAATCAAACCATCGGTAATTATTTGAAATAAAACCTGGTACCCAATTAGAGCGTAGTCTTATACAAGATAATGATAATTATTTCAGTAATGACAAATTTGGTTATAAGGGTGGAACATTACATATTATAACCATGTAGCAGTAGAGTATAGTGTAGGCTTACCTGATCTGTTCGGGTTGTGTATTGAATTAGCACTGCGTCGAGACCCTGCCTCACTATCGCGGTAACAGTCATCAGAACCATTGTTCTATAAGAGATAAGGCCAAGCAGGTGATAAAAGAGGAAGTTCTGCACAAGTCTATTACGATCCGTACGTGACTGCTCTCGCATTCAGTTCTGACTATTTTATCGCCGACAGGTATCATTACTTGATATGTCACAAGACTGACTGTAGGAAAGAAATTGTACAATTCGATACAACCACAACGGCTGGCTTGGCGTAGTGAACTGTAATGATAGAGGAAGGCGCTATAACCTTTTTGTACGTACAATAAAGGATCTTGAACGTACAATGTAGTTATATGTTAGTTTAGTTATTCAACTAAGAAAGAGATCAGATTGCAGATCTCGAAACGTAGTTTTACTGATTTTTGTTATCACTGAACGATGGCAAATGTCCCTTCACAATCCGTTCAGTTTCAAAAAAATGGTATTAAAATAGGTAATGAACTGGCTGCTGGGTCTTAGACGCCTGGCCCTGTTGGAATGCTGATGTACCGCAGAGTGGAACACAATCTTTAGTGTTCCACTCTGTAGATACAAAGTAAATTTCATCTTTAATTCTTTTATACAAAGAAGGCTGATATGTAATGAATTTATGCAAACATTCTGAAAATAAAACTATTTTTCGATGGCTTGTCTGCCATGTATTAAAATTAAGCATCTGGTATTTATCCTTCAGATTTCAATTGCAAAAACCATCCCATTCTCAAATCCGCTGAAATTACCTATAGAACGCCTTCTCTAATGTTTTTTTATAGGTAGTTAAGCACAGGCTGTTAATTTTTATGTTGTCTAAAGTGTGATCTTTGGTACTCAATTTGGAATCAAGTCGAGACGTCTGGATAAAATGGAGAACGTTTATTCGTCGGATTAATTCGTTGTTCTTCAAGATATGTAATTTTCTGAATGAAGCTTTTTTTGTCTCGAGTATCAACGTGATTACGCCAGTTAAAGTAACAAGGTTGAGAGCCTCCCTTAAAAATTCCGTTAGATTTGTGGAGTTTCTTTTGTCCTGGGACACATGAATTCCTTTGCATTACGAGTCCCACCCCGTTGCCAGGGACTGGCTGTGTCGCCAACTTCCCATCCACCGATGAACACAGTGTTAACCCCGTGGGAGTCCTTTGGAGGATGTGACGTCAGCCGAGCCGGGCAGTCTGTCGGTGAGTGGCATCAATCCTTACATACCTCTTTATCCTTAGCTCATCTGTCCTCTTCTTAATATTTTAATATCGTAATTACCACGCACTTCAAGCCCAGAGTTACTGTATTCAATTTGTCCTCAATCTAAGAAGCGTTCCACACTCAAACATTCATGACTCCCAGCACTGGAGTCAGTTTTCTCATTACGTTGTCTCCTACTAAAATTCCAGAAACACATCAGCACTGTAAAAAGCACTTGAATCCACGCACATTTTGAGGTGAGCTATAACACCTTGGGCGTTGACACATTTTTAGTTGAGATTGGAAATGTGTTTATAAAATGGACATCTGCATGTGAAGCAAATGTTAATAAACCACCATTCTGTGCTTCTCCGTACGGTAGTTATTTCTGCTTCTTGTCTCATATGTATGTAGGTCCTTTGGTTAAAGTACATTTAGATAAAAAATGAGATTGTTTTTTAAAGATTTAGACAACATTTCAATGTCAACAGATTCCCGTTTTTTTAATTATTATTCATAAAATTATTGTTTGCTCTCTTATTTTGCCAAAGAAGTTATGACATAAATTTTGGAGGATAATTTGGCACAAACATGATCAATGTGGTTTCATAACAACCGTCGATAAAAAGTATATTCCAAGGAACTATGAAAATTAGACTTTAAAGTAGATCTCATACAATAACGCCAGGACTACTCCTTATGTTTATAAGAACGCAATGAAAAGTGCAGAACATTTTATTTTTATTTATTTATTTGATGATTGAGTGTGTTGAAATGTCAGACACAACTACTAAGGGTAACAATATGTATTGTTTCAAACTTTGTTTTCAGCTTATTCCATGAAAATGACTGTCGAGACATCGGCGTTCTGCATAAGCTACCCGTGCAATAGTGACGATTCAATGTTATTGACGCATACTATGTGTGTTTACGACCTTGTATCCTCTTTACAACCTTACCGAAAAGATTTCCTATTCCAATTATGTATGGATTTTCCATTTCTAAAACCAAATTGGTCTTCCAACAGCTGATAGCAGGTTGTTTTATTTTCTAAATATTTCATGACAAAAGCAGTGTTTTTAAATAAGTTATTTTTCTCAGGATGGGCGTATCTAATCAAGCAGAGAGGGATTTAATAAATACATTTTTTCTGATAAGTTGTATGCGCTTTTAAAGCTTTTTGGGCTGAGGGAAAGAGTCCTGTTTTAAAAGTAAAATGGACTCATATGGTCAGTGACTTCACAATATATTTAGGGAATTTTTATAACCCACAATGTAATAGGTTTACATTTAATTTTTAATATTTTGGTTGGAAGTTTTAAACGACTTGACTAACCTCAAACAAAGGAGCTATCGCTAAAGGTCTTTGTCTCTGTCTAAACGAGGGGTTCCTTATTTAAGTGACCAAAGGAGATTTTTCATCAGCAACTTACTCAAAAGCCTTGAAACGCGTTTGTAACATCAGAGGCTTCACCAAAAATTTTATAACTTATTTAGACTTTTAATAATTTACTATAAAGGTTTTTATTGTTTATGATGTCGCATGACAGTTTTGGAAGTGCTTTTGGTAGAGTAATCGATTTTAAAACATTGTAGACTTTCGCAATAAGGATCACGTTTTTATACATTTCGTTGTTAGCCCAAACAAGTTTTTAACTCCTCATTAAATACAGTTATATCAATTCCTGAAAGATCCCCTGTTTTCCCTCGAAATTAGGTATCCTTTTGAGTTTCAAACAATTCGTGTCTTTTTCTTTATAATTGTAACTATTTTAGTAGGACAACATTTATTGCAATGTATATTTAAATAAACATTAAGAGTCTTGAACTGTTGTTGATCTTCTTGTTAATTCAAATTAAAATTTATATTATAGGTAGGCTTTTAGGATAGTAATATTTCCTAGACTTGTGCTTTTTTATTGTTTTAGTAATGTTAGTTTCTTTCAGAATATTTCACCACTGACAGTTAACCTCTTGCTCATACTGGTTTATGACTTCTGCATTTACTACGGACTCTGGAGTATTAGAGAAATTGTAATAAACCATCATGTTAATAGTGGGTTTCGTTAACAATTACCCTCGTTGAATATTCAGTTCAAGTTCAAAATAAAAAAAAGGTTAAGAAATTGACTATGATGAAAAATGTGTAAAATTAAATTTAAAAAATAAAAACATATCGCAAAATTATCTACCTTAACTCCGTGTCTGTAGGACGTGTTTGCCACTTTCTGGTTTGGAAATTTGAACAGACCAATGTTTTCACTATTAAAACAGTTCTCGGTTAACAACTGAAAATGGGAATGTACATGAAGTAATCGTAATGCATCATTATTTTATGTATGCTTTCTATTTTTACCTATTTTGAGTTAGCTCACTTAGCCCTTTACCGGAAAGTGGGCTCTCTAATAATTCTATTCCTTATTTGTAGGTTAAGAGCCTGACTGTCGTATACTCGGCGTGTGTCCGGAGGCTCCGTGACTCCAGCAAGGCTCTCGTGAGACAAGACCCCAGGTGACGTTAAATCAGATTAAGCCATGCCAACTAATGTTTAAAACTAATGAATTACATAAACTCTGTTCTCTTCAGAAATTATGGATAACTTCAAAAGATATAACTAGTTTCTGTTTCGATTATACTGTCTATCGTAATACAACAAATATATTAGTGCACATCACTTTCAATTATTATTTAAGCGAGCGATAAGTGAAAGCTATTTTCTGAGTCGATTATATTCTTTTCAATAATTGTAATCAACTCAAAACTTATTTATTACAAACTGAGTTCAAACTTCAAATTGACAAGAAGTTGCACTAGATGTAAAGAAACAAAACCGAGTTATTTGTGTATCACATGCATAAAGAATAATTAAGTATATAGAAGTTTGATATTATTCACAAAGGTTTGAACTATGTACTGTAATGTACTCAACTAAATACCTAATATTCCTGACCTCATACCGTCCGTACTGTGTTAATGATAACATGGGACAGAATAAGATAAATAAATCTTACATCACATCCAATACTTCTGAAGTTTTATTGCAGTATTTTGTGTATTAGTGGATGTTTTTCTTAATTTAATATTCTTAGAACTAACCTAATTTGAGTTAGTATAACTTACCCTTACCTGACTTTTACGGTGACTTATGTTTGAAAGCGTTTGCAAACAACAAGTGAAAGTTTATGGCATTACTTCAAAAATGAAAATAAGATAATTTGTGAGCTTTCAGAAATCATGGGTTGTCTCATATGTTCTCTAGGTAGTGAAAGTTCTAATAGAGAGCTGCATGACACTCATTATACATGTATCGTCAGATAAACAAGGGTTTTAAACACAAGAACACATTCCAGTCATAAATACAGTGATTGGTGACTGGGGAAGGACACAGACTCTGATAGAATAGGGACGTTGTATATGTTAGAATAATCCCAACAAACCTGTTAAGAAAGGCTATTTCACACATTTACTAATAGTGGATCGTGATCTCTTATTAAATATCATTGGAAAATAATTAAACATGCCCAAAATTTTAATTAGCAGTAGATATTTAACAGTGCAAAACATCAATTGATAGAATAGTTACTGTATATGAAACGCAAAGTGATAACACAAGAAATTGTGTTACGCTCGACCGTATAAGCAATCAAAATATACGTAGTTAAAATAATCGAGTGCGATGACACTTTAATCACTAAAAATATTACAGACACATCAAGGATTAGGATTTCTTAACTACACTCTGTGTATGTCGGATATACAGTCTGGAAGCGCAGAGGAAGCTCGCTATCTCGGCCCACCTGCCACACGTGTCCAGTCTAACAATGACTCATAACTAGGCTATTTCTGAAAACATCACTTTCGAAACATCAAAATTTTAAGATAAACGTTTATCAATGCTATTTTTAAAAAGCAGGTTGTATGTATAGCCATTAAAAAAGTTTGGTGAGGAAAAATAAATAGATAGAAATACGGATTATACTGGTATATTATTTTTTTATGTTCTGCTTAAATCTATGATATTAAATAACCAGACTTAAGAAACAACAAAAAGTTTACATAATACGAACTTAATTCAAGTCTCTAGCATTCAAAATAAATGAAGAAGAATAGGAATGATTTATTTCAATGAGTAATAGGCTACAATATTAAACTCTAAACAACTTAGTAGCTTCAAACATAATTATATGCATTTAGTAAAATAATAAAAGAAACAATTTGTCATAATCCTGATCCTAATCCTAATATTATGTTAAATGCGAAAGTATTATTGTTTGTTACGCTTTCACGCCAAAACCATTCTATCTGTTGTATCGAAATTTTACATGGACATTTCTAATGTCCCTAGAAAAAACATAGGCCTATTCTTATTTTGTAAATCCTTTCGGGCTACGCCCCGCTGGTCTTTCAAAAGTTTTGTACTGTGGGCTCCAAGAGCCGGATAAATAATGCATTCAACTGTTATTTGTAAACATAGTATTATGTCAGCACGACCACATGTTTTATTATTTTAAACAGTATTTTCTATTTGTTTACATTTATAGAGCGAAAGCATAACAAAGGTAACAACACTTCTTATTTGAACATCATGAGATAAAAGGCAAACCAATTGATTTATTCCGGCTCACAAAGCAAACACGAGAGTGACTATAAACGCAATTTTAATGACAGAAATTCGTCAAGGTGACATAGCATACATTTACTTACTGATGAGTTACACGATACTGATTAGGTATATAAATACTGATATAATTCCTAAACTGGACCGAAGAAATAGCATACATGAACATGGACAGGGAAGTAAGAGCTTTACTATATCATATATGATTTACATATGGATAAAAACTGTCACAATGTAAATATGGAAATGAGTTAATATTGTTAATGTTGATTTCAGTTTTTAATTTTCAATAAAAATATTGAAATATCTATATAATTTAGAAACGATACTGTTTTGAATCCAACCCCATTTCAAAATTATGTATTTCTGTCTATTGAAATGAATGAATGATTTATTTCCTAAAAACACACCTATTAGTACCCAGACAAAATCATATGAGTATTACAAGTCTATACTAACATAAAATAAAATTCTGTTTTTACAAATCAAATATAATTTTAATAGGAAGTTAGGGTCCCAAAGGCAAAGCCTCATTAGGGATTCCATCAGATAAGTTCATCATTTAGATAAAGAGTTCATTTGCGGTTGCAGACACTATAACTATTTATAGTCCTATAAATGTATTTATTGTTACACTCTGTATGGTGTACCAAACAGAATAAACGAAACTTAAACTTACACTTCGTGAATTTAAAAACAAACAGAACACACTTATTTTAAAGAAAATATATGTTTTAAACATTACCACAGACCGCTAAACCAAAATTATAAATATCGAAGGTTTTTTTTTATACACTGAAGCATGCTTAATAGAAACTTAATACACTACCATATTTACATACCACAGTAACGTACATTACAAGAGAAAACAAATTACTTATAGAATAATAGTTAAAAGATTAGAAGGGCAAAACATGAAATAAGAATTAATCACAATTTTGCTTAACCTCTGGTCCTCTTAATCATGACAAATGGGTACCTGACGCATTATATATTACTAATTCCACTTTAAAAATATTATATGACCCTATCATATTACATCACAAGTGATTTCACTATGAAAAGTATGGAATTCGACTTTGGAGTTCCTCTACTTTAATTTGAAATTGTTCAAGTGTTACTGAAATCGTGATAGTTAGTCTATACAAACAACATCAACTGAGCAACAAAGATACTAAATTACAACTATGAATATAAAATTCTTCCGTGACATTGTGATATAGCATTTTAACAGTGGCTTATGGAAAACAGAAAATTAACACTTACATGCCTCAACGATTCTTTCATTCCTGAATTCTGTCTAAAAAAAAAAACAAGACATATGACACACAACTTTAATAATGATTATTTTGGAATGTTTGCATAACCTTTATAAGGATTTCCCCCTTATACCGAAAGTACATAGGAAGTAGGTAGGGACTTCCCCCAATGCCGTAATAGGCTTCTTGGTCCTACTTATATGTATATATTTTCTTCGTTAGGACAAGGCAAACTCAACTATGTCTCTGGAAATATTTTAGACTGAAAGTACATTAGAAGCCGATAGTAGACGATTTTGATGGAAGCAGATATCCGAGAACTGCATAATCAAACGTATATAGTATTTCTATCGAGGCAATATGGCAAGCTAAACTGTGACATAGTAAGTGAATTTAAACGGTACTTGGCACTTTTTACCCGAGGTATGCTTCTCGACCCTACGTAAGTATATATTTTTGCTGAAATATATGATAAAGGGTAGAAATAGACGCTTTTTGACCGAAGTTTGTTTCCGAGACCTGTGTATTGTATTTTCTTGATCAGGGTAAGAATGCAGACTCCTGTGGGACGTATATGTATAATTAGAACCATAAATGCTCCTACACTTACAAAACACGATATACGAATTAAGTTAAACTCTGATACTATTTACCATAAACGTAAATAATATCTACAATCAGCATGCCTACTTAAGTTTTAAAATTTCCATGGGACTCCATCATAAGTGCATTAAGTAATATAAGGACTTCGATTTTGAAAATTTCATGCGAATCCGCGGGTAACAGCTAGTTAAAAATAAATAAATTTACTTAACAACAACAAGAATAAAATACAAATATTTACAATAAATGATTAACCTAGGTTATTTAAAATCAGTGTAGGTTATTTAACCTTAAATAGAGTTCAACGGGAGTCCTACAAGCTATGCAAAACCGATGTTCCCGTTCCAGTTGTGGGGCACAGTCCTCGCAGACAGCGGGATGTCCGCAAGGAACAGCTACCATCATCGCTGCCTTGTGCTCCAGGCAGACGAGGCAGTGATTTATAACTAGCTGCTGACCTGTGGAATAATATGTTTTTGTTTATTTTTGCAGACAGAAAATTAAATTGAAGCATATTACATAGTTTAATTGTCAATCCTTGAAGATTAATTTCTACTTTAAAGTTGTTGAAATAAACTGTTAAATTGGATTCGAAATGATTATATACTGTTTATTAAATATTTTACTAAATAATAATAAGAAAAATTATTTAATTAAGTTGTATACTTATTATTCAGCATAATTGATCTGACCATCTAAAGAAATAGAAACACGACATGTGATTTTAGAAATACCAATTTATTTCTATCAATTAAAAAAAAACACAATAATGTTTGAAACAATTAAAAAAACTATCCCGACCATTCAAATTAATTGTCAATTTAGACCATTTGAAATAATTCAATTAAAATTTACTATTAGATTTCAACAATTTATAATTTAAATCAAACCTTCCTCCAATGTTTAAGAGACGAATACATTAATGATACCAATATTGTTGAAGAGTTCTTACCCACAACTGGAACAGGTGGTAAAACTGGTGCTTGTAGTGCTGCACCGTCAACTACCATTGGAAAATCCTGAATGGGTGGTACCACTGGTCGGGCTTGAGGAGCTGGAAAGACCACTGGACCAGGAGGAGGTACTGGAACAGCAGCAGCAAAAGCAGGTAAAGCAGGTAAAGCCTCCACTGCTTCAGCTCCGGGGGCCACCGCTGCTGGTGGGGCATGTCCAGCTCCATCGGGGACCTCTGGTACCTTATACATTTAAAAACATTTTATTACAGGTATTGCAAATTCTTTAAGATGGCCATTAAAGGTCAGTTGTACCCAAATCATATGCAAAGTATAAAATTAAAAAAGAGACGTGTTCTCTTCTCTGCTAATATATTTGCATTAAAAATAAATGAATTTAAATATAAATGAGTATAACCTTAAACATATAAAAATAAATGTGAAAAACTAAAAAAATATTAAATCAAGTTTGGTTTTAAATAATGTTTATTTTATAATAATTTAAGTAATGTTTTTTTCCATTAATTCATCACACTTGTAGAATTCCTTGGGCTATTTTATTGGTGGAAGTAGGTGATAGGCACCTTAATGAAATGACTTTTATTTAACAATTGTTAGTAAAAATTAGATAGCAACTCCGTGTTTACAATGTGTATTACACTACTGATTCCTAAGCATTGTATATCTTATTTTTTCTAAATTTTAAATGTAAATACATGTTTCTGCATATTTGGCAGGTTAGTCGACTTACATAATGCAACAGGGTTTTTTATTGAGCATAAGAAACGTTGCTAATTAACTGTCTTTAAAACTGAACAAATTATTCCCTAAAATATTATTTATTATTACAATTTGCTTATCAAGAGTTGCTTAAATAATTATGTTATACAGTTTTGCGTTATCTGTAATTGGTATAAAAATATATTTTTGGGGATTAATTAGAACTACTTTTCCGTCTCTACAAATCCATTTAAAGATTCTAGTATACACTTCATAATGGCAAACATTTTTAAACTCACCAGCACATGTCTTCGTCTCCCGCGTGCTGCCACTGCCCCACGACGAACACGGCCTCTTCTTGCCACCGCTCCACGGTCACGACCACGAACAGCTACTGCAGCTTGGCCACCAGCTTCTTCGTCCGGCGGCAATCTGCCACCGTCCACACCAATAACATCCTCATCGTCGTCTTCGTCGTCGCCTGCGACGTTGTAGACTTCGTTGTGGATGTTGTCCAGCTGGTGACTAGCCGCCTCCAAAAACTCGCCAACACTGTACTGCCTGTCATCTAAGCGTGTGGTGAGAGTATTTATTGTCCTGTTGGACAACAAATATCTCAGACGAGGTGGTCTGACAGCGTTGAGACCCCTTTGTAACGAAGCCAGCGTTACTGAAGCCTCGTGTTCAAGCGCTCTCAGACCGTCTGTAAAATTCAATTATTGCTGTTCAGTCAGTCACTTCATTGCAGTCACGTATGTCTTTATTAACATGAGCAAATATATCAATATGAGCGAGATGTTTGAGCTGTAATTATTACCATAATTGTTCTTCATAATTAATACTTTTATACGTAAAAGCTACTTAAATTAAATAAATTTTATTTTTGGACCTTTACCTGTAAAAACCCACACGTTCGGTTGGGCAGTATTCATGGTATCCCTCAACTTTCTGTGGTAGGACTCCATGTCGTTGTTGGTTCGTCTCCTCTGTTTATAAACAGAGAAAGACTCAACACCGACACCTAGAACATTATTTTTGTTGTGAAATAACGTTGTTAGTTTAACAAACTTTCCTTTTAATGTAGAATCATTCATTTAGAACATAATTGTATTTAAATAGTTCAACATTAAAGAGGAAACCAACATATTTTCTGAGTAGTTTGTTAATACGATAATTTTTCTTGTTGTTAACTTACCAGTAATCCACACACGGTGCACATAGTTGAGGAACACCGCGAGATTTTGGAAGACGCCCGCCTGCTGGGCGAAGTTCACAATATGGTCGTACCCTGCCTCGATCATGTTCGCTGGAAGTAGAGGCAAGGCCTGGCACATCTTGTATACTCTTCTTGCAGCAGGGTTTTGGCGTAGCAGCTGTACGTGGCCCAGAGTCCGCGCTTTCTTGTTCATGCTCTGTAAGAACAAGCACAATATCGTATTACTTTGTTTTCTGCATTGAATGTGAGCAAAAGTAAAATATTTGTATATTTGTAAAATAAAAGTAATTTTTTCTTTAAGGTACTTATTACCTACTTTGCTACCAGTAAAATTCTCCACGACATTCTACACATTTGATGAGTTAATGGAACACAGCGTTATTTAAATAACTAAAACGAAACTTAATATAAATATTTTATACTTCTTACCGTTTTTTCTTCAATTATTTTAATATCTCCAAGGGTTTATTCATTTATATTTAACGTTTTTTATTTTTTATAGTAATGTATTAGCAAAGAATACGTCTTGTTTAAATTTTGTGTGTTCAATATTGATCTTGATTAACACAACTTACTGTTCATATACATCAATAAAACTTTTATTATCGTTATTGTTATATGTACAGTCATTGACAAATTATCTAATAAAACAGTGGCCATAAATATTTATACATACATATTATTATACAACTAGAAATACTTACATTTGCCGAGTGAAACCAACTTCCGGCCACTCGGCTTTCTGGCCATGCTCTTCTTAAGGCACGCGTCACCGCCTTCTCAAAGTCACATGTGAATACTGTGGGGTGCCAGTCGGACAGAACCTCCCGCAAGTAGGTGAACACTCTACTGTAGAGAAGCTCTGTCTTTCTACCCATCAGCACACTTGCCACCGGAAAAGCCTGTTATAGATCAAATGGCATATTATGTCTATTACTTATTTTATATGTTATATTAAGATTGGATTATTGCAAAAATATGATTAGTAAACCCGTTTAATATAACTTTTCATGGTCAAAAAAGTGCATATTTCCTTAGAAAATATGATACTGTTTTAGTCACTTTTTAAATATGTCACTTTGTTTGACATATTAGATGACTACTACATTTTACTGTTTGTTTTACTTTATAGTCATTAAAAGAAACATAAACCTTACATAAACCATATAAACCATATTAATATGCTACCTTAAGACCTATTAAATTGTACAATGTAATATGTACATTAATGTTCACTTTTAATATAATACAAGAAAAAATTGATAACATTTCTTAAAAACTAGTAAATTAAAGGAATAAAACATGTTTACAAATTACGCAATTATGTTTGAAAAATTCAATAGGCTGGGCACGCAAATACAATTTTTTAATTATATAGGAAATTAAATAAGACCATTCCAACCCATGAACGTCCCCGGAGGATGCAGAGTAAACTCGAAATTATACAAATAGTGGAAGTGGTCCCATTAATATTTTTTGCGGTAACTGATAAATTTTATAAATATTGTTATTGCAGGAAAAATAAAGAATAGTGAGAATGCGATAACTTACATGGTCGAAATAAACAGCACTGATAGTAAGGAGATGGCAGCTTGGAGGAGTGCTCGGCACCACCTTAAATGTGCCGTCCAAGTGGATGTGAGTGCCATCGATCGAGAGCCTTGCAGACAGGTTCTCGGAGATGAAGATTACGGCAACATCGCCGTTGTCGTCGGCAACTGTTGCCCTGTAGTAATCTTCACCCCGATGACTCTGCCCGTACCTAGGGTTCTGCGCCAGCGCTTCCCCATACTCTTGCAGAGTACTCGGTACGGGCCCATTAGCAGCTCGCCTGGCACGCTGCATCGCTTTGGACAGCACATGATACGGCAGTTCAGCTGCGACGTCAATATCAACCCTAAAATAAATGAAGGGTGTGCATTATTTAACAGTTGTTAAAAATAAGCCGTGTATTCTATGTTGAATACACACTGAAGGGATCTTGCAAACTATAAGAGATATAGTAAAGATGAAATGGATAAAGTTGTGCGTAATAACAAGACCAACAAATTTACGTGGTCAAGTTGATTATTGGTGCGTCATTCATACGCTGTGGTAAAAAAACTATTTTTGGTCAAAATTGTGTAACTGTCACAACTCTCTTATTAGTAGCTTTATTGAAAAGTGTTCACAGGAAATCTGTATAAAATGTCTTCTAGCTCTCTAAAATTATAATTAAAATGAGATTAATTTATTTTTTGAGAAGCAAGCAGGAGGTGTAGGGTTGCAGTGTATGTTATTAATGCAACGTCCCATTTTTCACCTAATAAAAAGAAAGTATACTTTTTAATGATATCAATAATAGAATATGTGTTATACTTTCCTCTTGGTTTTGATCGAGTAACTCATAAAAACCCCGTTATTATATGGTTGTGTAAAGGGAATTTTTATTTCTACTATCCGGACAGTTAAATATCTACATGGCTGATATTCCACTGGAACATTGATGGAATCAACTGTTTATTTAAACATAGAAACGATCAGACAAGGTCAGTGTAAAAGTAACTGTTTCTGGCATTTATGTAATTTGTTATTAACCAAATAGCATGTTGGTTTCAAATTGTATCATCATTTAGAATTTTATATAAAATAAAAATAAAAAGACAATCTAATTATGGTTGATTAATTCCAAAATAAAAAAATATCAAAAATCGATTTTTATTGATTATTCGATACATACCGTGAGGGAATATATCGTATATGGTATCTTTGAAATTAGTAAAAAGTAAATATCTTTTTATTAATTAAAAAATGGTTTAAAAATATTTACTCGAACCCTATATCATATACTTGTTTCACTTCGAAAACTTGTTATTACAATTTTTAATAACTAGATGATATTTCATGCAGATTTCATGTGAACAACGTTGGGGGGAGTTCATGAAAAAATTAAAAATCTTTATTTATAAACTTAAAATTTCTATACTGTGTGTGGTTGTTCCCTACATATAAAACATGGAAACAAATAAAAAAAATTGGTAATTTTTTTTAACCCCAGTGTGGGAGTGGGGGGGTTGGTTTTCCATATTTTTCAAGGGTTTTCTAGATCCCGTACCGATAAAAATTTATTTATGATAATTAATTTCTGTTTTTTCTAAGTGTTCCTAAAGGTATAATCTGTGATCTGTAGGATGGGTTTCATTGCATCATAGTAAATAATAGTCTTGTATATCATTAAATGTAAAAGCTTGATTTTCCGTGAAAAAAATTATAATAAATTATTTTTTTAAATATGATCTGTTTATTTTTTCTTTAAATCCATCCTACAGATCACAGAGGGGAACCAAGTAAACAAACAAAAAAAAAAGAATCATAACTCTATCTGTTGTAGAAGCTGAGCTGTGTAATTTCTAAGGTAAAAAAATACAACTTTCGGAAATCGACAAAAAACCAAAACAGTGTACTTTATCAGTGTACCCATCGTTTCTCACTAGCTAACTTAGCCTTTGATTTAGCTTTAGTTTTTAATGATTTACTACTTAGTCTTTTCACCTCTCTTTGCTTTACTGGACCCATAGTTCATAATCTAACTAGCTACAAACCAGTAAAAATTATGAGCAGTACTATAATAAGCTGGCACAATGGTTTATAGTACTAAATATAATTACAATTACAGTATAGTTTTGATACAATAAAAACATAAATCGTAAAGAAATGCTGACAAAATGTTGTTTACTGCTACTCTCACATATAAAACGGAAAAATCAATCCTAAACTATGAACTTCAAATACATTATTTTCAAAGTTTAAAAACTCGTAGGACCGTATATTTTATATTTTTATGTTCAGAACTGAATATAGCACCAAAATATACAAAAAAGCAAACAAAAAAAAATTTACCGATTTGGCGTGAACTCCCCTCTTTATAGCTCTAATAAGAGATCTGTGACAATTTGAACATTTTTACAAAAAATAGTTTTGTGAACGACGCAACCAATAATCAACTTACCACGTTAATTTGTTGGTCTTGTTATTACGCACAACTTTGTCTAATTAATCTTTGCTGTATCTCTTGTAGTTTCTAAGATCCCTTTCAGTGCGCAATGAATTTAGAACAGACGGTATAAATTTGTTCGATTACGTATAATCTTAAAAAAAATCCATAAATCGATTAAATAGATTGCTTTTTATACTTTTAGATTACCTAAAGACCCTGTGGGCAGTAAATAATCAGTTTTATTCCTAAACTAATTTTGAACATAAGGACAAAGCATCTGTATTTATTTAGTTTCAGGCAAAATCTAACATTTAGTTTCTGTATACTTAAATTTTTGCTATTTATCTGTAAATTACTTGTAACCATTACTTTTTTGTTACTAAATGAGATCAAATGTTGAGTATAAGTCTTCACTAAACCTGTATGCAAAGTTCCAAGAAAATAGCTCATTTCCTTCTCGAGATGTTCTGCGGACAAACTGACAATCAGACCGAAAAGAATGTTATTGAGATGAAATTTAATATAGTTTTCTTTTCGTCGGACTCAATCGAACTTATTAATTCTTATATAAAACTGAAGCTGCATACAAAATTTGATGTATACAGGTCTACTCGTTTTCGAGATATGCGGACAGACGGAAAAATAAACATACAGACTGATAGAAATGAAAAGTTTGCGGTCCACTCGCAAATGCTCAGTAAAAGTTAAAACTATATCTATATTTGATAAATGTTTTTACTATATAGACACATATAATGATTACTTACCTCTCACTTTCCTCTCTTAGAATCTGCCTAAACGGCGTTGACGACGTCTCGCATCTCCTCAGAATTGATGTCCTGAGAGTATTCACATCCAGCCAATTAGGCTGAGGAGGGTGGCTGTGAGGACGAGACGTCACCAGAGAGGACGCAAGTCTGGCTTCGGGTTGGAGAGGCATATTCCCTCTTGCTGGGCACAACTTCGAAACCGCACATCGGAGTGGTAGCACTTATTACGGTCCGTAGACTTTTTATAATAAAAGTGACCGTCCCCTGTGTGATACACGGTTGCCTTGAACTTGAGCCCTACAACCTCGGAAATCATTGCCATTGTTAGCGGACGAAGTAACTTACACGGAGACTGAGAGCGAATTGCTAAAACGTAGCGTTCGACGATTTCAATAAGAGCTGTCTGACTGCTACCCTGAAACATAAGGTTAAATTGTATAATGTGTGTGGCTTTCTTGCACCTGATAACTATCCGTTTCACATAAAATTAGAACATAGTCGACACTGCACATCCGCCCAGCTGCACACTTAAACGCTCTAGGAATACCTTTACAAATTACATAATGTAATTTTTGTTATTTTAAAGTTTTCCACGATATGTATTAGTAGTTGAGATCTGTGTGATTTACTAATAAAATAATATCCAAACGCCAAATAAATCGGACCTTTAGTACCTGTGCTGTAAAAGTGAACCAATTAACATTAAGTAATATATCATTGGTAAATAAGTATATTATTATTTCATACAGTTTTTTTTACAAAATATTTTACTGGTCGTTACGAAATAAACCAGTAATAAATACAATTCCAGGACAATCATTTCTTTTATAACCAAGATTAGAAACACATACGTAGTTTTTTAAAATGTTTCTTAAAATCTATAGCTATTTAGTTTCTGAACAACCAACTTTTTCTTGAACTAAAAATTATATTTTATACAAGCATGCATTCTTATTAAATCATATCGCTGTTTGGTTCATGTGAAAACAAATTTGTCAACATTTGTTTGTTTTTAACACACAGGATAGGTAGGTACGCTGCATTATTATGACATAATGTAACACAGTGGCGGGCCAGGCACAGTGTGTCTATAATTCAGTCTTGTGACTATACCTCGCTTGACCTGCACCCTCACTCACAAGTAGACTGTCAATTATAAATATTGCCTGATTTCTATATAAACACAAGTCTAATTAGTATGAATAAAAATAAGTATTCACATCCAATAGATATAGTATATTGCAGTGTTTTCAAAGTTATTTCTGAAAGTAATACCTAATAAATAACTGATTTTTATAGGTGTTATATAGCAAGGGCTAATTACGCATTTAATTATTAACGTAAATCTCTCAATTTTTTGGATGTCGTTCTTTAAGAGACATGCAATAAATACTGAACAAGAATTATTTGTACTGTCTTTACTTTTTGGATAGTGATGTGTTAATATGGAGAAAGCTTAAAGCTTAAAAAGAAACCGCGTTTCCTCTATGTTTGTTGAATTTCGTGTGAGCTTTGTCTTTGTGAATGAAATCACTGGCAAATTCATGAACAATGAGTCTCAATGAGTATTCACTAATTGTATAAGTGATTATTCCCTTTGTTGTTACATTTCAATGAAACGGAGCTATAATTATATAAAATTGTAGTGCAAGATTTGACTAAACTCTGGCAGAAAATGAAGAATCTATTTTATCGTATATACAGACTTACCTTCAATTTTGGTTCTTAGGTTTTAAATTATTCGGTTGAGTAATTCCGTTTTTGTTATATGCCACGCGCTTTTAGATTTGATTTTAGATTTCGTAAATTGATAAAATGAATACACCTCTTTAGCATTTGAAATAAATTTAAAGATAACATTTAAACTTGTCTCGTATGATGAGAATATCCGGCCGGAGTAACTCAGATATTGATTTTATTTGGATATTTATCTATGAGCTTTAATACGGGCAAGTAATGTCAGATAATAGTTCACACATTTGTTTAATGGTGTGATAGGATCTTCTACCTTAACAAAAGAATAAAAAAACAACCAAGATTCTTTTTGAAGAAATTTGTTGATACTGTGAATTTAAATCTCTCATATTTTTTTCTATCAGAGGTTCTAATTTACGAATACATTTTTTTGATTACTGTCTCCTGTGCGAAATGTTCGGAGATAGCCACATCCAATACAGGAACTAAAACATTTTTGATATTTGTACATATCATGTTTGGCGATAGCTGTACTCGATGTGGCAGTCCCTCGTATCGGAGTGTTTACGGGCCAAACTTAACATCAATAATAAAATAAAGTCACCGGACATTATAAACCTCAATGACTTGGAATTGACAAAATTTGTAAAAATATTGCACTGCATTCATTTGAAAATCTATATACTTTCGAGAAAGGTACAACACTTCTTTGTGTGATATATGTATATATATATATATGTATATATGTATATATATATATATATATATATATATATATATATATATTGTTTTACTTAGGCTTTAGCTGTCAAGTAGCGTTTTCTAAATTATGCCATTTTCTAACACTTTTTACTAGCAACAGATTACTGACCGTAATATGCGTTATAGTGTAGTGAAATTGCCATTTTAAATTGATTAATGATTTTAAAGACGTTTAACCCTATTTGGTAAATGTATATTCGGTTATACATTTATTATTGCTGGAATCCGCTGAATGTAGTGTGTTAGAACGCTTGGAATGACACAAACTAATTCGTTGTAATCTGTTTTTCTGCCTATGACTGTCAGGATGTAGTAGCCTCCACCTCTCGATATGTAGGAAAAATGTCAAATTTGTCTGTTTGTACACAGCACAACCCTTATGTTCTGTCTGATTTTCAATTATTTTTACACTACAGTTGATCTTATAAATGCAGTAAATACATTCACTGTAACATCATTAAGGCTATTTTGCTGAAACCAGTGGATTCAATACAATTTCCAAGCTTTTTATCCATTGGTGTATTGAAGCAATTATGAACATTTATATACGAGTAATTGATTTATAGATTAATTCCAAAACTAATTCAGCCAAAATTTTATTCAAATATAGCAAAAGCTAAAACATTCAACGTAGTAATGTCAGAAAAAAACTTACATTTGAATATTAGATTCAATGTCACAGCAATCGTGAGTTGGTAATGGGCACTATTTCAGCTATTGCCTGCCGTCGGAAGCTCAGATTCAGACTCAGTCCCAGCTTCTAGCACTCAGCTTTAGAATTACTTAAATCCTTAAACCCCAAATATTTAACACCTCACCCATTTCAAAACATCATTCTCCTGAGTGAAGTGGACCTATGTAACACGTTATACCTTAAACCCAAGAACTCGTCAACTTTGGTTATTAATTTCCCAAGTTTGAACTTCAGTTAGGTTGTCCAGAACATGTGCGCCAACATTGTTTTATCTCATTATACATAGAGTGTTCTATTGGCAATATAACATATAAACTAGTGTCTCAACACAGAGTTGATATTATTAACAAACGAACGTGTCTACAGTTGTATTGCTATGAATTCTGACAAGATGGTTTTACAGCCATATCTAATGTTATGCTTTAGTTTTAAACAACTGGCGAATCCTATTGTTCTTTGTTCCTCCTATTACGCAATACCACGGAGCGTTTATAAGGTTTAACCTTGAATACGCTGTGCGTTTTCACAATCGTGTATCTGATAAACTGAATGAATAAAGTGAAGTAGAAAACTAAAACTTTTCACATTTATATTTTTACTCGGTGGTCTCGAGTTATTTTCCGCAGGACGCTTTTTTTATAGACGAAACCCGAAAAATTTAACTAACAAAAAAAGGATTATTTACTCTTGTAATATTAAACATATAAATCTCAATCTAGAAAAACGCTAATGTTTTACATTGCACTCTGAATTATATGAAATATTGTCCAAGATTATTTTCCGACCAAGCAATGAAACAAACATTTGTTTCATAATCTGCACTGCAATGTGTTCAACAATCGAAATTAATAGGTCATCCGTGTTATGCCTGTGGAAAGATAAAAGTTCAAATTTAGCACTCGTTTTATAGACAAAATTATAGTAAAATTGTTCAAAAATCTTTACAGAATGTTTAAAATAATTTATAATCTTCAGAAGATCAGATTAGCGTCTAAGTAGAAAACATAGCTAATTTCCACATGTCTTGAAGCATGATAATGCATCAATAAACAGTTTAATGCTTAATAAGCTATCGAATTAATATTGAAATGATTTAAAAAGGGGAATTATCACTGTATCATGTAATAGCAGGATCGTATAATTATATTTTTGTTGCATGTGTTGTAACCCCCTGTTTCAAGTTTTTAGTATCTAAGTAGCATCTGTGACTTCGACTGGTCACATAACAGTTGCTGAATAAATATGTTGAGCGCATTATTTTAATTGAGAAAAATCAAATGACATCAATGATACTTCGAGTAATTTATCGAGCAATGCTACAAATATACCAATAAAGTTGTTATTGTGTAAACTATATTTACCAACTAATCTTAACCTACAAGAATCTCACGGTCTAGATTTTTAAATTGTTCATAAAAAATTGATGCAAATAACAATTCGGTGGACTTGATGGGCATGTTTTGGGAGAGATGTAGAGTACATTACGCATGTTTTAGACCATTCCAAGTCACTCAGTTGCGTTCATCGTGCAACATTGTTACAGAACTTTAGGATACATTGTGTACGTGGACTTCAACAAAAGTAAATCAAATGCAACAAATATTTCTCAGAATATTTTTACACATGAATTAATGTTTTTTGGAAAGGTTTATTCCGACGCCTAAGAGTACGTGATTTGCTGACAATTTAAGTAACATATAGCTTTGGATAGGGATGTCTTTAGATTTTATATTAGAACACAGTAATATAATTTAGAACAAAAAGAACAATTTCCGCTACTGAACAGTTTCCGTACAGGAACAAATTTTAAAACTTGTATTTTATTTAATTAAACTAAATTTTAATTCCCAAATTCTATTTTGTACTTTGTTTTTTGCAAAACATCTGGAGTAAATTGATTTCCAGTCCTATATAAAAAGTTCATTTCAATATATTATACATATTTGTACTGTAATATGTTTTTGCTAAAACAAATATCCTACACGTTTTGTGAATATTGTTATTATAAACCATTAATGTAATATCAGCTAATTAGAGTAGATAAAAATTAAGAGAACTCATTTACGTAGCGCACAAGCAGTACTGCCACGTAATGACTCTTAATATTGTTTACTTCTCGGCTTTTATAAAGTTAACCATCTGCCTCATTTATCAACGATTTTGTTAATTATGGTATCGTTAGATTTGAAATTAAATTTTCGAAATAAAACGTAATAACTATAACTTTTCATCATATTTAGGCTTTGAAATACTTGCAATTACAGTTTTTCACATGCCGCTATTTTGAAAATAACGCTTTGTAATATTATTGATTTTTTCTGTATGTAGATAGTTGGGCTATAACGTATTTAGATGCTAAATTCTAAGACGCCGTTTACGCTGACCAGCCGCTATAAGCTGTTTCTTGCTATACATTTAAATATTAGAGGATGAGTTATAAGGCTTAAATAACATTATTCACAATCTAACGTTAAGAAATGTTAACCACATATCTAATATACTATGCTATATTCCATGTACTATACCCTACCACATTTTATCTCCTTAAATGACAAAACATGACAACTTTATACCATTTATAACATTTGTTTTTTTTTTTCTATAGAAAAACAAGTTCTTGTCGTTATTAATTTTTATTAAACTTAATGAACTATTTTATTTCGTTTATTGACAGAACTAACTCTGAATAAAATAAGTTGTATTCTTTTGGAATTAGAAAGATATTTATTTATTTATTTAACTTCCAACGGTCAAAAGACCAATTTACAACGTGTTACAGTTTTACAAAGTTTCTCAAGAAGACTAATACTTATACACACAAAGGGCCAAGCCAAACATGCAACGGGACTTAAAACTTAAAAAAAAAACTTAAGGTACGAGAAGGGACAAGCCAAACATTTAACTGGACTTTAAAACTAATTGGTGCTTAAGCTAGGGGACAAGCCAAACATGCATCTAGACTGGAACAATACATCTAACAAGCTATATTATATATTATTAGATATTATAAGTATATTGAAATATATACCGTCAGAAGGAATTATAATTAATCAGATAAAGTACAATTATATGTTTTCCTGGCACAAAGTACAAGTGTTATAAAATTCTGTTCTAAAATGACCAACTGTACGCCTGTATTTGTTGACTTTATAAAATAATAAACCATTAAGAGAGTGATCTAATTCCTCAATAAGTAATCTATTAGAAAAATTAAATATCAATGAATAAGCATATGTCAAAACAAGATAACATTGTACTCTAGGATAATAAGAATTCTACAAATAGTAATAACAAGTTGGTTCGTACCTTATGGTTATGTTACCAGCCACGGAGGGGACAAACGACCGCACTACAGCTACAGGTACTCTACTGAAGACACCTCATACACTTCTCCACTGCCGCGACTCCACTCCCGTCCCCACCACCGGTGCCTCACTGGTGGGGCTGAGTCAATGATTACATAGCATAAAACCTAGATAGGCCATGGGAGGCGCTCGGTGAAGCAGCCTCGATAGCCCGAACCTAGACCAAGATGGCGGCGCGGAGCATGACTCACCCCAGTACTGAGAGCCAACGCCACCCGTGTAATTCACACTAAGAACAGGGGTGGACTGGTTCAACCCTCTGAAAGTGTGGTTAAACTTTGTTTGCTTTGTGAATCAGTATTCAAAAGCTATGTAAATACTGATAAATTAATGACAACAATAAACTTGCTTCTAGTAATGATTGTGCAAGTTATGAGAAAGTGTATTGACATTAAACTTGCGTTATAATGTGTATCGACATTAACGAGATGAATAGCAATTGGAAGTTTGAATGAAACTAGACACATTTTTTTAGCCGTTCATCGAATTCCTGTTTGAGTGATATTTACAACGAATCGTTAGCGACATCAGGTCACTATTATGTAAGTTAGTATGTCTGTGTAGGCAGATGTTTTGTTTACTGTTTGGATTATATGCCAAGAGCCACTATTTAAGGTAATAAAATATTTTGTCTTCGTATCTATTTAACTTAATTTGGTACAATTTAAAAAATGATATATTAACATATGAACTAAATTGTTATTTTAACTATTAACAATGTTAATAAAAACAATAAACCATCCATTTCAATTAACGTGTACTACGAGTAACGTGTCTACTGGTATATACAGTATTATACAAACGATGGTCCAATATAAGGAATAACTAATACAAACTTACTGTAGATGTTTATGATTCATTAGGACAATGCCAAATTAATCAGAGAGTAATATAATGCTATATGGAATTCGTTAAGATATAATCCCGTTAAGATATGTGGTAGCTTGAGTAAACTGTTGTTAATATTTACTGCTTTAGCAGTACGCTGTGCGAATGTAGAGGAAGCATCACTGACCAGAATAAAGAATAAGTGCAGGTAGAAAAACTAATGCACGGCCAGGTCAGTTTTGAAAAGGACAGTTAGTCCACAGGTATCAGCGTGGACTAACTGTCCTACCCTGCAGAAAAGTGACGTCAGCCACCCTCGTCAAACTAGGCGTGGACGTACAGTCCTACAATCTGAAAATAAGGCGACATGTATATTATCTTTTATATTACATATTTCCATTGTACTTTGCACCTGCAGCTCCGCTCTTCCCTCCACGTTTTTACTACATTTCAAGAGCCCGACAACCCTAAATATAATCAAAAACACACCAAGAGTAGTGGTGTTCTTAATATATGTTTCTCTACATCTATTTAGGTGAAATTTCACATATAATTTTGAAAAATACCATTTAGAGCAAAACTAGATGCTCAAAGATGAATTTTTATAGTAATTTGTTTAAACAATGAAAAAAAACCTAGATAAAGAATTTGATAAACATTGCAATTTATAGTCTGAAAAACAAAATACCACATCGACCATATAAATGCATTCACTGTAGTTGTAATCCGAGGTCAAAACCCCCAGGCGTTCAACTATAAAGTCTGTTTGTGGAATGAAAGATTGAGAAATCAAGTTTGAGACAAGTCAAGTGCCTATTTTCCATTGAAATTTTTGCTCCATGTTAAATATAGAGCCTCGGAAGAGCAGGCAGCATCCACTAGCGTGTCCTCTTACATACGGGATGCTCGCATAATCAAGCAACATTAGATACCGCTAATAAAAATTACACAGAGTCGATAAAAAAACCCCTCAAAACTAGCCTAATGACTGATCAATCCCTCGAATTGAGTAAAGGTTTAGACAAGTAGTAGTAATGGGGTTATAGAAGCGATGCGACAATATGCTTTTCGAGGACACATCACGCCCAACTCCGAACTCAACACTAAAACTGTTGCCGTCTTCAATTTCACATTCAGAGGGTAACTACAAAGGTTTATTGTACTATATTCAATTTACCTAAGGTTTACGCTGACACTCTAAGTAATGTTTGATATGATAAAGGTTGAATTTTAAAGTGACACAAGCCTGTTTTTAATGTATTTTTTGGCTCGGTTTCTGTAAAGTAATTTATACACATTCTTGTAATTGTTTTCTTTTAGCCACCCCTTAAAGCTGCCGTCCTCGGTGGCCGCCTAGTTTGCCTAATGGCCACGATTGATTCTCCTTCTGTACAGGTCCACTGCTTCACTGTCATACTGGACAATGATATAGAGTAAATTAATGTAAATAATGTACACAAATTTGAAGGTTTTAAATATTTCATAGAAGACTTCTCGATAGTTGTTAAATAACCTTAAAATACTAAAACACGAGCTATATGATTTGATAATATTTGATGTGTTGTGCAGTTTACACCTCGTCGAGACGATGCTTAAATTCTTACAATGTATTGGGTTTTTTATGTGAGGAACTATCTTAAACAACAGATCTTAAACCGGAACAATATTGTGGCGGAGGGTAGCTTTCCACGGTTAGACCAAAACAGTTGGTTATGACACCGGCCGTGTAAACCGAAGACCTAATCCGTTTACCATCTTTTATTATGTAAATTAACTGTAAAAGTAAACCACAGGGCTCAATGAAAACTGAATAAAATCATGTAAATGACTGCGACTTCATGTCACGGTCGATAGTTATCACTATTCTCCTCAGCCATCACAGCGTACAAAGCTACAATGAAGACGCCAAAGAAAACGTTTACTTCACATTAAAACTATTAATAATTATAACAAGGTTTGTCACGGATACATCAATTCAAGTTTGCATGTTTCAACTCGGAAATAAACTGAAGAAGACCCCATCAAAAGAATAATGTTGAACTTATGGGAAATTAAAGCTCTTGTAGTACTGTACTTTCACAGTTGCATGTGAAATTTGAATTCTTTTTGCGACATCACTAATAAAATTGTATTTCTAATATATTACCACAAATTACACTATTCTACTTATAACTAAGAGTCTAACAGCTGCATTACGTTTATAGATAGATTACCTCATATAGAATATCCGGTATAGGATAATGTAATGCCTTCTCTCACATCCCATTAACAATCAACATTACTTCTTCAGAGGCTTCTATTTTAAAGTTGGCAACATATTCTCAATTAAGCTTTAATGATTGATAGTTACCTCTAATATGTACTGTAAATGTAGTTTATATCCATCTGAAGAAATGTACCAGATACACGAAAATGTTTAAATGCTTCAGAACATTATAAATTGGTTTTTTTTAAGAGAATTGGCCAGTTCTTTTACTTGTACATGTATATGTATATGATAAAAAATCGATACTAATGTAGTTTAAATAAACATTAAATCACGATTTTGCCGTTTATACAAATTTTATATAAACATATATTTGTTTAGTCACGTCAATGATGTAGAAGAAATTATAACTAAAAATATACGTTTATATTAACCAATGTAATTTTTTTCTTTACCGACAAAAAAATTAATAATGTACAAGTTATCTCATACCTGCATTTAATTAATATATAATTTATAATAACATTTATAGTTAGATATATTTATATTTTCATCAAATGTATTCACGCTCATAATGAAGATAAAATTCCCACAGTGCAGGAGGAGCGGCTGCCGTACCGCCTGCCCTTGTCCATAGTGGACTAATCGGTCAGTGGAGTAAATCGACCCTTTTCATTTGAAATGCAATGTTTTATTTGATCGGGTCGTTGGGCCAACGACCCAGTGGACTAATAGAACCTCTATAAATTATAAAACGGGTCGTTGGCCCAACGAACAGTGGTGTAATCGAACCTGCATTCTACAATTTAACTTGTTACTGCAATAGGGTCGTTGGCCCAACGAACCATATACGTTATTAGTATTTGTAAGTAAATTTTGGATCGTTGGGCCAACGAACCGTGATTGTAAATTTACTGTTTAAATTGTAAATACGGTTCGTTGGGCCAACGACCCAATTTTAGTTATGTTTTACTTTATGAAACAAATCAGTCCGATTACACCACTGATCGTTGGGCCAACGACCCTCTTATTTTAAACTAAACTAATGTTTGGGTCGTTGGGCCAACGATCGGTGGAGTAATCGAACCGGACCCTCCTAATGGGCTTCGGTCAGACAAAACACAAACCTAGTAAATGCTATGTTAATCACGGTTATTGATGGTTTTAATCCTTGTAATGACTTATGTTACGATTTTGTGTCTTAAGTTCTCAAAATAATTCCTGAGTAAGCGTGTGTTATCTGCCTTACAATAATTTTGAATGTAATTTAAACTGTGGGGAATTTATGAATAACATCTAACTTTAATTGGCCACCAAATTTTGATAGAGTAACATTAGAGACCTCTAGTTTGAACAATTATTCTTCTTTTTATAATACCTTTAAAATTAGGTCTCACTTGCCAGAGGGGTTCCTATTTAAAACTTTTGACTAACCCCCAAAATAACCCATTTTGAGGGGGGAGTCAAACATTTTCTTACGTCGAAAACCTCTGCAGTAGGTCATATAAATCCCTCAAAGTATATCATTCCATCTATATTCATAAGAAAGTTAATGGTGGAGGGATGGGAATTTTTAGATCATATTTGACACAAGGTAAAAATTGTAATAAGAACACGCCGGTTTGGTCGTTTATTTCACTGACAGGAAATTTTAATATATTTGTATTTTGCATATCAGAAAAGGAGAAATAGAATAATAATAAAATGCTAATTTTCATTACAGCAGCCCCTAGTAAACTCTTCAACAGAGTAAAATGCCTTAGACAACAAAAGGTGTCTTACTCGAGTTTTTGAATTGTTTGGGTTCATTGATTCGTTCGATCTCCAGGGAGCTTGTTGATTATCTTGGCACCCACTTGAGACAGAAAATGTTCGAACACAGTCTTTATATGCTGTTCAGTTCTAAAGTTGTTCCTACCTCTGGTCTCGTACTGGTGAACGTCCCTGCCCTGAACCAGTTCACATTTTAATCGGCAGTACAATGTGACATCGAGAATATAGAGGCTAGGTAAGGTCAACAATCCAAGCTCCTCGAGGGCAATTTTACACGACTCTCTGGGTTTTAATTTCAAAATTATTTTGACAAGTTTCTTTTGTGTTTTAACCCTGCAATGCTCGCGCCACGGTCTTTTTGACCGGGTCTATTTTATTTGATAGCGACTGTACTTGTTTACGCGCGTAAAACACCTCCCCTGACCAGTAGCCTTCTCTTTTCATCATAAAACACCAGTTGCCACCCTGCTCGTTAGATATATTTATCGTTTTGGGATCTGTGATCAGTTTGGCGTTTGACCTTGACTGAGTGCGATCGATTATTTCTCGGCCTGGTCTTGAGTTCCGTGAGCGAGTAGTTGTGTGACCCTAATCTCGGGTCTAAAATTCCGTGCGCGAGTAAATACGTATGTGTTATAAAAAAAATCCTTAATTTTTTAATCTATTTTTAAGTGAAACATTGTGCAATATGGATCGAACGTATTCGAGCATTATTATTGGAGCCCATATCGGAAGGTAATGAGCCTTTGGCCGATGACAGCGACAATGAAGGAGATCACGAAGAAGATACTAGTGACCACAATACAGAAACAGAAGAATCTGCAGATGAAGATGATGAACGGCCGGAACCTGCTAGAGAAGAAAATGAAATGGTAGCAGAAGAACAACAAATACAAGCCAATGCAACGGTTAGCACTTGTTGGGACTGTGAGGAAAAACAAAAAAGAACTTCCAAACATCACAGTGTACAAAGATCATAAAGAACGTGAGCTTTACACTAGTTTTGTTTGTATATGGAGAGAAGGCTACACTTCTATCTTATAAATCGAAACAAAAAAAGTAGTCTTGCTTTTATCCACTGAGCATCATTCGGACACCATTGATGAAACGACTGGTGATTTACAGAAACCTGAAATGCTGACACACTTCAACAGGACAAAAGTGGCGCTGATACCCTTGATCAGTTGAAAGCTACGTATTCTGTTACCGGAAAAACAAACAGGTGGTCTCTATCTCTATTCTTTTCTATGATGAACACGGCAGGAGTAAACAGTTATGTAATCTACCTTGCCAATTCAGGTAAAGAAATTACAAGACGTGATTTTTTTAAGACCCTAGCAAGAGAACTCTGCATTGATCATTTGAAATTTAGGGCAACATTAGAAAATCTGCCAAGACAGTTGAAACTAAAGGTGAAGGAACTTGCCGGAATAAGGGATGAACCACGACGTCGTGCAGAAACAGCTGCTGGTAGATGTGCTTACTGCTCATGGCGTCAGAACCGGAAAACAAAAATGACATGTTCTTCTTGCAATCGGTACATATGTAAAGAACACACAAACAAACTTCTGCACCAACTGTTCTGAAGACGCAGGTGACGAAGTAGAAGAGGCGTAAAGAATGTAAAAAGCACTATCCAGCTGTGTTTGCTGCTATTTTATATTTTTATTTCAAACACTATTTTTTATATCATATTATCATATTCAATAGCACATACTTTAAGCTATAAGAAACTTTATTTATTAAAATAATTATATAACTTTAGATTTTCTTATGTTACACTTGTGTTTTGATGACAACATATTTATAAAAGGATAGTAGATTTCATTTCTTTAGTTGACAAAAGTGTTGTGTTAAAATATGGTTACTACGTACGTTAATAAAATAAAAATAAAAAATCTAAATATTACAATAATACTTTTAATCTTATATACGCTAATTAATTTTTTTGCAAAATATATGTTTCGATTTAGTGTTTATGTGGTACTTTTATGTATTAATAAACAATACATTTTATTTGCAAAATATTTCAATCTTATTTTATACCACCTGGTCTTTTTGACCGTGCGCGAGCATATTATATATTTTTTAGGTGCGACTAATCCAGGGTTAAATACTTTATCAAATTTGTATTTAGAACAGCTGCCCCATAGTCTCAAACCGTAGGCCAGATGTAGGTGTACTATGCCGAAAGTTGGTTGGTTTTTAGTACATCCAGCGAGCACAAATTTGCTAAATTGCTTAAGACATAAACGCCTGAGGCAACCTTTGAGCTAACTGTGTCAATGTTAATATTGAATTTAACTCCAGTTTCCCCTTCCTCTTAGTGCAGCATCTAGACCCTGATGCTGTTTGTAGACTTGACTCCTGAAATCTGGAGTCAAGTTCGTCCGAAGATATCCAAAGATACGGCGACGAAGAACGAAGACACTCAAAACGAAACCTCCCTTCGTTTTGACATCAGAGACACCCAGACTACAAAAAGTAGTGCAATCTAGGTAAAGAGGTATCCTCATTGTATCACCAGGTGCATAACTGAACACACTACGATGTTGACTAGCACGATCTCAAAGCAAGGTGGAGCAACCAAGTCTTCTACACATAAAACAGCTATGGTTGGAAGGGCTGATTCGGTGTGAATGTTGAATTTAGGTCCAGTTCAACTAATCAAAGTATGCAACAGCATCAGGTTTCAGATGCTGCACGTAAGACAAAGGTGAACTGGACATTCACATCGAATCAGCCCTTCCAACCATAGCTGCTTTCTATCAATGTTATCCCTCCAGGTCCCTGGGACGCGGACATGGAAACAGAAGGGTGTTGGAAGGGCTGTCTTTAAGGTCAACCCCCAGAGAAGAGGCGCTGCTCTGTTCTGTTGCTTGTTTCCTGCTCATAACGCTGCAGCGTTCACATGGTTTGTTAAGTAGCCCTCCCAACCCAGGTTCTTCTGGCTGGTTTATACCTTCCAGTTGAACCTACCACTGGGCACAGCAAAAACCGATGTGTCACTTTAAATCTGGGTAACCTTATGGATGTCCAGGAACGGCACATCACTAACCGCAAATTTCGAGAATATGGGGCGCAAGGGTAATTCGATAGGTCTAGTCTACTGCGGGAGATGACTGTTGGAGTTGGTGGGGTTCGTTCCCTAAATATCAGAGGTTCTTGCTAGCCTCAACATGGGTGTGCCACCCCTGCCTGCTTTGACTGGAGAGGCTAGTTCAGAACTGGCCTCCCCTTCTTCCGGGGGACTTGACTTTGAGATTAGCGCCCTAATTCTTCCTCGTGGATCTCGATAGTAGGCGGCCCCCTACCCCCTAACCTTAGCCATCCTGAATATCCTGTCACTCCGGAAACAGCGCTAAGGTTCTTATAGAAATTCGTGCAATTTATAAGCTTCTTGTGCTAAGAGAACAAAAAACTGTTTTTAATAACTTAGGCTGTATATTGAAATGCAAATTTCAAATCCACGTCTATACGCAACGCTATATGCTGTACAATTTGTTTTACTCGCCTTAAAGTGAGTCTACTAAAAATGGCTGGAATAACGAAGACCTATTTTGAAAAAAGCCATACTCGATTTATGGAATATACACTTTTATAAAATATTTATAAAATTTTACAGGAAACCAAACCACGATTAATCTCTAATTTTTTATATAAACAAGCTTTTCCAATGTCTACACAAGCTCTTGGTGTTGCATCAAGCCTTTTCCGGCGCACGGAAAATATTTTCCCAATAACAGTGCGCGAGTACCGTGCATTCGTGACTTGTCGCCTTGTCGTGATGCCCAGTAAACACACATTTTGCCGCCGGCAGCACCATCCGTCGCCCTTGCCGTCCGGCTAGGACGGGTCTTAGCTATAGCGGCCAAACCACTGCAAAGGCGAACCGTTTTTCAGGGCCTAACTGCAACACAAGCGCACAATCCATCGATGCGATGAGTGAAACCGGTGACATTGGGGAAGACACAGGGGCCGGTCTCGAACATCGATGCAAGCACATAAAAAATCGCACAGTGATAGTATATTCACCACTTGTTTCTTATTGTACACGACGTGCTGATCTAAGGTTCCGTTTAGATTGGTGGAAATGTAACCAGCCTTTAAAAATTGTGTACTGTGTTTATTTTATATATTTAAACAAAATGCAAGGCTTTCCAATTCTGGTTTGTTTAAGTTTAAATTAAATGTTATCGTTGGACATATTACGTTATTTAGAGGTTGTCACAAATGAATACACATAAATGAAAGGAAGATAAATAACAAAAAGTATGATAAAACAGATTCAAAAATGGATAAAAGTCATTTAGAGCAAATTTTAAATTCAACCAGCTGTTGGACAGCTGTGGTAGTTTACAGAGGGGCTCAGTCAGAATGACCTCTGGACGACCTTCGTGTCGTCATCAGTTGCTGACAAGACCAACAGGTGGTAGAGGCCCGCCACTCCATTACGCCCCGTTGTGGATTTTAGAATAGCTTGAGCACCACGTTTGTTATAGTGACAAGCTGTTTTTGACTAATCAACAATTCGCTAATGGGACCAACATTGGTTGATTGGAAGCCATTGGGTCACATCCCTTTAGTTGAAAGTGGAAGAGAATTATTTTAATAGTAAGTATTATTTTAATAATGATAAAACAGTCCGAACTCGTAATCTTAACTGTCACATTCAAGCAGTTAGCAAAGTAGGTTTTGTACTATAGCCATCAAATTGAAACAGTCACTTTTCCTTCATTTGCTGACCAGTGATAAAATATGTGTTGCATTATGTGAATATCCTTTATAAAGGCACTTGTGTTTCTATATCGGAATACACAATGAACCCTCAGGCGCAAGCGCTGGGGTGGGGTGGAGTTTCACCCAGCCACCCCTTCGTTATCTGATAGAACGCGAAATTAAACGCCGTCTAATTTAAAACTCTGTATACCTTCTCTCATTGAGCATTGAGCATCTCCCCTACTCATTGTCTCGGATAAATTTACCCCGTTCTCGGCAATGGAAGCACTTGGGGGGGGGGGGGGCTTCTGAATCCCCTTTGGCGAGAGTTTTTGTACTTCCAAAAAGGGCGCTTAGGATTATCTGCGGCCTCAGAGAAAGCTGAAGAGGGTATTTTGATCGAGAGGGAATCTTAACTCTGACCTCCATTTTTTTTCAATCAATTTCTACTTTTTGCTTTCAATAATAAAATCATATTTCCTCAATATTCCTACCAGTATAATACAACACACAAGATCAGTTGCATAGTTCCTAAACATTAATAAATTAATAATAAATAAATAAATTTATTTACAATCAATATAAACAAAATTATAAACATTATCATTTTTTGAAATCGAATGGCCACTTTTACATGGAGTGTGGCCTGTTAGTAAATACAAAAAAATAATAAATACACATTTATGAGAGAGTCTAGCATCTTAGATTACTTTAAGCCGCCATTTGGGTATCTGCTAAAAATATTTATGCAATGTTACAATTCAGAAAATAAATTATATATAATAAACAAATACACAAAACGAATAAATTGTACACCACAAATACATACACAAATATAAATAACAATAAACACTAATAAGTGTCAATAAATACCAGTAAAAATGGTTAAGAAGCAATATAAAAGATGTACAAAGACCATGAAACTATTAAACTACCTTACACCTTATAACATCACAGTAATTAAATAGCCAATGTCTTGCTGCAAAGTAAGCCAAATAATTACTTGTTGACACATTTTTTTTTATTTGGAATATTTTTTAAGTGTTACTTAACAGTGTAATGGAATGTCATCAGACAACTTTGGTCCAAAATACTGAAAATAATGGCGAAAAAATAGATTTTTCTATTTTTTTATATTTTCTATTTTTAGACTATATTGGGTAGTCTCAAATTATTTCCATTTCATTCCCAACTCTTAATAAGAAACTTTCTCAGGACTTTGTACACAAAAAGGTGTTGAATATGTTTAATATTTATTTCTTTGTAGAGGGGAAGGGAACTTTTCCCTTTTTAGATTTTTTAACATAACACGTAAAAGATACATATACGTATATCTCGCCCCAACATATTATGCCATCTTGAAATCTGAGTTTATTAAGCCAAAATTTAGGGAACGTAGAAAATCAATTTTAGAGTGCAAAAATTTCTTAAAAATTAAAACGGTCTAATAGAAGATTTTAATTTTTTATTCAAACTATTAATATGTTGTTCAAACTCATTTTTTTCGTCCAAAATAATCCCCAGATACTTAAAATGGTTTAGTCTTTCCAAAGGTTGACAATCACATACTGTTAGGTTAGATAAAGCAGAATGGTAAGTGAGAGGATTAAAGCATAGATTTAAAGCACATAGATTAAAGCTCTTCCCAAAAATCATTATTATATTTGGGACCAGAAATATTTATTTTCTTGCCTGACACCATTTAGAGTTGCCCTTAGATTCGTTCTTTTAAATCCATGCTGGGATCCTTTCTTATGAATGAGCAATTTTACTGCTTGTCTGATGTTAACTGTTCATAGAATCTATTAAACGTTATGCTCATGATCGAAACGCTGTAGGCCTAATATGTCTATGAACAATTAAGTATTCTATTTTAATAAATGGTCCGGGGTCAACCATTGTTTACTCTCTTGTGTTGCTGCCAAGTAGTGTTTGTATATTGTCTGACGTGAGTTCTGCCCCACGCGTTCAATTATGTCAACAGATACATTTTGTACGAATATTTCCGACACTGATTGTAGCTTCTGTTTACTCTATATTAATACCTGTGATGAAGTCTTAATGTGTATTATTCACTAAATAAAGTGTTTGTTTATAACTCAATTTTGACTCTTTTGAGCAAAATATTTGAAAAAACTTTTTCTAACGAGAATGCTTTACTTCTTAAATAAACATAGCCAGTTTTTCTGAACACCAATTTGGATTTAAGAAAAAATAAATCGACGATAGACACAGTGGTGAGTCTGTTTGATACGGTTTTTATACAGTGGCTAGAACGTCAGGATCACACATTAAGTGTGTTCCTTGACCTGTTCAAAGCATTCGACTGCGTTGACCATGAAATACTGCTTGACAGACTGCAATCTCATGGCTTCCGAGGCATGCCGATCTTATGGCTTAAATCATTTTTAAGTCAGAGAGCTCAAGTGGTTCAGATCTCAAACCAATTCAACTGAGTTATTGAGTTCCTCAGGGCTCTATACTCAGTCCAATCCTTTTCCTGTTATGCATCAACGACGTACATTCATCGCTGCTGTATGGTAAAATCGTGCAGTATGCTGATGACACGACTCTCTGTTTCAGAAATAATTCACAAGAAGGTTTGGAGCTACAAACCTTCGTCGATATCAACAATTGTGTTCAATACTTCAACAGCCTCAAACATCAAACATCCAACGTGCTGCATTTCACACAGCGTCCAATGGGGGTCAGCCGTCATGTTGGCAGATTCCGTATTGTAAGAAGTCTATACTCTTCAAAATTCCTTAGAATATTCCTCGACCGAGGGTTGACATGGAATAATCACATTGACCATGTGTGCCCCAAACTGAACTCAGGAATATAAGTTTTGAGGTCCTTGGCCCGGTATTGCCCCAGTCAGGTAATAATTGCGGCATATTATGGGCTAATTCACTCTCACCTCTCCTATGAAATGGTGTTGTGGGGGGCCTGTGCTGGCAATAATTTCCTGAGGGTGTTCAAATTATTGCAAAAAAGCTATTCGCATTATCGCTAAGTTGAATTTCATAGAGTCGTACAGGACAGCATTCAGAAATTTGCAACTGTTGACTTTGCCCAGTCTCTACATTTTGGAAACAACTTTGTTCTGTGTCTCTAAATGTGCCTTAACCAGAGGGTGTGACATACACGGGTTTGAGACTCGAGGCAGAGATAACTACCATACTGGAAGACACAGAACGGTGGTTTAAGAACACTTATCTTCGCAAGCAGGTGTTAATTTCATCAACAGATCCTATGAACAATTCCTAAACGCCCAAGGCATCAAAAACTCATTTGAAGCGCTTTCTGCTGTCAAATGCCTTCTACAGCGTTGACGAGTTTCTGTCGTTTAACTGGGAGACCGCCCAATTCGACGACTGACTCCAGCGCTGGAAGTGGGTTGAGATTGGCGAAGGATAAACGAGACTTGAATGTATGAACAATTATGTAAGTTCGGACGTGGTGATAATGTGGAGTGAGAGTTTAAGAAGAACCTCAGAGAAGAGAGTGAGGAAAATTGGAAGATTGTTTGGTGGAAAGGACAGAAAGACCAAGACATCGTGCTGCAACTACTATAAACTAATGTGTGAGGAGCACAGCAACATACGAGTATACTGCACCAGAGCAACGGATGTCAAGTTCTCAAACTATACTGCACTGTCTACTGCTGCTATAAAGGCCGGTAATAAAGTACAATGTTTCTAAAACTGCACATAATTATATTCATAATAACATTTGGCATCAGCATTGTAAAATATAAGGCACATCCTTCTTTTACTTTGACACAGTAACTGGAATGGATGTGTCTTACATACTAACTGGTAAACAATAAAGAATGACATGGCAAAACCACTATTGGTATTCCCAGGACATCCTAATGGGCTTCGGTCAGACAAAACAAAACCTAATAAATGCTATGTTGATCATGGTTGTTGCTATTTTTTATCCTTGTAATGACTTGTGTAATGATTGTGTGTCCCAAGTTCTAAAAATAATTACTGAGTGAATGTTTTATGTGCCTTACAACTACTTTAATGTAATTTAAACTGTGGAGGTTTTATAAGAAATTCAAAATTTGACTGGCCACCAAATTTGATAGAGTAACATAAGAGACCTCTAATTTGCGCGATTCTATTTCTTTTTAGAATACCTTTAAAATGCTACCTTGCTAGAGGGGGTTCCTATTTAAAATTTTTTACTAACCCCAAAATACCCCATTTTGTGGGGAGGAGTCAAACATTTTCTTATATCGAAAACCTCCTCAGTTGGTAATATAAACATCCCCCAAGAAAATCATATTCCATCTCTATTCATAAGAAAGTTAATGGGCGGGGGTGGACTTTAAGACCATATTTGACATAAGGTAAAAATTATAATAAAGGAATCTTATTTTAGAACAAAATCAGCACATTTAAAACAAATAAATTAAAATAACTAGGATTAGTTTGTATTTATATACATGGCATTATTACATAGAATTAAGGTGTATTTAACATTTATATATACACCTTGCCCAGGCACGGCAGCTGAGGAAGGAACGGGGATACAAGTACATCTGGCTGCGGAACGGGCAACATCTTGCTGACGAAGGAAGAAAAAGCACCAGTAGTAGAGATAAGAACCCAGGCTGACCTCAATGGGTTGAGGCTTAAATAATGTAAGTAGAATGAACAAATATTTTCTGTATTGTTCAATTTAATTATCAATCGATTTAATCTAATTTAATGTTGATTTAATCTAATTTAATGTCGATTTAATCTAATCTAATGTCGAATTCTGACAAATCCAATATTATTTTAAATATTGTACAGTAAAATATCCAGAGTATGACATCAAATTTTGATGATCTGGGAGAGGTACCCGGATATTATAATTTTTACTGAAATGTGGATTAACTCTTATGAGACGAATTATTATAACATTCCTTATTATGATTTGATAATAAATGCCTACAATAATCATCATTCTGGTGGAGTAGCTATTTAAGTAAAAAGTGAAATTAATGTAGTAGAGCAGGGAATACCAAAATTATTATCAGCTGACATGATCAAAATAAATAAATCTATTATTTATGTAGGTAGGGAATTTCATATTTTGGCAATCTATAGATTGCTGCAATTTACAGCACATTATTTTTTTTTATGAGTTACGTATGTATTTAAAGAAAAATAAATTTGACAAACAATTTAAGAATTTAATATTTTTGGGAGATACTCGTATTAATATTTGGTTTTGCTTTCTTCAGAGAGTAACGATATAGACAACTATAAAATACTAATGGTCAGTTTTGGCTTTGAATCATTGATAAATGAGCCGACCCGGGTAAACAATAATATGTCACAGACATGTACGTGTTTGTTAGATTAGTAAGCAAATGTGGGATTAAGTTTGAAGCGCAAGTTTTGCAGACTCAGGTAACGGACTATTGCATGAAGGTGCTGCGGCTGTGGTGTGCGGGTGTGGGGATTGAGGTAGGACGGGCCGGCCTAACAGCTGACTGCCTCGGCCCCCCCGCCAACGCCCCGCGTCATCCGCTGATGAGTATACTTTGAACTGTAGACTGGTCAATCGTTACGTCGCAGACTGAGCATCTTACGCATATGATCTGTTTGAAAAACAGCTTATCACTTGCATATATGCTTGTACGTTAGAATCTGAATGTAAATACTGCATTAATAAAAGACTTAAACCATGGATCTCAACTAGTATATGCAGAAGGATGGAGAAAATAAATTATTTATATAATAAAATAAAATATAGACCTTTAGAGGATAAATTTAGGAAACCTTTTTTAAATTATAGAAACAAGCTGAGGAAAGATACGACTATATAACTGAAGAGTTTAATAGTTATTTTCTTAGCGTTGTTCAAGAAACTGTGAGAAGCTATACAATAAGTGAAAATTTTGAAAATATGAGCTATTCCAGTAGTTTTTCAGGCACATTATGAAGTGAACTCTTTTTTTATGGAGCCAGGTTTAAGTTCAGATGTAGAGAAGGTTATTAAAACCTTAAAAACGGTAAATCACCAGGTTTAGATGGTGTCCATTCTACCACCATACCTATTTATAAAGCAGGCCCGTCTAATGTTTGCTCTAATTTTAGACCCATATCTTTAGTATCAACCTTTTTAAGGGTTTCGAAAAGATTATGAAAGAAAAATGTTGATTTTCTTAAATAAAAATTTATTTTTTATTTTTTCAAAGAATCAGTATGGGTTTAGGGCAGGAATAAGTACAGAGTTAGCTTTGTGCATTTTTATGGAGAAGATTAATGTGGGGATAAACGATAGGAATTTGTAACTGGACTGTTTATTGATATTAAGAAGGCATTTGACACCGTAGATCATGAGATTTTGCTAGAAAAAGTAGGCCACTGTGGATTTAGAGGTACAGTTCAAAAGTGGTTCGGTAGTTATTTAAGCAAAAGACAGCAATGTGTCAAAGTGGAGAATAGTTTTAAGGTGAAAGGGGGGAAGTTATTTGTGGAGTGCCACAAGATTCTGTACTGGGTGCAATCTTTATAATTTGTATTAATGATTTGTGTAATGGAAAATTCAAGGGGGAATCAACAGCTTTTTGTCTTGAGTACTGAACAAACTACGTAGGCTATATTAATTTTTCTTTGAGACAAAATCTTCATGTGCAAAATGAAAGTAAAGTAAAAGTAAAGTAAAGAATGTCTTATTTTACCAGGCGAAGTTAGGGCTAAGAAGCCCTCTCTAACACTTAACCTGGGGACCAACGACTTATAGGTGACTTCCGAACCACCACCAATGGCCGGGCCGCTTGCAAGGACAGGATCGCTCAGCGGTCACCTATCCAAGCAGCAGCCACGCTCGACGTTGCTTGATCTGGTTATCTTGCGATAACCGCCGTACCCACTACACTGTGCCATTGGCTCAGTTTGTCAGATTCCGTTATATGCCCCTAACGCTTAAACCTTTTTCAATGAACTTAGAACGTTATAAAACGATGTAGTTAACACTTTAACTGAGCCACCGGTCTCACAGACCGGGGGGTAAATTTAGATTTCTATGGTGGCTACACTGGTCGGTCAAGGTCATTCTCGGGTTCGGTACCTGACTTTTACGTCTTTTTCTTCATAGAGCGCTAGAGTTTAGTCAGTTTCCATCGTTCATTCCTGTTGTGACACACCACTTGTGTAAAACGTACCGGCCTCTCGTACCGGATCGCTCAGTTATCGAGTGGCGCATAACCGGTCCCATATACCGGATAGCTTAACTTATCAACGTGAACTAATTGTAGTGAAAATGGATCGTCCTTCAACTAGTCGATCTGTAAATGTAACTTCCGTT
Organism: Homalodisca vitripennis; assembly: GCF_021130785.1. Lineage (NCBI taxonomy): Eukaryota > Metazoa > Arthropoda > Insecta > Hemiptera > Cicadellidae > Homalodisca > Homalodisca vitripennis. The sequence continues at coordinate 120,335,248 of NC_060215.1, forward strand.
AGTTTTGAGTCTCGGGTACGTATGATGTTAAATGAGGAATCTAGTTTAGAAGGGTCAGATAATGAAGGTGAAATAGACGATTCTGATGCCGACCCAGGCTATGTATTACCTAACGAACAAAGTGATTCCAGTGATGATGAAAGTGATGCTGAACTGTTGGAGCGGCCCATCACCATTCAACAAGGCAACGAAGAAGTGAGAGAAACATTACTTTACATGAACATAATGTACAGGAACCGACTATATATTATGGCAAACCTCGAAAAAGGAATAATGTTAATTATTGAGCCTGGTTTTGAATGGTCAGCCAAGAACCTCGAAGAAATGTAAGAACACCAGCCCACAACATTGTAAGAGGTGGCCTACCAGGTCTAAGAGGTCCTGCAAGGACCTTAGGCAACAGTCCAGAGAAATTAGATGTCCTGGAAATCTTCTATTTGATAACGAAATGTTGAACATTGTACTGACAATATACTAATATCAAAATACGATCTGTCAGAGAAAATTTAGGAGTAAATACAAATAAAAGTACGTACAGAGACACAGATATTTTGGAAATTAATGCTTTGCTAGGGTTATTATTATTAGCCATCTGTGTTAAAATCAAATGACGAAGATATTGATTCTCTTTTTAGTCAGGATGCTACTTCCAGGCCCATTTTTCAATCAACACTGACAAAAAGAAGATATATGGTGCTTATGTCATGTTTAAGATTTGATGAGTCAAGAACAAGAGATCAAAGAAAAGCTGAGGATCAAGCAGCAGCTGTTTCCGAACTTTTTACAAAGTTCATTGATAATTCAATAAAAAAATCAGTACTGTGTGTCAAGCACAGTTACAGTTTGACGAAATGCTAATCCCATTTCGTGGAAGGTGTCCATTTCGGGTTTATATGCCGAAAAAGCCCAAAAAGTATGGAATAAAAGTTATGTGTCCTAACTGATTTCGAAAACTTCATATCTTGTAAATGCATACATATACTCAGGCAAAGGGAGTGTGATGGGAAAGGCTTGACACAACGAGAACAATGGCTCCTCGTACCAACTCAATCTGTCCTCAAATTGTGCAAACCCATTGAAGGTACAAACAAAAATGTCACTGGAGATAACTGGTTTTCCAGTATAGAGCTTCTTGACGAACTAAAAAATAAAACATCTGACATACGTGGGGACCCTAAAAAAGAATAAGAGGGAAATACCACCAGAGTTTTCTCCAAAAATCCTGATAGAGAAGTTGGATCGGCACTTTATGGTTTCAATGGAGAAAAGACTTTATTGTCATTTGTCCCGAATGTCAACAAATCAGTTTGTATTAGTATCATCAATGCACCACTCTGTGCATACTGACGAAAGAGAAAAAATAAGCCTGAAATTATATGTTTCTATAATGTCCACAAAAATGTGGAGTGGATATTTTTTGGATATGAAATTGCTCGATCTATTCGATCCAACAGAAGAACAAGACGGTGGCCTTTAGCTGTCTTTTACAGGCTGCTGAACATTGCTAGCATAAATAGCTATATTCTCTACATGTGCTATGTTGGAATTCCGGTGATGACAACGTTTCAACTTTATCAGAGCTCTAGGGAATGACCTAATCATGGCCTCATCTTCAAAGGAGATTACAAATTCCTAATCTCCGACGAGAATTGAGAGAAAGTATCTTGAAGTCCACTGGGTGAAAACAACCCTCTTCAAGCAAGAGTGGAAGGAATTCCTTCTGACCGTTTACAAAAAAAGAAAAACTTGTAGTAAAGTGTCCGTCTGCTCGAGAGCGGAAGACCCAGTATAAATGTATTAAATGTTCTTAGTGCCATTTGTCTAGAATGCAGTCGAAAAGTCTGCAATGACTGTGCGAAAGACTGTGTCTAAGATAAGTTTTGAACAGAAAAATATGTGTGTCTCATTCAGTGTTATTTTATACTATTTTAATAACAATTACTTTTCCATTTCTATATTTTGTATTCATAACATTTAAAAAATAAGCAAACATGTAGTGTTCTTTAGTAAACGAAACACAAGAATTTTGATTTAAACCAAGTTTTATATCATTATGTTCATAAATAAAATGCAGAAAATGTATAAATGATATTTTATTTATATCGCCCAATACTATCCTTTTACTGTGGATTTTAAAAATATTATATAATGCTTTAAAAAATTAAAAAAAACATTCAGCCGGTCTCAGAGACCGGATGGCTCAGTCAGTTAACAACTCCCAGACCCATGGCTCACTTAAAGTGTTAAGTAAACAGAACTAATAATCCATCAATCAACAAGCATTTCCAGGTATTGCGGTCGGTATTGTTGTCGCTGTTATCTTATCTTTCTCGAGAATCCCGATTACGGCAGGCCGCGCGGCATCACATGATTATTTAAGTTTTTTACACGGTACATAATTGCCTTTCAATTACAATTCAATTTATATTTCTGATCAGCTCCTCTAGAATTTGATATTTTACTGATAGGTAGTATCTCGAGGGATGTTTTTCTTTCGTTGACATCAGCACCGAAGGTGCTGCCAAAGCCCGCGCTGATGGCCGGAGGCACTCGCATTTTGGGTGGCGGAGTGTGATCAAGAATAAAAATAAGTTTTGTGTGTTTTTTTCAATAAAGAGTTTAGTTTTTGTTTGGTAATGTTTGTTTTTGTTGAACTTTTGTGTTTGGAGAAATTTAGGGGTGTGGTTGATATAATACGTAGGCTAAGTACCCTTTTTTCTTAGCTAGTAACAAATTGTAATGCATTATAATCATCCGTAAATGAAAACTTAGCGTTGGGGGCATAATGTTAGTTCTGTTACTCAACTACACCGTTTTATAACGTTCTAAGTTCATTGAAAAAAGATTAAGCGTTGGGGGCATATAACGGAATCTGACCGACTTAGTTTAGAAATGTCAAGTCTGTTTAGAAAGTGCAATTGTATGCGATAACTGTGCTAAAGTTCAAAATAGTACCAGTACAAAATATTTAAGAGTTTTATTGGACCAAGATTTAAATTGGAAGTTACATCTTACAAAATTGAAAAAGAAAATTCTAACAAGTATATGTCTCTTCTATTTTCTCTGCGACATGTGTCCTCAAAGTATTCTAAGAACTCTTTACTTTCCTCTAGTTAATAGTAGATTACAGTATGGTATTATATGTTGGGGAGGAACCTACATTACAAATTTGAAACTACTTGTTACTTTGAAGAAAGTGTTTGTAAGAATAATTTTGATGAAAAGCAGACTTGATTCGTCTTTTTCATGTTTTATCCAGCTAAGAATATTACCATTGAGATCTCTTTTCATATTTAAAACCTTCAAATTTGTATTTAATAATAAAAAACATAAAGTAATGGAAATTTTCCATAAAATTAATATAAGAGGCGCTTTTTGTTCCCAAGCCTAAAACATTTAACTTCTTAGCACCATGGCTATAAACTGAGTGATGATATTATGTATGTATGTGTGTATGTATGTATGTATGTATGTATGTATGTATGTATGTATGTATGTATGTATGTATGTATGCATTTATGTATGCATGTATGTATGCATGCATGTATCCATCAATGTAACCGTGTGCGTGTGCGTGTGTGCGTGTGCGTGTGTGCGTGTGCGTGCGCGTGTGTGTGTGTGTGTTCAAGTTCAAGTTCAAACATCTTTATTCAGAAAAAAATATTATAGTAATACATGCATTATTATACAATTCCATGCAGATACTGTAAGCAAATTAGTACATTACTTTAAATCAATTAATACATTATGCAGCTTTCACAAAAACACTCCCAATGCACCCGAGAAGGCGCGTGCGGGAGGCAAGTTGGCATTAATTTTTAATTTTAAATTTGGCAGTCACAAGAGGCAGTTAACCAAGATTAAAAACCTTAACACATTATTATGATCATTTTATGAGAAACAGCAACCATCAATCATACAATAACAGTGCACCTCAATGCAGCAATAATATACATTAAACAATCAATAGCAAGAATAAATATCTGAATAGATAACAATCATAAATATAACATAATAAAATAACAGTATAAATAACATCTAGATGGTAAAAAAGAATTAAACTAACAATAACAAAATGATAACGATATATATATATATATATATATACACACATCTACATACATACATATAAAATATATACACATACACACACATACACACATACATGCATATGGTATTAACAGTAATAAATAAGCAAAAACATTATAAGTAATTAATTAAAAAAAATACAAATAAAAAAAATGATGTGAGAAAACATTGGTAGGTATGGGAGAAACTCTGTTCACACTATACGGTGTCTAGAACAAATTGTAAACACTTCATCTTAAACTTAGGTTTTCTCTCAAACAGTATGTTGTTACCATATGTTTCAACCAGTTTGTTAAATAATGTTGGACCAAGATAGGAAAATTGATGTCTAGCAGTGTCTTTCAAATAATTAGGTACTTGCAAACGATAGAATTGGGTAGCTCTTGTTTCTCTATGTAGTGTTTTTCACAGGATATTTTTGCAAATGTTTATGAATGTACATGATTGCGGCCAACTTATATAATTGAGTAAATGATAGAATATTATTGTCATTGAACAGATAACTTACTCTATCCATACGCTTTAGACCATAGATTGTTCGCACAGCATGCCGTTGACACATTATTAAAGGTTGAAGTAGGGTAATGTAAGTACCACCATAATGTATAATGCCGTATCTCAATGTGCTTTCAAACCATGACATGTATAACTGTTTCAAATATTCACTTTTTAAAAATTGTTTCATGTGGTATAGGGAATAATTTATTTATTTATTTGTGTGTGTGTGTGTGTGTGTGTGTGTGTGTGTGTGCGTGCGTGCGTGCGTGTGCGTGTGTGTGTGTGTGTGTTTGTGTGCGTGCGTGCGTGCGTGCGTGCGTGCGTGCGTGCGCCATCTTTTGTTTATTTTTTATTTGTTATATCACAGTAGAGTTGTTAATTATAAAACTAACGCTCCAGAACCCATTTTATTTTTTATAGTTATATTTTTTATGTTGGAACCCCTAGATGGGCTAATTAGTAGCCTTAGGGGCCCTATTATTTTCCTTTTGGGGTTAGCCTGAATCTTAGAATAGGTATAATTTTACTATTCCATTGTTTTAAGAATAAAAAATGTTAAAAATATGAATCATGTTTGTTTTGTAAAGTACGACTTCATGAGGAAAATAACGATATTTATTTATTTATTATTATTATTTATTATATGACATAATTTAGGTATTTTGTGAGCAAAATGAAACGGCTTTAATGCACCAATCCACCTCGCGCATGTGTCTTGAGGGTCTGACATGAGGGTGATTCAAGGCAAATTCCTAAAAGGAGGACTTTCGTGGGTGAAAAAGGAGGACATTAAAACAAAAAGGAGGACAATATTAAATATTCTTTTAAACTTTGCGAAAAACATTTATAGATTATTAGAAAACCCATATTATAAATTGGTACTATATTTGAGTATATTATAATAAAAATCAAAAACTGAAATTTTATTTGTTTTGTCATTTAAATAAAAAAAATTAAATATTATTTAAGGATATATTGATTGATCAAAGAATTATTTGAGGCTATTATTTTCTATGTGGTAACAGATTAAATTACTTTTTGTTAGAATCTATCTCTTTTATATTTAGAGTTATATCAACAAACAGTGTTGTGAAATAATTGGAATTAATTCATTGCATTGATTAATCATATTTTTAGTAAGCTATATTAACATACATATATAAGAAATCATCAGTATAGCAGACAAATGTGTAACTTATTATAACCAAACTAACTCATGATACATAAATAGGTAATCAAGGGGTAGTAGCTCCAGTGCAGCTGAGCGGATATAAAACAACAGTGAGTCAGTGCCACCATAGACAACACTCAACATACAACTGAATCTAACAGCAGTTCACATGCCATGGCATTACGTGTGCGCTGCTATAACTTTTCATGGCCTATCCACGGGTATCGGAAGCATTTTTTATGTGATGTTACTATTTTAGAAGATTTAATCGTTCGCTAAAAAGCCGGATATTTTACATAATTTTCATGTATTTCCTCGCGAGGACAGGAGGAAATGTCCTCCTAAAGCCGGACGTCTGGTCACCCTCTCTGGTATGTAACTGAGAGTGCTCTTGAACTACAATAAAGTGAGTTAAGTTATTCAGGGCAGTGGCAAAAGTCTCGGGGAAGGTAGATTGTGGAAGGAGAACCTTCCCAACCCCCCGCTATTGTCACGCTCCCAGCCGTTCTCGTGATGTCGAATGCATTCAATTCAGTAATAAAATGGACACCTCTTCGACGACCGAACCTGTCTAGCCCGGTCTGCAGTACCCGTCTTCTGTCGGCTGTCAGAGAGACTGTACCGGGGGCCGGCCAGGTAGCAGTGGGCGTCCATTCATTACCTGGATCTCGACATCCAAACAAACCCTGACCGGGCTGGGCTGGGCTGGTCGTAGTGGGCTCCCTACTGAACATTCAACGACCACCATCTTGAAGCCCCAACAGTTATCGAAAACTAACTAAGAACGTGAGTTGCTTGACAATTTTTAACCCTTTCAGTGCCAACGTCCGGTTTACCGGTGTTTTATAAAAATATATTGGCTAAGAATATGAGTCGCGCACCTTGTCTGTGAGTTAAACTTCCGAGTCTCTGAGTTTAATTTAACTATGAGTACAACTTCGAGTGCTTCCAGCATTCATGTTTCCACTTCTAGTGTACTAATCTTCACTTTTTCCTACTACAGCTGCAATATCGAGCCAAGATACTGACGCCCGCGCTTGTGAGTCGACATCAACGTGAATGAAAGACAATTTTAATGTTTTAATAACTATTAAGTTCGTATGCGAAATCCCCATAGAACATTGGAACCATAATGAGCACACCCATGATATAATTTAGTTCGTTATAACTCTATGTGGCAGCAACGTGGCAATACATTATTTTATTTTGAACATCTAGAATCGGTGTTTTTATGCTTATTTGCCATAATTAAACATTAAACAAAGTTTAAAGTCTGCATTATTTATTATGATTGCTATGTATTGTTATTAATTATTGCATAATGTCCTCCTTGTGTTATCTGTTATCATTGTGATTGATTTAAAAGAAGGGACCCCCTCCCCTTTCATTTCAATATAATCACGAGACTACTGAAAATCAGAAAATATTCCAGTTCTTGCCTCTTGGGTCACGAGAATACTTGGATCTAACTGAAAGCCCAGTATTCTTGGAAATGGCGCCATAACTAGTTTTGTTATGTTATTGGATTATTGTTACCACAGTTATTAGTCATTGTATGCCATCTTGATTAGTTTATCCTTAGTTAAGTCAACTCATGTATAAATGGTGGAACCGTTGGAAATAAATAAAGTAAACTTTGTAAATCGAGCATTCATCACTACGACCTCAGCGGTATACAACCCCGTCCATGTGTTTCGTCCATTCGGTACAGCCTAAACAGATGAATCCAGTTAAGAGAATCAGTTTAAAGTCCAAATGTGACACATCTACGCTAAAAACTCTCCCACTGAGTAAAAGCACTCCGCCATCCAGTGGGACATTAAGATGCAAACCTGCCAAAGCCCACTGGTGTGGTTCTGTGTGAGTTTCACGTGATCGAGAGGTTGGTAGGCCTGGTCCTATCCCGTATACACGTTCAGGCTGAGCTCCGATGCATTATCTAATTTTAACTAGTTTCTAAACAAATGATAAAATTAAAGTACCCACATTGCTGAAGGTACTTCGGAGTAAGGTACTGTATGAACTATAAAATAAACCGTCACTCTTATTAGCGTTCATACCGCTATCAGTTGCGTAACTGATTGACAGCGCAAGGGTCCTCAGTTTGAATCTACCTGGCTGCAGATTTCTTTTTTTCACTTAGTTTATTAAATAAATATTTTTAACAGCATTCAATAACATAAGTTTTATCATAATTTATCAAAACTTTATATTTTATCACAGTCGTAAATGTCTTTTATTTGGCTATGTTATTGTGATATTTATAAACAATTTATTGTTGTTTTTTATATTTATTACTTTTGTTATTTATTTATCTACTGAGTTAAGAATTTTACGTAAACCAGCATGAACTTTACTATTGAACAAACAACAAATGGCAAACCACATATTTTACACAATAACAATAAATTTAGAGAAAGCAATACTAAAAAACTAAGATATTACCTGGGGATGCCTGGGGCGAATTTGTAAGGCGCGATGACAACGTCCTGGCAGCAACGTCACCAGAGTTTATATGAAGGTATGTCCTAAAACCTTCAGTTTTCTGTCTGTGTATGATTTTTATTAAAGAACTACATCTTTTAAACAGTTAAGATAAAGTTATGAAACTTATAAATTGTATTAACCTTTCGTAGACCTTTTTTGAAAATAAAATAGTAACAAAATCTTTTTACCCATTTCAAAATGGTGTCCATTTGAAAATTTTAAAGTTAAATAAAAAAATAGGTATAGTTATAAAAAATGAATAGGATACCAACTATTTATTCATTTTTATACCAATTCCAACGGTTGTCCATGATACTTCAATCTTCATTACAGTATTAGAAAAGGATTCCTAATTACATTATTCCATATCTAAGTAACAAGTTGGCAGGTGAAATCGCATGGAATCCAGTAAACACGTTTTGTTGGTTAATTGGAACTGGCTCTAAAGAAACACTCGGCATCCATATTTATCACGAAATACAAAACGGGCAAATCACAAACCCTTGTACAATTACAAAGTTGCACTATATACAAGCAATGTCACAGAAATGTATCATAAATACTGTCCAACGCCAATACTTGTAATGGCTGCCCTATTTTACAAAGTCAAAACACAATCACGCGTACAGATAAGAGACACAATAGTAAGAGTAGTTTAAGTAAGAGTGGAAGAAATTATAAACTTACCGAAGATAGTGTCAGCACCTCTCTGCTTTACATAGGACAAAATATACAGTAATTTAGTCCAGGTAAAATAAACACCAGTCCGAACAGCACAGGTAAAACAGACTGCGAGCCCGAGAGATTGAGGATAAGGGTGCGCAGTTAGTTCGGCCACGACGTCACCGCGCATCTCCCAGCTCCCCCGGTGGCGCAGGTACAAACTAGAGAGGGCACTATATAGCGTACTCGCCTTCGCCTCGTCCCAGGCCCCAATGGTGGTCGCTTGCAAATTCGGGGATAAGGGAGATTTGATAATATGTAAAATGTCGATGAGGTTCATTTACTCAATAAAAGTTTTACATCGTGTTTACATTCTTAAGCAGAGCTAAAATAAACATTTGAATTGTCATAGTCAACACAACAAATAAAATGAATGAGAAATAAAAGTACAAATTACACTTTTGCTCAAAAAACTTACTTAAGGCAAATAAGAAATATAAATAGGTAAATTAAGTATTTAAGTACTCTTCAATGGAGTAATATGCCCGGTTTATGAGGTAGCATTTTAAGGAATTTTTAAATTCTTGAATTGAATATTTGTTTTTTTTAAGATTCTGCAATTTATTGTAAAGTTTTAATGCAGAATAATACACGGCCTGATGAACAGAATAGTGTAGCATCTGATACCTTGTTTTGTAAGGGTGAAATTCTTGATTTTTATAGAACTGTTCACTATTAGATTTGTAAAACCTTAAAACTTCAAAAATGTATAGAGATGGGAGGGTCAAAATGTTCTCATTTATGAAAAATGGTTTACATGACTGTCGGGTTCGGAGCTTAAAAGCTTAAACATAATTCTTATAATTCGTTTTTGCAATTTGAATACATTTTTGGACACACTTTTCCCAAAATACCACCCCATATCTCAGGTGCAAGAAAACATATGGTGTTTTACGTCCTCTGTCTCTATGTATTATGGCAATTGAGTTGCTAAGTCTCATTGCCTGTATTTACTAATATTGTACAACGCAAATTTGGGCCAATGGGAATAGTAAACCGTCACTGTCATACCTTCTAAATGTTTGGCACTCTAAAATCTACTAATACTGGTTTGAAGCGTTTCCGGATTAAACGTTAAATATACGGGAAACATACACTGGACTTTAATTGTGATTCACCCCATGCGTCAGTAATCTTTATCAGATTATTAAGTTATCAGGGGGTTCCATTTACTCAGGAGTAATTCCCGGGAAGGGGGTTATCAGATTATGTGGTTTTTTCCTGGGGGGAATTTATCAACCATATGTTATATGGACACAGCAAATCGTATAAGAGTCACTAGATTACGTAGTAATACAAGCTTAACTCTAAAAGTGGCAGGCGCCGGATATCGCCTGAGTAGCAGCGCTGGAATTCCGGCCCGACTGTAAATAATTTGTGATAAAATGAGTGAAATCTTTAGAGATAGATCAAGTGACTTGAGAGAACTGCTATTCTGAACTCCTTGAGGAGCTGAATTCTACATTTGTATATATTGTAAATATAGGTAAGTAATATCAATGCGTTTTATATTTATTTTTTAGTTGATTTAGTTAGCATCAAAAATGTATGACAAGAAAAATATTTATTTTTCTGTAGAACATGTTTTTTCATGTTTTTTTTGTGTTCTTTTATAAAAAAATTATGTATAATATGTTAATATGGAGCGTTAGTTGAGGTAGTTTTATATATTAGAAAAATACACGAACAGTTGGCCTAAAACACCGTGCCACTACAGAGAATTTACAATGCCACCTCTAGGGTTAATCTGGAACCGGATAGAATTACACAAATTTTAGTCGCATATAAATTAAAAATTTCAATAATTGCTAATTAAAACAAATATTTTGCCATTGAGGCTGACTTTCGAGCTAACGGCAGGATATACGACAAAACTTCACTAAACCATTTTTGTAGATCATATAATTGTCCAGTCAATAAAAGTTACATTGTCGGTTATGATCAACGGTTCGGCCGTTATCAACCACAGAAACAAGATTTGCACATAAAAATCACAAATGTATTACATGTAGAATAAAATTCAATCCATAAATTTTGATCAGAAGTTGATCAGGGGGTTTAATTTACTCAGGAGTTTATCTGGTCATACCAGGAAATTCCCAGGGGGGATAAAAATCGCAATTTTATTACATGAAGAATAAAATTCAATCCAGGAATTTTGATCAGATTATTAAGTTGATCAGGGGGTTTAATTTACTCAGGAGTTTATCTGGTCATACCAGGAAATTCTCAGGAGGGATAAAAATTACAATTTTATTACATGAAGAATAAAATTCAATCCAGAAATTTTGATTAGATTATTAAGTTGATCAGGGGGTTTAATTTACTCAGGAGTTTATCTGGTCATACCAGGAAATTCCCAGGAGGGATAAAAATCACTAATTTATTATATGAAGAATAAAATTCAATCCAGGAATTTTGATCAGATTATTAAGTTGATCAGGGGGTTTAATTTACTCAGGAGTTTATCTGGTCATACCAGGAAATTCCCAGGAGGGATAAAAATCACTAATTTATTATATGAAGAATAAAATTCAATCCAGGAATTTTGATCAGATTATTAAGTTGATCAGGGGGTTTAATTTACTCAGGAGTTTATCTGGTCATACCAGGAAATTCCCAGGAGGGATAAAAATCACTAATTTATTATATGAAGAATAAAATTCAATCCAGAAATTTTGATCAAATTATTAAGTTGATCAGGGGGTTTAATTTACTCAGGAGTTTATCTGGTCATACCAGGAAATTCTCAGGAGGGATAAAAATCACTAATTTATTATATGAAGAATAAAATTCAATCCAGGAATTTTGATCAGATTATTAAGTTGATCAGGGGGTTTAATTTACTCAGGAGTTTATCTAGTCATAACAAGAAATTCCCTGGAGGGATGAAAAAACGCAAATTTATTACATGAAGAACAAAATTCTATCCAGCAATTTTGATCAGATTATTAAGTTGATCAAGGGGTTTAATTTACTCAGGAGTTTATCTGGTCATACCAGGAAATTCTCAGGAGGGATAAAAATCACTAATTTATTATATGAAGAATAAAATTCAATCCAGGAATTTTGATCAGATTATTAAGTTGATCAGGGGGTTTAATTTACTCAGGAGTTTATCTAGTCATAACAAGAAATTCCCTGGAGGGATGAAAAACGCAAATTTATTACATGAAGAACAAAATTCTATCCAGCAATTTTGATCAGATTATTAAGTTGATCAGGGGGTTTAATTTACTCAGGAGTTTATCTGGTCATACCAGGAAATTCCCAGGAGGGAGGGTTAATTTTATCGTGGTATAAAGGTTACGTGCTTCTCTTCTGGGGTGATTTTCTCAACCATACGGGTTATATCGACATAGAAACACGTACTTAAGTCTCTCGTTACGTAGAAGAAGAAACAGAAGCTAAATCCCGAACTGGTGCAAACTCCACAAATTGTGGTCGCAGAGGTCTTAAAATCCTCTAAAATTTCCAATTCACGACAAAGATTTAGCCATTGAGAGCGTTTTTTCGGGCTTACACAAGAATATACGAAAAAAGGTGCTTAGTATTTCTTTTAAATCTCATCATTGTCAAGTTATAAAAAATGTAATATTTAACATAGGCCTACGACCAATGGTTCAGCCGCTACCTCCTCCAGAAACAAAAACCTGATGTAAAAATTACAAAATATTTGCATTTAAACGCGTTTTGCAGCTAAACCATTGACGATAGGGCCAAAAACGTAACAGAAGCCTTTTTTTAGATCACGTAATTTCGTAATTCTAATACTACATCTGTTTTGGGTGACGATCAACGGTTTAGCCGCAATCGAGCCCAGAAACTAAATTTTCACGTGAAAAGTACAAAGATGTTGCACCTAATCACATTTTACAGCTGAACCAATAGAGATAGGGCCAAAAGTCACTAAAACTTTTTGTATATCTCGTAATTTTCTAAATTGCACTTTTCTTTTGTTTTGAGCTATGACCATCCGTTTGGCCGTAATCGAGCCCGAAATCTAATTTTTCACGTAAAAATTACAATTATTTTGTACATAATCGCGTTTTGCGGCCTAACCAATGTAGATAATTGGTAACCTAACTAATTGGATTTTTGGCTAACCTTACTAATTCGGGGATGAGACTAATTAGATTATATTGAATTCGGAGATGAGGTTTCCAAGTTTCGTGTTCCCTGCTGAATCCTTTCTCGAGAATCTTGCGGTTAGCAATGCTCCACTGACGCTCAGCCAAATGATGTGTGATATGTAAAACATCAACGGACTTTGTAGGAAAATGGACTTATTCTCGAGACAGAATCAAATCGAACGAAGTTTAGAAGTATAACAGAGGAAAAGAATAATTTAAGCTATCCAATTGAAAATAATTTACTAAAGTTTTCAATTTGAGGGACATTTTTGAACGAGAAATGCAGATACCTCTGGATATAACAAATGGGTTTTTTTAAGATGACTTAATTTACAATAAAGATAACACGATGGATTTGTGTTCCAACCTCTAGATCGGTCATAATTGGCCTTTGAATACAAATAAACGTGGAAAAATGCTTAGATCAAACTACAATAATTTTTGGATTTAAGAGCGTTTTGTGGCTTAACTGTTAGAGATTTTAGCTACGACTTCCGATTTTCTCGGTACGGAGTTTTGAGGAAAGACTGCACTGGTCAGCCCTTCTGATTTTTAAGTATCTTCAAGAAGAAATTGCTGACTTTCAGGTGATTTGTAGTGAGTAAACGGACTAATCTAGAATTGTGCAAACTTTCATGTTTATAGCGCACCAGGAAGTGGATTAGACTGTGTACCTCTGCCCACCAGGGCGTTCTGACACAATCTGTTTTAATACGCGAAGAGTACTTAATCTAAGTAAGTAATCTTTATCAGGCCTTAAGTTGAGCAGGGGGTTTCATTCACTCAGGAATTTATCTGGTCATTTCATCATGAAATTCCAGGGAGGGAGGGCTAATGTTATCGGGGTTTAAAAGATAACGTGGTTATTTTCTGGGGAAAATTTATCAACCAAATGTTATGGACACAGCAAATTGTATAAGAGTCATTAGATTACCTAGTAATGCAAGCTCAATCTGGAACCGGATAGAATTACACAAATTGAAGCCGCATATAAATTTAAAACTCCAAAAATTGCCAATTCACGACAAAGATTTTACCATTGAGGGCGTTTATCAGGCCACACTGGCCAGCTTTTCAGAACTGTTAAGAGTAATTTATGTATTGAATTTCTGTGTAGAGTACTTAATCTAAGACAGTAGTCTTTATCAGATTATAATCAGATAATAAGAATGTAAGAATTACGGAATACCCTGTATAGCAAAAAAATAAAGCTTTTTAGTTTCCTGAATTGATCAAACGGAAATTAACCATTACTGAAAACGTTGATTTCAGGTCCGAGTAAAGCGAGCAACTTCGAACTCCCTGTACACAACGAAGCTATGTTGGGAAGGGTTTATTCAATGCGAATGGTAATTTCAGCTCCATATCAAATTCCTGGAATCTGACGCTATCACCTTCTCGGCTCTTGGAATCTGGAGTCATGTTCGTCTAAAGAGATCAAAATAAAAGGCGGTGGCGAAGAAATAAATTGTGCACCTGACGAGACAATGAGCATACCTCTTTAAAGAGATGTAAAGAGTTCGTTCTGAGCCTCTTTGTCGCTGACTTTTATTTGATCTCTTCAGACGAACTTGTCTCCAGATTGCAGGAGTCAAGTCTGTGATAGCTTCGGATTCCAGACGTTGCACTAATAGGAAATCTAACTGGAGCTAAACTTAACATTAACATTGAATCAAAATTGCCCACCATAGTTGAGTTATGTGTAGCCATTACTATTGTTCTGATGAAATGGCTCGAATTCAACCGGATGTTGTAAATATAAAAAGCACACTAATTCTACGAAATTTAACTAAATAATTCTAAGCTTAGGGAACATAAGGATAAAGACCTCCATATTGTATCAATTACACTCAGGACTAACCGAGACTCACAAACGGATGGTCGGCGATTCTCCAAGCACTGTCAAACACACTTCCTGCTCTAGACGCGGAGCTGTACAAAAATGTGCTGAGTCAGGTTAGGCATTTATTACCTATAGTTATATTTTTTTATATTGAAATCCCTTGGGGGTATAGTTCCACTGCTGTAAACATACACAGCCTGAATAACGCGCCCCCGTAGGTTGTGGTGCCAGATCTGGTCATGTCTCCATGGTCTGGACTACATCCCTTGGGGGTATAGTTCCACTGCTGTAAACATACACGGCCTGAATAACGCGCCCCCGTAGGTTGTGGTGCCAGATCTGGTCATGTCTCCATGGTCTGGACTACATCCCTTGGGGGTATAGTTTCCACTGCTGTAAACATACACGGCCTGAATAACGCGCCCCCGTAGGTTGTGGTGCCAGATCTGGTCATGTCTCCATGGTCTGGACTACATCCCTTGGGAGTATATTTTCCACTGATGTAAACATACACGGCCTGAATAACGCGCCCCCGTAGGTTGTGGTGCCAGATCTGGTCATGTCTCCATGGTCTGGACTACATCCCTTGGGGGTATAGTTCCACTGATGTAAACATACACGGCCTGAATAACGCGCCCCCGTAGGTTGTGGTGCCAGATCTGGTCATGTCTCCATGGTCTGGACTACATCCCTTGGGGGTATAGTTCCACTGCTGTAAACATACACGGCCTGAATAACGCGCCCCCGTAGGTTGTGGTGCCAGATCTGGTCATGTCTCCATGGTCTGGACTACATCCCTTGGGGGTATAGTTCCACTGCTGTAAACATACACGGCCTGAATAACGCGCCCCCGTAGGTTGTGGTGCCAGATCTGGTCATGTCTCCATGGTCTGGACTACATCCCTTGGGGGTATAGTTCCACTGCTGTAAAACATACACGGCCTGAACAACGCGCCCTCGTAGGTTGTGGTGCCAGATCTGGTCATGTCTCCATGGTCTGGACTACATCCCTTGGGGGTATAGTTCCACTGCTGTAAACATGCACGGCCTGAACAACGCGCCCTCGTAGGTTGTGGTGCCAGATCTGGTCATGTCCTGATGGTCTGGACTACATCCCTTGGGGGTATAGTTCCACTGCTGTAAACATACACGGCCTGAACAACGCGCCCCCGTAGATTGTGGTGCCAGATCTGGTCATGTCTCCATGGTCTGGACTACATCCCTTGGGGGTATAGTTCCACTGCTGTAAACATACACGGCCTGAAACAACGCGCCCTCGTAGGTTGTCGTGCCAGATCTGGTCATGTCTCCATGGTCTGGACTACATCCTTTGGGAGTATATTTCCACTGATGTAAACATACACGGCCTGAATAACGCGCCCCCGTAGGTTGTGGTGCCAGATCAATGTAATAAAACATTTTTACTTTCTAAGAAAAATGTGTAATAATAAGCTACTGAAAATTCTATACTATACTGCAGTATGGCATTGTATGTTGGGGGGGGGGGGGTTACTTATATTTCGAGTTTAAAACCTTTAATTGCGATTCCAAAACAGTTTATAAGAATTATATCGAAAAGTAATATTAGAGATCCATCAAGTCTTTTATTTAATCAATTAAAAATACTCCCATTGAGATATTTATATGTATGCAAAGTGTTAAATATATTTTATGATAGAAGTGGGGAATATAGATTCAGATATGTTGATATTTTTTCAGAAACCTGAAAAATTTATTTTACCAAAACTTATTCATTTTGGCACCTAGGCTATATAACTACGTGCCTTATGCTATAAGGAACTCGAGTAAAAAATCAGAATTTCTTTTTAAATTACGGTATTTGATTTAAAATGTTTGTGTTGTAATATATGCATGTGTTAGTATTCCTTTTTTATCCTGGAAATGTACAGTGCCCTTAAGTTTAAGTATAAGAATGCAGATGTAGGTATGCGTGTCGTCCCAGAGTATGTATATGATTTTTATGTATATATGTATATTATAACCTATGTATTTTTATTTTATTTTTTATTACTGTAGGAAACCTTTGACCATTATATTTCGTTTTTTTTGTAAAGTTTATATAAATATTTCTATTTAGAATTTAAGAATAGGGAGTTCATCAAGAAAATACAGTAATAAACCGATCTAAAATATCATTTTAAATTCAAGGATGGGACCTTATTACAAGCTCTGATCTGGAGACCCTGCATCTTTCTTAAACGAAGTTAAAGTTTATGTTATTAGTATAAATGCTATTATTGTTTATATTTGTTACAACATTATGGGGTATATTTTAAATGTTATTATGTGTTTTGTCTTAAGGTCAGACTGAGCACGAGAAAGGCTTTGTTATATTCTATTTTGTTTTTAACATCTTTGTTTTTGTATTTTGTTTAAATTAAAAAAAATATTTTCAAGACGATTATTTTTGGTTTGACTGTCAAACAAGAAAAAATCAGATGTATATTATTGCCTTTAAGAAATAAATTTCTTTCTTTCTTCTTTTCTATAAATCTATTCATAGTTCCGATAAAAACTTTCAAGTGATTACCTTCTGTGTTTCTGTTGATTTCGGAGAAAAATTTAAGTTTTTTCTCTCGGAATCAGTATACCTTTATGGTAATCCATTTATTCTTCATGTTTTTATGGCAAAATTAGTCAGTTTTTGTAAGGCAGCAGAAATAAAAATGAAAATTAAGTCAACTGTCGAAAATTTTGAACTGCTGCTCCACAGATTGAGAAGAATTTAAAAAGTCCCACTTTTCTTTTGCAAGTGAAGCATTGAGGATGGCGATATTTTCTCTTTCTTTGTGTATCTTACTGTTTTAACAATTTTGGGCTCGCGTTTGAATTTCTTCCCACTGATTATAGCTTTTTGACCATAGTGGTCTGAAATCGCTGTACCACAGACACTGCGACATTGGGAAGGTTGGAGATGATATTATCGATAGCCGATTGTGACGTTGCTGTTATTCTTGTGGGGGTTTTGATTAATAATTCAAGATCAAAAGACCTTAGTAAGTCGGCTAGACGTTTGGTGGATTGGTGGTTGTTGGCCAAAGCGTTAATATTGAAATCACCCATCAAGACGAAGTCCAGGTAGTGGTGACAAGGTCAGGTTTATTAACAAGGATTCTAATTTTTATAAAAATATGTCTTCGTTTCCACTGGGAGACCTATAGATGCCGATGACGACCAATTTTGAATTTTGGGTTTGAAGTATTATCCCGGCTGCTTTAAAATTATTTTCGTCCGTTTCTCTCACTGTATAGGTTACTGAAGTGAAACTTTGTTTAGTAAAAAAAATAAATAAAAAAACACCCCTACCTTTAGAATAATGACGGCAATATGAGTTGGCCAATTTAAAATTTTCTATTTTGCATATCTCAATGGTTTTATTGTTAAAACTGTTTCCGGTTACAACAAGTAGGTCTGTCTTTAGATCTTCACACATGAGCTGGATTTATTCCAATTCATTCTTTGCGAATTGGGCGTTTTGGTCGAGCAGCCTTAATACAAGTTGATTTTGAAATTTTGCATTTGCGTTGCGAATTTGGATGAGTATGACAACTTTGCTCGTCACCTTGAAACGGGGTTCTTAAAAAGCATGAGGAACTTCCGTCATCAGAGAGCTGGTCTGTCGTCGTGATGGTGTTTTGAGGTTGGAAACTTCCGATGGAGGAGTCGGTAGGTTAGCTGGTCTCGCGCTCAGCATGTCCAGTTCAGCATAGCTGAGACATGACACTGTCCACCACCCCACAACGACAAACTATTTCTGTTTCCTTCCACTGAACTTTACGGATTCTTGTACAGCGCGTGAAACTTAGTACTACAATTCTGTAAAAAACGTCAGTACAGACGGAAAAATTCAGCTGTTCTGTATAAAAACTACTTAAGATTGTGAAGAGAATAGACGGCACGTGCAAAAAAACCACGAGATAAAGAAACTCAAAACATTATCGAGGCAATAAGATTTTTGGAGGAGGAAAAGAGGTTTAATTTTAAATGGAAACTCTACCTCCGTCATTTCACCTAACGATGCTTTATATCTAGTGTGCCAATTTTAAATAGCTATGACGTGTTTGCTGGCGAGAGGAACTACTAAATTAAAGTGGAAAATTTAAAATAATTGAAAAACAAAATAAAAAGGTAACAAATTGTTCTTAACTTTATTAGAGAAGTTTTAAAAATAACTGTTCTAGAGTTGGTATTAATTTCTAGAAATGTCAAAGTGGTTTGAGATAGCCACTGTAAAAGGCTCGCGGCCACTTTCATGCGGTAGAATAATACTCATAGGAACATCACTAGGGTTTGTAAACCTAGCGCAGGCTTCTTATATATTGCTTCATCGCTCCCTCCAGACCTAACTACGGGGTTTCTCGCTGGACCGACGTCCTGGCTGCGGGAAGACCGGGCTTAATTTTTCAGAATATAGAGGGAATAATCGAAAAGAGCAAGAGTTCATCAAATACGCTGATATCTCCTCTGCCTCCATGCAGCCTATCGTACTGGTGAATAACTTCAATGGGTTTGTCCCACGCCATAAAGGGGTGAAGAAGGTTGTCCTGAGTGAACTACCTCAAAGCTCACGGCTTTCACCTGACAAATGTAACAGCCAAAACTCCTGACCAGCGCGATAGTGAAAGATCTTCCTCCCCCCACCCTCTCGTAACCACAGGGTTATCATTGAGATGCGAGCTCATGTACCACGAGAGCTACCCAAAGGCTGAGTTTTGCTGACTAAATTTTCTTTGTAAAAATACTGCTCTTAGAAAACAGTAAAAGTTGGCCACAAACAAACGAAAAAAATTAACAGAGGTCTTTTTTTAAAAAAAAAAAGGAGAGGCCGTTCCCCTTTCAAGCCTAATACTGTCTGTCCTCATGGGCCACTGGCCAGTGCGAGGATCTTATCAAACAGAATAAGGGAGAGAGTCGATACAGTACAAGGTCGATGGTACTGATAAAAAGTAGCCTACTTCGGTCACAGACAGGATTTCAACCTGCGTTATCTCTAACTCAGACCCAAAGTCTAACGACTTAGACCGCTCGGCCATCGGCACTCCCAAAACAGTATAAGGTATCAGTAACAATGATAAAAAAGAGTTAAGACCAATCGAAGTTAAAGTGTTGGTGTACTTGGAGAAAAAAACTGTCAAGGTTGCTGGTTAGGTCACAAAAAGAGTTTTGATTTCGAGGGATAAACAATAGATTTACTCCGAAATTACTAAAACAACTACAAATCAAAATGTCTTACCGACATGAAGACAAAAATTAATATACGTATGATTATAGCTGCAAGGGCTTGCCTCGAAGTCAGTGTTATCCTTTCAGGAAACAATATATTGTTGTATCAGTAACAATAATAATAAAAAGTAAAAACCAATTGAAGTTAAAAGTGGTGATATACTTGTCGATAAAACTTCGAGGTTGTAGGTGAGTTGTAATAGATTCTGTGCACCTGTAGCTTGTACCCCCCCCCCCCCCCGGCTGTGTACACGTCGTTCTCAATTTGATTTCTCGTGAAGACCGATCTCAATAGCTCTCATGGCTCTGGAACTGGTGTTTCAGGAAAAGTTCGAATAAATCATTCAACAGCTATCGGCCAAAACATTGAACGACCTCAATTTGATGTCAGTATGGTTTATAAAAATGCATAGATTTTGTCCTTAACCATATTTAAAAAATTACTTAACCTGTCTTTTCGTACAGATTTTTTCCCTTCACTCCTAAATGATTCAAAAGAAACATCAATTTTTTTAAATGTCAATTTTTGTATCAACTTTTAGCAAGATACTTTTTTTAATGTTTTGATTTGGTTATAAAAACAATCAGCTCTCGAGTGAACAATTTGATTTAGAAATGAAAATCTACCGTGGACATAGTGGTGTCTGGTAGATACTTTTGTAAAAGGGTTAGAAAGTCGGAATACTACGTTAAGTGTTTCTTGACCTTTCGAAAGCATTCAACTGTATTTACCACAGTATACTGTGCTAGACAAATTGGAATTCCAAGAAGTTCAAATTGCAATAAACTGATTCTGAGGTACGGAGTCCCTCAGGAATGTATTGTCAGTCCAGTCCTCTTCTTGATATATGTCAATGACATGGGGTCATCAATACAGAACGGGCGGATGGTGCAGTATGCTGATGACACGACTGTCCATTTCAGCACGAAGACAGTGAAATTTTGGAACCCTAAACCTTTATCGCTCTGAACAGATGTATCCAAAATTTCAACAATATCAAACACCCAAATACTACGAACTTTTCCTTTTGTCCCTCAGACTCACCGAGTGCCCCGTCCCCTCATTTGCTGGAAGAAGTCTATTCAACAAAATTCTTTGGAATACGCCTTGATGAAGGGTTGACATGGAATGATCACATTGATATTGCCTGTGTCACCCTCAGGCATTTTTGTCTTGAGGTTTTGCAAATACTGCCCGACTCAGCTCCTGAGATGGTATATTTTGAGTTAATTTCCCCAAATCTCTCGTACGGATTAGTGCTTTGGGAAGCATGTGGAAACACGGGCTTCATGAGGACAAACATGCTGTAAAGAGGGGTTTAAAACACTGCAGCTGCGACGCTACCTAGTCTACTCGTATGGAAACAACGAAGTTCTGTTTGGTGAGACATAAACAGATATGAGACTATGGGCTCAAGCGTCACTCAAAACGACAAAGCGTGTTATTCAATCCCCAATCAGACGCATAAATCTCACACTGACTTACTAAGTGTCTTATCACTGGCTTATCACACGTACGTTGTTCACACAACACTGGATAAAACAGACAGAGCAGCACGGCTTAATGAATTACTTGCTAAATTAGTGAATGACTTTATTATAAAAACTGATGAATAATAATACTTCTTAGTTACAATGTTTAACCAGATTTCAGGTTCTGCACACAAATGTATCTCAGGATGGTTGTCTGTACTTTGTAGTACTTTTTAATAGTACTTAATGAAAACTAAAAAAATAAAATAATATTGCAATAAAACTATACAAACAAAGGAATAGTTTACTTTACACTACTATGGCAATAAATATATACAAGTTTTAATAATGAAATGTTGCCTAGTTAAGTTGATATACAACACCTCCATTTATTTTGTTTTATTTTTGTTTTTTGTTTTAAAAAAAGCTGAGAAACCTTTAACTGCATTTATTTGGAAAAGGGCCTTTGTGCTTGCTTCCGGAGTGACAGGGTATTCAGGATGGGTAAAGTTTACTAACCTGATTTTTAACACAAGAATCTAAATTTTCCATTTATCGTGAAATCATTTAGTTTGAAAACGTCCTCCTCTTTAAAGGAATATGTATGGTAATTTTAGTGTCATTTAGCAATTAAAGGCAACAGTTTTTTAATCCCAAGACTATTTTAATATTTGCTTACTTATAAAATAAAACACGTAAATTTATCCCAAATCATAAAGTAGTATTTTGAAATTCTCACCCAAAACAAAAAAAAATAGAATAAATCAGAGGTTCACTTTTGGCTGGTTTATACCTTGAAGATGAACCCACAGTGGGTACAGCAAAAACCGATGTGTCACTTCAATTTGGGCAACCTTATGGATGTCCAGGAGCGTCACGTTTACTAACCGCAAATGTCGAGATTCTGGGTTGCAAGGGTAATTCGATAGGTGTAGTCTACTGCGAGAGATGACTGTTGGTCGATATACTTTAATACAATTAATGTATCATTTTCATCATACATATGCCTATAATCGATGGGGGAAATAAACTTAAAAATAGTTCCTTTCACATACCGCAACGCTTGGACATGGTTTACATTAAATTAAAATTTCTACAAAACAATTTGTATTTTACAAAGACATTGATTGTGCAATACGATTACCTGGAAATAAACACATTATTACCATTTTTACTCATTAAAATTATTCTGAAGTTATAAGCTTTGTTTTAAATATACTGTCAGACATAATAATAATATCAAAGTTACACAAAGCAATCCTATTTTGCATTTATGTAACGGTAAAAGTGACACATCAGTTACAATGATTGGACAAAAAATATTTTTGGAATAATTTTGATTATTTTGTAACAATGTTCTTACAGAAGTGAATGGAACCTGGTTGAAAGCCTCGGCAGACTCTAGAAAAGACAGGTTGTTAGGATCTGCATGCGCCACTCCCCGTTATCACTCAGACATCCGCTTCGCTGATAAGAACCGCGCTTGCTGAGGTGTTCTGCGAAATAGTCAGCTTCTGGCAGCCTTATCGCATAGGCAGTACTGTGTTTGAACATTCCTTATTCAAATTTAGCATTTTTACACTTCGTCGTGAACATCCTGCGTTGTACAGACTATATAAGGTCTTGCACAATACACGCAATGCTTATATCACCACAAAATATGACACTGCTCTACTGTTTTTCCTATGGCCGTCTTACGAAGTGTCACCTCCCTTCTACGATGGTATTTTATTTATTTATTTTTGTTCTCTTAGGACAAGAAGCTTATAAATTGCACTTAGACCTATAAGAGCCTTAGTGCTGCTTCTGAAGTGACATGATATTCAGGATGGGTAAGGTTAGGGAGTATGGGCCGCCTCCTATCGAGATCCATGAGGAAGGATTAGGGCACTAATCTCAAAGTCATGTCCCCCCTGGAAGAAGGGGAGGCCAGTTCTGAACCAACCTCTCCAGTCAAAGCAGGCAGGGGTGGCACACCCTTGTTGAGGCTAGCAAGAACCTCTGATAGTTAGGGAACGAACCCCACCAACTCCAACAGTCATCTCCCGCAGTAGACTAGACCTATTGAGTTACCCTTGCACCCCAAAATCTCGACATTTGCGGTTAGTGATGTGCCGCTCCTGGACATCCATAAGTTTGCCCAGATTTCAGTGACACATCGGTTTATGTACCCAGTGGTGGGTTCAACTGGAATATATACACCAGCCAGAAGTGATCACTGCTGGGTTTCTTCCTCCGATGGTTTCTAATACCTCTAAAATATTAGCTTTAAACCAAAGTTAATAATACCTTCTTAAACAGAATACTTTTACTCAACAACAAATAACATACCTTATTTAGTTTGTCTAGTAGGGTTTGATATAAATATCATTTGATTATAAAATATTATTGGCGTAATTTATGTATGGCCATGATTTTACAGTTGTTTATTTAGTATTTTAGTTTCGAGATACGACAATTATTTTTGTACAAAATTGTTTATTATGATCAATACTATAATTATTATAGTACTATACTACGTGTGCACATCGACAGGAAATAGTCGACCCCATGCACTGGCCTCAGTGGAGCGTGTGGCACTAACTTCGTGTAGCCTACATATAGTGTACTAAGATTGTTTGTAAGATCCAGAAATAAATCTGATCTTGATTTGATTTAAAACTACGTATGTGTAGTTAACGTTTGTACATGTAAATGATACCAATTTGGTAGTTCTTGTCTTATCCATATTTTCCATATTTTCTGACATGAAATTCAGGCGGTGTGCGGGGTACAGATTGTTTGTTATTTTGTGGGCAGTGTCATGTCCCCAGCTATGCGCGGATCTGCAGGTGACCTTGGAGGGACGAAGAGCACACAGCAGTGTCGTGCACTGGAGGCAGGGGCAGGCGGTGTGCGGGGTACAGATTGTTTGTTATTGTGGTGAGGTGGGCAGTGTCATGTCCTCAGCTATGCGCGGATCTGCAGGTGACCTTGACCGGGTGGAGCACAAGCAGTGTCGGGTACTGGAGGCAGTGGCAGGCGGTGTGCGGGGTACAGATTGTTTGTTATTGTGGTGAGGTGGGCAGTGTCATGTCCTCAGCTATGCGCGGATCTGCAGGTGACCTTGACCGGGTGTAGCACACAGCTGTGTCGGGTACTGGAGGCAGTGGCAGGCGGTGTGCGGGGTACAGATTGTTTGTTGTGGTGAGGTGGGCAGTGTCATGGCCTCAGCTATGCGCGGATCTGCAGGTGACCTTGACGGGCGTGGAGCACAAGCAGTGTCGGGTACTGGAGGCAGGGGCAGGCGGTGTGCGGGGTACAGATTGTTTGTTATTGTGGTGAGGTGGGCAGTGTCATGTCCTCAGCTATGCGCGGATCTGCAGGTGACCTTGACCGGGTGTAGCACACAGCTGTGTCGGGTACTGGAGGCAGTGGCAGGCGGTGTGCGGGGTACAGATTGTTTGTTATTGTGGTGAGGTGGGCAGTGTCATGTCCTCAGCTATGCGCGGATCTGCAGGTGACCTTGACCGGCTGGAGCACAAGCAGTGTCGGGTACTGGAGGCAGTGGCAGGCGGTGTGCGGGGTACAGATTGTTTGTTGTGGTGAGGTGGGCAGTGTCATGGCCTCAGCTATGCGCGGATCTGCAGGTGACCTTGACGGGCGTGGAGGACACGGCATTATCGTGCACTGCAGGCAGGGGCAGGCGGTGTGTGGTTAAAGTGACGCAGCGGTGATAACACCTCCATTCTTTCATTGGGTCTGTGCAGCGCTGTGCATTTTATTTGACACAGCTACTGTCGTCTTGCTCGCATTTTATGGATTCTTCCAATTCTTCTCTAGGGATTTCCAGTACACTTCCCGTAATAATTAAACATTATGTTGAATGAATATGAAATCATTAAATCGTTTTAAGTTCTTGTCTTAACTGGATGTTGTTCTAAACAATTTATAGAAAATCTTAAATTTCTTCCTTGAAAATAGGATTTATTTTGTGATCCTATTATTTTTTTGCCTATTTTTACAAAACGTAACTATTTTTGTGGGGCAGCAGTCTTACCTGCTGTTCTACAGGTTGCATGGAATTCACAAAATTACATTTTTGTTTGGAAAGGGAGGCGTTCAGTAGCCTTATTTTTAGTAATGCTTTGTCCTTTTTTCGAATTGTTTTCTATGTCCTTTCGGCCATAGTTGCCTGAGGTTGGTTTATTGATGACGGGCTCTTTAAATTAGAA
Source organism: Homalodisca vitripennis (assembly GCF_021130785.1). Lineage (NCBI taxonomy): Eukaryota > Metazoa > Arthropoda > Insecta > Hemiptera > Cicadellidae > Homalodisca > Homalodisca vitripennis. The sequence goes on from NC_060215.1 coordinate 120,361,123, forward strand.
ATTATGGTAGTGTTTGTCAGTAGCCAAATATGGGATTGACAGTTACCCTCGTTGGGATTTTACTAACAGTTCAAACAGACCAAATGGCCTTAGCAAATGGACTGATCGTCTGGTGAATGAGTAATGGTTGTTTAGTGCAGTCACATTAAAATCACCCATCGGATTGTTTAGCCTTAGCCGTTAGTAAAGCTTCCAGATTTGGAAAAAAAAACATGCGTGCTTCATTTACTACGAGACACCTGTAAATTCCAGCAACGATTAGTTTTGATTTTTTTGTTTCGTGTTTGATTCCGACAGATTGAAAATTCTTTCCGGACGATTATTTTATTGGGAAATTTGTGAAAGTTACATTTTTTCTTTAAAAAAAATCACATCACGGCCTCCCTTAGAGAGTTGTCTGCAGGATGCGTTTGCCAAATCTAATTTGGATTTTCCACAGACCAATGTTCTCGCTGTTAAATTCGTTCTCGGTTACAACGAAGACACCTGTTTTCAGATCTTCCCATTGTAAATTGTATTTCTATTATTTTGTTAGTTGCTAATAGGGAATTTTGATAAAGCAGTCGAAATGAATCGTTACTTTATTTTTTTGTGTTTTTCTGGGTTATCTGGGCTCCGGAATGCGGGATGTTTAAGGCAGTCGATTGCTCATTGATCTGTTCAGAGTCAGTCTTTGGCAGAGTCGGCCGTGTGTGTCCGGAGACTGCAGGTGATGAAGCAGCTTGACGGCTGCAGCAGATCCGGACTTATCACCACAGTCCAGCACAGAGGATCTCCTCACAGCTTCAGCGTACTAAACGTAATGCGTTCTTCTGGAGTGTTGACAGCGGGTGGCAGCGGCTGGCTCTGGCTAATGGTGGGAGAGGACGTGACTGTTGGAGTCGACAGGTGTGATGAGAGGTCTCATCGATGCAACCCCCACAATCATCCCAGCCAGCAGCCGCTTGCCCCTCATTGTTAGATGTTGACCGTGCCTCGAGAAGAACTTTCGGGCGATCTCCCCCCCCCCCAAGTTTAGCACTCTGGTAAGGGGGCGAATTGTATCGGGCAGCGAATTCCTCAATGTAAACATACACGACGACTTCGGTGTTGGCTTACCGGCCTGCAATGAATCCATCTAGGTGGCGGTATATACTACTCTGCGTTCCGACACCGACTGTCAAATCATTTGTGTCGGCAGTTAGTACCTCACAGCGGAGCCCAGGTCCAGGGGATGATTTTTTGGGATTGGTGCATCCCACACGCCGCCAACCGTGGTCAGAGACTCGGTCAACTTCCTCTTATGTCCACGATATGCTGTTTTCAAATGTTTTTCTGTGGGCTTCATTCCAGGAATATTTTTACCGTAGATTTGGTTTATATCGTGGTTCTATAGCTATTTAAAAGCTCGGTGCTTTCAGAACACAGGAATACCGCAGTAGAAGAGGTTGTGGTGACGCAGTCCACTGTCGTGGAAGCGTGGATGATCCGGTTGACGAGAGGCGCTACCTCAGCACCCCCCTGGGGGGGGGGGGTGCTTATTAAGATCACGGACACAGTTAAGGTGCTGAATTAGCACCCTTCAATTTCAATAAATTCAGTAAATTACAGTTCCAATGGAGCACCAGTGTTACAAAGGATAACCGGTTTTAGGATAGTTTACTTTGTTAATGTTACAAAAATAAAACATTGCGTTTGAAGGATAGCAGTATTCCTCAGTAATAAACTGTATGCAAAGACCACTGTATCGTACACATTATAAATATACAATAATAAAAAGAGGTGTCTGTGAACTTTGTATTCTACTTCTGTAATTAGATGTATTTTAAATGATATATATTATTAGTTAAATAATTGTTCATTTCTTAATCAATTCAAACCCATTATACCTTATACCAAAATTTTCTATTTTTATTCCAATTGTTTAATCATGATTAATTTATATATTATAAGGGTATTAAAATATTAATTATTATTTGTAAAAATAGTACAACTAATAAAATGAGTTATTTGCCACGGTAATGTTTAGCTGCATCTATGTTTTCAATATCGTAAAGAGTAAAAAAAATAATAAAAATAAATAAATTGGGTGGATATGAAAGTAATCCTTCTGATGGCTTGCAAACAACATAAAAACTTATAATTATATACAAGTTAAACAGAACATGTATAATTTAAACTATGTTTTAGCAAGCACATAATGTGTCCTATTGCCTAAAATGTTCGATATATTTTCTAAAAACCTTTCTAAGCATACTAATTAAATCTTTATTACTGTCAGCATTGCATGTATTTGATTGCAAAGGCCAATTAAACTTACATTTCAGCTCATATGTTATTCCTAATTAAACGCATTAATGTAACAGGGATAACATGGAGATAAACATTAATGACTATTAATTTGGAGTCATTTCTTTCAAGATGAAATTCACGAAATGTCTAAACTACGCTCCTATTTCACTTTCAATAAGTGCAGTACGAACTACTCTTGTATTAAAAACCGTTTCTACAAAAAGTAATAACATACCATAACAGCCAATTCTACTACGTTACCTATAAACTGTATAAACTGGTAAACTTGGATGAATCTCCTAATAATATAACTATTAGAATTCTAATGAATTCCCAGAATTCTAAATGTACATTGTACGAAAATAAAAAAGTTTAAAAAGTGTTTAAAAAGGTTTATTATTATATAAATACACGATATAACTAGTAACACTAGGGAAAAACTTCTGTAATCACTAATTCGAGTATCAGTTTTTACTTATCTTTGCTATTTGATTAGGTCTAGTATATTGCGGGAAATGACTATTGGAGTTGGTGGGGCTCCTTTAGTGTCAAAGGTTCTTGCTAGCTTAGACGTAAGGGCGTGTCACCCCCCAGGCTGCTTTGACTGGATACGCTGGTTCAGAGCTGGCTTCCCCTTTTTTTCCGAGGGGACATGATTGAGATTAATGCCCTAAATTCTTCCTGGTGGATCTCGGCATGAGGCTCTTTTTAAGATTTCCTTCTGACTCCTTGCAGGCCACCCCTCTGATATGACAAAAATATGGTAGTTACTTCAAAAAGTAGATTTATAGATGCAGTAATGATGTACCAAGTTTTATTGCTTTACCTGTAATCGTTTGGGAGTTAACAAGCCAGTGCGGGACTTTTTTACACCCTGTTTAGTGTAATCTATGTGAAGTTGCAGTCTCATTGTTTCGTCAGATGCACAATAGAGTGCACTGCGATGTCTAAGACTCGATCTCTAAGCACGGCGGAGCAACGTAGCTATGGTAGGAAGGGTTGGTCAATTTGAATGTTGAATTTACTCCAGTTCACCTTCCTTTTATTAGCTCACTCAAATGTTGTTTCCCAAGGTCTGTCAAGGTCATCTACAGAATAAAATGTTGAAAGACGATGTTGTGCGCCTCCAACTGCAGGAAAAGGTTATATGTAAAAAAACTTTTGGATCTAGAAAGCCGGTCTAGAAGAAACAATCTAATATTTAGAGGGCTTAAATGGACGGAAAAGAGCCCAGATTACAAGCAGGTGGTCCTAAAGTTTTGTAGGGAAATGTTAGGCTGTGGGGATAGACTGTGGGTTAATCGGGCACATCTTCTGGGGAAGGACGGTAGTGCGGTGATAGCTCATCTCCCCGAGGATGCGGATGTCGACTACATCATGTCCCGAATTTCATCCCTGAAGGGAACAGGGTACACTGTGCACAGGGATTTCCCTATGGAGGTGCGTCATAAACGTTCGTGTCTAGCGGCGGTGCGGTCCGAGGTGGAGCGTGTGGCTGGCAGGATGAGGATGCCTTTGGCATTTGATCACCTTACCATTAATAGCACCAGGTTTACATGGGAGGATGGAAAGCTAATGGCAGGACAAAGAGACGGCGCTGACCAGTTAAAGACGCTCTTCAACCACAGCTTTATCGACTTCCTGGATGGGCTGAGAGAGCGGGCTCCAAGACAACAGCGACAGCCGGGAGCTCCAAGACCGGAGAGAGGTGCGAACACGGCAACGACGACTGTGAGAGCAGGTGCCGCGGACCCAGCAGCCGCGGAGACGGGGACGAGCACTGGACCGGCTGCGAACACCACCGAGGGCTGAGGGGACTTTGCCGATCCTGCATCCGGGGGGCTGCCGAGCGTGAGGGAAAAGAGTACTGGTTATAATTTAAGAATAGTCTGCTACAATGTTTGTGGTCTAAAACTTAAGGCAAGTGATGTTTCCTTTATAAATTTTATTAGTGATTATGATATTATTATTTTACTTGAAACGTTTTGTTCTGAACAGGATATCGAATTTATTGTAAGCAAATTTAGAGATTTCAAAATTCAGGTCAGTCCGGCAACAAGATTGGCTAGCTTTGGTAGATTTATTGGTGGGTCTGTATTTTTAATAAATTTAAAATCAGCTTTTGCAAAAAAACATACATTTTATATCAGTAGAATCATTTACATTAATTCAGATAAATGACAGCCATAGAAGCAAAAAAAATCAATTTATTGCCGGTTTATTTAAATTATAATTACTGGAACAGGGACTATACTAGTCTACTGAATTTTTCCGAACGTAATCATATAGACAATTTAGTAATTTTTAGGTGATGTCAATGGAAGAGTTGGTTTTGAGCAAAGTATAACAGAATTAATGTTAAATGAATTGAATGGTAACCTTAGTGTTAATAGAAAATCGAAGGATTCAATTTTGAACGGGAAAGGGAAACGAATATTGGAACTATTCAGTCATTTGGGATTAATTATTTTAAACGGGACGATCTCCAGGAGATCAAAAAGGAGAATACACTTTTGTAGGTGCTATGGGCTGCTCTGTTATTGACTTGGTGGCAGTGTCAATAGACTGTTTTACACCTCGTCCGTGACTTTCAAGTGGTTTCCCACCCCGGTTCTGACCATTTGCCAATCGAAGTAACTGTTGAAGTGAGTGACCTTGCCGTTGAGGGGAGAGGGGAGAGGGAAAGACCGCTACCATTGTTACCTAAATTGAAATGGACAGATAGCGATAATAGAAACATATGTTAATAAAATAAATAGATTATTTATAGATTATGAGTTGAGTAATGACAACCAAGAAAATGTATGTAGGGTAACCGAAAGCATAATTAATGCAGCAAGTTTCAAATTAATACATAATCGGAAGAATTATTTAAAGAAACAAACAGCCTTGGTTTGATTATCAATGTTTAAAATTAAGAAAACGTATATTTCAGTTACTTAATATTTTTCGCAGAACAAACTCTAGCAGCATCAGAATGAAATATTTGGAAGCAAATAAAACTTTACAAAATTTTGTGTAGGGACAAAAAAATTGGATATTATAATAAAGTCGTTCAAAATTTAAACCAAGTCAGAGATACAAGGAACTATTGGCGGGCGATCAATCATTTTAAAAGACATTCTAATAAGGATATAGGGAATATTACACCTGAAGAATGGATAAAGCACTTCGAAAATTTATTGAACCCTCCACTACTAGCCAGTGGTGTCAGCTATGCGGAGCCGGCAGTAGCAGATTATTATTTGGACGCGGAATTCTCTGAAATTGAATTAAAAACTGTATTATTTAAAGCGAAGTCTGGTAAAGCCCCAGGCTTTGACAGAGTTCCCTATGAATTTTTCAAAAATGCTCCAAATTCCTTACTAACCACTTTACTAACAATTTATAAACAAAATTTATAAAGATGGCATTATACCAGAAAGTTTCAAAAAATCCATAGTTTACCCGTTACATAAAAAAGAAAGCCCAAATGTGGCAACAAACTACCGTGGTCTCTCGTTTATTGATTGTATTGCTAAATTGTTTACTGGTATGTTGAATAACAGGTTATATAATTGGATTGAGGAAAAAAAGATTATTACCGAATTTCAAGCTGGTTTTAGAAAGGGTTATTCCACAATTGACAACATATTTAATTTAACATGTATGATAAGTTTAAGTTTATCGATGGATTCAGGAAAATTGTATTGTTTTTTTGTGGACTTCACCTCTGCGTTCGATTTTATCGACAGAAAATCGTTAATATACAAGTTATCGTGTTTGGGAGTATCGACGCGGATGTTACAATCTATAAAACACCTGAACAATGGCACGTCTGCTAGTGTGTGGTGCAGGGAGGGGCTGACTCGTGGTTTTGCCACACAGATGGGCCTCAGACAGGGCTGCATTTTGAGTCCGTTATTATTTTCTCTTTTTATTAACGATTTACCGGATGTTTTGGGAGGAGGATGCAGTTTTGGAGGCAAGCGAGTTAATGTGTTGATGTTCGCGGATGATATTGTACTGATAGCGCCTACAGCCGCGGGCCTCCAGCACATGATCAGCAGATTGGAAACTTATTGCGAAAATTGGAATTTACAGGTAAATTTGAACAAATCAAAAGTTGTTGTTTTTAGGAAAGGGGGTAAACTGGGAGCCAATGACAAATGGTTATACAAAGGTTAAAAGGGTGGAGGTGGTGAATCAGTATAAATATTTGGGAATTAGTCTTAATACAACTTTATCCTGGAAATTACATTTCGAAGAAAAAATCAAAATCGGCAAAATTTGCAATCAGTTCAATTTGGGGGGGATTATTCAAAAATAACAAAGTTCCATTGAGTGGTAAGTACGCGTGTTACAATACGATAGTACGGTCTATTTTGCAACATGCATGAAAATGAAAACGTGTTTCACTACGTTGCGGTCTGCCCGATTTTATCGCATATTAGGAAATATTATCTCGGAAAATGTACATTATCAAAACATGAATATGACTGCTATTTAAACGGAATGGATTGGCAAAGTTTAGGGAAATACATGAAATTAGCTTGGAAGTATAGGTGGGAGCTCGTCAATGAATTTAATTTTTAGTTTCTATGAAATTTATTTCCATTTTATTTATTTGTTTTTTTTCTTCTTTATACATAACATTATATAACTACGTTGAAAATATACCTGTCGAACAAAGTCTCTAAATTTGCAAACATTCAAATTATTTTTGTTAATTATTTTATTTTTTTGCCACTATTACCATATTTTGCGATTTATAAATATGCATGTAAATATAGAAGATCGAAAGTTAATTTTTACACAAAGTTTATTTGTTGTACTTCATATGTGTGTGTGTGTGTGTGTGTGTGTGTGTGTGTGTGTGTGTGTGTGTGTGTGTGTGTGTGTGTGTGTGTGTGTGTGTGTGTGTGTGTGTGTGTGTGTGTGTGTGTGTGTGTGTGTGTGTATTGATTTTGCATTTTACGCAACAGGAGATAAAAATATAACAACTGAACTAATTATAGCAACAAATTACATTGATGTTAATGTTATTACTTTTTTAAGTTTAGATAATACAAATTTTAAAGCTGATTTTTTTTGTTTTTTTGAGCTTTTGTTAGATATGTTTGCTTCTAAAGCAGAATAAATGTGGAAAGTGTATATGTATATATTTATAAATGTAGCGACCAACCAAACAGACGGTTTTATACCATTGTTTTATAGTGCAAATACTATCAGAGGATTATCATGTTACCTTATTTGTAATCGTTTAAATAAAGCACTTTTTCTTCTTCTTCTTCTTCTTCAAGGTCATCTACAATAAGTGTTGAATGCTTAGGTATTTCAAATCGGCTTAGGACAACGACTGGCCAGTTTGCCACCGAGGGTGCGGTACAAAATTTCGCAACGCACCGGTTTATTCGGTAATAATTTGGTCGCCCAAACATGGAAGCAGGCCCTGAGCAAGGCGTAAGCAGCAGCGAGAAAAAGAGTTTATTGTTTCCTCTCTGGTAGACAGTGTGTTAAGTGTGTCAGGCGAGAATGGTGCAGGGGTATTAATTAATGTGACGAGTTCGAGCTTTGCGAAACGGAGCGGTGGCGAGAGAAGGAGCTCTCTGAAAATTTAAATATAATCATTATATCTCAATCGTAAATTTCATTGAAGAAAGATATCATTTTGTCATTCATACTTTCCAGTATAACAAGCAGACGTACAAAATATTTTATCGACCGGTTCTAATCCATTCCATAATATCTCACTTTTAGCTTCGGGATCAGTTAGCCAACCATGTGGTCTCCCAGTTGTGTGCCTTAAACTCGTCTATACTATAGAATGCCTCTAAAAACAACTGTAAACGACTTCGGCGTTGTGGAACTTTTGATTGCTTCCGGCTAACTATTTAAAATTCCCCCTTGAGCAGGCTAAAGTTTATACAATACAGTTCTGTGACTCCCAGACCGGTAGTTTTCCCTAACGTTAGTTACATACGATTGTAAGTCTCTACAACTTATAAGATAGAACGTTGTCTTGGAAAAAAGTGATGTTTCCAAAATACAGAGGCGGCGAAGTGTCAATAATTGAACATTTTTGCACATCTGCCCACAAGATAACACCACAGTAGAGAAGTGGATAGTTGATTACATTTATATGCCGTCAACAGTACCTGAACTGAGTGATATTTGGCAATTTTCCCATAAAATCCCTGAGGCTAGTTTTAAACACAATTTGTCGACATAACAACCCTATGCCTATTCTTGATAGATATGTATGCCAAGGAGTTTCCCTGGCTTGGAAAATATTGGTTATATTAAATTTATAGCTCTTTAAGTTAACTTCACTGAATACGGAATAGTCCGAATTTTTTACAACTCTTACAGGTATTTAAAGAAGGCATAGGTTATTTTGTAATTATGTTTAATTAAGAACTGCTGAAATTACAAATCTTATATTTTTACAGCATGTAAATGAGTTATAGCTTCAGGTAAAGGCATGTGTGTTATTCGTTTAAAGTAAAAGGTTAATAGAAAATGATATTTAGAATCATGTACCTTCCATATATCTTCCAAACTTCTATACAGATTACTAGAATGCATAATTTCCATATATTAAATCTCTGTAATTTCGGTGCAGTGATCAAAAGATTTTCAGAAATGGTAAATAGCTATGAATTATATATAAAAATGTACTTTCCAAACCTAAAATCGCTTACAAAACCTTGAAATATTAACTCTGCTATAGCAAATTATTTATGGTTCTTCACCTATTGAAATTATAATATTTTAATTAAATTAAATCATTATGATTTGATATTCTTGTTATACTGCTTGCTTTCTAATTGATTAAAACTAAAATTAATACTAAAAAATTGCTTAAATATTAGCGCCAATATCAAAGCACCTAGTCAAGCCACCTAATCAAACGACACAAAAGAAGATTTACTCAACTGATATAAAAGGGATGATAACCAAATCGTCTGAAAACTAATTTCTTTTTATATATGTCAATTACCGAACCGTTGTAGACAAATTTAAATGTATGTACTTGCTATCTTGGTTACAATTTTAAAATTCAGTACATCGTTCATTCAACTAAATCAAATGAAACGTAGTCTTAACATTATAATATATTCCCACAAAACTGTATTTCTTTTATAATGGTTCGTTGTAACATTAAATAGTAACGAAAAGTGTGATAATTCTTGTTTTTTAGCGTCATCATGTCAATGAAGATCGTGCAGAAAGTGACGTTTACCTTTTCGGTTTCGACATTTTTCAGGAGAACAATGTAAAGTGTTTTGGTTTTCCTTTCCTATAGGCCTATTATGTACTCAAACAAAGTATTCGAAAAAATATATTAATTTACATATTCAGTGAAAATTAATATACATATCATTTCATTTCATTTCCAGTAGCAGTGACCGAGACGGCTCACCGCCCAGAATGGATATTTTACAGCCCACTGTTGTTCTTCGGCACCCGCAGTCTCGCACGTACAGCCCATAAAACTCGTTATAACCATTAAAACATTAGCTTGACCTCTCTGGTCACTAATAGGTTGTTGTGTCCCTGGTGTCGGCGGGGCGTGACCTGCCGTGGCTGTCGTTCTCGTATATTATTTTATGCCGTGGTGGCGTTGTGAGAAACTAAGGGTTATTGATACAAAAGTTTGAAATAAAATATAAAATTGAACCTTTTTTTAAATATTTACGGTCATGAAGCTTCCATGCTGAAATAGTGAAAAAGCTTTCTTGCAGCCAAACGATTTCACTCAATTTACTGTAAATAATTTATATAAATACAAAGGGTGTAAAATATATTAATAAGACAAATAAATTTAGACTATTTTATACAGTTTCGAATAGGACGACTATTTTATTTGTAACGACGTTTTACTTCCGCTACAGAGAGTTGGTTATACGTTAGTAAACTGCGACACATCAGCTGTCTATGTGGCTACGTTGTTAGGACTATTACAATCAAAGTGCAGCTATTACAACCAAAGGCAACAATCGAGCTATTACATTTTACTACCGAGTTTCCACCTTATAAGCAAAGGCCTTATATAAGTTACGTACTATATAGTGTTGGATTAATACTCCACGAGCCATGAGACGATTTACATTGTATTAAGTATACAGCCTCGGGGTTTATTTAAGAAGTTTATGCCATAGTTTATGACTATAGTTTTGAAATTGAAGTGGGAGGATATCTAGAGCGCTAAAATATGGAATTATAATTCTAAATGTTACATCATCGTCATCTAAACAAACAAAGACAGTTAAAGTGGTAACTTCATCTCCATATCTAGTCTTCCAAATTTCTATATTCTAAGGCATCGCTATGGTGAGACGTAGTGACTTATAGTTTTCAATCTCAGTATTCCTGTAAGAAATGTTCCCTTCAGTTAGAGTATTAGTGCCGAAAACAAAACAATTGCCTGTTCAGGATGTTTCTGAAAAGCGTGTATTGCTTTATCATGATAGAAGGCAGCACAGTTTTGGTTTAGTCCAGGGGTTTTTAACTGGGATAAGCTGTTTGCGAAACGTTTACCCGGTGAAAACGTCACTCTCTATGTTTTATACTTTCTCCAGAAGTAGTTTTTGAGACTGTCTTTCCCACCCCTTTTCAAGTTTTGAATCTGATTTTATTTAATTAGTAAGGCTTCTTTCTGAATGGCGCAATCCAGGTGTTGTCCAATAACATATTGTTATCTGAACAATTAATAATTAAAGTAATTGGAAGTGTTATATGAAAATATATTTTGACATAATTATTATTGCTTAAATTAGAAATCTAGGATGAAATTGTTTATTATGCGTTTAAGTCTCTTAAAAATTCCATCAACTATTGCCAGGTAACAAAATCCTTTTCTTGGTAGGTAACAAAATCTCGGTACACTTCAAATATTTGCTATGTCACGTTCTGAAGCCATTTATTTCTCAAATAAATCTCAAGAAATTTAATGAAATAGACTTGCATAACATTAGTATTTAAAGTTCAAATTATACAAAAAATATACTGCAGGCTACCCAATTAGACGGATGGCTTGAAATGCAGTTTTTATTTAGTTTAGTTATTATTAATTTTAAAAATTCCTCATTTACATAACCAAACATACATAATGAATTGTGATAAGTAACAGTCATTGCTTTACGAGAAAAAACTAACGTACCTCTGGTATAATTTTTAAAATATATCAGAGGAATTAATGATGTGAACTTTTAAGGAACCCAATTATACATCTAATAGAGATATAAATATTCATACCCAGTGCTATTAATACAATTCAATAAATTAGTTTACCCAAAGAATTGGTGGGATATTTAAAAAGTGTGCTTATATCTTAACAGACCTTTTAATTTAATGATATAGAGGGTGTAAAATGTATAACCTATAAATCAACTTTTTGAAGTAAACTTTTTTTGTCATTACAAGGGGATGGTCTGCAAGAGGTCATATGATAATGTAAAATGGGAGCATAGGTCGAGTAACATATCAAATTAAAAGCCTTTATTAATAGAGTATAATGCCGAACATCCGACCTTAAATGGTTCACTCTTAAAAAATTACGCTAGTTTAAATTTTGAAAAATTTAAAATATAGGTCCTGTTCTAGTTGGTTTAATATACTTGTCTTTTCCAATATAGTGGAATATTTCCAGTTTCCCCACGAATGTTTCTTCTTAGACTTCAAATCACCCAAGATATAAAACAAATATGACAATGTAATGTAACAATGATATAAAAAAAACCTTGACGAGGAAATAAAGGTGAACCTCCAAGGCTAAGCCTGTGTGGAGGGGCAATTTATATATATATATATATATAATTTATATATAAAATTTGTATATATAGATATAAGTATATATATATATATATATATATATATATATATATATATACTTTTTTTAATTAAATAGGCTTATAGATTAACACACTTATAAAACAATTTTATTTTGAAAAAAAGAAAAACTGCCAAACTTTTACAAGTATATTGAAATTTATATTGCATTACTCATTATTTCGTTTGTCATTAACAAAGAGCCACTTGGCCTACATAAAAAGATTCGCAAACAATGATTACAATCAGAATTAAAAACAAATACAAGTAAGAACAAATTTCAAGCAAGGCTTAAAGATTTCATACCATGTTCATTTCCTAATTCATTCAAGAAATATTCTACACGCCCTAATAAAATAAGAAACTTCTATTTAGTTTACAAAAATTTAACATTTCTACTGTATTTGATTTTAAAAGGAATTTTATTGAATAGATAAGGTTCTCTAAGCAATTATAAGACTTTTTAAAAGCAGTGCTTGTTGGTCTAGGTAAATTAACGTTTTCTGAACTTCTCAGTTTAGATTTATATTCATTACTCTGATTGTAGCACTGACTTCTTAAAAAAAACTGTTAATACCTTGTAGACGCACAAGTGTCTGAGAGGAAGAGTCTTATAGTAAAAGGAAAATATGGTTCATAACTAGGCTTTTTGGTTACAAGTACCAAATACATATTTTGAGATGTGAAAAGAGTTTTTTATATATATATATATATATATATATATATATATACATATATATAGTACGTTATCTACAGTAAAATGAGTTAGTGCACTCAGCAATAAGAGGGAAGGAAAAGTTAGAATTGGATTAGCTTACCTAGTTACAAGTTAGTTACACACAACACAACACTTGTAATACTTTTCCACAACACAATCACAATATTAGGTTTCAATACAGCCGCTTGTGGCAGATTCAACAAAATATAGGAAAACACAATGCAAATAGTAAATGGATAGTTTAATATTTATGTATGATGAATTGCATTACTGAGTATCCAGAATACAGCCGGCTAATGCACGACTGAGTCCGGCACAGTTTGGATGAACCTCTGTCAAAAGGTAAAACGGAACTTTGCTCTCTGAACAGGTTGGGCAACCAATGGAGATAAAAATCGCTGTTAGCCGGCGTTATTCAAAAATATTTGGATATTCATACAAATTAGTTCTGGTTCACGCCAACAATATTTAAGTAAAATAAATAACAAAGAAAAACACCACAATTGGAGGCTCAATTTTATATAATTATTTAAGTTGCTAGACTTTATATTAAATATATTATTCGTATTACTAATTTATATCAATGGCCACACTACTGGTAATAGTGGTCAGTACATCCCAAAGAAGTTTTTGTGAATTATATTTTGTAAATTATATTATATCCAATAAATTATTATTACTAAAAGCTATAAATGGATAGTAAAGTTAGCAGCTGATAAAGATAAGTGAGATGTTTTGTATTCACAAAATTATGTTTCGTCTTAAAAAATTTAAATTCTTTGGTTTTAAACAATTTAAAACTACTAAACCCAACGTGTAGTTGAAGGTCATTTTGGTACTTATAGTTGTAATGTCTGAACGTGTCTTGGGCCATTTTATTCTGCCTTTCTCCGTTCTTCGATCTTGGTTCTCACTATTTATCGTTCAGTATATAATCTATGGAACCCGTCTTCTGCGGTGTGTAGTACTTTTTAAAGAGTCAGTAAGTTACAACAAACAGGCGGTTGTTAATACTAATGGACATATTGTGTAGTTTGTCTGCATGTAGTTTGACAATAATGCTCTGCATTTGTCACCAAAGTTGTGTTTTTAAATGACCAAATTAGAAATAACAAGAACTGGATGTAGAAAGTACCAGGAGAACAGAGGTTGGTAGGCTGGTAGATGTAATAAAATCTCTCACACGCTGCAGGTGGAGTTGTGGCAACTGGCATTGTTTAGTGACACTAGTCTCCAGTAATAGGAGAGTATAGACTTATAATATACGCATATGAATAGGCTGAACCACACATTTTGTACTTTTATAATGGAATGTATCTATGGTAAAGCTTTGTGAGGAAAATCACACAAGGCTTTATCATTGATGTTGCTGCGGCTTCTACTTAAATGTAATAAAAGTTGTTAGGTTTGTATTTATTAATTCATTCCCATGTGGTATATTTTTACCTGGATGATAATCAAGCTATTTTTTCCTGAAGTTTAAAATACAATTATATCTCGTTTTATTATTATTATTTTCAAAATCTTATGTCGTAGTATAAAACTTACTGCAAATGCAGTTAGGTGCCAAATACTACACTTACAGCATATGAAATCTGTACATTTAATATCAAAATTATTAGAGTAATTTTCTTTTACTAATTAAGATGCATTCAAAATGTTGTGTAGTGCATCGCACGCTGACGTATTATTATTTGACTTACTATGACAAAGAATCATCTCGTATACTTTTTATTTTTCATTATAATAAGTATATTCTGACTGTACTTGGGGGCTACATATTACATGAGTTATCTTTGTAAGACTTCAGTAAATATAAACATAATTTTAACAATCTTATAATTCTTTATCATGGTAAATAACACTTCATGCTAAATAATACAAAATATAAAGTACATATGGGAGACATCCTCATGCGCTAACGTATTTCTAGTGCCTTAATATTCGTCCGTTGTAAATAATAAATATAATAAGTGTTAATAGTGTTAATTATTATTTAACTTAACGACTAGCATTGTTCTTCGGCGTTATTTTGCAAGAAATTGACAGGTTTGAACAGTCAGGTTTGTCATACAAGGAATGTCGACGTTCACATTGTGTAATAGAGCTTGTGTTGGAAATTGAGTGTATGTTTTGGTACAAAACCCTAATAGTCGTAGTTTTTCGTACCGAATCTAGAGAAAGGTGTTGCAAGTATTTGAAAACATTGGAAAGGCCAACAGTATTGTACAGTAATACACGTGGCACGACGTATTGACAACACTATGTTTACATTGTTGTACATACATTGTTTACATGTTTACTTTGCACTGCTGATTTCGCTGATGTAGTGTACATAAACACTGCTGATATGATGTGTATTATAACTGATAATAGAATCTGTAAACATTAATAGTACGTACAACAAGAAGAATGTTAAAACGAATAGAATGCTTTACTGCCAAGGAATGTGTGGGTTTATGGATAAACGCTACATGTAAATCATTTGATGTTGGCTCCTAGTACAATTAGCCTTATTGTATGTGTACAGCTACCATATGAAATATTAAATCAAATTTAGAATAATTTAGGTAACCTAAATCTTAAAAATGTACTATTTGCTACAACTGCTTACTAAAATATACGAAATCTTCCAATTTGACATTACATTCTACGGGTATCATTATGAAGTAATTTTTCATATCTAAAAGTTAGTTATAAATATCATAACCGTATTCATGTTTAAAGAAATTGGTTTCTTTGGAAATTCAGAAATATATATTATAAAACATTAAGCAAGCAGAGTTGATTATAGAGTATTCAGCAAATTTTAAGGTAGTATTTTGAATTTACATATGTGAAATGATGAATTTTCGGAACCCATACAATATTTTTATTAAGTAACTATAAAATAATAATGTTTAATAAACATAGCTGTTACAAATTCAAAATTAACTTTCCCCAAATTTTTCTGTGATTAAACTTATAAACTCTGATTCAAGATTAAACAAAGCAATATTTTCTTATACACTTAATAGTCTCCACATATTTATGTGGTTTCGAAATTTATTTTATTCTAGTGACACATAAATACATTTCACCAGCATTATCAGAGTATTAAATAACCATTTTGTACAGGTGTGATGATCATATGTCATACACGTATATCTGGAAAAGATCCGGATTAGAGACTGCGTAATATAAGACACCATAACTCAGCTAAATTGTTTTAGAGTGTTAGTTTAAAATGTAGACGGTTTGTTGTTGTTTGTAAATAATCTGTGCCAGTGCAAAGGCATGTGTTGGCATGTCATTGGATTACAGCTTATCATGCGGTGTTTGGTCAATACAGTATAATGCTTTTGATAAGTAAAGAAAAATACTTCGAAAGAGATTTCAAAATTCTAACCCCTCTTAAAAATTCGACTAGAGTCAAGATATAGTCAGACATCGACTCGCCATTTCTGATGCAAATTGGTCGTCAAAAAATTATTTGTACTTGTTCCGAATTGAAACATTCTCACTAAGAGTAGTATATATGTAAATTGTAGCCGATAGCAGAATTGTTAAATACTTTACGACCGACAGCATCCGATCGTATGATGCAGCAAAACCGGAATGCTGCACTCCCAATCAGCTGTGAAGAACTGTTTTGAGTTGTAGATGGTTGATTAGAATTTTCCCACGTCCTGTACACTAGTAAATCAGTAACAGGTTAGGTTATGGCTACTTTAGAGGAGAATCAGAGTTATTAAGCTACATATTTTAATTTGATCCATATGAGAATAATTGAACTTCAGAGTGTAAAAGTTGAATGAGTAATGTTGAACCTCACGCCCGAAGTCAGAGAGGAAAGCTTTTTTTTATCAGTACCAATGAAATACACAAATTTCTCTACACCATTCCTCAATACTTTAATGAATATATCCAACAATTTCAGAACATTTGAACTAGATTAGATCAGAGTGGAGAAATACTAAGTCCATAGTAATCTTAGTGAGAGCACTTACGAGGATGATGTAATATGAGAGAGTAATACAATAATTTTGAATTACAAGTAGAATTTTTAGTGTGTATATTGTTTAAATGTCCATTAGTTAAGAGGTTCAAATGTTAAGCAAAACTGGCACTGGCTCGTACTTCGTGTTTGGCGCGCGAAGAAGCATTTCTGGCACGGTTATGGTAGAGTTTGTTTTGTTGTCTGGATAAATAAATATTTACATACTCAGTGTAAGAGGATGACTTTAGTTAAAAATTGTCTACTTTTGGCCATTTTACATAAAGATTTTCCTGTCTAAGCTATTCCCGGAGTCTCTGTAGCGTCTGAATTATTGCCGAGACCATAATAATAAACAGAAAAGTCTTCTTCGGTTAGCGACTACTTCCGCCCATTGAAATGTACTTAAATGATCTAAGGTACTTCCGTTTTTAGGCTACTCTTGGAAACACATTGATGACACTTGGAGATGCCAGATCACGCGAGGCGTTAGTTTTAAAATTAACAGTTCTCCGCGCGCTTCCTTGTGCCTGCAAGACATTTTCACCAAAGATCTAAGATATCACAGCATTTTATTGCCTGATATTTACATGAATACAAAATTTCTTATCCTCTTCTTTAGGGTAACTAGTAGCCTTGATAGTCGCCAAAATAGTCGTACAATTGACACTTGCAAGACGAACAGACGCAACAGTTAACTTTTGATATAGGCCATAGAACAGCGAGAATTTAACAATTTAATCTTAACGCTATTCTTACTATCAGGTACATTTTTCAACATACTTATATTCTTTGACACCTTATTCTTAAAAATTAGTTATATAAGAGGCAACGATCATAGGACCACAAAGTGCACGCAACAAGATTACATAACGCAATTACTATAATTTGACCCACAAACATGAAATATTAAAGATTATTATTTTTATAAGTATATATTTGACATTTTTAAATACTACCTAGTTATTAACTTTACATTTTATTCTTTACAATATTTTAAACATTTATTTATTAATACAGTACAATTAAAAAGCACATTATATTTACAGTTAATATATATCGATCTAATAGTTACGAAGATGAGCCAAAGGACTTGTCACGATAAATGAAAGGTTGGGCAATTCAGAGGTAATTATACGTCTGATTTAAAAAAGAACCATGAACTCAGTTCGGTATTTAGTGTAATGGAGTTTGTATTTTTCCCTATAATGTTCATATTCAACTAACCCGCGCATTTGTGTTTCCTGCCATTTAGCGGACTTCCTACAAACTACATGACTGATCATATTGTTCTCGATCGGCACTGCTTCGTAGCGGATTAGTTTGAACTGCAACTCCATTCATCTCTAGCGAATATTTGTGTCACTGTGTATATGACAATATACTTCATTTTCATCAGTAAGTAACCTGAAACCTCTTTACAGTAACTCCATAACCTTAAAACTCTTCAATACGTCATGGCACAGCTAAATACATTTTAACTCATAGATAACTAAGTATTGTACTTCGGATTTCCAAAGATACACAATATTTAGGCGGGAAGGTTTAGTACTGTAGAGGTTAGAAAGCAAAAAAAAAGATTAATGAAGAGATACAATATATAGTGTAATCTAGGTGATCTGTTGAACAACTGTAAAAATCAGACTACCACTTCACTTACACTACACTATATGTATCGTGTATTCTAGGTGTCTCTGATGACGAAACAATCTAAAGGTTCGTTATAAGCTTTTTCGTTGATGACTTTCTTTCGATCTCTTCAGACGAACATGACTCCAGACTCCAGGAGTCAAGTCTGAGACATCGTCAGATACCAGATGAACGCGAACCCATAGAAAAGAAGATTTTAGGCGCTGACCTTTAACCACCGACAAATTCAAACTCTTACAGATGTTTTAATATTATGGTGATTTGGAAGAAGGGTCAATGTACTGCATAGAGGTTTTACAAGTACGCGGAAAACCAATTGATATTAAACATTATTTTAAATTCTATAAAATGTTATGGAGTAAAAAAGTAATACTAAACAATAGATAGTTCATCGTACTGTCATAAAAGTTTGACAAAGCTAATTTTATGAATACATTTCAGGAATGCAAGTAAAACAAACGAGTGCGAAAATTTGGTAAACTGAAAAATGACATTAATAACTCCCAAGAAATTGGGTTTTGATGAGTATAATCTTGCAACATAACATTTCAGAAAACTATAACACTGACTACCGAATGTACTTAAGAATTATCACATTTTATATTTTCATTAAATGCTTGGGTGTGTTGTTCACCAGAGTGTCTTAAACTCGTAATATTTCATCTACGTAATACAATTCTCTTAAAAGCATGCTACAAAAATATGTTAAGGTGAGTACAAAAATGTAAAAAATAGGTAATGGATTTGTTTACTTCTCAGCTATAGACAGTTGCGGCTCCGGATTCCAAAACTACATTTCACCCTTGAGATAGCGCCTTACAGAAAGAAATTTTACTATCTTTATCGCTCACTACAAATAACACTAAAAGAAATAAATACAAAACCAAAAAGGTGAACAAACAACGCTTCTGAGGTGTTGGGGTGTACACACAGTGTACAAGATACAGAAGTGTTTTTGTTGGGCAAATTTACGATGTGGCTGTGTGTTAATAGTTTAGTTATGTCTCTACGGCTTTATTTACCATAATTGTTTATTCTAAGATTTATATTCATTATAAAGTGGTCTGGTCTGAGAGAGAGGTAAGCATAGACTTTGATTGAGCTTTGATTTAAATCTCAATTAAATAAGTAAATTGAAATAATTTTGAAAATACTAATCAGACTTTTTACCATTTATTATCAGTTACATGAGAGTTTTTTTTTTTTTTAATCTTTTCAATTATAAACATTTTTAACTTTTCATGAAACGTACCAGCACTTAGGTTTAGAATACGTGACTAAATTGGAACAAAATATTTAGTGATATGTTTTACCATAGCAATAGTTATAAAGAAATAGAGGCAGGACGAGGACTACGTTTTGTGGTTTCACATATACCTTAGTATCAGGAGCGCAGAGGTGGATAGAGGTTCGGTTAGCCGAGCTTTGCCGATCTCCACCAATTCGATCAAAATTCGCGGTCTTTTGGTTCCAACAGGTTGGACAACCCTGGAAACAACCAGTCCGCAATAACAAAAAAATCACCTTTCCAGAATGGCGTTTTGACAATAGATATAAATAAACCATTATTTGAGAAATAGAGGCAGGACGGGGACTACGTTTTGCGATTTCACTTATATCTCAGTATCAGGAGCGCAGAGGTGGATAGAGGTTCGGTTAGCGGAGCTTTGGCGATCTCCATCAATTCCATCACAATTGGCGGTCTACTGGTTCGAGCAGGTTCAATAAGCCGTTACACAAACATGTATTAAATAAACCTGTAAAATTTTTAACATTTCCATGTTTATTGCAATTTTTTGGCGAATTGAAAGTTATAATCTGTTTTGAAGACCATTAAAAAAATAAAAAAGGAGTAAGCGTGGAAGTTCTTTATTTTGTGTTCACGAAAAAATCTATTCTAAAAACTTCAGCAGCAACGTATTAAATTAAAGTATGAATATCCTTTTTTTAGTTGAAACTTGTTTTGATAGGAAGTCATTTAGCAGCGTTTATAAGGGAATACAAATACTGAACTCAGTACGCTGGGCCGGATCGGCCTCATTTCTCAGTTTGGCGGAAGCTAGTATATCTAGTTTTCACGTATCATTATAAAACAGTAATATAATAATCTCATAACAACCACAATTATTTGAATTAATATAATTAATTCCAATTCGGCAAAAGAATTGCAAACAAGTGTCATGCATTTCATTTAGCCTATAAATTTCATCATAACAATGTTGCTAAGTAGTACTTAACGTTAATTAACATATTTACCACAAGCGAATCAAAAGATGAATAATTATTGCTCTATTCCAAATCTAACTATTAAGAAAAAAATAAAAAAAAATATATAATGATGGATGATTTATTCTTCTAAAAAATTATTAATTATAATTTATTCCTAACAATGTTATGTAAACCTCGTTTACAGTTGGCTGAACAACACTGTTTCGTTCAACTTCTGTCTCAGTTTTAATTTTGATGAGGTGGTTAATGCAGTTTTTCTCCGTGGCATAAGAGTGGCACACAACTTTTTAAAATTGTACACCTATTAATTTAGTAATATTCGTCTCCTGAATTTCTTATAAGTAAAACTGTTGTGATAATGTTCATTCAATATTTGTCCAGCAAAACTCTAGCATGCAAATATAATAAGGTGGTTGGTATTAATTTTATAGTCGCTATGGATATCGATTGTAATAAAAAGGTTAAACAAAAATATAAGGGAATTCATTACATCATTAGATGCCCTTATACGTTTTCCGCTTGAAATGAAATCTGTAAACTCAGAGTAAGTACTTAGATTATTTTTATCTGAAACGAGATCTTTATACATTATTCAAAATTGATTTTCTTGTAAATATTTCTGACAATATATCAACATAATACATTATCTTTTCTTTTTAATCAGACGTCTGCACTACACTTACTGAGCTACAAATTTATTTAAATTCTTCTGTTTTCTCAACTTCATCACTATTAATTAATAAACGGTGATCATATAAACTTATCCCAGCAGCTTGGTTATTGCTGCCCAATTATTGCCCATAGGAGCACGTACACTATTTCTAAACATAGGTTTTCTGAGGGCCCACTGGAATAGCTTAGCATTGGGGTTATTGTTATTTCCACCTCTTGACATAATATATGAACAAAATACAACTCCCACTGGTTCTCAGAAAACGTGTAGTTTCAAATATAACTTATGATATTCTAAAAATCTTATAAGGAGCATTTTAATCGCATTGGTATTATTTTTGAATTCCAATGCAAATGTTTTTCGTCATCTTAACAACAAGCAATTGATAAAATATTAAAGAATACGTAAGTCGAAATTAAAATGTTCTGGTTTAATTTGGTGTCTTTAAATCATTCCCAATTACATCCCTATTGTTGAAGTTGTCAAAAAGTCAATCTATTTTCCTAGTAAAAGTTATAGTTGATCGACAAACGACAAATGGTCGATCATTTTTGCTTACAAAAGCCTAGTGCGTCAGAAACCTCAGCTCTCAGCGTTTGTACTGCTAATGTTACGTTCATTTTACGGTTTCTATAAAAAATTAAGCTTATTTCAATGTTTAATTGCGAGTTTTTTACTGCTGTTCAATTCTGTAGATACTTAATATGTATGCTATGATGCGAGTTAATTGTACGCATGTCTGCTAAGGTGTTGTGTGCTAGTTTGAGCATTTGGCAAGCATCTAGCGTGACAAATATTTTACGCCCTATCGCTTTAATTTTAAAATATGGTTTTACAGGTAACTTCAACCGAGTTTATTTACATCATAAATATTAGTGCTTGCTTCATCTTTGAGACGTGGTAATGTGTTAATTTCATTATTATTATATACAACTTGTTTATATTGCAAAAATTAACATTAATAATTGATAATAATAATTAATAAGTATCTTTAATAAATCACATGTCCCAATGCCGGCTATATCACTCTGCCACTATCTCAACTGACGTGTTTGTAAATCAGACCGGAGTATCAGGAGCACAGGGAATGTATTAGCAATGTTTGTTGTTGTCTTTACCGGAGTTTGACCGGTTCAAGACTTACAATTTCTGGCCACATGAACATGATTCCATTCTGTTAGATGTTTTTACCTCCATAATATTGTTATTTTATTACTAAACACTTTAATGGAAGCAATTATTGGTCGAGTAATAAAACTGCATAGTTTAGTGGGGTGTAACAACAATGTTATAGATATTGCTTTCATGAAACGTGGATATTAATATTTTTAACGGTCCCTCATATAAATATGGCAGTAAGACAGTATGACAATAAGAAAGATACTTGTTATTATTACGTACTGATAACACTGCAGTGTACCTCCATTATATACAGCATCTTATATTCTGTAAAAAACAATATTGTAAAAATAAGACAAAGATATTTTTCTCTTTGTATAATTGCACTATGATAATATTTCATTCCCTTTAAGAAATTAAATTTCCAATAATTATAAAGGGATGTTATTTAAAGTAAATACAGCATAAGTGGAAAGTCTTTAACTTTCAAAATGTACAAACGTATGAATTTTTCAAATTAATTTCAGTGTTGTTAATGTGTAAAAAGTACAGATAAATTCAACAAAGGAAGAAAATTCAGGTTATTAAAAGGTTATGAAAAAAGTTTATTACATGTAAAGGATTTCGACATAAACCGTCAGACTGCACCAATAACTAAATAAATTGAAAAAAATATTTAGAGGATACGCAAAATATTATTTTCTTTTAGTTATACCCCCATAAACTATGCAGTTTTATCACTAGACAGGAATTGCTTCCATTAAAGTGGTATTTGGTAATAAAATAACAATATTAGGGGCGAACATCATTCCTTCATTAGCTAAACTCAACTTTGATCACTGGTCTTAAGAAAAGACCACTTTCTCTTTCTTTCTTTCTGGACTTTTTCTTTACATTTCTATATTGAATAAAAAACAATCAGATATTTTTGATGTTGATAGGAATCATCTCAAAATAGTACAATGTACTAATTTGACTAATAATAACCAATCGCCTTTCCAATACAATGATATGAAATTAGATCAACTTATGATAATTTATTGTACATTAGACTATTTTTCTACTAATAATTACAAAATATCTTTATACACAATATTGAAAGCAACACAAATAGGTTATTATTTATAACTTATTATTATATGTTACCCGTGTATTGTATTTTCCCAATAAGAGTGCTCCTCCAAGTGACCCATAGCTTTGTAAGCTGATTGACAGGTATTACAATTAACATCTTGTATAGTGTTTAAGTCTATAAAAGAAGTTAGATCTTTTACTACATGAAATATTTTCAAGTAGAAGCATTCTTTGTTATTAGTGTGAACAGCATACACTCTACTAGGAGCAATTATTTTTTTACAGCAGGATACTCCTTCAATGCAATACACGGCTTCCTATGCTGGAATGTTTAGATTGTTTAGTTTGTTAGTTTTACATGTATAATAGTTTGGAATTTTATCGTATGTTCATCTGAGTTTCTTTACCGTCTGTGGAACGTCGACGATATTTAGGATATCCATCGCCGCTAGTAGATGTTCGTGTAATGATTTTGGAACTTTTTGGTGCACTTGCCTTCTCGCAAACATGGAGAATCAAGGCACCGCAAGGACCATACACTAAGTGTTTCGTTACGATTTTGTATAATTCTTGTATACTTGTTTTATGGAAACCGCAGAAATAATGGTGTCCATTTTATCCCGCCTAATTTATTGACTAACCATATCAATAAATAAATATATGGTAAGCCACGTTTTTTGCTATTCAGTGATGTACATATGGCATCGAGATTGACCAAATATATGGACCATGGTTATGAGGTATAGGAGCTTCTGTACTACCAAATGTAATACTCTATCTACTATATCGTATCTGACATGTGGTGTTAAATTAGCTGTGAGGTTTTCTTTCATTTATTCCTAATTTTGGTTAAATGTTACAGTTCTAAAGAGATTGGGTTTACCGTGATATCTGACATAAGTCATTGCGTCTTGTGATTTTCCATATAAATATCGAGGCCCACCTGTGAACGATGACGGTAGTATAACCAACTGTCCAATTTCACAGTTGTGTTCATTCAATTGCAAAGCATCCTGAAGATAGACGTAATTTTCTGATTTTAGTTTTTTTTTTTATTGTTACTTATGTGAGCTATAATCCTGGTGATTCAATTCTGGCATATTGATCAACCAAGTATTGGTTTATCAACATACCAAATATGAATAATGGGTTAAAATTTTTATTTCTTGTCATTAAACGGTAACAATAGATATTCATGAATGAAACCATTCTACGTAAAGGTGCTTCACTCGCCGGGCCCACCTGAAAAACATTAATAGAATATTCGTCTTCCCCCCGACAGATCATCAAAGGATACTGTAAGCTATCATAAGATCTACGCAACCATGATATTGTTTGCAAACTGTCGTCACGGCTGCACAAAACTATATCCCTTTTATCAAATTGTTATCCAGCAGTCAGAACTGCTACTTCATTCGTGAACGGGGTATTTTTGAACGCACACTGGACACAGCAAAAACCGACTCGTTACTTAATTCTCGACAACCTTATGGATGTACAAGTGCGGCACTACACTAACCGCAAATGTCGATATACTGGGGCGCAAGGGTAATTCTATAGGTCTAGTCTACTGTGGGAGATGACTGTTGGAATTGTGGGTTTGTTCCCTAAGAGTCAAATATTCTTGCCAGCTTAGATACAAAGATGTATTTTTCTTTACTATGTTATGTACATACTATATAGGTAATATCTTAACCAATATATTTTGCCGTAGCAAAAAATAATACATAGATTTGGTAGGTAACTACTATTAGACAGAAATAACTGCTAAATTTGACGATCTAAAAGTGTTCTAATGCAGTAACTCTACCAATACTTACCTAATTAAAGAATAGTTAGTCTTGAATTTCGTTATTTTACTGCACAATGAAGTGTGATATAATGTCCGCTCGACCAATCAGAGCACAGAGGACGTTCTTTGATCAAAACGTGAACCAAAATACTCGAGCTTTAAGCTTACTAGGCCTACCTATCTACCAAAATATTGATCGAAATTATTTTGTCAAAGAGTAAGTTGGCCTAAACTTTAAATATCTTAATCCACCGGTATGAGTAGGTTATTGATATAAATAGCTTCGGAAATGCTAATAAAAATTTAAAATATTAAAGGAAAAAATTGTCATAGTGGGTTTTTTTTGGAGATAGATATAAGCCACCGCGGACCATATTGTAGGCCTTTTTGAGAAGGACAAATCCATAGTAATTTGCATAACTTTAATATGAGGTTTATTTAGCTAATATTAACGATGAAAGTGGTCAAAAATATCAATTTTCGTACTATATAAACCTCTCTCTACTATCTCGTATGTTTAAAATATCGATGTATTATAAATAGCAACTTGCACTAGTATCAAAATGTCACGCAAACAGACCCAAACACACAAAAGCGACTTTAATATATACTATGTACTGATTTACACTATTTGTTACTTTATTTATTGTTTATTAGTTTACTATTAAAGATTAGTTGTTATAGTTAAATTTTATAATATTGTAAGGAAATAAAATTTTTCCACATAATTTTAGAGTGTAAAGTAAGTTTGAATATGCTAAAAAATATTATTGAAATAGTATTGTAATATTAAATTACTAATGCAAGTAAAATTGTTTAATAGCACGATCTTGGTATAGTTGGGTTGACTTATTTTAACGGCATGAGGAGTGTGTCCTAGTGGCGATAATTAAATGACATGGTCACCAAACAGTTTGGGTAACTTATATGTTAACGGTTCACAGTTTGTGTTCTCGTAATGATGTTTAAATATCTTTGTCATCAGATAGCGTCTATTCCTCATTTTAACGGCATGAGGAGTGTGTCCTAGTGGCGATAATTAAATAACATCGTCACCAAACAGTTTGGGTAACTTATATGTTAACGGTTCACAGTTTGTGTTCTCGTAAGGATGTTTAAATATCTTTGTCATCAGATAGCGTCTATTCCTCATGTTAACGGTGTAAAGAGTGTGTCCTAGTGGCGATAATTAAATGACATGGTCACCAAACAGTTTGGGTAACTTATGTTAACGGTTCGCAGTGTGTGTTCTCGTAAGGATGTTTAAATATCTTTGTCATCAGATAGCGTCTATTCCTCATGTTAACGGTGTGAAGAGTGTGTCCTAGTGGCGATAATTAAATGACATGGTCACCAAACAGTTTGGGTTACTTATGTTAACGGTTCGCAGTGTGTGTTCTCGTAAGGATGTTTAAATATCTTTGTCATCAGATAGCGTCTATTCCTCATTTTAACGGCATGAGGAGTTTGTCCTAGTGGCGATAATTAAATAACATCGTCACCAAACAGTTTGGGTAACTTATATGTTAACGGTTAACAGTTTGTGTTCTCGTAAGGATGTTTAAATATCTTTGTCATCAGATAGCGTCTATTCCTCATTTTAACGGCATGAGGAGTCTGTTCTAGTGGCGATAATTAAATAACATCGTCACTAAACAGTTTGGGTAACTTATATGTTAACGGTTCACAGTTTGTGTTCTCGTAATGATGTTTAAGTATCGTTGTCCTCAGACAGCGTCTATTCCTCATTTTAACGGCATGAGGAGTGTGTCCTAGTGGCGATAATTAAATGACATGGTCACCAAACAGTTTGGGTAACTTATATGTTAACGGTTCACAGTTTGTGTTCTCGTAAGGATGTTTAAATATCTTTGTCATCAGATAGCGTCTATTACTCATTTTAACGGCATGAGGAGTGTGTCCTAGTGGCGGTAATTAAATAACATCGTCACCAAACAGTTTGGGTAACTTATATGTTAACGGTTCACAGTTTGTGTTCTCGTAATGATGTTTAAGTATCGTTGTCCTCAGACAGCGTCTATTCCTTATGTTAACGGTGTGAAGAGTGTGTCCTAGTGGCGATAATTAAATAACATCGTCACCAAACAGTTTGGGTAACTTATATGTTAACGGTTCACAGTTTGTGTTCTCGTCAGGATGTTTAAATATCTTTGTCATCAGATAGCGTCTATTCCTCATTTTAACGGCATGAGGAGTGTGTTCTAGTGGCGATAATTAAATGACATGGTCACCAAACAGTTTGGGTAACTTATATGTTAACGGTTCACAGTTTGTGTTCTCGTAAGGATGTTTAAATATCTTTGTCATCAGATAGCGTCTATTCCTCATTTTAACGGCATGAGGAGTGTGTCCTAGTGGCGATAATTAAATAACATCGTCACCAAACAGTTTGGGTAACTTATATGTTAACGGTTCACAGTTTGTGTTCTCGTAATGATGTTTAAATATCTTTGTCATCAGATAGCGTCTATTCCTCATTTTAACGGCATGAGGAGTGTGTCCTAGTGGCGATAATTAAATAACATCGTCACCAAACAGTTTGGGTAACTTATATGTTAACGGTTCACAGTTTGTGTTCTCGTAAGGATGTTTAAATATCTTTGTCATCAGATAGCGTCTATTCCTCATTTTAACGACATGAGGAGTGTGTTCTAGTGGCGATAATTAAATAACATCGTCACCAAACAGTTTGGGTAACTTATATGTTAACGGTTCACAGTTTGTGTTCTCGTAAGGATGTTTAAATATCTTTGTCATCAGATAGCGTCTATTCCTCATTTTAACGGCATGAGGAGTGTGTCCTAGTGGCGGTAATTAAATAACATCGTCACCAAACAGTTTGGGTAACTTATATGTTAACGGTTCACAGTTTGTGTTCTCGTAAGGATGTTTAAATATCTTTGTCATCAGATAGCGTCTATTCCTCATTTTAACGGCATGAGGAGTGTGTCCTAGTGGCGATAATGAAATAACATCGTCACCAAACAGTTTGGGTAACTTATATGTTAACGGTTCACAGTTTGTGTTCTCGTAATGATGTTTAAGTATCGTTGTCCTCAGACAGCGTCTATTCCTTATGTTAACGGTGTGAAGAGTGTGTCCTAGTGGCGATAATTAAATAACATCGTCACCAAACAGTTTGGGTAACTTATATGTTAACGGTTCACAGTTTGTGTTCTCGTAAGGATGTTTAAGTATCGTGGTCCTCAGACAGCGTCTATTCCTCATTTTAAACGACATGAGGAGTGTGTTCTAGTGGCGATAATTAAATAACATCGTCACCAAACAGTTTGGGTAACTTATATGTTAACGGTTCACAGTTTGTGTTCTCGTAAGGATGTTTAAATATCTTTGTCATCAGATAGCGTCTATTCCTCATTTTAACGGCATGAGGAGTGTGTCCTAGTGGCGGTAATTAAATAACATCGTCACCAAACAGTTTGGGTAACTTATATGTTAACGGTTCACAGTTTGTGTTCTCGTAAGGATGTTTAAATATCTTTGTCATCAGATAGCGTCTATTCCTCATTTTAACGGCATGAGGAGTGTGTCCTAGTGGCGATAATGAAATAACATCGTCACCAAACAGTTTGGGTAACTTATATGTTAACGGTTCACAGTTTGTGTTCTCGTAATGATGTTTAAGTATCGTTGTCCTCAGACAGCGTCTATTCCTTATGTTAACGGTGTGAAGAGTGTGTCCTAGTGGCGATAATTAAATAACATCGTCACCAAACAGTTTGGGTAACTTATATGTTAACGGTTCACAGTTTGTGTTCTCGTAAGGATGTTTAAGTATCGTGGTCCTCAGACAGCGTCTATTCCTCATTTTAACGGCATGAGGAGTGTGTCCTAGTGGCGATAATTAAATGACATGTTCACCAAACAGTTTGGGTAACTTATATGTTAACGGTTCACAGTTTGTGTTCTCGTAAGGATGTTTAAATATCTTTGTCATCAGATAGCGTCTATTCCTCATTTTAACGGCATGAGGAGTGTGTCCTAGTGGCGATAATTAAATAACATCGTCACCAAACAGTTTGGGTAACTTATATGTTAACGGTTCACAGTTTGTGTTCTCGTCAGGATGTTTAAATATCTTTGTCATCAGATAGCGTCTATTCCTCATTTTAACGGCATGAGGAGTGTGTTCTAGTGGCGATAATTAAATAACATCGTCACCAAACAGTTTGGGTAACTTATATGTTAACGGTTCACAGTTTGTGTTCTCGTAATGATGTTTAAGTATCGTTGTCCTCAGACAGCGTCTATTCCTTATGTTAACGGTGTGAAGAGTGTGTCCTAGTGGCGATAATTAAATAACATCGTCACCAAACAGTTTGGGTAACTTATATGTTAACGGTTCACAGTTTGTGTTCTCGTCAGGATGTTTAAATATCTTTGTCATCAGATAGCGTCTATTCCTCATTTTAACGGCATGAGGAGTGTGTTCTAGTGGCGATAATTAAATGACATGGTCACCAAACAGTTTGGGTAACTTATATGTTAACGGTTCACAGTTTGTGTTCTCGTAAGGATGTTTAAATATCTTTGTCATCAGATAGCGTCTATTCCTCATTTTAACGGCATGAGGAGTGTGTCCTAGTGGCGATAATTAAATAACATCGTCACCAAACAGTTTGGGTAACTTATATGTTAACGGTTCACAGTTTGTGTTCTCGTAATGATGTTTAAATATCTTTGTCATCAGATAGCGTCTATTCCTCATTTTAACGGCATGAGGAGTGTGTCCTAGTGGCGATAATTAAATAACATCGTCACCAAACAGTTTGGGTAACTTATATGTTAACGGTTCACAGTTTGTGTTCTCGTAATGATGTTTAAGTATCGTTGTCCTCAGACAGCGTCTATTCCTCATTTTAACGGCATGAGGAGTGTGTCCTAGTGGCGATAATTAAATAACATCGTCACCAAACAGTTTGGGTAACTTATATGTTAACGGTTCACAGTTTGTGTTCTCGTAATGATGTTTAAATATCTTTGTCATCAGATAGCGTCTATTCCTCATTTTAACGGCATGAGGAGTGTGTCCTAGTGGCGATAATTAAATAACATCGTCACCAAACAGTTTGGGTAACTTATATGTTAACGGTTCACAGTTTGTGTTCTCGTAATGATGTTTAAGTATCGTTGTCCTCAGACAGCGTCTATTCCTTATGTTAACGGTTCTTAGTGTGTCTTGATGAGAAATGTTTAATATTATAATCCTCATATACTATGGTATGGCTAAATGTAACAGCCCTTGCTACGTTGGTTCATTCTTATAGTCTCAAATATTATGCAACGGCCAATTGTATACATAGGTATCAGTAGCGTAGAAAAGGAGGGCAATTTTCGTGCGTTGCTCGGGTACAGATCATTCTAACGGTCGGAAAATGCACTGGAAAAACTCTACTGATTGGAAGTTCGGCTACTTTGGATTTCATTGATTGAGGTATTTATGAATGAGTTATAATGACGATTTTTTGTATCATTACACTGTAGATGAGTATATAATTATTGGAAAAAATAAAAAAATCACTTTCGGTCGGAAATAAAATACACCTGAAAAACTCTGATGATTAGAACTTCAACTACTTCGGACTTCAGTTATTGAGGTAAACGCGGTATTTTTTATTGAGTAGGACGATGATTTTTGTTATCATTAAACTGTACTCGACTACCTATATAATTATCGAGAATAAAATCACTTTCGGTCGGTAAATACAGAAGAAAAGCTCTCTACAGATTCAAGTTTTGATGATTTTGGATTTCACTGGTTGAGTGGTTGAGGTAAAGTGGTACTTATAATTATGTTAGGACATTGATTTTAGGTATTAATTCAACGCCGACTAATAAATATATAATTATCGAGAAAAAAACTAAAATAATCACTTCCGATAGAAATATACTAAGGAAAATGAAATAATACTTCATTCAGTGAAATCCAAAGTAGTTGGAACTAATTGTCGGTAGAGTTTTCCCGGTGTATTATCGGACCGGAAGTAATTTTTTCAATTTTTCTTCGATAATATATAGTTATTAGTCAGCGTTCAATTGATACTTAAAATCAATGTTCTAACATAATTCTAAGTACCACTTTTATCTCAACGGCTCAACCAGTGAAATCCAAAATCGTCAAATCTGAATCAGTAGAGCTTTCCTCGGTATTTTCCGACCGGAAGTGATTTTATTGTTTTGTTTCTCGATAATTATATATGTATTAGTCGACGTTGTATCCTAAAATAAACGTCCTAACATTTATAAGTACCACTTTTACCTCAACCACTCAACCAGTGAAATCCAAAATCGTCAAAACTTGAATCTGTAGAGAGCTTTTCTTCGGTATTTACCGACCGGTAGTGATTTTTTTCTTGATAATTATATAGGTACATTGTACAGTTTAATGATAACAAAAATAGTCGTCCTTACTCAGTCGAAAATACCACATTTACCTCAATCACTGAAGTCCAAATTAGTTGAAGTTCTAATCAGTAGAGTTTTTCAAGTGTATTTTCCGACCGAAAGTGATTTTTTTATATTTTTTCGATAATTATATACACGTCTACAGTTTAATGACACCTAAAATCAACGTCGTAACTTAATTATAAGCGGTCATTTTACGTCCCCAAGACGAATTTGAACGAAGTGGTCGCTAATTTAAACTGTTCGCCGTGTTACGGTTCAGGTTACTTTGCGACGTCACGTGACCGCGCCCTATAGAAATACCGTGATTACACTACATTATCCGAAAGGCCGAGCCCTAAAGTATCGTTTGATATTTTATAATTTAAACGAAAGGACAATTATATTTTTAACAACGGTCACTTTAATCAATAAAATCAATAAATTTAATGTTTGTAGACAAGAGTAATGATAACTCTCATCTTTTCTCCTGCTCCATGCTTCATTTTTTAATATGTCTTAAAATTTCCGGACCCCCTGGACCTCCCCTTCGCTACGCCACTGATAGGTATTCATTGTTTACCATATAAAATGAAATACACACAAAAGAATAAAAACCGAAAATATCATATTTATTTTTACAGGATAATTTAAATATATTGGATAGGAGTACCCTTCACCACGTATCTAGTAAGGGCTTCACTGTGATTGCGTGCACAATTTCAAGTTTATAACTAATTTCATTCTTGAGATGTCCTGCGGACAGATAGACAGACAGAGAATTATGTAGAAAAGAAATTGTTACATCAATGTGAATCGGAAGTGATAAATTGCGCCCACCTACTATTTGATAGTTTTACATGGTGTTCAGCCAAAACCCATGGTTGGACATGCACCAATGGACAATTTTATGGGGCTTGTTTCTAGTTTGTGATTATTGTCAGTTTTGTTTTCCCTGATAAGAAAATATAAAGATACATAGGTTTAAAATTATCATTTTTAATCAGTAACACGTTCTTGTGCTGTTTTATGGGGTCTTTGAGTAAATAATATATTATAGTTCATAAAACGTTATATACAGTTCATAAAAAATAGATTCCGATATTTATATGAAAAGTAATCATGTTCTACTTCAACAAATTAATTAGCACAAACGCTAGGAAAATATGATTTTCCCTGAAATACACTACAGTGTATTACTGTAACAAAGAATACATGAACGAATTGAATTCTATAATGGTTACTGAGTCGTTCCGCTTTTAGATGTGTTGTTATATGGACATAACTTAAAAATTGAATACCATATTTTGAATTTTTTTTTAAGTAGCATAAGCGTATTGCACTACTCGTCTGTGTAATAGTGGTGATCCAATGTCAATACTATATATTACAGTTTGCTTTTCTAAAGTAGATCTCTGACGCTAAATATCTCACTTCAAAAGTGCACCATATTTCACCACCATGTGCACCATGTTTCACATATATCACCTAGCAAATACGTTTTTGTGTTTGTGTAGAATTCATCCATGTATTTGAGTAAATGAAAAATAGTTTTTAATTAACTAAAAATGTGGAGAAGAAACAGTGTTCTGTTTCTCCACTTTAACTCATCATTATGCAAAAAAATAAGGACAGTAAAAAAGGAGATACAAAAAATTCGATTTCTAAGTTAATAGTTAAAGGTGTAATTGTTTTATTGCAAATCCTTCCTAAATTGTTTATTAGCTATTATTTTGAGATTATGAAAATGCTGTAAGATACTCTACGTACTGGTCGTGAATACTGATTAGGATTCTTATTAATTAAATTTTAAAACCATCCCACAATATGGGATATTTCAAAAGAGTTCTTGATAATTACAAGAGTTGAGCAGTCACTGCTTCCTGGGCTTGAAAGTAAAGTCTATGTCTTCAGGCGACTATTGTCGCCAAGCGTCTCGTTCCTCAGATGTCTGCGAAATTGACATAATACAAATAAGTTACCCAGATTGTTCATATATATTTTTAGTTTAGTGATATTAGTCATTTTAAAGCACTGATTAGATGTGAGGTCAACATCACAGCATGAGAATTATTTAGATTATCCACATTAAATAAAGACAAATATGTGTTTGAAATAAGTATGGTTTGTTCTTCGTTATTTCCTCTTAGTTTCTATAAGACTATCGTTAATTCTTATCAAAAATATCTGTGTTCTTGAAGTGTATTCACGCAATGATCCATCTACACAGTAGCTCTTTTAAATCACACATCAACTCTTTCATTCACAGGCTTTCAAGAAATGTAGTGCCAGTATCACTAAACAGAGTACTGAGGGTACTTACATATGCCACATACCACCACATACACTGTGAGTACGGTGGGCACAGAACGTCTTCAAAGTAGGGCGCAACACAAGATAGAGTTGCTCACTCTGTCCCAACGTTATTGGTGTTCTCTTCTCTCCTGATACTTGAGACCTTCATCAATAACATTTTCAGACACTGCTACGTCATCTCCCCTTCCCCTCCTCTCACGGAGTAGTAAGACTAGCATCATCCAAGCACAGAGTAATAAGGTATATACAGAGTGCTCGCGCCATAGGGAAAATTGACTCGGCCAGAGCGGCGACGACAGGGGAGGTGGCAACTCGCGGACCTTCTCGCTCGAGCCCTGTGTTGCCACTTCGTGCGCGCTCTGTACTGTAGTATAGAAAGAATCTGAGTCGGTCGGCCCGGCACGTTACGTTACTGTTACGTTACGTTACTACTCAGCGTTGCTTCCCGCCTGTTTTGTTCTGCAGTCATATGCACCTATTTAATTTGCTTTACAACAACTAAAATTGCGCTTTAGTGAGTAGTAAACTAATTAATTATTAAAAACGGGAAATTACATACAGGAGCAGTAATGGAAGAAAAACATAAAATTCAACAAAGAGTTTACAGTGTTTGATGTCAGTAGCTGTGTTTAGAACAATTATTTCACAAATAATAAAATGTCCTTCATAAAATTGTACATTCAAAATACTATTTGTTTCCTATAAAAATACAATGTTTAGAATTATTGTCAGCAGATTTATCATGTATGCCCTTTTCACGAGAATACGATTATTTAATAAATATTATACATTAAGTAGTAAGCATTTAACAGTTAAAATGTGGTATTTTAAGTCATGTAAGACTAGAAACTCTATTTAGAGGAAATTACGTAATTTCACACAAATAACTTAACATCAAATCGAACATAGTTAGAATAAAAATACACAAAGGAATCCAAAGCAAGATGTAAATACAGCTATCAAATACAAAATTTCAATAATAACAACGATTGCAACATTGAAAACAAAAAGAAATATAATACAATGTGATCTGTTAATGTTACAATTAAGATTCAGTGTCTACTTTAAACCGATGAATCGTTGCACAAATTTCTATTGATGGTCGATAAAAAAATAATATCCTATTATAGTAAACTATAAACAGCCAAATAAATTATTGTAAAACCAAATTGTGGATCTGAGTAAAACATCAAACAAGATTCAGGTGTAACAAAAATGCACTAAAACAGTTCAGAGTTCGCGTTAGGTCAAAATAAAATATTAAATTTACTATAAAAATATGTTAGGAACCGCTCCACTTGCCAGGTATCCACCTTCTTTCTCTAGAACTTTTAAACGGTTTGACCGATTGACTTAACAATTAATGTTAGAAGTGTAAATAAAGAAATGTTAATTTTCTGGATATCAGCTCACTTTAAATAACTGTCCAGCTTCTGGATTCTTAAGTTTATGGACATAAGATTTTCCCTGACTTTTTATAATTCTTTTACATTTCCCCTGACTTTTCACCTGTTTGGAAACACTTCCCTGACTTTCCAGGTCTGTGGGATTCTTGTAGTGGTCCAAAAGTTCGGTTTAAGTAATAACTACTAATGATGAGAGCGTTTGCGGAGTACTCGTATTTATGGAAACTTTTTTTTCTTGTGAGACATGAACTAAAATTTACACATATTTACATATTTACACCCTTTTTTATCCCTACGTTTACAATAATACCCTGTATAATTACGCCGTTTTTGAACAATTTAAATATAAAATACTGCTAATTAATGGTATGCTTAAGTAGAAAAAGTGTTGAAACTGGAAACTATGCGATGACATTAACGTTCTAATATTGGAAAATAGATGTGAGTTTACAAAAACATTACAACTAATATTCTTAAAACTAACACATACCAGGCAAAAATATATTACTAGTTACTTCCAAATTCTGAAAATGCTGTAAGATTTATACATGTTTAAACACTTTAAGTTTGTCTAGAGCACCCTTTTTTGTAGAATGATCTGACCACTTGCACTGCTTATGAACTGAAATTTGAAAAAAATGACTTCATCACAAAGTCACTATGCTGACACGCACTGCACATTATAGAGTCAAATGAAACCACTTTGTCTGTTATGTTTACTAGTCTTCGAACAAGATTTAACTTATGAGCCGATTTAGGGTATTTCATCTCAAAAACCTTAAATGCAGCATCGACAACGTGCATAAGGCTATCTGATGGTACCAACAGTCCACTTGTTTCATCAATTTTTATTGTAATAAAGGATTTGTTGAGAATCAAGAGTTCCACTGGTAATATAGACCTCTAATCATAAAGACTGAAGCCTGACTACCCATTGCTGGTTTTCTTTTCTTTCCTCCTATATCTTCGAATCCTTCTATCAAATCATATCTGGGAGAATATTCCAAAGTCCTTTTTATTGACATTTCGTCAAACATGAGAACGCAGGCTTTCTCCATATCTGACATGGTAGAGGCTTTTGTTTTAATTTTTGATATTAAACTTTTGTTAAGGCCAGTCCGGAACATCTCATTACTCGAAAGCCACTTCCTTACAGTGGACATGCCTGGAAGAACGATATTTTTTAGTAAATATCTGTACGTTGAAGGACTCTTTAAGAAAAGAGCTGAGGAAAATTTTCTTTCGTCTTTCGTCCAGGGTTGCCTTTTTCTTTTAAACTGCATGTTGCACAGCACTGCTGCATCTTTACTTTTAAATTCTTTTATCCTTCTTTCTTCAAATTTTCTATTTTTTTAGTATTCATTAATTTTCATTTCAACCGAGAAATAGTGGATCTCTTGGTAGCCAAGTCTATATCCTTAGATTTCAATTTACGCTCAAGAGTTGTCTTAACATTAGTTCCAAATAACGATCTTTTGGCTTTTATAAAATTGCTGCGATGTAAAGGTGACGCGGTTTGAATCCAATGTCCGTCCGAATTAATGAACAACCAAATACCGTTAACCACGTTTATACCAAACAATGGAATGTAAATTGTGTGCTGTAGTAAGATAGTTGCATAGCCGTAATTAATTACCATACACCCGACCATACTTTTTTTTTAATCGAGCAAAACTGTTTCGAGTTGAGGTAACATTTTAAATTTATGACTTTCCTACATCAGGTTATGATTCGATCGACCGAAAAATTAATATTCCGGATGCTAACTTCATTTGGCTAGTAAAAGAACATATAGTACAAATCAACAACTTGACAGTCAAATAATGAAAAAATAAACTTGACCAAAATTTTTCTAGAAGATTTCTTGAAAAATAATATAACTGTGAAATTCAAACGTCAAATAACAGAATTTTTTAACACTTGCGTATCTTCTCCAGTTACAACTTTCTGTTTTAATAAATGCTATGTTATACTACACGGAAGTCATAATAACCATTTAATAAAAAATAGTAACATATTACTAAAACATACCTCTTACTTACTAATACTAACACGCACTCTTATATTGTTTTACATTATGAAGTTGAAATAATAACAAGTAATTAATAACGATAACACTTGTAGTGAATATTGTCTATACCTCGTTTGTTATATATACAGTGTCAGATTCTTCTCGCATTGAATTAATAAATAATACATTTTCTCGTTACTGATTTTTCTATCTCAGTATATATCAATGTCATATTTAATGTTTAGGTCAGTGCTCCAAAAGCTGTAACTAATCCAGGACTACTTAAGAAAAGCAATGTAGTCTTAACTTTGTACCTACGATGCTATAATTTCTAATTAATGATTTAATTCACAGAAAATACAGTACTATTGTTTGAGACCATTCATTATTTCTGTATAAATCTTAGAGTTGCCAATTTAGAAATAACCAATACTGTAACGGGTCTGTCAGTTTATCGAATGTTGTGCAATATAACTCTATGCGGCTTCTCTCATTACATTTATGCCAAGGAACTTTAATTTGAAAGGCTGTTACTGATATTTCAGTTGCTTATCCGAAGGCACACTGAGCTGAGCGCGACAGATTGGGACACAGGGATACTGGCCCGCTTCATCGCTCCCCCCCTCCCACCCACTCCACACCCGCCGCGCCGCGCCGCCCGTCGGGGCACGATATGGCAACGCCCGCTGGGACACAAGCTCACGTCGCGCTCTAAAGCGGACAGTTCACAAAACAGCCCAAAATTTGTTAACACATGAAAGCATGGGCGCGAGCACTCTGTATATACCTTATTACTCTGTGATCCAAGTCTTCTGTCAACCCTTTTACTCCTGATACTCTGTCCGTTTGGGTTATTTTGTAGTTTGCGTAAAGAACCGCCATTCCTGCAGTCTCATTGATACGCAGTTTCTCAAATAGACATTTAGACTCGCTTGTCCCTTGAGCAGCTTGGGAGCCTCAGGTTATATAACGTTGTATTCCGTAGATGTTTTATCATCGTAAGCTCCGATAAGGAACCTGTTTATCGCCATCCAACATGATAATTTATGGAACTATTTTGTCAACACTTTTGCTATTTGTTATAACACCAGATTGATAATATTCCACTGCTGGTTAGAAATAACATTGCAATTATTTAGTACATGTTTATAATAACTGTTTCTTGCATGGCCGGTATCTAATTTTAGTTGCTGACAAAACTTTAAGTTTAAATTAAATGTATGTTCTTCTTATTATAATAATTGTGTGTAATTTTACTCTCTCTTTAATAGTATTTAATAGTTTATTTTTAATATATTTTTATAAATTATTTATTTAGTCATTGCTATAAATCAAGGACGTCAACTATTTGTTTAGTCAATTAATTCTTGGTATGAATGTTACCGAATTAACATATATTGTATGGAAAATTATAAAAAATATAAATGACGTTGAAAAATGTATTTCCAAATTGCTATTTTATCGTAGTCAAAACATTTCAGTGGTGAATTTTCAATATATTTTTCTTTACATACTTGTATATTAACTTTAAACCTAACAAACAGCAGTCGTGATCCCACATCAATATACATACTACCAAAATCGTTGCCGATCCACCCGTTGTATAAGGTTGACAAGAATATTTACATACGTATCAACTTGTTCCCTAACATCGCTAAAGTCTTAGATTGTCATTACAATAATGATAATCAGCTAATACAATACAATATTTGAATCCTAACTATTACTTATTATTAATCATTCGACACTAGTTTGTACAGCAGTATCAGAATTTGTACCAAACCCAGTAAACAGTTATTAACAAAAACAAAATGGCCGGGCCAGCGACGTGACCACCTTGTTGGAATTTCCTGCCGTGGTAGGATTTTATGAAAATGATTATATTCCGCGATGTAATACATTTTATTACTAACTAGTTGTTACTCGTGGCTTCAGACGCAATTTTCAAAAACGAAGTTCTTATATTACTTAGTCAAAGCTCGTATGATGTAACATGATGGATTTATATGAAATTTTTAAAAACGTAAGTAGGCATACATACATCATGTATGTACCTGTTTTTTCCTGTTCATGTTTAAGAGTATCAAAGTTTAAAAGACTCTTATATAATGAGTGCACGTTTATTAGCATTACCGGATCGAATTAATTATATTTCCTAAGTCTGCCTTGTTACCCTCTTAAAAATTACAAATACATAGGTTTGGAAACTTACTTGGGTCAGCCTTTACTTCAATCCTTGTTATGTTCTTCCGATGAAAGATATTTCCAGTTCTATAGTAGAGTTATCCTTGTTGACCCGATGAAGAAAATATACATACATGCGTAAGCCTATTCATATCTAGGAATAAATCGTATTTCAAATGAAATTAACATTTATTCCTTTTAACAAATGCACACCTTAAAAAAAATACAAATTGAAATATAGGAATAATCCTCGCAAAGACTGTAGTTCTGTGAGCGGGGAGAGTTCATACTTTTACATTTACTTCTGGTATTAGAGGGAAATCCTTAATGAGTCCTTGCAACTTTCCAAAATAAATGTTTATAAGGTTTTGGAAGGAAGTATTTTTGCTTTTCGTACTCAGTAGTCTGGAAAGAATTGATCGTTGAAATATGCTAGTGCACATTTCTCTATTTTCTATTAAGCCCGTGTTAAAATGCCACCTGTCACATCATAGTGTCAAGGCCCACCAGTTTGGAGTACCAGACGTGAAACGTCTACTGATTTGCTCATCAATGTTTGTTTTAAAACATGGTTTTAAATACCATTACAATTAATTATATGTTTTTAAAATCGTCAATGGTACAATTTTGAGGAAAAGTGAGATATTAACTTTGTATTTGCTACCTAATTTACACTAGTGATAAAGCAATGTACAATTAATATTTAATACATTTTAAATGTAAACAGATGTTTCATCTTATTTATCGAACTAAATCTAGAACAGCTACTGGTTGTATGTTTAATCTGCATTAAGAAACACAAATACTACCGGTACCATTTTTCATAGTTCTAAAATATTCCAGGTACGGTAATTTATTATAGTTCTTTTCTTATAAACATTCCTCGGATTTTATGGAATATTTTACAAAGAATATTAGCCGAATTGGTCCGTACGTGTTTGAGATTAGTGCTTAGCAACATATTTTTTATTACTTTTTATTGATAAGACTAGCAGTTACCCGCAGCTTCCCCTGGAATTCCGCAGGCTCTGCACGTGTATGAGAACTTCTGGTTCAGGCGAATTATATTTTCTACGTCAATTTTGAGTTTGCCTTGTTACCATGATCACGAAAATCTATCGAACAGTATATATTTTATTGTGTAATTTATATACAAGTTTAATTTACCCTGGTGTTTGAATTTTTGATCCATAGTTAATTTTGCCTTGTTTCCCAATCAAGAAAAAATATATATAGACACACAAGACAGGGGAGCTTACATGTGTCATAAGATAACTAAGATGGGTTTTATAGCAGACTTTAAATTAATCTAATTGTAATTGTTTATTATTGCCTTTATTATCTTAATATTGTAAAAGTTAGATCGTAAATTTGTCAAATATACTGTGCATTACTGTACTGCAGTACATTGGTTAAGTTCATTGCCAGCATGTACTACTTTTTTAAAAGCAATAATGTAATATTTTCATCTAAACCTAGGTTAATCATAATATCTCCTCAATTTCTGCTATTTCCTCATTTGTTTGAAAATTACTTAAGTCAAATGAGCATAATTTTATGCTATCTTTCGATTCGATTAATAAAAAAGATTTTTGACGCTGTTACCACGAAACTCTCAGGGTGGCTTAAGGTAGACAATTTGAGTCTAGGCTGAGATATGGTTTCTAAAAATTTGCTTTATTCCAAATTTTAAAATAATTTTTTCCTCGTGAAGTTGCTAGTCGTGTGGGGTCTCGGGGCGACAGAGAGTTTCGGAGATTTCTTCCACCCGATTGCATCCTAGCACTTCAAACTTTATAAATTTGTCATTGTATTGTTATTGTATTGAATAACAATAATTTGTTCGAAATTCCAGAACGTATGATAAAATTTTAGCAATAGAAACTAGAATTAGTCAAAAACAGAGAAATTGAAGTCACGCATTTATAAATTGTCTTAATCTTGATGCAGATAAAATTGAAAGCATTTAACAAATTGTAAACATCAATCAAGAGCTTACATTTTCAGCTTTAAGATACTATTAAATCGGAGGCGCTCAACAAAGACCTTAGAAAACAAACGGCAAATCTTCTGCTCCAATGAGATGACAGGAGCGACAGAAGAGCCGTGTTTTAAATTACTTGATAAAAATCACAACTTGGAGTGAAAGAGCGTAACGCCTTTATCAGTTTATTTTTTCATTTAATGCAGAAAGTATCACGAGACTTGGCAGGATGTATGGTTAGGGCCGCGCGCGGACCCAATAAAGCATCTCAACGAACGCTACCGGTGAGGATGAAACAGATTGTCCAGTAAAAAGCTCGAGTATCAGGAGAGTAGAGACCTTCAGTATACACTTTGGATAGTAGGCTGAGCCACAGATTTCAAGATGGTCTGCGGGAATGCATCTTACTATCCATAGACACGCTCTTTTACGAATTATTCCTGTTAACATGAAGCAATTATTAGAAATGGTGGCAGTATGTAGATGTTATCGAATCTCTTAAGGGCAGTTCAGAGATCATTCACCACTATCCATCTGTATTGGTGCATAATTTGTATGCCATGCCAACCAAAGTCAGTCAGTTTTGTGCTATTCAACCCTTTTATTATTCTGCTATGCCCCCAAACATACCCTTGCTTTATAATAGTTTCTATTAATATAAAAAATTACAATTTACGATATTCAAATAAAATCTAAAATATTTAAATTATAATTAATACGGTACAAAATCCGTTAAAACTAGCACATAAATTTACATTTTTACAACAGAATATTAAAAATTATGCTAAATACTCACTTCAATTTGGTCTTGTGTGGTACTATAACACAATGTGTTGGACAGGAATTTTGCATTATATTTTGCCAACAATTTTTGGATCCTCAAATGGGAAGAATTCAAAAAATTCGACACACTGTCGTAAAGGCTGTATAAGTTTTCAAATAATAAGACAAGTTTTTAAAATGGCCATCCTTAGTCATAGTGAACCCGTTTTGTCAGGCATATAAGTTGAAACAATGAAGTTATCAATCAAACTTAAGTTTTTAGTGATGTGTTATTGCATAAAACTATGTATACATAGTGTGCATTGCTCAATTCTGTTCAAAAGAATTAAAAATGTTATATTATGTCTAGGAGCTAAACATTTTATTTTTCATTAGGTCATTGACATACATAACACTCGTATATTAATGATTTGCTCCATATCGAGCTTAACTCATATATTTGCGTATGCTGATGACAATGCACTTGTCTGCTTTGTCAGTAAAAGACGAGCATTACAGTTCAATATTAATAGTGACCTAAGGAAAGTTTCCCTGTGGTTAATTAATGCTACTAAGTTTAAGTTGTATAATGTTTATTTTTTGTTTAATTAGTCAAAGGAATATCTAGAGAATGTTTTTATTTGAATTGCACTAAGCACCAGTGTTCATATAACTACAAGATTTCAAATATAGAAATTGTCGACTTTTTGAAATAACTTGGTTTGTATGTTGGCCAGCATCTAAAATGACACCATCAAATAACCCATTTGTCAGTGAAACTAAAAAGAATCAATTATCCACTTTATCAGGAGAAAAAAATACACAATGAGTGACCAACTAAAACAGATTTATTTCTATTGGTTTGACACCGTATAAAGGTATGGTGGTGTACACTATTGCGGAGCCTAGTGTGAATTAGATGTGACTAATCGTCAAATCAGTTGTTATGTGTTAAAAACACGTATTACATATAATTTTTAATGTAAAAAGTTATGACAGGTTGTCACCTTTTTAGCCAGCAAAATATGATAATTTTTAATCAACTGTATCTATATTCCGTTATAACGCAAGTTTACAAATATTTTAGTCAATGTTCACTTTGTTAGATTAAAAGAGTTACTCCCTCTTTTCAATATATATTACTTGAAGTTTCTTTTTACACTGAAGAATTGAGCAGACATTTGGCTACCAGAACCAAAAAATTTAAACAGTTATATCAAGACATTTTGAAATGAAATTGTTTTAGAAAAGAAGCACAAGGTAAAAATGAAATCTCTTCGGTTTGTAACAAGAAAATTAACTATGTAGACTTGTACTTATTGATTAGTTAATATTAATATGTTATATTTTAGATTGTCGTAGCATATCTATTATTCATGATTAAGTATTTAAATGTATTTTTATAGGTTGTTTAGGTTTATTGATTGTAACTTCTGATTGCTGCATTGTTGTAAATTTGTTATTGTTCTAAAGTTATATTTTTATGATTTGTTCATTTGAATTGTATTTATACCATTTATATTGTTACTTCATTTAATGAAAAGTACGTTACCAGTTTCTTAAATGATAGTTCCATAATTGACAAACACACACAATTCTAGTGAATTTTCTGAAATCTGGAAATTATATGACTGTTAATCCGTTGAAAGTCTGTACTTGATTCTAATACATTATGAATTATTTCTTACCTTACTAACAAATAGAC
This sequence comes from Homalodisca vitripennis, assembly GCF_021130785.1. Lineage (NCBI taxonomy): Eukaryota > Metazoa > Arthropoda > Insecta > Hemiptera > Cicadellidae > Homalodisca > Homalodisca vitripennis. The sequence continues at coordinate 120,405,232 of NC_060215.1, forward strand.
TATCTGTATTTCATCAAAACAATTTTTATTTGTGTAATTATAATTATAAATTATTCAAACCCATCAATCCTAATTAATACACATAGCTAGAAGTATACCAGGAACCTTTTTATATAATGGGATTTAAATAAATAAATAAAAACATACTTTCCTCTGCATAATATAAGTAATTACCACACTTTGATTTATTTTTCAATAGTTTACAAGAAACGTAATATTTTTATCACTTTGTATGGTAATGGCCAATTTTCCAATACGGCTGAGATCTGCGAAAGTTATCGTTTCACACCCATTGCTAAAGTCAGATGATTTTACCTCTCCAAAACGTTACTTTTCCTATGTAAAATATTATTTTTTTCTTTTTAAAAAGCACTTTCCCTGTATAAAGAACTGAAATCCCATTAAAATTCCGTTATTTGTTTTGACAGCCCTATGCTCAAGCAACTGGTTTTAACACCAAGTAAAATGGAATATAAAATAGTGTTACTATTTCTTATGGAAGAGTAATTACTTGACCATGAAACATAAGATAATTTTTTTAACAGATTGTGTGCATTTTGCATAGTGATGAAACGTATAGTTTAATACTCGTCTCGAATTTACTATAGGTCACTATGGGAGTATCTATTAAATGTAGCGTATATCTTTACTCATATAAAACGTTTAATTTTGTGTATATTACTCTCAATAGTGTTAAAAATTTCAGGATTCCTATATCCTTGTCAACATTAATACAAAGACAAAGAAGAGTCAGAACCAGAGGTATACACATGTACGTGTGCGAAAATTACTATTGCAAAAATTAAAAATATATGGATTTGGCAATGTTATAAAATATAACTTTCATATTAATTTGAAACATAAATAGAATTATGAAATTAATTATTAGCAGACAATTAGTAAAACCACAGTTGAGACAGAAGTAAAACAATCCTCCTAAGTCTATTTTATCTATTCTAACTAATTTCATCGTAATAGTTTTTAATGATAAACTGCTGTACTTATTATGAAAACAGAAATGTTATTAACGCTTTGTTTCAAAAGAATTAAAAGGAGGATTAGTGAAGATTTTCGATTTATGGTAAAAGTTTTTGTTTAGGATTAGGATTTGGTAATATTAGAACAAATGGCGAGAAAGTGTCCCGTCCAAATACAAAAAAATATATAAATCATACTCCTATTCAACATTTCATTAATACAGTGTGTTGGAAATATCAAAAGTGTATTAAGATAACTTGTGTCCCGTCTTAAATTGTGTATACGTTAGGAATATTTTTAATTGTGTGAAATTATTAAAACATCAGTGTATAAAGATTTGCCAAATGTTCATGTTTCAGATCCTAAAGGTATCGAAGAGTGTAATTAGGACTTGTGTTTCACTTGAACTCTAATAGTCAAACTACTTATAAAGCGGTCAGAGTCTTTTTACTCCTGTTGTCTGTGACTTGCCTCTTTACCGAGCTCCATGAATTCTATTGCTGTTAACATAATGTCATTGAGGTTTGGTTTGATGGCTTTAAAAGAAATACGTTTCTTCACCATCACTTAATACTTACCGCTCTGCCATTAATATGCGTCCAACGAAAGGTATTCTTGCATACCACATATCAATTCGTGGAAAATGTACTTAATTGTTTTCTATATTTCATCTTTATCGTTTCGTCATGTTTAAAATGTTTCACCTACTTAAAAAAAATACTGTACTTTCATTAATAAATCACAAAATATAAATTTATTTATAATTAGAAATATATTCAAACTTTGTTACTGATGTTAATTCAGGTATTCCGAATTACTGCACTGATGGCAGATAAACGGGTTTCAGCTTTTATTTTACGTATGGATTTAAGGGCTGCTTTTAACCAATACGGGCCAGGAGCTAGACAGACTAGCGGTTCTATCAGGGAAACATGGCACGATATTCCAATCAGAAAGTCATGGTAAATGAAACATGAACCAGAAGACTCTGGATGCGTCGTAATGTGCTGAATGCCTGATACTAACAAAAATCAGGCAACTATAAACACACTAGACGCTTATAAGTTTGTGTAAAGCTATTTTGGGAATTGAGCAACGCCCTGATAAAATAATGAAATGAAATATTAATTTATTGTAGGCGAAATTAGGATATTACGTCCCTTTTTTACATTAAACCTCATGTAGAGACTGAAATTCTTATTTTAAAATAATAATACAACTAAATATCTTTATGTAAACATTTACAATATTAACAACTAAAGGTACAAATTTATTGAGAAACATCAAATAATTGGTGTGAAGGGTGTTGAGAAGAGCAACCTCGCTTCGATGGTGAAGCCTCTCCGCCAGGTACCTTGGCTGCTCCAGTGTGAGCACCTGTTTCATAAGGCAAGAAGTATGAACCTGGAACACGGTCTCCATAACCATAAAGTTAGTGGCATCACGATAGGGGGTACGTTGAAATAAAGATTTTACTAAGCTTGATAGTTCAGGATCGGAGATATAATTATGATATTTGTGGGAAGAGCAGGATTAGAAGATTAGGTTGCTCTGGAGAGTGTTGGGAAGGATAAGATGAGATAGCGCGTGTTTGTAAGAATTCTCTACAGTACGGTAGATTTCGCTTGCGTTACACTCCCCGAGACCATGAAAATAATCGCGAATACTCTTGTATATGAATTTATGAAATATTAGAAGAATGGTGTGATACGTACTGGTGTTTGAGAACAGGATCTAATTAAAATTAAATATTTTAGAAACTTTTAACGTTGATGAAGAATGTGAAATAAAGTAGCCTGCTTTGTTCGAGGATGGTGTTGGCTGAGGATGAGTAAAGTTTTCTTCTAGGATCAATTAATTAACTTATCGATTCTAGGATCTCATGAAAAGGAATTTTAGAATGATGTAATCCAATTTAGCTTTTGAGTAACAGCACGTTTAGTGAGTGTGGTCGTGCTGAAACTTGCATCTATTGGTGTGCGAGAAGCTGAATTTTGTTTTATAGAAGTAGTTAGAGTCTAGGGCATAATCAATTCCATTACCTGAGTGACTATGGTGCGTGTTGTTGAAAGTTGAAGTTGGAGCTGATATTTTTGGCGGTAAGAGTGAAGTGTTAACGAGTAGTTATTTAGTCAGAATGGCGTAATATACATATCTTGGAGAGATCAGTCTTCAAATTATACCGGACATGACGTCTTCTATGCAGTCTGTGTGTTGTGCGAGGATTAGTTGTGAGTGAAAAATGTGCTTAGTAATTTTAATAAGTTAATGTAAGGTAAATTTTAACAGAATTAATTACAATGATTATAAATATTATTTTGTTCCCATATTAAACCTTCACAAACCGGATATTAAATTACTTATTACAGTACATTCATCTTATTAGATCCATCATTACCTATTGTGGTGTTCACAGGGTGTTAAGATGTTTTCAATAATAACTCATTTGTTTTTGTAAAAGATCATTACTTATCGCTAGTTGGATTACTTAGGAGAAGGCATCCAGGAAATGTTCTGTTGCTTATAAAATTACCTTATTCCCATGAGACGATAAATTCAAAGTCGAGTATTTTAATTTCTTTAATGTATTACAGGGAACTCTGCGATATCAATCGACTTGGCACGCACAGTAATGTTTTCTCTCTTGGACTTTGTAGCCATTCAACAACAGGATCCGGTTACCTCCTCGCCGCCTTATCCATAAGTAAAATTTACATTTCCTTATTGTAAATTAGCCCGTTCATGTGAGAAATCTATTTTTAATGTAAAATAAAGTTCATTTCTAAAGGTTAAAGTTACTTACGTATGAAGATTTTCTATTTGCCAGATTAACACAGGTACTAGTTGTGGTCAATGTCTATCAAACGAGACCACTTTGTCGTGATTATATGTTGTCTTGATAAATGGCTAATACCGTCGTGACTTTGATTTAGGCGAGTTCTTGTTGAAATTCGAGTGATTCCAGTATTCATGTTCTAGACTTCTAGTCTTCTCATCCTCCTTTTCGTGACCAAAGTTGCAATGTCAAGCCAAGATGCTGAGGCCGCGTTGTATGAGTCGACGTCAACATGAAGGAAAGTCATTTTAAAGTTTTATTGAATAATTAATTTAGTAGTACATTGGAAACATTAGGCCCATCCCCTGAGATATAATTTAATTTCTATTTATATTTTAGCATAAACGTGGCAAGATATTATTTTATTTTAACAATAAAATATTTGTTTTATTTGACACAGTTAAACTTAAAAGTAAAATTTGAAAATCGAGTATTTATTGCTACGACCTCAGATATCTTGAATCCCACGTGTTCGTTCATTCGGTACAAATATAATTCGTGAACTGCATTATCACCGGCATAGTTATAAAACACTTTTTGGATCTATCAAATACAAAAAAATACAAATATTATAATTATTTGACAAGACATCAATCCCAAAATTAATCCGTTCTAAAAAAACGGATCTCCTCTCAAACATTATAATAATTAAATATATTCGACACATAGGAAATAATATAGTCGCTAAACTTCATATAGCGGCCCTTAAAATCCAAAGAATAAGCGATGGGATTACTGCTTAGTTCAAACTCATCACACCAAACAATGTTGTTACACTCGTAAGAGCAATACATTCAGTAAAAACCGGTTTCAAACACCAAATTAAAAGGTATTTTCCTAAATACACTTGGGTCCTAGCATCAACTAATAATAACTTTGATCATAACAATAATAATCAGCAAACGTTGTCTAAAGAAGTAAATTTGGGATAAGGTAATATATACGACAAAGGATTCTCTCGTATAGCAAGTACACAGAAACAGACTGAAAACTATAAAACTCCCCACATAGTCACATAGCGAGTTATAAAACACAGAATAGTAAACAAACAGATCACCCGGACAGCATCATGACCTAGTACAAAGACCAGCGGCTCACCGGCAGAACACAAATTACGTCATGGCCGCGCCACGTCCCAAGTGCTGACGTCACCATCCACCATACGTCCCACAAAGATCAGCTGTTCTCTCAGTAGGTCATGCCCTCAGCTGTCTGTGACTCACCTACATCCTGCACCACCTCACAGCAGCAAGTCCTGTCTAAATCTTTGTTAATTCCACTTGAAAATGAAGAATAAAACCGCTTTTAGTGAATTTAGTACAGCTCGTCATTACAAAAAATCAACTCCGGCATCTTTTAAAACACCCCAAAAATCACTAATAAACTTTCATAAATAAGACGATTTACGTCCCAATAATACTCACTACCCTAGATAAAAAAAGAAATTACTCTTAAAAAACACACACACACACACACACACACACACACACACACACACACACACACACACACACACACACACACAATGTACTATTGGAAGAAGTATATACGAATAACAAAACACTCACTCTAACAATTAATGTTAAATTAGAAACGGACTCCAAACCACTCGTCCCCTACTGACTGATATGGGCTACAATATAGCTCTCATAAAAAATAACATAGTAAAAACATAGCAATAAACAAAGCTGATAAACTCGTGTTACTCCCTGCCAGTAATACTTAAATTTGAAAACTTAAATATCAAGGAGATATGTCAAGTCCAATGATATAAATAAACCTAAATTTATTTGTTCCTTCCAGCGGTGAACATCATTTTTACGAAAATGAATTACTATAACGACCAATACATTTTAGCTGTTTGTAATGAAACTTAAATAAAATAATAATATATAATATATCAAAAATGTATAATACACTACAACAATTAACAATAATAATAAACATAACAAACACATACGCACTTACGAAACTACATTAGTATCGATTGTTAATAAAATATAAATATACATCCACACAAAAATAAGGAACTGGCCAATTCTATTAACAAAGCCATAATATAATGTTTCTGAAACATTATTACATTTTCGTGTATCTGGTTCATTCTCTGAAATAGGTATAAACTATATTTACAGTAAACTTTAGAAAACTATATAAATCATAAAAACTTATTAGGTGCTTGTAGTGTTTTTAAAGCTACATTGGCTGATTTTTTAATTAAAACTTAAATCAAATAAAAATGTTGGGTAAGAAATATTGGGATTTAATTTTAATTAGATTGTGAGAAGTTAGGATAAAAACGAATATGTAATCATTTGGTAAGTTAGTGCTGATAACTTCAAAGTATTAGGAAGGTGGTTCACTGCCTTGAATTGATCAGAACTTGTTTTGTGTACTGCAGTTAAGTCAGATCTGAGAGGGAGGGCTATTGTTCTCAAGTTGGATACGGCTGGGCCAATGAGAGAACGCCGCGGATGTCCATTAGAGTTTGGGGGAAAGGGAACTATAAAACTGCCAGCACATAATTTTCGCCCTTCTGATGGTAATTATCGTGAATTAAGTTGACAGTGCGCGCCTGTTTCTAAATTTTTTTTCCTCGAGGGACTTTGAGGTAAGCACTTAATTTATTGTACGTTATATTGAAATAGTCTACCAGGTCTGATATTAAATTAATTTTGTTGTCTTTTTTATAGGAAAACAAATTATAGAAACTACAGAGCAATCTGCATAACTGATTCTTGATGAACAATAAAGCACAATAGATTCAAACAAGTTACGTTTGGTTCAAACTGGCAAGAAAAGTGAATTAAAATTGAACTTTGTTAATAACTTTGATTGAATTTTGGAAATTTAGTAATTTATTAATATTTAATTTAAACTGTTTTATTGTGAATTATTAATTGGAAATTAATTGAACTTTAATAATTTTTTGAGAGAGTTGTATCGGAATTGCAAAGATTTGAAAGTTAAGGTACAACTAGTAAAAAGAGAAGTTTGATTTTTATTTTTGCATTTTGAGTACCTAAACTCTGAAGTGAAAATTTTTATTTTTATTATTTCCAAGTGGTATTTGATTTTTATTTGAAAACTTTATTATTTTATTTCAGAAGAGAGCTCTGATTTTTAGTTTGATATATTTTGACTGAAATATTTATTTCTTGCCAAAGGACCTTTTTAATATTATTAACCGGTTTGTCGATTCTTTGTGGAAAATAAAGTGATGAAAATTCTGAAACATTGAAGTTTTTAATTTGCCAGTTTAAAATATATCCATTAATTTTATTTAGAACAGCGATTTTTATTTAGGACAAACCAGGTAATATTTAATAGTTAAAAATCTAGTAATAAATGTTAATGAATATTCACTCGGAGCATACTAATCAAAAAATATTTTATATCGTCTTGGATGTCTGAATATTAATATGTACAATTCCAAGTCGTTATATTGACTGCGCAACTCTGCTCCACTTCTAAATCTTTCGGTAAGAAAGGATATAAGTTATTTACATTACAAACTACGTTTAGTACACTATTTTTACACATATTTACAGCAGAATTGTTTGACAGTTCTTTCAAAACCTCTCCAATAACCTCATCCGTGTCATCAAACAGCCGTGAAAACAGTCTGCAGTCACATTATCACTCCCCTCAATGTGCTGAACAGTGAAAGGAATGGACAAAATTGGTTCCACCCGCTATGTCCGCATAGTTATCAATAAATTTAAAAAATAGAACGTCATTCCTATAACCCGCGCAATGTCCTTTTTATTTTTAGGTGTCCTAAATTGTTGAATATTTAAAGTTCTTTCTGGGTCAATTTTTAATTTATTTTCACTCACAATGTGTCCCAGAAACTTTATTTCCTTTCAACAAAGTTTAGCTTTATCAACATTTGCTGTCAGGTTATGGTTCCTCAAACAACGTAAAACTTCCCTTAAGTGGGCATAAAATTCATCTAAACTTTTAGAGTAAACTATGATATCATCTAAGTATGTTAAAACACATTTAAATTTTAAATGTCCAAGCATTGAATTTAAATAAGCAGTCAAAACACCACTGTCCACAAGGAGTCCAAATGGCAGCCTTTTAAATTTATAACTACCGAATGGCACGGAGAAAGTTGTTAAATTTTGGCTTTCATCAGCTAATTTAATTTTATGATAAGCTTTTGATAAGTCTATGATACTGAAATAGCGGTGACCACTCAAATGCGGTTATAAAGAATGGAGATCCCAATTGGAAAATTTACAGCCTCAATGTTATTATTTAACTCCTCATAATTTATCACCTACCTTTCTTTTCCCGGTTCCTTTGCCACCAAAAAGGCCGGACTGGAGTACTCACTTAGGCTTGGCTCGATAACATCGTGTTCTTGTAGCTTACCGATGATCTCCTTCATCCTCACCATCCTCAGAGGGTTTAAGTGGATAAGGCCGCAGTTTGACTATAGCATCATCCTCTATTTGGATTTTGTACTCGAAATCAAGAGTTTTCCCCAGACGCTCAGAAAAAACTTCAGGAAACTCTTCAATTATTTCTAAAACTTGCTGTGTAGATTCTGAACACCCTATCTTATAATTATGATTTATATTTAACACATTAGAGCTAGTGTTTTGAATTAAATGCACTGACTTGTTCAAGTTAAAATCGAATCTACACACATTTTTTTTTCAAATCAATCAACAATCCAGTTGATTTAATGAAGTTAGCCCCTTAAATTCCACATTGTTATAAGTTATTAATAACTACTAGATTAACCTTCCAGGATAAGTTGTCAATTTTAATTTTAAGATTTACTTCTCCTAGTACATTTAATTTTAGGTTTCGCACTGATTAAATTTAGTGTACTTCCAGTGTCTAACAAAAATTTCACATTAACTTTGTTTTCTATATTTACTAGTACACTTGACAAGGTACTTTGGCTTTTCTAATGGCGTTTCTGCCACATGTGGTTAATATGTCCGGATTTTTGTTGGGGACAATATTTAAAACCATTCTGACTGTCCAGTTTACGGGAAGGGTTAGAATATAAGCTAATTTTTTCTAAGCCCTCCCCCTTTACAAGTTTTTTGGAATATTGGAGAAACGGGGTGGCCTTTCAACAGGCAATTTAGGTTGATTACTAACCTCATTACCATGCCAAGTTCTACAGTCTCTAGTGTAATGTCCTATCTTTTTACATTTAAAACACACAACTTGACTATTATTGCCTAATTGAACATGGTTAATCATAGGCCTAGTTTCCTTGCTTGAGGTGCCTTGTTGACCCATCCGCAACTTATCCGCAACCACATCCAACTCTTTGAATGAAGTAGGGTTTCCCATGAATACCATAACTTATGAATCAACAAGGATTAAGACATATCTGTTTTAATCCAATACAGTGTTGCGTAAATAGTTGACATCTCAAGTATTACAATCCCAAGCAGAATTACAAAGTTATACATCATGATATTAAAATGTGTTTTTTATTATCATTTTCATAGTTTTTTATTATCAGTTTCCTTACGGATTAACTTGACCTAAGGTAAAGCAATAAAACTTATAATGGTTTTTAGGATTATATCAAAAAGATATAATTATTAATAAAATATTTTATACAAAACTTGTTATAATATATAGTTTACACTGTACGACATGTATAATTAAAACTATCATCATACCTACAAACAGTTAAAGAAGGTGGTAGAAAAAGTGTCAACTTCATTTATTGAACTGTTAAGGTTCACTAATAGAAAAAGACTTTTTTAAATCAGTTCACGATTTATTACCATCGATAATCATGGCTTCTAGTGTATGGTAAATAAATCGCTATTTGAGTACTATGCTCAGTCTATAACTTTGTTATATTTACGTAAAAGAGATCATAATTCCAAATAAATGTAAATCGTAAAAAATATTAAACTGTATAGAATTATGTTGTTATTCAAAAAATATAGTTTGGCTTTACTGATATGAAGGTATCTTTATCAAACACATGTACATTGTAAATGTTGTACAATTATCCTTAGTAATAGTTTAAGCAATGTGAATATTTTTAGGTGCGGAGAGTTAAGACTGTACCTATTTTTATTTTCACATCGTAAAATATATTACAATGTGCAGATTACGGTAAGTGTTGTAGTAATAATTTTCACGTATAAAGTTACAAGAGATTTGCTGTGCTATATTTGCAGTCATGTCGTTAAAACTGAAGAACGATAAACCTGCATTAATGTACTGCAGGTATTGATTGGCTCAGTGGAAACCAACTCGCAGACAAAGGAACATTAAACTAGTTATCGCTCAGGTGACCTCACGTATCAGAGCCTACGTGAGCAAAACACTGTTTTGTCACGTCCTAATATGCACTCTGATTAACCTACAGTTATACCGTTCCACATCCGTAGCTTTGTTTGATTTTTCAGTATTTCTTGAATATTGAACGCAATCTGTATAACCTTAACTCTCATACTAACAATATTGTCCATATCGTTGATATTATGACGATTGACACCAAGGACGAGAAATATAATAAAATCACCCTTTCACGCTTTCTTATTTTAGTGAATTAAATTTCTCTCATTATAGCCTATTACATTAAATTTATCCACATTTTGACCATATGATTAGGTTAACTGTTAAGGTTTGGTGTTTTAGTATATATTTGCGGTCATGAATTGATGTTTTAAAGTTATAACTTGTGTAGTAATATTGAAACCAATATTATTACATCAAGCAATCAGATGTTTTTTTTTCCATAAACAATGGTCAATTTGATATCCTGCACTTAAGAAGTTCAGTGTTTATTACTAACGATAACGATGCGCACGACCAACCACTTATCAACTGATCTATCTGTGAAGGCTCTAATGGTCTAACCTCATTTTATCCTGATACGGGCATCAGTTGTGTACTACTGAGGATTATTTACGAAATATTCGAAGTTACTGGAGGAATTTTGAGGAATTTTCAGGAGGCTAGTTCTAAAAAGAAAATCTAATTTCGTTTCATTATATTTTGGCTAAACGATGACAGTGATCTTAAAACCATAACAAAACCGCATATAACTTACAAAAACGTTGTAGTAGCCTAAACGAGCGTAACGGAATTGTTGTTTATTCAGATTCTACGTCAGCAGTGTCCTGCAGACAACTTTGTTTGGCTATAGACATGACCTATCTCTGGGCCGGCCAGCCCTGCCCCCTGCTCGCTGTCTATGTCCATGTCCATGTCCCTGGCCCCGCCATGTCAGAATTCAATTAAAACAATATATACCACGAACTTTTACTCATTTTGTAATAATGTTTAGAACGGTATCAGAATTCATACTTAACACTGTAAAATGTTTCTGACAAAAACGTAATGGCTGGGACAAAGACATGGCTGACTGGGAATTTTTGGAAACGATTATGCTAATCTAGAGAACGGCTGTACAAATAATTCAGCTAATTGAATTGTATAATTGTTGAAATGAAGACCTTATAAAGAAAACATATCAATGGTCTCCAAGAATACTTTTTAATTCGATGAAAAAATACAAATTAATATTTATGACACATAACCCAAAGTTAACTAACAATAAACAACTTTTAATTCTTTTTGCTAAAGTTCATCAAAGTGGCTGAAAGATTTGTTTATCAATGTAATGCGGATATCAAAGACAAAGTAACTATCTAAATGTTACTACAGATTGTAACAGTGATGAATTTAAACCATTTAATACATTGGGAATACTATTTCCACGCAATACGTATATAGGGAAACACTGTTATGAAATCCACAAAGCTGCAATTGTTTGCTTGTAATGTACTCCATCCTAGCTGGCGTTATGACTTCTTTGACGTTATGGTATGTACATGAATATACCTCATTGAGATAACAAGAAGGTTTATAATGCAAAACCTATTGTAAACAATTATTTGAAATTGTTGCATGCAATTAGTAGCGTTTTAACTCTTCTCCTTATACCTGAAGTATGTTTTCTCTTACACCCAAATACCTTAGCACGTGCTTTTCGACCGAAGCAGCCTTCAAGCCTAACACAATTATATATTGTCTTGATCGGGGATACAAAGAAAAGCTAAACATTGGACCATTAAACACATTAGGCAGGGCTAGGTGTACTCCCGCAGATTGTATACTCGTATTTTAAAACATATTACTAGTTCTAAAGAGATTACCAGATAATTAATTAAGAAATTACGTTGCAAATGCAACTAAGGATTAATAACAATAAATGATTTATTGCGTAACAAACAAAAAACAATGTTATAAAAATCGTCAAATTTGTTTGAGTTGAGGGTGAGATTTGAACCAATAATTGAAGTCCTAAGGGAAGCATTTTTTTATTTTCAAAGGAAAGTTATTGTTTTCATAACACAAGCTTTAATTGGTTTTATAGAGTCGGTGCATGGGTTTATTGTTTTTGTTTATTATTTCCATATTGTTATACTATTAGAAGATTAATATATTT